>NC_064632.1:177917926-179265426 GCF_023864275.1 Schistocerca cancellata
GGTCCAGATTCTTACTCTTTTCACGAAGAGTACGTATATCGAGCACACCCTCTGGTTCTGCATCCCTCTGTGGCTCAGGAACAGCTGGGCAGGTTGCTTTCTCAGGAGTCGTAACAGGAACAGTAATCTGAGAAAAATGGCAGAAGATTAATCTTCATCAATGCAGTGACCAATTTTATCATTTAAATTAAGTGAATGGCTCAATAACAGAGCACTGGTAGGTTTCTGTGCTGCAACTGTTTAGTAAATGTAATTACATGAGCTGCTCTCTATAGTAAAGAGCATGATAATATCCACATTGTCTGTACTACAAACACTCTTACTATGGAAAAATGTAAAACCTGAAGGCTTTAGACAGCAATACTTAAAGAAATTTTGAGGATACTACTGAAAAGAGAGCCTAGAGTAGGAATGTTAAAAACAGGACGTATAAAGTGGATGTTACTTGTTTAGTTCTGATACTGACACATTCCAGTTATTCATCATTTCTGCTCTTGTTTAATATTGACTTAATGTTGTTGATGTCCAGCACTGGATTAATTATCATATTAAATTTCCTAAAGGGAATTTAGGGACTAAACAATAGGCATAATCCGTATCATTTTAGGCAGTGGGGTTACCTTCATAGTCTCGGATGTTATTGAATTTAGCATATGTTAAAATTCTACCAAAAAAATCCAGCCCTGAGATACAGGCCTCCAAGAAGACACTGCAAACACCATTTTGAAGATGCAAATTTCGGAAAAATTTTTAATATGCTCTTTGGAAATACCTGTCAAAGATCTTTTACTGTCACCTTTTGAATTTTTTTTTTTTTTTTTATAATTTACAGAAAAAAATTTTCTTTTCAAGAATGCCAATCCAGAAAAGTTAATTTTTTAAATTTTTATTATTATTATTATTAGTACCATGTAGTACTATGTTCTCTGTAAAGGAGAGCTTCCACTTTTAACGTGGACAGGCTTTATTTTAAAAAATCTTTTTTTTAACTTTCAAGGGTAATGTATGTCTTCACTGAGGTTGTTTCTTACTAACTTCTTTGTTACAATGTTTATTTCCACTGTCTTTGCAGCAGTTATTTCTTATCACTTTCTTTGTTGCAGTTATTTCTTTTCACTTTCATTGTTGCAGGTATTTCTTATACTTTATTGTAGTTTCTTGTCAGTTTCTTTGTTGTGGTTGTTCATTGCAGGTTTCTTTATTGTAGTTGTTCAGTACTAATTTGTTTATTGGAGAGGCTTCTAAGAAATCTGTGACCATCCAATGAGTACTGTGTTTTTGTGAGGAAATTACCAGTTGACACAGTTGCAGTGTCTTTTGCAAAAAGTCACTTTAAAAATCATTACCAGCTGTTTGAATTGAGTAAGTCCCTTGTGCCAATTGACTGGGTATACAGTGCTACATGTCACGGTGATTGTGATGGTGTAGAAGGCCTGATGAAGCACCATGTTACAAAATATAATCTTTCCAGACCAAATAAAGCTGGGATTCAGAATGCTGAGGATTTTATGAGAGCCATGAAATCTTAAAACATCCAGAGCCCTCATTGTTTTGTCCAAAGAGGAAATAGAAGGATTCCGTGAGCAGAAAAAAGAAAACTGCAGGATAATATTCAGATTCACAACCTGAGAAAGGGATGTTTGTGGCGTGTGTGTATGACTGTGACTGGTGGATTGCAGAGATTATAGGCACCAGTTATGAGTCAAACAAAACTATAGTGAACTTTGTGCTACCACATGGACCAGCTGCTGGATATAGGTTTCCAGCTGAAGGATAGCAACAACGTCATCAGTGCTCACTTCCTATTCACAATTCTTTTTTAAGATTTATGTGCTCCAGTTCCTATGGGTCAACAGAAAGGCATCAATCCACATCAAAGGAAAATACTGAAGCAGTGGAACACATTTTTAGTTCACTGACTGGCTAATTTCAGTACAAAACAAAGTACACAGAAGTTGTATAAATTGAAACCTTTAAGTCTTTGGACCTTTCACATACATTTTGGAACCATTTAAAATGCTTGAAAAAGTCTCTTACTCATCTTTCAAAACTAAAATTATGTTAAATAAGGCTAGGTTTTGACTTTTATGAGCCTTTTACATGATAATGTGGTAATAAAACCGATTTTATGTATGGCAAAAATTTCAATTGTTTCTAAAACCTGTTCAACCTAAAAGTGGAAGCTCTCCTTTTCAGGGAATGTAGAACTGTATGGTACTGATCAACAGAAAAAAATAAAAATTTTATAGATTGGCATTTTTGTAAAAAAAAAGAAAAAAAGAAAAAAGAATTTTTTTAAATCCATAAATTTAAAAAAGTTCAGAACACTATAGTAAAAGAACTTTGACAGGTAAGTCCAAACGGAGAATTTCTTTGTAATCATAAAGCAATTATGTAAAAAAAAAAAAAAATCTGGAACTGTTCAGACACAGCATCTTAAAAAATTTTCCAAAAATTGCATCTTCAAAATGGCATGCACAGTCTCATCTTTGGAGGGCTGTATCTCAGAGCAGAAATTTTTTTGGAGAAAACAAAAAAAATACATGTTCCTTACTTAGTCCTTCATTTTAACATATACTAAATTCAATAATATCCAAGACTATGAAGGTAAGATTTTCTCCTACCCTGCCTGAATTGATATGGACTATGCCAATAGCTACAGACAGTTATTTTTAGACTCAACTACATTTAGTGAGTTAGCTGAAAAACAAATAATAAATAGGTAATATGACTCGGATGGTCAAACGTTAACAATAAAACATGCTGATGAGTTCGAGGCGAAAAATACAAGATAATTATTGGACAACAAAATCCTACATAACATCTCAGTAAAAAAGTATGGAGAAACACTGTAGAAAGACCACTGAAAAACTCTTAAATGGCAGTACAGGTGAATGATTAGCCAGTTCTTAAATAATTTCTACATCATTTAAATTTTTGTTTTTCTGAAAGAGAGATGTGGGTAAACT
This sequence comes from Schistocerca cancellata, assembly GCF_023864275.1. Taxonomy (NCBI): domain Eukaryota; kingdom Metazoa; phylum Arthropoda; class Insecta; order Orthoptera; family Acrididae; genus Schistocerca; species Schistocerca cancellata. Next base: position 177,920,896 of record NC_064632.1, read on the forward strand.
CTTCTCATGTCAAGAAGAGAGAAACCAGTCTAAATGTAGTTTAAACAGGTGAAAATAGTAGCAAAGAGATAGAACACAGAGAGGAAATGAATTCAACAGCAATAAAGCTTTTATAAATACAGATATAGGGCATAATAGCGAGACACAAATATATTGGAAATTCCATCAGGTTAAAAACAACAAACAAGCGATAATTATCAACCTGAATCACATAATGTTGTAATAACAAAATTATGTGAACTAGAAACTCACTGGCTGGTCATAGGCGGAGGCGGCGGTGGAGGTGGGAGTCGACGATAACCGTGAGTTACGGGTGGTGGTGCAGGCACTGGCCTGTCATACGTATGAGGTGCACATATTGCTGAAATGCCTGTTGAGCATCCCAACAGATCTTCATGGGAGCGTGGCCCCTCGCAATATATCTCCACCGAGGGCACGATGAGAAGATGGGGCATACTGGTACCGAGCTGCACTCTGATGATGGAGTGGACGTGACAGTGTCGGTGGACCCAGCAGACTCTCCGTTGAGCAAGAATACGCAGGAAAGCCGCGGCGTAAACCTGTAGCAGAAACAATTGGAAGTTTAGAAACAACTGTATGAGAAATTTTGCTGAAAAACTGTTACTGACAACTTTGTGAATGAATGAGGTAGCAGACATATAGAATATGAAACTTACTGTCACATGTGATTGTGGATTGCCATGTTGTATTATGACATAGCCAATATTCAAACAATAGTTAATTCCCACCATGTATTTTAATATGAAGTATCACAATGAGCCTTTTCCCCCCCCCCCCCCCCACCCCCCCCCAAAAACCATTATTAACCTCGTCGTTGGTGGGGTGGCTTCTGTGCCTCAGCAATACAGATACCCACACCATAAGTTCAACCACAATGGAGGGGTAATTGCTGAGACGGCAAACAAACGTGTGGTTCCTGAAGAGGAGCAGCAGCCTTTTCAGCAGTTGCACAGGCAACAGTCTTGATGATTTGACTGATTTGGCCTCATAACATCAACCAAAATGGCCTTACTGTGCATCATTTTTCCTGAGGGCATGCAGCTCTACTGTATGGTAAAATGACGATGGCGCTGAGTAAAATATTCCAGAGGTGAAATATTCAACTATTCAAATCTCTGGAAAGGGACTGCACAGGTGGATATTGTTATCAGGAGACACAAAGCTGGCATTCTATGGATAGGAGCGTGGAATGTTAGATCCCTTAATCGTGCAGGTAGGTTAGAAAATTTTAAAAGGGAAACAGATAGGTTGAAGATAGATACACTATGTGATCGAAAGTATATGGGCCCCTGGCTGAAAATGACTTACAAGTTCATGGCACCTTTCATCGGTAATGCTGGAATTCAATATGGCATTGGCCCACCCTTGGCCTCGATGACAGATTCCACTCTCACAGGCATATGTTCAGTCAGGTGCTGGAAGGTTTCTTGGGGAGTGGGAGCCCATTCTTCATGGAGTGCTGCACTGAGAAGAGGTATTGATGTCAGTCAGTGAGGTCTGGCATGAAGTCGGAATTCCAAAACATCCCAAAGGTATTCTGTAGGATTCAGGTCACAAGTCTGTGCAGGCAAGTTCATTACAGGGATGTTATTGTTGTGTAACCACTCCAACACAGGCTGTGCATTACGAACAGGTGCTCGATTGTGTTGAAAGATGCAATCACCATCCCTGAACTGTTCTTCAACAGTGGGAAGGAAAAAGGTGCTTAAAACATCAATGTAGGCCTGTGTTGTGATAGTGCCACACAAAACAACAAGGAGTGCAAGCCCCCTCCATGAAAAACATGACTACACCATAAAACCACCACCTTTGAATTTTACTGTTGCCAGTACACATGCTGGCAGAGGACATTTACCGGGCATTCGCCATACCCACACCCTGCCATCGAATCATCCCACTGTGTACCGTGATTTGTCACTCCACACAACATTGGCATCTACCTGCATGATGTGTGGCTTATGAGTAGTCACTTGACTATGAAATCCAAGTTTTCTCACCTCCCACCCAATTGTCATATACTTGCAGTGGATCCTGATGCAGTTTGGAATTCCTGTGTGATGGTCTGGATAGATGTCTGCCTATTATACATTATGAACCTCTTCAACTGTCGGCGGTCTCTGTCAGTCGACAGACGAGGTTGGTCTGTACACTTTTGTGCTGTACATGTCCCTTCACATTTCCATTTCACTATCACATTGGAAACAGTGGACATATGGATGTTTAGGAATGTGGAAAGTGGAATATGTACAGACATATGACACAAGTAACACCCAATCACCTGACCACATTAGAAGTCCATGAGTTCTGTGGAGTGCCCCATTCTGCTCTCTCACGATGTTTAATGATTACGGAGGTTGATGATATGTAGTAGCTGGCAGTAGATGGCAGCACAATGCACCTAACGTGAAAAACATATGTGTCCGGTTATTTTTTATCGCGTAGTGCATAGTGGGAATTGGTGATGTTTGGTGGCACGAGTAACAGGACTTCTGGTTAGGTGAATACAAGATTATCAATACAAAATCAAATAGGTGTAATGCAGGAGTGGGTTTAACAATGAGTAAGAAAATAGGAATGCAGGCAAGCTACTATGAACAGTACAGTGAATGTGTTACTGTAGCCAAGATAGACATGAAGTCAACACTGATGACAATAGTACAATGATTGAATTTAGGTCCTCCAGTTATGCAAAACATGTTGATGACAATAGTACAATCATTGAATTTAGGTCCTCCAGTTATGCAAAACATGTTTTTTCAAAGTTCCCAAACATTTTTCAGCACCTCTGTATGATCATCAGTGATTTTCTGTTTTATTTAATCTGTAATGTGAACATTTTTACTAAATGATTACAAAATTACTGTAATATATAGTTAAAACAACTTTTGTTTCTGTTAGTTAATACCTTTACATTCGGTTTGTATGATTTTGCAGGACCATTTGCATATTATTTCGTACTGGTAGTTTTTCATCTGCAACCAAATGATGTTGATCAGAAATTTTGTTGGGAATTAACCTATCATTTTATGCTTCAAACGTAATTTAGTTTATCATGATATTTCGTGCATATATTCGTTTTTACATACATTTTTGTGTGGCAAGCACTTTTTCCCCAGAATTCTGATGAGGTTTTGTGGAGCACACATAAATATAACACATATTTTCAGAAATTTGATTGTAAAAAGCACTTTACACTTCACCAAACCCCCTGTGATTGTGGTTGTTGTGTGTCCCAGCCCAGTCAGTGTTCATTTGTTCACCAGTGAGTTTGGTGCCAAATTTGAATTTTGTTTACATTTTATCTCTCTGTGTGTGTGTGTGTGTGTATGTGTGTGTGTTCTATATGCTTCTTAGCTGTTTGTGTTGTCTTTTACGTGGTGTTCCTTTAGTGTAAAAGACAACACAAACAGCTAAGTAGCATACAGAAAAAACACACACACAAAGACAAAATGCAAACAAAATTCAAATTTGGCGCCAAACTCTCTGGTGAACAAATGAACACTGACTGGGCTGGGACACACAACAACCACGATTACAGTGTATTTTGGTGAAGTGTAAAGCACTTTTAACGACCAAATTTCTGAAAATATATGTTATATCTGTGTGTGCTTCACAACACCTCATCAGGATGCTGAGAAAAAAGGACTTGCCACACAAAAATGTAAGTAAAAATGATTATATGTGCGAAATATTGCGGCAAACTAAATTATGTTTAAAGCATAAAATGATAGGTTTTACTCCCAAAACAATTTCTCATCAACAATGTTTGGTTGCAGGTTTTACTCCCAAAACAATTTCTCATCAACAATGTTTGGTTGCAGATGAGAAGCTACCAGTACAAAATAATATGCAAATGGTTCTGCAGAACCATGCAAACTGAATGTAAAGCAAGAAACAGAAACAAATAGTTGTTTGAACTAAATATTTCTGTAATTTTACAATTTTAACTGCAAATATGAAAGATACAAGAGCTCCAAATGCAAATGATGAACAGTAGTACAAGTTTAGATGCCAACTAGCTCCACATATGATAAAATTGAAGGAATATATGAGAAGACTAAATAAATTATTCAAATAGTTAAGGGAGATGAAAATTTAATTGTCTTGGGGTACTGGAATGCAATGGTAGGAAAAAGAAGAGAATGAAAAATAATACGTGAATACGAACTGGGGGAATGGAATGAAAGAGGAAGCCACTTGACACAATTTTGCACGGAGCATAATTTAATCATTGCAAACACTTGGTGTAAGGATCATTAAATAAGGTTGTATAAGTAGAACAGACCTAGAGATACTGAAATGTTTCAGACTGATTCTGTAATGGTAAAATAGAGATTTTGGAACCAGACATTAAAGGGGTAGATATGGACTCTGACCATAATGTATTGGGTATGAAGTGTAGATTAAAGCTGAAGAAATTACAAAAAGGTAGGAAATTAAGGAGATGGGACCTGCATAAGTTGAAAGAACCAGAGGTTGTTGAGAGTTTTAGAGGCAGAATTAGGCGACGGGTGACTAGAACAGGGGAAAGGAACACAGAAATAGATAAGTGAGTAGCTTTAATACATGAGATTGTAAAGGCAGAAGAGGATCAAATACAAAAAAAGAACAAGTACAGTAGAAATCCTTGGATGACACAGGAGATAAGAATTTAACTGATGTGAGGAGAAAATCTAAAAATACAGCAACTGAATCAGGTGAAATGGAATACAAATGTCTAAAAACAAGATTGACAGAAAGGACTAAATAGCTAGAGGTCAAATGTAAGGATTTAAAAGCATATTTCACCAGAGGAAAGATGGGTACCACCTACAAGAAAATCAAAGAGGCCTTCAGAGAAAAGAGAAGCAGCCGTACGAATATAGACCAAAGAAGGAAAAGCTGAAAGATGGAATGAGTATATAGAGGGTCTATACAAGGGAGATGAACTTGACAGCAATATTACAGAAAGGGAAGAGAATGAGGTGATAGATATGATACTGCGAGAAAAGTTTGACAGAGCACTGAAAGACCTAAGTCACAATATGGCCCTGGGTGTAGACAATGTTCTGTTAGCACTACTGACAGCCTTGGGAGAGCCAGCCATGACAAAATTAAGTATGCTGAAATGGCTTGTTTCTTTTAGTAGCTATTATTATTATTATTATTGTGTGAATTACTATTTGTATCTATTCAAATATGGTACACTCAATTGATAAATAAATTACTGACAGTGCACACAGAATTTATTTACTGCTCACATGTAAAACAATGCACTGAGGAATCAATATTTGGGATATTTAACTCCTATGGGCTGAGAAGACTTGGGAGCCCTCACAAAAGTTTGTTGAAGGACCCATCAACTCTATGGGTGGCCCGGAGCCCATGTACATGAAACAGTTTTTCCAGTGTTGTTTCACACAAGAATTTAAACAGTTCTGAGGTATTGTCATCTACACCAGGTTCCTCACTTTTTCTGGGTGTTTCTGCACCCCATCAAATTATTGTTGCAGTATTGTGCCTAATCTTATTTACTTACTCTTCTCTGCCCATAACATTATCTTCTATGAATTTCTTCCATGTTTCAGCCTTTCCTTCTTAAGAAGCAAACAACAATGTAGTAGGGTTTTCAAAAATGAAAGATCTGAAAAGTATTTAACTATTACTCAATCTTTCAGTTCTTGGTACTGCTCAGTCAAATGATGAACAAATATTAATTTTGCTTGGGACTGAACTGCAAAACAGTACTGCCTAAGTATACAACAATGCATAAATTTTGATAATATGAACTCGTATGTGCAATTTATTAACCAGATGTTGTTTCTAGTACGAGAAGACACAATGTATTATAAATCTGATTTCACTTTTGGTTCTAAAACAACGTACAGTATTTACCTAATTAGAAGACAAGGTTTGTTTCTAAATTTTTCATTTGAAAAATACAAGATCATCTTACATTTGCAGACTAAATTACTCCTGCTGATGTCAAAGTATTTACGTTGTGTGACGGACTAATGAAGGGGTTGTATTAAATTCACAGATAAAGCTTTCACACCAAGGTCATCTGCAACTTTAACTTGAAGAATCTCGAAGGGTTGGAGGAGGAATAGTGACATTAGCTTGGCTGAGAACTAGGATGGGAAAAGAAATGGTGATTGGGGAACAAATTTCATTATGCTGTCAACCATGGGAATTTATGCTGTGCACCTTAGCTTTTTATGAACATCTTCCACACTTAAAGTGCAGTTCAGTTTGCCTGAATTCGTTTGCAGTTTGAACTGAATTTAATATAGGACAAATACTAAACAATAGCATACATTTCTGCAAAAGATGGTAAAGTCTACATAGGGGCCAGTGGCATATTTAAGTGTTTCACTCAGCAATGTTGTCCTTATTCCCCTTGAGGTGCAAAGGGAACAGAAACGGGTGCGTTAGCTGCTAGTTCCACACAGCCACTGAGAGAGCACCAGGCAGACAACATGTTTGGAAGCAAGAGGAGGAGGAATATTGTCATATTTTCACTCCTATACAGATGCAGGATCTGCTATGTATACAGAAAAAAATCAGTTGTGTTATCAGGTCCAACTACAACCACAACCTTTGAAACTGTGACATATCTGGAAGAAACAGGAAAATATTTGTAACAACTGATTATAAATTTCATTGCTACTCATGTATAGAAATATGTTGCCTCTTTTCTCGTCTCTCATTGGTTAGAGGAAATCACCATCCTGGGTAATAAAAAAAAATAAAATAAAAAAAGAGGAAATAGCAGATGCTAAGTAAAGCAAAAAACAAATATCCAAGAAAGAGTCAGAAAGTGTTAAAGTTATTTTAGTGAACTTTTATGCCACCAGATATGAATGACAACTCTCTACCTACTATAACACACTAATGCAAGCGTGCATATTGGAGAAAAAAATCACTATTAGATAATCACTTATTTAGCATAGCAGTAGTACTTCATTCTCTTACCTTGGCCAGAACCTGGGAGGCCACTGCCCCAGGCATATGGAGGTGGAGGTGGAGGTGCAGCTACAGCCTGGCGAGAAGCAGATGCAGAGGTGGAAGAGAGTGATAACAACGAGAGTGTACTTGCTGCCTTAGCATCAGCATACTCTTGTCGACTCAGGGCTGGATCACACATTGGATATATTACATAATCCACATCTGAAAACATCTGTTGACGGAACTGTTCAATCTGACCCCGTGTTACCTGCGAAAGAGAAAATTGACAAATTATGCTTCTACCTTCATGAATTTACATGGTCAACTACCTCATTTACAAATAACTTACTTCTTTACACAGCAATTATTTTGCTTTGTTCTGTATGTCATTTCTTCTACCAGTGCAAACTTGTTACAAAATACTTAAATGGAATTATTATATACAGTATGTATATACTTTAGACTGGCATAAATACTGCACAAGAGCAATGATTAGACTACAGTGCAACACTACTGGTTATCAACAAATATGTACATTGAGTTGGTCATGACACACATTTCTTAGTTTTTTTTTTTTTTTGTGATCAGTGTAGGTTCCTCATGACCACAGATTTTTGGTAACTTTTTCTTTCCTCTTCTGACATTCCTCTTTTGTATGTCCATTCACTTCCTCCAGTGTTACAATCAGCTCAAAAATTTGTAAGTCAGCATTTTTTATCTGCCAAAATATGTTTTTCCTATGCATTTTATAACCGCAGATACAACATATTCTTAAACTTGCAAGCTACCACAACTGCAATACCTATATAAGCTTAATGTTGACAGTACCTATTCCAGCATCTCCACAACCTTACAAAAAATAACACACACCTATAACTGCCAATTTAAATTTCTAAAAAGCTGTGGGGTAGCCAGTTCATTTCAACATCTTTAGTTTAATTTATTATATTTTCTTTTCCACTTTCAAAATTTGTATTCATGTGTTCATGTGCCTATCAATTCTGCAATGTATTATCAATAAAAAAATTCTTCACAGAAAAATTTAAGCACCCAACACCTTGGAGTGCTCTGAGAACAGTTTAGCCATGACAGATTATCAGACCAAAGGTGGTCATGGTGCATCATTGTTATTGCTTATTTTCATGATGAAACCTCTTTTTCAACTATAATTCTATCTGAATGATTGCACTGACTCAGTGGCTGAGTTGTAAAGTGCCAAACTACAAATCAGCCTCGGGTTTGATCCTTCATCAGTCCTAGGATTTTAATCTGTCACTTATCACTTATTTCATCTCTTGGTTCATGTGAAAAAGAGTGAGCTGCGACATGGTTCAGAATCACATTTATCTGTAGGTCCCCCGGTAACTTGCTAGGTAAGTCACTTCAAATGTCGGAGGAAGGCAATCTCCAACAAGTAAAGCACTGTGGTGTTCAAAGCAATCTTCAAACTGATGACTGTCTTTTTATCAAAAAGAAAATTCACTCAAGAAAATTATATAATTATGAGACAGAATTGCTGGTCAATATTTAACTACAAGAGGTAAAATATCAGTACTGACAACAGATACACTATTGTAGGTTTCGGAGCTAATAGTTCCTTCCTTGGTCATCGAGAGGGGTAGGCTGTAGCATGGGAAAAGGTTAAAAAGTATGGCATGTCACTCAGACTCCAGGATGAGAGTGACCCACCTGTTGTGAGTATGAGGGGAGAAAAAGAAGAAAGGAGGAAGTGCCTCCCTCCCCTCTTCTTTGTCTATCCTTGTTCCCACAAAAGATAAGCTGCTCTTTTTTTGGGGTCTGTGTGACTTGCCCCACCTTTTAACCTTTCTCCAGCCTGCTGCTCTTGCCTGACTGAGGAAGGAGCTGTTAGTTAAGAAAGTTAGGGTAGTGTATGCAGTTTTATGTGTCCATTGTCGGTACTGACATTTCACCTTCTATATGGATGATGTGTCCGCAGTTTATGGCTCAGTAGTTAACATTGCTGCCTCTAAATTGTGAGGCTCTGGATTCGATTCCTGGCAGGTCAGAGGTTTTCTTCGTTCAGGGACTGAGTGTGTTGTTCTCATATTTCTGCTTATCTCATATTCACTGACTTGCAAGTCACCGAAGTGGTATCAAACAGATATACTCGCATCAAATGGCCAAATAACAACAGACGGCGACCCCCCGTCAATAATACCATACAGTCCTTTTGTTTCATGGAGGATATTCATTTACTTTTTGATTTATGGCCACAAATAAAAATTATCCTTCTGTCCTGTGAGGTGAATTGCTTATCATCAGTTACAAACAGTCTAACTGCTCACTCATCATCATAAGCAGTGGCACCCCCCCCCTCCCCTCTCCTCTTTCCTCCATGACTACTGCTTGGGAAAGGCCTTGTTTAGACATTTCCATAAATTACTATCTTCAGCTATATGCATCCATGTTGCCCTTGTACGTTTTCTACTGTCAGTTACTGACCTATTAGGTTGCTGTCTCTATCTTTTTCTTATGGGAATACAGCAACAAATGTCTTTGGCCCATCTAACATCCATATACTTGTTACATGTCCTGCCCACCACATCTTATTTTCATTATAGTCATAATTATGTCCACCGCTCCAGTTTGTTCCCTGCTCTATTTGTTTGTTTCCCAATCTATCCTCATAATTCCCGTCATACATCTTTACATTGTTCACTGAGCAACCTTCAGTTTTTTAATGATTCATTCAGTATTGTGATACTGTTTAGAAAAAAGCCTATGCCCGAATTTCTTCCATGCTAAAGTCAAGGTTTTAATTGTATTTGGCCTCATTCTTTTCCACTCTTCTGAGAACCCCTGGATGATCTTTCTTTATTCCTCTTCCATCTCTACTAATCTGTTTTTGGAAGATCAAGTACTGCAATTGATTGTCACCAAATAAAAAGAAGTAGGAACAGTTCAGATTCTTAGGGCAATGTTATTATCAGTTTTCATCCCACTTCTTGGAAGATGCAGACTCAGAATTAGCTGGTCATGGCCTATGTCCTAAACCCATTGCCTGAATTCCTTCACTCCTGTATCTACAATATTCTTCCTGGGACAGATACTGGCATCACAAGAACTCAAATGTGGCAGTAAAGCCTCTTACAATTCCACCATGATATGCTAGCTTATCACGCCCTTAAGGATCTGACAAGACATATAAAGAGTGCTAAAATTCAACAGAGCTATACTTGTAACTGTCAAATCCCAGCCTCACTGTATATGAATTTCAGAGCCTGTCATCAATAGTTTTCCTGCCCTCCAGTCTATAATCTACATCGTCATTTGGATGTCAGTAAGTTTTTGTATCACCTATTTTACATTTATTCAAGAGCATAACACACTTCCACTCAGCATGTTAGCTGAAATGGAATAGGTGAATCTTCCAGCTATACTACATTTATGAAATTTATTCACAACTGCAGAGTCTTTCTGACATTAGCTGCATTAGGTATGGAAGTTTGGATTGGCCATGGAAGTGTGTTCAGATAGCCAAAGTGCTTAAGGCAGCTGCTTGTGACAAGTGGAAAATCTGGGTCAGAGTCTCGGCCCAGCACAAACTTTCAGCATCCCTTCATATCATCTATATTTGTTTCATATACAGCAGTCGATCAAGGTTGTTACCTTACATCCACTAACAGCTGCACAGTGTGAACATTTTTGTAGTACTGAACGTATGTAGGACAGAATGAAAATCAATTAAGATTTTTCTACAACATTCGGGTCTATGCTTCTTAGTTCCCTTATCATCTGCACTGCCCCCAATTAGTAGACTCACCTCTCACCCAGCTAACACAGATTTGGAGGTAAACAAGTAATTAAAAAGTATAGTGATAACATACATCCCTGAGGAGCAAGTGGGTCTCTCCATAACATTCATTATTACACACTGTACTAATTACTCAAAGCAAAATACAGGCAATTTTGGAAGTTTATATAGTTAAAAACATGGTACAAAAATTAATTTAATAAACAGAAAAAGCTATCTTAGTAATAAGTTAACAAACGAAATGAAGTACATTATGAATTCAAATTAAGATCTTTTGTTTGTTAAGTATGTTAGTTTTAGAAATTTGTATTTATGATATTTTGCTAATTATATTCAGTTTCATTCTCCTTCTTTGTTTATTCTTTTTCCATCTGTTTATCCTGTCAACCTAGAGAACTGCCAAAATTTCAACAACAAATCTCATAGCTCACAGACAGAAAATAGATGACTGATATTTTTCCATGTAAGACAAAACAATAAACTGTGTACAGTGTACAGAACCTTTACCTTTTACTGAAGGAAGCCTCTCACCTGTGATGTATATACAGTTGCAAGGCTAGAAGATGAAGGAGGTGGTGGTGGTGGCGGCTGTCGGGGGTGTAATGGCGGCGGTGGTGGAGAAAAACGACGAGCGTGGAGGTGAGGAGGCGGAGGTGGCAAACGACCACAGCTGCCTGCTGATCCGGTAGCCGAGAATGACAATCCTGTTGCAGCAGCAGCTCGGTGCAAAGCCCCAGTTGAGCCTCCCAAGTAACCAATACGACCTCCCATACTGAAGCCTCGGTGTTCCTGACCGAGTGGCAAGCCTGCCAGTCCTGTGGTGTACTGACAACGGCTTGAGCTACCACCAGAATAGGAGGAACCAGGGGATGTTGCAGCAGTTGCAACTGTAGACCTAAAACAAAATTTGTATTTTTCATCTCTGAAGCCAAACAATACATTTAAAGCAAGTATTCCAACAGAGAACTGGTACCTGTTATTTGCCAGATAAAATGACAAAGGGTGACCAAATTGTGAATGAATATAACAACAAAATTATTAAACCTGTCCATAATTTGTATTTAAAATTGCAATTTAAAATCTGCTATCCAAATTGACTTTTGAGATACTGCTTCAGTCAAAAATAAAAATTTAAAGATATTAACACAGTGACTTCAATTAAGCTTTCAGAATAAAAATAGAATAGTTATTTCTTGTTTTCACATCCTGGTAACAGTGAAGTGAGATGGAGTTTACTGTGTTTGGAGCTGTGCTCAGTCATAACTTAGTAATGTAGGTGATTGCATGTAATACTGGAAATAAATTTTATGAGTATGCGCATGAAGAGTATTCACAGTGACGTAAGGCGAACTCTAGATTGTGGTTTATCAGTAGACTCCTGAAGTGATGCAGTCCTTCAACAAAGTAAATAGTTTACAATATGTTAGTTCGTCCAGTCTTAAAGAGTATTGTTCGTCTGTATGGGACTCTTACCAGTTGGGTTTGATTCAAGAGATTGAGACGGCCCAAAGAAGAGCAGCAAGATTCATGACTGGTACACTTAGCCATTGCAAGAGCGTTACAAATCTCATACAAAGTTTGAAGTGGGACACACTTGCAGATAGACGGCGCACTAAACAGAAGGGGCTGCTCACTAAATTCTGAAATCCGATCTTCACCGAGGATGTAGAGCATCCGCAAGTGGAACAGATGAGGGGGGGGGGATATGACTTTGGCGCAAATTGTGCCCTCCACCGCCACACATCGCTTGGTGGCTAGCAGAGTATATATGTAGATGTAGATATAGAATTTTGTCGATCTAATGGTACAGAAACTATTTTGACCAGTCCACAAAAGCTGACAACAAAAGAATATATCAATTCAACTGCAGTGACACAAAGTAGTTTCTTTACCTGCAACTGGCACTGTCATATGCTGTAACTTTTGAAAATGGTTTTGTCAGATGCAGAGATATTCCTTGTGTGAAAATCAGGTCACATGGTCAATGTAAGAAGGTGCAAGAACATTCTGTACTGGTTTACCTAAAATTCTGAAATACCAGCAATCTACTCACACATCCCCTGCATTATCTAGCTTTTGGACATCACTTTTGTTATACTGCTAGTCCTTGAGCTATAAAATTATTAGTCATTCATATTTTCTCCAATAATTCTATTAAATCATGCAGTGCGTGAACATAGATACTGAAAATAATATACGAGACAAATGTCGATCGTTTCTCCAGTTCTATGTTGTGAATATCTGCATTTTTGCCCATTATTTATGAAGTAGGTGAATTATTAAAAAGGCTTTAACGACAGATTTATTGTACATAGGTTACTATTCAAACAACAATTTTCGCTGACCTGAGCAATGCAGCACTTCCAGTGGCAGAAAAAGATGAACCTGGTGAAGGTGATGATGCACAGCCAGAGAGTGCAAGAGTTGATCTTGAAAGTGAAGCATGTATTAAACCAGCATTTGCATTGGCACGAGAGGCATGTACATCCAAATAATTGTTCCGTCCGACAGTTAATTGAACTGGGACAATTTGTTGCTGTTGCTGCTGCTGCTGATGAAGATGAACTTGAAACTGCTGAGCTGCTTGCACCTACAAAATATTGTGAAATTGGAACTTTAATGTAGCGTAGTGTAGATAAGTGATTTATAATTAAACTTAACATGGAGGGTATATTCTTCTCTTAAGGATATAAAATACAATCATTAGATTGTATTTTTATCCTTAATATTTTGATAATTAATACAAACACATAAAAAAGCTTCACCAGAAATGAATCAAATCAAGACTGCGACTACAATTTTGAGCAATAAAGTACAATTTTTAATTTTCCTCTACATTGACACTACTAAAAAAAAAGTATCACTTGCAGTTTTTATGAATGGAACTGTTTTGTGTACTCAATTTAATGATCGTATATATTAATTCAGCAGCTTTAATCATTTGTTTTTGGAAGGTAGTCGCATTTTTTTTTTTTTTATCTGCTGAAATGATCAGATCCCCCCCCCCCCCCCTCCCCCAGATTAAGAGTATCGGGAAGAATTTGAAAATTCACTTCAACTATTCAATGAGAAAATGCCTGATCGGAGAAAAAAATTAGTCCTGCTGTTTACATTTGGTCTTTATTATATTGATAGCCTGTACTTCTGGCAATTTCTTACAGAAAGGAAAATTAGGATTTAATGCCCTTCGATTATGACGGAAACTGGCGTGTCTTTTTTAAAGGAACCATCCTAGCATTTGCCCTAAGTTATTTAAGGAAACTAAAGAAAACATAAATCTAGATGGCTGGACAGGGACTTGAACCACTGCCCACCCAAAGGGAAGTGCACTGTGCCAACCTCTGCTCTCCCTTGCTCTGTTCTTATAGATATTTTAGGCACTAAGTGGGCATATTCCAATCTTGTAATGGAGACTAATTCATAATAACCAACCTTCATTTTATCCATAATGCGGTGACAGCTAGTAGTGTGTGTTGGAGCAGCATAGCTGGGAGCAGCAGCAGGTGGTGCTACACTGGCATGTGCCGTCAGCACTGAGATGTGTGGCCTGGTTGTCACAAGCCGCGCTGCTACTTCCCCGCTGCCCGTCAAGCTGGGCAGTGGCTCTGCTGGAAGGGGAAGAGGAGGTGGTGCTGGATCAGGGGGAGGAAGAGGAGGCACAGGGGGTGGCACTTCAGGCGTATCCAGGACCTGCAGCAACAAGAAAAAGGTATTACCAATGTAACAGGTGCTAAAGTTGCTTTTCTCTAACATTACCTTTTCCAATGAAACAAAATTATAGCAAGGTAGAGGGCATACAGGTTTGAGTTTTCAATGGAGACACGAGGATTTCCTTGACTTAGGTAAGGCACAGAATTCAAGAGGAAAATTGAATTATTTCTCCCCTGTTAATGTGTAATTTAATGGCTTCCCATACAGCAAAAATGCTAGAAATATCTATTATATCAATAGTGAATGACATCATGTGAGGCTCCTGTCAATTTTATTTTAAATGTCAGTAAAATTGGAAAGTTTTGATTAAGTTCACATTAATTATTATTTGTGTCACAACAAGAAGATAGCTGAATAGAATTTGCACTTCTGATTTATACAGATATCACTGATGAGATACCTTGCATCAATCTGTTTCATGTCCTTTTGAAGTAGGTCAGTGGCTGAAATGCGCCAGGAAATTAATAAAATATTTATGATCATAATAAAGATGCCGTTACACTGAGGTGACAAAAGTCATGGGATACTTCCTAATGTCGTATCGGACACCTTTTCACCTGGCATAGTGCAGCAACTCAACATGATATGGATTCAACAAGTTTTTGGAAGCCCCCTGCAGAAATATTGAGCCTTCTGCCTCTATAGCCATTCATAATTGCAAAAGTGCTGTTGATGCAAGGTTTTGTGCACGAATTGATCTCTCGATTATGTCCCATAAATGTTCGATGGGATTCATGTTGGGTGATCTTGGTGGCCAGACCATTCGCATGCATTGTCCAGTATGTTCTTCAAACCCACTGTGGCCCTGTGACAATTTCACTGTTGTTTGAGAATGTGAGGTCCAGAAATGGCTACAAATGGTCTCCAAGTAGCCGAACATAACCATTTCCAGTCAAGGATCATTTCAGTTGGACCAGAGGACGCAGTCCATTCCATGTAAACACAGCCCACGCCTTATGGAGTCACCACCAGCTTGCACAGAGCTTCGTTGACAACTTGGGCCCACAGCTTCATGGAATCTGGGCCAGTCTTGAACCCTACCATCAGCTTTTACCAACTGCTGTCCAGGACACAATTTTCCAGTCGTCTAGGTCCAACCGATGTGGTCACAAGCCCAGGAGAGGTGCTGCAGGCAACATCATGCTGTTGGTAAAGGCATTCGCATTTGTTGTTTGCTGCCATAGACCATTAATGCCAAATATTGCCATACTGCCCTAACGGATATGTTCGTCATATACCCCACATTGATTACTGCATTGTGTGACACATTGCTGTTTGTCTGCTAGCACTGACAACTCTATGCAAACACCGCTGCTCTCGTTTGTTAAGTGAAGACCGTTGGCCACTGCATTGTCCATGATTACAGGTAATGCCCGAAATTTGGTATTCTCAGCACATTCTTGACTCTGTGGATCTTGAGATATTGAATTCCCTAAGGATTTCCAAAACGGAATGTCCCATGCGTCTAGTTCCACCTACCATTCCGCGTTCAAAGTCTGTTAATTCCCACTGTGCAGCCATAATCACATAGGAAACTTTTCACATGAATCACCTGAATACAAACAACAGCTCCGCCAGTCCGTTGCCATTTTACATCTTATGTACGCTATACTATCACCATCTGTATATCTGCGTATCACTATCCCTTGACTTTTGTCACCTCAGTGTAAATTATGTAAGTGCAACTATGACAGCTGAACCTCATTTTGCATTCACGCAATATACAGTATTTCCAAGATGTAGCTATGTAACATTTATGTAACTTTTCATACAAGAAATAAGTTGCTAAGCCAACAATTATACAGTATGAGAATTTTTGTCCAAATTGTAAAAATGATTGTTAACCTTAAAACAAGACTCCATTCTCTTCCATTCTGCCCTGCTGTTCACCTGATGTCCCAGACAACATTCTTTACTAATCACTAATCTGTTTCATTTGTCCATGCTTTTCCTCCATTTTGCGATGTCAACCAATTTCTGATTCCAAAAGCTAGTATTTTTCATGTCTTTCTATTTTGTGCCTGCTTGTTGTCAGCTTACAAGTTTTTTTCCTATTTTTATTCAACAGTAATGCACAATGTATCCAATGCTTGTATCTACTTACCCCAGAAGAACTGTTTGCAACAGAGAGGAAAACAACCATGCCATGTGGCGGAGCCACCAGAAAGACTCAACAAACAGAATCACTCATCTGCATCTGAATGAAGGATGGTGTGTAAGCACATCAATATAAAAAAGTGCTTTGTTTTTCTGCCCTGAAGGTCTATTATTACTATTATTATTATTACTTTTAAGTGTGCCTAAGTGTCAAAAGAACACTTTTCTGCAGTTGAGTGACTGCCTGTTGTCATTTCCTGTTTGTTGTTTCCCTACTACCATTTCTATACCTTAAAAGAAAGATACAACAGAATGTCTTATAAATATTATGAATAAATAAAAGGTCTTGCCTTTGAAACACAGGCAATGAATCAGAGATTCAAGTTTTACAGAGAATCCTAACAAGCAGACCAGTAAGAAAAAAAGAATGGAAGACAAAACATAGGGAAAGTATGAAGAGATTTTAGGAAGATCAAATAGCAGGAACCATTATCTGTCTGTGGCAAAAACCTGTGACTGAACTATCAGTATGACTGCAGATAAAGTGCAGCTTATCTATTCACTGTGGCACTAGAAGGAGGAGGGTTGGCAGGCTCTTCACCCCAGCTGCCTTTTAGACCCAATCAAGATTCCCGCTACTCAATTCAACAGCAGGCTGAGTGGACATATGGCCATCCTAGAAGAAGTGGAATGAGAACCCCTTCCCGTATCTCAACCCAGGGCCTGCGGGGCTGGAGTCAAGTGCTCTACCCGCCAGGCCACCACAGCTACACCATCAAGTCAACTAACAAGTTTAAATGCATCCTTAAGTGGGCAAAACATAGATGTTAACAAGAATGAATAAAGAAATGGAAACATATAATGGAAAATCCAAGATGGAAAGTAATGGTGAGATGCAGATAGGCACAACAAAAAGAGTGACTGTCACAAATAAGGCTTTTGGCCCTTAAGGCCTTCATCAAAAATAGATGACACACACACACACACACACACACACACACACACACACACACACCTACTCACGCAACTGCAACTCACACACGACTGTAGTCTCAGGCAACTTTAGCCACACTGCGGGCAGCAGCACCAGTGCACTGGGTGGGGGTAACGAGAAGGCTAGGTTGGGGAGACGGGTGGATAGTATGGGTAGGGGTAGCAAATGGTTCAAATGGCTCTGAGTACTATGGGACTTAACATCTATGATCATCAGTCCCCCAGAACTTAGAACTACTTAAACCTAACTAACCTAAGGACATCACACAACACCCAGTCATCACGAGGCAGAGAAATAGGGGTAGCAGACAATGCAGTGCTGCTGGGAGCGTGCAGGTACAAGGTGGAGAGGATAGGGCAGCTATGTGCAGTCGGGAGGTTAGACGGGCAGCAAGGTAAAGCGGGTAGCGGAAAAGGAGACAAATAAAAAGACTGCGTGCAATGGTGGATGAGGGCTGTATAGTGCTGGAATGGGAACAGGGATGCTGGATGGGTGAGGACAATGACTAATGAAACTTGAGGCCAGAAGGGTTACGGGAACATAGGATATGTTGCAGGGAAAGTTAACACCTGCGAAATTCATAAAAGCTGATGTTGGTGGGAAGAATCCATAGGTCACAGGCTGTGAAGCAGTCACTGAAACGAAAGGTGTCTTGTTTGGCAGCATGTTCAGCAACTGGGTGGTCCACTTGCTTCTTGGCCACAATTTGTTGGTAGCTATTCACGTGAACAGACAGCCTGTTGGTTGTCATGCCCACATAGAATGCAGCACAGTGGTTACAGCTTAGCTGGTAGATCACATGACTGGTTTCAGAGGTAGCCCTGCCTTTGATGGGATAGGTGATGTTTGTGACCGGACTGGAGTACGTGATGGTGGGAGGGTGTATGGGATAGGTCTTGTATCTTGGTCCATTACAGGGGCATGAGCCACGAGGTAAGGTGTTGGGAGCAGGGGTTTTGTAGGGACGGAAACATAGTGAAATGGAAACATAGTGTTGTGACAGTGCCACGACATTTAACAGTGCCACCACGACAGTACGCGCAAACAGTGATAGAGGCGCTCCGCAACTCGGCTGAGCGTGGGGGCGCCACCTAGCTACGAATGGCGCCGGCACGGCAGTCGAATGAGAGATACTGAGTTGTTATCATGTAACCAGCTATTGTTTCTGAGTGAGTGTGTTTGAATATCCACGCAATTATTGGTGATTAAAGGTTATAACACTTTTTGGCGATGAGGATGGGATATTTTCACTGCGTTGTGGATTTGTGTGTTCGTGACGGGGCAGACATGGAACAGCTTATGCAAGCGCTCACTGAACAACAAGCACAGCTAACGGCTGCTATTCAGGCACAACAAACACAGCTGACGGCTGCTATTCAGGCGTTGTTGACGTCGCTTACTCATCGTCTGTCTTCCCCTTCTCCGCCTCCATTCCCTCCTTATGACAAGGCCGCTGAAGACCGGGAGGATTATGAGAAGCGTTTGCAGCAACACTTCTTGGCTTTTGGCATTGTCGACACTCCTATGTGTAAGTCGTTATTTCTATCTTGGATTTCCCCACGGATCTATCAGCTGCTATCTCAGTTAGCCCTTCTGCGGGAACCTGTCTCCCTGTCCTTCCAAGAAATGTGTGACTTATTGTCTAACTATTACCGCAAAAACACCCACGTCGTTGCCGCCTGCGTGGCGTTCTACCGGTGTCGTAAACAGCCCCATCAATCTTACCGGGCTTGGGCGGCGGAACTACACGGTCTGAGTAGGAAATGTCAGTTTGTCACGGACACTCATCATGAGTCTTACGCTGATTCAATGGTTAGGGACGCTATTCTACGGCTTGCTCCTGATAAAGAAGTTTGGCAACGTGACCTACAACTGCCAAACCCGTCGTTGTCGGAAGTTCTAAGCATCGCTCAATCCTTTGAAGTGTTTCACGCTGCTGGCGCGCAAATAGACGCATGGTGTGATGTAGGCGCTGTACAGTCAACTTTCGACACGGACAATTTGCCTGTTTCACAGGAGAACGAAGATGTGGCGGCGGTTCACTCGCGTAAACAACGTCGCGTTGCGCCACAACGCTCGCAGCGACAACAGCAACCACAGAAGCAGGTTTGTTCCGCACTTCCTTCTTGTCCACATTGTTTCGTACAGCATTACAGGACCGCGTGTCCAAAACGTTGGGCCACGTGTAATTCATGTAGGAAAAAAGGCCACATTGCTTCTGTGTGTCAGTCCCCTAAAGTTCCTGTTGACAAGGACAAGGCATCGGACATGGATGTTAACTGTGTGCTTTCTCAAACAAATAAGTTGTTTGTTACTGTTCGTGTTCTGGATAAAGACATTCGCATGGAAGTGGACACTGACTCTGCAGTAACTCTCATTAATTCTCACATGTATTTGGAGTTGGGCTCCCCTCCCTTGCCTCCAGTTACGCGAAATCTGAGAACTTATAATAAACAGAAAATTCCTATCATTGGCCAGTTTGATGCTTCCACTGCCTACAAGTCTGTTGTTAGGCCCCTCACGTTTTATGTGGTGGATCATGCGGGCACTGAAAACCTGTTCAGTTATGATGCTTTCCAGTTGTTCGGGTTCTCCATTGATGATGATGTGCACCTCATATCTGAGGATACTCCGTATCAACAGCTGGATGGATTGTGTTCTGAATTTTCATCCGTGTTCTCTGCTGGTCTGGGTCGTGCCAAGGATTTTGTAGCCCACATTACCCTTAAACCTACAGCTCACCCTAAGTTTTTCCGGGCACGCCCTATTCCGGTGGCGTTGCGTGCACCTGTCAAGGCTGAGATAGACAGGTTAACAGCTTCAGGGATTCTCCTTCCTGTTACCTCCAGCGAATGGGCATCGCCAATCGTGGTGGTTTCTAAACCAAACTGGAGTCTGAGATTGTGTGGTGATTTTAAAGCCACCGTCAACGCTCAAAGCCTCATGGACACTTATCCTCTCCCCCGTCCAGAGGAGTTATTTACCAAGCTCACTGGGGGCCAGTTCTTTTCCAAACTTGACTTATCGGAGGCGTACCGTCAGTTGCCGTTGGATGCTTCTTCCAAGGAGTTTCTCGTCATCAACACTCCTTGTGGGTTGTATCAGTACCAGCGGTTACCATTTGGCGTCGCTAGCGCGCCGGCCATTTTTCAGCGGTTTTTGGAACAGCTCACGGCTTCCGTTCCCGACTGCATAAACTATCTGGATGACATTGTTGTCACGGGGGCCTCCACTGAGGAGCACCTTCGCAATTTGCGTTCACTGTTTCGGGTTTTGCATTCGGCTGGGTTGAAGTGCAATCTGGACAAGTCACAGTTCTTCAAACCCTCCATTGTGTATCTTGGTTTCCACTTGTCCCGTGAGGGTATACGTCCTCTACGTCAGCACGTTACGGCCATTAACGCTCTTACCCGGCCGTCTACGGTCAAAGAACTTCAGGCGTTTCTAGGCAAGATTGATTATTATCACAAATTCATTCTTTCCGCGGCGGCAGTAGCTCATCCTCTGCATCAGCTGTTACGCAAAAACGTCCCTTTCTGTTGGTCCGACGAGTGTGAGCAGGCTTTTGTCCTCCTGAAGGCTCATTTGCAGTCGGCGCCTTGTCTTGCCACATTCCGTCTGGGTCAGCACTTGGTTCTGGCGACTGACGCATCACAGTATGGCCTAGGGGCTGTTCTCGCCCATCGGTATGAGGATGGGTCGGAACGACCCATCGCCTATGCTTCCAAACCCTCAACGGTGCGCAACGGCGTTACTCTCAAATCGAAAAGGAGGCGCTCGCTATCATTTATGCTCTAAAAAAGTTTAGTGTTTTTTTGTATGGTTCTAAGTTTCACCTCATCACCGACCACAAGCCGCTGGTCTCTCTGTTCAGCCCATCGGCGTCGCTTCCGGATAAGGCAGCTCACCGCCTGCAACATTGGGCCTTATACTTGTCTCGTTTTCACTATGAGATTCACTATCGCCTCACGGCCCAGCATGCCTACGTTGACGCATTGTCGCGATTGCCGATGGGCCCCGACCCAGTTTTCAATCGTGATGAAATACTCTGTTTCCACATTGATGAGGAAGAACGTCGTGCGGTCGAGGGTTTTCCAATTACGGGTTCGCAGGTCACGTCGGCTACTGCGCGGGACCCGGTCCTGCGTCAGGTGATCGGTTTTGTTCAACGGGGTTGGCCAGACAGGACCAAGGGCCGGGCATCGGATCCCCTTCGCAACTACCATGCCTTGCCCCTTCGTCTGTCTGTTCGTGATGGTGTTGTTCTTCTGGCCACGGATGGCGCATCTCCACTGGTCGTGGTGCCAGCCTCTCTTCGCAAAGATGTTCTCAAACTGTTGCATGAAGGGCATTGGGGGATTTCTCGGACTAAGTCCCTGGCCCGCAGGCACGTTTATTGGCCCGGTATTGATTCGGACATCGCCCACATGGTTTCTGTGTGTGGTCAGTGTGCTCAACATCTGGCTGCACCTCGTACAATGCCCTCTCCGTGGCCTGATCCAGCGCAGCCATGGGAACGGGTGCACGCTGACTTTGCCGGCCCCTTTCTCGGTACTTATGGCTACTGTTGATTGACGCCTTCTCGAAAGTTTCCATTTGTTGTTCGATGTCCATCGCCCACCACTGCGGCAACAATGCTGGCTTTGTCCAAAATCTTTGTGCTAGAAGGTCTTCCATCCACGATCATCACGGACAATGGCCCTCAGTTTTCTTCGCAGGCCTTCCGTGATTTTTGTACTGGACAAGGGATTCATCATGTTACAGCACCGCCCTTCCATCCGCAATCGAATGGGGAGGTCGAGCGCCTTGTCCGCACTTTCAAAAGCCAGATGAAAAACTTCCTTAGTGATTTTTCCACAGATGACGCTCTGCTGCAATTTCTGAGTTCTTATCGCTTCACGCCTCTGGGTGATCGCAGCCCTGCTGAACTCTTGCATGGCCGCCAACCGCGCACTCTACTGCACCTGCTTCACCCTGTCAGGCCTTGTGCTGTGTCCCCTAGTGCGGGAAAATACTCGGTGGGCGCCGACGTGTGGGCACGAGGGTATGGATCTCGCCCTAAATGGATTCCAGGGGTGGTCAAGGCTCTTCGCGGCTGCCGGCTTTTTTTGAAATACGTACGGACGACGGCATGGTTGTTCGCCATTATGACCAGATGCGCCCACGAGTGGTGGCCACGCCGGTGCCTCTGCCCTTTCCTTCGCCTCCCCCAGCCCGAGAAGCCCGTCCTGTCGCTGCTGCCGATCTACCGTATGTATTGATGCAGCCGACGTCGCTACCGTTTCCGAGTACGCCGGAACCGGCCCCAGTCGCGACGCCGCCTTCTCCGGGACCCATCTCACTGGAGCACACCCCCAGGTCCACGACATCTATGGATGCTGCTCCGGAGTTTTCACCCATCATCTCGTCCAGGAGGCACATTCCACACACGAGCTTCCGTCCTGGACATTTTCGACCATACTCTCGTGTCTCTCCACGGGATCTTCTCAGGGCCTCACAAGAGGCCATGGATGTCTCCACACAGTCTCAGCCACATGTGCCAAAAATTCATTAGTAAGAATAAACTAACTACACAGACCTAGTTTAGCTATTGCACTATCACGAGAGCCCACCACCTACATCTCACACTTACCGTGAATGATTCACTGGCATCAACAGTGGGAGGATCATCCAGTGCAGGTCTGCCGGACATGATGAGGTGCGACAACTCGGCAGCACTCAGAGGAGATCGAGGTGGGGCAGCAGGAGGATCGCTACCATCACCTCGGAAAGAAGCTGCACTCACACACGAGTCAGGTGTGCCTGGACGACTCCCTGCACTTGTTGTCAGAGTGTAAACACCACTGCTGGTGTGAGCACTCCTCACCGAATAGTCCAAAGCCACAGTCGTTGTCCCAGCTGTCAATGTGCTGGGTGCTGGTAGCACACCACCCACTGAGGTTGCAGGTTCTGAGACTGCCGAATTCTGTGCCGTATGTGAGAAACCGAGCTCCAGGCTTGACGACGTCGATGCACGGCGAGGTCTGGCAGGAGGTGCTGGTCCTGTGTACAAATGACCACTGTAATTACTCTCACTAATGATGTAATGCAAAGGAAATGTAATATCGAGATGAATGTGTGTAGTAAATCCTAGAACTAACAGTACTAATAAATTAAATTCTCTTTAGAATATATGCTTGTATCACTGAATGGTGGAAAACATTTATTTTTGGTGATCAAGTGCTGCAATACGCATAATAATTATGAGATAGGGGTTTACAAAGAACTTTTTTATGGGATAAATTTTTCGATTTTTGCCAAAAAATCAACTTACTCCCCAATATCAAGAAACTGCAGTTTTTGAAGTAACACTAACAAGATACTGTTGTCCACTTCTGCTCCTCTATGATCACAGAGCACATATAAACAATGAATAAAAAATAAAATTCATAAAAAAACACCACTAAGTTATACATGAACTATTTGGGGGGATATACAAAAGAAACAACAAAATTTTGGTGGGCAGCAGTTTTGTAGTACCATGTTTTGTCGCTAGGAGTGCACAGAGCGAACATTCCAGAGTCAATAAGAGGTGTGCCATTGCTGATGAAGATCCGGACTACTTTCGGCAGAGTTTACAGTGACAACTGTTTCGTGTAATTATCGATTTTGCACTGGCTGATATTCATGAACAGCTTACAGTGATGAAATTCTGCTTTTTGCTCAGAAAAAGTGGAACAGAAATTCTTGAAATGTTAAAAATGGCATACAAGGACAATGCTATGGAGACAACTCAAGTGTTTGCATAATTTTGCCATTTCATAAATGGTGAAATGTAAATTGATGACAAACCTTGTGTAATCCTCCCACAGCCCAAACACACGAAAATGTTGAAAAAACTGTGCAATCATCAATGAACATCGACGATGGACCACTGAAGAAATTGTGGAGCTATCAGGAGTGACTTAGTGTTCAGTGCAGCGAATTGTGACAGAAGATTTGAAAATGAAAAGGGTGGCTGCTGAATTCATGCCACAATTACCAACTGTTGAACTGAAACAAGGTCACGTGGAAGCACACTGTGCTGTGAAAGAAGTGAATGATACAAACATGTTTTCAAAAATTATCACAGGTGATGAAACATAGCGCTATGTTTCTGATTCTGAATCGCAGCAAAAATAAAACCAGTGGAAGACTTCAAGTTTGTCTCGCCCAAAAAAGCTCATCAGGTGAAATCAAACATTAAAACAATGCTGAATTGTTTTTTTGATGTGAGAGGAGTCGTCAATTCAGAGTTTCTTCCACAGGGACAGATAGTTAACCAGGTTTTATACTTGGAAGTTTTGAAAATATTGTGCAGCTGGGTGCGGCAGAAGCAGCTTAATTTGTGGCAGTTGGGTGATTGGTTTTCCCATCTGGACAATGTCCCTGCTCCCACAGCCCTGTCTGTATGACAATTCTTGACCAAAAGTGGTATGATCCCTGTCTTTCACCCCCTGTATAAACCTGACCGTGCCCAATGCGACTTTTTGTTTTGTTTCCTAGAATTAAAAGAGACCTGAAAGCATTTTGCTGTTGTTGCTGAGGTGAAGAAAAGAAGAAACGATGGAGGCACTGTCAAGCATCACAAAAGATGAATTCAAACAATGTTTTGAAAAACGGAATAAAACATTAGACAAGTATATCAGTGCAAGTGGAGAGTATTTTGAAGGTAACTGAAGGTTTGTGCTTAAAATGTGAATAATGAAGTTAAAAAAATAAGTTTAGTTTCTTTTGGGTACCTCCTCATATCTATTACACTTTAGTATCTGTAAGTGCCCAAACAAGATGCCACACACAACTTACCCGCAACCACAACAGTAGAACAGGAACTCGAACACTGACTGCCATCTGTTGTGGCAGGGGTTGCAGCACCTCCTCCTCCTCCACTACTGTTGGGAGATGTCTTCTGATGACTGCGTGTCAGACCAGAAGCCATGCCAGTATGGTCCGTCTCCTCTGAGCTCCCTAATGAAAACATCTGTTTACACAAATGTTGGATTACATCCTACTAAATGAATCTCTCCATAACTGTAATCAATAACAAACGAATATTACGGTGTGAAAAGGAAGCAGCAGAGTTTCTTCACTGGCATGGCTGCTTCAGAAAATGTGTGACAATACAGCACCAACTACAGCGCAAAATGTGCTGTGGTACTGCCATAAATAACAAGGTACACTGATCCATTTTCTAAAGTTATTGAGATTAATCATTTTTATTTTTACTGTCTGGAAGTCTTACAATTCAGGTATTCAGGTGAAGCTTGTTATCACTTACACAGTGGGTAAAAAAACTAAAAAAACTCCTAAGTCATGTGATATTACTGAAATCCAAAGAATATTAAGTGCCATATTCACTGAGACATAAAACTTTTCTTGTGCAGGGTATGGTAGAACACTGGATACATTTCTATTAAAATATGGAAGTTGAATAGATTCACTTATTACTGCATAGTCTATCATGTACACCCTAAATTGACACAATATAAACAAAAGTAACAGTAAATTCAAATAAGGTTTATTCTGCTGCTCAAAAAAAGGACTGTGCTCATTATAGTTTGTCATCTTGTTTACTACAACCTATAGTGTTAATTTCATGGTAGCACAAGATTACATTGTAAATTATGACAAGATGGATGTGTGCCATTATTTATTCACTTCTATTCTTTCAAAATGTAGCTTTCACATCTACTACTCTTAAAGAACTGGGATAAAGTTTTATAGCAATTGCTTGTCATGTAATGCAAAGTGTGCTATCTATTATTTTCTTTGTAATACCAGAAAGATGAATGATGTATCTCTGATAACAATAAAACTATATTTTAACATTAATACCAATGTGTAAATAACACACACATGTTAGTTGGAAAAAGATTAATCAAACAATTTGTAATAGTGTATTCCATTTACAATACAACTAAGACCAAAGTATCGAATATGCTGTTTTCTCAACAGATAATTCTTCACAAACCAATGTATTACTAATTGCTGCCCCTTACATCAAATAAATGTATTGAATACCAGATACGCAAAGTACACAAGAACAGATTACTACAAAATGTAGAGATCTAACATTGATAAGACTCAATAATTCTTGGCATTGCCAGGCTGATAATCAATCGGCACACATGGTGCAAGGGACTGTGTACTTTCCATCATTAGAGCAACCAAAATCATAATCTGAGACACTAGGTTTGTTGCTGGATTTTCAGAACATTGATAGAAGCTCATGGAAATGAGATACTGGAAAATTCCAAGTGCACGTGCCACAAACGATTTTTGAAGTACGTACAAGAATCAAATAAATTACCTATTGTGGCCATCTGTACACTTTCACCGATGCCAAGAACATTAAGTATACAGTAAACTGTATAGGCCACTAACAGGGTTAATCTGCTGGTCTTTTTTTTACACTTTGTGAAGCACACTCTCTCTCTTCTGGCGAAGTTACGTTTTCCAAAAGACAGGAGAATGTGTGCTTTCTGAAACATCACAGACATCCTATGGATTGACATGATCATAATCTTGAGATTTTTTTATTTCACTGACATGACTGCATTAACATTCATTTGCATACCAATAAGGGTATTTATGAAACTGTCTAAATAGATGAAAGCAACAAATTATAGGAAATGTTACAAGTTAGTTTGAAACCACTGACTTCAATATTCTGTACCATGTTTGACACATCCAAAAATGGCCTCAAGCTACAGTGAGCTTTGATGACACTAGCAAGCAACTTCACTGCAAAGAAAGATACAGATGACAACTTCAAGAAGTCATCATGTGGAAAAAGTCATCATTGTATTTCATACTTGGATATGTGACATTGTCTACTGTGCACATGTCATTGCTAGTTGAAAACTTACCTAACAAGGGAACCTCCCCATCGCACCCCCCTCAGATTTAAGTTGGCACAGTGGATAGGCCTTGAAAAACTGAACACAGATCAATCAAGAAAACAGGAAGAAGTTGTGTGGAAATATGAAAAAATAAGCAAAATATACAAACTGAGTAGTCCATGCACAAGATAGGCAACATCAAGAATAATGTGAGCTCAGGAGCGCTGTGGTCCCGTGGTTAGCGTGAGTAGCTGAGGAACGAGAGGTCCTTAGTTCAAGTCTTCCCTCGAGTGAAAAGTTTTATTTTCTTTATTTTCGCAAAGTTATGATCTGTCCGTTCATTCATTGACGTCTCTGTTCACTGTAATAAGTTTAGTGTCTGTGTTTTGCGACCGCACCGCAAAACCGTGCGATTAGTAGATGAAAGGACGTGGCTCCCCAATGGGAACCGAAAACATGTGATCGCAAGGTCATAGGTCAACCGATTCCTCCACAGGTAAACACGTCTGATTTATTCTACACGACACTGGTGACGGCATGTGCGTCACGACAGGTATATGTTGTCGACCCACCTAACTTGTACACTTGGCGAATGGGTAAAAAGATTCTTCTACCTTGCCCGATTCAGGTTTTCTTGTAGATGTGATAATCACTCCCAAAAAAGTGATGAAAACATGAGTTTGTCACATAAACTGCAATAAATGAATGCAACAGTTTCACAGTCGCACAGTTTTCCCGGTGCTCTGTCAAAACATATGTTTGTAACGTTTTCAAATTTTTGTGGGTGTAGACCATCAAATCCTGCATATGTCCAAGCAAATCTGAACATGTCCTGCAATTTTGGAGAGCGAAGTTGATTATATAAAAAATTAAACTTTTCACTCGAGGGAAGAGTTGAACCAACGACCTCTGTCCGCAGCTGCTCACACTAACCACGGGACCACGTCGCTCCTGAGCTCACATTATTCTTGATGTTGCCTATCTTGCGCATGGACTACTTAATTTGTATATTTTGGTTATTTTTTTCATAGTTCCACACAACTTCTTCCTGTTTTCTCGATTGATCTGTGTTCAGTTTTTCAAGGCCTATCCACTGTGCCAACTTATAATTAAATCTGAGGGGGGTGCGATGGGGAGGTTCCCTTGTAAGAAAGAACCCATTCCAATTCCCTGATCTCGCAGCTACCACTTTTCAATTGTTCCCATGGCTCAAAACAAAACTGGAGAGGTAATGGAAGGGATAGAGAAAATATTGGAACTGAAGGTATTTTAGAGAGTTTTAATCAGTGTTTTGGTTGTGGGAATTGATATGTGATTGCTATCTGGAAGGACGGTGAATGTTATGTTGAATGTTTTGTTAAAGTGATAAAATATCACTTTTTTAATTGATTCCAGGAAAATTTTTGAAACTACCTTATAAATATTACTAGAGCACTATTCATCTAACGCATGGTCAATGGATTTACCTCTTGGTGGAGGTGAAGGCGGAGCATCAGAGTCGTCATCCCGGAGGTGTGCCAGAGCAAGTGACTCAACAGAAGGTGGTGCAGTAGGAGTCAGAAGAGGAGCAGGGGGTGACGTGATCATGATTTCACCCTCCAACTCATCTTCACTTTCATCAAGACTATGTACACGATCTGACACAATTCCTGATGTTGTGTTGGAGGAGGTATTGCTGATGACAGAGGTGCGTTGATCTGCTTTGCATGTACCCGCACTCACCCAGTCACGAAATCTCTTGCGTTCTGCATTAAGAAGAAATACCTTTATATCACACTGACAGGTTATATTGTCATAAAGCTTTATTTTTGATGAAAATGCCTTTATCAGCTCTCAATAAATTATTTTGAACACATTCTGCAGACTACACCACTAGTGAACATCTCTGTGTTCGATAATTAGAAAATGTTTAAAAGAAGACTTACTAAATATACAAAAACTGAATAAGAAATTCACCCTCCATGTGCTGTAATAATTTATTTACAATCAGCTTCAGTGTCACAAATAACGAGAGGGATACCACACTAAAAGGCAGCTTTACGCAACTATTGCATAATGCAACAGCGTAGTTAGTTAGTTGTACATTCCAATGTTCACTTTTACAAAATATAGGCATATTTTAATAATGTGGAATGAGTCATTTTAGAATATTTACTTATTCAGTGTGTAAATGCCACTACAAGCTGATCACGTACAGATAAATCAACACAACACAAAACAATATTTAATTTAATAATACAGTTAAGAATATAACACTTTGACACTCAACAAACTACAATTTCCCAAATAAAAATTCATCAATCGAATAGGTGTTACCCAGAAGGAACATTTACATCAGCATAACACAAAATTCCTTGAAAGTTGCTTTTACAAAATACTGCCTTGCATTTTCTGGCACACTCCTTGGCCCAATTATCTTTACTAATTTAAAAAATAGTTATTAAAAATGCCTGAAATATCTACAACCCATGAATTAGCTTGTAACCTATCCATTGAAAGCAATATAGATGACACAATTAACTTCTATTATCTGAATTATTAATATCAGACATAACTGATTATTTCTAGATGTTTTAATAACTTTTCTTAATTATACTGAGTAATTTTTTATGTATGTGACTACACAGAATCTTTATTTGGTCCTATTAACATGCAAATTTCCCTTTCAAATCTCACTGGTAAACTACTTTTTCATGGCTTTTTAATGTTCTTTCTTATCAGTTTACTGGAAAGTTATTCTCAAATAATGACACAAACTTATAGCTGAACCTGTTAAATTTAACACTGGGATTTTTAGCTATAAATTTCATCCTTGTCCAGCTTCTTCACATTATTTGTAATACGCTGTATATCTGACCCATAACCTCAACAGAAGAAAATAAATGCAATTATCTACTGCCTTCGCTAGTGGGAAGATGAAGTCTACATTAAAACAAAGTATTCATTTTTGGATTGAGATTTTACTGCATAATTTGATCTTGTTATAATAAGTCACTGGGACTGTCACATCAACAAAGCTCTCCAATGAGCAACAGCACAAAATGTGGAGCATCACTTTGTCCCAAAAATTAAAAATTCCTGAATAATTATCCACACACTTTCTACAACAACCACCGATTTTCATGTACATCTATTTTTGACTTTCCATGGTCATACCTGAACAAAACAATAATTTATCTTTTCTTTTGATATCCCTGAGGAAAAAGAAGAGCCGGCTGTTTCCACATTACTTCATGATTGTATTCACAATGCTTTGTGCCAATGAGACAACACAACACCAAAAATTATTGCTACCTATTAATCTGTCTGAATGTATTTGATTTGAATAATATATACAATAACACATACTGGCAGTGAAGCAAATGGAAATTCTAACTAATATTTCTGTAAACAGGTTTAAAACTATAAGCAAACCAGTTGATAAGACATATTTCAGATGGAGAAAAGATTTTGCTTTTTACTTCAATATGAGTAAGTATTTTCCACTTTTGGAAAGGTCCTAAAAATTATACAACATAATTATTCTTTTTTGTTTTATTTCTTAAGGAATTCTTCAATAAGAAATTGTTACAGCATAGAGTGACAGAAGAATCCACAAATATTATTCTTTGTGAAAGAGTTCAAGAGATATGCAGGGTTCACATAACGATACACTATTACATGTGTACTGATATGAAAAGAAACAAGCATATTTATTTTTCTGCAAACATGGTGACAGCTGAAAAGTTTTGTTGGTCCTTGATAATTAGTGGAATATGCAGCCTTACCTTCTTCTTCTTTCCGCCGCACCTCTGACAGCCGTGGTTGTATTGCCATACTAAATTGATGTGTTGTACGGCATAGGAACAGCAAGTGTTTACTCTTCTCATCACTGCTGGTGTAATATGTAAACTTTTCTCCAGATGTTGGCCAGTTTAGAGCTCGGATTTCGAATTTTTTACGCTAAAATATGTGTCTTATTAGTAAATATTTAATACATAGGACATTAAAATAATAATGGTGTAAATCAACAGTGAATCAATACTGATAATGAATCGTATAATATTTTCATGTATTTTTTAACAAAATAATAATGACCCTTTTACAAATAAATGAATAAATAAAAGATACAACTAGTTTACACAGACCAAAACATTTTTAGAACATCTATTACAAAAAATCTGTCACGTTTCTGAGGTTTCAGCAGCCAGAGATTGTGGTCATTCGTGTGTGAGTTGCATTTGCGTGAGTGTGTGTGTGTATGCTGTCTATTTACGATGAAGGCCTTTGTGGTTGAAAGCTTGTCTTCTGACAGTCTTTTTGTTGTACCTATCTGTGACTCAGAATCTCCGCTATACAGTAAGTAGCAACTATCCTTTTCATAATATTGTCATTTGTTTGCTTGTGTCTACACTGTGTCTGCTTATGGGAAGATGGGTTTTCAGTAAGAAAATCACTATTTCATTTTCAAAAAGGAAAGTGAAATAGAAGTGATGCATTGTAGAGATGGTCTCTAAGGTAGACATTGCAGAATCTGAGTTTAGTTACCCACTACTTCAAAAAATACTAAGAAAAGTTTGAACGAAATGTAATACCATTTCGAAATAATAACTCAGGCAGACATTAAAGAAGCTTAGATTTGTCGGGTTGTAAATTGGGTTAAACGGAAGCTCAAATTTGATTCAGTATTTAAAAATCTGACAGATGTTAGTTTTTAAATATCCCCCCCCCCCCCCCCCACACACACACTCATTTTCATTATGGTAAAGAAATTCCACTGTAGTCCTTTAGTGTTCTGAATACTTTGATGCAGTATATTTCTGATCACGGACATTCATATTAAATCCTAATAAAATATAACTGACTCTTGTGCTATGTATCTATCCAATCAAAGAAAACTGTTTAATTTCTGGAAACACTGAATCACAACTGTTTTGAATACATTTATGTCAGTTAGAAATGTACAATATAAAACTGAACTGCATGGCTGCTAGAACTTCTGTTTTTAGCTAGCATATCACAAGTTACCACCATTACTTCACTACACCGATGTATCACTGTCGTATGTACAAGCAATGCGTATAAATATTCCAAGGGACAAATAAAAAAGAAAAGACTATATCATGAAATGAAATGTTTACATTTCTATGTGAACATGTATGTGCACACACAAGTAAATCATTGTGCTACCCTGTATACCATACAAAATTACAGGCAGTAGTTACTTACATCAAAACACAGTTTTCCTATATTATTCCACAAGAATGTTGCCGTCAATGTCTTTGCAGAGATTTCCTGTAAGCAAGAAACTAAATTTGATTTCTCACAGTAGAGAACAAGAAGAAATGTTTTGGACAGTTATTAGACAAATGTGGTAAAAGTGAACTGCTTAATCACTTTGTAATACAAACTTACTATTTTTAAGAATTTCATGTTGTAACTAAACTGCGGAGACAGCAATACACCAAACTAAAACTATAGTAGAACACTGATTGAATAGCCATCAATGGGAACATTGGCTAACCAAAAGCATTCTAGTCAGCTATAGCATTTTTCCCCACCCTGCCAACCAACATGTATGACAATGCTCACATGCCCACCCAGCTAGCCGCATGGTCTAACACGCTGCTTCCCAGGTGGGAAGGCGTGCACGTGCCCAGCACTAATCCACCCGGCCAATTAGTGTTGAGGTGTGGTGTGCCGGCCAGCCTCTGGATTTTTTTTAAGGTGGTTTTCCGTCTACCTCGGCGAATGCTGGTTGCTTCCCCCTATTCTGCCTCAGTTACACTGTGTCAGTGATTGCTGTGCAAAAACCATTTCCAAGTACACATACACCATAATTTCTCTACCACGGAAACAGTTGGGGTTACACTCAACTGGTAGGAGACATTCCTGGGGAGGGCCGAACCGCACAGTAACACTGGGTTCAGTGTGGGCCGGCAGTGGGATGGGTGACTGCTGTGACCTGTTGTGAGGCTGTGAACCACTGAGGGTTATGGCAGGACGAAGCCTCTCCATCATTTCCAGGTCCCCAGTTTAATAGATACATACAAGCTCACATCATCAGTTGTGTGTGAAGCATCACTTATGAAAGATGGTATTGTAGATGTTTTACTGGTTGCAATGGGACTGAAATCATTGTCAGTGTCAGTGTCATCAATGAACAAGACCATTGCAATGAGGCAGAGCCTAGTAACAAAGGGCCCATCCATTAAAAATGCTTTCCACTGCCTCGAGAAAGCTATAAAGCTGTTAGAACAACAAGAAGAATGTGATCCAACTGCAGTCCTTCACAAATGAGTGAGATTTAATGAAAAAATATGCCTAAGTTCTGAAATAATAGAAAATTTTGGACTTATTTTCTGCAATTTTAATGACTTTTAATCTTATTTGACGTGTCTATTTTTGAAACATATGTTAAAAGTTACGTACAGTTTTGCACTTAAAGCACTGTTTCTCTGTTGCATACTGCTCCTATGAAACATACAATTACTGGTTACCCAAAAATACCTTCAATCTCTAATTGTTTTGGATGATCCATGCTCTACTATTCAATAAAACAAATTTAGATGAAATTTGATTCAGTACGCAGCATTAGACAAAGAAAATAAATGAGAAAAATCTTCAATATTTTCAAACATATGAATTTTGAGAATGACAGAAACAAGACCTCTACAAAAATATACATGAGCTTATTTCTTTCTGCCTTGTTGTGTCTTGCATGTGTGGGGTCCTGGCTATCTTTTCTACACAATCCTTGTTTCTTACAATGTTTTCCTAGTTTATGTCTACAAGCAATGGAACTCCAGGCACTGTCAGTTGCTTTCTGGTAAGTGGACCTATCTGATTTTTTCCCCCTTTTTGTTTTACAGATATGGGTGTAGAAGTTATAGAATCAAGACATGGTCAAAACTTCCTGGAGAGCTCTTCATATTTATTCTTATATCATTATGTAGACGAAAGAGAAAGAATGATTGGGGGGCGGGGGGGGGGGGGGGGGGGGGGGGTTGCATTTGTTAAAGATTCTCATCGTCTTCAATTAATACCTTTCTTGCAACTTCAATTTCAGTCTGGTATTTACACAAAGTTTACTTATTTGATCAGAAGATTTAATTGAATATTACAAGACCAATATATTGGTTGATCTCATTGCTTTATATTTTGCCTAGGTATAAACAGTCAAGACTAAGTAGACAAATACTTGTCTAGCTGTTTTCATAGTACTGTAATAGTGAAAAATTATATCTGGCTAGAATTACATATGAAATTACTGTACATGAAATGAAATAATTGCATTTACGATTTCTTGGACACTCTCACCAATCTAGAAAACTTTTTTTTTCCCAAAATTCACAAACAGCAAACCTAATGCAGTATTATTTTGCAAGTACTATTTTCCTCATAGGATCACATGCATACTGTTGTTAATGCTATACTTTTATTGATGTTGTTAACATTATAATCAAATATTAAATACATGTGATGAATGGCAATAATAACATTTTTCATTCTTTTGCAATAAGTAGATTATCTCACACACAAAAGATTCATCCTTGGTTTGTTCTCTTGCAAAACAACACGAGCCATGGACTTGTGCTAAAAATTTTTTAGAAACTCTTCGCTAACACTGGAATACCTGCCGCAGTATTATAACAACAAGCACAATTTCTTATACTTGGATACATGTATACATTCTGTTAATGATATAATTTTATTGATTTTGTTAGCATATGTCTCTGCAATGCTCAGTAATTAACTGTACACCATATTAACAACATTCTTACTAATGGTCAAAATGACTGTGTACCTCATAAATCTGAATGCCTTTGGCTGTAATGGCAAGCCAGACAGTGCCAGGGCCCTGCTCATTCTTCTTATATCGAAGGCGGTAGAGGTGCGAATTATGTGTAAGTGGTGAGACCTCTGTCGAGGAGGCCTCACGAATGTACAGCAACTCCGCCCGCGCTCGTCCCATTCCACGGTTGTCGCGATGTAGAGTGGGAACTGTTTGCACGAGTTGCTGCTCTGAATTCTCCACCATCTGTAAGACCGAAGTGGTGTCAAGTAAACATTCTAAATTATGAACCTACCAATGAATTATCATTTTATCACCTACTTGTTGCAAGAATGTGTCAGCAAAGTAAAATACGGGATTTTTTAGAAACTCACTGATAACTTAGAGGGTCAGCTAACAATATTTAAATCATGTTTCATTAAGGAACATATTCTCTTTTATGTGTAAATATGATGTACACATTCTAAGGTCGAATAATAACAATTCTACACAAATTATATTTTAGAAATAAATTTAGAACAGTTGCTCAAAACAGACCATCCTGAACCTCATTACATGTCTGGTATTTTGGGATCTTGACCACACTGTAGCTCGCATGTTTACTCTAACTTAATATATCTTGATTATTTTTTTTGTATCATGTAAGGAGTGTGGAATACATAACTGCCACCAGAGGTGAGTTAATTGCTCAAATCAGTTATGTGTTTCACAATCCAGAAGAGAATCAAGGAATGTTCAGCAGTCATTACTGAGAAAATTTGAAGCACATAATTTATTTACAATTATTGTTATTCATTTTTGGAACCTTAAGGATGTCTCGTGCACATAACTCATAAATGGCGGACTAAAAAGTGCATATTACTTAACAAAAAATAAGCCTTTTTATATGATCTACTGTACGTAAACATTTGTTAGAGAGGTTCTGTAACACCCTGCACAATGGAAAAAAAATGGCAACAGTAAAGTATTGGTGATGTGGCTAGGGCATCCAGAACCTAAGAGAAATGTTAATGTTTATAAATGCCATAAAAAGATTTCAAGCAACTTATGCAGATTTAAAATTCATGTAAGTGAAACAAAACAAAAGTATTGGTCTGATTGATCACAGAAGCAAGTAAATAATACTAACTCGCAGAAACATGGATTGCTTAACTCATTACTTGCAAAACTTTATTATTTTATTTTGTCAACCTTTTTTACATTAATGTG
This sequence comes from Schistocerca cancellata, assembly GCF_023864275.1. Classification (NCBI taxonomy): domain Eukaryota; kingdom Metazoa; phylum Arthropoda; class Insecta; order Orthoptera; family Acrididae; genus Schistocerca; species Schistocerca cancellata. The sequence goes on from NC_064632.1 coordinate 177,957,264, forward strand.
ATATACTGAATGATACATGAAAGAAAAAGCTGCTTTGAAAAATTTCAGTTATTAGTACAAAAACTATAGACCACCCCACTTTTGGGACATTGGCAAAATTAGCTATCAAACACCGCAGTATTACTGTCAGTGGGAGGGGGGGGGGGGGGGGAATTACAAAACAGAAACACTGTTTCTGATACTACAAAGTGTCTATTCAGTATGAAGTGAAACAAAACACTTGTTATGGACATCAACATTGCACCCATCATACATTTGTGTTGCTTTTTTCTCGCAGTATGCACATCTGTTCTCTGTTTTACTTGGCACAGCAAAGTGGTTTCCTCGATCTTCCTACCAGTCTGCTTACTTGTGGTCTTCTGTGTTTAAGTGTTAATACTGTTTTCTAGGTAAGCTATATCACTACTCTCTTTCGGACATCGAAAAGTGAAACCTTCACATTTCTATTTGCAATTTGTTAAGCGTGCATTGTATTCTTCAATGATACGTGGCTTTCTAAGAGGTATTTTCTTTTCTTTACCTGTGAGTAACTCAAAGGAGTAATAGTACTGTAATTTGTGACTACACGTACTGGTTTGTTGTCCCTCTATTTCACTACCAGAATTTCATTCTCTTTGTCAAACATGTAGTCACAGAATATTTGTCCATTTCCTTCCACCTTTTTTTTATTATTATCAACCACGAGGCATGCATCAGTTTGCATCTTTCTTTTGTTCCAGTAGCTTTCATTTTCCTCTTTCCATTGTGATGAGTGTGTCAACACTGGTGAAAAAGTTGTCAAAGAAAAGTTTTGGATACTCTGTTTCTAAAATGAAGATTAGCTAATTTATTGAGCTTTTGCACCTAAAGCCTCCTGTTTGTTGTGTCTTGCCACAGTACGGTGAAAAATTATAAAGGAAGCCACTAGAACTCATAAGATATCAAATTTTATACATTACTTTGATAAGCTTTCCCTCCAGAAACATCTTATCTGAATTTTTCACGTGGGAAAAATATATCTAAAAACAAAGATGATGTGACTTACCAAACGAAAGCGCTGGCATGTTGGTAGACAAACAAACAAACACAAATATACACACAAAATTCAAGCTTTCGCAACCAACGATTGCTTCGTCAGGAAAGAGGGAAGGAGAGGGAAAGACGAAAGGATGTGGGTTTTAAGGGAGAGGGTAAGGAGTTATTCCATGCTTTGCCTTTACAAATGTCTGCTTGTGTCTGTGTATGTGCGGATGGATATGTGTGTGTGTGCAAGTGTATACCTGTCCTTTTTTCCCCCCTAAGGTCTTTCCGCTCCTGGGATTGGAATGACTCCTTACCCTCTCCCTTAAAACCCACATCCTTTTCGTCTTTCCCTCTCCTTCCCTCTTTCCTGATGAAGCAACCGTTGGTTGCGAAAGCTGGAATTTTGTGTGTATGTTTGTGTTTGTTTGTGTGTCTATCAACCTGCCAGCGCTTTCGTTTGGTAAGTCACATCATCTTTGTTTTTAGATATATTTATCTGAATTTTTGCCATAATAATGTACTATCTTTCCATTAATTGATATTCTGAAGGGAATAAATCAAATTACTTCTTCAGCATTTCAAAGTACAGTCCCAGTTTGTACTTGGAACTGTCATTCAGGTGCATGAATTTCTTTATATCCTCAAACCTATTTCTTGGCACTGAGTTGAAGAATACCGAAAAAACAGCATTGTAGCCTGTCCCCAACAAGTATTCTCATGGCGAAGCTTATGATACTCACCTAGCAGGAATATGGCACTAAACGACCTTAGTTCTTTTTTAGTTAGAAGAAAATTTATGTTATTATGTTGGCATGTCTAGATGTTGCTTCGTTCTACGATAGTATTCACTAGTCCTCAACCTGTGACACTGTCTCATTTGCATAGTTCCCACTTCATGTCCTTACGCTTTTCTTCACATAGCTCCTGGCGGTAAATCACCAACATTAGCTGCATCCCTGCTGGTTATAAGTTCTAAAGTATCTCCGATATTTGTACAGTGTAATTTTCATTGACTCCATCTGTTATTTCATCTGCACTGGATGATATAGTTACCAATCCTAAGTCTTCGGCCTTATCATCACTCCCTTTGTAGCTCCCCAGTTCTGCTAGAGATTCTTCAGCAGTAAGACCAGGCAACATGTTTTTACCTACTGGAATTGTAAAATGTGAAAGGGAATATTACACAGTACTATCCAACCCTGGAGAAAATCTCACTAACCCCACCAGATCTCAAGTCTAAATAGTAATTTTCGTGTATAACACGTGTGTACAGTGACACAGCACATCAACAAAGGAGTGATAATGTAACATGCCATTGCCCCTTTATTGGGATGTAATAACTTCAGGAAATCAGAACTACACTGAATATATCAACGAAAACAATCAATTATTGACAAAATAATATAATATTGTCAAAATAATGTATATATGACAAACCAGAAATATAGTGAATGGTACATGGACAGCTGTGTTCCCATAACAAACACACCTGGACAACTAAATCACAATTCATTATGGTACAAAAACTATAAGTGGCCATACAACTCCTTTTCTAAAATAAACTAATTAGAGAAATTTTATTTATTTTCAACTTGCAGGCATTACAGCATCAGTTCAATTGTTAGATATAACAACCAAAGCTAAAAGTTTCATTGCTTAGGTGGAAACAAGATAAAGGACACGCTTCCCGAAAAAGAGAGAATGGCAAATAATGGAAAAAAAGAGAGGACAATGGTGAAGAGGACATCAGAGATTGCAAGTTGATAAAGGGATAATATGCTTCAACCACAGGGAGAAGAAGTAAAGGAGAGAAGCATATCAAACAAGAAAGTTCACCAGACGTGTCAACAAGCTTTGACACAGAGCCTTCTCACAAGAGACCAAAGTTACCTGCTTCGGGAAGTATTCTGCTGCGCTGAAGTAGGCGCCCGTGTGGTGCTGTGGGTTGTAATCGCCGAGGTCCGCCTGCAGGGCGAGCCCCGCCAGCAGGTAGAGCAGCTCCTCGCTGGCGCAGGCGTGCAGCAGGCCGCGGGACACCACATTGTGGCGCAGCTGCAGGTAGTAATGGTGCCGAGTCTCCTCATCCCTGCAGACAGTGTCAGAGTGCTGCTCAAAGCCTCTGCTCCGACGTGAACGTTAATTTACTAACAGGCATAATAACTCTTTATTTACCCTTCTTCTGCTCGTATGTAACGTATTCCACCTGTTGAAGTATAATACTTGCAGCACCTGTCGATTAGCTCCTTTTCTGTAAGCTCAGAGATACTAGGGACATATGGAAATGGCAGTCATTCTACCACAAGGCACTAATATCTATACTTCAAGTAATGACCGGCCAGCCAAAATAATATTTGATAGATTTTTTAATGCATTCTTGACCCTATTTAACTATAGTATTCCCATAAAGGAAATCAAAATAATGGACAGCAGCCACAAATCCAGATCTCAAAACAGACAAAATATATGGTACACTAAACAGCTGACAGATCTAAAGAAACAAGTTTTGTTACTGTACAACATATACAATAGTATGAAGTCTGACTGTGCCAAACCAGCCTATGTGGAATGCAGGAATGAATACAAAAAAGCCATCCTGCAGGCCAAAAAAACCTACAATTCCAACAGCATACATAATTCCACCAATAAATGCAAAACCGCTTGGAAAGTAATTAACAGTGCTGCCACAGATACTAAAAAAGACAATTAATATCCCACCACAAACACTCAATGAGTTTTTTATTAATTCAGTGAAAGAAATAGGAGACGCAATTATCAAACCAGACATTAGTCCATCTGAGTTACTCTCCCAAAATGGGGGTAGACAGTCACTAAATACAAGCACGCTAACCTTCTCAGAAGTAACGCCTAGATATGTACAAGGGGTCATAAAACAACTGAAATCGTCTGATAGCTTAGATATATATGGCATATCATGCAACCTGCTAAAAAAAGTGTGTGATTGCATTCTGTACCCTTTAACCCATTGCATAAATAAGTGCTTACTTGAGGGATATTTTCCTGATGAGTTAAAACTGTCTAGGGTCGTCCCAGTATACAAAAAGAGAGATAAAGACTCTCCATCTAGTTACAGGCCTATTTCAATAGTACCCGCATTCTCCAAGGTAATAGAATGCATCGTGTACCAACAATTATCATCTCACTTTGAGAATCTAGGAATAATTAATGCTACACAATACGGGTTTAGGAAGAATCTGTCAACCATTGATGCAATCAACACGGTAGTCAGTTACATCCTCAAAGTTTTTGAGAACAAAGGCTTTCCTCAGGTCTCATTCTGTGACATAAGCAAGGCCTTCGACTGTGTTGAGCACACGCCACTACTAGAGAAACTAGAATTCTACGGCATCAAAGGAAACAGTCTCAGACTATTAAAAACTTACCTCAACAACCGTAAACACGTAGTTTGTGTTGGTAAGGAAATGTCAAACATAGAAAATGTTAAAGTAGGTGTGCCTCAGGGATCTGTACTGGGGCCCTCTGGGGCCCTTCCTGTTACTGATAATGATCAATGACCTCCCCTCGTTTATTAGATCCACCACTGTATTGTATGCAGATGATACGACTTTTCTTCATAGCAGTAACAATCTTAATGATCTTAAAACCTGTGCTGAAAATACACTCACTAATGCAGCATATTGGTTCAGAGCAAATGGTTTCCTGCTAAATGAAAATAAAACTCAGCAGATAATCTTCACTCTTAAGAGACAAGCTACTATCTGATGACCCTAGTTCTGTTAAATTCCTGGGAGTTTATTTAGACGAAAAGTTATCCTGGGGCCAACATGTAAACTATATTAGTAGTAAGCTATCTAGAGTAATTTATTTATTAAGACAACCCAGAAATTGTGTACCTGAAACATACATCAGATCATCTTATTTTGCATTTTTCCAGAGTATAATATCCTATGGCATTATCTTGTGGGGTAACTGTAGTCATATACATGACATCCTATTATTGCAGAAGAAAGCCATTAGGATAATTACAAATTCTTCACATAAGGCTCACTGCAAACCCTTATTTACCAAACAAAAAATTATGACTGTAATAAACCTCTATGTATACAATGTCTTAATCTTTACGAAGAAAAACCTACAAGATGTGAAACGTAGAGAAAATGTACATTGTTACAACACAAGAAGCATCAAACACATATACACGCCTTACCACAGACTATCAAAATCAATAAATAGCTATGAAGTCACAGGGCACAAACTATTTAATAAGCTGCCACATGCCATACAGGATCTTCCTGAACATACATTCAAAGAAAGACTGCATGAATGGTTTATTGCCCACCCGTTCTATGATATCAATGAATTCTTCAACTGTAAAATGCAGTAATCCAACAGATGACCCACTGCACATTTATTGTAATATAAGCTAAAATATTTCAGTAGTCAATACCTAATCACACTGTATTATAAATTGTAACTTCATTTGACGTTGTCAATTGCTGTAATGGCCTAAAGACAATAAAATCTTTATTATTATTATTATTATTATTATGGAGTGAGCATACAAAAGGCACAGAACAGAGTTTCTGTTGCCAATATGCACAGCTTCCTGGATCATATGAATGTGGTATTTAGTTACGAAACATAGCTGTTACTCCTCACAAATATTTCAGTTTGCATCCATTGCAGTACTGATTATTCACCACTGTATCCTTAATAAATAAATGTGTAAAAACAGGACAAAGATGTGTAATATTAAAGTTTCTGTCTTAGTAAAATGTAAACAGATATCATTGCACTTAAGTTGTGTCACAATACCAGCCAGATGTTGGCGACATGTGCAGTATGCTATTCTCACATCTTTCACATTCCTACCCTATGCAATCTACAAAGAAGATTACTTACAAAACACACAAGTATGTGGGACTCATATAAAACATGATTAACAGAGGATATTGAACATATTCACAGGAGGTCAACATGTATAGCCACGTTTTGTTAGACTCATGAGAGAGTGTTCTGTCAATCTGAAAGAAATTGAACTGACAGGTGCATGAGGATGCATGCCGAATATCCTGTGAAACCCTACTTTCAGTGCTTCAATCACCAGTGTTCAGTTAAGAATCTAAGATTACATCACTCCTGTAATGACTGCTAAGACAAGATTAGAATTAATACAAGCACAAAGACATTTAAGCAGCCATTCTTCCCAGACTCCATGTGTGTTTGGAATGGGAAGAAATCTCAATATGTGGTACAATGGGAAATATGTATTGACAGGTACTTGAAAAACACTGATATTTTACATAATACATATACATTATTACATACAAACATACATTACATATAATATTACATAAGTTTGGACATGCAAGTCACATATGTGATGAGTGTTTTACACTTTAACTACAATGATGTATCTCCTACATTATGACATCCATTTATAATGATAAATATATTTTAGGCAGTGATCAATGCACACCCATCCTCCTGCTCTTCTCCAGGCTACATAAAAACTTTGGGTTCTATCGAAGTGGTGAGTGAGAGGGGCAGGGGAGAGGGAACCAGATCCATAAAAAACAATCTTGTACACTTCTTACAAACAGTAATTGAATAAATAACAGAAAACAGTGAATATATGTAAACAAATGCACATAATTTTTATTTCCTCTTTGAATTTCTAAGGATTTCAGATACTCTCAGAAACAATTCTGAATACCTCAAATTACACTTTACTGCAGTCTAAGGTTCTTTATATTTTCAAAAGCTCAGGTTGCATCCTTTCACTTGCAATAACTGGAAATTAGATGGTTTACCTCCTCTATCATAATAAAATAAGTATGGCACAGTAATAATTATTTCTGCACAAGTTTCAATATGGAAATTGACAACAGGGTTGGTCATTCTGTCTGACCTATCTTAGCATGTTTCGGGACTGCAGAAAATGCTTTTTGGCAGTGGGGTAACTCCTTGGGTGTGGGATACATACTTCATGCTCCATATTCCACAATTTACATTATGAGTATTCCTCCTTCATAACAAACAATCTCTAAGTACAATTGTAAAGGCCACAGACTTCCCACTAAGTATCTAAGAAAGTAATTTGTTGCCCTCTTAAACATAAATACCATACAGTTAGACACAAGTGTATGCTTCCATAATTAGCCTTTAGAAAAACATTTGCTGGCTGCATGGTATTAAACAATGTTCTTCCCACTGTCAACAGTGGTTGAAAAGCAATCAGTATTACAACACAATGACAGTCACATAATCAGAAAAGTGTTATTGAAAAACGAATAGGCTATAAATAGTTCCACATTCTCAAGGGCTTTTACTTGTGAAAAGATTTAGAGAATATGATATGTGAATAAATGAAATTTCCCCTGTCTAGCTACCAGTTCATAAAGCTTCTTCTTGGTCCAACTTAAGAAGGAAACTGTAACAATCTTTTCTACTCCCACATTCTTTCTTTTTCAAGACTGTCTAGATGAGTTGAATGCACACCTGCATCTCACCACTACATCATCTAAAATAGAATACATGCATTCATCCATTCATGGAGGCCAGTAGATCTCTTTCTGAAAGAGAACCTCCATGGATGTGAAATTAAGAAAGTTAAGTAGCTAGAAGCTAGATGAGATTACATTAATAATTACAATTATTGTCGAACTACTATAAACGACTTGCGCTTACTTGACCTAAATTTAACACAGTAAAATAATTAGGAAAGGCGCTACCTTGAAAAAGTTGTTGCGTCCTCGGTTATTTCAAATAGTTGTTATTTATTACCTACATAGTACTGCTAGCTAAATAAATATATGTTTATCATGGGGCATCAGAACTGAGACCTGTTATTTACAAAGCACGTTACGGAGCGAGGTGGCGCAGTGATTAGCACATTGGACTCGCATTCGGGAGGACGACGGTTCAATTCCGCGTCCGGCCATCCTGATTTAGGTTTCCCGTGATTTCCCTAAATCGCTCAAGGCAAATGCCGGGATGGTTCCTTTGAAAGGACATGGCCGACTTTCTTCCCTAATCCGATGAGACCGATGCCCTCGCAGTTTGGTCTCTTCCCCTTGAAAACCCAACAAAGCATGTTGCCACTTTTCACACTGGGAACAGCAATCTTCGATATTCAAATCTAAAATGTGTTTCCGTAATCATGACAAACTGTCACGGACTCAAGTACGCACAGGGGAAAAAACCCCAAAAAACCTGAGATCACAATCCCTTACGTCACTGGTAAATATGGCTATACCTCTACATTCATTGGTATGTTATACTTTCTGACCAAAACCAGTCATAAGAATCTACGCAACTTCACTTCGGATCATTTACTTTTAATCCGGATGTATGCTCCGTGCAATATTCCTAACCTTGACTCATTCAACATCTCTGAGCAGTTTTGTTGATGGGATCTATGGAACATGTTTTATAAACAGCGCTTAATGTCTAAAATGCTGCCAACTCAACTCATTAATTTTATAAGGTTTAATTTCTATTTTCATTGATCAACTACAGCGCGTGTAATTACCTGAGCAACAATGGACTGTCCACGTAGAACTGGATTCTGAAGTACAACACGAGGGAGGGTCTTCCATTGCCGTCCAAACCCTGTAAAATCAGACAAATTGCAAGTAATAAATGTCATGCAATGCAACACTGCTTAAAAAATTAAAGTTTCATATTTTTACACGCGTATATATTTGGGATTCATGATCCTTCAAGGTTTTTCAAATAAGTACTGAGGCTTCACATAGGAAATCGTTTTTAATTAAATCAGAAAAATTTATGACCAACGACTGGCGAACATCTACTGCAGGAACGTATAACGGAAGTCAAGAAAACTGCTCTTTTTCAAATTGTGTTGCACTGCCAGAAGAACTTGCATATCACACTACACCAAATAAGCAAAGAATCTGGAGGGAAGATTTAAATTCACGCTGTACCACCCTTTATTGGTCCGGGACGTTGTTTCATTGTCACTTCTGATTTTTCCTATTGTCAAACATGCTTCTACTTTTTATTTAAAAGAGCTACAGTCTAAATATTGTTATTATTAATTGCAGATAAAGTTCGAAATGAATCACTCGAAATACAACAACAGAAACATTATCACGCATTACGAAGATTTCTGTTGCTTTCAATCGGTCGTGCAGTAACAGTAATTAGCTGTAATGTGCAAAGAGGTCGGTTTGGTAGAGACGAGGACGGCTTGCTGGTTTAGCGAGGATACAGGCCGAGAGCACTACAATCAACGGCTACGCTAATTAATTTCAGAGACGGCCGTGACCTTCTAGCGCGCAAGCCTCAGCCGGACGCCAGAATGTTCTGAGCATTGCTCAACATGCGCGGCATTTTCAGAGTTTTAGTTTTGTAATACCGGTATATCAAGTTACAGCAAAGAGATAGAAATTCATACTAATGATACGTCTGCGCTACAGTTATGATTTTGTAACTACCATTAAAACAATAGCTTCGAGAAAGAACTTAGCAATGAAGCTAACAACGAAATATTCTTGCATCTTTCTCCAGGGGGAGAATAACGAAACAGTTACAAGACGCTTTTTTCATTCATTTGCTGCAATTGCTGTAAAATATGTTTTGTAAAGAAGCTTGACTTCGCTGTTAAGTCAAACGTATCGATGGGCTCATTAGTGAAAAGCTTTAAGAGGTATTTTGTGTAGACATAGGACACAATTTTCTACAACTATTGGGCTGAAGATCAGACCGTATCAGGCCACCACGTCTTCAAAGTACTTTTGAGTCAAAAAGTGTTTTGTGACCGCAGATATATGCAAGTGATTCAGTTTGATAGCATTTTGGTGGTTCTTCAATATCGCTGCATTTTTTATTCAAAAATCTCTAATTTAGCTTCATAAGGCCTTTCCAAAACAGAAAAATCCAAGATGGTTATAGGGAATTATGAAATTAAAGGTTCTGTTAATTCTGTTTTAAATGTTTTTTGTTGCAGTCTTTGATCACAATATCAGTTCTTTCGACCATGACCGGTTTCAGTCAGTAATGACCATCCTCAGATCTTTTCTACACCATGTCCTGAGGATGGTCATTACTGACTGAAACCGGTCATGGTCGAAAGAACTGATATTGTGATCAAAGACTGGAATAAAAACCATTTGACAGTATTGGATCACTGTTCATATACGTGACTATGTCGCAGCTTGTGAATTCTGTTTTAAAACCCTCCTGAAACACTCTAAATGAACTTAATTTAGGGTCACAATATTTCGAGTCGAATTAGGGTTGCCTGGTGTCGGCTTTTTACGATCATGTTCGGCCAATTACTCTCTACACAAGTCCGACCTTTGTTGGGCTTTTTATCGATGAAGTCGAAAACTCACAATTAAGGCATTTTTCAAACTAACGACGTACTCGTAGGGCATAAGGAAGAATGAAGAATTTTATGCGAAATTACTGAAATTGGCAGAAGTGGGCTTAAATGAGAAATGTTAATACTTAAGAACATATTACTGTTATTTCTTTATGGTTCAAATGGCTCTGAGCACTATGCGATTCAACTTCTGAGATCATCAGTCGCCTACAACTTAGAACTAATTAAACCTAGCTAACCTAAGGACATCACACACATCCATGCCCGAGGCAGAATTCGAATCTGCGACCGTAGCGGTCGCTCGGTTCCAGACTGTAGCGCCTAGAACCGCACGGCCACTGCGGCCGGCGTCCTGAGACTGGTTTGATGCAGCTCTCCATGCTACTCTATCCTGTGCAAGATTCTTCATCTCCCAGAACTTACTGCAACCTACATCCTTCTGAATCTGCTTAATGTATTCATCTCATGGTCTCCCTCTACGATTTTTACCCTCCACACTGCCCTCCAATGCTAAATTTGTGATCCCCTGATGCCTCAGAACATGTCCTACCAACCGGTCCCTTCTTCTTGTCAAGTTGCGCCACAAACTCCTCTTCTCCCCAATTCTATTCAATACCTCCTCATTAGTTATGTGATCTACCCATCTAATCTTCAGCATTCTTCTGTAGCATCACATTTCGAGACCTTCTATTCTCTTCTTGTCCAAACTATTTATCGTCCATGTTTCACTTCCATACATGGCTACACTCCATACAGATACTTTCAGAAACAACTTCCTGACACTTAAATCTATACATGATGTTAACAAATTTCTCTTCTTCAGAAACGCTTTCCTTCCCATTGCCAGTCTACATTTGATATCCTCTCTACTTTGACCATCATCAGTTACTTTGCTCCCCAAATAGCAAAACTCCTTTACTACTTTAAGTGTCTCATTTCCTAATCTAATTCCCTCAGCATCACCAGACTTAATTCGACTACATTCCATTATCCTCGTTTTGCTTTTGTTGATGTTCATCTTATATCCTCCTTTCAAGACACCGTCCATTCCGTTCAACTGCTCTTCCAAGTCCTTTGTTGTCTGACAGAATTACAATGTCATCGGCGAACCTCAAAGTTTTTATTTCTTCTCCGTGGATTTTAATACCTGCTCCGAATTTTTCTTTTGTTTCCTTTACTGCTTGCTCAATATACAAATTGAACAACATTGGGGAGAGGCTACAACCCTGTCTCACTTCCTTCCCAACCACTGCTTCCCTTTAGGAGGTCATTATGTTTTGGCTCATAGTGTACATGCCTCTGTACAAGCCTTGATTTCTCTTAATCTTCTCTTTGTGGTCCATATGCGAAATGTATGTTGGTGCCACCAGAGTCGTTCTTCATTCAGCCTGAAATGCCAGTTCTATTTGGATCACACATATGCTATATGCAGTCTATTTCACAGATGAACCTCAATTTCCTAAAATTCTCCCAAGAAACCAAAGTCCACCATTCGCCTTCTCTGCTACTGACCTTACATGTCTTCCATTTCACATCGCCTAGCATCATTAAGTTTAGATAATTAGTCGAAGTGACTCTGTCAAGCACCACGATACTAATACTATATTCGAAAACAGCAGGAGTTTTTTTCTTACTCATCTGCACTAACTTACATTCTTCTGCGTTTAGAGTTAGCTGCCATTCACCACACCACTAGAAATTTTGTCTAACAGCATGCCATCTTGTATTCTACTAAAGTCACTCAACAAAGACACCCTCCTGTACAACATAGCAACATCACGAAACAATCAAAGATTGTTGCTGGCCCGTCAGTCAGAATAATAGCGCTCCTATCAAACTTCCCTATGGTACTCCTGACGATACCTCTAGCTCTGATTAACATTCGCCATCGAGAACAACGTACTGAGTTCTATAACTTATCTTCCAGCAACTCACAAATCCGGGAAGCCACAGCGTATGCTCGTGCCTTCGTTAGGCCGGTATTACACTATCGAATTTCTTTGTCAAAGTTGATATGTCAAATATTTATGTCAAAGAAGTTTGATGGTGTAATAAGACACTTTGTCAAATCTCGTCTGTCGTCAAATAAATTTGATCAAATCTTAGGCCTCGCTGTAGATTTGATCATAAAAGTCGCTTGTCTTCTGTTCACTCCAATGTGACATGTTACCACGTGGAGCGCTAGCATCGCTGCAGCGTTCTGTCATCTGTAGTTTGTTTATAAACATTGCCGGTAAATACAATTGGTGTATACCGACAACTACAAAATTAATAGAGACGTATGAAGCTGATGAGACGCTTTACAACGTGAGGCACCCTGAATACAAAAATAGATTAAGAAGACTGGTGAGCTATAAAAATATTGCGGAGGTCATTAGCCGTGAGATACGATTTTCGGACACAAAATGTAATTGATTTGTTTACAAAATAAAAATAATTCTTAATGCACATAAAGTGTATTGAACATTTACTTACCTTCAGACATTGGTCCTTTAGTGCTTTATAAATTGCTGCACAAGTTTTAGGTATTATTTTCGTTAATGTGCACTGCGGTATTCGAGTGCTGTAATGTAAGCTAGAGTAATTCTCTCCTGTAGCAAGAAATCGGAGTGTTACAGTGAGCCTGTCTTCTGCAGATATAGCATTTCTTAAGTGAGTATTGTGCTTTGTGATATGAGGATACACTCCACTGAGCAGATACTGAAATGTATGCTCATCCATTCTTAAGTAATTTATGTACGACTTGTCGTCCTCCACTACAAGCTCACGTTACAAGTTTTGTTGAATGCTTTTATCGTCTCGTCGTAAAACCCACGGCTTCACCCAGGTACGTTTCCTTTTTTTCCCGCTTCTCTTCCACGTGTGCACACAATGCAATTGTGGTACATGCAACTGCTGTGGTTTCAAGTTGTTGTTGTCAGCCATATTGAACGTTGATGAAAAATATGATGACAGTGTAATACCCCCTTTTAGCGCCACGTCAAAGATCTTTGTCAAATAAATTTGACGAATATCTTATCATATATTTGATCAAATCTTTGACAAAGAAATTTGATTGTGTAATACTGGCCTTAACAATGTGCAGAGGGGTACGTGTCAAACCCTTTTCGGAAATCTAGGAACAAATAATCTGTCTGCTGCCCTTCATTCATTGTTCGCAAGCTGCAGCGAATCTAAGTCACAACAGATGTTGGTACTGCAGCCGATAAGAATAGTTGCGGTTGTCATGCAGGATACACATAATCGTTCTTTGGCTTACACCATGTTGGCGGACCACTTGCCTGGAGCTTGTACTAGGATTATCTCAATATACTGTAGAACCCGGTCCTCCAAATGCACAGTCCGCCGCTTCCCTGATCATTCGTCTGTCTGAAAGGACCCACGATCACACAAACGCCAAAAAGGGCTTGAGTTCTGTGATGTGGTGGGTGTCCGAGGGTATTTGTTTTGGTACAGCCGTGCTGCCTCTCGACCGTTTCCATTTGCTTGTCCGTACACAGACACCATCTCGGCTTGTTCCCGACATGAATAACGGGCCATTCTGCTGCCTTACAGTACGCTGGGCCAATCACACAGGCTGAAACATGCAAGGAACACACGGCATGTGGTTAGAGGAACTGACATTCGTCAGCGCCATCTACCGAGGCAACGATGCATTTCCGGACATATGTTCCCCAGGACCTTTTTCCCTCCATTTTCAGTCAGGAATGCGTCCCTGCTGTTTGTCGGTGTTATTAATGTTCATCCCGTATACAGGAGTCCCCTGCACTTTTTTCCAGTCACTTGGGACTTCGCTCTGGACGAGTGATTCGCGATAAATGCAAGCTAAGTAGGGGACAAATGCCGTAGAGCGCTCTTTGTAAAACCGAATAGGGATTTCATCCGTAGCTTGCGACTTTGTTTTCAATCTTTTCAGTTGCTTCTTTACGCCAGGGACGCCTATTACTATGTCCTCCATAATGAGTCTGTGCGGTAGTCTAACGACGGTATATTTGTACGATCCTTCTGCGTGAATAATTGGTTAAGCACGAAATTTACTTCTCGAGATGGAGTGTGTTCGAAGATGGGCGTAAGTCGGAGTTAGTTGCACGGCCTGCGGGTCAGACGGGCCGCGTCCAGCAAAACAGCGCCGGCCTCGCGCGCTTCGCTATCCCGGCAAGCACCGCGCGCACTCTAGTCTAATTGGCCGTCGCTAATTGATTGCGCGTTCGCAGGCGGGGGGCCTACCATTCAACCATTGTTCAGCCAGCTTGAAAGGGGGCAGACCTGCTGGCGACTGCGCCCACCCACCTTCACACTCGCGGTGGGCTAATCTGTAACCACTCCGGTAAGCACAACACATACTAACAACCTGCTGCTTTTTCTGATATGCTACACACCTACATGACAAATGCAGCACCTCGACGTGGCATGAACTAAACAAATCGCTGTTAAGTCCCCTGCGAAAATATTGAGCCACGTTGCTTCTATAGTCCTCCATAATTGCGAAAGTGTTGCCGGCGCAGGATTTTGTACACGAACTGACCTCTAGATTATGTCCCATAAATGTTCGATGGGATTCATATCGGACGATCTGGATGGCGCCGGCCGGTGTGGCCGTGCGGTTAAAGGCGCTTCAGTCTGGAACCGCGTGACCGCTACGGTCGCAGGTTCGAATCCTGCCTCGGGCATGGATGTGTGTGATGTCCTTAGGTTAGTTAGGTTTAATTAGTTCTAAGTTCTAGGCGACTGATGACCTCAGAAGTTGAGTCGCATAGTGCTCAGAGCCATTTGAACCATTTTTTTGATTTGGATGGCCAAATCATTCACTCGAACTGTCCCGAATGTTCTTCAAACCAATCGCGAACACAAATGTTGATGGTGTTAGGACAGCAACCAGCCACAAATTTACTTTCAGTTCCTTTATTCAAAGGATACCGTTACCGGTTTCGAATCGTTGTGATTCATCCTCAGACGGTTTACATGCTTTCTTTATGACATGTGGTGTGTTTTTTAGATTAATTGTCCTAAAATATAAATAATACATAGTTATAAACATGTGACTTACGTGAAACGTCGGTTTCGAGTGTTTGCTTTCATAACATTCGTCCAACAGATGTAAATGCATTCCCACTGCATCCTTGTTGTTGCACACGTAAATAGTTCTCAATGAACACTTTAGATTTGTCACTGAGATGATTTCTACGACGCACCACATGTTTTGATACATACAAAGAGCTTACAAACATATGAGTATCACAGATGCTGTGATATATCGTAACATTTGACGATGATGTTCTAGGTTTGGAAAGGATCATATATTCATTTACACAACTGTACTGCCTTTTACATTAGTACAGAGACATCGAATTTTTTAGTTGATTTTGCTAAATTAATTATAAAGTTTTTATCTATATTTAGAACTGTATATGTAAAATAGTATATTATTTAATTACATTTAGCATCATGAGAATTATAGTAGCATATAAATTTGCTACTTGATCTGCAGATAGGTCTACTAATATTATTTGCTTTGGAGGCGGGAAAGTAATTTTTGGAAATTTTTCAGGAAAGGGATGTTAGCTAACTCTGTTTGTTCGTTAAGGATATAGTCTGGGGTGCTGTCTTAACACCATCAACATTTGTCTTCAAACAACATCCACGGTCTCCATCATGTCATCATATGACAAAATTGCAATCGCGAACAACTGTTTTTCAGTGACACGGCGCTTTGTCATCGATAAAAATTCCATCCAGAATGAGATTTTCACTCTGCAGCGGAGTGTGCGCTGATACGAAACTTCCTGGCAGATTAAAACTGTACGCCAGGCCGAGACTCGAACTCGGGACCTTTGCCTTTCGCGGGCAAGTGCTCTACCAACTGAGCTACCCAAGCACGACTCACGCCCCGACCTCACAGCTTCACTTGTGCCAGTACCTCGTCTCCTACTTTCCAAACTTTACAGAAGCTCTCCTGCGAACCTTGCAGAACTATCACTCCTGAAAGAAAGGTACTGGCAGAAGTTAAGCTGTGAGGACGGGGCGTGAGTCGTGCTTGGGTAGCTCATTTCGTAGAGCACTTGCCCGCGAAAGGCAAAGGTCCCGAGTTCGAGTCTCGGTCTGGCACACAGTTTTAATCTGCCAGGAAGTTTCAAAAATTCCATTGTCGTTTGGGGATATGATGTGCATGAATAGCTGCAAATGGCCTCCAAATAGCCGAACATAATCATTTCCAGTGAATGATCAGTCCAGTTGAGCCACAGGATCCAATCCATTCCATGTAAACACCGGCCATACTATCTTGGAGCCACCACCAGATTGCACAGGCCTTGTTGACAAGTTGGACTCATGGCCTCGTGACTAGGCCACGGTTTTCCAGTCGTCTAGGATCCAGCCGATATGGTCACGAACTGATCTCTAGACTATGTCCCATAAATGATCAGCCTGTTGTCTTGCAGCTAGGCGCTGCAGGCAGTGTCGTGCTGCTAGCAAAGGCCACCATTAACACCATTAACCACCATATTAACACCACATTTCGCCGCACTGTCCTAACGGATACGTTCGTCGAATGTCCCACGTTGATTTCTGCTGTTATTTCACACTGCGTTGCCCGTCAGTTAGCACTGACAACTCTACGCAAACGCTGCTGCCCTCGGTCGTTAAGTGAATGCCGTCGGCTACTGTTTTGTCCGTGGCTAGAGGCAGTGCCTAAAGGACATTTTGAAAAAGATTTTAAATGGCAAGACATTTCCAGGGATAGGACAGGACTCCTGCCATAAATCTTTGGCTATGAACTGCAGATTAAAACTGAGTAAATCTACATCTACATCTACATTTATACTCCGCAAGCCACCCAACGGTGTGTGGCGGAGGGCACTTTACGTGCCACTGTCATTACCTCCCTTTCCTGTTCCAGTCGCGTATGGTTCGCGGGAAGAACGACTGTCTGAAAGCCTCTGTGCGCGCTCTAATCTCTCCAATTTTACATTCGTGATCTCCTCGGGAGGTATAAGTAGGGGGAAGCAATATATTCGATACCTCATCCAGAAACGCACCCTCTCGAAACCTAGCGAGCAAGCTACACCGCGATGCAGAGCGCCTCTCTTGCAGAGTCTGCCACTTGAGTTTGTTAAACATCTCCGTAACGCTATCACGGTTACCAAATAACCCTGTGACGAAACGCGCCGCTCTTCTTTGGATCTTCTCTATCTCCTCCGTCAACCCGATCTGGTGTGGATCCCACACTGATGAGCAATACTCAAGTATAGGTCGAACGAGTGTTTTGTAAGCCACCTCCTTTGTTGATGGACTACATTTTCTATGGACTCTCCCAATGAATCTCAACCTGGTACCCGCCTTACCAACAATTAATTTTATATGATCATTCCACTTCAAATCGTTCCGCACGCATACTCCCAGATATTTTACAGAAGTAACTGCTACCAGTGTTTGTTCCGCTATCATATAATCATACAATAAGGGATCCTTCCTTCTATGTATTCTCAATACATTACATTTGTCTATGTTAAGGGTCAGTTGCCACTCCCTGCACCAAGTGCCTATCCGCTGCAGATCTTCCTGCATTTCGCTACAATTTTCTAATGCTGCAACTTCTCTGTATACTACAGCATCATCCGCGAAAAGCCGCAGAAGTAGTAAATTAAGAAGATGAGAGCTTGATAAGTTGAAAGAACCAGCGATTGTCGAGAGTATCAAAGGGAACATTAGGCAACGACTTGCTGAAACAAGTGTGAACATAACGTAAGACGAACGGGTAGCCTTGAGGATGAAACAGCGACGGCAGCAGAGGATCAAATACGCAAATGACAAGGCCTAATAGAAATACTGGGATAACGCAAGTGTTATTGCATACAACTGGTGGATAGAAAAAAACGTAAGAATGCAGCAAATGGAGAAAGCAAATGGGAATACAGACGCCTGAAAAATGAGATTGACAGAAGGTGCAAAATGGCTGTGCAGCTAGACAAGCAATGCAAGGAGCAGTCTGGTCACTGTATCCACACTATCTCATCAAAAGTATCCGAACACCCTTACATTATGCGAAATCCAGCACTAGATATCACGAGAGGCGAACCTGCCAGTATAAAAGGAAGAGTGGAGTATTATGTTGTCAACAGAGAAGCAGTCACAGCTGAATGGAATGTTCAGGAGAGGCCCTGACTTCGAGTGTGGGCTAGTCATTGGACGTCACCTGAGTAACAAACCCGTCAGGGGCGTTTCAACCATTGTACAAATGACCGGGTCGACGTTTGATGAAGTGATGGTGAAGTGCTAACGCGTAGGAACAACCATAGCTAAACCAAGACCAGGAAAATCTCATGTGCTGATGAACAGGGACCGTCTAACATTGCGGAGGGCGTTGCAAATCACGTGAGACCAGCGGAATTAATCACTTGTGAGTTCCAACGTGCTACAAGCGGTCCAGTTGGCACAATGACTGTGCGTACGGAGTTACAAAGAATGGGCTGCAATAGGCGAACTGTTCGTCATAACCTACACATTTCTGTAGTCATCACTAAGCGACGCTTGAGTTCGAGTAAAGATTGACGCGACTGGACAGTGTGTGACTGGGAACGAATGATCTGCAGTGATGAGTCACGCTATACCTGTGGCAATCCGACGGAAAGGTTTTAGTTTAGTGAATTCCTGGAGAACGTTTCCTGACATCATTTTAAGTGCCTGCACCGAAGTACGAAAGAGGAGGTGTTGCGGTATTTCGCTGTTAAGGCGTCATACCATTATTGTCTTTAAGAAAACGCTAAATGCGGGAGGATATGAACACATTTTACAGTATCATGTACTACGTGCAATAGAGAAAGAGTTCGGAGACGTTTATTGTTTGTATCAGCTTTCGAAATGTGGTGCTCCAGAAGCTGAAAATTAGAAGGGTAGATCACGTAACTAATGAGGAGATACTGAACGGAATAGGGGAGAAGAGGAATTTGTGGCACAACTTGACTAAAAGAAGGAATCGGTTGGTAGGACACGTTCTAAGACATCAAGGGATAACCAACTTAATACTGGAGGGAAGTGTGGAGGCTAAAAATCGTAGAGGGAGACCAAGAGATGAATATAATACGCTGATTCAGAGGGATGTAGGAAGATAGAGTAGCATGGTTCAAATGGCTCTGAGCACAATGGGACTTAACTTCTGATGTCATCAGTCCCCTAGAACTTAGAACTACTTAAACCTAACTAACCTAAGGACATCACACACATCCAGTCGCGCGGTTCCAGACTGTAGGGCCTAGAACCGCTCGGCCACTCCGGCCGGCAGAGTAGCATGGAGAGGTGCATCAAAACAGTCTCTGGACTGAAGACCACAAGAACAACAACAGCAGCATAACAGTGCACCCTTTCAGGGAATCATATGTGAGGCAATGGTTTTTGGACGATAACATTCCTGAAACGGACTGACCTGCTTAGAGTCCCGAGCTGAACCCTGTGGAATACCTATGGGCTGTGTCAGAACGGCGACTTCGCTCCAGACTGCAGCGTCCAAAATCGTTACCTTCTATGGTTTCGGTCCTCGAGGAAAAATAGGCTGCTATCTCCTCCACAGACATTGAGACACCCTGTTGAAAGCGTCCCTAGCAGAATTCATGCCATCATAAAGGGAAAGGGGGACACACTCAGTATTGATGTCCATATAGTGGATTGTGTATTCGAATTCACAACCCGCTGGAAACAAGTAATTGCATTTGTGCCGCTGGAGAGTAGTTTCTATTATATAAAATGTTTTGCCGTATTGTATTTATGTTCTTCGAATTTAACCGATACGTAAGATGCAAGACGTGAAAATTACGGTAACGTGGGTTAGCACTTTCGTCTGCCGACTCCTTCAATTAATTATTTCACGGAGCAAAATATTAATTATTTCACGTGATTTATTACCTAACGACTTCTTTTTGTTTCCTTACGTCGAACGAAAAAGATGTGGACAGCGATTTTCGTCACCTGAAGAAGCTGTTGAATCCGTCAAAACCATGTTTTGAAGCACCAACATCACGATGAAAAAAAAAATTTTCTAGAATTGATTCGAAAGCATGCAAACGTGTATAAATTTTCAAGATAATTGCTTTGAGAAACAATAATGGTTTTTCTTTCTGCTTATGTAAAAACTTAGAAGGCAGTTGCAAGTGATATCCATTGTCAGCAAGTACGACGTATTCTGCCTTGTTTGCATTCATTCTCACCCTGTTCTTTTAATTCCCTTAGCATATAACAAAAATAATGGCCAACACGAACGCAAACCAACGCAATGAAGCTTGCATCTGAGCGCAAGGTATGTGAGGAAGACTTGAGCCTAGCAAGGTGAAGGGTGAGCTGGTGGTACTCACGTGTCCATGTGAAGACTTCCAGTGTTTGGGCGCGTACTTGGACAGCTTGCTGTCCGGGTCCACGAACAGGAACTCGCCATCTAAAACAAAAGCAACAGTCAGCTCGGGCTCCCCATTACCATAAGCCTGTCCGCTTATTGTCGTTTACTCAAATTTTATTTAACGGACGATTTGTGGTTTTCTCCACATCAAACAAATCACATTTCACAACAATTCAGCACCCTGCAGTCCACAGCGCTTTGTGAATAAAACCGTTGTTTATTTATTATGTAGTTACGGCTACTGCCATCGTCAGATCAAAACAGAACTCGCAAAACAACTTCCAGTGTTAGTATAAACAAAACCCTTAGCACGGCGTCAACAGCCAAGTTTTTCACGGCACGTTCATTCTGGCATTCCAGAAAGCCATTTTGCACTGCTACTGAATAATTATTTATTAAAACAGAGACTCGGTAATGTAATAAAGTGCAGAAAAAAGACTAAAATTAGCGGTGTCTATCCCTTCTTCTCTGTTAACAAAAAAAGAGCACGTCTGAGCTGCGATATTTTCGTAAACAAATTGTATTGTATTGTACTGTGTCTTTATTGCTCCATTCAACGTACGAAAGTGTACAACATGATATCGCACAAGTCAGGCAGGTGATGAAAACGATACATACATACAACACTGTTACACATACTATAGAATGAAATGCCCTTGTGTTAATGTCCTAAAAGCTCTGAGCCAAGTTAATTCCACATATCGTTTGCAAAATTTTAAGATACCTACGGATAGCATGTGCAAAATATATGATACTTTTGAACGGGATCTGTCTGTACTAGCGATGTAACTACGTGAAAAATCTGCTAGAGTGCTTAGAGTACCCTATAAACTATTATACTTGTTTGCCAAATTCGCTTTTTCCTTTCCACGAGTTTGTCATACAAGCATGCAGAAGTGAAAACTATCTTTGTCAAATTAAACCTCACTTTTCGAGTAGCTGTCGCAATGTGTAATCACGTCGTGAAATATTCTAACATGTGTGGGAATGGCTAACACTGCAGACAAGGGAATTCTTACGTTGACTTAAGCGTGTGCTAAACTGTATTCTAGTTTCGCAAAGATTTTCTACAGAAGAACGTTCAGCATCCAAGGATATAACACGAAAGGTCATTCGAAGCAAAAATGTCTAATAAACACATTACGAACTATGAGTACTTCTGTATCTTCGATAGTGTGAAACAAATATCTGCTACCGCAATGTCTTTGTCTTCCGTGTGATGGTAGGAGGTAGTATGGAAAAAAAAGACTAGTGAACATGGGGTCTAAAATGCATACCTTAAGAGCTATGAGCACTTTTGAAGTAGGAGAGATGTGTTTCCAAGTAGCTAAGATAATCAAGTGTCCACAGCTCTTAGCCTATGCTAGTTTAGAGCCCATGTTTTCTGGACCTTCTTTTCTTCTTTAGGGCCATTCTGCCACCTCTAGAAACATGGAAAGCAAAGAGCTTGCAGTAAAAGAGATCTGTTTCACAGTATCGAATTTGAAGACATGTTCAAGGTTCCATTTTACCCCACGTTTACATTACTTTTTGCTCGAATGATCTGTCCTTCCTCGAACGACCTTTCCTTCGTTCTGTTAAGGATAAACGTCCCCCTCTGTCTGCAAGTGGTGTATACAAGATTCCGTGTGTGTGATAAGGTCTACATTGGAACTACAAAGAGAAGTGTGAATACACGGTTGAAGGAACATAAAAGTCTTTGCCAACTAGGGAAAACAGACAAATCAGTCGTGGCGGAACATGCTCTTCAGTCAGGTGATCACGTAGTGAAATTTGCGGAAACTGAGGTTTTATGTACTATTACGAACTATTATCCACGGCTATGTAGAGAAGCCATCGAAATATATAAACATGGGGATAATTTTAACAGAAAAGAAGAAGCCATGAAACTCAGCGATATATGGACAGCGGCGCTACAGAATCGATGAGAAGTTTTTATCTTTGGCGAACTATGATCGATAGTTATATTTTATCTTTGACAAGGTTTATCTCTGCTATCATGTGAAATCCAGACCACGCCCATTCTCCGTGGCATTTAGGCTGCTCTTCGACGTCCGACTCGTTAGTCGGCAAGACTGCACAACCAGGAGTACCTCCGAAGATGTCCAACGCAGCCTTGGACGAAACGTCAGGGATAGAAGAGTTCCATGAACGACGGCCATACAACCTGGAAGAATTCTCAGCAACTGACAGTTGAGTCTTGGCTTTCACTGGGGTTCTCTCCCCTTGCCTCCGCCACTCAACGGCTTGTTTGGATTCGGGAGTGTAGTGGTGGACCCACGTTTCGTCGCAGGTGACGATCCGACTAAAAAATGCATAGCCTTCTTTCGCAAACCTTGTTGTATGCTTCTGACAGACCTCCAAACATCTCAACTTCTGAAAAGGCGAGGGACCCATCCCGAACACGCGTTACGGAATTGTAGGTCGTTTGTTACTATCGCTTGAGTGTTCCCATAACTTATTCCGACCTGTTCCGCAATTCCCGATACCCACGCCTCGATTGCCTTCAAAACTTCCTAGAACCGCACGAATGTTTTCGTCTGTAATGCTGGTCCTAGGAGGGCGATCGTGTAGCTGATGTTTCTCACGTTCTCTTCCTTCCTAACTCTTTGTGCCGGGCAAACACACGCGTCCTTGACAATGGTTGATCACAGAATTTCCGTCGTTTGAACTCCTCCACGAGGCAGAAATTTCATAATTATGCGTTGCGCAGTAGAGGGTTGCATCTGTGGCTGCGACATCGTGAGCAGTGTTGCCAACTCATTTTCACCCATCTCTCTACACGGCATGTGAAAAGTCGCTACGTAGACCTCGAAAGTCCCTACGGACGCAAGATAATTCTAGACTGACGAATAAAGGAAAAAAAAAACACGTATTGGGTAATAACATTTTGCTTTTATTAACAACTTTGTACACTGAACGGTCACTGTTTTCAAACAAAAAAAAATCGCTGTCTTATTTGGAAAGCTTGCAGCTGTTCGTCTCTAAGCCAAGTGTGGAAGTTCAACTAACATTTCGTGCTTCTTACAGGCTAGTTTACACGATGACATTAGGTTGCGCCACTCGTTGCGTGGAATGAGTTCCACGCAAGTGGTTTCATATATGACTGTAGACACGGCGACACCAGTATACACTTCAGTTTCGTCGTTATGTGGGTCCCGTAGTCATGTCTGAAATGAAGCTTATGGGAGCTGCACGTCGCACGAGTTGTGATGGAGTTAAAAGCTTGTTGGGTGGAATCGCTGCATAAGAAAAAAAAATAAGAAACGTGTTTCGATTCGTGACTGGATGAAGAAAAGACGACAGCTCGGTTGCTTAGCATCCTTGCTCAAATAATTTATAACGGAAGATCCAAAAATTTCTTTTAATTATCTTAGAATGTCACCAGAACTGTTCACGTTTCTCCTAAATCGAGTTAGTTATGCGATAAGGAAAAAAGGTACTTCAATGCATGAAGCACTCGCCAGAACTGAAATTACGTATCATATTGCGTACATTACAATCGAGAACACTCGGCATGCTATAAGATACGGTTTTAGTTGGTGATGACGCTTTTTCATTAACACCAATAATTATTAACATTAACAGTAATAATTATTAACATTAGCAACAATAATTATCCGGAGCAGGCCGCATTAAGAAGAGAATGGTTTGCAAACTACCCTCTTGAAGATAGATCTGTACAGTGGCGATATTTCAAAATTCTAACATATGTGAATGGGGAGCACTGCAGCGACGTTTTAAACGATGACTATTGCATAAAGAATGCAGCTTTTTGAATTTGTATAGCCTTTCCGCCTGTCAACATTATTCCTTAACAAAGAGTTGCCCAACTCGAACAATGGGATTTTAGTCTTGTAGACGAGAGCGTTGCCACAGCTAGAATTACACTTGCTTGTATTTTTCTTAATTGTATATGTGCTCCTAACTCAATAAATTTTGCCCTGCAGCTTAGATACTGTCAAACCGTATATGTTATGATCGCACATGACGGTCTCAGAGGCAGCAACATGTTGCTTATTTTTGTAATCAGCATCACTGAAATCCCACAAACACCGATGCAAAGCATAGATATCCAAAACGCGAACATTATTCTCCGTTCCCCACTTCATATTTCAGTTTTTCTACTAGTTCCACCAGTAAACCAGGCTTAAGAAAGGCGTCGACAGACGCAGCAAAATGTAGTTTTTCTTTTGGAAATGACGCATCATTTCCAATTATTCTCCACTGGAGGAGTCTGAAAAGTAAAGACTCGTTTTTGTTTGTAATTTTTTATATGTGTATTTGGGGAGCGCAGTGATATGGGTCGGGGGTGGGGTGGGGGGGTGAGAAATACAAGTTTCGCATTATACAAAGAAAGGAAGTCAGTTTCCAGATGCAAATTTTTATTTCTTCAAATGGCTAGTTTCAGGGTTTCACAAAGTCCCAATCTTCAGATTATCATAATGTGAAAACCGAAAGGCTTATTTGATGAATCAAAAACTTGTATACTGAAGCTGACATTTTTTGTGCAATGATAAAACAAAATAGGTGCAGGATAAGCGCTTAAACCAGTACCACTGCCAAGACTCTCAAGACGTTCCATTGCTCTAATAACTAATGTAGCTCTTGATTCTTTCCAAACGCTTGCTGTGATCGAAATTACGCACCTAAGTATCGCTGTTTCATAAAAGCGCTTTACGGAAAGGTTCATGCACATCTGTGGTTGGTCTGGAACCGCGCGACCGCTACGATCGCAGGTTCGAATCCTGCCTCGGGCATGGATGTTTGTGATGTTCTTAGGTTAGTTAGGTTTAAGTAGTTCTAAGTTCTAGGGGACTGATGACCTCGGATGTTAAGTCCCATAGTGCTCAGAGCCATTTGAACCATTTTTGAACATCTGTGGTTGCCTATTAGTCTCATTCGGTGAGGTAAATAAGAAAGTGATAGCCGTGTTTTGTAGACTTTTTTATGTTTTCACACCACCAGTTTCGAGTCCCATTGCGCATCTACTCCAATAAAGTACAGCTCGTGGTGAAGCAGTAAGCACTTGACAAAGTAAAGGTATGTCCACAAGAAGCGGTCTTCCCTCGTGCGCAATCGCTGATGCAATGGAACAAAAGGGCAAGTGCACAAAATAGCAAAAGAAAACACGTAGGCATGCGCGTTCTCGTGTGCGGACGTTGCCTCATTGTGCAAGTGGTCTGCTATGCATCATTATTTTGCTCGGCAATTTGAGCTGCGCTACCTTGGGAGGCAACAGCTCATCGTCAGAGGAGCGATAAGCAGAAAATGCGTCAGCATTTTCTCTGTCACACACCCTCTCCAGACTGTGACTAAAATCCTTTACTCCCTGAGGCAGGCTCTTATGGGCAATGTCCCGTACGCAATGGGGACAGACGTAAACATTGTTTAAAATTTGTACACTATTACAACTTTTTCTATTTTAATTTCTTATTTTGTAATTTTTTTCTTTCTTGGGCAGAAAGTCTCTAAATTTTACAGAGGGATCGGAAGTCCTGCATTTTGGAAAAAAGAGCCAAAAGTCCCTACGCGCAGGTACATGTTCCTACGGTCGGCAGCTATGATCGTGAGTGAAGCTGCTGGAAGCGGGGATCTGAGACTAAAGGGTAGGGGTCACACGCAGGCGGGCTGAGTTGTGACGTCACTGTGAACCCTCTCGCCACACTACAGTGCATTGAAGCTTATAGACGAACGGCGCGCACATGTTTAATTCATACCCAAGTATGAATGTAATCGAGATTTTCAAGGTTTTAGTGTATTATTAGTACTATTATTATCTTTTATGTCAGTTAGACTGTTTTTCTACGGTCGGTGAAAAGCTTGTGTAAAGCCTCCAAACTGCATCTTTTTTAAAATTTTATTTATTACTTTGATTAAGTTTTCAAAACAGTAAGACTTAAGTGAATGAAACCTGGTGGAATACTAAATTACCTGAGTCTTATTTTTAATAGTGACCTTACTGGAGAGGATATTTTAATACGTCTCTGACAAAACCTAGTGCTTTATCAGGTAGGTAACGTTTGCAGATGACCAGTTATTACACCGTCCTTTCATAACCACTTGTTGTTGACAATCAGAAAAAGAGCACTGAATTTCATTTTGAACATGTTTTCATTTCAGTGACTTAGCGCTACATCGAGAGAGACAATCATTTTTGTACAGATCTTTTATTTCTGTTTTTGTAGTTTCTAAATGTTGGCACACGCACACATTGTCGCATCCACAGCAATGTTAGTTTTTACGGTTAACGTTCTATCTAGAAGTAATTTCTTCATTAGCTGGTATTACATTTAGCTTGTACTTCTTTATGGTAGCTTCGTTTTTGTGCAAGAATATTTCTCACATTATTAGTCTCTTATTAGGTCCTAAATCAGCACCGGAGAATGCTAGATTAAGAGTTAGAACAACATCAGTTTACAGCTTGCATTTTGAAGAAATATTCAACAGTTTGATTTTCAAATCCCATTTATAACGCGAATCAGTAAAATGTATCAAGCGGACATGAGCATTTTCAGCTGAAAACGAATCTGCACATTTACAAGCACTTATCAATTTCGTTTCGTTTCATTATTTTTAGGAGATATGTGAAGCTTAATTCCTAAATTACTTAGTGATGTGTTGCTAGAGGAGGCCGAAATGCACGCGTTAAAGCTCACGCAGACTGGCGTGAGGTCTGGAACAGTTAAGGGAATGTATAGTAGCAAATAAAGTACGTAGTTGATGTAATACTTAACTTTAATCCATAATTGGAGAACATCGCTCTTGTCGATACATGATTTATAATCTCAATATAAACTGGTAATGGCGTCTTGCTAGGTCGTAGCAAATGACGTAGCTGAAGGCTATGCTAACTATGTCTCGGCAAATCAGAGCGTATTTGTCAGTGTAGCTTCGCTAGCAAAGCAACTGGGGCGAGTGCTAGGACGTCTCTCTAGACCTGCCGTGTGGCGGCGCTCGGTCTGGAATCACTGACAGTGGCGACACGCAGGTCCGACGTATACTAGCGGACCGCGGCCGATTTAAAGGCTACCACCTAGCAAGTGTGGTGTCTGGCGGTGACACCACACTTAGTTTTATGCTGTTGTTACTACACTACGTGATCAAAAGTATCCCGACACCCCCAAAAACATACGTTTACCATATTAGGTGCATTGTGCATCCACCTACTGCCAGTTACTCCGTATCAGCGAGCTCAGCAGTCATTAGACTCATTAGACATCGTGAGAGAGCAGAATGGGGCGCTCCGCGAAACTCATGGACTTAGAACGTGGTCAGGCGATTAGGTGTCACTTGTGTCGTACGCCTGTACGCGAGATTTCCAGACTCCTAAACATCCCTAGATCCCCTGTTCCCGATGTGATAGTGAAGTGGAAACGCGAAAGGACACGTACAGCACAAAAGCGTACAGGCTGACCTCGTCTGTTGACTGACAGAGGCCGCCGACAGTTGAAGAGGGTTGTAATGTGTAATAGGCAGACATCTATCCAAACCATCACACAGGAATTCCGAACTGCAATTACTATGGCAGGCGGGAGGTGAGAAAACTTGGATTTCATGGTCGATCGGCTGCTCGTAAGCCATACATCACGCCGGTGAATGCCAAACGACGCCTCGCTTGGTGTAAGGAGCGTAAACATTGAACGATTGCGCAGTGGAAAAACGTTGTGTCGAGTGACGAATGCGAATCACGGTACACAATGTGGCGATCCGATGGCAGGGTGTGGGTATGGCGAATGCTCGGTGAACGTCATCTGCCAGCGTGTGTAGTGCCAGCAGTAAAATTCGGTGGCAGTGGTGTTATGGTGTGATCGTGTTTTTCATGGAGGGGGCTAGCACCCCTTGTTGTGCGTGGCAATATCACAGCACAGGCCTACACTGATGTTTGAAGCACCTTCTTGCTGCCCACTGTTGAAGAGTAATTTGGGGATGGCGATTGCATCTTTCAACACGATCGAGCACCTGTTCATAATGCACGGCATGTGGCAGAGTGGTTACATGACAGTAACATCCCTGTAATGGACTGGCTTGCACAGAGTCCTGACGTGAATCCTATAAAACACCTTTGGGATGTTTTGGAACGCCGACTTCGTGCCAGGCCTCACCGACCGGCATCGATACCTCTTCTCAGTGCAGCACTCCGTGAGGAATGGGCTGCCATTCCCCAAGAAACCTTCCAGCACCTGACTGAACATATGCCTGCGAGAGTGGAAGCTGTCATCAAGGCTAAGGCTGGGCGAACACCATATTGAATGTCAGCATTACCGATGGAGGGCACAACGAACTCGTAAATCATTTTCAGTCACGTGTCTGGATACTTTTGATCACATAGTGTACCAGCATCAACATCAGCCATTTGTCGTGTACTGTTGGTAGGATAGGTGGTAACTATTACTTCTACTCCAGTGTTCTCCGGCCCAATTGTTCGTTTTGCCGAAACACTTGTCGAAGCTCTCCTGGAGTGCTTGCAGGAACTGGTGTTTACAATGATACGAGCAGTCAAGAGTCCACGGAAGATCAGTGACAAAAGAACTACTACCAGAAGACAAGTTTCATGCGCATAATTGAGGTGTCGAGGCCGAGGTACACCACAGTACTACATTATGACAACTGCGGGGTTCTGAGCACTTGTTGCGATCATTATTACGGTGCCGGCCGGAGTGGCCGTGCGGTTCTAGGCGTTACAGTCTGGAACCGCGCGACCGCTACGGTCGCAGGTTCGAATCCTGCCTCGGGCATGGATGTGTGTGATGTCCTTAGGTTAGTTAGGTTTAAGTAGTTCCAAGTTCTAGGTGACTGACGACCTAAGATGTTAAGTCCCATAGTGCTCAGAGCCATTTTTGAGCCATTATTACGGTAGCGGCGCTGCCTGCTACTGCGCGTATGCCTCGTGATCCTTACCGTGAACAGCGGCCAGCTCTCCCAACTCCTAATAGCCCCAACCAACAATAGCAGGAGCGGGAATCCGGTCGCCCAAATGTTGGAGCTGAGGAACAGAAGTCCCGTTTCCATTTCATTCACCCACGTGAACTTGCAGCGCTCCTAGTGGCCTGGCAGCGAACCAGCGTCGTGGTACCGGAAATCGCTATACGAGTTTCACCCCTGTAGTGTACAGCAGAGTCACCGCCGCCATCGCTTTCGCGGCAGCGCTCGCAGGGGCGCGGAATGCAGCGCCTCTGCCGGCCATTACGGGCGGCGTCGCTGCATTTGCTTGAGCTGCCATTACCGATTCGGCGCGTTGCGGCTTGAGAATGCGAGGCCGCGAGCCGCGGCGACCGGCGACATGCAAAGCTCGGCCGCGCACATAAATAATTCAGGGGGCGCCTCCCGCGCCACGCCGCGGAAAAACGGAGCTCCGCAAGATGAATGGAGCGGCGCGCCGCAAAAACCCGACCCAGTGTAGTACTCGAGAGTCGAGCAGCCGGGGGCGCACGGCATGGCGTGCCGCGCTGCACTGTAGCTTCGCACCTGTCCCTATACGCGCCAAGCCTAGAAATACAGGCGGGACAACGAGACGAGACATCCAGGCAGTGCCGAGGATTTCGCGAGAGTCAGCAATCTAGAAACAGCGCTCGCGACGTGACTGGTCAAGCCGCTCGCACATGTTTCAACTTCACATCTGCATCCAGAAGAAATGGGCGGGTGTCAATATATAGAGTGAGTCAAAAAGGAATTTAGAGCTTTTGGATGATATAGAAATTTACTGAGATAATTTACACAATCGGTAGATGTGTCATTTTGTAGCAGAACCCTCAAGTTTGATTTACGTAGTGCTTCAGTGCCCCAGTTCGTCACCAGGAGCGCCAGAGTAGTGCACTGTTAAAATGGCTACTTTAACTGGTATTGTGCATCTGGATTTGCTCGAAAACTTTTAATTCCACAATCGATGAAGATGAGTGATATACGGTGGTTTACTACTAGCACTGCCTAAGTTCCCCCAAGTTCGAAATTTCTTCGATAATCGCTTCCCAGGCCGGTGGATTGCCCGTTAAGGGCCAATCGCATGGCCATCTCGCTCCCAATACTTGACACCACCGGATCTCTATCTTTGGGGTCTTATTAAAGACCGTGTGAATGTACCTCCTTTACCAAACGATTTAGCCGACCTGAAAAATCGAATCTATACTGCAGTTGCAGAATTAAGAGCGATTTGCTGCAACGAGTGTGGGAAGAAATTGATTACAGGGGGGATGTTTGCCACATCACATATGATAATCACATCGAACCAGACACCTGTATGTGAAACTTGAGGTTATTTGATTCTATAAGTTATGTCAATAAATTTCAATATCATTCCTTAGGTGTAAAGCCCTTTCTGACTTAGCCTGTAACTTTCTGCAAGTACTCACCACCAACGGGTACGTAAATGATCAAGAATTGCATTCTCTGTGACTGGTAGTACGGCCACCAGAGAGCATTACTGTTGTTGGCGTTTTGTGTTGGTACGAGGTCTGCTAGGACATACAAGGGGAGTGAAAAGCCTGACATTGAATGGTCACTGTGCAGGACACAGAGATCTTCAGCACTGGTGTGAGGCACCGTAAACAACAGCTGTCAGAGTTCGAAAGGGGCCATACTGCCGGTCTTCATTTGGATGGCTGGCCGAATCGTGCAGTATCCAGATTTGGGAGGACCCGATTTTGGACTGCATGGGAAAATGAGGGCACTCGTTCTAATCTGATCACCACAAGGAACGATCGCCGTATTGTGCACCGAGCCATCGTATGTGAGCCCTGTGCGTCTGCGTCTCCCATCCGTGAACAAGTAATGGACTCCCTGCAACATTGTGTTACGCCGCACCATTGACACTGACTAGCAGCAGACGCACTTGGGAATTACCATACCATCGTAGCTGTCGTTAACACCACAACATTAATGGCTGCGTTTGGAGAGGTGCAATTTCAGCTGTACTAACAGGTTCCTGCCTAATCACACCGTCGGAAATAGTGACGTATTCAGAAATAACCAGCCAAAATATTTGTGAGAAGCAAGAATATGAATTACACTTCCTGGCAGATTAAATTTGTGTACCGGGCTAAGACCCCGGACTCGGGAACTTTGCCTTTCACGGCCAAGCCCTCAATAGACTGAGCTATCCAAACACGACTCCCGACCCGTCCTCAGAACTTTACTTCCGCGCTGTGAAGAGGGGTCGTGAGTCACGCTTGGTTAGCTCAGTCGATTGAGCAGTTGCCGAGAAAGGGAAAGGTTCCGAGTTCGATTCTCGGTCCCGCAAACAGCTTTAATCTGCCAGAAGGTTTGGTATCAGCGCACACTCCGCTGCAAGGTGAATCATTCATTCTTGAAGAAAGTGAATATTATTGCTTTTCATTTCACTCGCAGCAGTTTCAGCCGTAATCTTAGGTTCCTACCTAACCATACCCTCGGAATTTTCGACGTATTCGGGGGAAAAAAAGACAAGTGAAAATACAAATGTCATTGTTGGCAGTGTGACTCGCCGCAATTTCATCTTCCGTTTTTTACTCAGACGGAAGTCACAAAATCGTAGAAACTCATACCTGAGAAAGTTGGCTTTTAAACTTTTAAACATAAACAACATCGATATACCTGTATTATATTAATAAGAAAGTCCCAGAACCTGTTACTAATGCGAAAATGCAAAAAAAAAAAAAAATAAAAAAAAAAAATGTTCAAATGGCTCTGAGCACTATGGGACTTAACATTTGAGGTCATTAGTCCCCTAGACTTAGAACTACTTAAACCTAACTAACCTAAGGACAACACACACATCCATGCCTGAGGCAGGAATCGGACCTGCGATCGTTGCGGCAGCGCGGATCCAAACTGAAGCGCCTAGACCCGCTCGGCCACAGCGGCCGGCCAAAAAATTGCATATAGCGCGACACGAACCTACTATCTTCTATGCAGTATCTTGTACTTCGTGGCTCCACGTTTCTATTCAGGACGCTACATCGAATGATGCTACTTTAATCATTATTCTAAGGACTAATGACATAGATGTGGCATTGACTGACATTTAATTGTAACAAATCGTACTACCAGTGACGAGTTTGTGACAAATCGTCAATGCACCGCTATCGTGAAACGCCACACCGGTATAACACGCACCTTGTAAGCTGACAAGCCACGTTACTGTGGCCGCCTGTCAACAGCCTGAGTAACCATCTTCCTCAGTGCGGACTGCTCCGAGACGTGTAGGAAGACAGTCAATGGGGTTCTGGAAGGCACCGACGGCGATCTGGAGCCATGGAGACTCCAGTGCCGCGGTCAGCTGCGCTAGGTTTCTGGTATCAGGGTCCATGGCGCGAAAAGCCCGATCGAGGTGGTGGCACAGATTCTCGATTGGGTTTAAATCCAGGAGGTTTGGTGGCCAGGATAGTACGCTAAACTCATCTTAGACGTTGCCTTGCTGTGTGTGTAGATGCCATCGTGCAAAACTGCATGTAGGGTTGGTCATGATCCCAAAGGGTAGATGCATACTTGTGTTGATCCATTGTGCCTTCGAGAAGGACGAGATCAACTAGAGAATGCCATGAAAACATTCCCCAAACCGTACCGCTCCCTCCTCAGGCCTGAGCCCTTCCGACGATTGTTGTACGGTATTTGGTTTTAGTCCGCTGAATCATAAAACGCGATTAATCTGAAAAGGCCATCTGTTTCCGCTCAGCGCACGTCCAGTTGCGACTTTGGCCTACAAATACCAGCCTTCGTCACCAATGAGCAGCTGTCAGCACGGGTGCATAAACTAGACGCCTGTTGCGGACGTCCATACACAACACGTTCGTCGGACCACATCGAGGAGTCTCTGCTGGTAGCCCCTTGGTCCATCTGGGCGGTCAGTTGGTCAACGGTTGCACGTCTATTCTTTGCAGTCGTCGTTCACATCTGTCATCTATAGCCTGTCGTGCCCACAGTTGCCTCGGTGCCGGTTTTGGATCCCGCCAATTTGCCATGCAAGGTATACTTTAACCACGACGAGACGCGAACAGTTGAAAACTTAGTCGTTTCGGAAATGCCTCCACCATTGGCCCGAAAGCCAACGATCATGATCTTCTGGACGTCATAAACTGGCTTCCTTTCCGCTTTACAACGACCCGCTGTTTTTTCGCGTCCTTCGACACTGCTTATACACCCTCCAGTGCAAGTACTTCCACCTGCCGTCTGCGAGTGGTTATCGCACGTTGACGTCGAAACTAAGTGGTGTTCAGATCGAGGCCCACGAGAAAGACAGGCTGTGGCGCATACGTCACATCACGTGACCCTGCAGGTCTTACGACTACCTCAGTCGTCTCCGGCGGGGAGTGAATAACTACACTGAAGAGCCAAAGAAACTAGTACACCTGCCTAATATCGTGTAGGGCCCCGCGGCTACGCAGAAGAGTCGCAACATGACGTGGCGTGGACAAGACTAATGTCTGAGGTAGAGCTGGAGGGTACTGACACCATGAATCTTGCAGGGCTGTCTATAAATCCGTAAGAGTCGAGGAGATGGAGATCTCTTCTGAACAGTACGTTGCAGAGCAACCCAGATATGCTCAATAATGTTCATGTCTGGGAAGTATGGCTGCCAACGGAAGTGTTTAAACTCAGAAGAGTATTCCTGGAGCCAATATTAACAATTCTGGCGTGCGGGGTGATCAGACAGTACGCTTACGTACGAAAAACCTGTCAGTGTCGTATCTAGACGTATCAGGAGTCCCATGTGACTCCAATTGCACACGCCCCACACCATTATAGAGCGTCCACCAGCTTGAACAGTCCTCTGCTGACATGGAGGGTCCAGGGATTTATGAGGTTGTCTCCATACCCTTACACGTCCATCCGCTCGATACAATTTGAAACGAGACTCGTCCGACCAGGCAACATGTTTCCAGCCATCAACAGCCCAATGACAGTGTTGACAGGGCCAGACGAGGCGTAAAGCTTTGTGTCGAACAGTCATCAAGGTACACGAGTGGGCCTTCGGCTCCGAAAGCCCATATCGATGATGTTTTGTTGAATGGTTTGCACCCTGACACTTGTTGATGGCCCGGCACTGAAATCTGCAGCAATTTGCGGAAAGGTTGCACTTCTGTCACGTTTCACAATTCTCTTCAGTCGTCGTTGGTCCCGCCGTTGCAGGATCTTTCTCCGGCCGCAGTGATGTCGGAGATTTGATGTTTTACCGGTTTCCTGATATTCACGGTACACTCGTCAAATGGTCGTACGGGAAAATACCTTCATCGCTACCTCCAAGATGCTGTGTCCCATCGCTCGTGCGCCGACCACAACACCACGTCGAAACTCACTTAAATCTTGATAACATGCCACTGTAGCAGCATAACCGATCTAACAACTGCGCCAGACACTTGTCTTTTATAGACGTTTCCAACCGCAGCGCCGTATTCTGCCTGTTTGCACATCTCTGTATTTGAATACGCATGCCTATACCAATGTCTTTGGCGCTTCAGTTTATTGCAGACGAGTTTAACACTTGTCGACTGCGTGTTTCAAATGGTTCAAATGGCTCTGAGCAGTATGGGACTTAACGTCTCATGTCATCAGTCCCCTAGAACTTCCTAGAACTTAGAACTACTTAAACCTAAGTAATCTAAGGACATCACACACATCCATGCCCGGGACAGGATTCGAACCTGTGACCGTACCGGTCGCACGGTTCCAGACTGAAGCGCCTAGAAGTGCTCGGCCACACCGGCCGGCTACTGCGTGTTTAAACGCATGCAAGTTCTGGATAGCACACGAAAAAATTAAGACCTTTAGTGGGTACATTTTCAATTAAGCATTGACTTTCCATGGGCTCTGCACACAGCCGAGCTTTCACGAAGTGTGGCGGAGAAGCCGACTAGCGTGACGTCACAAGTTCGTTGCGAAACCCGTACATCTCGTTGGCCCCGGTTCACTTTAACGTGACTGGACCGTGTAATACGAACGCAATAAAATACGACAAATCCAATATGGCGTCTTCAGCCTTCGTTGCCGACGAACAGCAGTCAGCATGGGGGCACAAGCCAGACGCCTGTTGCGAACGTCCATACACGACAATGCTCGTTGGACCGTTATTGAGGAGACAGTGTCGGTTGTCCCTCGGTCCATCTGGGCCGTCAGTTGCTCAACAGTTGCACGTCTGTTGCCCGTACACATCCGTGTCTTCTATAACGCGTTGTGCACCCCAGCTCCCTCGGCGCCAGTTTTGGATACCGCCAGTTCGCGGTCGCGGCGATTTGCACCTCATGCCGACGTATGCTCACGATGATGCAATAGTGACACGAACGTCCCCTTCTTACCGGTTAACTCCCGTACGAATAACTTCACTCGCCGCCATCTTGAAAGCCGCGTAAGTACTCAAGAGATGGGCAAACTCGTTCATCCTTGGGAACTAGTTCACTGCTGATCGTTCTTTTTTGGAAGCCGTTCATTTTTACTCGTTCACCGTTCATTTGTGCTTGGTATATGGTTCTTATGACAAACTGAAAACTAGTAGTGTAGGTGACTGAAGGATGGAGGGCAGCAAGAGGGGGCACTTGCCTCCCCCCTGGAGTATAGAGTTTTTATTCATTACAGAATTCTTACACACTTTTAGAAGTAACTTCTGTGATTCTGCAGTACCTCTCGCTTAGCCAACCGCAGCCTTGTGTGGAAATAATATAGGGTGGCGCACGGAAAACCGGCCCCGAGTACAGACTGCTCGCCAATTACGGACGATGTGTTGCCCGTTACGAGCAGATACAACAAACAGACAAACATGTAACAATTAGGCACTGAAGAAATAACAAGCTAATGCAAGCAACAATTGCGAAACAATCGATGACGATGTGTAGAGAGCTGGAGAAGAGAACATGAAAATCTCACGCGATGCGCATGGGCTATAGCTCATGTAGTCTTGTAAACTGTTGGTGACTGTTTCCCAACTTAATAGACCACAAGTGTCTTGTATAAAATTCTTAGTTTCGACTTCCACTACATAGTTATGCTACGTTGTAAACAATAATCGTTTACACCCTATATATACTTCACGTAGTCTCTGAGTTCGAAGGCGAAGTAGAGACTTTATGGAAGCATAAAATAAAATGTGGTTTTCTCATACTTGCATCACACGCTTAGTAAAAATTAGGTTTTTATGTTGCATTATTAAAGTTAATGGAGCAGTAATAATAATAAAGTTTGCAGTAATAAAGTTTTTGGTTTGAAAGCCCCAACTGAACAAATGTTTTTGAGATAATAAGTAAATACGATTTTATGGCATTCTATGTCTTTTCAAATGGAGAGGCAGCGCTTTTCCTACAGAGCCAAAATGACCTACAACCCACTTTTTTTTTCAATGGAACCAAACTAGCAGGCAATGCAAATTGGAAACAACCAAACTTAAAAATATTAGAGCCTTCCTAAATGTAATGTTTTGTATATGAAAGATACACGAAAATCGGTTTATATGAGTTTTCTTACACTAAAAATCAAGCAAATTATTGAAAGTTAGATGCTAAATCAAGTCAATGAAACCAAAAAATATATGAATAACAAAAAAAAAAAAACTTGCCTTGTTATAAGTACGTCTTCTGCTGTTCATCGAAATAAGAAGTGAGCTGATATGCCCTTTTGTTAACTGAAAATACGTCCCTATTATTTACAACGTAATTTTTATGTAATTTACGTAACTATAAAATACTTTTTGATTACCGGTCGTGGACGCTGAATAGCCAGACCCAAGTGCAAGAACAGATTGGAACACACGTAAAATAGGCGACCGCAGTGAACGAAACGAACAACTGGATGCTGAACTAACTAGGAGCAGTAGGCAGTGGAACTGCGACAGGTGGTCATGCGAAGAACGACGAGTGCGGCCGAGGGAGACCGAGACTGAGACGAGCACGCGACCGAGGCTGGAACGAGAACTGCCGAAGTGACCGCCGCGACCGAAGTGAACTATGAACCGATCGTTCCTTGGAATTCGTTTCTCGGTCCTTTCGTTCATCTCGGTGACCCGTTCCTTTGGACCCGTTCGTTCGCGAACTACCCATCTCTAGTAAGTAGCGTTTCCAGTCTCGCCGTCGGAAACGCCACCTTCCGTGTAAGGGTAGTCGTGGGGAGGTGCACATGTAATTCGCGCGAGTGGAAACCCGGCGTGATGACGCGGAGCTCGACGGCGTGCCGCGGCGGACGAGGAGCGAGGCGCGGCCGGCGTCGGATGCAGGGGCGCGAGGCGAGCGCGCCATGCATATGCATGCCCCGCCCGGGGCATCGAACCGGCGTACCCCGGCCAGCCGCCTCGCATTTCCCGCGCGCCTCAGCACCTGGGCACCCGTTGCTCGCCGTTCGCCGACCTTACAGTCGCTGCAAAGGACGACGCAAGAAAAACGCCCACAATCGAAAGAAATGTAATCAATGTAGTTTCACAAGCTGCGACATTGTCGCGAAAAAAAAAAAAAAAAAACTGTGACCCGTATATACAATAAGTTTCCTTTAATTTACGTCTATGGTCACAAACTTTTTGTTAACAGATTACCGGTTTCGGTCTATAATGACCATCATCAGATCTGTTTTATAAAACAAAGTCCTAATGTACTGCAGCCATAGTGGCATCGTCAAATGTTAAATGCAGAATTAGCACCTGCATCGTCAATGACGATGCCACTATGGCTGCAGTACATTAGGACTTTGTTTTATAAAACAGATGGTCATTATCTACACTTAGCTAGATAACATATTTAGGTGATCAACAGTGCAAGACACAGGTGAATATAAGCGCGAGATAAGCCATTGAAATGCGAAACGCTGGTACATTAATAACCGGTGTAGCCGCTGGAATGTTGGATGCAGCCGTACAACTGTGCATGCGTTGTATCGTCCAGGTGCCGGATGTCAGTTTGTGGGATGGAGTTCCTGTGCCTGTTGGTCGGTCATTACAGCGACTGTTTAATTATAGGATATGGGTTCCGCCTTTTTGCAAACACGCTGCTTTTTCATTTTAGCCAAACATGTTTCAGCTCCTCAGTGCCATCATCAGTGGCCTTTTTGTTTACTGAAAACTGTAAAAAATGAAAATATTTTATGTTATAATTGATTTAACAAAGTGAGGCCTAAAAAAGGTTTTTGTTCGTTTCGCTTCTTACCGTGATTTTACATTATATGGTTTTGCAGGACTAACTGCATGGCATCCTACGCTGATAGATTGTCATCTGCAAACAAACGATGTAAATGTAAATTTGATCGGCGAGTTTACACATCCCCTGATTTTTGAAAAATGTGATTTTGGTGTGTCAAATTTTGGTTGCGGACTACGCTGGATTTGCCGTCCAAAGATGTCCCGTATTGTGCTCGATTCGAGACAGGTATAGTGATTGAGCAGGCCAAGCCACCATGTCGACACTTCGTAGAGCATGTTGGATTACAACAATACTACGTCGGGGAACGTTACCCTGTTGGGAAATACCTCCTGGAATTCTGTTCATGAACGGCAGCACAGCAGGTTCTGTCACCAGACTGACGTACAATTTTGCAGTCAGCCTGTGTGAGACAGCTGCGAGAGTGCTTCTACTGTCATATGAAATCGCACCCCAGATCATAAATCCAGTCTCTGTGGCCGAGCGGCTCTAGGCGCTTCAGTCCCGAAGCACGCTGCTACTACGGTCGCAGGTTCGAATCCTGCCTCGGGCATGGATCTGTGTGATGTCCTTAGATTAGTTAGATTTAAGTAGTTCTAAGTCTAGGGGACTGATGACCTCAGATGTTAAGTCCCATAGTGCTCAGAGCCATTTGAACCATTTTGAACAAGCGATAACACATGAATGGACGATGCTCAAACGATCCCGAGATTTACCAATTCGTGACACATCGAACAACTTGCTAAGTACCCGAATAAAATCTAGAGAACCGATCTCGGTAAACAATTGCTAACTCACTCCAGAGAAGTATGAGCTCAGAGAACAACGGAGAAATCAAACGGTAAAACAGATCAGACCGTCCAACCCTCGGGAGCGAACCAATCGAGAAAAATGTGGAACTCCCTCAACGGTTGTCAAAGCAGAACGTCGTAAGTGTGGAACCTCCGATGACTAACGTGAATACGGAACATCAGAACAAACAATGGACCACATTTTGCACGATTGACAAAAAAAAGTCATGGATACCCGCAATGACTTCGCGGGCGCACCATCTATGGGAATCAACTGGATGGAGTCTTTGGACATCCAACGTTGATGCAAAATTGTTATATCAAACTATTTTAGCTACTGCCGGTTTTCCGGCTTCCATTATTACCTATATCATCATCAGCGAATTCAGTCACTTGATGATGTGGCCAATTTGAGTCGTCGAGCAACATAAGATCCCAGCAGAGTCTTCCATTTCTGTCGATTTTGAGCTTTCTGTTGCCAACTGAAACCGGCTGTCTTTCGTAAGTCTCTGGCCCAGCTATCCGGTTGACTTCACTTCGGTATTTTTTTTCGCTTGGTATCCATTTTTGGTACGCTTTTTTCTCCTTAAAATCTGGATGAGGACCATGCATTGAATGACAAGACTGATTCACGGTTTCTCTTGCAAAGTCGACCTGCATAGAGATATCCCTACATTTATGCCGGCCGTTACGGCCGAGCGGTTCTAGACGCTTCAGTATGGAACCGCGCGACCGCTACGGTCGCAGGTTCGAGTCCTGCCTGGGGTATGGATGTGCGTGATGTCCTTAGGTTAGTTAGGTTTAAGTAGTTCTAAATTCTAGGAGACTCATGACCTCATATGTTAAGTCCCATAATGCTCAGAGCCATTTGAACTATTTTGAACCTGCATTCATCTTTGGCTACTATGTTTACGACACCATTATCTCCCACTCCCACCTATACTGGTACGTAACACAAGACCATTTCCTATCCGTGGTTTTGAACATATTAGCCTCACATCGTTACTGGTCGCTTGGAGGCTGTCCAGGTGTAGAACGATACCAAGACGTCACATGATCCTCCACCGCTGACATATATAACTGCAGTGAAGTTGTATATACATGGGTTCGCCAAAAATATGGAAACACAGCGAGATATGAATGACTGACTATAAAGGCAGACGCTATCCAAGCCTGTAGGTTGCGCTACTCTATTTGACCACGAACAGCACCTGTGCAGAGTGCTCAGTACGTAGCAAGTGTTCATCGTGGTAAAAATAAAAAATAAAAATAAAAAATAAAGGGTGGATTCGAACCTTCGACCGTAGCAGCAGTGCGGTTCCGGACTGAAGCCCCTAGAACCGCTCGGCCACAACGGCCGGGAGTCGTGGTCAGGATAGTGTTCTGTGTAGTTGTGACTGCATTATGTCGGAGCTAAGTCAATTCGAACGGGGGAAAACCGTTGGTATCTTATGGTGGGTGTTACCGTAACCACGGAAACCGAAGTGTTTAGTGTTTCAAGAGCCACCGTGTCGGAGAAGTATACCGCATACTGGTAAAGCGGAAAAGCATCATCCAATAAATTACAACGCGGACGGAAGTGTGTGTTGACTGATCGTGACGGATGGTCATTGAAGATGACTGTGACGAAAAATAAGGGG
Source organism: Schistocerca cancellata (assembly GCF_023864275.1). Taxonomy (NCBI): domain Eukaryota; kingdom Metazoa; phylum Arthropoda; class Insecta; order Orthoptera; family Acrididae; genus Schistocerca; species Schistocerca cancellata. The sequence goes on from NC_064632.1 coordinate 177,998,489, forward strand.
ACCAGAGCTGCAGAAGTCACCGGGGGACTGAATTTCGCACTCGTGAAACCTGGCAGCCCCAAAACAACACGAAGGAACCTCCATAAGCTGAGAACTGCTGGGCGAGCTGGATTTCTGAACCACTGATCTCTGATGAAAATGCCCGTAACAGAAAAACGTGGTGCCGAAGTCATAAAACCTGGACTATGAAGCAATTTATTTATTTATTTATTGCCAAATTATAGACCTGTTACCTGATGTTTAAAACAGGTCGTACATCCTACAATTTTCGATTTTCATCTTTTTACAGTTTTCTTTCCTTTTGTTTTATCTACAACATTTACAAAGAATGATTAAAACTAACAATAATTTAAGGTTGAAATATAAATAAAATTTTTGTTTTTTTAAGAAGAATATAAAAAGAAGATAGGATAGATGAGAGATTTGTTAGTACCATCACCGAGTGTGACTGACGGTGAATACCTCGGAATGGTTTCATGGAGCCGTTGACCGCTAGTCACACACACACGCACACACACACACACACACACACACACAAATGGTTATTAGTAGAGAAATAATGTTGCTTATCCTATTAGTTACTAATCCTATGTATTAACTACTTTAGGTGCGCATCCATGTACAGCATTTGGTGTTTTCTTGGCTAGATTGCCAGCAATTTGCTTATTTACTGTCACATCTCAGCTTCCTCCTCCTGTTCCTCCTCATTGTCACTATTTTCGCTGTCACTGTGGGTATCGCTGTCCATCCTCTGGAGATTTCTGTTACGCTGCACATAGGCATGTCTGTGATGTCGTGTCCGCATATACTCTTCATGTGTTGTTTTTGAAATACTGTTTGTCAGTACGTTTAATTGTGCCCATTGTTCTTCGTCTCTTATTGCTGTGTATATATCTATGTCTGTATCTGTGTAATCTAAGTGTAGTGTATGTCTATTGTTCGGGTATTGCCCGCAACTCACTATGAAGCAATGGAAGAAAGTCATTTCGTTTGATGAGTCTTGTGTTACACTGTTTCAATTTTCTGGCCGTGTTCATCCTCATAGAACGGAACATGGCGGGGGTTCGGTGATGATTTGGGCAGACATATCGTGGTATTTCATGGACTCCATGGTCTATCTACAAGATCGCATTACTGCCAAGTATTATGTGACCATTTTGGCTGATCAGTTCCACCCCCTGATACAATGTTTGTTCTCCACTGGTGATCCTGTATTCCAACCCAATGGTGATCATGGTTCCAAGACGATAGGCCCCTCTTCAGGCAACTTACATCGCCTAGGACCGGTTTTGTGAGCACGAGGATGAATTGTCGCATCTGTCCTGGTAACCAATGTCACCAGATATCAACATGATGAGCCTTTGTGGTCTACTTTGCAGAGACGGATGCCTGATCTCTATCCACTTCCATCACCGTTAGCTGAACTTGTCACTATTTTGCAGGAAGAATGGTTTAAGATTCCCTTGAAAACCATACGGGACCTGTGTTATCCATTCCGAGGCGACTGGAAGCTGTTCTGATTGCCAAAGGATTTCCTATACCGTATTAGGCATGAGAGTGAGTGTTGGTTTTGGTGTTCCCATACTTCTGTCCACCCCGAGTACTTCACGGCAAATGACTCTGGGAGACCACCTATTAGTCAGCATCCAAAATAATATGATTTGATACACTTTTCTGTTAGGCGCAACTTGGACTTAAGGAGTTCTTTTTTTCCCCCTTGCTGGGTGTAAGGAAAGGGGGGGGGGGAGGGGGGCGGGGAGGCTGTCACAGAGACCTTGACAAGCTTATAACAATCATCTTGTAAGAGGAGTCAACCTTATTTCGGTCCATGCTCGTGTCTAATGAGACTTTTCTGACTGAATTCTGTCTGCTAAACATGACTATCGGGAATTCCTCCAAAAACATTGGTTCACCGACCAAATAAACCTTGGTTCACTGACCAATAGCAGACGCATTATAACAAGCCTAACACAAATTACATCCAGTCACAACAGTTTCACAGCACAGTTGTTCCGAATCGCTGTCGCCAACAATTCTTAATACGACTGCGAGGGTGAGCTTACAGGAGACATCTATTCTTCGCATCCCTTAGTTAATCTAACCTAGCCTGCGCGGGCGCTACGGGAACGATAAGCGGTGGCTATAGTACTGGTGACATAAAGGACACGGCCAGTTTTGAAATAAAGAATACTAGGTCAATTTTAAAATTAATGAGTGTTAATTGACATTAAATCAACGCTCATTACTTGCCACTTAATGTCGTCGAGGCGATGTTCGTCATCTAGAATGCACCATTCAAGTCTCTTCTCCAAGTCCGCCATGACATGGACCAAATGTCTCTGCAGGGATGACAATGAATTTCGTGGTTTGTGGCTCTACATCCACATCTACATGGATACTCTGCAAATCACATTAAAGTGCCTGGCAGACGGTTCATCGAACCACCTTCACACTTCTCTATTATTCCAATCTCGTATAGCGCGCGGAACGAATGAACACCTATATCTTCCGTACGAGCTCCGATTTCCCTTATTTTATCGTGGTGCTCGTTCCTCCCTATGTAGGTCGGTGTCAACAAAATATTTTCGCATTCGGAGGAGAAAGTTGTTGATTGGAATTTCGTGAGAAGACGTTAGCCAAAGATCTTTTAAAGGGATTCTTCGTCTTCTCAGTTCTGGTTTCAACAACATTTCAAGCATGTGATTGTATAGAGCCGAATTAACAGTGACTGTCGGTCAAATTTTTTTCGAAAAAATACGGCCCAATAATGCCAGAAGTGCCCAGGGCACATCACGCTGTGATTTTTCAGAGTGTAAAGGACACTGGTAAGGTGTGGGTGCTCAAGAGCCCAGTAGCGCAGGTTTTGTTTACTGAAGGTGTCGTTTAAATGAAAAAGAACTTCATCCTTCATCAACAAAATCACATTATCACTCAAAATCACTTGCATTCTGCAAACAAAGTCCTCGCGTACAGCAAAATCTGTTGGCTTCAGTTGTTGCACAGTAAGAAGCTTTTGCGCATCGGATTTTAATGTCCGCAAAATTCGTCTAACCGATTCACGATTGATTGCTAGCTCACTAGCATGACGTCTATCTACCTAGCTACGAATTACAGTTACGAACAACTTAAACTGGAAGGAACACAAAGAAAATGTTGTGGGAAGGCTAGCCAAAGACTGCGTTTTACTGGCAAGACACTTAGAAAATGTAACAGATCTGCTAGGAAGATTGGCTACACTACGCTTGTCCATCCTTTTTTAGAATACTTCTGCGCTGTGTGGGATCCTTACCAGATAGGATTGACGGAGTACATCGAAAAAGTTCAAAGACGAGCAGCACGTTTTGTATTATCGCCAAATAGGGAAGAGAGTGTCACTGAAATGATACAGGATTTGGGATGGACATTATTAAAACAAAAGCGTTTTTCGTTGCGAAATTCCAATCACCAACTTTCTCCTCCGAATGCGAAAATATTTTGTGGAACGCCGACCTACATAGGGAGAAACGATCACCATAATAAAATAAGGGAAATCAGAGCTCGTACAGATAGATATAGGTGTTCGTTCTTCCCGCGCGCTATACAAGATTGGAATAAAAGAGAATTGTGAAGGTCGTTCGATGAACCCTCTGCCAAGCACTTAAATGTGATTTGCAGAGTATCCGTGTAGAGATGTATATCTGACCGTTCTGGGCTTCAGACTGTCGCTTACCTTACCTTTGCAGCAGTTTTTGGCGTCGTTACACTGAGTCTCTGGCTTGCAGGCTTCTTATCCATTACGTTTCCAGTTGATCTGAAGTGTTCCACGCATCTGTGGATTACGTTACGAGTCGGAACAACTCTGTGTAGACCGAGATTGAACTGTAAACGAAACATTCGCTGCGTCGCTTTAACTAACTCAACACTGTAACAGACGAGCAAACGATGTTGTCCCACTGCTCCATTGTAAGTGAAACGGCGTCTTTTGTGGAGAAGAACTACCCCCACCACTCTATTTTACCACCACTCCACTCTCGGTACTGATGATGATGATGATGATGTCCTATACTCAGAGGAACGTAGGGGCCGATGCAAGAGACCCGCACCGCCGACTAGGCAAGATCCTAGCGGAGGTGGTTTGCGATTGCCTTCCTCCGAGCGTAATGGGGACGAATGATGATGACGATAATGAAGACGACGCAGCAACACCCAGTCATTTCGAAGTAGGGAAAATCCCTGACCCCGCCGGGAATCGAACCCGACCCCGTGCGCGGGAAGCGAGAACGCTACCGCAAGACCACGAGCTGCGTACTACGCAGCTCAAAACCGTCCGTATTCCGTCCGTCACCATGTATATTTATAGTTTCCTGATTTCATGCTGGTTCTTCAGAGTTCGTGAGTAAGCTTTCGCGGGGTAGCCGGTGTCTGTCTCTTCAAGCATCTGCCCGTTCACGTTCTTCAGTATCTCTGGGCCGCTCTCCCATGGGTCAAACAAACCTGTGACCATTTGTGCTGCGCGTCTCTGTACGTGTTCCATACCTTTGTTAGTCCTAGTTGGTGCGGCTCCCACACATTTGGGAAAATTCCACGATGAGCTGCACGAGTGTTTTCTAAGCAACCCTCTCTCCAGACTGACTACATTTTCCCAGTAATGAACCGAGGTCTTCCAACTGCTTTACTTTTGACAGCTTATGTGATCATTCCATTTCACTTTCTCTTATGCCCAGGTATTTGCCTGAGCTGAGCGACTCACTGACATTGTAACAGTATGAGACCAACTCTTTTCCTCGTTTTGTGAAGTGCATGAGCAACGATCTACAGTAGTCGGATAGACTTATGGGAACACCAGAAACAGAACACATTACAACGCCTAATCAACACCGACTCAAAGGAAGGCCTCGGCGCTTGTTCGTGACGTCACGTCAGCTAGGCACGGCGAACGCCAGGTCTGTTGCAGGCAGAAACGCCTGGGCGTGCTTATCACTATAAATCTCTTATTTTTGGACAAACTGTTTGGTATTGTTTTGGATTCTGCAGTTTTATTTACATGAAAGATTTTCTTACTATCGTAAAGCTACAAATGAATATCATAGTTCTGTATTACTGAATCCTGTCGAAGCAAACGTAGATCAATATGAGAAGATGCTTTGCCCCATTGCAAGCTTCGGAAATTTTACATTCAAGAAACTATTTACTTGATCCATTTTACCCCCTTACAATGAACTCGTTTCTTTTATTTATTTATTTATTTTCGTTTGATATCGTCACTGGAAATCTGATGGTTCAAATGGCTCTGAGCACTATGGGACTTAACATCTATGGTCATCAGTCCCCTAGAACTTAGAACTACTTAAACCTAACTAACCTAAGGACAGCACACAACACCCAGCCATCACGAGGCAGAGAAAATCCCTGACCCCGCCGGGAATCGAACCCGGGAACCCGGGCGTGGGATGCGAGAACGCTACCGCACGACCACGAGATGCGGGCTGGAAATCTGAACTAATTTACATGTGTAAATGTCCAACTGTTGCCAGTCATTAGATTACGGTCGTTTTCAACGAAAGGAATTCTAAACAGGAAACAAAATAGCTTCATACATCGAAAATACTGCTGAGCTTAAACTTTTTTTAAACATGCACATTAGTGAAGATAAATATTCCCCTCTTGCAACTGAAAGAAGAAACTTTATAAGATAAAAAAAAATTATTTGATAAAACAAATATCTCTCTTTTGCCTTTTCTTCTGCTCCCACCCCCTCCCCCAACGTGTACAATCGCAAGATATTTTATTAACATTCAGTGCTACTCACCCCATAGTCAACCAAGGTACCTAAAGAAGAGCACCAATATGTTCATAGTTACTTGTAGAAGCAACCCAGTACAAACGTAACTTCCTCAGATTTACAAATAAGGTAAAGAAGAACGAATTCTGTTGCTGCTGGACCATGAAGTTTTTTCTGTATGTCAATCCTTAAAACAGGTGGAAATTTAAGTTCAAGAGTACACTATTTGTTAAGAAGTGTAATGAATTGCACAATTAATTGATTGCAGAAATCTCTCAGAACAATGTGTGTTGGTCAACTACCGACAATAGTTTCACTTTTTCCTGTGTCAGAGAGGGAGACACTACCATTATGAGTATGCCTGCAACAGACCTGTCGTTCGCCGTGCCTAGCTGACGTGACGTCACGAACAAGCGCCGAGGCCTTCCTTTGAGTCGGTGTTGGCCTAATACGGTGCAGGAAACCTGTTGACATCCAACACAGCTTCCAGTCCTCTCTGATCGAAATAAATTCTGTAAGCTTTTCAAGCGAATCATATACCATACTTTCACCAAACCAGTTAGCGATCACGCACTCTCCTCTCGAAAGGAGACCACGGTTCAATCCCGCGTCCGGCCATCCTGATTTAGGTTTTCCGTGATTTCCCTAAATCACTGCAGGCAAATTGCGGGATGGTTCCTCTGAAAGGGCACGGCCGACTTCCTTCCCTAATCCGATGAGACCGATGACCACGCTGTCTGGCCTCCTTCCCCAAACCAACCAACCAACCAACCAACCACAGAGGTTCAGTGATAATGGATCTGGTGACTGAGGTAGTCAGAGTGTGCTCACAAAACAAGTCCTGGACGATGCGAGCTGTGTGACCAAGGGCCCTGCCATCTTGGAACAGAGCATCACCGTTAGGGAACATGAGGTGTACCTCATGAGGCAAAATGATAACATAATCTTTGGCAGTAATGTGATGTTGTAGAGTCACCGTGGGGCGCGTGGACTACCACGACATGGCTACCCAACCTCCGCCAGGACGTAACTCAGCAAGAAGTTGGAAACAGTGTGTGTGTGTAAAAAAAAAAAAAAAAAAAAAAAAAAAAAAAAAAAAAAAAAAAAAAACTCATCCAGCCAAATGACTTTCTTCAAGTGGTCCACAATCCAGCTTTTATGGTTTCGGCACGAGCATTTGCATGGTTTTGGAATTCTAGGTCGCCCTGCAAATCCCTGCTTCTGGAGCTCGCTTCGTGTTGTTTTGGTGCTAACAGGGTTCCCGAGTGTGACATTCAATTCGGCAGTGACTTTTGCAGCTCTCGTCCTGTTGTTTTTCGTCACCGCCTCTTGGATGACCGTCTATCGCGATCATTCAAAACACACTTTCGTCCGCGTTGTGACTTGAGGATAATGTTCTATTCCTTTTCCTGTATGAGGTATATATCTTGAAGTCAAAGCACTTCGGCTTCCTTGATTACGGAAGTACCCACCAAATGATCAGCAACCATTTGCCCACATTGGATCGCATTCTGGAGGACGACGGTTCAATCCCGCGTCCAGCCATCCTGATTTAGGTTTTCCGTGATTTCCCAAATCGCTCCAGGCAAATGGCGGGATGGTTCCTTTGAAAGGGCACGGCCGACTTCCTTCCCCGTCCTTCCCTGATCCGACGAGAGCGATGACCTCGCAGTTTGGTCTCTTCCCACAAAGCACCCCAACCCCAACCCACATTCGAATTCAATCAGCTCCAATGTAATGCATTCGCAATTACACAGAACACTATTCTGACCGCGACTGACGCTTGCAACATATTGAAGAGACTGCACATGTGTCGTTCGTGGTCAAACCGAACAGCGCAATCTGCAGACTTGGCCTGCATCTGCATATGTTCACCCATCCATTCCGCGCAGTGTTCCCATATTTTTGTCCAACGCCTGTAAGCAGTCATAGCGCTAATGTAAGAACAGCGAAATGAAGTCAGCGCGCGTCGCGCGCCGCGCCTGTTTGACGGTCGCCGTCAGTCGCCATCGCGTGCGGCGGCTTTATTAATGGAAGGCCTGACCTTGGGCAGCATCCCGTCGCTTTTCGGCGCGGCCCGCCGTCTGGCGCATGCAGTTCCGCCGGTCTGCACGGCTGCCAACCTACCGACGCTGAAAGTGCTCGAGGGCTGCGAGCGGGGCCGCGACAGACGAGTGGGAACAATGCCAGAATCGGCGACCACTCCCAAAGCGAGCAACTGCCAGCCTCGACCAGGCCCCTGCCCGGGCAGAACGGGTAACTGTGCTCTATGTCTGAACTCAGCTGCTGCAGATGAGCTCAGTCAACAGGCTGCTGGCATTCTCTGTGACCCGTCAAAAGCCTTTCACTGTGTGCACCACAGCGTTCTCTTAAGTGAATTAGAATAAGTCTTACCTAACTAACAGGAAACAAAGGGTGTCGTTGTGAAATACACGTGGAGTAAGCAATCAGTCTTCATTTGATTGGGAATTAATTTCATGTGGTGTTCCTCGAGGGTCCGCCTTGGGTCCGTTGCTTTTTCTTGCGTACATTAGGGACCTCTCGTCTGTTGCATTGCCAGATGCTAAGTTTGTTTTGTTCGGCGATGATACAAACATTGAAATAAATAGAAAGTCAAGTAAAGATTTAGAAACGATCACTAATCAAATTTTCACTGACATTAATAAATTCCTTAAAGCTCCTTTATTGTTATTAAACTTCGGAAAGAGCTATTATATGCCGTTCAGAACCTGTAAGAGATTTCCTTCCACCATGTGTATATGAAATCATGCAGATACAAGAGGTTGGCAGTGTTAAATGTCTGGCATTACAACTCGATAACAAATTCAGTTGGTAAGAGCATACCACAGAATTGCTGAAGCACCTAAACAAATCTGTATTTGCTATGCGAAAGATGTCAGACGTAGGAGTTAAAAAAAATTAAAAAAACTTGCACACTTTGCTTACTTTTATTCTGTTATGTAGTATGGGATCGTATTCAGGGGTCACTCATCAAACCAAGCAAAAGTTTTTAGAGTGCAAAAGCATACAGTAAGATTCATTTGTGATGTAAATTCAAGAACATCATGTAGAAACCTATTTAAGGAACTGGATATTCCAACCACTGCTTCTCAGTATATTTATTCTGTAATGAAATTTGTTGCAAATACTATGTCTCTGTTTCCAATCAATAGCTCAATACATAGTATCAATACTAGGAATAAGAACAATCTACATAAAGATGTAAAATCACTTACCCAATATTTAGGAACACACATTTTCAATAAGTTGCCAGCAACGACTAAAAATTTGGTTTCAGGAAAAGCACAGTCTAAACAGAGTTTGAAAGACTTTTTGATATGCAACTCCTTCAACCCTGTGACTGCTAGACCAGCTTAACTAAAAAGGTCTGTTAAGATTTCAGTTTTGACAGCATTTGATCACAGCAGTCAAGATTAGGTATTTTGTGTATGATAAATTTATTAAAAGTGCATGTATTACTATGTTTCATTCTGACAGTGTATTAATTCTGTAAACATTAGTAGTTTCAGTTTAGTGTAATGTACTCATATCTTGACAATCTCTTCACAAATGTTCAGAGAAGTGAATATTATATTTAAATGTTCTTTATTTTTATGTTATACTTTCTGACAAGTTACACACTCACGAGAACCATCTTAGTTATGGCTCTGTGGAACGAAAACTGAATCTAATATAACAATTTTCTTCCTGAAATCGGGCAGCCAACTGATAGAGAATTAATGGACTCAGTAGCTAAGTAAGTATCGGCCTACAGATACCCATTTCTGGTGTTGAAAATCCTCAGTTGGTCCTTTTTCTGTCACTTATTATTTCTTACACATCTGGCAACAGATTGTTACCGTGAAAATAATCACATTACACAGTTAAACTGTAAGTTCCCGTACAAATGGATGGACAATTTATTTCAAATGTCAGAGGAACGTAATGACGTATCACCTCCAATAGGACCATATCTATGACAGCACCATGATGGTGAAAGCATCTACATGTGCGTGATTCCCATTTTAAGTGTTCGGCAGAGAAGTCATGTAACCATTTTCAGGCTATATCGCGGTCGTTCCACATTCGAATAAGACGTTAGAAAAATGAAGTTTGATTTTCCGTGCGAGCTCAGATTTCTCTTATTTTATAACGAGGATAATTTCTCCCCATGCAGATGGGAGTCAGTAAAATATTTTGGCATTCGGAAGCGAAATTTGGTTGTTCTTCTCAAAGCGTTCCAAACTCCCGTTGGGTTCTCTCCACGCAGAGATTCGGTTCATATGGTTCAAATGGCTCTGAGCACTATGGGACTGAACATCTTAGGTCATCAGTCCCCTAGAACTTAGAACTACTTAAACCTAACTAACCTAAGGACATCACACACATCCATGCCCGAGGCAGGATTCGAACCTGCGACCGTAGTAGTCGCGCGGTTCCGGACTGAGCGCCTGAACCGCTTGACCACCGCGGCCGGCAGAGATTCGGTTCTCATGTAGGGACGCAGGTCACTATGTATAATCCTACCTGAGTCTGTTTCAGATTCCATTTCAAGACAAATACTTAGACGCAGACACGCGAACCAGCAAACACAGACACGACGGTCATGCCTAAAGCTTCGCTTACAATTGACATGAATTTCACCGTGGTCACGCCACCGAAACGGTTGCGCATGCGCAGTGTGCCGGACTTTTGAAAAGACCCTCGTATTATTTAGTGTAATTGGATAAATTAGAGTACCGAGTTGTTGTATCATTCTTTTGTTTTTAAAAGTTGATTGTCAACGGAAATTCGTCTATAGTGGGTTTGATCCTTGAATTTCAACAGTTAATAAATGGCAAATGGCTTCCGCTTAAGTAGCGACAGTCACGTGGGAGGTCTGCGACAATTATTTAAAATCTGAGCACGTCTTATTGTCTGCGCTTTATTACGTCGCTAAAACCAACAAACTACTTCTTAAAAATCATTTTGCGTTTCGGGCGCAGCTCATCATCACAACACACCTCGGCTGTACATAAACAATGCAATGGTTGAGGGCAATCGACGAGAAACAGAGTTATTACGTGTAAAATTTGGCACACGACTTGCTTTATTCATATTAGTTGACAGTTCCACGATAAATCGAGAAATGGCAGCTCCATCTCCAAATTCATATTCTGATTAATGGCAGCTTTGTCACGACGTGTGGATGTAAACAGCGATAAGTGTCAGAAAAATGGTTCAAATGGCTCTGAGCACTATGGGACTTAACATCTGTGGTCATCAGTCCCTTAGAACTTAGAACTACTTAAACCTAACTAACCTAAGGACATCACACACATCCATGCCCGAGGCAGGATTCGAACCTGCGACCGTAGCAGTCGCGCGGTTCCCGACTGCGCGCCCAGAACCGCTAGACCACCGCGGCCGGCTAAGTGTCAGAAACTTCGCTGTTGGCAGCAGTAGTACATGTGCGATCTCCGTGCCAGGAAAATGCTTTTCATGGCCGATTTGTACAAATCCGAGGGTGAAGTGGATAACTACGACTCAGATGCAAATCTTGAATACATTCCTAGTTACAAATGCGCTTCAAACGTTGCTGCTAATCAGGTAAATGTGTATGTTTACTTAAACAAGTAAACAATGTTAAGTGTGTAACTTACCATTCTTTATGTGGATTTATTTATTTATTTAACCTGTAGAGTTACGATTTACACTATAACGTGTGAAAAGAATACACAAATACATATTTACATATCTAACAGTTCGCGCTATCACAATTCTGTCCGCCATAAATTGTTAACAATTAGATGTGGAAGTAAATTAGACAGTTGTGATTTATCAGTCCACACCATTACAGAAATCGTGGGTAGAATTTCAAAAATATATGTGAAAACAATGAGTTCTCTAGAAAAAAATCACAATGGATGTACTTGAAACAACTTTTTAAAAAGATTTTATTCAAACTATAATGTGCAATTTCTCAAAACAACGTACTTCCTTAACTAGTGTCTGCAGTCGAGGTCTTCATACACTGAAGATCCAAAGAAAGTGATAAACCTGCATAATATCGTGCAGGGCCCCAGCGACCACGCAGAAGTGCCGCAACACGACATGGCATGCACTCGACTAATCTGGAGGTAATTGACAGCAAGAATCCTGCAGGGCTGACCATAATTCAGTAGGAGTAAGAGGGAGTGGAGATCCCTTTCAGCAGTACGCTGCAAGACATCCCAGATGTGCTCAATAATGTTCATGTCTGGGGAGTTTGGTGGCCAGCGGAAGTGTTTAAACTCAGAAGAGTGTTCCTGGAGCCCTCTGTACCAATTCTGGGCGTGTGGGGTGTCACATTGTCCTGCTGGAATTGCCCAAGTCCATCGGAACGCACAATGGACATGAATTAATGCAGGTGATGAGATAAGATGTTTACTTACGTGTCGCCTGTCAGAGTCGTGTCTAGACGTATCAGGAGTCCCATATAACTCCGACTGCTCACACCCCATATCATTACAGAGCCTCCACCAGCTTGAACAGTCCCCTGCTGACATGCAGGGTCCATGGATTCATGAGGTTGTATCCATGTCCATACACGTCCATACACTCGATTCAATTTCAAACGAGACTCGTCCGACCAGGCAACATGTTTCCAGTCATCAACAGACCAAAGTTGGTGTTGATAGGCGTGTTTAAACTCAAACGAATGTTCCTGGAGCCACTCTGGCAATTGTGGGCGTGTGGGGTCATGTATTCTCCTGCTGGAATTGCCCAAGCCTGTCGGAATGCACAATTGGCATGAATGGATGCAGGTGACCAGACAAGATACTTAGGAACGTGTCACCTGCCAGAATCGTATCTGGACGTATGAGGGGTCCTATATCACTGCAACTGCACACGCTCCACACCATTACAGAGCCTCCACCAGCTTAAATAGTCCCCTGCTGAAATGCAGGGTCCATGGTTTCATCAGGCTGTCTCCATACCCGTACACACTCATCCGCTCGACACAATCTGAAACGAGACTCGTCCGACCAGGCAACATGTTTCCAGTCATCAACAGTCCAATGCCGATGTTGATGGGACCAGGCGCGGCGTAAAGCTTTGTGTCGTGCAGTCATCAAGGGTACACGAGTGTGCCTTCGGTTCCGAAAGCCCATATCAATGATGTTTGAAAAAAATGGTTCAAATGACTTTGAGCACTATGGGACTTAACATCTGAGGTCATCAGTCCCCTAGAACTTAGTACTACTTAAACCTAAATAAACTAAGGTTATCACACACATCCATGTCCGGGGCAGGATTCGAACCTACGACCGTAGCAGTCGCGCGGTTCCAGACTGAAGCGCCTAGAACCTCTCGGCCACGCCAGCCGGCAATGATGTTTCGTTGAATGGTTCGAACGCTGACACTTGTTGATAGCCCAGCACTGAAGTCTGCAGCAATTTCTATCACGTTGAACGATTCTCTTCAGTCGTCGTTGATCTCGTTCTTGCAGGATATTTTTCCGGCCGCAGCGATATTCGAGATTTGATGTTTTCGCGGATTGCTGATATTCACGGTACACCCGTGAAATGGTCGTACGGGAAAATCCCCACTTCACCGCTATCTCGGAGACGCTGTGTCCCATCGCTCGTGCGCCAAGTATAACACCATGTTCATCTTGATAACTTGCCATTGTAGCAGCTGTAACCGATCCAACAACTGCGGCAGACACTTGTTGTCTTATATAGGTGTTGCCGACGGCAGCGCCGTATTCTGCTTGTTTACATATCTCTGTATTTGGATGCGCATGCCTGTACCGGCGCTTCAGTGTATAAAATGCCTTAGTTTTCATAGTATCTGTCACGTAATTACATTCTCGGGATCCGTTCTCCGCACCTAGAGACAGAGAACATGGTCGAATTGGGGAAGGATGAAGAAGGAAATTGGCCGCATGGTTTTCAAGAGGACAACTCTGCATTTGTCCTAAACGATGTACGGAAAAACTTGGAATCCAGAAGGCCAGACGGGGATCTGAACCGGCGTCCTCCGGAATGCGAGTCCTATGCCTTTACCACCTCGCCGCCTCGCTCCATTTCGAAGCCTTTCGGTCGGTCGTCACTTTTTCACATACTTGGCCGGCTCTGCGAGTGAAGCTGAACGCCACACGTAGCGTACTAGTCTCCGAGAAGGCAGGCCAGGCAAAAACCGCCACCGTGGTTTCGTGAAACGCGGCAAGAGCAGTAATCAATTCCGGCACTTACCGCGGCTCCGACCACTGCCAACAACTGAGCGCGCGCCTCGGCCGGCAACGTGGCCGCGCCGCCATCTGCGTCTGCGGTCGCTTACTCAGCGCCAGAGAATTCCGCACTTCTGCACAGCTGGCTGTGCCGCGGTGGAATTATTACCGGGTTTTAAAATGTCGTGCAGACACAGTGTACTTCCAGTAACGAGAAACTTGCCATTTGTGAAACATAAATGATCCACGGAATAGCGTTCTCAGAGCCTCACCTCGGTTCCGAGAGTTCCGGAATCTGAACAGAAAATTGGAATAGAGCTCAACATAAACATCATTTCCGCCCTTTTTACTGCTCATGAAAACCACACACTGCATGTTGTACAACCATACAGGGAGACCTTCAGAGTCGGTGGTCCAGATTGCTGTACACACCGGTACCTCTAATGCCCAGTAGCACGTCCTCTGGCATTGATGCATGCCTGTATTCGTCGTGGCATACTATCCACAAGTTCATCAAGGCACTGTTGGTCCAGATTGTACAACTCCTCAACGGCGATTCGGCGTTGATCCGTCCGAATAGTTGGTGGGTCACGTCGTCCATAAACAGCCCTTTTCAATCTATCCCAGGCATGTTCGATACTGTTCATGTCTTGAGAACATGCTGGCCACCCTTGTCGAGCGATGTCGTTATCCTGAAGGAAATCATTCACATGATCTGCGCGATGGGGGTGCGAATTGTCGTCCAGGAAGACGAATGCCTCGCCAATACGCTGCCAATATAGTTGCACTATCGGTCGGAGGATGGCATTCACGTGTCGTACAGTCGTTACGACGCCTTCCATGACCACCAGCGGCGTACCTCGGCCCTACATAACGCCACCTCAAAACAGCTGGGAACCTCTACATTGATGCACTCGCTGGACAGTCTGTCTAAGGCGTTCAGCGTTACCGGGTTGCCTCCAAACACGTCTCTGTCGATTGTCTGGTTGAAGGCATATGCGACACTCATCGGTGAAGAGAACGTGATGCCAATCCTGAGCGGTCCATTAGGCATGTTCTTGGGTCCATCTGTACCACGCTGCATGGTGTCGTGGTTGCAAAGATTGATCTCGCCATGGACGTCGGGACTGAAGTTGCGCATCATGCAGCCTATTGGGCACAGTTTGAGTCGTAACACGACGTCCTGTGGCTGCACGAAAAGCATTATTCAACATGGCGGCGTTGTCAGGGTTCCTCCGAGCCATAATCCGTAGGTAGCGGTCATTCACTGCAGTAGTAGTCCTTCGGCGCCCTGAGCGAGGTATGTCATCGTATCGACAGTTCCTGTCTCTCTGTATCTCCTCCATGTCCGAACAACATCGCTTTGGTTCACTCCGAGACGCCTGGACACTTCATTTGTTGCGAGCCGTTCCTGGTACAAAGTAACAATGCGGACGCGATCGAACCGCGGTATTGACCGTCTAGGCTTGGTTGAACTACAGGCAACACGAGCCGTGTACCTCCTTCCTGGTGGGATGACTGGAACTGATGGGCTGTCGTATCCCCTCCGTCTAATAGGCGCTGCTCATTCATGGTTATTTACATCTTTGGGCGGATTTAGTGACATCTCTGAACAGTCAAAGGGACTGTGTCCGTGATACAATATCACCAGTCAACGTCTTTCTTCAGGAGTTCTGGGAATCGGGGTGATGCAAAACGTTTTTGATGTTTAAGCAATTCGCCTACTTTGTTTAGTTTGTTGATTGCCCTCGGGGTCGACATACTGTCTGAAAAAACAGGGATTGGATGTGCAACTACTGTCTACTGTAAATAATGTTGCCGACAGATGCACAGTTGCGTTTCACAGTCTTTTACTATCACTTTTCACAACCCCCCCAATAATACACAGTTATTTGGCCAGTGCACTACTGTTTAACTTTCGATAAGCCTCATTAATGGTTAGCAGGCGAACATCCACCTACAGCTGCAATGGTTTCCCGTTGAACATAAACCAACAGTATAAACATTACCATATACTTCACAGTTCTTTCGGAATAATCAGGTACGTATGGAACAGACACTGTCATTACTTTAACACACGGTTTATTGGTGTAATCCTTATTTCACTGTTAAGTTGATGCTTTGTTGTTGTTTTAACCAACACAGGTTCCTCGTCTGAAACACGGCCGTGGACTGACTGTCTAGTGACGAAAAACTGGCCTTTATATATCGTCACAATAATAGGTACTGAAATTACACATTGTTCGAAGTTAAATTTACAAAAATTACAATTGAAACTTACTTTATTCAATTAAGTGAATACATCGAAAAAGTGCGTCTTTTTAACAGTTTCTTCTACTGCAAGAGTTGGGCTGAATTATTTGTTTAAATCATGAAATTAATATATATAGTTTTGCAAACAATACTTTTGATAAAACTGTTAATTACTTTGGAACTAATTATTCGAATAGAGCCAAATGAATACTTTAAGATTACTAGTATTTCGTCTTCCAAATGTTTACAATTACTACAGACTTTATACTTGTTTATAGGTCAACAATAGAATTTAAGTTACGAAACAATTACTGATTTCGCCATGTAATGAAAGACACTACCTAGGAATCGTCAAAATAAATCATAAAATCAATTACATACATAAAACTAAGCACAAATTTAGATCTGGTGTAAAATTCTTTTAAATCTGAGGGCCAACCTTTCTCTTATATGAAAATGCAGATTATACTCACGTATGTTAATAGTAATCAGTTAAAATTGAAAAAACCAATTTGAAGGAGGCAGGTGGCAGAACAAGAGAGGAAGAAAAAATATCCCAGCTTGTTTCGCCAAATCGAGTGTAGTAAAAAAATATGATAAAGTAATTTTTCAACTATCGTTAATTCTCACTTTCTTCCTGTGCCTGACCTATCGAACTATGGATTAAATGTGGATATTTTCTTGTGCATAATTGAGGGAGTAAAAGTTTAAAGACATGTTATTTTTAAAGATTTTGTGATGCTTTCAGCTGCCATTCTCTCTATTTTATGCACGATTGTACAATTTCGGCCTTAGGCCATTTTCAGGAATCTAAAACAGAAGCATTATACATTGGATACAGTAGTGACACGTGTAATTTTGATGTAGGAACAAGTCATATCTGTAGATATGCTTGTGCCGGCGTAAGCTGTCACCAGCACACTGGGCGCCAAAGAGGTAGCGAGAAGATTGATGACAGGCGCTGGATCAAGCGCGCGTCTCAGGAGAGAGGCCAAAGACAGACTCACAAGCAACACTCCGACAACGGGCTCCCGACCGCAAGTATTCTGATCGCCTCCGGAGGGCCCAGTCAGTTCCAGACAGTCACAGTCAGTCGCAGTCGCAGTCACTATTTTTGTTGGCGTCTGTCAGTTCACATCACCAGCTGCGAGAATGTAGTGTTTATAGCGGGACTTGTACTTCACTAGCAATGAGGCTAATGTGGACTGTTACCGAAGAGCTTATACCACATCAACTTGCTTAAAGATAAGTAGCTTCTTGTTCTTATTAATAAAGAACTTCGTTAATATATGTGTGTAGAAACAGGTACTAGGCGCATTATAACTTACTTTAAGGATGATTTTTAGTAGTAAATTATGGCATGTGTGTCGTTGGTCTTATGATTCCATGTTATGCTCATAAAATAAATCCGAGATGGTTTACGTTATTTAAGGATCATGTTACTTTCGAGCAGTAGTTACAAAGCTCTTATATATAAGGCCCATGTTTTAACGTTCTTAACACTAGGAAGATTATAATTATTTTACAGAAATTTGTTAATTAACCTGCTTATGCTTTTTTCTCAAATCTATTTAATTATGGTTCATCATTAGTGTAAATATGACAGTATGTAATTTCTTTTAAGTAACATGTAAATATTTGTTCTTTTACTGTGGGAGAACGTCATTTTTGAATAGTTGGTACAAAGGTTTTATATATAAAATCTGTCACAGTAGTCTGATGAAACAATATTGAAAACTATGAGAGTCGAGTGAAAACTGCTTTATTGTTGCGTGATGTTAATGAGTGTAGCGATAATTTTACATTCAGTGTTTCTGTAATGGTTCGTCGTAGAACTGGTAAAAAGTTTTTTAGGAATTGCCTATTTCGCAGGTCTTTTTGCTCATTTAAAACTCTTTCTAACTGATCTTTTAGATGGATGTAAATTTCAATTTCTTCCATTACAGCCATGATTTTTCCTTTCTGTGATCCATCTATATTAGGTATTTTGTGGTTGGTGTCTTAAGTGTGCACCAAATCTAAATTGATTGTTGTCGCTTATTGTCCTGTGTTCTTTAAACTGTCTACTAACTTTTCTTCCTGTTTGCCCAATATAAAATTTTGGGCGTTCTTCACAGTTAATTTTGTAGATTCCTGATTGCGAAAACGATTCCGATTTACGTGGTATGTGTCTCAATAATCGTTGTAGATTGTTAGTTGTTCTGTAAATGATGTATAATTTGGCATGTACTTGAAAATATGAATGGTTCATCTCCTCTGAGTGGTTTCAAGAAGAACAGGTAACTCCAATGGGGATGACCGAGCGCAGTGGAAATCACATTATACTCTCATTTAGGTGTACGGTGGTTCGAATCCACATCCGATCATCCATATTTCGATTGCCCCTAAATAGGTTAACGTAGATGCCGAGACGGTTCGTTTGAAAGAGCGCTGCCCTTTTGCTTCCATTTTATCATCCTACCCAAGCTTGCTATCGGTCCTTAATAATCTCATCGTCGACGAGATGCTAAACGTCAATCTTCCTTACTTTTCTTTTTGTTTTGATTCGAATAAGTGTAAATCACTTCCTCCTTTATACAGATGCTGTATGATGGGATGAGTATTACAGGTATAAAAACACTTGCAGTTTTGTGTTCGGTGTTTTCTTTGTCCTTAACTGCACCAATGGTTCAAATGGCTCTGACCACTATGGGACTCAACTTCTGAAGTCATTAGTCCCCTAGAACTTAGAACTAGTTAAACCTAACTAACCTAAGGACATCACACACATCCATGCCCGAGGCAGGATTCGAACCTGCGACCGTAGCGGTCTTGCGGTTCCAGACTGCAGCGCCTAGAACCGCACGGCCACTTCCGCCAACTGCACCAATATTCACTGTCTCTGATATTATAGACAATTAACAACACGAGTCCATTCTGATATTAAATGGATCGTAGTTCATGCCGCCAAGCGAGTTCTCCACGTTGCACTTCAGTTCATACGGCCGTTAAAAGAAGACGGATTATTATTTATTCCGCGAAGTTTCTCAGTATCCGTAACCCGTAATGTACGGAAGGGCAGCCGTCGACAGTAATGTCACGTTAGATCATTCTGAAAATAACAAGAAAAGACGTCGGACATGATCTTGAAAAGGAACAGTCCTGAGATTTGGCTGACGAGAAAAGCGGAGACGACAAGAAATTTAAATCAGAAAGTCCGCACGACAGTTTCAATATCGCCTTCCCCACCCTCATACCGGGTACAAGTTTAATTCCTTAATTGCTATGTCACCTCACTCGACATTGATTTGGAAAGAAGATATATGATCCTGTTCTTTTCAGTGATATCACTGCCTTCTCCAAATTACATATTTAAATATTTATTTGTTATTGTCATTATTTATTAAGGCTGTGTTAGAATATCAAGCTCGAGTGACTGAAGCAATAGGCCACATGTAGATACTGTAACTTGCATGCAAAATGGCCAAGGCACGTGCAAAAGAAAAGTCAGCGCGCCAGGTGGCTATGTTACCCACCAGGCATGCTATCCTGGCGCGTTCTAGGCTCTAGATGACCGATCACTTGGGTGCTTTTGATATAAGAGGGAAGTTACACTACGTAAATGTTCGCGTTCGGGGTAACAACAATATTAAACGGAATTATCGACGAAATTTGTGGCCTGCAGCCACATGTGGTTAATGTCTTCATTTACGTTGAGATTCCGTGCTTAACAGGCCTCTTCAGGAAGAGTCGAAGACTGTCGCTGTCTTATTCGGAAGATGGCTACAACATACGCAGCCGAGGATCAGCATACATCGAAATTTCTGTAGTACTCACTAGATAATAAAAAACAACAAATTCATAAAAAAGTAACTGTGTTTGTTTTTGGTAATCATCACATGGACGGCCTGCTATAGGGGTAAGAGAGAGCATTTCACGTGCGAATGCGATTGCATAGTTCAGCAGTGAAGAACTCTGGTTTCCCTGTAATCAATGGATGGGGAAGAGACTAACCACTGTGAACAATAGTCACCGACTTGATTGCCATGTAGCTAATCTCTCTTTACATTCAACTTTAGTGTTTTGACTTTGATCGTCTCGTTAACAATCGCACCAGGAGGGAATGGGTACTAATGAAGTTTCGACCAAAGGTGGGAATGTAGGGCAGAATTTTTGGGGAACGGTATAGCTTGTTTATATTACTAAGTTGAGAAGTTAAGGAAGAATTCACACCTCTCAAATTAAGAAAATCGACAAGTTGGCTACTTAAATGACTACTTGTTTGAAAATGACGGCATGTGAACATTAATTAATGTGATGTCGTCAGACCATTCCCCGCGTGACTCATTAGTATCTAATGACGAAGCAAAGGCTTCACTCTTTTCTCTGAAGTCCTGTCGATCCTACAGCATGTACCCGACAAACGTCAACGTTCATTGGTAGCCGTTCCGATAAGTCTACACGAAACACGTTATAGCTGTCTAGCTTCACGTATGAGGAAACTCTGATACCAGAGAAATCTTCTTCGCACCAAGAGCCGAAAACCAGATGATAAGCTCGAAATTTCATAAGTAGTTTTCCGATCACGTCAAGGAGCACCAAACGGATAACATACAGTTCTACCTAAAGGCGGCAACACACATGTAATTGCATGCTTGACAAGGTTGCTTGAGGGTGTGTAGGATAAATCTGCGCAAGCATCAGGACTGTAGAAGCAGCTTGATGCTTGATCGGATTTTGATTATGCCGATTATGCATGCTTGTGAAAGAGTTCACGCGTGTGTAGCTTGAGCGTTTATACCAAGTATAGGAAAGCTTGTGCAAGCATTTATCAGTGACTTGATTTGATTTAATTTTTATTCGGTCCTGTTAAATTACGTTTTAAACAAATGTTGTACTCTAATGCATGTCAAGGCACAGAACACAATAGTACGTGGAGAAAGAGAGAAGAAAACAAATACTGTGAGACAGCTTTCATAGCGTATCTACGGCGAAAAATTAGTATGGGACTAATATTTTCTTTTCTTTAACCACTCTTTGTTCCATATGTCACGATTTCTCTTTCGTATTTTTCGTAACAGGCTGCCAAAGCCAGCGCATCGTCGTCCGAACTCGACATATTCTGCAAGCATGCTTGGACCGTGTGGAGGTGCGAGGAATTTTTACACACTTGCTGAAGCACGCTTACGAAAGCGTGCTGGTCAAACACGCCTTTAGGTATGGAGCCGCTTTAAGGCCCATTTTACACGAACGACTTTCTCAATCAAAATCGATTATTCGAAATGCGTCCGCCTTTCGTGCCTGCGCGTAAGTCAGCAAGAACGATGCGACTGTGAGTATGATATCAATGATCTATAGATTGTTCCGAGTGCGGAGTTCTAAATTTCCGAATATCCTGCACACTGCGCATGCGTAGGGACGAGGGAATATGGCGGCGTCTGCTAACCTCGAAAGTTATAATCTACTCTGGTAGAGCTAACTCTTATTACAGAAATAGATTTATGCTTTATTATGTTGTTTGCTTTGCTTTCCTGGCACATTGAAAAGTCATACAAGAGCCTCGTATTTATACCTTTAGCGTCCTTCTGCAAGAGAGACGAAACGTCTGAAAGCAAAAACATTTTTGTTTTTCGGAAAAAAATGACACTATGCATAAATAAGAACGTAAACAGGTAAATGTGTTTCAATGAAAATTATTTCATTAGTGAGAAAGTCAGAATTATTGGACGAAAAGAATAATATTCGTTGCCATTTGACATTTCGCAAAAGAAAAGGAAGATACAAAGGATAAAGCGAAAAAGGTGCTATTTACAGCGTTTCACATGTTGTGTGATGGGCTTTAAAGTATAGACTTTCCCGAGCAAATAAATATATATGTTCTGAAATGTTTGGATGTTAGTTTAGTTGTCAGGACTGAACAATTACCACGACCTTTTTACAAGAACTTGCACTACGAATTCTGCTTTGGTCATTAATAAACTATTGTCATTGCTTGTTCCTACATTTTGTTACTATATTTCGATTTTTCCGTAAAAAGAATATTCCTTCATAACCTCACTTTGAACTGCACAGCAGACAGCTGCTACGACACCGACAGTTTTGGCGCTGAAGTGTAAACGAAAATGACCACTCAAAAAAGACGAAAATCAATACGGGACTAACGCTGCAGTCGACGTACTTGCCTCTAGTGGTCAATTGAGACAAGAAAATCGATCGTATAAAAGGGGCTTAATGCCTCTCTTATGTCGTAGAGGTTCCAGAGTGAATATTAGAAAAATATTTTGACGCATCGTCAAGCCCCAAAATGCGGCATGACTATTTTAAATACCAGCGTTAGTCTTCCGATTCCCTGAGCCACTGTGGTGAGCGCTGACCGCGGGGGACGCAACTGTACGTGAGCGCCGCCAAGGCTGGGGCGCAGAGGCGCGCCGGCCTCCGCGGCGGGGCCCAGTTGGGCGCAGAAGCGGCTGTACCGTGCAGCAGCGCAGCACAGTAGCAGCAGAAATATATGTTGTTGTGCCCCCCTCCCCCCTCCGCGCTCCGGACAGCCCCCTCCCCAAGTCCCTGCCCCGTCCACACCATTTTTTTCTCCCCCACGGCTGGCTCGCTCTCGCATTCCTAACGCAGGACCATCATCTTTTCTTATCTGGTTTTGAAAATAAAACAACGAACACAGGTAGCGAGCGAGCCAGCCAGCCAGGCAGGCAGAAGGCCAACGGGGCCCGGACCGTGGCACCCGAGAAACCCCGAACGCAGGCGAAGGGAGCCGAAGCGACTCGCGCGAGTGTTTGTACCGGACGGCCGATGTTCGTGGCCAAGAAGGCCACAGGCTAAAGATTGCCTAATATCGCTAAGACAAACACGTAAATGCAAAAAGTATATTTTTAAATTCTTATGGTCAACAGAGCAACACTTCTCCCTCTCCTTCGCGCTAAAATATGCACCATGAACGTGCCACTTGAACATTGTGAAGCGTTAGTAGAAGTAGGTTTTCCATCGAATCGTCCTTCGTTCCAGCATCGTTGTATTTTTTTCATGATGCCAACGCAGGAACTATATTCAGTCACATATTCAGCTACACATTGGCCGCATTCGTTGTATGAACGCCACTTTCAACAAAGCACGCCAAATTACGGAGCGCTAAAACAGTTCGCACTTTAGTACACGAGCTATCATTTCACAGTTTTCAATACGCTTTTTCTTTGTTCACTAATAATGAAATTATTTATCTCACATAACTAACAACAACTCAGCAGATGCGCGACTGCGTACGGCTGAAATACGATGGGTGCAGCGAAGGGTAAGGCAACTGTCCATACCGTGCATTGAAGTCTCCACCCGAACTACAGTGTACTGCCATACAAAATTCTTGGAAGTTGGTTGTATGTGCAAAAGGAAGAGCACTGGTCGGACACGCCCGTCTGATGAATATGACGAGCGCAACCGAGATACGTTCACACTGATTCTTCAGAAGTCCACAACACGAGCAAGCCAGGAGTTTCCACGTCCTCAAACAACCGTGTAGCGTTGCAGTTACTGCGGCAGTTGCCTTCCGGCGACCATAACAGAAGGTACGAATTTTGCATTTCAAAAAAATGTTCAAATGTGTGTGAAATCTTATGGGACTTAACTGCTAAGGTCATCAGTCCCTAAGCTTACACACTAGTTAACCTAAATTATCCTAAGGACAAACACACACACACACACACACACACACACACACACACACACACACACACACACATGCCCGAGGGAGGACTGGAACCTCCGACGTGTGGGTCCGCACGAACCGTGACAAGGCGCCTCAGACCACCCTGCTACCCCTTGCATTTCAGTTCTCCAGGATGGGGAAGATGACGCTTTTTGCGAACGATTCTTCTTTTCGGACGAATCGACGTTTCATCTACTGCGTAAAGTAAACCGCCATAATAAAAGAATCTGGGGGCCACAAAATCCTGGCGTCGTCGTCGAAAATGAGACTCACGCAAACTGGACGTGTTTTGTGCCGTTTCTGTTCACGTACTTTATGTACCTTTCTTTTGTTTTCGGAGAAAACTATGACAGGAATGTCATATCTCGACGTGCTGCAAAACCTGTTTTTTCTTCAACTTCACGAAAATTCCAATGATATGATTTTTATACGTGACGGCGCCCCGCCTCACTTTCAACTTGAGGTGCGGCATTATCTTAACAACACCGTCTCACAACGTTGGGCTGGAAGAGGGGGACAACAAGATCTGGTTTACTTCTTTTGGTCTCCCAGGTCACCAGACCTCACGGCTTGCGATTTTGTTTTGTTTGCTACATAAAAGACTGAATCTGTGTACCTCTATGGTAGCCCCTCTGCAAGAGCTGTCGATTCAATAAACAGGGACCTTTTGATTTCTGTGTGGAATAAAATGGACTACTTCTTCGATGTTTCTCGAGCAAAGCACAGTGCTCATGTCGAGTGTAAGATATAGTGTGCCGTGTGCGAACATAAAACTTTGAACCTCTCTCTCTACAGTGACACGCGCAATGTGTTTCTGTCTTTCATAGTTTTGCTAATTAACAACGGGGGAGCTCTGTTCTTTCTTTCTGTATCACACTGTATTATTTTCGTGCGAAAAACACAAACTAACATTAGGGAAGGAAATTCATTCAAAATGATGAGTTTGTTTGTCTTGGAATAGTTTCGTTAGTGGTCCATTATATGTAGCGAAATAACCCAAAAGAATGGTATAATTTAATTTTATTGCGCAGTGCACATACCGAACTATGTCAAAGACAGCGGCATGTGCTCATAGACTCAGTGCACACCAGTGATGGACACTGCTCACATTAATACTACTATCTTAAATATTTTTTTCCAACCGGTCGGTGACGACCACAGCAAAAGGATTCAGCCAAATATTAAACTTTAAACAACAGTACCACTGTAGACAAAATAACAACGAACCGTTTTTCAAACAATATTCTCCATAGACATGTGAAATATATCACCTTCAAGCCCTGTTATCTCAATACTTTCTGGTTTTATTTTAAGTTGGAACACTACGAAATTTTTGCTCTTTCTGAAATGTAATTTACAGTAGGCAAGGTGTATTGAGTCTCCGTAAAGTATGTTTAGCTTCCGCAAAGTATATTTAGCCTCTGGATGAAAAGTTTTTACATATTGCCATATCGAAGTGAGCGGTATGTCCATGAGCTGTTTCAATAATGTGAGGTACAGGTTCTACACGTGCATATATCCGCTACCGTGCTCGTCGGGGAACATCTAGTGCTACTATAATTTTCGTTCCCTCTTATTCACACACATATGTAACAACATATTCTTCCTGTGTGCACATGCGGCTTATGCCAGTTTGCAATTGATATTTGTACTGGAGCGTCATCTCGAGGAAGGCACAATTTAAAAAGGCGTTTAGTGTAAGGCACAGCGTTCCTTCTTATTCAGGTCTGTGTAAGTTTTTTTCTGATTAAAGAAAACGATCTTTCTGCGCACAGTTTTTACTGTCTCTGAAAACCTTCTTTCCTACCATTTCAGCCCGACCCGTAACCCACTTACTATACACAGTGAAGGATTAGTCTGTGGTAAGAATGAGAGAATTGAAGCTGTGAGGACGGGTCGTGAGTCGTGCTTGGGTAACTCAGTTGGTAGAGCACTTGCCCGCGAAAGGCAAAGGTCCCGAGTTCGAGTCTCGGTCCGGCACACAGTTTTAATCTGTCAGGAAGTTTGTCTGTGGTAAGTTCCTATCTCTTAAACCTACTAGAGTTTCTCGGAATTGTTCCTACAAACCAACAGTCTGCCTTTTTCCTACGCGTCAGTCGTCATATCTGAATGTGGCCTCAGACGCTTCGAACGGTCACACCCATAGAGATGCTTGGTTTCGACAGACTGATCAGTATCAACAATTTCACATCATATTACTCCCTGAGACGTCAAGGGTTGTTTTGAATATAACATGTAACACAGTTCGGTTATTACGAACTCTGCGATAAAAACCTATACTACCCCCACCAGCGAAATAATAATTTGAAAGGCAATTCGCCGCTCCAATATTCGAGCCAGTTACTCCCATGAAGGATGGTACCTTCTCCTATGAATTCTGGGTTTTGAATGAATTCCTCATTCTCTCTTCCTTTACAAATGTGCACTTCCTCTTAGTTATAAACTACGAACCTGTCGCTCTGAAAGCTATATTTCAGCTTACAGCTGTTTTTCACGTGTGGGTGTCCGTGACGATATCTACTGAACCTTATCGTACCCCTTAGATTACACAGTGTTAGCGGCTATTCACTACACCATACGATGTTGTCTGCGAGTCTTCCATTGTAGCAGCAATACCTTTGTCTGGTCTAAGAAGACCCTGTATGAAATCAAGGAGTCATCCCACAAAACGATAGAATAGGACTTTAATAGAGCGCCAATAAGCAACATAAACAACATGGTCAAACAGAAATCTGCAGCACTCAGCACTATATACGATACCAGTTTCATTAAAATTTGTTGCTTGTCTGTTTACCATGTAGAACAGTTACATGTTTCATCTTGGCTACATATCAAAGGAAATGCAGACGACTTTGACCGTTAATTTCGAAATAAACCATCGTATAAAACACACATTGTGGTATAGTGCCTTGATGAACAGCTGTATGCTGCAATCAGTACTTTTA
This sequence comes from Schistocerca cancellata, assembly GCF_023864275.1. Taxonomy (NCBI): domain Eukaryota; kingdom Metazoa; phylum Arthropoda; class Insecta; order Orthoptera; family Acrididae; genus Schistocerca; species Schistocerca cancellata. Next base: position 178,025,332 of record NC_064632.1, read on the forward strand.
GTCTATATACCATTTATTTGTATGATGGGACTTACAGTCGCAAAACACGAATAACGTCCACAGCTATAACATGACCTTCGTAACTCTTTGCTGTCAATGTCCCAGGAAGGAACTCAGTGTCTACGGACAAAAATCTTTGATAATTTGCTGAATAACTTAACCATCTGGGAGGCAATAAAACAATTCTTAAATCAAATCTGGAACTATATTTTCTGACAGCTCCTACCCTACAGAAGAATATTTAAACACTGCTTGCATGTGTAGTACAGAAGGATACGCTTGCTTTGCTATTAAACCTGTGTTTCATTTGTAACATGAGTTACTTATATAAAGGTAAGGTAATGTATCTGGCACAAGCTCGTGACCGGACTATTGGCCTGACTCCAGGTAGAGTTCAGTCCTCCTCCGCCACGGCAGTAGAAAGGGGGGGGGGGGGGGCGAGCCCATTACCCAGCCCGCCTTTTAGCTCCGTGAAAATTCCTCGGTATTCACTTGATAGCAAGGTCGTCTCTTGGAGGGGCTGGAACGAGGGAAAATCCCCATCCCTGTCCGGGACTGAACTCACGACCTCCATGGCAGAAGTCTAGTTCAAACATGTTCAAATGTGTGTGAAATATTACGGGACTTAACTTCTAAGGTTATCAGTCCCTAAGCTTACACACTACTTAACCTAAATTATCCTAAGGACAAACACACACACCCATACCCGAGGGAGGACTCGAACCTCCGCCGGGACCAGCCGCATAGTCCATGACTGCAGCGCCCGAGACCGCTCGGCTAATCCCGCGCAGCGGAAGTCTAGTGATCTACCCGTTAGACTACAACGGCCACCGACTTATTAATATGGTAATTTTTACTAAACCCACTGGGTAATTCCGTCTATTATAGACAAAATTTCACCCTTGCAGTCATATGTGGTTAACTATTCCCATTTTCTCTGGGGTTTCTTGCGTATCATTGCTTTTTCGAGCGAATAGTCGTCGCTGTCTCACTGCTAAAATGGTTCAAATGGCTCTGATTACTATGGGACTTAACTTCTGAGGTCATCAGTCCCCTAGAACTTAGAACTACTTAAACCTAACTAACCTAAGGACATCACACACATCCATGCCCAAGGCAGGATTCGAACCTGCGACCGTAGCGGTCGCGCGGTTCCAGACTGTAGCTCCTAGAACCGCTCGGCCACCCCGGCCGGCTGTCTCACTCCGAAGGTGGCTTCAAGGTACACATCCGAAACTCAGTATTTGAGGAATAAGTAAGCTACGAACGCAATCAGTTCTACCTGGGCCAGAAAAAAAAAAAATCATAAAAGGAAGCCTACAAACCACAGATAACCGATATCGTTGCTAAGTAGCTAATCTCGCTTCATACTTGGTTTTAGCTATTTTTACTTCTAGTCTTTCCAACAATGATACTAAAGAAAATAAATAGCCTGTAAACTGACTAAAAAAAAAAGGTTCAAATGGCTCTGAGCACTATGGGACTTAACATCTATGGTCATCAGTCCCGTAGAACTTAGAACTACTTAAACCTAACTAACCTAAGGACAGCACACAATACCCAGCCATCACGAGGCAGAGAAAATCCCTGACCCCGCCGGGAATCGAACCCGGGAACCCGGGCGTGGGAAGCGAGAACGCTACCGCACAAAACTGACTCATTCCACATCATTATGATGAAAATCGTGCAGACGATGTATGGGACAAATGATTAACTGACTGCCCCATCAGGTTCCTGTGGCACGTCATTACATTACATTCATTACTCATACTCCATGCACTGAACGGAGATTTTTTTTTTTTTGGGGGGGGGGGGGGGGGGAAGGAGACCAGACAGCGAGGTCATCGGTCTCGTCGGATTTGGGAAGGATGGGGAAGGAAGTCGGCCGTGCCCTTTGAAAGGAACCATCCCGGCATTTGCGTGGAGCAATTTAGGGAAATCACGGAAAACCTAAATTAGGATGGCCGGACGCGGGATTGAACCGTCGTCCTCCCGAATGCGAGTCCAGTGTAACCACTGCGCCACCTCGCTCGGTCTGAACGGAGAGCAAAGATGTAAAATGAATATAATTTGAGTGCAATATAATGAAACGTCTTAACATTACGAAATACATTATCGATATGAGGCCCACGTTCCGCCCTCCGTCATGATGCTAAATTAAAATATCCTTTAATTTAGTTTTAAATCACAGTACATTATCTAAACTACTTTTAATGTGATCTTTCACGTTGTTGAATACAAAATGTGTATCAGCGTATCTGACTGCTGTGTGCATTAACCTTAACCTTTTGGAGCGGTTGTTTTTTGTTCTTATGTTACATTCATCATGTTCATTACTTTTCTTTTAGAAACGACTTTTCTTTTAGAAACTGGTGACGACAATAGACTAAGTCTCTATTCTGAAAGGACAAGGTCTGGTCCACAGATTCATTGCAATTATTGGTGAAACACAAATGGTGCTAAATCTGGTCAGCCAACAAGGTTAACATATTCCTTGCCAGTAATGCTAAACTGCAGAGTAACTATAGGGTCAATGGAATACCACGATATGGCTGCCCAAATCATCACCGGCACCCGCCATGTTTCACTCTTTGGGCGTAAACTCGACAGGATTTGGAAACAGTATGCAACAAGACTCATCCGACCAAATGACTTTCTTCCATTATTTCGTAGCCCAGGTTTTATGGCTTCGGCATCACGTTTCCATGTTACGGTCATTCGCATCACTGATCATTTGTTGTGGAATATTAGGCCTCCCTGCAATTCCCTGCTTCTGGAGCTCGCTTCACGTTGTTTCGGTACTGACAGGGTTCACCAGTGCGACATTCAATTCCGCAGTGACTTTTGCAACTGTCATCCTCTTATTTTTCTACACAGTCCTCTTTCGGTTCTAGGCGCTACAGTCTGGAACCGCGCGACCGCTACGGTCGCAGGTTCGAATCCTGCCTCGGGAATGCATGTGTGTGATGTCCTTAGGTTAGTTAGGTTTAAGCAGTTCTAAGTTCTAGGGGACTGATGACCTCAGAAGTTAAGTCCCATAGTGCTCAGAGCCATTTGAACCATTTTTGAACACAGTCCTCTTCGATGATAGTCCGTCTCGATCACACAACATACACTTCCTCTCACTTTGTGAGTTAGCGGATGTCGTTTTTCCGCTTTCCCCTATAAATCTTCGATACGGTGCCTCTTGAAACACAGAAGACTTCGGCTATCTCGCATGCAGATGCACCCACTATACCAGCACCAAAAACTTGCCCAAGTTCGAATTCACTTAGCTCCGACATAATGCGCTCAAAACTACACAGAACATTGTTCAGACCGCGACTGACATTTGCAACCTATTGAGAACACCGCAGACGTGCCGTTTGCGGGCAAATACAACAGGGCAACCTGCAGGCTTGGCTAGTAGCTGAATTTATGTTCAAGCAACAATTTCTTGCGGTGTCTGCAGGGGACAATATTTTCAAAACACAGAAGTGCGTTATAAATATTGTGTCAGTTCTAGAACATCCTGATGTTCATAATCTAAGAATTGCTCACTGGACCACGGGACGTATAACATGAGGAATTTTTAGCACTTGATTTAACTTCCCTTTGTGCCCCTATAACTTTAATTCTCTCATACTTAGCTCTTTTTCACTCATCAGATCCACTTGTTCAGTTCTTCTTGTGTTTTCGTGACAGCCTAACTGCCAGGACATGAATATTCTGCCTAGCTGTTTTCCTGTCCTGTATAAAAAGTTATGCTTTTCGTGCTTTTTTCAAGTCTTCTTTTGCTGCATCGATTTTTGTTTCAAATTTTCCTTTACTGCGAGTGTCTAAAATTCTTCAGCCTATCTAGTTAATGTGGTTGGTCCTAGTCTATCAGAATGCCTACACCTCGGTTCCGAAAGTTCCGGAACCTGTACAGAAAATAGGAACAGATATCAACATTAACATCATATCCGTCCTTTTTATTGCTCATGAAAACCACACATTGCATGTCGTACCACCATACAGCGAGACCTTCAGAGGTGGTGGTCCAGATTTCTGTACACACGAGTACCTCTAATACCCAGTAGCAGATCCTCTTGCAATGATGCATGCCTTTATTCGTCGTGGCACACTATCCACAAATCCATCAAGGCACTGTTAGTCCAGATTGTCCCACTCCTCAACGGCGATTCGGCGTAGATCCCTCAGAGTGGTTGGTGGATCACGTCGTCCATAAACAGCTCTTTTCAATCTGTCCCAGGCATGTTCGATAGGGATAATGTGTGGAGAACATGCTGGCCACTCTAGTCGAGCGGTATCATTGTCTTGAAGGAAGTCATTCACAAGATGTGCACGGTGGGAGCGCGACTTATCGTCCATGAAGACGAATGCCTCGCCAATATGTTGCCAATATAGTTGCACTATCGGTCGGAGGATGGCATTCACTTATCGTACGGCCGTTACGACGCCTTCCATGACCACCAGCGGCGTACCTCGGCCCCACATAATGCCACCGCAGAACATCAGGGAACCTCCACCTTCCTGCACTCGCTGGACAGTGTATCTAAGGCGTTCAGCGTGACCGGGTTGCCTCCAAACACGTCTCCGACGATTGTCTGGTTGAAGGCACATGCGACACTCATCGGTGAAGAGGACGTGTACATGATGCCAATCCTGAGCGGTCCATTCGGCATGTTCTTCGGCCCATCTGTACCGCGCTGCATGATGTCGTGGTTGCAAAGATGGACCTCGCGATGGACGTCGGGAGTGAAATCGCATCATGTAGCCTATTGCGCACAGTTTGAGTCGTAACACGACGTCCTGTGGCTGCACGAAAAGCATTATTCAACATGGTGGCGTTGCTGTCAGGGGTCCTCCGAGCCATAATCCGTAGGTAGCGGTCATCCACCGCAGTAGTAGCCCTTGAGCGACCTGAGCGAGGCATGTCATCGACAGTTCCTGTCTCTCTCTATCTCCTCTATGTCCGAACAACATCGCTTTGGTTCACTCCGAGACGCCTGGACACTTCCCTTATTGAGAGCCCTTCCTGGCACAAAGTAACAATGCGGACGCGATCGAACCGCAGTATTGACCGTCTAGGAATGGTTGAACTACAGACAACACGAGCTGTGTACCACCTTCCTGGTGGAATGACTGGAACTAATCGGCTGTGGGACCCTCTCTGTGTAATAGAGGCTGCTCATGCATGGTTGTTTACATCTTTTTGCCGGGTTTAGTGACATCTCTGAACAGTGAAAGCGACTGTGTCTGTGATACAACATCTACAGTCAACGTCTATCTTCAGGAGTTCTGGGAACCGGGGTGATGCAAAACTTTTCTTGATGTGTGTATAAGGAGCTTGTACCATGTGAGATCCTACGAGAACGATTGTTTAATTAGTCGTAGTTTCGAAAAGAAATTAGTCATTCGCAAAAGTAATGCATTGTGTTAAGCCTCTGTGATGTCTTAGGCTCTAGCAGTCAATGTTAAGCCTCTATGCTCTAGCAGTCAATGTATCATGTCCTGTTCTGGCGTAAGAAATTATCCTAAGAAATTCTTAAAATTATATAAAGTGAAGGTGGATAGGGAAGAAAGGAATGGGAGGGGACAATTGATGTCAGCTGAATCGGGACTTTATCTGGTATCAGCGGCGGCGAGTGCCAGTATGTGCCGGACTGGGATTCGAACCCGGGATCTCCAACCTTACTAGGCAGTTGCGTTAACCTCTGCGCTACCTGGACACAGCGTTTACCGCAACTACGCAGACTATATCGGCATGGCTCCTGGCCGACCCACTCTCTCACCTAGCATCAGCTATCCGGAGTCCCTATACAGCAAATGTATCGCTGCTGCGGATTCCACGTGGTGTCACTTTTTTTTCGGACATATCCGAACAGATGCCAGCCATTCACAATATCCATAAATATAGTGAATTATTTTCGTCTGTTTGAAGTCTTTCCGCTCTGGTAGTCGATGTATCATGAACTTGTCTGTCTTACGACCCTATGAGTACGAGTGTTCAATTAATGTAATTTCGAAGAGAAATTAGTCATTCGCAAAATGTCATGGTTGTGTCAAGCCTGTATGATGTTTTCCCACTCCAGCAGTGTATCATGTGCTTGTCTGGCGTAAGGGCCCACGAGTAAAGTTGTTCAGGTAAACGTAGTTTGAAGGAGAAATTAGCCATTCGCAAAAACCGTGAATTCTGCCTAACACAATGTGGCTCCGCCGGCAAGTCGTGGCGCCTAAAGAAACAAAAGATAGCTGGCAGGCGGCACGGAGCGGACGAGCCCCGCCGGCTGGCGTGATGAATCGAAGACGCGGCCCGGCTTATACCTGGCTACCTGGTTACACCACGAGGAATGTTCAGCTGCCGAGGCCCCAACATCTCTTCCAGGCACGTACAACAGCACAGCGGGACGGGACGGGATGGGATGAGATGAGGAGCAGGAGGAGGAGGAGGAGAGGGAGGCGGAGGAGGGGCGAGTAAAACAGTAAAAAAGGACGGAAACGGGGCTGCCCCGGGGGCACGCCGGGCCCCGCGCGGAGCGGCGCCGGAGAATGCCCGCTTCATTATTCCTAACGTACGATCATTTATCAATTCGGGAGATCGGAATTATTTAGATTTAATACATTGTTTGGTGGGCGGGACGGCAGGCGCGCGCGGGGAGGGGGCCCCCGGCTCGGACTAATTCGTGTCGGGTAATGGAGTAACTCCGGTAGCGAGGTAGTCGGCTGCGCGGCCACCGCCAGGGGACGGTGGCGCCGCGCGCGGCCGCCGCCGCAAGTGTCCCGCGCGCTGCTGCGGCCGTGGCCGGCGACAGCTGACTTCTGGGAAGCCGCCGTCCGTACGAAAGGCGAAAGTGGAAAGGAAGGGTCGTATTATACGTGTCACGTTGTCTCGTGTCGCCTTTACTGAGGACAGCCTCGGAAGCTGGCCGTTAGGCAACGCTGCTGAGGATACCGAGGTCCCCAGCTCGAACACCGGCGGCATTAACTGCGTTCACCTCTCACACAGTTGGTTACTGTGCCGCGAAGTGTGTCAGGGGCATGTTGCGAGTCCAGCTACACTCTAACTCATTACGTAGCGTGCTGTTTAGCTCACTTTTACAGGCTGTAATCAAAGTGCTGGAATGAGGTAAATTCCATATTCCTTGACCAGAGGTGGTCAAACTGCTTTACCTACAGCCCACTTTTGTACCTCTATTAGTAGAAAAATTTTCTAACTGCCCACCGGCTCAACAGTACTTGTCATCTACAAAATAGGGAAGTAGCTTTATTCTATAAAAGTTATAAAACAGAGTTACAGCAAGTTAAAGCATACAGTAAAATTATTTACCATATACTTAATGTCAATTTCTTATAAAAACCTAATAAAATGTTTTTAAAACCCCCACCTCCTACTGCTCGCCGTGGAAGCTGGAACACCCACCAGTAGATGGTAGGGACCAGGTTGATTACCACAGCTTATTGCAATCATTCGGTGCAGCATATAAACAAAGTTCAGCAAGAAGAAATAAAAACTTTGAGGCTGCCGTCGACAATGTAATTCTGCCACAGACGACAAGTGGCTGGGAAGAACAGTCGAAGAGAATGGATAGTGTCTTGAAAAGAACTTATAATATCAGCATCAATGACACAAAAATACTTTGCCCAGACAACCAACCAATTACAATCGGTAACCAAGCTATAGAAACTGTTTATGAATACATGTTTCTTGGCTTCAAAATTGAACTACGGAAAAACAATCAAAATGCAAAAATTCCTCGCTGTATAGGATTGGGGTGAGCTTCCCATCGTACGGTGGCTTGCAGAGTATTTATGTAGTAGGAAATTGGCTGAAATCTGAGTAAAAAATCCATCAAGGACATTCCAGTCTCTCTAAAGCTAACATAAGTTTGTTTCAGTGGGACGTCCACAGCTGTTATTAAATTGTTCATAATTGAAACTTCCGCCACAGCTGTAAAAATTTTTTATTACTCTAATCTTACACCACCTAGTTTCGGGGTCTCAACCCCATCTTCAGGTGCAACTGTAAATTAGAAATGAAACCATATGTCTGAACAGTAAGACTCACGAAAACGCTATCAGTTCTACAAAATGGTTCAAATGGCTCTGAGCACTATGGGACTTAACATCTGTCATCAGTCCCCTAGAACTTAGAACTACTTAAACCTAACTAACCTAAGGACATCACACACATCCATGCCCGAGGCAGGATTCGAACCTGCGAGCGTAGCGGTCGCGCGGTTTCAGACTGAAGCGCCTAGAACCGCTCGGCCACTCCAGTCGGCGAAGCTACTCTTACGAAAGGCCAGCCAGTGCCAAGTTTGTATAGCAATATTATCGAGACGCAACACGCAAATTGACATAACCGTAACAAATGAAAGCACAGTTCAAGTATCCGTAACCAAACGAGTAAGCGTCTGAAACACGAGGCGACCGCAACTTCTACCACGTACCAATTACTCCGTCTACCAAAGGAACGGGGACGGAGTAACGTAGATCCTGGCCTTCGCATAGCCTCTAATCCGGCTCTGTTTCGGTTTATTTAGACTCTAGGCCCTCGACGGCGCTCGCAACATACGGCTGAGTTACGTCAGGCGCAACTGAAATGTGGTTTTAGCGTGGTCACTTTTCTATACTCACTCTGATGAGCAGTCCACGCAAATGTGCTGCCTTTTAACTTCACTTGGGCATGCGCACTTTGTACTGGTTTTAAGTATGTTCTTTTCTGTTTATACACTGAAGAGCCAAAGAAAGTGATACACCTGCCTAATACCGTGCAGGGTCCCCGCGAGCACGCAGAAGTGCCGCAAAACGACGTGGCATGGACTCGACCAGTGCCTGAAGTATTGCTGGAGGGAATTGACACCACGAATTCTGCAGGACTGTCTATAAATCTGTAAGACTACGTGGGGGTCTCTGCTGAACGACTACTCCTTTTTGTGGGGCTATATTAAAGACAAGGTGTACAGCAATAACCCCAAAACCACTCTTGAGCTGAAAACAGCCATTCAGGAGGTTATCGACAGAATCGATGTTCCGACACTTCAGCGGGTCATGCAGAATTTCGCTATTCGTCTGCGCCACACCATCGCCAAGGGTGGCAGGCATGTCGAACATGTCATAACCTAAATCTGAATATCTGTAGTGACGTTTACATGCTGAATGAAGTGTACGCACGCCGTAGTTTGTGATTAATTAACGTTTTTTGATAGTTCAGTAGTTATCCTGTATGTATGTGTGCGTGTTGAACATCTCTTCGTCAACCACTCGACTGATTTCAACGAAGTTTGGTACGTTTATCACTTACTGACTGGAAAGAATCGCTGTAGGGGTTAAGAACTACCTACTTATCAAAGGGGCGGGGGTGAAACAGAGGTGTAGCCCACAACGCGCGAAAACCCGGATTTTATTCATCCAATAGTTGAAAATAAGAGTACTTAGGGACTTGCAACAAACCTTATATCGCCGACAAGCCCCACAGAATGATGAAAGGAAAAGAGTGCGTCGCTTACATTTTCGCTGTCGATGCAGTAAAACTGCCGCACGAGACACGACGTTTTAACTTAATACTTCTTTATTACCGACTGTATTCGTTAGCAGACAGTATCCACATATAACACTGAATGTATCTGCAACATAATGTGTAAGTAGGCTGTTTATGTTTTCTTATTGGCAACGTTACGTAGCGCTCTATGTGAAAATCACTGGCTGTGCTGTGTGCAGTCTGTGGCTAGTTTGCATTGTTGTCTGCCATTGTAGTGTTGGGCAGCGGCAGCTGGATGTGAACAGCGCGTAGCGTTGCGCAGTTGGAGGTGAGCCGCCAGCAGTGGTGGATGTGGGGAGAGAGATGGCGGAGTTTTGTAATTTGTCATGAACTGCTATATATATTATGACTATTAAGGTAAATACATTGTTTGTTCTCTATTAATATCTTTCATTTGCTAACTATCCCTATCAGTAGTTAGTGCCTTCCGTAGTTTGAATCTTTTATTTAGCTGGCAGTAGTGGTGCTCGCTGTATTGCAGTAGTTCGAGTAATGAAGATTTTTGTGAGGTAAGTGATTTCTGAAAGGTGTAGTTTAATGTTACTCAGGGCCATTCTTTTGCAGGGATCTTTGATAGTCAGATTGCGTTGCGCTAAAAATATTGTGTGTCACTTTAGTGAATGTTTGAGTACGTTCAGTTTTGCTCAGCTGTTTGAAAAGCAAATAGTGTAAGAGGTTTATCAGCACAGTCGTGTATAATTGTTCTAAGGGGACGTTTCAAATGTCATTGGATGACAGGTAGTTCAGGAGATATGACGCCATAAACACTGTGATGCATCAAAAATGGTCGCATCACGCATGACGTTTTAATTTATTCCTCCTTTGGTGCTAATTCTATTCGCAATGCATTCCCCAGACAACATCCTTCATATACCATTGAATATACCTACCAGATTATATCATTGTACAGAACATAGTTCGGGAAATCTTTCTTTCTTTCGCTTACGCCATAGTCCCGCAGCGATCGTAGGGTCGGCGTGGTTACAACGGATTTGGCGAGGTTAGTGTGAGGGATGGCCGGATGCCCTTCCTGCCGCCACCCCGTACCCCCGATGACAGAATTAGTGTACCCCAACTGTCTGCGTCTTGTGGAAATCGTGAAATAGTGCGGACGTGTTGCAAACGTCTGCGACGCGTGTAACTGAGGCGGAACGTGGGGACCAGCCCGGTATTCACCTAGCGGGATGTGGAAAACCGCCTAAAAACCAAATCCAGGCTGGCCGGCACACCGGCCCTCGTCGTTGATCCGCCGGGCGGATTCGATCCGGGGCCGACGAGCCTACCCGAGTCCAGGAAGCAACGCGTTAGCGCTCTCGGCTACCCTGGCGGGTGGAACAGAGTTCGGGAAATATGATGTCAAAAACAATGAGCTGCGTGAAAACGAAACTGCAACGCGAAATTCGCTACAGCCGCAGCTGAAGTATGTGTACAACTATGTGTGAATTATGATAAATAAACTGACAGAGAAAAACTGCAACAGGTGAAGGAGTTGTGTTACAAAATGAAATTTGATAGGCGTAATTATGTCTATGTCTATTGCGCCAGTCGCGTGAGGATGCAAATCAGGATTGTAACGGTCATGGGAGTTGGATACCTTTGAGTATGAGCGTGGTGAGTTCATGTTAGCCAAGAATGCTCCCTCTGGCCATCCTGATTTATTTTTCCGTGATTTCCCTAAATCGCCCCAGGCAAATGTCGGGATGGTTCCTTTGAAAGGGCACGGCCGACTTCCTTCCCTGTCCTTCCCAAATCCGATGAGACCGATGACCTCGCTGTCTGGTCTTCTCCCCCGGAACAATCCAACCCAACCCAAGAGTGCCTTCAAGGCGACAAAAGACGCCATTATCAACACTGAACTGAGTTTGAATGAGTTCGTGTAATAAGGCTACGAGACGCTGGATGTTCCTTCTGCGATATTGCAGAAATACACGATTGCTGGCGGCGGTGGTCACGAGAATGTACAGTCGCAAGAATACCGGGCTCTGCACGGCCACGTGACACTACCGAGAGGGAACACCATCGTATTCGGCGCATGGCTCTCGCGCTACGCACTGCATCTGCAGCAGCAATTTGAGTAGCAGGTGCCACAACACTGACACAAAGAATTCTTACAAATCGGTTACTTCAAGGACAGCTCCGAGGCAGACGCAATGAAGCTTGCATCCCACTGGCCATTGAGTTTGATTTCACTGATTACCATACGATAATAGTTGGTGGTGACACTAATTTACCCTCGATATGTCTAATTCCGGAGGTACGCATAAAATATCATCCGAAATTGTGCTAAACGCATTCTCTGAAAATTATTTCGAGCAGTTAGTTCATGAGCCCACGCGAATAGTATAGGATTGTGAAAACACATTTGACCTCTTAACAACAAATACTCCCGAGTTAATAACGAGCATCAAAACCGATTCAAGGATTAGTGAACACAGGGTTGTCGTAGCGACACTGAATATCGTATTCCCCAAATCCTCTAAAAATAAGCGAGAAATATACCTATTCAAAAAAGCAGATAAAAATTCACTTGACGCCTTCCAGAGAGGCAATCTCCACTCATTCCAAATTAATAATGTAAGTGTAGACCAGATGTGGCTTACTCATTCTTTCCGCACGCTATACGAAATTGGAATAATAGAGAATTGTGAAGGTGATTCGATAGCCCTCTGCCAGGCACTTTAATGTGATTTGCAGAGTATCGATGTAGATGTAGATCACAAACCACCGCTGTGGTGTTAAGCGAGAGCTCATAGGAGGGCAGGGTGGAGTTCTCTTTAATACAAAACCGACATTCACGTCAGTGTCGCGCGTGAGTTGAACAACATTCTAAAGAAGGGCTCCTAAGACAGCTTCACATATGTGTATGACGTTCTGTACGTTGTACTCAAGTGGGAGTTGACACTATGTAGAGCATCTGAGGCAATAAAACCACAATTTTCAGTTTTCTGTGTGTTTTTTTTTTTTTTTTTTTTTTTTAAATCAGTCCAGAAACCTTTCGGGCTGGCTGACTGACGGTGTATGACGGTAAACAGCTTACGTCCCATAAACACAATTAACGCTGCTAGGACATGTAAAATGCTTTTAGATTCGTGACCAGAATTTCTAAAGAAATGAGTGCAAGCAGGAACAACTGGACACTATCGAGATACAGGGTCCTTTCCAATGATGATTTTGCAAAAGTCCTCTGCATGCTAAGACCAGGAGCTGATAAACAGCTGCCGAAAGAGGATGACGCATTGAGTTCATTCTGTTTTCCCGATCATTGATCGCGGAAAATCGATCAGACAAGCAAAACATATTTGCCAGTATGTGACTAATTTTATAAATTATTTATTGCAATGAAACAAAAAGAGAAATAGAGAAAGGAAATGCTGTGTTACAGATTTGACAGTTTCCGAAAATTCATGTCTGCAAACTGTTAACGTAACTATACTTATTAGATGATCCATAGAAAAGAAAAAGAGCCTTTATTTGTAGTTAGTTTGATTTAGTATTTTTAATAGGATACAAAGCAACCATGGTTGTGCAGTTTAGTTGTCCATTGACGTCTACAGAGATATAGGGAGAAGTGTTCCCACCAAAAAATACCCGGGTTCGATTCCCAAAGGGGTCAGGGATTTTCTCTGCCTCGTGATGACTGGGTGTTGTGTGATGTCAAAAATGGTTCAAATGGCTCTGAGCACTATGGGACTTAACTTCTAAGGTCATCAGTCCCCTAGAACTTAGAACTACTTAAACCTAAGTAACCTAAGGACATCACACACATCCATGCCCGAGGCAGGATTCGAACCTGCGACCGTAGCAGTCGCGCGGTTCCGGACTGAGCGCCTAGAACCGCGAGACCACCGCGGCCGGCTGTGTGATGTCCTTAGGTGACTTAGGTTTAAGTAGTTCTAAGTTCTAGGGGACTGATGACCTTAGAAGTTAAGTCCCATAGTGCTCAGAGCCATTTGAACCAAAAAATAATGTATAATGCTCAAACTTGATGGCTACGTTAAAATGATTTATTGCCTGAACGGCGGGCTGATCATAAACAAATAAGTTCTCTTGTCAATGCTTTCTTCATTCTGCGTCGGTATGTTGCCTCGTCGTTCAGTTGCGTAAATATCTAAAGTGAAAGCTTAATCTGTCTTGTACAGAAATAAGATTTTAAGAAGTTTGATTTGGGTAGATCTTTAGTGATAATGCGGAAATTTACATTTGTGAAGAGAGCAGAACAGCTGCAAAACTGATCTTGCAGTGGAGGATTACCGGGTACGAGTCACTACTAACAGTGAACTGCGAACTAATCCCATGTAGCGTCGCGTAGTTTCAGCAAACAGTAAATGTATTTCAAAAGAATGTGATGGTTGGCACTGACGTATTATGGCGGCTGTGACGACAGATGCCACGGCTCGGCTTCATGGAGTGGTCTCTCCAGTTTGGTACTGACATCACGGGTGTGTTGTCAAATTCGAAATTTAAAAAGTAAGTTATCCCAGTCTTCGCTCTTCATGTTAGTATACAATAATTTAAAAGGGACAGTAAGCAAATAAGGAATGAATTTTGGGAAAATACTCACCAACAACGATAGCCAATCCGAAAAGTTCTGTGTCCAGCATTCCCTGAGAAGACAGGTGAGCGCATGTCTGCTTGTACAGTTCCTTTGCTCTCGACTTCACCTGCAAAGAGATCATTGGTGTCATTCGTCTAACATCTAGGACCACTTCATAACAATTGACCGTAGGCTTACTTATTGTGTAAAGAGATTTTCGGATGCGTAAAATAAGTAATAGGACTTCGCCAAAAATAATGCTTCACCGAAAAAGTACACGGAGGTGTTAGTGTGTAACAATAAACAAATACTTTACTAAAAGTATCCATGAAAAAAGTTTAAAAGACAAAATTATGGTGAGACATTTAATGCTGTAGACGTAGGATATGTATGCCTGTATGAGGACATCTTAAAGTATTTCATTTTGATAATGGACTGTTTGCAGTAAAGCTAGAAAGTCTGGGATAGTTTCAGATAATCGTGGTAACTTGAGAGCTCTAGCAACCTTCGGGAGAGAAGCTGGGGGAGGGGGGGGGGGGGGAATGGGGACGAGAGAAGGGGAAGACCTCTGGAAAGCCTAATTACGAACAAACTACGTATGCGTGTAACTTAAATTTTGTGAAAAATAAATAAAAGACTGTTTGATACACACCTAATACGCGGGTAGGGGTGAGAAACTGCTAAGGAAAGACATATATAACTCTCGTATGCCTCCAGAAATTTATGTCAAAATTGGTAAACATTTGTCTCAACTGACTAGAGAAAATATCGTGGTGACAGGACACCCAAGGGTGGGGCATGGATGGCAGGGAGAGGCGGTGGTGTACTGGCAGAAGTACAGCTGTGAGGACGGGGCGTGAGTCGTGCTTGGGTAGCTCAGTTGGTAGAGCACTTGCCCGCGAAAGGCAAAGGTCCCGAGTTCGAGTCTCGGTTCGGCACACAGTTTTAATCCGCCAGGAAGTTTCATATCAGCGCACACTCCGCTGCAGAGTGAAAATCTCAATCTATGAACTGGTTTTCGCACACTACGTGTAACAAACATGTTGTCTCCAACCATCAACTAGTGATGACGAAACCGAACGACGGAGACATCAGACATCTTTCATTATGCCATTTACATGCATTTACCATTGTTAGTAAAGTAGTTATCGCCAAACTTTTTCCTTCCACTTGTCGCTCTAAAGGGGATAGGCAGGCTGCTAGCTTGTTGATGTACATAATATCTAATAATAAATAAATAAATATATATATATATATATATATATATATAAAGCCGTCAGTATTTTTACAACGTGCGGCCGATATTTTTATAGGCGATATATCGAAATACCGATAATTTTCTCGATATATCGAAAGCCGATAATTATACTTTTTTTAAATATCGGCATATCGGATTTCCCTTATTTTTAGAAATATCAACAGTCCTAACTTCTGATTACAAATGAATAAATGTACTAAATATTTGTCGTCAAACGTGTACGCGTGGAGAAGTTAAGAAAAGGTTTGAATTACGTTTAAAGGTTGTTGGAAGTCGTTAAGTGCTCTGATTATCAAACACTGGATGAGTATGGTCTGGGTAATTTGGTTTCCGTTTTAAGCAAAAGCTAGTTTCTCACGCATCTCAATGTTTATGATGCCATATCTCCTGAACATGCGTCGTAAAATGATATAATTTTGTAGACATGTTCAGTGCTACATGTGATTACCGTTTGCAAAATGCGTTGTGAATAGAATTATTAGTAAAGAAGTAACGAAATTAAAATGTCATGCCCCATGCACAGGTTTTTCATAATTTTTATGTGTATGAGTGGGGGGGATGGCAGTGTCAGCGAGAAATAGTTTCTTAAATGTTTCAAATTAAGTGTAAAGTTTGTTGCAAGCCTAATAAGTGTCATTATTCTCAAATACTGAATGTATATAATCTGGTTATTTGCGCGTGCATCAAGACATATACACAGTTTCTGACTGTAAAACTTGTCTTACTGTGTTCAAAATTAACAAAAGATTATACCTTTTAATATGTAGATTATGACATAACTTTAAAGCTTTAAATGCGGCCAAAAATTATGCGAAATACTGAACATTAAGTTTTTATTGCCACTGGAAGCCGTTAGATAGGCAACCTGCAAATCGTGAACCGTGAACCATAAACCGGCGTAAGCCGTTAGAGTAGATTTCTTAGCCTACAGCCGTCGCATCCTGGCTGGAGGGAAACAGGTCGGCGCACGGAAAAACCGCCAGAGCCGGAAAACGACAGTGCCGGGAAAGATAGGAATTTTTAAATCCGACCTCCCCATTCCTACCCTACCGCCGACAGACACAAAAAGAGCGCGGAACAGAAAATAAAACAGCGGGAGCAGAGATCATTCGTGCCGTCCCGGGACGAGTTTCCAGGTAGCCAAACTGATTTTTACGGGCCTCGTCGGCCACAGAGGTTGCGTGGAGCCGGAATGCGCGCCGACCGCAAGACGTGAACCTCGCGTGGCGTGGCGTGGCGTGGCGTGGCCCGTCAGCGGGAGGACGGGAGGCCCCAGCAGCGGGAACCGCATTCCTCTGTCGCCAGAGGTGGCGTTTACTGACCATTAGGCGACGCCGGCCGCGATCTCACAGATAGCAGCTCGATCGCCCCGCCGGTAGAAATATTATCGCAGCTCGTCGGGGTTTGAGCTCTTTATGGCCCACAAACCAGTGTGTGGCGTGCGGAGGGAGAGACGGAGAAATCGGCCGCTGGCGTCTCCTTATACTTGAGGTCAATAATCAGTTAACCTCTGAGCCGCTGTACTATTATGATAAAAATCTATTTTCTGTGGATGTCATCGACCAACAGTAATGAATTACACCTGCTGCAGTCCATTCGAGCAGTCTGGTCCAGCCGGCCGCTGTGACCGAGCAGTTCTAGGCGCTTCAGTCCGGAACCGCGCTGCTGTTACAGTCGAAGCCAAAACGTGACCTCATATAACTGAGCAGCTGAGAACCATAAGGACCGAAAGCACACTTTCCTTTTACTTTACATGTAGCAAGGACCTTATCGACCATACGCCTGCTCTATGAGCCTCTTCCACTTCTACCTGTCCAATGTGCTATTTGTCCAGTTGCTGTTGCTGTTCATCCTAGTTGTGTCCTCCCGAATGTTATCCCGCCATCTTATTCTGGGTCTCCCTCTTCCTCTCGTTCCATCTATTGTTCTGCTGAATGCCATTCTAGGTAGTCTATCCTCTGTCATTCTTGCTATATGGCCTGCCCAATTCAACATTCTCCTCTTGAGCACTTCGACGATGTTACGGTGTTTGTACAGCCCTCTTAATTCTTCATTTCTTCTTATTCTCCATTCCATGTTATTTTCGTCGTATGGAGGTCCAAAAATTTTCCTTAGTACTTTTCTTTCGAATATTAACAATTTTTCTTCATCTTTCTTTCTTTACATTAATGTTTCACATCCCTATAACATTACAGGTATAATGGTCGATTGATATAAGCGGATTTTGAAGTTACTGCTAAGTGATCTTTTTCTTAGAATTTTGATGAAACTAAAAAGTGTCCTGTTTGCTTTTGATAAACGGACATCTATTTCTATATCTGTTCTGTTGTTATTACTAAAAAGACTTCCTAGGTACTTGAAGTGGTCAACAGGTTTTAAATGGAATCCATCTACAGTCAGAGCTGCATCTTTTCTGGTTTTCTTACTTATGGGCAGGTATTCTGGCTTTTCTTCATTAACATGTAATCCTGTTTTCTCAGCAATTTTGTAGTAATTTTGCATCATTCTGATTAATTCTCTTTTGGAACTACTTATTAGTGCTACATAATCTGCATAGGGAAGTCTTGTAATGTTCACATCCTGTAGCTGGATCCCTTGTGGACTGGTTTTAGAAAATTCTCTATTAATCTTCTCTAAGACAAGGTTAAATAAAATAGGTGAAATGGCATCCCCTTGTTTCAGTCCAGTTTACACCTTAAAATCTTCAGTTTCTCCTACCGGGGTCTTTATACGACATAAAGTTTCATCTATACACATTTTAACTAATTTGATTAATTTTGAAGGTATTTTAAATTCCTTCATTATATTTAGGAGTGTCTGTCGGCGTATGCTATCAGAGGCCTTTTTAAAATCTACGAATAATATGTGGACATCTACATTGAATTCCCACGCCTTCTCAGTTACTTGTCTTAGGGTGAATAAGTGATCTAATGTGGCCGAAAGCACACAGTCGCCAATTTTCATGTTGCTGCAAGTACGCATTCTCCCGACGTCTGTTGATCTTACGGTGAACCAGCTTTATCAGTGCTCTACCCCTACACCATATACAATGATGAGCCAAAACATTATGACCTCCTGCTTAATAGGTTGTTCGTCCGTCTTTGGAACGAAATACAACACTTATTCTGCGTATCAGGGATCCGACAGTTTCTTGGTAGGTTTATGGAGGTATGTGGCATTAGACATCTTGTAAGTAGGCTGTTTATGTTTTTATGTTGGTAACGCCACGTAGCGCTCTGTATGAAAGTCACTGACTGTGCTGTGTGCAGTCTGTGGCTGGTTTGCATTGTTGGAATATTTGCTATTGTAGTGTTTGGCAGTTGGATGTGAACAGCGCGTAGCGCTGCGCAGTTGGAGGTGAGCCGCCAGCAGTGGTGGATGTGGAGAGAGAGATGCCAGAGTTTTGAGAGCGGACGATCTGGACGTATATTATGACTTTTGAACACTATTAAGGTAAATACATTGTTTGTTGTCTATCAAAATCTTTCATTTGCTAACTATACCTATCGGTAGTTAGTGCCTTCAGTAATTAGAATCTTTTATTTAGCTGGCAGTATTGCAGTAGTTCGAGTAACGAAGATTTTTGTGTGGTAAGTGATTCATGAAACGTAAAGGTTATTGTTAGTCAGGGCCATTTTTTTGTAGGGATTATTGAAAGTCAGATTGCGTTGCGCGAGTTTTGCTCAGCTGTTTGAAAAGCAAATAACGTAGAGGTTTTCCAGCAATGTCATTTAAAATTTTCCTAAGGGGCTGTTTCAATCTACGCACAAGTCATGTAATTCGCGGAAATAACTGTTCGATGATTTGTGTACGCGGTGATGGCGCCCGATGGAGACACAGATTTCGATAGGCTTTACATCAGGCGAATTTGTTCGCCGAGACATCAACATGAATTCACTATAACGCTCCTAAAACTATTGTAGCACGGTTCTGTCTCCGAGACACGGACAATTATACTGCTTGAAATTGGCATCGCCATCGGAGACGACTTCAAGCATGAATATATGTAGGTAGTTCGCAGCTGTCAGCGTGTCTCCGATTACTAACAAAAGTCCCAAGCAAGTGCAGGAGAATGTCTCCCACAGCACAATACTGTTCCCACCAGGCAGCATCCGTGGCGCGCTGCACGTCTCGAGCCGCCGTTCACCTCGATGACAGCGTTTGTGGAGACGATCGTCGACCTAGTGTAGCAAAAATGTGATTCACCCGAAGAGCCAACACGTTTCCATTGATCGACGGTCGAATCATTATGGTGCCGTGCCCACTGCAATCGTAATTGACGATGTCATTGCGTCAACATGTGAACACGTAGGGGCGGTCTGCAGCGGAGGTCCCTGTTCAATAATGAACAATGATCAATGTGCTCCGGAACACTTGTGCGTGCACCAGCATTGTTCTCTTTCGGTAGAGATGCCACAGATCATCATCTATGCTACTTTACAGAGCAGACAAACCTCCGAACCCGACGTTCTGTGAAAGATCGTGGACGTCCAACCATTTAGCGCCTACTCGTAGTTCACTGTCCTACCTCTTTCCGTAGATGCTCACGACAGTAGCACGTGAACATTCGACCAACTCCACCGTTTTAGAGATACTCTTTCACAGGCTCTGCGTAATAATAATCTGCCCTTTGCCAAAGTGGCTTTTCCCACTTGCAGGTTATATCTTCGCTAGGATGATTCCCCGTCTGTATTTGTTCCGCTTACATAATTTTGCTAACGCGTCACGTGACCGCAAAGCCATCAGGCGGCATACAACGTTGCGGTAGGGAGTGGTCATATTTTTTGGCTTATAGCGTATACGACCAATTATGAAAATCTGTCTTACCGATTCTCTGATATTCACTTCCATAAGGGCCCAAAGAACAAGTTTTCATTACGCTGACGAGTTACACTGACGCCCATTGCTTCAGGAAAGCTGGAAGCTGTCTACGGAATACACGACCATGACCTCATGTTCCATGAATTCAACATTCCAGTCTGTAAAATGGACGCTAAGGACTTCAGAAACTTTACGAGTCTTACCAATCTCATCACCACACCAAAAGTTAATGTTCGTGGTAAAATTTTACGTTTCGGATGTTTTACAATGATGAAGTTTTTAAGACGGTGCCATGAACTGTTGTCTGAAGTAACATTCTTCATTGAAGTCGTGGAAGACCACCACTCTCTTCAAGTCTCATCGAGGGACACCACAATTCGTTATTTCACCACAGTTTGCAGGTCCTTTTCAAATTCTAGTACCCACAAACGTAGATGGGAAGCAAGACTTAACAAACCTACTTTATCATGCTTGAAACACATAGACGTAACAAAACTACTAGATTTCATGCCTGAAGTGAGCAGACAGTTTTATCTGAACCTCAAGCCGGAGAATGTGGTTAATGAAATGATAATGAGGACCACGAAGTGTTGGGATAAGTCATAATTGTTTGTGTGTGTGTGTGTGTGTGTGTGTGTGTGTGTGTGTGTGTGTGTGTGTGTGTGTGTGTGTGTGGTGAATTTAGTATCTGTATCTTTCTAGTTTTACATTAATTGCAAACTATACAACAGACCAAGACAGTATTGCCACTAGTTTACATACGAAAATTTTGTGGATTAACAGTAAAGATAATAGTTCTAAATATTAATTGAAATTTCGTAACATAAAATAGATACATGATTTCTTTATAGTACAAATAGGATGTTGAGGCTTGGTAAAAAAAATAAAAATAAAAAGTCAAACCTGTGAGACTGGCGGTTTGTGTAAATCAACTTTCACAAACATATGTTTTTCGCAAAATTTTATATCTGTGTTTTGGGACCTTGTGTTTCTCAGTGCCTCAGTTACATTTATTACGTAAACACAGTTGACAGAGTTATAGCCATGAAGGTATACTAAGGGGAGCTGCCATTAATTCACAAACTTGAAGCCGACGTCCGCCCACGCAGTTGCCCCAGACATCAGCTTCCGTGGAAGTTCAAGCGATATTTCTCTCTTATATACATGTATTTTTGTGTATAGTTTACTTTTTTTTGTCATCAGTCTACTGACTGGTTTGATGCGGCCCGCCACGAATTCCTTTCCTGTGCTAACCTCTTCATCTCAGAGTAGCACTTGCAACCTACGTCCTCAATTATTTGCTTGACGTATTCCAATCTCTGTCTTCCTCTACAGTTTTTGCCCTCTACAGCTCCCTCTAGTACCATGGAAGTCATTCCCTCGTGTCTTAGCAGATGTCCTATCATCCTGTCCCTTCTCCTTATCAGTGTTTTCCACATATTTCTTTCCTCTCCGATTCTGCGTAGAACCTCCTCATTCCTTACCTTATCAGTCCACCTAATTTTCAACATTCGTCTATAGCACCACATCTCAAATGCTTCGATTCTCTTCTGTTCCGGTTTTCCCACAGTCCATGTTTCACTACTACACAATGCTGTATTCCAGACGTACATCCTCAGAAATTTCTTCCTCAAATTAAGGCCGGTATTTGATATTAGTAGACTTCTCTTGGCCAGAAATGCCTTTTTTGCCATAGCGAGTCTGCTTTTGATGTCCTCCTTGCTCCGTCCGTCATTGGTTATTTTACTGCCTAGGTTGCAGAATTCCTTAACTTCATTGACTTCGTGACCATCAATCCTGATGTTAAGTTTCTCGCTGTTCTCATTCCTACTACTTCTCATTACCTTCGTCTTTCTCCGATTTACTTTCAAACCATACTGTGTACTCATTAGACTGTTCATTCCGTTCAGCAGATCATTTAATTCTTCTTCACTTTCACTCAGGATAGCAATTCATTGATATCCGTTCACCTTGTATTTTAATTCCACTCCTGAACCTTTCTTTTATTTCCATCATTGCTTCCTCGATGTACAGATTGAAGAGTAGGGGCGAAAGGCTACAGCCTTGTCTTACACCCTTCTTAATACGAGCACTTCGTTCTTGATCGTCCACTCTTATTATTCCCTCTTGGTTGTTGTACATATTGTATATGACCCGTCTCTCCCTATAGCTTACCCCTACTTTTTTCAGAATCTCGAACAGCTTGCACCATTTTATATTGTCGAACGCTTTTTCCAGGTCGACAAATCCTATGAAAGTGTCTTGATTTTTCTTTAGCCTTGCTTCCATTATTAGCCGTAACGTCAGAATTGCCTCTCTCGTCCCTTTACATTTCCTAAAGCCAAACTGATCGTCACCTAGAGCATTCTCAATTTTCTTTTCCATTCTTCTGTACATTATTCTTGTAAGCAGCTTCGATGCATGAGCTGTTAAGCTGATTGTGTGATAATTCTCGCACTTGTCAGCTCTTGCCGTCTTCGGAATTGTGTGGATGATGCTTTTCCGAAAGTCAGATGGTATATCGCCAGACTCATATATTCTACACACCAACGTGAATAGTCCTTTTGTTGCCACTTCCCCCAATGATTTTAGAAATTCTGATGGAATGTTATCTATCCCTTCTGCCTTATTTGACCGTAAGTCCTCCAAAGCTCTTTTAAATTCCGATTCTAATACTGGATCCCCTATCTCTTCTAAATCGACTCCTGTTTCTTCTTCTATCACATCAGACAAATCTTCACCCTCATAGAGGCTTTCAATGTATTCTTTCCACCTATCTGCTCTGTCCTCTGCATTTAACAGTGGAATTCCCGTTGCACTCTTAATGTTACCACCGTTGCTTTTAATGTCACCAAAGGTTGTTTTGACTTTCCTGTATGCTGAGTCTGTCCTTCCGACAGTCATATCTTTTTCGATGTCTTCACATTCCTGCAGCCATTTCGTCTTAGCTTCCCTGCACTTCCTATTTATTTCATTCCTCAGCGACTTGTATTTCTGTATTCCTGATTTTCCCGGAACATGTTTGTACTTCCTCCTTTCATCAATCAACTGAAGTATTTCTTCCGTTACCCATGGTTTCTTCGCAGCTACCTTCTTTGTACCTATGTTTTCCTTCCCAGCTTCTGCGATGGCCCTTTTTAGAGACGTCCATTCCTCTTCAACTGTACTGCCTACTGCGCTATTCTTTATTGCTGTATCTATAGCGTTAGAGAACTTCAAACGTATCTCGTCATTCCTTAGTACTTCCGTATCCCACTTCTTTGCGTATTGATTCTTCCTGACTAATGTCTTGAACTTCAGCCTACTCTTCATCACTACTATATTGTGATCTGAGTCTATATCTGCTCCTGGGTACGCCTTACAATCCAGTATCTGATTTCGGAATCTCTGTCTGACCTTGATGTAATCTAATTGAAATCTTCCCGTATCTCCCGGCCTTTTCCAAGTATATCTCCTCCTCTTGTGATTCTTGAACAGGGTATTCGCTATTACTAGCTGAAACTTGTTACAGAACTCAATTAGTCTTTCTCCTGTTTCGTTCCTTGTCCCAAGACCATATTCTCCTGTAACCTTTTCTTCTACTCTTTCCCCTACAACTGCATTCCAGTCGCCCATGACTATTAGATTTTCGTCCCCCTTTACATACTGCATTACCCTTTCAATATCCTCATACAATTTCTCTATCTGTTCATCTTCAGCTTGCGACGTCGGCATGTATACCTGAACTATCGTTGTTGGTGTTGGTCTGCTGTCAATTCTGATTAGAACAACCCGGTCACTGAACTGTTCACAGTAACACACCCTCTGCCCTACCTTCCTATTCATAACGAATCCTACACCTGTTATACCATTTTCTGCTGCTGTTGATACTCATCTGACCAGAAATCCTTGTCTTCCTTCCACTTCACTTCACTGACCCCTACTAGATCTAGACTGAGCCTTTGCATTTCCCTTTTCAGATTTTGTAGTTTCCCTACCACGTTCAAGCTTCTGACATTCCACGCCCCGACGCGTAGAACGTTATCCTTTCGTAGATTATTCAGTCTTTTTCTCATGGTAACCTCCCCCTTGACAGTACCCTCCCGGAGATCCGAATGGGGGACTATTCCGGAATCTTTTGCCAATGGAGAGATCATCATGACACCTCTTCAAATACAGGCCACATGTCCTGTGGATACACGTTACGTGTCTTTAATTCAGTGGTTTTCATTGCCTTCTGCATCCTCATGCCGTTGATCATTGCTGATTATTCCGCCTTTAAGGGCAATTTCCCACCCCTAGGACAAGAGAGTGCCCTGAACCTCTATCCGCTCCTCCGGCCTCTTTGACAAGACCGTTGGCAGAATGAGGCTGACTTCTTATGCCGGAAGTCTTCGGCCGCCAATGCTGATTATTTATCAAAATTTAGGCAGTAGCGGGGATCGAACCCGGGACCGAAGACGTTTTGATTATGAATCAAAGACGCTACCCCTAGACCACGGGTAACTTAATAGTTTACTACATTAGTTTTATTCCCGTCTTTCGATTTTGATTTTCTATCAGTTCAGCTCGAAAAGCTCTCTGGGTGAACGCTTTGAGAAGGAAAGATTGGAAGCCGAGCAATTATAGCAAAATACGTTCTCAGCATTTTCGGGAAGAGAACATAGACCTGGATTACGAAAGCAGCCGTTTCTTATCCCATATTTCCCTTCTTGGTGCCGGTAGTTCTAAGTTCTAGGGGACTGATGACCTCAAAAGTTAAGTCCCATAGTGGTGGTGGTGGTGGTTAGTGTTTAACGTTCCGGCGATAACGAGGTCATTAGAGACGGAGCGTAAGCTCGGGTTAAGGAAGGATTGGGAAGGAAATCGGCCGTGCCCTTTCAAAGGAACCATCCCGGCATTTGCCTGAAACGATTTAGGGAAATAACGGAAAACCTAAATCAGGATGGCCGGAGACGGGATTGAACCGTCGTCCTCCCGAATGCGAGTCCAGTGTGCTAACCACTGCGCCACCTCGCTCGGTCTAAGTCCCATAGTGCTCAGAGCCATTTGAACCATTGAATGCCTGCAAATGGTCCCGAAGTAGCCGAACATAACCGTTCCCGGTTGATGATGGATTCAATTGGACCAAAGTACCCACATCATTCCACGTAAACATAGCACACACCATTATGCAGCCTCCACTAGGAGGCACAGTGCCTTGTTGACAACTTGGCCCCATGGCTTGGTAGGGTCTGCGCCACATTCGAACCCCACCATCAGCTCTTACCAAATAAAATCCGCACTCGTCTCACCAGGCAACGATTTTCCGGTCATCTAGACTCCGACCAATATGGTCAGGAGCCCAGGAGAGGAGCTGAAGGTGATGTGTTGTTAACAAGAACAGTCGCATCTGTCGTCTGCTGCCATAGCCCATTAAGGCCGAATTGCGCCGCACTGTCCTAACGGATACGTTCGTCGTACGCCCCACACTGCTTTCTACGGTTATTTCATGAAGTTACAATGAAACTAACGCCCTTAGCTGCTTACAGGCGTTGACATACGTCAACGGGGACATATGAAAATGTGTGCCCCGACCGGGACTCGAATCCGGGATCTCCTGCTTAAATGACAGACGCTCTATCCATCTGAGCCACCGAGGACACAGAGGATAGCGCGACTGCAGGGATTTAGCTCTGGCACGCCTCCCGCGAAACCCACATTCTCAACTTATTGTCACTCACTACATTCGTAGTGCCCTCGCCCATTATACTCATTACTCGCGGCGCGTTGCCGATTCCCTTAAGAGTTCGGGCACTGTTTGTGCATTCGCACAGAAGAAGAAGATGGTCAAGTGGCCGGTGAGCCTTAACTACACTCCTGGAAATGGAAAAAAGAACACATTGACACCGGTGTGTCAGACCCATCATACTTGCTCCGGACACTGCGAGAGGGCTGTACAAGCAATGATCACACGCACGGCACAGCGGACACACCAGGAACCGCGGTGTTGGCCGCCGAATGGCGCTAGCTGCGCAGCATTTGTGCACCGCCGCCGTCAGTGTCAGCCAGTTTGCCGTGGCATACGGAGCTCCATCGCAGTCTTTAACACTGGTAGCATGCCGCGACAGCGTGGACGTGAACCGTATGTGCAGTTGACGGACTTTGAGCGAGGGCGTATAGTGGGCATGCGGGAGGCCGGGTGGACGTACCGCCGAATTGCTCAACACGTGGGGCGTCAGGTCTCCACAGTACATCGATGTTGTCGCCAGTGGTCGGCGGAAGGTGCACGTGCCCGTCGACCTGGGACCGGACCGCAGCGACGCACAGATGCACGCCAAGACCATAGGATCCTACGCAGTGCCGTAGGGGACCGCACCGCCACTTCCCAGCAAATTAGGGACACTGTTGCTCCTGGGGTATCGGCGAGGACCATTCGCAACCGTCTCCATGAAGCTGGGCTACGGTCCCGCACACCGTTAGGCCGTCTTCCGCTCACGCCCCAACATCGTGCAGCCCGCCTCCAGTGGTGTCGCGACAGGCGTGAATGGAGGGACGAATGGAGACGTGTCGTCTTCAGCGATGAGAGTCGCTTCTGCCTTGGTGCCAATGATGGTCGTATGCGTGTTTGGCGCCGTGCAGGTGAGCGCCACAATCAGGACTGCATACGACCGAGGCACACAGGGCTAACACCTGGCATCATGGTGTGGGGAGCGATCTCCTACACTGGCCGTACACCACTGGTGATCGTCGAGGGGACACTGAATAGTGCACGGTACATCCAAACCGTCATCGAACCCATCGTTCTACCATTCCTAGACCGGCAAGGGAACTTGCTGTTCCAACAGGACAATGCACGTCCGCATGTATCCCGTGCCACCCAATGTGCTCTAGAAGGTGTAAGTCAACTACCCTGGCCAGCAAGATCTCCGGATCTGTCCCCCATTGAGCATGTTTGGGACTGGATGAAGCGTCGTCTCACGCGGTCTGCACGTCCAGCACGAACGCTGGTCCAACTGAGGCGCCAGGTGGAAATGGCATGGCAAGCCGTTCCACAGGACTACATCCAGCATCTCTACGATCGTCTCCATGGGAGAATAGCAGCCTGCATTGCTGCGAAAGGTGGATATACACTGTACTAGTGCCGACATTGTGCATGCTCTGTTGCCTGTGTCTATGTGCCTGTGGTTCTGTCAGTGTGATCATGTGATGTATCTGACCCCAGGAATGTGTCAATAAAGTTTCCCCTTCCTGGGACAATGAATTCACGGTGTTCTTATTTCAATTTCCAGGAGTGTATATATATACTAAGATGGTGTCTGTTATTTCGGACACGTCCGAAAGAAAAGATGCCATCTTAGTATATATATTTCAGGAAGTGTTGCTTGTCCGTTAGCACTGACAACACTACTCAAACGCCGCTGCTCTCGGTTGTTAAGGGAAGGCCGTCGGCCGCTGAGTTGTCCGTGGTCAGAGGTAATGGCTGACGTTTAGTATTCTCGGCACTTTCTTGACACTGTGAATCTCGGAATATTGAATTCCCTAACGATTTCCGAAATGGAATGTCCCAATGCGTCTAGTTCCAATTGCCATTCCACGTTCCAAGTCTGCTAATGCCGGCCGGAGTGGCCGTGCGGTTCTAGGCGCTACAGTCTGGAACCGAGCGTCCGCTACGGTCGCAGGTTCGAATCCTGCCTCGGGCATGGATGTGTGTGATGTCCTTAGGTTAGTTAGGTTTAATTAGTTCTAAGTTGTAGGCGACTGATGACCTCAGAAGTTAAGTCGCATAGTGCTCAGAGCCATTTTTGAAGTCTGCTAATCCCCGTCGTGCGGTCATAATCACATAAATCAGCTGAGTACAAATAAGCGTCTCCCCCAATGCACTGCCCTTTTATGTTTTGTGTACGTGACACTACTGCCATCAGTATTCGTGCATATCACTATCCCATGACTTTTGCCACTTCAGTGTACAAGAAGTGTAGGAGCATCTGCCTCGAGCCACGTATCAAAGATTTCGAGCCGAGACGAATTCCAAATGCTTTACGTGCCGAAGGTAAATTACGACGCCGTTAGGTGTTGGTCATAATTTTGTGGCTCATTAGTGTACACTGTGCTGACCTCGTAGCGGATACCGTAATTTCCAGATGACTCTGGAGTCCCTTGTTTTTCCGTAGGGGAACAGTCCGAAATGGTGACTCCTCAGACTCATTAGGCCAAAGGAAGAAGAGTTCCCTTAAAAGAAGAAAGAAAAACCACAGGTACGGCGACTGGTGGCAATCTCATTTGTGGCCTTTCCTTGTAAGGGTTTCGTCTGCCACCATATCCCTAACGTGTTTCGTTCTTTTAGTTTTATGTCATATAACAACAATAACGAAGTATCAGACTACTGGTTGACCTCCGGACATAAACTGAGGGTTTAATGCTGGCTATATATGTCCAAGCAATTACGTCAAGTAAGTATCCGGGTAGGCTACGAAAGACAACTGGCGGTAAGGCTGTACTATTCTGGAGGTAATACGGCTCATAACTACTGACGGCAAGGATATAATAGTAATTAGAATAGAAGCTTAAGCAAACTCAGTTGCGGAAACAGTGGAGCAGGAACTCGTACCAAAGCATCACTTCAAGTCTATCGACAAGCAGCCATACTGAAATTACTAGAAAACGACTATTTGCGATTGTATTGGGACCGAGAAATACTTACAATAGCGAGCAATATCACGGAACTGTTCTGACGTCGTGTTTCCGTGTAGATGAAGCAGCAGCACATAACTAATTGACAACGAAATTGCAGACAACAACAACTTGCTTTAAACGAAGACAGTACACACTCCGTCTTCAGGCCACGAGTGGCCTACCGGGACCATCCGACCGCCGTGTTATCCTCAGTGGAGGATGCGGATAGGAAGGGCGTGGGGTCAGCACACCGCTTTCCCGGTCGTTATGATGGTATTCTTGATCGACGCCGCTACTATTCGGTCGAGTAGCTCCTCAATTGGCATCACGAGGCTGAGTGCACCCCGAAAAATGGCAACAGCGCATGGCGGCCTGGATGGTCATCCATCCAAGTGCCGACCACGCCCGACAGCGCTTAACTTCGATGATCTCACGGGCACCGGTGTATCATCTGCGGCAAGGCCGTTGCCTAAACAAAGACAGTAAATAAGTAAATTTGCTGAACTGAGGAATCCATCACAAATCTTGTGTCATGTCACATATTTTCTGCAGTACTTATAATGAGTACACGAGTCATTCGCCACACACCACCGAGATAACGGAAATGGGGGTGGCACCAAGAAGACATGATTGATGATACTTCATATAGGGAATGGTTTTTTAAAATACAGGTGTTAAAACTGTTAAAATGAAACTGAATGAAATGTCCAATGGTCCGCTGTAATTGTATTTGTTCAGGTCACTTATAAACCAAAACAACCGGTTTCGAAACTTTTGAGTTACATCTTCCGGTGTACATGTAATGCTGTAGTGTAACAATTGGCGTGACTAGGTAAATATTTCAGCATTCTTCAGTCGATAAAAAGCCACTGTCAAATGATAAAAAGAGCATCGTCAATGATGAAAATCTTGTCTGTGCTAAATCGCGAACTGTACACGTTATGATTAAAATATGCTCTTGTCGCCCAATTTCAGCAACTAAATGCCCCCCCCCCCCTCCCCCCTGCTTGTTATTCAGGGAAGTACTGGGCCCTTTAGTGACAAAAGCCGACAGGCTCATTTGTATTTGCCATCAACATAGCAGCTGACGGTATAAGCTACGAGCGCCCCGTGTATTGTCGAAGAGTGTGCGCCTATGTTGCCAGCTGTTACGTCGGTGGCAAATACACGTGAGCGTAGCGGCTTTTGTCACTAAAGGGCCTAGTACTTCCCTGAATAACATGCAGGCGGGAGGGGGGGGGGGGCTTTGTTGCTGACATAGACCGACAAGAGCATATTTTAATGAGAATGTGTACAGTTCGCGATTTAACACAGACAAGACTTTCATCATTGACAATGCTCTTTTTATCATTTAACAATGGTTTTTTTTATCGATTGAAAAATGCTGAAATCTTTACCTAGCCACACCAATTGTTACACTGTGGCATTCTATAACTTATGACATAGCATGATATTTACACCAGAAGACGCAACTCAAATGTTGCAAAACCGATTGTGTGTTTATAAGTGACCTGAACAAATACAGTTTCATTTTAATAGTTTTAACACATGTACTTAAAAAAACCTGTTCACTGTATGAAGCGTCAAGCGATCATGTATAACTTTTTTAGTTGTGGTTGCCCTAGTTTTAAAATTATCTTGAGGTTGAAGCAAAGAGTTGTGATACTTATCAAGAAAAGTCTGAAAATTCGTCGTAAGCGAAGGTCAAAAGTGAAAATACTATGCCTACGTTTTCATTAACTCTTGCACTATCTTCCATTGTAAAACGTATCACTGTACTGAAATGAATATACTGGTATATAAAGAACACAATAAAGTAAAATCTTCTCTATAACATAAAAAATCACAAAAATGATAATTCCGAAAGTGACTGTCGAACATGATGAATTTAGGCAAAGTGAAGAACACATGACGTGTTTTAAATAAAATATATAAATATAGTTGGAGACAAGGAACTGAGGTTCCATTTTAGTGTGTGTTTGGCAAGCATAACTAGATGTGACTGGTGTGGCCAAAGCAACGTGAATACGTTGTATGATTATACGAGGGGACAAAAGAGCACAAGCTGTTAATGATGATGTTCACAAGTTCCGTGGGAAATAGACGTCATTCATCCTTCAGGGCTGCCTGCAGTGCGGTAAGCGTCAAAGGACGAATGCAGTGAGTAGAAGATTTCACCCGAGATCATCCCGAACATTTTTCTACTGGATTAGGGACGAGATGATGACGTGGTGTCTCGATCCGCGAAACTGCTGCAGAACGTTCCCTGGCATCGTGCGAAGTGCCAACAGTGAAGTATGGGGTAGGAGAGAGTTAGTTTTTGGGGGTGTTTTTCGTGATTAAGGTGTGCTCTTCTTATCCTGCTTAAGAAAATGCTAAATTCGAAATGACACGAACAAGTTTTACTGCATTTTGTACTGCGTAGAGTACAGGAATAAATGAGAGATGACTGCTGTTTTAGCATGACAGTGCACCCTACCATAAAGCAGCATCAAGGAGGCAATAGTTTGTGGACAATACCTGCCTGGAGTCCAGATCTAGACCAATTGAACATCTTTGTAATGTTAGAATGTCGACTTCGCTACAGACCCCAATGTCCAAAATCACTATCTCCTCTGGTTTCGACTCCTGAGGAAGAACGGGCTGCCATTCCTCTGTAGACATCCAGACACCTCACCGAAAGTGTCCTCGTCAGAGTTCAAGCCATCCTAAAGGCTAAGGCTGGACACAGTCCATATTAATGTCCACTAATAAGAGTCCGGATACTTTTGATAAGATAGTATATCTGTCGCTAAACTCTACTGAAGATACAAACCATGAAGATGACACAGATGGTATTGTGAGAACTGTCCCAAAACTGAGGATTGTTCAGTGGGCTACGGAAAGGTTCATTTTGGAAATAACTACAAACACAGAGAAACCAAAAAGAGAAATGAAGTTCAGGAAAGTTGAAGACGTAAATGTGACTCTAATGAAAATGAAGTGGAGCAGAGAGTAACATTTAGCGATGCGAATGGATATTAGCTGCACTAAGGAAGTTGTGTGTTCGGTTTCAATATATAGGGTGTTACAAAAAGGTACGGCCAAACTTTCAGGAAACATTCCTCACACACAAATAAAGAAAAGATGTTATGTGGACATGTGTCCGGAAACGCCTAATTTCCATGTTAGAGCTCATTTTAGTTTCGCCAGTACATACTGCACTTCCTGGATTCACCGCCAGTTGGCCCAATTGAAGGAAGGTAATGTTGACTTCGGTGCTTGTGTTGATATGCGACTCATTGCTCTACAGTACTAGCATCAAGCACATCAGTACGTAGCATCAACAGGTTAGTGTTCATCACGAACGTGGTTTTGCAGTCAGTGCAATGTTTACAAATGCGGAGTTGGCAGATGCCCATTTGATGTATGGATTAACACGGGGCAATAGCCGTGGCGCGGTACGTTTGTATCGAGACAGATTTCCAGGACGAAGCTGTTTCGACAGGAAGACATTCGAAGTAATTGATCGGCGTCTTGGGGAGCACGGAACATTCCAGCCTATGACTCGCGACTGGGGAAGACCTAGAACGACGAGCACACCTGCAATGGACGAGGAAATTCTTCGTGCAGTTGACGATAACCCTAATGACACCGTCAGAGAAGTTGCTGCTGCACAAGGTAACGTTGACCACGTCACTGTATGGAGAGTGCTACGCGAGAACCAGTTCTTTCCGTACCATGTTCAGCGTGTGCAGGCACTATCAGCAGCTGATTGGCCTCCACGGGTACACTTCTGCGAATGGTTCATCCAGCAATGTGTCAATCCTCATTTCAGTGCAAATGTTCTATTTACGGATGAGGCTTCATTCCAACGTGATCAAATTGTAAATTTTCACAGTCAACATGTGTGGGCTGACGAGAGTCCGCACGCAATTGTGCAATCACGTCATCAACACAGATTTTCTGTGAACGTTTGGGCAGGCATTTTTGGTGATGTCTTGATTGGGCCCCATGTTCTTCCACCTACGCTCAATGGAGCACGTTATCATGATTTCATACGGGATACTCTACCTGTGCTGCTAGAACATGTGCCTTTACAAGTACGACACAACATGTGGTTCGTGCACGATGGAGCTCCTGCACATTTCAGTCGAAGTGTTCGTACGCTTCTCAACAACAGATTCGGTGACCGATGGATTGGTAGAGGCGGACCAATTGCATGGCCTCCACGCTCTGCTGACCTCAACCCTCTTGACTTTCATTTATGGAGGCATTTGAAAGCTCTTGTCTACGCAACCCCGGTACCAAATGTTCGTACGCTTCTCAACAACAGATTCGGTGACCGATGGATTGGTAGAGGCGGACCAATTGCATGGCCTCCACGCTCTGCTGACCTCAACCCTCTTGACTTTCATTTATGGAGGCATTTGAAAGCTCTTGTCTACGCAACCCCGGTACCAAATGTAGAGATTCTTCGTGCTTGTATTGTGGACGGCTGTGATACAATACGCCATTCTCCAGGGCTGCATCAGCGCATCAGGGATTCAATGCGACGGAGGGCGGAGGCATGTATCCTCGCTAACGGAGGACAGTGAGCATTTCCTGTAACAAAGTGTTTGAAGTCACGCTTGTACGTTCTGTTGCTGTGTGTTTCCATTCCATGATTAATGTGATTTGAAGAGAAGTACTAAAATGAGCTCTAACATGGAAAGTAAGCGTTTCCGGACACATGTCCACATAACATATTTTCTTTCTTTGTGTGTGAGGAATGTTTCCTGAAAGTTTGGCCGTACGTTTTTGTAACAACCTGTATAACAAAATCCCGAAGCGACGACGCAATGTATCGCGGGTAGATGACTTCTGGGTGCATGGATGTATACAGCTGAAGAATGTAATGCGTGATAAAATGTAAAGGACACCTTTTCCAGCAATAGATTTCAAATGGCTGGTATGACGATGTTATACACTGATGAGCCAAAACATCATGACCACCTGTTTAATAGCTTGTTTGTCTGTCTTTGGAACGAAATACATCACTGATTTGTGTATCAGGTATCCGACAGTTGTTAGTGGGTTTGTGGAGGTATGTGACATTAGATGTCTACGCACAGGTCATTGAACTGGCGTAAATAGCGGGTCGCTGATTTGCGTACGCGGTGATGGCGTCCGATAGAGACACAGATGAGTTCCATAGAATATACATAAGGCGAATGGGGGAGACATGAAGCTCGAAGGGATGCAGGTGGTTCACAGCTGTCAGTGAGTCTTCAATTACTGTCACAGGTCTCATGCAAGCGCAGGAGAATCTCTCCCACAGCACAATACTGTTTCCACCAGCTGCATCCGTGGCGCACTGCACATTTCGAGCCGCTGTTCACCTCGATGACGGCGTTTGTGGAGACGGCCATCGATCTAGAGTAACAACAATGTGGTTCACCCGAAGATCCGACACGTTTCCATTAATCGACGGTTGAATCCTGATGGTCCCGTGCTCACTGCAATCGTAATTGACGATGTCGTTGGGTCAACATGTGAACACCTAGGGGTGGTCTGCTGTGGAGCTCCATGTTCAATAATGTACGATGAACGGTGTGCTCCGAAACACTCGTGCGTGCACCAGCAGTGTGCTCTTCCGACAGAGATGTCATACATCACCACCTGTCCTGCTTTAAAGACCTGACAAGTCTCCGAACCCCACGTTCTGTGAAGAGTAGTGGACGTGCAACCATTTAGCACATAATGGTAGTCTTACTGTCTCTTTCGGTACATGCTCACGACAGTAGCACGTGAACATTCGACCAGCTTCGCCGTTTGCGAAATACTAGTTCAAAGGGTCTGTTTAATAATAACCTGCCCTTTGTCAAAGTCACTTACCTCACTGGATTTCCCCATTTGCAGCCCCTATCTTCGCTAGGGTCATCCCCCGTCCGTCTCTGCTCCGCTTACATACTTTCGTTACCGCGTAACGTACCTGGAACGCCCCACTAGGCGGCATCCAACGTCGCACTGGGTAGTGGTCATAATTACTTTTGAATACATTATGGGAGTGACAGTGATCAATGTGTTACAAATATTTACTATTAAAAACGGTCTTGATCACGATTTATTTATTAAGATGACCGGTTTCGACGACTACTGTGGTCTCTTCAGACATATAAGTCGTATACAAAGCTTTTAATTAGAGGGATACATATATTAAAGAAAATACATAAAGTTATAAAGCTATAAACCGATGAATTACCATTGAGTAGGAACCTCTTTCTGCTGGATAATCACTACTGGAGAAACCAGTGCACGTCTTACTATATATAATGGAGGCTCCGCCCACTTCTGACGGCATGATGTCATTACTAACCAATGAGGTATAAGTCAAACAACAATGTAAAATTTCTTAGTTAAAAGAACATTGTCAAGAAAAAAACAAACACACACTAAACTTAGCTTATTAAACAGCTATTGACAACTATGAAGCGTTAAAAAGAAGCCTGCTGCCTCATCTTTGGAACGGTGTCCAACTTCACCATGGCAACCAGTGGTTCCAAATGGTTCACTAACAGGCCTTGAGAGGGCAACCCATGTACTATCAAACTGAAGTTCATGTATCCTACATATTTAAATATTTTTAACGCTTCTTAATTGACAGTAACTGTTTAATAGGCTAAGTTTAGTGTGTGTTTATTTTTTTTCTTGATAATGTTCTTTTAACTAAGAAATTTTACATTGTTATTCGACTTATACCTCATTGGTCAGTAATGGCTCTGAGCACTATGGGACTCAACTGCTGAGGTCATTAGTCCCCTAGAACTTAGAACTAGTTAAACCTAACTAACCTAAGGACATCACAAACATCCATTCCCGAGGCAGGATTCGAACCTGCGACCGTAGCGGTCTTGCGGTTCCAGACTGCAGCGCCTTTAACCGCACGGCCACTTCGGCCGGCGGTCAGTAATGACATCATGCCGTCAGAAGTGGGCGGAGCCTCCATTATATATAGTAAGACGTGCACTGGTTTCTCCAGTAGTGATTTTCCAGCAGAAAGAGGTTCCTACTCAATGGTAATTCATCGTTTTATAGCTTTATAACTTTATGTATTTTCTTTAATGCATGTAGCCCTCTAATTAAAGCTTTGTATACGACTTGTAGGTCTGAAGGTGACCACAGTAGTCGTCGAAACCGGTCACCTTAATAAATAAGTAGTGATCAAGACTGTTTTTAAAAGTAAATAAAAAAAAGTGGTCATAATGTTTTCGCTTACCAGTGTAAAAATCTGTAAACTGTTCTGCGGGTTTAACTTCCAGGTTTTTGAATCTGAGTTGAAAGGTTTCCGTCTGGCACACACAATTTAGTCTTGCTCTTCGCTATAGTTTTTTATGCACGAGTACTATAACAAAATTTTAAACTCTGCGTCGGAATCATGCGAATTATGTGATTAATCGTATCAAGCCTGAGTAGTTTTCGTTTAAATGGCTCCAAGGAATTAAGAACGAGTTTCACTAAGAGCAGAGGTGAGTGGAGAAATCCGCTGTAGCATAAACATAACCGTTTGTCTTCCTTAACTGGACATTAGATATATCGAACATGTGGCTACAAACTTTCAGTCTACCACTAGATGATTCCTAGACATCATCCGAGGACGCTAGCTATCCGAGCAGGGCTTACGCATTCTCTAAGCATCACCTGACGTTCAATTCTCGACTGTGGAGTCGTTTTCTATGTTGAAATGAAGTAATAAAATTGCTGCGACGTTCGTTTGCAGATGGCATTTTTTCGTACCATACTGTCAGTTTCGGATTTAGAAAGCGTCGCTCCTGCGAAATTCAGCTTTGTCTTTTCTCTTTAGATGGATTAGTGCTCGTACGGAGGTATACACAAATTTGTTTTTCACTCGTTCGTTTTTGCGAGTGGAACAGGAAAAGGAATGACTAGTACTGGAGTACTGGTATAAGGTACTCTCCGCCACGCGCCATATGCTTGCGGAGTATGTACTCTGAAGCGCCAAAGAAACTGGCACAGGCTTGCGTATTCACATACAGAGATATGTAAACAGGAAGACTGCAGTGCTGCGGTCGGCAATGCCTACATAAGACAACACTTGTCTGGCGCAGTTCTTAGATCGGTTACTGCTGCTACAATGGTAGGTTCTCGAAATTTAAGTGAGTTTCAACGTGGTGTTATAGTCGGCGCACGAGTGTTGCGACATAGCATCTCCGAAGTAGCGATGACGTGGGGATTTTCAAAAAAATGGCTCTGAGCACTATGGGACTTAACTTATGAGGTCATTAGTCCCCTAGAACTTAGAACTACTTAAACCTAACTAACCTAAGGACATCACACACATCCATGCCCGAGGCAGGATTCGAACCTGCTACCGTAGCGGTCGCGCGCGCGGTTCTAGACTGTAGCGCCTAGAACCGCTCGGAGGGGGAGGGGATTTTCCCATACGACCATTTCGCGAGTGTACCGTGAATATCATGAATCGGGTAAAACATCAAATCTCCGACATCACTACGGCCGGAAAAAGATCCTGTAAGAACGAGACCTACGACGACTGAAGAGAACCGTTCAACGTGACAGAAGTGCAACCCTTCCGAAAACTGCTGCCGATTTCAGTTCTGGGCCATCAACAACTGTCAGCGTGTGAACCTTTCAACCGAACATCATCTATATGGGTTTTCGGAGCCGAAATCCCACTCGTGTGCCCTCAATGACTGCACGCGGCAAAGCTTTACGCCTCGCTTGGACCCATCAACCTCGCTTGGACCCATCAGCACCGATAATGGGCGCCGGCCGCGGTGGCAGAGCAGTTCTAGGCGCTTCAGTCCGGAACCACGCGACTGCTACGGTCGCACGTTCGAATCTTGCGTCGTGCATGAATGTGGGGGTTGTCCATAGGTTAGTTAGGTTTAAGTAGTTCTAAGTTTAGGGGACTGATGTAAAGTCCCATAGTACTTAGAGCCATTTGAATTTGAGCTGCTAATGGACTGTTGATGAGTGGAAACATGTTGGCTGGTCGGACGAGTCTCATTTCAAATTGTATCGAGCGAATGGATTTGTGCGGGTATGAAGACAACCTCATGAATCGATGAACTCTGCATGTCAGCAGGGGACTGTTCAAGCTGGTGGAGGCTCTGTAATGGTGTGGGGCGTGTGCAGTTGGAGTGATATGGGAACCCTGGTACATGTGGATAAGACTCTGACAGGTGACACGTACATAAGCATCTTGTCTGATCACCTGCATCCATTCATGTCCATTGTGCAACCCGACGGACAACGCGACACCCCAGAAGAGCAGAATGGTTATAGAATGGCTCCAGGAACATTCTTGTGAGTTTAAACTCTTCAACATGCCACCAGCTTCACCAGACATGAACATTAATGAGCATATCTGGGATGCCTTCGAACGTGCTGTTCAGAAGATATCTCCTCGTCTCTCGTACTCTTAGAGATTTATGGAAAGCTCTGCAGGATTCATGGTGTCAGTTCGCTCCAGCACTACTTCGGACATTAGTCTACATCTACACCCGTACTCCGCAAGCCCATTGACGGTGTGTGGCGGAGGGTAGTTTCAGTGCCTCTATCGGTTGTCACTTCTATTCCAGTCTCGTATTGTTCGTGGAAAGAAAGATTGTTGGTATGCCTCTTTGTGGGCTCTAATCTCTCTGATTTTATCCTCACGGTCTCTTCGCGAGATATACGTAGGAGGGAGCAATATACTGTTTGACTCCTCGGTGAAGGTATGTACTGGAAACTTCAACAAAAGCCCGTACCGAGCTACTGAGCGTCTCTCTTTCAGAGTCTTCCACTGGGGTCTATCTGTCATCTCCGTAACGCTTTCGCGATTACTAAATGATCCTGTAACGAAGCGCGCTGCCCTCCGTTGGATCTTCTCTATCTCTTCTATTAACCCTATCTGGTACGGATCCCACACCGGCGAGCAGTATTCAAGCAGTGGGCGAACAGATGTACTGTAACGTACTTGCTTTGTTTTCGGATTGCATTTGCTTAGGTTTCTTCCAGTCTGGTACCTGCCTTACCGACGATTAATTTTATATGGTCATTCCATTTTAAATCACTCCTAATGTCTACTCCCAGATAATTTTATGGAATTAACTGCTTCCAGTCCATGCGACGTCGTGTTGCGGCACTTCTGCATGCTAACGGGGGCCCTACGCGCTAATAGGCCAGTTTACCCGTTTCTTTGGCTCTTCAGTGTACGTAGATGCAGAATTGCTTATTTAGTGATGTTCGTGATGACTGTTGACTAATGCGTGGAATGCGTCTGGTGTGTGTTTCTGTGCCGGTGGGGAGCAGCGGAGTGGAACGGCGCGCTAGGTACGGCACGGGCGGCGTGTGGCGGGTTGGGCGGGCAGCTGCGAGGCGTGGGGCGCGTGGCAGCACGGCGCGTGTCCGAAACGGCGCCGGCGCGCCTGGCTGGGTGCAGCATTAGGATGCGAGGGGAGGCGGGCGCCGCGCAGAGCCACTGACCTCGACGACGAAGTATAGTCGCTGCTTGTTGAGGAGCTCGACGGCGGCGTACTTGGCGCTGGCGGCGAGGCTGGCAGGACTGCAGGAGTGCACGGGCGCGCTGACGGTGCAATGCTGCATGCTACATCCCGGCAGCCGCGGCGCTCGGCGCGGGCGCGCACGCTGCCCGCTCGCAGGCGCGCCGCCTACCTGCAACACACGCGCAGCTGCAGTACTGCCGAGCTTTCAGGACCGCTCCCTTCTTCGTCGAGAACGAAGGCAGGGGAGGGGGCAAGGGTGTAGACTCGGCGCTCGGCGCGGACTTGGACGCAGCCCAGTCGAGCGGGCAATCTCCATCTGCAAACTCACACAGCCACATACGCCGCAATACGACTAACAAGGGGACCCTCCATACTGTAAATCACTGATTTTGATGCGCTAAAATACACTACTGGCCATTAAAATTGCTGCACCAAGAAGCAATGCAGATGATAAACGGGCATTCATTGAACAAATATATTATACCAGAACTGACATGTGATTACATTTACAAGCAATTTGGGTGCGTAGATCCTGAGAAATCAGTACCCAGAACAACCACCTCTGGCCGTAATAACGGCCTTGATACGCCTGGGCATTGAGTCAGAGCTTGGATGGCGTGTACAGGTACAGCTGCCCATGCAGCTTCAACACGATACCACAGTTCAGCAAGAGTAGTGACTGGCGTATTGTGACGAGCCAGTTGCTCGGCCACCATTGGTGAGAGATCTGGAGAATGTGCTGGCCAGGGCAGTGGTCGAACATTTTCTGTATCCAGAAAGGCCCGTACAAGACCTGCAACATGCGGTCGTGCATTATCCTGCTGAAATGTAGGGTTTCGCAGGGATCGAATGAATGGCAGAGCCACGGGTCGTAACACATCTGAAATGTAACGTCCACTGTTCAAAGTGCCGTCAATGCGAACAAGAGGTGAACGAGACGTGTAACCAATGGCACCCCACACCATCACGCTGCGTGATACGCCAGTATGGCGATGACGAATACACGCTTCCAATGTGCGTTCACCGCAAGGTCGCCAAACACGGATGCGACCATCATGATACTGTAAACTGAACCTGGATTCATCCGAAAAAATGACGTTTTGCCATTCGTGCATCCAGGTTCGTCGTTGAGTACACCATTGCATGCGCTCCTGTTTGTGATGCAGCGTCAAGGGTAGCCACAGCTATTGTCTCCGAGCTGATAGTCCATGCTGCTGCGAATGTCGTCGAATTGTTCGTGCAGATGGTTGTTGTCTTGCAAACGTCCCCATCTGTTGACTCAGGGATGGAAACGTGGCTGCACGATCCGTTACAGACATGCGGATAAGATGCCTGTCATCTCGACTGCTAGTGATACGAGGCCGTTAGGATCCAGCACGGCGTTCCGTATTACCCTCCTGAACCCACCGATTCCGCGATAAACCGCAATCGCGTTAGGCTACAATCCGATCTTTATCGAAGCCGGACTCCTTACACGAGGCATCACAACAACGTTTCACCAGGCAACGCCAGTCAACTGCAGTTTGTGTATGAGAAATCGGTTGGAAACTTTCCTCATGTCAGCACGTTGTAGGTGTCGCCACCGGCGCCAACCTTGTGTGAATGCTCTGAAAAACTAATCATTTGCATATCATAGCATCTTCTTCCTGTCGGTTAAATTTCGCGTCTGTAGCACGTCATCTTCGTGGTGTAGCAATTTTATTGGCCAGTAGTGTATGTTGTAGAGCCACTTAACCCTGAGTACCTGGCTATCCGGTTTTTTAGCGACGGGCCTTGGTTTTTGAGAAAATTGATTTTGAAGTTCATTGCGCGCTGTGTATACCCGTAACATTATATGTGTTTCGAGTAAGTCAACGTAGCGCAGCGGTAAACGTTCATAGGTACCGAGTTCGAATACTGCTCCCATATTTTTTTTTTCTTTGTATGCAAGAACCGTCCGCAAAATTTGGTCCGAACGTTCAAAAACGAATAGGCGAATTAACTGGGAAATACAGAAATGTAGTCGTGTCCTGCACGAAATCCTGGAAAGTCACGAAACTGGTGTACGACGAATTTTTGCGTTCTGTAATTCTTCCGTACGTGGGACAGAATTTTTTTTTTGTACCTTATCGACTCGTGGAGAGGGCGAACAGATTTAACTTTATACTGTCGTCTATTCCCTGATAAAAGAAAAGCGAGTACCTGCGCCCTAAAAGTGGTCCCACCAAAGTGTACTCCTTATTCCCAGCCCTGCGATGTTTATTTTTACCGACAGGTGAAAATCTTCACGAAAATTGTTCAGAACGCTCCCGAATTGATGAAAGACAATAGAGAGATCTCTTCTAGGGAAGATTCGATAAATTACATTCCCTTATCCTACATCAGTTCAGTGCACCTAACTTTGAAAGCATGATTAGATACGCATGGTTCGCATCGAAATTAGCGGATGAAAGAGAAATCTTTTAGAATGCATAAGAATTGTGTTTCCCGGTATCGCTCACGAAGAAACTGTGAGCCTGCAAAACGGTTGCTTTCATAAAATGCGCGTTGTGCTGCGACAATTTGTGCTTCGGTTGTTTCTATGATAAGTTTTTAATACTTTTCTGGCACATCAAGTAATGTGGGCGATGAAAAATAAGATTTTGTAATATTGTATGACAGAAAAACTAATTGTTCTGGCACATCAAGTAACGTGGATGATGAAAAATAAGATTTTGTAATATTGTATGACAGAAAAAATTAATAACTGAATATATCTTTATAATTTCGAACAACTTTCACTGTTTGTTGATATTCTTTGAAAAAAAATTGAAAAAATTCGTTCGATTTTGAACAAAAAAAAAAAAAGAAAATTACACGAGCAGCATTCGAACAGGTTACCACCAGCGCGGTAGCTGTGAAACTTTACCGGTGCGCTACGCTGACTTGCTCGGAATATATGTAATGTTACGCGTATACACAACGCTCAATGAACTTCAAAATCGAATTTTTCAAAAACGAAGGCCCGTCGCTAAAAAACCGGGTAGCCAGGTACTCAGGGTAAGTGCCTCTACAACATATTTGAAGCGCATCAAAATCCGTGACTTACAGTATGGAGGGTCCCCTTGTAAGCTTTGGAAGCTACTCGCACCTTAGTCATGGCAGAGACAAAAGTGGAGGGGAGAAAACTTCTCCTGCATATGAATCCAGCATCCCACTCCTGGCAGCCACAGCACATGGCACAGACACTTGCCCACTAACAGGTGAGCTACCTACCTGCAACACATGCGTGAGCACATGCACTGTAATACCACTGAGCTCTTCTTCTTCTTCTTCTTCTTCAACAACAGGAAGGTGAGGGGGGGGGGTGGGGAGGGAGATCAGCTGGGAGGAGGGACATCTCTCTCTCTCTCTCTCTCTCTCTCTCTCTCTCTCTCTCTCTCTCTCTCACACACACACACACACACACACACACACACACACACACACACACACACACACATTCGGGTGAACGATGGTTCAAAACCGCGTACAATTATTCTGATTTAGATTTTCCGTGATTTCCTTGAATCGCTTGAGGCAAATGCCGGGATGGTTCCTTCAAAATGGCAGGCCTCTTCTCCTTCTCCATCCTTCCGTGATCGGAGCTTGTGTTCCGTCTC
Organism: Schistocerca cancellata; assembly: GCF_023864275.1. Taxonomy (NCBI): domain Eukaryota; kingdom Metazoa; phylum Arthropoda; class Insecta; order Orthoptera; family Acrididae; genus Schistocerca; species Schistocerca cancellata. Next base: position 178,068,212 of record NC_064632.1, read on the forward strand.
TAATGACCTCATTCTCGACGGGACGCTAGACACCACTCTCCTTCTCCTCCTCCTCCTCCTCCTCACATACGTACACACACTAATACTACAATACTGTAGCGCTTCTGGAGCTATTCTGCAGGCAACCTCCAACATTTTTTCAGGAAGGCACTGGCCATCTTATCTCACAGTGGGATAAATTAATTAACAGTAATGGGAATTACTTCTGAAATAAACTGTTTGCTTACCTTTTTTACCATCTCTCTCGTTTTCATTTGAGTGCTCCTTATACCTAATTTCATTCAGTAGTATAGGAATATCTATCGTTCTGTAACATTCCATGATGCCGCCTCATTTTAACAAGTTTTTGGCCAGCATTCTGACATTGTGATCTCAAACTACTGGATAAAAACGGATTCACATAAAGATAGCTATTTTCCTTACGACATAAAAGTGTCTAAATTCTCGTATCTATCATTTTATTTCTTTAAATTTCTGTAACGATTTTTTGTAGATTTATTACCCTTTTATATCTCAGCTCTTCGTTTAGTGCAACAGTCTCCATAGTTGAATTCTACAATTTACACGTGTAACTTTTCGTTAACTGCATAAGCACTTCACGGAATACGTGGCATTTCAAGTGAGACAGTAATCCTTTGCTTGAACTTGACATAATAACGTCTCGAATGCTTAAAGAGAAGTAGCGACACTAGAAAATTGTAGGGAAATGCTGGAAGACCGGCGAAGGATCGACGTTTGGTGCAGGGAGTTGCAATTGATTATGAACAAATGTCACGCACTGCGAATACATAACAGAACGACCCTTTATTTTATGGTTACACAATTGTTGGACACTCACTGGAAGCAGCTACTTCCATAAAATACCTGGGAGTACACGTACAGAGCGGTCTGAAGTGGAACGACCACATAAAATGAATCGCAAGGCTGATTCCAGCCCGAGATCCACTCAGGAAATGTAGTCCATCAACGAAGGACGTAGCTTACAAAACATCTGTTCGACAAAAACTTGAACATTTCCGTCAGTGTGGGATCCGTAGCAAGCAATAGCCAAGATCAGAACAGCAGTACGTTTCTACCTACAAGTGACGGCATAAGTAAGTTCATGTTTATGAGGAAGGCAAGGGCATACCACCACTTTAGGAAAGAAGGAAGGTTAGGTTTTAACGACCCGTCGACGACAGACTCAATAAAGACAGAGCACAAGCTCAGACGGAGGAAGGATGGGGAAGTAAATCGACAATGCCCTCTTCGAGGAAACCATCTCGGCATTAGCCGTAAGTGTTTTCGAGAACCTCGGAAAACCTAAATCTGTCTGTCCGGACGGGGATTTGAATCGTCGTCGTCCTGAATGCGAGTCTTATTGCTAGCCACTGCTCCACCTCGGTCGATCCCATTTGACGGTACAGGAAATATGAACAACAACACCGTCAGTCACAATTTTTTTCAATAAATCACACGGTGCATAGCGGACCCTGGTGATCCATCATCAGATGCAAATGGTTTTAATGCATTATTTACTTCTGCTCTCAAGCGATGTGATGCGTAAGCCATGTTTCTGTTATGAGAAGTTACTTGTTCAGTTTCGAAACTCGCGAATCAAATAACGGAAAATATAACGAGAGACAGTGAAAACCTTATGGAAAATCTAGGAAGAACATTTTTAATATTTTAGTGTCAGCAAAGTTATTTATCCATTCTGCAACTGCACATCATGTCACTCACTTTTCAAAGCACTTCAAGATGCAGTTTATTGTTTAATGTTAGATGACGAAGGATGAAATATATTATGTAGCGTCAGACATCAGCGTTTCAAATAAACTGAACTAAATATAAAATAAGTCTGTAAATGGCTGTTGATATACTTTCCGGGATGTGAGGTCGTGGTCCAAGAACTTTTCTGCTCCTTACGTTTCGTCCAGAACTGCGCTGGACTTCCTCAGAGGCGCTGCTCCGCTGAGTCTTGCCGACTGACTGGTCGGGTGTCTGAGAGCGACTTATATATTGTGAGAAAGGGGGGCGTGGTTCAGGTGACACGTGATGAGCAGTGATAATCCATAGCAAAGATAAGGTTGACTATCGATTACCACCTTGTCAAAGATAAAAATTGTTAGCAGTTTTGTAGAGCCACTGTCCATATATCGCTAAGTTTCATAGCCTCCTCTTTCCTATTAAAATTATCGTTATGTTTATAAATTTCGATAGCTTCTCTATAAAGCCGTGGATAGTAATTTAACGTTGTAGATAAAACTTTGGTATCCGAAAACTTCACTTGGTGGTTGCCTGGTTGAAGAGCATGTTCCGCTACAGCTGACTTTTCTATTTTTCCAAGTCGACAAAGACTTTTATGCTCTTTCAGTCGCGTGTTTACGCTTCTTTTGGTAGTACCAATGTAAACTTTACCACAGGTACATGGAATTTTATACACACCACATGTCGACAGAGGAGGGCGTTTATCCTTCACAGATCGTAGTACTTGACTTATTTTCTTAGTTGGCTTAAAGATCGGTTTTATGTCATGTTTTCGTAAAATCTTACCGATCCGATCTGTTACTTTTTTAATAAAAGGGAGAACTACTGTATTTTTCTGTTGTTGCGGTTCATTCTTATCTTTTGGGTTTCTGTTCCTTGGACGTAAAATTCTATCTATCTCTTTTCTTGAGTAGCCGTTCTTTTCAAAAGCCTGCTTCAGATGTTTCACTTCAGCATCCAAATGTTCAGGTGTACATATCCGTTCCGCTCGATCGACGAGACTTTTTATGACACCTCTTTTTTGTTGAGGATGATGATTAGAATTTTTATGTAAATATCTGTCCGTATGTGTTGCCTTCCGAAAAAATTTATATTCCAAGCTTCTATCGGGCCGTCTCACGCCCCCCTTTCTCACAATATATAAGTCGCTCTCAGACACCCGACCAGTCAGTCGGCAAGACTCAGCGGAGCAGCGCCTCAGAGGAAGTCCAGCGCAGTCCTGGACGAAACGTAAGGAGCAGAAAAGTTCTTGGACCACGACCTCACATCCCGGAAAGTATATCAACAGCCATGTCAACCGGTCGTGAAAGCCTTCATTCTACAATAAGTCTGTAAAATTACTAAACTAACCATGAGTAGCGAAATCTGTCTGTCCACTTAAATTGATTCAGGCTTTGTGATTTCATGGAGGTACAGTTCCTGTTCTTTTAAATACAGGGTCTTGCCATTGGCTTCACTGTGTAGGACTACCAAATTGTTTCCTGTTCTATTGATAATGTGTTTCGTTTCCAGCATAAGCTGCACAATGACTGATTTTTTCAAAATGGCTACGTCTGAAGTCAATCGTGTTCTTGGAAACAAGTTATGAAACTCATGCCTGTTTTTCCTTACGTATTAGGCAGGGCTATAGGGGCGTAATATGTTATACACCCAACTTCTGATGAATTTTTGAGAATCTGTTTTTATGGTATAGAGTAATAAGTAACCTAACTTATTGTTAGAGGAGAATGAAATTGTCAGATTGTTTTGTAATAGGTTAGCAGTTTTTTTATTTTTTGAAATGGGGCCTAGATATGGGATACTAGCAAATATTTTCTTTTTCTTGCTCACTTGGGAATTTATTGCTTATTTTTGTATATTTTTGTGTCTAAGTTATCTATTGTATTATCTATGTAGCCATTGTTTATGTCAATACTTTTTACTGTGTCCAATTCTGTCACAAGGTTAAGTGAGTGCGCTCTTTGTAAATAGCTCTAAATGCTACGGGTTTGTATGTGATGGGATAGCATAATGAGCTGTCTATTGTTACGTCTGTGTATGCGTGTTTCCTGCGTATGCTGAACTCTTTGCTGGAGGTTGTTGATTTTAAGATACAGGAAACTTATGCTTTTGTTGTTCTCACACTCTACAATGAATTTTACATTTTTGTGGAAAGAACTTCTCCTATTAGTAAACCTATGGACTGAGAACAGTTAATTTATAAAGACGAGAGTAACTGGCGTACTGAGCTATTTTTGGAACAAATGGCAAAGAGGTGGAATATAATCCATTGGAACTAATGAACGTAACATTTGCACACACTCACAGTTGTTTATTTATTTATTTATTTAAATTGCTACACCGGGTGTTCAAAGCACTACTTCGCCTTACACGATTATATTATTTGTCTTTCGTAAGCTTGTGCGGCACATGCGATTGATGTTTGCATCGAATACTGCAGCTGGACAATGCGTCCGAATACCTCTGCTTAGCAACCGCTTCACGATCACGTCCTAGTGAACAATGTTTTCCGTGGAGAGCTTTCCCACGCGGAACAGAAGCCAGGGTTTTCACGTGGGACCGGGTCTATAGCGCGGCTTGGAAGCCTTCCCACGTAAGAGCAGTAAAATACTTGTCAAGCCGAAGAAAGAACAACAGTGTTTTATTTTCAGTGCTCAGAAGTGTGTGAGTTCTGTGTTCACTCGGAGGTGATTCCCATTACTGCGGTATCGTTGTTGGGTTACTCGAGTAATTCTGAAATTACTGTGATTATTTGTCAGTTCTGTTGAATGATGTGATGTTCAGTATTTATATTTATGCATATACAGGGTATAAGTAAAGAAAGTGATGTCTGAGGACAATGTATTGATCAACATTACATCAGTATTTACTTAATTTTCAGATTAATAATTACAGCTGTTCCGAGTAGTGTGTTTTTAGGTTGGGTAGTACCTCCAAGTACATTTGGCATAAGCAGATCTGTAAAGTTTATTTTCCTGGGCAGCATGTCAGGTATTGAAGTGTGGATGCGTGGAGGCAAATGGAATGTCTATGAGTATACTGACAGCCGTAATTAACTATCCGCCGCAATTACGACTGTGCAGAAAACATCAAGTACCAAATTAAGTGATGTGTATGAGGGAAGAAAGTTAGACGCAGAGAAAAACACACATGCAGTAACCAATGCTCACAATATTTGTACCTATACCCGTACACCCTATATAGATACAACGTGTCATCTACTAGAGAAGTTTTCCATAGTACTATACATAATCTAGGGAACAGCCCAGCCGAGCGAAATTAATGCCTAAAACTACTGAAACAGCTTGCGGCTGTTCCATAGCTTCTATTTTGTTGTATTACCTCTTACCTCTGCAGAGAGGAGAAAGTTGTAGGAGACGCCAAAACCTTGTATTTTGTATTTCGATTTTCATGACTCCTATAGAGGTAATACATGTATGACGGGAGTCAAACGAAAATGAGACAGATGCAATAATGTAAGTAAACTGTTTACTATTTCAAAATTAATCACCATAACTGTTTAAAAAAATGTATCCCACTGTGAGATAAGACGGTCAATGCCTTCATGGAAAAATGTTTGCGGTTTCCTACGGAACAATGGTCGTACCCAGGCCACGAGTGACATTCTTCAAGTTCCAAAAAATATGGAAATCGCAGGGGAGAGATCGTGACTGTACATAAGATGTGAAAGGGCTTCCCAGCGAAACTTCTGCAGCGAAACGAGCTTGTCAACACGTGGGTGGGCACTGTCCTGCAATAGAATGATGCCGTCCGCCAACCCGCTGCTCATTGACTTTCTGGAACATAGAGCCACGATTAACGCACTGCGGTACGTGGAACTTTGCAGAAACTGAAGCACTCCAACAAGTCCAAACGCTCAGGCATGTTGACGGAATGCATCATTCCGTTGCAGGATAATGTCCATCCACATGTTGACAAGGTTGTTTCGACATTACACATTCTCCATACAGACCCGATCCTTTCGCATGCAATTTCGATATTTCTGGAGTCTTGAAGAAAGACATCCGCGGTCGTCGATTTGCTTCGGACGAAGAGCTGCACGCCCGGGTACAATCATGGTTCTTAGGCAACCGCACAAATTTTTCCATGACGGCATTTACTGTCCTGTCTCAGAGTTGGATAAATGTACGGGGTGTTCAAAAAGTTACTCCGCAGTGCTGAACGATTGTTACCCGCGCGTGCCGTATGCCGCAGTGAAACACAAGTTATTAATTTATTGACATTAGTTGCTTTCGCTGCATCCCAGAAGAAAAAGTGAGGTGGTGTTATGTCAGGCGTTCGTGGAGGCCAAAGTCCCTGTGCAATTATGCGATCACCAAAAACATCAGCAAGCAGTGACATTGAAACGCGAGCTGTATGCGCAGTTGCACCATCTTGTTGAAAATAACCGTTCAGTATTTCACTTAACACAAGTTCTACTATGAATGGGTACAGAGTATCACTGCAGTATCGTTGTGCGTTTATCGTTTCGTTAAAAAATATGGGACCCACAATCTGACGTCTAGAAATTGCAATCCAAACTCCTATTTTCAAAGAATGGAGTGGTTCCTCATGAACACACAATGGATTTGCAGTGCTCCACATACGAGAATTTTGCTAGTTCATGTATCTGGATAAATGAAACCGCGTCTCATCAGTGAAAAACGTTTCATTAAAAATATCCCTTCCATTTTGTTGAACGAAATTTTAGAACCATTGACAATAATGCAGTCTCTTGCCATGATCAGTGTTTTTCAGTTCTTGCACGACTGTCACTTTGTGTGGGAAAAGTTCTAATTTTTTTCTTACAGCTGTGTGGGCCGTTCCGACACTAACATCGATTTCCTGGGCGAGTTTTCGTACTGACTTGTTCGGGCTCATGGACATTTTATCGGAAATATCGAGTAGTTCATTCTCAAACAAAACGCTAGGAAGACCACTTCTCGGTGCATCTGTCACTGAACCCGTACTTCGAAATTTGTTAATCAAATCTCGCACAGTATCGCGATGAGGGAGTGTTGTCTCGGGGAAAAGTGAATTAAATGTTTGACGAACTGGAACTGTATATTTACCGCCAGCTTTGAACACTTGTTCAACTAAAAACACACGTTCTTCAATGGTTAGCATTTTAACAGTGACAAAAATGAAACAAACGAACTAAACTTAAACGTTCACGTCAGCACGTAACGACACACACCAACGGCACTACTGACGCTGGCTGAGACAAACGAAACAGTGGAATGTTGGGCGAGTCCACTTGAAGGGAAGTAACCCAGGCAGGCGAACAGTCATACGGCACGCGCGGCAAACAATCATATGCCACTGAGGAGAGACTTTTTGAACACCCTGTATTAACAGTTACGGCGAATACTTTTGAAATAATAAACACTTTACTTGCATATTTCAATCTGCCTCCTTTTCATTTGACTGCCTCTTGTACATTTATAACTCGAAAAAAGACACTTTGGTGTGCGGCAAAGGGTGCTTCTAATAACACTTCCTTTTTCCACTTTCTCTTCCACCCGCGAAGGGCGCGCAGGAAGAGCTTACGTTTGAACTAAACCATGTCCATTTCGTGAGATATGCACTGGCTGACAAAAAAGTGAAGCGTCTGGCAGGGGAGAAGGTAAAGAAATAAAACTTCACGGGTTGAGAGGGTATGTGTTGTTATTGCAGCGATTACAATGTAGGGCCAGATTTAAAAAGGACTTTGGAGCACAAGCCCGGTTATCAGTATAAAGTTGTTCACTTGCTGGCCTGGATCCATGCACTGATTCGGATGGAAAGGATGTCACTGCAACTTCATACTGTATACTCCATCGACGGGTACGTACATGATTAGAGTTTCAGTTTCAGTGACAGGTCGTAGCTCGTGGTCTCGCGGTAGCGTTCTCGCTTCTAGAGCACGGGGTCCCGGATTCGATTCCCGGCCGGGTCAGGTATTTTCACCAGCCTCGAGATGACTGGGAGTTGTGTCGTCTTGATCATCATCATTCACCCCCATTACGGTCGGAGGAGGGCAATGGCAAGCCACCTCCGCTAGGACCTTGCCTAGCAGGGCGGTGCGGGTCTCCCGCATCGTTCCCTACGCTCTGCGTAACAGAGTATGGGACTTCACCATCATCTCAGTGACAGGTACGACCGTTAACAGAGTGCATGTCTGTTGTCTGTTGTTCGCCTTAAGTGGTGTTTCAAGGCCTGCTAAAGTAATCAGAGGGGTCCAGAAAAAATGTAGACACACTTTGATAGTTAATATCTTTGGAACAAAATGACATATCGTGCACGATTTTGAAGTAATGGTGCTATTTAGGCAAATCACGAAAACTTAAATCTGGATGACCGAACGCTGATTTGATCACTCGACCTCCAGAATGCCAGTCCAGTGTGCTAACTGAACAACCTTGCTCGGTTTGCTGCGTTTTGTTACAGTCTTCTGGCTTTGCGCCCTTCTTATAAGCTGCAGCGGCGTCTGCGAACAGCCTCATGGACTTCTGAATAAAAATTTGTGATCTACTCTGTTTTATTTATAAATGTTGTGCGATTACAGGCCGATCAGCGCACTCGAGACGTAACTGCTGTTGCAGGTGAGTAGCGGTAGCAGACGGCTCGCCGGTGCACCCAGCAGCGCGGGCAGAGACAGAAGGCTTGCGGGGAAACCCAGGCTTCTCCGCGCCGGTGGAAGTACCTAGCGATGCAGCGCGTCATGCGCCTGCCTGCGGTTTTATGGCGAGGTTATTACTGCGAGCCGGGTCAACAGGGGCCGACCTCACGACGAACGAGCAAAGTGGAGGTGATATATCTGGAGAGAGTTCGAACGTTGCGGTCTAGAGGAATAGGAAAGATGCGAGGCCATTCTTTTAATTCTGTTTTTGCCCAGCGTGGGAGCTAGATCAGCGACATTGTAATCTGCGGCACGTACATTACATTCACGGATTCGATCTGCCCTTCCAGCACTCAGCTAAACGACCGCAGTAGCCCACGTTATTAACGCACACCAATACGGCGGTTTCCGTCTCGGAGGAAGCTGCCTCGCATGCGGGAGACGAAAGGAACGCCCGTGGCTGGAGAGAACGGGAGAGTTGGTGGCGTACAGTTCCTGATCACCAGACTGTGGACCAGGAGTGGAGGCATGTGACTCTGCTAATAGTGATCCGTCCATCGGAAGCAGAGAAGAACTCCGTGTTGAAGGGACAAACGACGCAGCAGAGCAATACAAAAACAGGTGGCGAGCACAATGCCAAAAGAATGACGAAATAACTGTTGAGATACAGACTGAGAGGAAGAAGTCCTGGTGGTGCCAGAATGAGATGACCTCAACAATACTTTAAGAAATTCATGTTTTTTAACCTCTAAAGTGCTTTTTCTAAATAAATATTTTTTATCATTATCGATTGTGAAAATACATCTGCACTTTTCCCAGCACCAGCCATGTAAATAAACAATCCTCCACCTGAAGATGATGGTGTGAACCGGCGAAACGTGCAGTGGCAAAATAAACAAATGACTGACGCAGAAACTGTATTATTTGTAACAGTTCAAAAATGGTTCAAATGGCTCTGAGCACTATGGGACTCAACATCTTAGGTCATAAGTCCCCTAGAACTTAGAACTACTTAAACCTATCTAACCTAAGGACATCACACACACCCATGCCCGAGGCAGGATTCGAACCTGCGACCGTAGCAGTCCCGCGGTTCCGGACTGCAGCGCCAGAACCGCGAGACTACCGGCTTGTAACAGTGGTCCAAATAAGTTACAAATTGCACCATCCTCCCTTTTTCGTAAAACCCTAAGATCATTCGTAGTAGACATCTGAATCTACTCAGTAACACAATTTTTAGAACATGTGTATTACGAGGGTTGGAACTTCAATAGTGGAAACTATTTATTTACAGTTCGTACAAAATAGATACGTGTTTCAAGGTTTTACTGACCTTCAAAGTAGTCACCAGCATTGTGTATAATCCGTTGCCAGCGATGTGGAAATAGTAGGATACTCTTAGCAGTGCCAGTTGTGTTGACAGTTCGAGCGGCGCGGTCTATTGCCCCTAAGAATTTGTAGCAGTTCTGAAGCGAATGCCGTGAAGTGTTTCCTTCAGTTTAGTAATCGAGTTGAACTTACGAGGGCTCAAGTCAGGGGAGTGCAGTAGCAGTCCCATAGTCAAACAAATCAGTAACAGTATGCTGTTCAATTTTGGAACACAACCTAGACCAGCTTAGAGACAGAAGTGATGGCACTCTCTGCAGGACGTGACCGTCATTTTGCAGGGCAATGCTCAAGCACGAACAGTGCAAATTGTTACTGATTTGTTTGACTGATGGGGCTGCTAAGTGCTATACCTCCTACTGCACTCCCCTGACTTAAGCCCTCGTAAGTTCAACTCGATTTCTAAATTGAAAGAAACACTTCACGGCATTCGCTTCAGAGCTGCTACGAATTCGCCGGGCAACAGACAGCTCCGCTCGAACTGTCAATACAAAATGGTTCAAATGGATCTGAGCACTATGGGACGTAACTGCTGTGGTCATCAGTCCCCTAGAACTTAGAACAACTTAAACCTAACTAACCTAAGGACATCACACACATCCATGCCCGAGGCAGGATTCGAACCTGCGACCGTAGCGGTCACGCGGTTCCAGACTGTAGCGCCTAGAACCGCACAGCCACTTCGGCCGGCGAACTGCCAATACAACTGTCACTGCTAAGAGTATCATACGACTTCCACATCGCTGGAAACGGGTTATGCACAACTGAAGGTCAGTAAAACTTTGAAACAGGTATCTATTTTGTACGAGCTGTAAATAAATAGTTGCAATTATTAAAGTTCCAACCCTCGTACAAGACTTTAAACAAGAAAGTGCAAAATCCTACTAAAAGAAGTGCAAAAAAATCCGTTATTCACTGCAATATTACTATTAAATTTGCTGTACTTGGTGTGTGTCTGGGGAGATGACGTCAAACGTACAGGCAGAACGTAGCAGCGTACTCAATCAAGAATCATAGCTTTACAGTAAAGACCAGTTTGTTGGCATCAGATCAATAATTTACAAGTCCCCATTCTATAGCGCAAAATGACTGCGGGTAAATGTCGGTCTGTACTCTAGTGTGGCGCTATATTACTTGCCTCACCTGTCCAAAGCCTGTAATGAATACTCGTAAACAGGCTTGGACTCTGCTTAGCTATGCAAACGTGTTTATGACTTTACCGTTTTATGGGTTTCCAATTTCCTGTACTTTTGATGTCAACGAACCGTCCTCTCGGGTGATAATATTTGTCGACCTGATGGTAGTTTAGGATCGAAACGAGTCAAAAATTAAACAAAAAATCTCAAACCGTTTGGCGGTTTTTAAGGTGTCTTTTTTTTTTTTTTTTACTCATTTGACCAGAGAACACTTGAACACTGAATTTTACTGTTCCGTATTTTATTCAGAGGAAGTCATACTTTATAGTTAATGCACTATTTGATTACAATTGCCGGCCGGAGTGGACGAGCGGTTCTAGGCGCTACAGTCCGGAACCGCGCGACCGCTACGGTCGCAGGTTCGAATCCTGCCTCGGGCATGGATGTGTGTGATGTCCTTAGGTTAGTTAGGTTTAAGTAGTCCTAAGTTCTAGGGGACTGATGACCACAGATGTTAAAGTCCCATAGTGCTCAGAACCATTTGAACCATTTTTGAAAATGTTTGCCGGACCGGGACTCGAGCCCGGGATATGCTGCTTACTATGCAGTTGTGTTAACCATTGTGCCATCCGGACACAGCGTTTATCGCAATTGCGCGGACTATGTAGGTACGGCCCTCGGCCGACCCATATTCCCAACTAGCACCACCTAACCGCGGTCCCCGTCCATGTGCTCCATGCTCGCTCCTCTGAGATTCCCTGTTTTAAATGCACAAATACAATTCTTTCCAAAAAACAAAAATTCCCGTTATTTTTGTTGTGTTGGCAGAAGAGCCAACACCGTGTTACTAGTGGAGGCCGAAATGCACGCGTTTTAGCTCACGCAGGCTGGCGTGAGGAGGGAAGAACTATACTGACGTGAGGTCTGGAACATGACAAGGTATTAGAATTCAGAAAGCGGACGTAATTAGTTTGATACGTAACTTTAATCCATTAATGATGAACGTCACTCTTGAAGGTACATGATCCACAATACTATCTGTTCAGATTATAATAACTGAATATGGCGCCTTGCTAGGTCGTAGCAAATGACGTAGCTGAACGTCTCTGCAAATGAGATCGTATGTAGTCAGTGAACCACCGCTAGCAAAGTCGGCTGTCCAACTGGGGCGAGTGCTAGGGAGTCTCTCTAGACTAGACCTGCCGTGTGGCGGCGCTCGGTCTGCAATCACTGATAGTGGCGACACGCGGGTCCGACGTACACTAACGGACCGCGGCCGATTTAAAGGCTACCACCTAGCAAGTGTGGTGTCTGACGGTGACACCACAATTTTCTGGGCAAGTGTCCTACATGCTCGCTCCTTTGAGATTCCATACTCAAATACAATTCGTTAGAAAGGAGCAGAAATTCCCATTATTGTCTGAGCACACCATCTACATCCTTGTGTTCTGTATTTTCCGGTAATGTCAAACATACCATTCCCGGTGAACCGCCTTATCTGCTTGTTAAAAAAAACTGATCTCTGCTCTACGGAATAGATTACGAGGAGCCTTTGTAAAGCTGGAAGGTTTACCATTTACAGAACACTTCCGCCGTCTGCAATTTACCAACACCGTGTTTTTGCCGGTACGCCGCGGACTCACACGGCCGACTACGAGAACACCGCATTACCCGCTACGTGTGTGTCAGCGGCTCGGCGCACAATGATTTGTAAGCAGGCACGGCCTTTCGCGTCGCGAAGCCTTGTAGGAAGGGACCGGTCTAGGGGACGCTGCGGCGCGTCTACACCGCTTTAAGAGCGACACGAGACTCACTGGCCGGGAATGTTGTCCGCATAGCTCGGCCGCAACAGATCTTTCTAAAAGATCTTTTCTCTCACGCTCTATTTTCCGTACTCGGCCGCGGCTGAAAAAGCGGACACGGGAGCGTTTTGCTCGCCGTACGTGACGAGCGTAGGCGAGCGGAAGTCGGCGACGCACGAGGCGCTCGCATCACGCAGGCGTCTGCGAGCAGCTGCTCTGGAAACGAGGCCACAGCTAAAAAACCAGACTCTCCAGCAGGCTGAAGCGTCGATACGCAAACGTCCAAAAGCTATCCTAGAGTGCAATAGGCAACTTGGATACAGTTTTCAAAACTCAATTTCCGAGGTATCTGAAAATACACCGAAGAGCCAAAGAAACTGGTACGCCGGCCAAATATCGTGTAGGGCTCCCGAGAGCACGCAGAAGTGCCGCAACACGACGTGGCATGGATTCGACTAATGTCTGAAGTAGTGCTGCAGGGAACTCACACCATGAATCCTGCAGGGCTGTCCGTAAGTCCGTAAGAGTACTGTGAGAGGGTGCTGATCTCTTTGATGTCTTCAAATTCGCCGGATTTGGACACGATGAAACGCATCTGGGATGGTATCGGACGTCAGCTCCGTGCCCACAAACCACAAGAACGTGATTTACAGGAATTACACGACTTGTGCGTAGATCTGCTGCCCGAAAACCTACGAAGGACTTGTCCAGACCAAGGCAAGCAGAATCGCCACTGCACTGCGTTAAAAAGGCGGAACAGACCCTACTAGCCAGGTGGTGATAACGTTTCGTTTCTTCAATGTACTTCTGTTGTCGAGACGAGAGCAGTGTTTGCGTCGGGGTTTTGAAGTATGATGTACAAGGCACTGCGTAACACGGAAGTGCGTGCTTAGCAAGCTGCGGCTCACTTTTGGCTTGTTGCTGTTCCACTGTCGCAGCCCTTGGTTCGTGAAACGCTTGTCGATTTAAGCTTTCGAAAACAGCCACAAGTCGCGCTTTGTATTTCTTGTTGATCACTTTTGCTCTTCAAACGAACAAGAGCATCATCAGTATATACACTGTAAATGTGGTATCAACGTCCGATACCACACATGTTAGGGGGTGCAGATATCGACCGCGGTCCGTAATAGATATCGCTGGGCCCGCGAGTCGCGACTAGCGCCGCTTCGAGGCTTGTGACAAGTATCTAGCGAGCTATCGTCCACTATTGCTCGAGACAACTAGGAATGTAGCATAGCCTTCAGCTTATAGGAAGCAACCTCTAACAAGGCGCTTAGTCAAGTATGGCATAAGTAATGCCTTACTAGATATCTGTTTAAAATTATATGTATGCAGCCTGTAACAGAAGTTAAGTACAATATATATTACTTTTTACCAACGACTACTAATTATTTCAGTCCTTGCAGATATAGGCTATGCTACCAGCTCCTTACCGACTTCACTGCGAAACCTGCAATATATGTTTCTATTTAGCATTGGCCACCTGTCATCATAACAGCCCGCATCTCGTGGTCGTGCGGTAGCGTTCTCGCTTCCCACGCCCGGGTTCCCGGGTTCGATTCCCGGCGGGGTCAGGGATTTTCTCTGCCTCGTGATGGCTGGGTGTTGTGTGCTGTCCTTAGGTTAGTTAGGTTTAAGTAGTTCTAAGTTCTAGGGGACTGATGACCATAGATGTTAAGTCCCATAGTGCTCAGAGCCATTTTTTTTTTTCATCATAACAACTCGCGACGGAATCATAACACTAAAGATACAAATTGAGACAATACGGAAAACTTGACATTACGTGAAGTATGAGGCTTGCCCAGAAAGTAATGCACCGCATTCTTTTTTTTTTTTCAGCCGAAAACTTATTTGAAGTCTCCTGAGTGAGCGCGCCAAGTTTCCGTCACTTCCGACAGATAGCGTAGCTGCAGGACAGTTTCAAAATGGCGTCTGTAGGTGATACACGTTACAAACAACGTGCTGTCATTGAATATCTCACTGCAGAGAAAGAAACTATGGGAAATATTCACAAACGCTTGTATTAAGCCTGTGGAGCACCTGCTGTCGACAGAAGTAGGGTTAGTCGCTGGGCACGGAGGGTGAGGTCATCAGAAGGCGGTTCGGCGGAGCTCCACGATTTGCAGCGGTCGGGGAGACCATCCACGGCGGTCACACCTGACATGTTGCAGCGAGCTGATGTTGTCATTCGCGAGGACAGGCGCATTACGACTCGGCAGTTGGCGCTGCATCTGTCAGTCAGCAAAGGAAGTGTGGATGCAATTATCCACACTCTTGGATATTCAAAAGTGTGTGCAAGATGGGTCCCGCGATGTCCAACGGTGGATCACAAGTCGTAGAGAAAAAACATCTGTCTTAATTTGTTGCAACATTTTGAAGCTGAGGGGGAGGCCCTCTTGTCCCAGACTGTGACAGGTGATGAAACCTGGGTTCTCCACTTTGAGCCCGAAACAAAACGACAGTCGATGGAATGGAGCCATTCCCACTCCGCACAGAAGAAAGAATTCAAAGCAACTGCTTCCGCTGGTAAGGTCATGATCACCGTATTCTGGGACTGTGAAGGTGTGATTCTCATTGATATGACGCCAAGAGGCGGCACCGTCAGTTCAGAAGCATATGTCAACACATTAACAAAGCTCAAGACGCGCTTCCAGCGACTTCAGCGTCACAGCAACCCAGGAGACGTTTCGCTGCAACACGATAAAGCTCGGCACCACGCAAGTCTGAGGACTGCTGAATACATCGCAAAACAGGGTCGGACTGTGTTACCCCATCCACCCTACACCTCTGACTAGCCCCTTCGGACTTCCACTTGTTTGGGCCCTTAAAGGATGCTATTCGTCGAAGACATTTTGAGGACGATGGGGAGGCGATTCACACAGTGAAGCACTGGCTCTTCCACCAGGACAAGGACTGATAGGACAGGGCATACACGCCCTTGTTTCGTGTGGGGGAAGGCCATAGAAGGGGATGGAGATTACGTGGAAAAATAGGGTGTGTAGATAAAACACCATTCTTTCGTATGTGTAATTCTCATTACGTTCAATAAAGAACTGTTGAAGAAACAAGTGTGGTTCATTACTTTCTGGGCAATCCTCGTACATATTCTAGTTCCAGTTTGGTGACCAACAGCATTAAAAACTGCTTTTAATGTTGGCTAGCAGCTATAAAGATTAATCTGAGAGTAGTATAGTACTTAAACTTACGTTTAAAGTACACTAGTAAATGATGATATTAACGTTGACAGCGCCAATTTTTCATATAGAAGAAGAAAAACCCGGAAAATTTATTAAACGAACAAAATCTACATGGGTCCTTGCAGTTATCTGATGAAGTGCTGTAGATAAGCATGCAAAATATAATACCTGCTATACCAGCCTAACAGAAATATTTTAAAAACGGTAGGTTTGAATGCACTTTTGTATACACATTTTTAAATATGTATTTTTTATAATGTATTTTGAAAGATATTTTAATTTTTACAAATATATTCGTATTTTTTTAAGCTAAGGAGGTATGTACACACGCCCATAAAAGAGACGGTTAATGTAACTTTCGTTTCCTCTAGTTCTCTGTTATCTTTGGATAGACTATAGCCGGCCGCTGTGACCGAGCGGTTCTAAGCGCTTCAGTCCGAAACTGCGCTGCTGCTACGGTCGCAGGTTCGAATCCTGCCTCGGGCATGGATGTGTGTGATGTCCTTAGGTTAGTTAGATTTAAGTATTTCTAAGTCTAGGGGACTGATGACCTCAGATGTTCAGTTCCATAGTGCTTAGAGCCATGCCTATACCACAGACGTTACAAGTACTGTTGTACAGTCAGTTTCATCTTTGGCGTTGTCAGTGTCTGTGTCGTCATTTACTACTGTACTATAAACGTAAGTTTAAGTACAACAGTACAGTCAGATTAATCTTTAGAGCTGTCAACCGACTTAAAACGTAAGTCACCATATTGGAAGTAGAATCTGTAGTTCAGGTAATGTCAATGTAAGTTTTCCATATTGTTTCAATTTGTATCTTTTACAGTGTATATTCTGATGATGCTCTTGTTCATTTGAAGAGCTAAACCGGCCAATAATAAATACAACGTGCGACTTCTGGCTCTTCGGAAACATAGTTTTAAAAGTCGCTTCCCCTACTGGCTCTTGGTAAGCTTGTCGATCTGGTCAGAAAGCTGGAACTATTGACACGTTTTTATTTTTACTTGTCCGCCAAAATATTTGTTTTGCGTTACGAACAGCACTTCCGAAAACTGACGCCCGGACCTTGCATAATGCGACAGGAGCAGGTGACACCCAACTCCTGCCGACGCTCACTGGACGGTGACGCGAGAGCGTAGATTCGAATTTCGTGAGGCCGGCCGTGTATCGAGCTGGGGGCGTGGCTGCAGCACCTCGCTGCGCTCTGCTGGGCTGGGCTGGCTGTGCTGCAAAGCACCATCAAGTCATATTGCCTGCACTGGGCGGCGGGCTAGTGCGGGCTCGGGGGAGTTCACTAGCTGCAGTAGAGGCAACTACACTGAAGCGCCGAAGAAACTGGTATAGGCATGCGTATTCAGATACAGAGATATGTTACGGTCGGCAACGCCTGTTGTTGTCGAAGGAGGGCGAGAAGATGGTGAGAAAAGCAAGATACCATAGAAGAAGAAAGGACGAGGAGGAACAGGAGATGATGAGAAAAACGAAATACTGAAGAAGACGAATAAGAAGAAGTAGAAGAGGCTATGAAAAATCAAGGTTACGAAGATTAACGCCTATATAAGACAAAAAGTGTCTGGCACAGTTGTTAGTTCAGTTATTGCTGCTACAATGGCAGGTTATCAGGATTTAAGTGAGTTTGAACGTGGTGCTATAGTCGGCGCACAGGCGATAGGGCACAGCATCTCCGAGGTAACGATGAACTGGGGAGTTTGCAGTACGACCATTTCAGGGCGACAGGGCACAGGATCTCCGAGGTAGCGATGAAGTGGAGGTTTTCCAGTACGATCATTTCAGGAGTGCATGGTGAATATCAGGAAGCCGGTAAAACATCAAATCTCCGACATCGCTGCGGCCGGAAAAAGATCCTGCAAGGACGGGACCAACGACGACTGAAGTGAATCGTTCAACGTGACAGAAATGCAACCCTTCGCAAACTCCTGCAGATTTCAGTGCTGGGCCATCAACAATTCTCAGCGTGAGAACCTCAACAATACATCATCGATATGAGCTTTCGGAGCCGAAGGCCCACTCGTGTACCCTTGATGACTGTACGACACAAAGCTTTGCTCCTCGCCTGGGTCCGTCTGCACCGACATTGGTCTCTTAATGATTCAAAACATGTTGCCTCGTCGGACGAGTCTCGTTTCAAATTGTAACGACCAGATGGACGTATACGGGTATAGAGACAACCTTATGAATCCACGGACCCTGCATGTCAGCAGGGGACTGATAAAGCTGGTGGAGACTCTGTAATGGTGTGGGGCGTGTGCAGGGGGAGTAATATGGGACTCCTGATAGTCTAGACACGACTCTGACAGCTGACACGAAAGTAAACATCCTATCTGATCACATGCATCCATTCATGTCCATTGTGCATTCCGACAGGCTTGGACAATTGCAGCAGAACAATGCGACGCCCCATACGTCCAGAATTACTGCGGAGTGGCTCAAGGAACATTCTTCTGAGTTTAAACACTTTCGCTGACCACCAAACTCTCGAGACACGAACATTATTGAGCATATCTGTTATCTGTTCAAAATGGTTAAAATGGCTCTGAGCACCATGGGACTTAACTTCTGAGGTCATCAGTCCCCTAGAACTTAGAACTACTTAAACCTAACTAATCTAAGGACATCACACATATCTATGCCTGAGGCAGGATTCGAACCTGCGATCGTATCGGTCGCGCGGTTCCGGACTGTAGCACCTAGAACCACTCGGCCATCCCGGCTGGCTG
The DNA here is from genome assembly GCF_023864275.1 of Schistocerca cancellata. Classification (NCBI taxonomy): domain Eukaryota; kingdom Metazoa; phylum Arthropoda; class Insecta; order Orthoptera; family Acrididae; genus Schistocerca; species Schistocerca cancellata. The sequence goes on from NC_064632.1 coordinate 178,086,823, forward strand.
TTATCTGTAGGCGATTTCGTACAGTCTTGGATGCCTTAAGGAAATCTAGCATTTGTGGGGAAGTGTGCTATAGAAATTAAAAATAGTAATAATAGTAATAAGAAGAAGAAGAAAGTGGTGGAGGTGAGAATGACAAAGGCAAGATAATGATGAAGAAGGCAAAGAAGGAGGAGGAGGAGCAGGCCGAGGAGGAGGAGAACAAGGAAGAGCAGATGATGATAACAAGAAATGAAGAAGAAAAAAAGAAAAAGGAGGAGGGCGAGAAGATGGTGAGAAAAGCAAGATACCATAGAAGAAGAAAGGACGAGGAGGAACAGGAGATGATGAGAAAAACGAAATACTGAAGAAGACGAATAAGAAGAAGTAGAAGAGGCTATGAAAAATCAAGGTTACGAAGATTAAGCACAGAAAGATGATGCAGAATATGAGGAAGATGAAGAAAAGGATGGAAATGAAGTGGAAGATAATGGACGAGGAGATAATGAAGAAGAGGATTATGATGATAAAGAAGGAGGAGGAGGAGGAGATGATGAAAAAGACAATATTGTGAAGATGAAGAACAGAAAGATTATGAAGAATACGAAAAGATTAAGAAAAGCACGGAAATGAAGAGGAAGACAATGAACGAGGAGATAATGGAGAGGAGGATGATGATGAAGAAGTAGTAGTAGTAGTAGGAGGAGGAGGAGGAGGAGAAGAAGAAGAAGAAGAAGACGATGATGACTAAGAGGAGAAATATGGTGAATAAGCAAAAGAAAACTGTATTAAATCGTGCGGAGTTAAGAAACCATTCGTAGATACTTATCTGAGTCGTGACAGAGTGTCCTGTTGCCACTTCAAATTGATGAGGGATTTGAAGTATGCTGTAGACGACATGACGGCATTCCTTGCTAGAATCAAATGGCTGCAGCCTGTAAATGTAGCCTGCGACGCGGTGAAAGAGTAGTTAACACGCCGGGGAAGCGACCGCACGCCCGCTGCATCATTCAGTGGCCAGCTTATTGGAAAGTAAATGAGGCGCAATGTGTGCGCGCTGAGGCGAGGCTCCGCTGTCGTAACAGTTTATTTTACGGACGGCAGAGGCATATGGCGAGCGTCCTCCGCTGCAGCTTGAATGAGAATACTGTCCGTCTGGCCTACAGCGTCGTCCAAGGTTACTGAGGACACCGATGTTACAATTATTGGCTGCGGTGGGCATAGCTCGCACTCGAAAGTTACGTGCGAATCTTTTTTGGTGAACACGAATCTTTTTATCATGCTGCCTAGTAACAGAAGCCGACAGAATTTTATGAATTTGTCAGGTCAGCTGAACTAAATTAACCGCAATGAAATGAATGGATTTATGGAACTGAAATCAACTAACACGCCTTAACAAAACGAAACTCATAGAGGTTAGTTGTTCGACGGATAGTGTTCTGATGGTTTTGCGTATAGAATCTCCTTCACTTCATCCCTGGTGAACATCCCAGACCTCACGACACGTCTTGCACTAGGAATAGGTTATGTATACTAACGAAGCATTACATCTGTTACTGTTACTGTTATCTGTCCTCCTCGGTGGAGGAGATGGAGTGTTTTAATCGTAGAATTGACTGGAATCACCATCAAAGTTGTCTATTCTATCAGTGTTTCAATTGTTGCTGATCTACGTAGGTCATTCTGCAACAAAATGTCTCTGAGCACTATGGGACTTAACATCTGTGGTCATCAGTCCCCTAGAACTTAGAACTACTTAAACCTAACTAACCTAAGGACATCACACACAACCATGCCAGAGGCAGGATTCGAACCTGCGACCGTAGCAGTCACGCGGTTCCGGACTGAGCGCCTAGAACCGCGAGACCACCGCGGCCGGCCATTCTGCAACATGCTGAGACTCTGGTAAGGATCCAACTGCGTGCATCCTTTTGGCCGGAATGGATAGACGGCTAACACACCAACGGAAGAAAAGAAAAAGAGGAAGGAAGCAAAATTCGGTTTAACGTCCCATCGACATCGAGATCATTAGAGACGCAGCACACGCTCGGATAGTGTCAAGGAAAGGGCAGGAAATCGTCCGTGCCCTTTGAAAGGAACCATCTCGGCTTTAACCTGGAACGATTTTAGGGAAATCACGAAGAACCCCAATCTGGATGGCCGGACGCAGGTTTGAACCGTCGTCCTCCCGAATGAGACTACAATGAACTAACCACTGCGCCACCTCGCTCGATGGCGGAAATCAGAACAGCTTCTGAGAGTTATTTACTTCTAGTTTCTGCTACCAGTTACTTTTTTATTTTATGTTTCATCTAACGTAATACAACGCAAAGTACATCTTAGACTATTTACTTTCATAGTAAGTAGGACGGAAAGAAGGTGTACAGAGAAGGGTAGGAGGAATGTTTGCAGATTTTATTGATCCGCGGCAGCATGCCACATAAATGCTGAATAATCTCATCTGGCAGATGCCCCAAGAAAGGTGCGTGTTATCTCGCGAAATCGACATTACATCATTTCAAGCAACATTTAGTGAGGGACACGTGAATATCTACGGCCTAACTTCAATCTTCTTCCTTATGGATCTCATGGTCATATAAGCAAACCCTCATCCACCGCTCCATAAATGGGTGGAATGGAAGACTCATTAGTATCTACCAGAATAAAAACTTCCCTCAGCATAGCATCTTGCTCTGACATACCGAATATCGTTGTAGAACATTCTAGCAACCTACAAATGAAATGGGTTTGAAGAAAACTGCACGTAGTCTTCATTTTATCAACGTACCAGAGACACCAGTCAGTTACCAAATTTCCCCGTGGCTGTGGAAGCCAGTTGTCTGGGAAGCGCAGTCGGAGAAATTATTAGAGAGCGACGGATACACCTGTTTGAACATCTGCCACCAAGGGACCGTCACGATGACAGATTTCCCCTAATTGGGCTTTAGTCAGTAAAACATGACCCTTATCTCTCCAAAAAAAAGTTTTGAAGGCTTGAGAACATGTGAAATTCATTTAAGGGGGTTGCTCCGATGATAACCTCGTGAAACCAGTTGTTTTTGTTGTTGTCGTCTTCAGTCCGAAAACAGGGCTGATGCAGCTCTCCACACTACTCTCTCCTGTTTCAGAACGACCATATTTTCTGAATTCATGCTTCTGTGTAACAACAGATTATTTTCTTCGATGTAATTCTGTGAGGAATGAGCAGTTTTATTAAGAGGAATATTTTCAGACTTCGTGCTACTGTGTATCAATAGATCGTTTTCTTCGATGTGGTTCTGTGCATGGTGAGCAATTCTATTGAGAGGAAAAATGGTTTTTCAAATTTTTTTTCGAATTTCATTGTCTTTCGTAAGACATACGGTACTGCCAATTTGGTAAGAAAGTGGCTCATTTTGGGTCGGCATAGTATCGGATGTTTTCCATAACAATCACGCTCAATCCACGTGAATATCGTCCCACGATAGTACCGCTGACCAGCGATGCTGTGTTTGAGTACCGCTGAAGGATATACGCCCACTGAAACACCCTCTGCAAACAATGGGAGGACTGGGGGCCGCTCAAGTGGGCCGCGAGGGACGGGTTAGTAAGAGTGCTTCGGTGGCTCAGATGGTAGAGCACTTGCCCGCGGAAGGCAGAGGTCCCGAGTTCGAGTCTCGGTCGGGTACACAGTTTTAATCTGCCAGGAAGTTTCATATCAGCGCACACTCCGCTGCAGAGTGAAAATCTCATTCTGGAAACATTCCCCAGGCTGTGGCTAAGCCATGTCTCCGCAGTACCCTTTCTTTCAGGAGTGCTAGTTCTGCATGGTTCGCAGGAGAGCTTCTGTAAAGTTTGGAAGGTAGGAGACGAGATACTGGCAGAAGTAAAGCTGTGCGGACCGGGCGTGAGTCGTGCTTCGGTAGCTCAGATGGTAGAGCACTTGCCCGCGAAAGGCAAAGGTCCCGAGTTCGAGTCTCGGTCGGGCACACAGTTTTAATCTGCCAGGAAGTTTCAACTGTTTAGTCTTTTGGGATAGATCTGTTGTCCAGCGAGCGGCTGAACATGATTGCTAAGTATGGAACTATTACATCAGCATACTGTAAAAGGAACCTAATTGGTATGCAATCTGTACCGTAAGATTTACCGTTAGTCAGTGACTTAAATTACTTCCCCAGATCCAGGGTATCTACTTTTAAATTAATGATGTTGTTCATTCGAATTGCTGCAGCCGCCTTAACTGTTAGGCTTTCGGGGCACGTTTCCAGGCGTAAGTTTCCACCTACGATTCTCTATGAATAATATGAAAGATTCTGCCAAGGGATATGTGGCATAGCAGCACTGGGGAAGATGAAATCGGTAGTTTACCTGGAGGCGCGCTTAGGCACCATGATGTTTGAGGTGAGAAGCAGCAAATCCAAGCTCGAGTCTCGTTCTGTCACAAATTTTGAATTGCCTCACTACATGTTTATTACACTGAGTATTCAGCGTCACTAAACAGTTTTTGCTTAAATAAGTTCTCGCCATTGCATCTTGACTGGTTTGTTCCCCGCAGATCCACTCATTTCATTTGAGAAAGATTAGTGTTTAATGTACCGTCTACGACCACGTCGTTTGAGACGGAGACCAAACTCGGAATGGAGAAGGAATTTGGCGGTGTACCTTGAAAGTAAGAATCCCAACTTTCATATTAAAGCTTTCACTATCCGTGAGACATGTGTTCCTCGTAATACAGGGCTATTACAAATGATTGAAGCGATTTCATAAATTCACTGTAGCTCCATTCATTGACATGTGGTCACGACACACTACAGATACGTAGAAAAACTCATAAAGTTTTGTTCGGCTGAAGCCGCACTTCAGGTTTCTGCTACCAGAGCGCTCGAGAGCGTAGTGAGACAAAATGGCGACAGGAGCCGAGAAAGCGTATGTCGTGCTTGAAATGCACTCACATGAGTCAGTCATAACAGTGCAACGACACTTCAGGACGAAGTTCAACAAAGATCCACCAACTGCTAACTCCATTCGGCGATGGTATGCGCAGTTTAAAGCTTCTGGATGCCTCTGTAAGGGGAAATCAACGGGTCGGCCTGCAGTGAGCGAAGAAACGGTTGAAGCGTGCGGGCAAGTTTCACGCGTAGCCCGCGGAAAATTGGCTCATGCCACAACTGGAGACCGACAGCGCCGACTTCATCTTTCAACAGGATGGTGCTCCACCGCACTTCCATCCTGATGTTCGGCATTTCTTAAACAGGAGATTGGAAAACCGATGGGTCGGTCGTGGTGGAGATCATGATCAGCAATTCATGTCACGGCCTCCACGCTCTCCCGACTTAACCCCATGCGATTTCTTTCTGTGGGGTTATGTGAAAGATTCAGTGTTTAAACCTCCTCTACCAAGAAACGTGCCAGAACTGCGAGCTCGCATCAACGATGCTTTCGAACTCATTGATGGGGACATGCTGCGCCGAGTGTGGGAGGAACTTGATTATCGGCTTGATGTCTGCCGAATCACTAAAGGGGCACACATCGAACATTTGTGAGTGCCTAAAAAAACGTTTTGAGTTTTTTTATGTGTGTGCAAAGCATTTTGAAAATATCTCAAATAATAAAGTTATTGTAGAGCTGTGAAATCGCTTCAATCATTTGTAATAACCCTGTAGATTATCAGAGAATAAGCAGATTTTTTTCCGCATGTTATTGCTACGTGTGCCAGTGTCCCCACTGGTAAAGGGAAACCTGCTAACGGCTTTCCGAGTTCTCAGAATTACAGTTTACTGGCGTATATTGTTCTGTCTTTCAAGTTCCGTTGTTAGCCCTAGCGTTCGCTCCGCTCCGTCTTGTAGTATCGAATTAATTGGCGCCAGCAGGTAGGCAACCCTATGAACAGATCTGCACGGCGGGCTGCTGTCGTGCTTTCCCGGGCAGTTCGTGTCGACGAACAGCACGCACCTTCTGCCGTTCGGCGCATCACGAACAATGCCCATCGATGAGTGCCTGTTTTCCTTAGTCTTGAAGTTCTCGCGCAGTCGTCTTGTGAAACCACGGAGGTACTTGTGAATAACCCCGTACAGGATGACACTGCGGCCGATCGGTGCTGTTGGGCCTTCAAGGCCTGTTTCGGACGGTGTTTGTTTGTTTTTGTCCCACCGTTCCCCACAACAGAAAACGATACGGGGGTTACTGTTTTTATTTTTTTTTCATATTGTTACTGCTATTTCATACTGTTACTTCTATCTTGCTCTAGACCTCGAATCAGCGTTTGAAACCGCACATCCAGACTCACACATCCATCCACCTTTGTCGAAGGAAAAGGACCTCGTGAACAGATTCTGAGCATGCGACAAATAATCCACATGTCGCGAGAGTTCTGTATTCCTGTTCTCATCTGCTTCCTTGGATATAGGAAAGCGTTCGACTGTGTTCTCTGGGAAAAGTTGTGGAAGGTGCTTGTAGAGTTCGGTGTCCCATCACACTTCACAGCACTGATCAGAAATCTATGCAATAATCACCTCGGAGCTGTGAAGAAAAATACTGCCACGTCTGTTTTCTTCAGAGTATCAATGGGTATAGGACAACTTTATATGATCATTCCATTTTAAATCACTCCTAATGCCTACTCCCAGATATTTTATGGAATTAACTGCTTCCAGTTGCTGACCTGCTATACTGTAGCTAAATGTAAAGGATCTTTCTTTCTATGTATTCGCAGCACATTACACATGTCTACATTGAGATTCAATAGTCATTACCTGCACCATGCGTCAATTCGTTGCAGATCCTCCTGCATTTCAGTACAGTTTTCCACTGTTACAATCTTTCGATATACCACAGCATCATCCGCAAAGGCCTCAGTGAACTTCCGATGTTATCCACAAGGTCATTTATGTATATTGTGAATAGCAACGGTCCTACGACACTCCCCTGCGGCACACCTGAAATCACACTTACTTCGGAAGACTCCTCTCCATTGAGAATGGCATGCTGCGTTCTGTTATCTAGGAACTCTTCAATCGAATCACACAATTGGTCTGATAGACAGTATGCTCTTACTTTGTTCATTAAACGACTGTGGGGAACTGTATCGAACGCCTTGCGGAAGTCAAGAAACACGGCATCTACCTGGGAACCCGTGTCTATGGCCCTCTGAGTCTCGTGGACGAATAGCGCGAGCTGGGTTTCACACGATCGTCTTTTTCGAAACCCATGCTGATTCCTAGAGAGTAGGTGGATTGATCAGATCAATAAGATCTCCGGTGTACTTCTTCAGCAAGGTGTAAGAGAAACTGGTAAACATCCCGGATGGAGACGCTTGGTTCATGGGATCACGACGCTCAGCAATGAGCACAACAACTTGTGACGATAACTTCTGATTGCCACATTAATTAGCATAACCATAAATTAATGTCTTTCAATCTGAAAAAAAATTGAAACTTCCTGGCAGATTAAAACTGTGTGCCGGACCGAGACTCGAACTCGGGACTTTTGCCTTTCGCGGGCAAGTGCTCTACCTTTCTTCCAGGAGTGCTAGTTCTTCATGGTTCGCAGGAGAGCTTCTGTGAAGTTTGGAAGGTAGGGGACGAGGTACTGGCGGAATTAAAGCTGAGGACGGGGCGTGAGTCTTGCTTGGGTAGCTCAGTCGGTAGACCACTTGCCTGCGAAAGGCAAAGGTCTGGAGTTCGAGTCTCGGTCCGGCACACAGTTTTAATCTGCCAGGATGTTTCATATCAGCGTACACTCCGCTGTAGAGTGAAAATTTCATTCTGAAAAAAAAATTACTAGTGAAAGGGTTAAGCGATTTTGGGAAATCACTGGAGTTTTAAAATTACGGGAGCGATGCACGCAATTGTTTATGGGCGCATCGCTTATACGTAATGTATGGTGGAAGACGAGAAGCAGGAGGAGGAGGAGGAAGGGTATTGGAAGAAGGCCGAACACAATGCCAGAGGCTGGTGTAGGTGTGGCCGCAGGCAGGGGAGCGCGGGCAGCGTGTGTGTGTGTGTGTGTGTGTGTGTGCGTGTGTGTGTGTGCGTGTGCGTGTGTGCGCGCGCCAGCGAGAGTGAAAGCCCGCCTCGCTGCGACCCCTGCCCTTCTTGGTGGCCGTGCGGGCGGCCAGTTCCCACAGCTCGGCGCCGCCTCGCTTCACTCACTCCACTTCCGTGGCCACACATCACATCGCAGCAGCCGGCGGCTGGCCTCCTCTACTGCCCGCAATCTTCGCTGCAGTTCCGCCGCCGTGCTGCCGTGTCAGACGCCGCGTGCACGACACAGACTGCTGCAGACATTCGTCGCGGTGGCTCGCAGCCACATATACAGCATGTCGTACATTTACGAGCGCCGTGAAGTACAGACCATTTCGAGCTGATTAGCAAAATCGTTGCTAGATGAGCTCGTGGCGTCAAAGTGTACTGATCTTAAGGTCGCTGTTTCGAATCTCGCTCTTTTTCTTACATTCCGTATTCATTAACAAATGGCGACATTAATTAATATTCAATCACAGACTGAAGAGCCAAAGTGACTGTAGGAGGATACAAGATGACTTGGACAGGATTTGTGATTGGTGTAAAGCAGGTTCATCCAAGAATTGCGCCCGGCGGGTGTAATTCAGTGTAATTCAGCGCCCCGTCCGCGACCGTGTGTCGCTAGTGTCGGCATAGAAGCGAGCGAGCGAGCGAGCGAGCGAGAGAGAGAGAGAGAGACAGACAGACAGAGACAGAGAGAGAGAGAGAGAGAGAGAGAGCTGCGGAGCGAGTGAGACCGCACAGCACTGCTCTGCGCTGGACTGTCCGGCGGTCTGATCCAACGTAAACAAATTATTCTATTTTAGAAATAATTTAAATGTAAGAGATATAGAGTCTCATTCTTACTGTTAGTAGTTACAAGTAAGTATTTTTGTTATACTTCGTGCTACAATTCTTTGTATCCCTTTCCAGAGTTTAGAAATCGGATCCTTAACTTGCTGTTTTGTACGTAATAATTTTAACTGACCAAGTTTGAAAACTTATTAAAGTGGAATTAAGGTTACAAAGGTCTTTAATTCTTACAGTCAACATTGTTAAAGAAGACAATTAACATTTTACACGTTTTTCTTTTTCGAGGAAACTATATTGTCTAGGCTTGGTACAATATTCCGTGAGACTGCTAACTTCAAAGAATTGGTCAAATTTTTATCGCCAAGGAATGAACGGTTCTTAGTTTTAGCAAGCTTTGAAAGAGAGAAAAAGCGCTCAAAAATATACGTGGAACCAAACATTGAAAGAACTTTGCTTCAGCAAAAGAGGAAATTTCTCTCGTGGAAGACAGCTGTAAAAGTCATCCAAAGTTTTACACATAAGAAAGCGGCCCTTCAGGCGGATATGGCACTGTAGGTCAATCAGCTCTAGTTGAAGCACTTGAGAGACGTCCTCTGCCCGAAGGGAAAACGGGCGAACAAATACATCTATCGGCTGGCGTTCGGGCGGTCCGCACGGCCAGCTAAGCGGCACTGCTCGGCCACTGCAGCAACACACGAATTCGCCCGGGGCGCTGGCCGCGGGCGATCGCGGGCGCTAGCGCCCCAGTGGCACAGTTTGGACGAGCCTGGTGTACAGAATGGCAGCTAACTCTAAATATAGATAAATGTAAATTAATGCAGATGAATAGAAAAAAGAATCCCGTATTGTTTGAATACTCCATTAGTAGTGTAACGCTTGACACAGTCACGTCGATTAAATATTTGGGCGTAACATTACAGAGCGATATGAAGTGGGACAAGCAACTAATGGCAGTTGTAGGGGAAGGCGTATAGTCGTCTTCGGTTCATTGGTAGAATTTTGGGAACCTGTGGTTCATCTGTAAAGGAGACAGCTTATAAAGCACTAATACGACCTATTCTTGAGTACTGCTCGAGCGTTTGGGATCCCTATCAGGTCGGATTGAGGGAGGACATAGAAGCAATTCAGAGGCGGGCTGCTAGATTTGTTACTGGTAGGTTTGATCATCACGCGAGTGTTACGGGAATGCTTCAGGAACTCGAGTGGGAGTCTCTGGAGGAAAGGAGGCGTTCTTTTCGTGAGTCGCAACTGAAGAAATTTAGAGAACAAGCATTTGAGGCTGACTGCAGTACATTTTACTGCCGTCAACTTAACATTTCGCGGAAAGATCACAAAGATAAGAGAGATTAGGACTCGTACAGAGGCATATGGGCAGTCATTTTTCCCTCGTTCTGTTTGGGAGTGGAACAGGGAGAGAAGATGCTAGTTGTGGTACGAGGTACCCACCGCCACGCACCGTATGGTGGATTGCGCAGTATGTATGTAGATGTAGATGTAGAACCGGTACACCTGTCTAATAGCGTGTAGGGCCTCCACGAGCACACAGATGTGCCGCAGCATGGACTCGACTAATGTCTGAAGTAGTGCTGGAGCAAATTAACACCAGGAATTCTGCAGGGATGCCCATAAATCCGTAAGAGTACGAGAGGCTGAAGATCTTTTCTGAACAGGACGCTGCAAAGCATCCCAGATACTTTCAACAATGTTCATGTCTGGGGCGTATGGTGGTCAGCGGAAGTGTTTAAACTCAGTAGAGAGTTCCTGGAGCCGCCCTGTGACAATTCTGGACATGAGGGGAGTCACAATGTGCTACTGGAATTGCCAAGTCCGTCGGAATGCGCAATACACATGAATGGATTCAGGTGATCAGACAGGATGCTTACGTAGGTGTCATCTGTCAGAGTCGTGTCTAGACGTATCAGGAGCCCCATATCACTCTGACTGCACACGCCCGACACCATTACAGAGCCTCCACCAGCTTGAACAGCCCTCTGCTGCCATGCAGGTTCCATGGATTAATAAGGTTGTCTCCATACCCGTACACGTTCATCCGCTCGACACAATTTGAAACGAGACTCGTCCGACCAGGCAACATGTTTCCAGTCATCAACAGTCCAGTGTCAGTGTTGACGGCTCCAGGCGAGGCGTGAAGCTTTGTGTCGTGCATTCATCAAGGGTACACGAGTGGACTTTCGGGTCCGAAGGCCATATCGATGATGCTTCGTTGAATGGTTCACACGCTGACACTTGTTTATGGGGCAGCATTGAAAATCTGCTGCAGTTTGCCCAAGGGCTGCACTTCTGTCACGTTGAACGAATCTCTTCAGTCGTCCTTGATCCCGTTCTTGCAGAATCTTTTTCCGACCGCAGCGATGTCGGAGATTTGATGTTTTAGCGGATTCCTGATATTCACGGTACACTCGTGAAATGGTCGTACGGGAAAATCCCCACTTCATCGCTACCTCGAAGACACTGTGTCCCATCGCTCCTGCATCGACTATAACACCAGGTTCAATCTCACTTAAATACTGGTAACACCCATTGTAGCAGCAGTAACCGATCTAACAACTGCGCCATACACTTGCTGTCTATATAGGCGTGCCGACCGTAGAGCCGTATTCTATCTGTTTACATATTTCTGTATCTGAATACGCATGCCTGTACCAGTTTCTTTGACCCTTCAGTGTATATCTAATGATTTGCATATCCGCCGATGGTGTGCACGTGTACCAAGTTACATTGACATGGGACCACATCTTCTGGGTGCTTCGCTTTTCTTATCAGACAGTATATTTTTGTAGAGATAATGAGGTACGATAAGAGGACAATGAAGATAACTCAGATTTTTTTAAAAAACTTCTAGGAAGGCGGGTTGTCTAGTTGTAGTAGTATTCACATCACGTTCCATATACCAAGAACACTACTTCCTTTGTAGTGGAGATACTTTTCCCAACCGCATAGCTGCTGAATCAGCTGCACGCTGGCCTGCCGGAAAGGGTGGAGGTATTACAAATCGCAACTGGAAGAGCTGACGTGGCTCAGGAATGTGCTGTGATTCTGTAACGTTGGATAGGGAATTACCTTGACGATTCCTTGCGTGGATATACGTCAATGCATACCAATGCGATACGTACGTTTTCCTCGTTTCGGTATCAGCCGATTTAGAGAACTGTACTGATTCTTACTAAATACACACACTTAGCAACAGTCGTATTTTAATTAGTTGGCATTTGACTGCCGCTGCCAGTTATACGCCGATGGGAACTGTGCTGCTATCATGGCTCCCCTTGTGATGCCGTTTCCACTGCGCAAAGCATTCCCCCTGCCAGTTAGCAAGTATCAAACTTTGCCGGGCGCTAAAATTTCAAGAAGAAACTTAGCTTCAGTCCTAACTAAAACTGAGAACAGGTAGTTTTTGTTCTTTTTAGATCTATAGCGCACGTGAATTACAGAATGTTATCGCTCATAGGAAATAGAAGCTTTAAACTTATCTACCCTGATAGACGAGCGGTTTAACACGCCACTTCTGGGATTAGGGGAGCTGAGCCTGCCCGGATATAACTTGCCTGGCGGGTTAAGGCAAGGGTTGGTGAGCCGACAAGCTTGGATGTGATTTTCAGGCGGTTTCCAACATCCCACTAGCTGGATAGCGGGCTGGTATGCAAGTCCAGCCTCAGCTACACGCTAGGCAAACATTAAGGAAACGTCCTCTCACACGTGCACTTAGATTTACTCTAGATGCAGACGAATGTGGTACACGAATTCCATCCGGTGGTAATGGTGACGTCAGCAAGGACATCCGGCCACCAACCGACATTGCCAAAACTCATATAACAAATCCGGACTCGTAGAGAAACGGGGACAAACAAGGAAGAAGAAAAAGAGACACTGTAAAAACTTCATATTTGTTACGAACTGATTACCGACAATACTGCAAAAATCACCGTTTTCAGGAGCTTGGCCGACCGTAATGGCCGAGCGGTTCTAGGCGCTTCAGTCCGGAACCGCGCTGCTGCTACGGTCGCAGGTTCGAATCCTGCCTCGGGCATGGATGTGTGTGATGTCCTTAGGTTAGTTAGGTTCAAGTATTTCTAAGTCTAGGGGACTGATGACTTCAGATGTTAAGTCCCATAGTGCTTAGAGCCATTTAAATCAGAAGCTTGTACATAGAGAATACAATTCAATATAAAACAAGTCATATCTGTCGATATACTAGGCGCACTATAACTTACTTTATGGATGATTTTTTAGTAACAGATTATGTCATATACGTCGCTGCTCCTATGACATCATGTTATGATCATAAATAAGTTCGAGGTGTTCACGCTATTTTAGGAGTGCGTTACTTTCGAGCAGTTGTTGTAAAGCTCTTGTATATAACGTACTTAACACTGGGACGATTATAATCATTTTACAGAAATTTGCTACTTAACTTGCATATGCTTGTTCCTACATCAAAATCACAAGTGTTACTAATGTATCCAACGTATGAAACTTCTGGTTTTAGATACTTGAAAATGGTCTAAGCCCGCAATCGTACAGGAAATAAAGAGAATGGCAGCTGAAGGCGTCAAGAAATCATTTTTTGACAGGTACATGTCTGCAGTCCCGGTTCAAACTGACTTCCCCACGCCACTGTACCACAGCATCCCAGTAGAGGAGCAAAAACAGAGCGGTGCGACCCATCTCTACTTAATAAATGAGGTGCGACTTTTTGCGTTGTGACGAATGTTGTACAGCTCCTTAAATCACCAATACGGTGATGTATCGCCCGTTGATGCTGGCATTGACACTTTTAGTCAAACGTTTCCAAATGGAAAAGTCGATTTGGCCGGAATCGTCTATTGCAGTGTAAACGCCACAAACTGTGGCTATTTTGACAGGCTCTGTATCAGCTAAGCCCTTCTGGTACGCTAGAACTTACTAAATAGTTGCACTTACAACAATCGTAGGTGACTCCTTATCTAAGTGAAATAAAGTTCGGCCGAGGGGACATACGGAATAAGCAGCGTAGGCCTACCTAGTTGCTAAGAACTATATGATCCAGAGCAGGCACAAGCAGAATATAATGATAATCGACTACGTAATACCATAGTACATACCTTATTTAAACCGGAGAATTTTTTTTTTGGGGGGGGGGGGGGGGACGATGCATCAGAAAACTTCATTCTGGTCAGGGAAATTTCATACCATTTCAAGAAATAACTCTGAAATGCTGGAGTGACGTATAGGCTGGCTGGTTCAAATGGCTCTGAGCACTATGGGACTTAACATCTATGGTCATCAGTCCCCTAGAACTTAGAACTACTTAAACCTAACTAACCTAAGGACGTCACACAACACCTAGTCATCACGAGGCAGAGCGTATAGGCCTGCTGATTGGTTTTAAATACGAGACACAAAAGTACGGTAACTTTCTAATCCTGAGATTGCAGCTCTCAAGGAAGAGGTGTACTTCGAGCTTCACGCTTATCCAACGAATCTTGTACATGTCCTGTCGTGTGAGCGTTAATATTTTACAGGCATAAAATGCGGCGTCGTTGTTTAACAAGTGTGTTATGGTTTTCGATTCGGTTCTTCCTCTCACTTGTCTTCGTACGCTATTTCGTTTCACGTTAGAAACATTTCTGTAAACAGTTCCCTCCCATAATATGCTGACTACGTGCGCTCCTCTGAAGTACACTAATGTGGAAACTTCAGGGCGGAAATAACTTTCGCATGTTATGTCACTGGCAAGTAACGTAGTTCGATGGAACTTGGAGCATACATAGAAAGAACTGCTACAGTATAGTACAGAAGGTAAATGAAAGAAATGCGCAGTGAGACGAAAACCAATGACCATTTTATTCAAACATGGTAATTACACTGAAGTCACCTCGATGCATGACGGCCGCTGGACATCACAATCGGCTCGACATGCTGTTTAACAGTGTATGTGATCTTCTCAGATGGCAATGCATGGTATTGTATTGCATTGTATGTTAACCAGGGGCCTAGAAACGACGGAGAGGCTCCGTTCCCGCCGCAGCCGCAGTGGTCCACAACCCCACGACGACTACCGCGGCCGGCCGGTGTGGCCGAGGGTTCTAGGCGCTTCAGTTAGGTTTAAGTAGTTCTAAGTTCTAGGGTACTGATGACCTCAGATGATAAGTCCCATAGTGCTCAGAGCCATTTGAACCATTTTGAACGACTACCGCAGTCCACTTCACCCCTCCACCGCCCCACACCGAACCACTCTTGCAGGTTTATTGCGCCGTTCGGCCCCCGGTGGACATCCCCCCCCCCCCCCCCCCCAAGGGAACCTCTCACACAAGACGAGTGTAACCACTTTGTTTGCGTGGTAGAGTAACGGTGGTGCACGTGTACGTGGAGAACTTGTTTGCGCAGCAATCTCCGACATAGTGTAGCTGAGGCGGAATAAGGGGAACCAGCCCGCATTCGCCGAGGCAAATGGAAAACCGCCTAAAAACCATCTACACACTGACCGTCTCAACGGACCTCGGCACAAGTCTGCGGGGCGGATTCGTGCCGGGGACCAGGCGCTCCTGCCCACTCCGGAAAGCCGTGCGTTATAGCGCTCGGCTAACCAGGCGGGCTAGCAATGCATACACTGCAACGTGCTCAAATACTGTCCGCAAGGTTAGACCGAGCGAGGTGGCGCAGTGGTTAGCACACTGGACTCGCATTCGGGAGTACGACGGTTCAATCCCGTCTCCGGCCATCCTGATTGAGGTTTTCCGTGATTTCCCTAAATCGCTTCAGGCAAATGCCAGGATGGATCCTTTGAAAGGGCACGGCCGCTTTCCTTCCCCATCCTTCCCTAACCCGAGCTTGCGCTCCGTCTCTAATGACCTCGTTGTCGACGGGACGTTAAACACTAAATCTCCTCTCTCCTATCCGCAAGGTTAGTGACAAGTTCACGGGGGAGCGCGTCCCGTTGTTCCGCTGTTGACAACGGCTGGATGGTCGATGGAGCATGTGGACTTGCTGCAGTACGTCTTCCCAACGCATGCCACACGTGCTCGATGGGATTTAAGTCAGGGGGAACGGACAGGCCAGTTAATTCGCCGAATACATTCACGTTACGAGAGCTCCGACACATCCGCGGTCACGAATTGTCGATCATAAAAATGAAGTCATGGTCGAATGCATCCCTGAAAAGACGCACTTGGGGGAGCAGGCATGTCACAATGACGCTGACTGATGGGTGTACCGTGTTCAAAGATCTAGAGGTTAATACGCTCACGTAACATTATGCCTCCTGTGCATATATACTGTATAAAATAAGAAGAAGAATGGGTACATAAATAAAGAGATTAATAGAAGTCAGTTATTTTCACTTAATGCCCAAATTTTGGATTTTTTATACTTATGACTTTGTGTCTGTTTTAACGTGAACTT
Organism: Schistocerca cancellata; assembly: GCF_023864275.1. Lineage (NCBI taxonomy): Eukaryota > Metazoa > Arthropoda > Insecta > Orthoptera > Acrididae > Schistocerca > Schistocerca cancellata. The sequence continues at coordinate 178,102,992 of NC_064632.1, forward strand.
ACTTTCATATTGTCGAGACCTACACACTCCTGCTAGGTGCTTCTCCTTCCGACGCCACAAAACTTTCCATTCTTCCGGACCGTGTCGGTAGTGTAATTTTCATTTATCGGACTTCTCCACCAGTGGTAGGCTGCATACGTGACATGACATTTTCGTGGTGCGCGGAAGAAAATAAAAAGGCCACATATTTTTGCACTGAGAAAAGTTATTATTCAGATACCGTGAAAGCTACTACACGCATCTCATATCTAAACACGTCCTCTCTCCACGAGAACTCAAGACATAAGGTCTCTATCATTTGTTCTCGCCTTACAACGGTTATCCTTGGCTTTTCCTGCGTACCAATACACTCCCGACACCATAACACCTGAATTACCAAAACTATCATGTTAGGCAATGATGGACGTAACCTCACATGGTGACAGGTGGGAACACGTAATGCACACAGGATGATTGTCATACGCGATCGAGCGAGGTGGCGCAGTGGTTAGCACACTGGACTTGCATTCGGGAGGACGACGGTTCAACCCCGCGTCCGGCCATCCTGATTTATGTTTTCGGTGATTTCCCTAAATCGCTACAGGCAAATGCCGGGATGGTTCAAGGGTTCGGCCACTTTCCTTCTCCGTCCTTCCCTAATCCGCTGAGACCTATCACCTCGCTGTTTGGTCTCTTACCCCAAGCAACCCACCTCATACGTGATCGTTTTCTGTCCGTCTCATTGGCTATTTCTTTCAGTTACCCTCTGTACTACACTGTAGCAGTTATTTCTGGATATGGTCCAAGTTCCATCGAGCTATGTTACTTCGCAGTGACACATCATACGAAAGTTATTTCCTTAAGTTTTGGTCATTGGTGCACACTCCACTCCTTTCTTTGAAAATGAATCTACAGATTGCTACTACAGTCACTTGTCTGGATTAAATGTACAGCTGTTGGATCGTGATAGACGAAACAAGTAGCATTTACCACCGTACTGTCACAACGGAAATGCCTGAGCGTCTTCAATCACGTGTGTGGGCCGACGTCCAAGTGAAAGTTCCTCCAGCGGCCCTCGGGGTTGCCGGTCGCCAATTCGCAGTTTTCCATTCGTTGTATCTTCTTGTAAATAGCTCAGCTGGATCGTTTTTGCGATTTGTTTATATCTTTTCGCCAGCTACACAACACAGAAGGGAGAAGTGAATGACAATCATTGTCCGGAAGTTTGCAGTAGACTTTTGCCAAATCTTCACCTTCCAAAGCAACCATATGCTCCTGGTTTAAAGAGTACAGGCAAGAAAGAAACCAGCTTGAAGATGAAAGTTGGTCAGGAGCAGCGGTAGCGCCCACTATAGAATATAACCAGTTTCAGGTCCGATGATTGAAGACAGTTGACAGAGACAGTTTTTTCTTAAAAGGACAGTTATTGGCATTACTAAAAGTTTCCCCAGACTGAAGATGAAACTGTAGGACGTAATTCACTAGAAATACGGATGAAATATGTGGTCGAGTATACTGAATGACAACATCGGCACCGGCATACCAGAAAGATCCAGCGAATTTAAAAACACAACCGGGTAATTTAAAATCTCGTTCGCACTCATATATATATATGTGTGTGTGTGTCATATACGATGAGTGCGAACGAGCTTTTAAATTACCTGATTGAGTTTTTAAATTCATTGGGCCCTTCTGGTGTCCAGCGCACAGATTGTCATTCCGAATCGGCACGTCAGTAATTCTTCTGCAGAACATTAATCCACCAAGACTGTGCAATGGCACAGGCTCGCTATCAAATAAGTAATTTCAAACGACAGCAGTTCCGCGAACACCTTGGATTCTCAATGACCATCAACGAGGCAAAAGGTTAATCCTTTCATGTGTTGTGATTACATCTGTAAAATCCCATACTTACCACGTGATCAGCTATACGTTGTGGTCATGCGGTTCTAGGCGCTTCAGTCTGGAACCGCGAGACCGCTACGGTCGCAGATTCGAATGCTGCCTCGGGCATGTATGTGTGTAATGTCCTTAGGTTAGTTAGGTTTAAGTAGTTCTAAGTTCTAGGGGACTGATAACCTCAGATGTTAAGTCCCATAGTGCTCAGAGCCATTTGAACCAGCTATACGTTGCATGCACACGATTGTTATAGCCGAAAAATTTGTTTTTGTAGAGGACAGAAAGACCAAAAATATTGTGTATCTTATAACACTTGGATAATCTTATTCAAATTTAATTCCATCCACAAAAATCACTGTCTTTCATTTATTTTGTGTATGTAAATAGGTCTGGTTTGTAAAATGTGTATCTACTTAGGAAGAGGCATAGCAACTCATGTTGAGCACAGCTAGTGTATTATAAAAATGTTGTTGTTGTGTACCAGTTACACCGCCCCGTTTCTTTAAAGAGTCGAACTCCCACATATTGAACTACTTCTAACGCCTGCTTGCATGAGTTAATGTGCTAAATATTTAATGTTAAACTTGTAAAACGGCTGTGATTGAAAACGTAAAACCCTAATTATGTTGTTTTTATTTGTTTGGCATTATTCACCCACAGACTAATGAAAAAAAAACAACTCAAATAATTAATTACACACGCGTTGGTGTTCCTTGCTAACTAATTTGAGTTCCGTTGTAAAGAAAGTTAGTTTTCACGCATCTCAATGCTTGAGATGTCATATCTCCTGAACTATTTGCCGCACAATGATACAATTTTGCAGGTATATTCAGGAGTATATGTGAATACTGTGTACCCGCCAAGACAGCTGCCGTGTTAGCATCCCGCTTCAGGAATTTGGGCAAACGGGCGGACACCGGAGCGAATCCGCCGGCGGATTAACGACGAAGGCCGGTATGCTAGCCAATGCGGATGTGGGTTTTAGGCGGTTCCCCACATTCCACGAAAGCAATATCGGACTGATCCCCACGTCCCGCCTCGGTTACACGAATCGTACACGTCTCGAAAACGTTCGCACGCTTCCACATAACACTGTTCGCAGACAGTTGGGGTACACATATTCCCTCCCAGGGGGTTACGGGAAGGACATCCGGCCACTCTTTAAACTAACCATGCCAATTTCGATTGTAACAATGCCGACGTCGAGTAGATGCGGATAAAGGCACAAGAAAAAGATGTGCGGATACCGTCTGCAATATGTGTTGCGAATGGAGTTAGTAGTCAAGCAGTAATACATTGAAACGTCGTTCCTGATCAGTTGTGGCTTCCACAATGATGAGATCACGCAGGGAATGCCACGAAAACATTCCCAAGACCATAACGGTCCCGCCTCCGACCTGGACCCCTTTGCTCCCAGACGTTTCACGCCTTACAAGCGAACGGCCATCTGTCCAATGGGGCGTAAAATGTCATTCATTTGGAAAGGCCACCTGCCGACACTCGGTGGACCTCCAGTTGCGGCGTTGGCGTGCGAATTCCAGCCTTTCGGAAATGCTACCTCTCTCTCTCTCTCTCTCTATTCGTTTAGTCGGTTCCGACTCTTCGTGACCCCATGAACCAAATCACGCTACTTTTTCCTGTCTTGCACTTTCTCCCGTAGACCTTCCATGTTGGAACACATTGGTTCTGTGATGCCATCGATCCATCTCATCCTCTGACGTCCTCTTCTTCTAGTTCCTTCAATCTTCCCCAGCATTAATGTGTTTTTTTTTCCAGCGAGGCATGCCTTCGCATTGTGTGTCCAAAGTAGGTCAGCTTCTGTTTTAAGATTAGACCTTCCAGGTATAAATCTGGTTTTATTTGCTCCAATATTGATCTGTTGGTTCTCTTTGCAGTCCATGGAACTCTACGAAGTTTCCTCCAACACCACAATTCGAAGGAGTCAATTCTTCGCCGTTCAGCCTTTCTAATGGTCCAGGTCTCACATACATACATCACAACTGGAAAGACCATAGCCCTCACAATACGGATCTTTGTTGCTAATGTTATATCTCTGGACCTTATAACCTTGTCAAGGTTTGACATCGCCTGTATACCGAGCAACAGGCGTCTCCGGATTTCATGGCTGCAGTCGCCGTCAGCAGAGATCTGGGAACCGAGATAATTGAATGTGGTCACTACCTCCGTGATTTCTCCTGCTATATCCCACGAATTGGTAGGTGTAGTTGCCATAATTTTCGTTTTCTTCTCATTCAGCCTAAGGCCGGCCTTTTCACTTTCGTCTTTCACCTTCAGTAAGAGTGTATCATCCGCGTACCTGAGGTTGTTTACATGTATTCCAGCTATTTTAATTCCTGTTTCTCCTTCATCTAGCCTCGCATTCCTCATAACATGTTCTGCATACAGATTGAATAAGTATGGTGACAGTATGCAGCCTTGCCGGACCCCTTTCTGAATCTTTATCCATTTCGTTGTTCCATACATAGTTCTCACCGTGGCTTCTTGGTGAAGGTATAAACTCCGTATCAGATGAATGAGGTGATCTGGTACACCCATGTTTTTCAGTACGTTCCATAATTTGTTGTGATCGACGCAGTCAAAGGCTTTGGCGTAGTCAATAAAGCAGAGGTACACGTCTCTCTGCAATTCTCTTGCTTTTTCCATTATCCACCGAATGTTAGCAATTTGATCTCTAGTTCCTCTTCCTTTCCTAAATCCAGCTTGTTCTTCTGGTAGCTCTCTATCTAGATATTGGCGAAGTCCATTTTGTAAGCTTTTCGACATGACTTTGCTAGCTTGTGAGATAAGTGCGATTGTTCGGTAATATGAGCATTCTTTAGAACATCTCTTCTTTGGAATGGGGATGAATACTGATCTTTTCCAGTCTTCTGGCCACTGCTGCGTGATTCGTATTTTTTGACATATTGAGTGCAGGACTTTCACTGCATCCTTTCCAGTGACTTTAAACAATTCTGCTGGTATTTCATCATGTCCAATAGTTTTGTTATCAGCCATATTTTCAAAGGCCCACTGGATTTCGCTCTACAAAATATCTGGCTCTAGTTCTAAATTAACGTTAACATCAGCAGTAGGAGCCCTGTCATTATGCAGTTCTTTCTTGTATAGGTCTTATACATATTCTGCCCATCTTTCCTTAACATCCTCTGCTTCACTCAGATCTTTCCCGTTTCTATCTTTTATCATTCCAATTTTTTCCTGGAATTTTCCTTTAATTTCTCTAATTTTCTTATAAAGATCTCTTGTCTTCCCCATTCCGTTACTATCTTCAACTGTCTTGCACTGTTCATCAAAGAATATATGTTTATCTCTTCTAGCTAACTTCTGAAAATCTTTATTTAATTCAAACATAGATGATCTATCTCCCTTGATTTTTGCTTTCCTTCGTTCTTCTGCAACTTGCAGTGCCTCAACTGATAGCCATCTAGCCTTCTTGCTGTTCCTTTTCTTGGGATTGTGTTTCTCTGCGGCCTCCTTGACAGTATTAGCTGCTTCTGTCCACATCTCTTGTGAGCTTTTGTCCTCCAGCTCTAATACATAAAATCTGTTTTGCACCTCTACAGTGTAGTCGGAGGGTATAGAATTAAGATCGTATCTGAAAGTTGGGATACTTTTTGCTACATTCTGAAATGCTACCACCTTCACGCAAAAGCCAATGATCGCGCCCTTTTGGACGTCGGATAAGTCGCTCCGTTTCCGCATTACGACAACGACTGCACTGTTTTCCGCGTCCCCCCACACACTTTGTATACCCATCACTGCTAGTGCTTCCAACTGGTGTTTGTGAGTCATTATTGCGTGTTGAAGTCGAACATAGCGAGTGGTCACATTAGTGTGACTGGGCCGTGTAGAACATGCACAGTAGCAGACATCGAAAAATCGGATCCAATAAAGTCATCAAAGGATGAAGGAGCCTTGTCAGTCACTCTGCGAAATTGTGATACACAGCAGAAACACGGTCGAGACAGTGAAGACCAAAGTTATGGGTGCATGATAACCTTTAAAGACGAGCTGCCGACGGATCACAACATTGGAAACGTGTCGTGAGGCGAAGGTATCACAAAAGCTGTGCCGCCGCTCATCAGCTGCTAAACGTGTCAGAGACAGGGCCACGAGATGAGGCAGGAGACAATGTGTGCGCCGCTTGGCAGTGCGGCCACGTCACGGCGCATCTGCATATAGTAGCGCCGCGGCCACGTGTGCTGCCCACGTGTGGCGGCGCTGCCGCTCTGTGGGCGCAGCGGCGCTGTGCCTCTGCCCCTGTGTTGCTCCTATAGCTGCCGCCAGTGCCGGACGCACACTTCCGCGTTCCTCGCGATCCGCCGCCTGAGGCGCCAGCGTCGCGGGCCGCTCCGCTGACGTCACGCGCCCCCCTTTGCTTTCACCCGCGCCGCGCGGCAAGGCGCGATCCGCCAGTGCGTTCCACCCGCGCACGAGTGCGTGCCGCGATGACGTGGACTGTCCGGTAAGCGGGCTTTGCGGCCGCCCGATATTGGACATACGTAAGCGGTTTTTGTTGATGATTATCCTTTGGAACCGTCTAATCAGAACTGAATAGAAAAATTTTTTCGTTGCCGTAGGCGTTTCATCTTCATTATTTACCAGACATCTTCAGTGGCAAATTTCTTAACAGCTGGTCTATAATTTTGCCACTGAAGATGCCTGGCAGGAAAAAATTGTTCTCCTCAGATGTGGTAAGACGGTTGTAAGCAATAATTATCAACATAATATTACACGCAACTGAAGACGACAGGACAATAAATAGTTAACGATAAATAAGGGGATTTTTTAATGTGAAAACGTTCGTTCGCTCTAACTGCGAGACTAAAGACGCGTAGAAAATGGTTGAGCCCACAGCGGATACATCATGTCTGTACGTGTTTGTTACGCAGAATTTTCTGTAATGTCATCATATCAGTGTATGAGCATGCGCGGGATAGTTATGAATCAAATTAGGATTATATTAATTTTGCAAAAACAGACATAATGTCGTATGGGATAACAGCAATCAGTGATTTTATAATGTTACTTAAAATCCGTCTTGATTGCAATTTTTTTTATTCATATGACCGGTTTCGGTTCATTCTGAACCATCTTCAGATCTGTAAAAATAATGATACTAATTTACTATTTCACGGGAGCAAATCTTTTTTTTTCTAGTTATCTAGTTTTCTAGTTAACAATGAGCGCTCTTCTCACCCACCGCGATACAAATGGGCATATTTTACTTCGATGGTATACAGGCTACTAAGATTGCCACTAAGCCAACAGGAAGTAGAAAAGGAGTTAAGTATGTTAAAACAAGTGGCCGTAGCGAACGGATATACGTGTAAGCAGGTGATGAATATTTATAGGAAGATAAAGAAGAGGCAAATGGAACAAATAGAAGGAAGTCAAGTAGCAGTTAAGAGGAACAACAAGAAAAAATATGTAGCTCTGACTTACAATGGAAGAATTACAGACAAAATTGAAAGATGCTTTCGTAAATCTGACATTAAAATAGGGTTCCGAACAAATAATACGTTAAAATTGAAGCTCCGGCATAGAATATGTAATAGTAGGAATAAATTTCAGGATTCAGGTGTATATAAGATCAAATGTAATGACTGCTGTAAACAATATATAGGGCAGACTGGTAGGAACTTTGAAACCAGATTCAGGGAGCACACCTACTCTCAAAACAAAACAGCTTTTGGGGCGCATATGGCTGCGACAAAGCACTCAGTCACGAACATTGAACACAATTTAGACATCCTGCATAGAGCTCATAAGGGACGGTTTCTTAACATTTTGGAAGAGATTGAAATATACTCCCACAAAAATAAAGATCCGAATTTAATCCTCAACGAGCAAAGCGAATTCAATCACAACGCCTATTTTAGCATTTATGACGACCTACTAAGATGACAACTGTTGCGTGTGGAGATCCAGGCCGAGAGATGAGAGATGGTGCGCGGTGGAGAAGCCGGAAGACGCGTGCAGTTCCTGGCGTCGTTGACGGGGCCCTCCTGTGCGGCCCTCTCGCCCGCGGCGATGGACGTCAGACGACTGAGCGGACCGCGGCACAACACCGAAATGGCGGGAACCACGGAAGCAGACCGTAGAGGAAAACAAGTTCACACCAGCACCATAGATATACACTCCTGGAAATGGAAAAAAGAACACATTGACATCGGTGTGTCAGACCCACCATACTTGCTCCGGACACTGCGAGAGGGCTGTACAAGCAATGATCACACGCACGGCACAGCGGACACACCAGGAACCGCGGTGTTGGCCGTCGAATGGCGCTAGCTGCGCAGCATTTGTGCACCGCCGCCGTCAGTGTCAGCCAGTTTGCCGTGGCATACGGAGCTCCATCGCAGTCTTTAACACTGGTAGCATGCCGCGACAGCGTGGACGTGAACCGTATGTGCAGTTGACGGACTTGGAGCGAGGGCGTATAGTGGGCATGCGGGAGGCCGGGTGGACGTACCGCCGAATTGCTCAACACGTGGGGCGTGAGGTCTCCACAGTACATCGATGTTGTCGCCAGTGGTCGGCGGAAGGTGCACGTGCCCGTCGACCTGGGACCGGACCGCAGCGACGCACGGATGCACGCCAAGACCGTAGGATCCTACGCAGTACCGTAGGGGACCGCACCGCCACTTCCCAGCAAATTAGGGACACTGTTGCTCCTGGGGTATCGGCGAGGACCATTCGCAACCGTCTCCATGAAGCTGGGCTACGGTCCCGCACACCGTTAGGCCGTCTTCCGCTCACGCCCCAACATCGTGCAGGCGTGAATGGAGGGACGAATGGAGACGTGTCGTCTTCAGCGATGAGAGTCGCTTGTGCCTTGGTGCCAATGATGGTCGTATGCGTGTTTGGCGCCGTGCAGGTGAGCGCCACAATCAGGACTGCATACGACCGTGGCACACAGGGCCAACAACCGGCATCATGGTGTGGGGAGCGATCTCCTACACTGGCCGTACACCACTGGTGATCGTCGAGGGGACACTGAATAGTGCACGGTACATCCAAACCGTCATCGAACCCATCGTTCTACCATTCCTAGACCGGCAAGGGAACTTGCTGTTCCAACAGGACAATGCACGTCCGCATGTATCCCGTGCCACCCAACGTGCTCTAGAAGGTGTAAGTCAACTACCCTGGCCAGCAAGATCTCCGGATCTGTCCCCCATTGAGCATGTTTGGGACTGGATGAAGCGTCGTCTCACGCGGTCTGCACGTCCAGCACGATCGCTGGTCCAACTGAGGCGCCAGGTGGAAATGGCATGGCAAGCCGTTCCACAGGACTACATCCAGCATCTCTACGATCGTCTCCATGGGAGAATAGCAGCCTGCATTGCTGCGAAAGGTGGATATACACTGTACTAGTGCCGACATTGTGCATGCTCTGTTGCCTGTGTCTATGTGCCTGTCGTTCTGTCAGTGTGATCATGTGATGTATCTGACCCCAGGAATGTGTCAATAAAGTTTTCCCTTCCTGGGACAATGAATAGTTACTAATTGGGGTAGCGTGCAAATGCGTTTAGCTGTAACAATGATTCAGGGTAATTGTGAAGAGCTTCCGGACCACAACTAGGACCCAAAGTGAGGGATAAAAATGTACCCCAGAATATACGTTTACGTATTAAAATGAAAACTACAAAATAATGGAAAATGTCGCTTCATATGGTCCGTAAATGTTTTCGGACTTAACGCAACTCCGAGGAAAGTTTAGCGTGGAACGGAATCCAAGAAGCCTAAAATGTCCAGCGCTGAGCGAATACAACTACGGCATTGCCGTATTCTGGCTGTTTATATATCCCTGTATTTGAATACACATGCCTATATCAGATTCCTTGGCGCTTCAGCGTACATTACAAGCGTTGACAGGTTGATATTCTTCACAAGCACGCCACCTGTTAAGCCGTTAAGGGGCGAACACGTTTAACGCGTTTCACGCGCTGCTCGAGATAATGCCAAGGTGTGAAACCTGGAAGTTTAAACACGCCGACACTCAGTACGTGATAAGTGGAAACGCTGCGCATATTCGGAGCCCTAATCAGAGATAATGCTGTACGTGAGTGGTTAGTAAATTTTGCTTGTGGCAGCAATGACAGTGCAAACGCAAGGTGAAGTGGGGAGTTCTTAAGGGCAAGCTATATCGACCTCGCAGATCAATTTTGTTTGCGTGTGCAGAAGTATTTCGTGACCGTACACCGAAAAAAAGCGACGCCTCTGTTTTTGCGGCTTTCCTTCATTATCGAGTATAGTTTTCCACAAAGCTTTAAATACGTATATTTCAATAGTTCATATTTCCACCGAGATTTTCTTGTTTTGTCTGCCTGAAGTGTCTATCTTGTGAGTTGAAAGAACCTTGCATCCTTTCCTGAACTAATCATACTGTTGAAAGGTTTCAGTGACATAAAAACTTCAGCAAGCCTAAGGTAAGAGGATCCAATCTACATCTATATTTATACTTTGCGAATCACTGAGAGAAGCGTGAGAGAGGTTACTTTTCATTGTCGCGCATTTTCATATTGTAGTTCTGATACAGCGGCAGCCATTTCCTACGGCAAACAACAACCCACTTTATCTTTACCAACTGATGTCGGTGTTTGTAGCCGGCCGCTGTGGCCGAGTGGTTCTAGGCGCTTCATTCCGGAACCGCGCTGCTGCTACGGTCGCAGGTTCGAATCTTGTCTCGGGCATGGATGTGTGTGGTGTCCTTAGGTTAGTTAGGTTTAGGTAGTTCTAAGTCCAGGGGACTGATGACCTCAGATGTTAGTCCCATAGTGCTTAGAGCCATTTGAATCATTTTTTGAACACTCTGTTTAATTATGTGTTATTAACCTTGTTAATGAAATTGGTTTTAAATTCCTGAGAAATTAAAGAAACGATAAATTGCTGCCTGCTAAAAATAGACAATACCTTAAATTTGGTCTGACTGGATTGGTGTACCCGAAGGTAAACAAATAAAAATAACAAAAAATATATGAAGTTCCTTCCCGTTCCATTACGAGAACGAAGGGTGGGAAGTATGAATAATTGAACACCTCCACCTAAATTTACCCGCAGGATCTCTACAGGGTACATACGAGGTGAGCTGTGGAATATTCGTGGTTTATGCCCTGAAAGCCGGTTTTGGAAGTTTTCTCAGCAGGGTTTCGCTAGATATATGCCATCTTTCTTTGAATATTTGCAAATTAATATTTTTCAAAATCTCTCTCACATTCTCAAACCAGTTACACAAACGTGTGACCATTTGGGTCGTCTGTCAGCGCATACGCTCCGTATGTGGGTCATTCCACATCGTTCTCTTGGCGAGTTCGTAGTGGGGACGTACGCCATTGCCTTATGGTAGACGTTTATCATGTGGAAGGTAACTGAAACAGAAATAAATGATCAAGGATAGAAAAGAAATTGAAATCGTTCAGCAGAGGAAAGGGCAATTGAAGTGAAAGGATACCAACACGATTCTACACAGAGTACGCGAAAGTACTTCCTCGTGTTCTAGCAGCAGTGTATCGTAGATGCATCACATTCTCCCATCAAAATAATGCGCCCTCTTTCAACCTCACTAATTTGACGGTACGGTTCGCACATACGTCAGCGAGGCATCCTGCACGTCTGCTCAAGTCACGCTGATACATTACATTCGGCTTATAGCAACGACGAGAGCCGTAGGCACATTTTAGCGGTAGGTAGTGTTACGCCACGATATCGATATCGACTTTGAACCTGCGGGCCGACATAGTTCAAATGCTAATCACTTCTGGAGAACATTCTAATGTACATGTCCTGTCAATATGAACGTCCTATCCTTAGTCGCTCAAGGTGTTCTGCTTTTTCTAAACATGAGTGTATATCTTCCTCTTACGTAAGTCTCGCAAAAAGACCAAGAGAGATAAAATTAGAGAGACTCAACCCCACAGAGGCTTAACAGGAATCGTTATTCCAACGAACCGTTCCCGACTGTGACAGGGAAAGAGGAATGACACTATTACACGAAATACTCTCCACCGAACACCGTAAGGTGGCTTGCGGAATATACAGGGTCTTACAAAAAGGTACGGCCAGACTTTCAGGACACATTCCTCACACACAAAGAAAGAAAATATGTTATGTGGACATGTGTCCGGAAACGCTTACTTTCCATGTTAGAGCTCATTTTATTGCTTCTCTTCAAATCACATTAATCATGGAATGGAAACACACAGCAACAGGACGTACCAGCGTGACTTCAAACACTTTGTTACAGGAAATGTTCAAAATGTCCTCCGTTAGCGAGGATACATGCATCCACCCTCCGTCGCATGGAATTCCTGATGCGCTGATGCAGCCCTGGAGAATGGCGTATTGTATTACAGCCTTCCACAATACGAGCACGGAGAGTCTCTACATTTGGTACCGGGGTTGCGTAGACAAGAGCTTTCAAATGCCCCCATAAATGAAAGTCAAGAGGGTTGAGGTCAGGAGGGCGTGGAGGCCATGGAATTGGTCCGCCTCTACCAATCCATCGGTCACCGAATCTGTTGTTGAGAAGCGTACGAACACTTCGACTATAATGTGCAGGAGCTCCATCGTGCATGAACCACATGTTGTGTCGTACTTGTAAAGGCACATGTTCTAGCAGCACAGGTAGAGTATCCCGTATGAAATCATGATGACGTGCTTCATTGAGCGTAGGTGGAAGAACATACTGACGAAACTAAAATGAGCTCTAATATGGAAATTAAGCGTTTCCGGACACATGTCCACATAACATCTTTTCTTTATTTGTGTGTGAGGAATGTTTCCTTAAAGTTTGGCCGTACCTTTTTGTAACACCCTGTAGATGCAGATATAGGTAAGTGCTTTCGCAATGTGGTATTGTATACGAAGCGTGACGGAAGATTATGGAAAGGAAATGAGGAAAGAATGTGCAATCCATTACCCGTACACTGGCTACTTCTGTCGAGTAGAGCAGTGGCGTACCGGTCGCATCCGGAGAACTGCCCCATTCGAAGAACGTACCTCCATCAACAGTGACACGTCTTCTCGACTCTGTAGAACAAGGCCGCAGCAGGGATGTTCGATACCTAACCCAGGACATGGCCCATACTACCGTGATCAAGAACTGTGCATCAGTAATTCCCTTTCTTCTGTTGTACAAATACCGACCAAGGAACTTCCTTCTGCCGTCGGGATTCGAGCTTGCTACGTGTGCGTTGAGAACAATCACGGCAGTGAGCTTTTAGCGACGTCGGCTCCGCAAGGGGAGAAGGAGCACGTAACTGGAACAAATAAATTTTTTAAAGAGCGGATAGAGTAGTAAGCGATTTATGCCTGAGGCGATAATCAACATGTTATACCTGTGTTACAAACGCCGTTGTGTCCTTCTCTTTTTAGAAGTACGATGCTAGCATTAGAAATGTCTGTACTTCACTTGAAAAAGACAAGTTTGTACCAATATGTCAGCAATTAACATAGCTATGTTGCTTGGTGAGGAGTGTCTCAAAATTAATTTAGATAGAAACAGACTTACGATATCTTAAACGGTTCTGGAAGTAGTTGGGTTGGACGGCTCAGCTGAATCACCCTATGGATATGATCGCTCAGTTCACACCTTCTCGTGTTTAGTCATACTGAATCTCACTTCCCGTGCCGCAAAACACGGCGGAGCTGGCGTTGTCGCGGGACGGTCGATCGCACATGGCGATGAAGCTTTACGACTAAGCCGCGGTGATCGGTTTACGTAATGAAGTTAGGAGAGCGGGTCTTAGCTGGCAAAGGGACACTCACTTCGTCCTCTGGTGCACGCACGCACGCAGTGTTTGGGGAACTGTACGGGCGCTCATGATAACAGCTGTCGGTGTGACGCACGTAGTCCTTTTGTATGTTAGGCCGTGACATTATGATGCATTTAAACAACTGCTAAAATCATCGCATGTTTTATACTAACGTCTCGATCTGTCGTTTCAAAGCACGTTTTTTTAACTTTTCTTTTTCCATCAGCTAGTTTTCGAAATGGTTCTGTACTGACGTGAAACAGAGGAGAGAGTGTCACGGATATGTTACGCGAATTGGGGCGGCGATCATTAAACGGCGGTTTTCGTTGTGGCGATACCTTTCCACATAATTTCTATCGTCAATTTTCTCCCGCGAATGCGAAAATATTTTGTCGACGGCTACCTACATAGGGATAAATGACCATCGCAGTAGAATAAGTGAAATCGGAGGTCGCACAGAAAGATTTAGATGTTCGTTTTCCCCGCGCGATTTTCGAGAGTGGAACGGTAGAGAAATAGTGTGAAAGTAGTTCGATGAAATTTCTGCAGGACACTTAATTGTGAACTGTAGAGTAGTTAAGTAGATGCAGAGGCCAGGAGAGCTTAGAATTCCATAAGTATTATCACGCACGTGAATTTTGTTTAATACGATAATTTACTGTCCTTTCGGAGAATGCCGTGGCTGACATCTGAAGACGACTTTAGACTAGAGTTGAAACCGATAACTATAAGGGCGTAGCAACCGGATGGGAAGGGATGCAAGCTGTCATCCCCAAGACATTTAAAATAAAAATAAAAACAACAAGTTTTCACATAGACAGACGTATCAGTTTGCAGAAAGAACACTGAATTCAGACTGACTAGCAGGAAGTGTACTCACAGCCATTCGTTGTGAAGTCTCAAGCAAAACTATTTTGTCATTCACCCCGCGAAACTAACATGAGTTGCGTGAATCTCGTGCCCCCCCCCCCAAAAAAAAGCTCAGGTATTGGTTATACTTCTACGTAAAGGAAGGCGGGTAAATCGACCACTCTAAGGGAAACTGGGTTTCCACCAGACCATGGTGGCCCGAATCTACATACTGTAAGATACCACAGCAAATAACTTTCAGTGCAATAGAAAATAATATATAGGAACTATACGCATTTTCCTCTACTTTTCGCTACGTAGAGGATGGAAGGAGGGATGTGGCCAGTTCCATCGCAACCACACCCCGTATACCATCATCTTTCCGGCGTGCGTCAGTGATATTATTAATTGTTGTGTGTTGTTCTGCTTTCGGACATATTTTCTAGCCACCCTGATGTCGTAGTATCTGAAACAGTGCCAAGTGGTTGGAGCAAGTCGTTTTCAATCGGATTTTTGTATTAGGCCAAATATAACAGAACAGGGACGGTTATAAATAATATAAAATTATTAATTCAAACAAAATCGTCAAAATCGGATGGAATGATCAATGATCCTTTTATACACAAAACTGTTTATACGCCAATCAGATTTGTAGTACTACGCCTCATATATAGAGGTAACTAACTCTTTATTTGGGTGAAAACCTTAACCACATTTACCGACGAATACTGTGGCCAGTTTTTCCGGTGGGTCACCATGTCGGCATTAGTGGTTCACAGAGGGAACTATCAGTCTGAAAGAAACAACAAGGAACTATATTTGAAGGCCCGAAAGACGTTTTTTAACTTTTGATGTGGCAAGAAATTGTTACTCTATGTATATATGAGGTAACAAAAATGATTTATAGAACTTATCTGACATCAGGCAACTAAAAATTAGAAAAGTTTTTACTAAAAAATAACGGAACACTTCACTCCACCTTCCCTTAACTGTATGAGTAAAATCTGTGATTGGCATCTTGCTAGATACAAGGGAAAACAAAATGTTCGTAATTTGTCGGTCACGCTGTTCTGATACAATACTAAAGTGCTGAGATGATGTATTGTTTTTCTAGCCGCCTGCGAGATGATGTATCACTTCGCACATGATTGGACAGCATCTTGCTGTACAGTTGAGGGTCGCCATTTCATCCCACGAAAACATCCTCTACGTGAGAAACCCCCTACGACGTAACCAAACAGGGCAATGTTGGCAAGGTACATACATTGTCTTTCGGGGTTTTCGACGTACAAGCACTTTCTCAAAGGTGTGTTACGCCACTACTGTGTTGGCAACGTTTTTCTACGCTTCACGCGACAAACGGCGGCATTATCAGTCGCTGTGGGGTGTGGCGAGACTCACAGGTTTTATCATCCAGTGTGAGTTGGGGGTGGAACCACAGTCTAACATAACAATCGCGACACTCCGTCTCCTTTCTCTTACCCACTGCGATTGCAGCGCATCAAGCAGCCAGCAATTACACTATTGACTTCGGTGAGATCTTGAAAGCGAAAGCGAATCGTAATAGTTTATATTGGTCTATAGAATGGTTTTTACAAACGCGAGCGTCTGTAGCGCAATAAATTGCAGCAACAACAAGAACAAGATACCACTTTTGTCTTTTTTTAGGTTCCCTAATGATCTTAGGAGGTGTGAACCGCTACATACAGAATAGTTTATTTATCATTTTCTTGTAAACTAGAGGAATTTACTGGAGAATGTCGTGTTCTTTACGAACAAGAAAAGATGCTGGTAAACAGCAAAATACATGACCTTTTGCACGAACGCCTCGTATATCTGCTCAAAAACGTGAAATTTTCTTCATTATACTTCCAGGCAAATCAGTGAATGCAGAACAGAGAATACGCATACGAAATGCAATACCTACATTATTTAAAGTAGCAGATAAGCTACCACAACTGTAGCTGAAGGAAAAGCGACACAGGTGTGATAATAAAAGAACAAAATCAATAGGGCTGTTTCCTACCACAGAAGAAACCAATTCCACAATTGTTGCTGCATCTGATCAACAAGGCTCTGAGCAATATGGGACTTAACGTCGGAGGTCATCAGTCCCCTAGAACTTAGAACTACTTAAACCTAACTAACCTAAGGACATCACACACATCCATGTCCGAGGCAGGATTCGAACCTGCGACCGTAGCGATCTCGCAGTTCCAGACTGAAGCGCCTAGAACTGTTCAAGAACAGACAAGAAAAGAAATACATTCTTCTCATGCACGAAATGGGTGTTTATTATTCCCTTGTTTTCAGCGGAGTGAGCTGCAGTTATACACATATTCGAATATATTTCTTCATCGTTAAGTTGTTGCTTATGTCACTAAATGAGGAAGGATTCGACTGTTTTTACATGTATTTCATAGTCATTCGTGTCTCTTGATAATTTTCTAATCCTTGGAACGCAAAAATGTAATGACTATTTCGCTCATTAACTAGAAAAATAACTGAAAACAAACTCTGATTCTAAGGCTGTTTTCTCGCCGCTTGGGGCGCTAGTGTCTCGTCAGCTATCAGACGGCAACAACTTTCACAGCAGTGAGTGTCGCGACTGCATATGTTAAGACTGCGGTGGAACTGGGTGGGTGTGCCAGCAGATGTGCTCGCCGCCTTGTGCTGCGTCGGGTGCGTGTGGAGAGGCGCTGTCTGAGGCGACGCCGAAGGCCGGTGGCATTCCAGGCTGTAGTTGTAGCTGTCCTGTCCGCGGCTGTAGTTGTGGCGGCACCCGGCTTATACTGGGCCAGCGCCTATCGTTACCCTGGTGGTGGTGGTGGCGTCTGGGGACATCAACTTCAAAGATCCTCTGGAAACGGAGCTCTGCTAACATCGTGGGCGGCCTACTCTCGCTGCACTACGCGCGTTGCCGCAGCGTATTTCGCGATTTGATATCTTGGTATCTTTATTTTGTTATTTGCTTTATTCTCGTGGCATGTCGCTAATCTTGCGAGAGAACTCTCTGTTTCTCCTAACTGTGCATTCCCGCGAAAGATACCTGGTATCTGAAAGTCAAATAATAATGAAGTTTTACAATCGACGAATAAAGAAACAGCCTACACTGCGCATAAAACTCCTAAAAGTCCTAATTTTTTTTGTAAATATTGTTCAAAAAAGAAATAATCAGCTCTATTGGGGGAGCAAGACACAGGAACCAGGAAGAGTAAAAATGAGAAAGAAAGGATAAATGAAAAGGGTGAAGAAGTTTGTTACGTCTGCACGTTTATTTTCTCGAGAGAATAAATGTTTATGCCACTATTTCAGTTCCCAACAAGACATTAAGAATTACTGTGCTGCGACTTTCGTCAAGAACATCCATTACTAATCTTTCTTTGCTTATTAATAAGTTCAGCTAGCTTCTGCTTGTTGTTACACGAGCGACTTCCTTGTCTCAATCGACTGCTCGTGGCAAGTGGACTACCTCAGCGCCCCTGGTGTGTTACTCCCGTACTAAGAGTCGCGTGTGTTCTGAGTGCTGCCTGCCGCTTAGATCTGTACTGAACAGTGAGAGTGAGGTTATGAGAGAAGGTCTTTCACCCCCCCCCCCCCAAATATAGTGACAGTATAAGAATTGCCAATTATATTGTTAGATAGTTTATTGATGACAAAAATAAAATTCCTAGTGAATCCTATGAGAAGCTCGTGTGGCAGTTCTCGACATTACTGAGAATTGGATAAATACAAAAAATATCGTCCGAACATTACTTTGGTTAATTGAGAGGGCCTCAGTGAAAGATGAGTGTGATCGTAGGACAATGAAACTTTGTGGAAACATTTGTAAGGACGAGCCGAAGATAAATAAGGAATAAACGACTGAAAAAAACAGAATTTCATTTCTGCATAAGAGGGCAACATTTATTAATTGCGTACCACCTTTACGTTACAAGTAACAAACATTGTTTAGTGTGACGACCATCTGCATCCACGATAGCCTAGCCTGGAAGCGCGCTAGATGTAGTCTACCATTTCACAACTGCTGGAAGCACTTTTCGAACGGTGGACCACGGAATGTTCGGCTGTCGTGACACAGTTCGTGCACTGCTTGAAGGTCGCACATTGCCTCCAGAATTCTCAGGCCCAGCAACAGTAACTACTTCAACACTTTGCTGTACAGTTGCCCGTCAGCCTTTCCCAGCAGCAATTCACAAATCTCTAATACGTATAGATGTAGAGATAAAGCGAAATATGAAAATTTGTGCCCGACCGGGTCTCGAACCCGGATTTCCCGCTTTCGTGCGCGGTCGCCTTACCACGTAGGCTATCCGAGCTGCAGTTCGTCATCAAACATACAGATGGACCCATGACGAAAATGACAATGATAGTCTATGACTTCTCGTTATCTTGGTTCTAAGAATCCGAGGGGGAACCACGAGATGTGCGGGTGTGGGTAAATGATCTGTGAGAAGAAAGAGATAGGTGTGTGACGTACAGCAGTTTGGGTCGGTCAGGGGAGCGTTCTCGGCTAGCCTCGGTGGTAAGGTGACCGCTCGCGATAAGCCGGAAATTCGGTTTTGAGTCCCAAACTGTCACAAATTTTCGTATGTCGCTTTAGGCAGCAGATCCATACCTACTACAGTTTAGTTGAATATCAGGAATAAATTTCAATGCTTGAAACTACAGGTCGCCATCTGTGGTGTCACCGCCAGACACCACACTTGCTAGGTGGTAGCTTTTAAATCGGCCGCGGTCCGCTAGTATACGACGGACCCGCATGTCGCCACTGTCAGTGATTGCAGACCGAGCGCCATCACACGGCAGGTCTAGAGAGACGTACTAGCACTCGCCCCAGTTGTACAGCCGACATTTATAGCCATGGTTCACTGACAACTACGCTCTCATTTGCCGAGACGATAGTTAGCATAGCCTTCAGCTACATTTGCTACGACCTAGCAAAGCGCCATTACCAGTATAGATATTGAGATTCTATTAATGTATCATCCAGAGCGATGTTCTACAAATGTGGATTAAAGTTAAGTATTCCAGAAGCTACGTACTTTTCTTTATAGCATTCATTACGTATCCTGTTTCAGACCTCACGCCAGCCTGCGTGAGTTTAAGCGCGTGCCTTTCGGCTTCCTCTCATTGTGTCTAGGCTGTCTTGTCTAGACACAACACCATCAATTGGCCGGCCGCTGTGACCGAGCCGTTCTAGGCGCTTCAGTCTGGAACCGCGCGACCGCTGCGGTCGCAGGTTCGGATCCTGCCTCGGGCATGGATGTGTGTGATTTCCTTAGGTTAGTTAGGTTTAAGTAGTTCTAAGTTCTAGGAGACTGATGACCTCAGATGATAAGTCCCACAGCCATTTGAACCATATGCCATCAATTATAAATACCAGAATGGTCTGTTAATTCCAACTTGTTCTTCAATCCCGGTATGGAGAGAGGACATCTCTGTATTCCTTTAATGCGTCGGTAATCGCGAAGAGCAACATCATTAAAACAGCTTTACGAGTTAAGCCCTGTTTACCCTCCCCAGATCCATGTTGACTGTCTTCAAAACTGAAATACACACTGATTCTTGAGTTCCAATCCTACGTCGCCGTACCAGTACAGACGCCTAACGGCAAGTCATGACATTAACACTACAAACAACGCAAATCTTGCAGCGTACAGTCTGAACGTCATTCCTGTTGTTTGTACCTCAAGGAAAACTCAGGACAGCAAAACTGCAGCATATCACATTTCGTAAACATCACGAATAAATAGTACAGCACACATAAAATGCACCTGAAAAACATTTCCCGAAAATATAAGTAAAAAGAAATTCGTGACTGTTAGCAGAACAACTTATTCGTTCAAATGGTTCAAATGGCTCTAAGCACCATGTGACTTAACATCTGAGGTCACCAGTCCCCTAGACTTAGAACTACTTAAACCTAACTAACCTAAGGACATCACACACATCCATGCCCGAGACAGGATTTGAACCTGCGACCGTAGCAACCGCGTGGTTCCGGACTGAAGCGCCAAGAACCGCTCGGGCACAGCGCAGATTCGTAACAAACCCATAAACTGTATATATTTATGATTGCTGGTCCGAATGTCAGGCGAAAATGTCATGCTAAAAATAACGCCGAATCCGGCTTTTATCACTTTTGGGCCTGAATCGGCCTTAAGGTGTTTAGTTGGCAGGGAGGGTGCGGAGGGTGTGCGGCCGGCTGGCCCCTTTTGACCGGCGCGGCGCTGGGAAGGCCCCCGAGCCGCACTTGACTCTCGTCGGCGGCGCATTCCGTTCCGCCGGCGGCGCTGGCGCTGACTGGGCGCGCCTTCCGGTGACGTCACGCCGGCTTCCGCCGCCCCCGCAGCCGCGCCGGCGCCAACAAGGGCTCGCCTTCACGGCCCCGCACCTACAGTGTCCCCACAACACAGGCCTTCCGGCCGGCTCCTGTGCGCAGCACTGTGTTCCCCACTCTCCCACACACGGTTTGCCGAAACAAACAAAAGAAGAAAAAAAAGTCTTCACAGCGATTTACAAATCGATGACACAAGGGGTGAAAGTCTATTAATGGATGGTTGGAAGATCTTGTGCCGGCCGTTGTGGCCAAGCGGTTCTAGGCACTTCAGTCGGCAACCGCGCGACCGCTACGGTCGCAGTTTCGAATCCTGCCTCGGGCATGGATGTATGTGATGTCCTCAGGTTAGTTAGGTTTAAGTAGTTCTAAGTTCTAGGGGACTTATGACCTCAGATGTTAAGTCCCATAGAGCTCAGAGCCATTTGAACCATTTTTTGAAGATCGTTTGTTCGATGAGAACAGCTAAGACATTCCAATATCCGACAGTTTGTTCTAGTGCCACAATTTGTTCTTACGCATGGCCCAGTTTTTGACAGTTGTATATCTATATTTTCTTTCTCAGACCCAGCGAGTTATTTTTCTGACAAGGGAACCTACCCATCGCACCCCCCTCAGATTTAATTATAAGTTGGCACAGCGGATAGGCCTTGAAAAACTGAACACAGATCAATCGAGAAAACAGGAAGAAGTTGTGTGGAACTATGAAAAAAATAAGCAAAATATACTAACTGAGTAGTCCATGCGAAGATAGGCAACATTAAGATTCAAAAATGGCTCTGAGCACTATGGGACTTAACAGCTACGGTCATCAGTCCCCTAGAACTTAGAACTACTTAAATCTAACTAACCTAAGGACATCACACAACACCCAGTCATCACGAGGCAGAGAAAATCCCTGACCCCGCCGGGAATCGAACCCGGGAATCCGGGCGCAGGAAGCGAGAACGCTACCGCACGACCACGAGCTGCGGACAACATCAACGATAGTGTGACCTCAGGAGCACCGTGGTCCCGTGGATAGCGTGAGCAGCTGCGGAACGAGAGGTCCTTGGTTCAAGTCTTCCCTAGAGTGAAAAGTTTACTTTCATTATTTTCGCAAAGTTATGATCTGTCCGTTCGTTCATTGACGTCTCTGTTCTCTCTAATAAGTTTAGTTGTCTGTGTTTTGCGACCGCACCGCAAAACCGTGCGATTAGTAAGGCGAAAGGACGTGCCTCTCCAATGGGAACCGAAAACATTTGATCGCAAGGTCATAGGTCAACCGATTCCTCCACAGGAAAACACGTCTGATATATTCCATACGACATTGGTGACGGCATGTGCGTCACATGACAGGGATATGTTGTCGACTGACGTCGTGTGTTTCGATGTTTGTTTAGGTGTAGCGTCCCCATACTACGGCGCAGTTAGCTCGCATCGGACGGACGGACGGACAGATAATAATTGAAAATAAAAAAATAAACTTTTCACTCGAGGGAAAACTTGAACCAAAGAACTCTGGTTCTGCAGCTGCTCACGCTAAGCACGGGACCACGGCGCTCCTGAGCTCAGACCATCCTTGATGTTGCCTATCTTGCGCATGGACTACTCAGTTTGTATATTTTGCTTATTTTTTCCATAGTTCCACACAACTTCTTCCTGTTTTCTCGATTGATCTGTGTTCAGTTTTTCAAGGCCTATCAACAGTGCCAACTTCTAACTAAATCTGAGGGGGGTTAGTGGGGAGGTTTCCTTGTGAGTGAACAGAGAGAGAGGAGAGAGAGAAAGAATAATAATTTATTTTTTAGGGCTTCGCACGTGAATCGAAACAGGACAATTACAGGATCACTTTGTTGCCCATCTGTCTATCTGTCTGTGTCCCTGTCCGACTATTCAAACGCTTTTTATTCAAAACGCTTTTACTCAGGATCGGATAGACGTGTCAAGTTGAGATTTATGACACATAGTAAGATCTGTGGTCTCTTGGCAGTAAAATAAATGTTAGCTTCCAAGTTAGCACAATCGGAAGGTTAGTCCCTTTACGTCACGTATATTGATATTTGCAAACTCACTCGTCAAAACCTAGGCGGTGCTTCCCGTTGGTCTAGAATCATGAAATATGGTAAGAGGCAAGGTTTCACACTACAACCAAAGTAAAGTCTCCGAAAATTGTGAATTTTTAATTGTATCACAAGAAAAAAAATTGTTTCATTTGTTCAAATGGCTCTAAGCACTATGGGACTTAACATCCGAGGTCATCAGTCCCCTAGACTTAGAGCTACGTAAATCTAACCAACGTAAGGACATCACCCACGTCCATGTCCGAGGCAGGATTTGAACCTGCGACCGTAGCAGCAGCGCGGTTCCGGACTGAAGCGCCTAGAACAGCTCGGCTACAGCGGCCGTCGTTTCATTTGTTATCTGATTGTAAGTCTGTCTGTTAAGACCCCTTTTTCCCAGGAACGAGTAGATGTATCAAACTGAAATTTATATCACACACTGAGGCCTATAGTTAGAGGTCTGCGCGGATATATCCACGGATGTCCGCGGTATTTGTTACTTGGCGGATAAAATCGCGGATATCCGCGGGTCATCTGCGGATATTGAACAAGGCATCTGCCCAGTACGTATGTTGCAATGTTAGTTGAAAACTTCAAGTCTGTAGACATTCTTGGAATCTTGCAGGGCCCCGGTAGAGCGGATGTCTGTTGTCCCCAGCCCCTGGCTACGACCGACATAGCTGTACCCAAGAGACCTGCGCCTAATCCGTTTCCGCGACCGAGTATTTTGTGTCGCCTGTGAAGTGCTCTCTGGGTGGCAAACCTGCTCACTGTCTACCAGACAGGTGCCCTTTGCAATTTTCCGTTGCCTTCAGTTAGCGCTTTGTAGTGACCGAGGGACAACGTGCATCGTAGCCAATATCAGTGAGAGTTCTTTCTTCAGATGAACACCATGACGGATAAGGTTTCGTGTAAGGTGAAAAAAGGTGATTTTACATTAGTGAAGGAAAACAAATTGAAATCGCCAATTTGGAAAAAATTCGGATACGTATTTGATGGCAACGAAAAGATAGAAGATATACAGGGTGTTACAAAAAGGCACGGCCAAACTTTCAGGAAACATTCCTCACACAGAAAGAAAGAAAATACGTTATGTGGACATGTGTCCGGAAACGATTACTTTCCATGATAGAGCTCATTTTATTACTTCTCTTCGAATCACATTAATCATGGAATGGAAACATACAGCAACAGAACGTACCAGCGTGACTTCAAACACTTTGTTACAGGAAATGTTCAAAATGTCCTCCGTTAGCGAGGACACATGCATCCACCCTCCGTCGCATGGAATCCATGATTCGCTGATGCAGCCCTGGAGGATGGCGTATTGTATCACAGCCGTCCACAATACGAGCACGAAGAGTCGCTACATTTGGTACCGGGGTTGCGTAGACAAGAGCTTTCAAATGCCCCCATAAATGAAAGTCAAGAGGGTTGAGGTCAGGAGAGCGTGGAGGCCATGGAATTGGTCCGCCTCTACCAATCCATCGGTCACCGAATCTGTTGTTGAGAAGCGTACGAACACTTCGACTGAAATGTGCAGGAGCTCCATCGTGCATGAACCACATGTTGTGTCGTACTTGTAAAGGCACATGTTCTAGCAGCAGAGGTAGAGTAAAATGGTTCAAATGGCTCTGAGCACTATGGGACTTAACATTTATGGTCATCAGTCCCCTAGAACTTAGAACTACTTAAACCTAACTAACCTAAGGACATCACACAACACCCAGCCATCACGAGGCAGAGAAAATCCCTGACCCTGCCGGGAATCGAACCCGGGAACCCGGGCGTGGGAAGCGAGAACGCTACCGCACGACCACGAGCTGCGGGCAGAGGTAGAGTATCCCGTATGAAATCATGATAACGTGCTCTATCGAGCGTAGGTGGAAGAACATGGGGCCCAATCAAGACATCACCAACAATGCCTGACCAAACGTTCACAGAAAATATGTGTTGATGACGTGATTGCACCATTGTGTGCGGATTCTCGTCAGCCCACACATGTTGATTGTGAAAATTTACAATTTGATCACGTTGGAATGAAGCCTCATCCGTAAAGAGAACAATTGCACTGGAATGAGGATTGACACGTTGTTGGACGAACCATTCGCAGAAGTGTACCCGCGGAGGCCAATCAGCTGCTGATAGTGCCTGCACACGCTGTACATGGTACGGAAACAACTGGTCCTCCCGTAGCACTCTCCATACAGTGACGTGGTCAACGTAACCTTGTACAGCAGCAACTTCTCTGACGCTGATACTAGGGTTATCGTCAACTGCACGAAGAATTGCCTCGTCCATTGCAGGTGTCCTCGTCGTTCTAGGTCTTCCCCAGTCGCGAGTCATAGGCTGGAATGTTCCGTGCTCCCTAAGACGCCGATCAATTGCTTCGAACGTCTTCCTGTAGGAACACCTTCGTCCTGGAAATCTGTCTCGATGCAAACGCACCGCGCCACGGCTATTGCCCCGTGCTAATCCATACATCAAATGGGCATCTGCCAACTCCGCATTTGTAAACATTGCACTGACTGCAAAACCACGTTCGTGATGAACACTAACCTGTTGATGCTACGTACTGATGTGCTTGATGCTAGTACTGTAGAGCAATGAGTCGCATGTCAACACAAGCACCGAAGTCAACATTACCTTCCTTCAATTCGGCCAACTGGCGGTGAATCGAGGAAGTACAGTACAAACTGACGAAACTAAAATGAGCTCTAACATGGAAATTAAGCGTTTCCGGACACATGTCCACATAACATCTTTTCTTTATTTGTGTGTGAGGAATGTTTTCTGATAGTTTGGCCGTACCTTTTTGTAACACCCCGTAGTGGCTTGTTTTGCATGTAAAAAAGTGTATTTCTGCACTGGACACAAAAGTGGAACTTCAAATTTGGTAAAACATTCGTGTGAGGCTGGACAAAGTAGCATAATTACTTATTTAAATACCAAGAGAGATGAGAAAGTTCCTTAAGTTCCGCCAAATTTTAAGACAGGCGTGACAGAAATACTTATCAATCTTGTCAGCAAAGACATTTTACCATTCGAAGTTGAGTGTGGATCTGGGTTTCTCGAGACGGCACAGTTTCTTATTGATGTGGGGGCCAAGTACGGTGCAGTGAGTGCTAAGGAACTGCTACCTCATCCAACCATCATATCCAGAAATTTGAAGGAAACGGCCGATCGTCTGCGTAAAACTGTCTCCACAGAAGTGAAGAATATATTCAGAGATATAGGTGGAGCACTAACTGTCGATTTATGGACTGATTCGTGCCGTAAAATAAACTATATGGGAGTGACTGCACATTATGTTAATTATGAAGAAGTGAAACTTGAGGATCGAGTGTTGTGCACCAGAAATTTGAGAGTGAGATTAAAAAAACAGGAGAAAACATTAAACTTGGATTAATTAAGATACCACGGTCGTTCGATTTATTCAGTGCTGTGAATAACATCGTGTTCGTTACGGATAGAGGTCCAAATATTGTGGCAGCAGTTCGCCAATACAAGAGGCTCTCGTGCTCAGCACACACTCTTAATACTGTGCTGGAGCACACGACTCGAGCAGACGTGAATGATGAGAAGAGTGACGTGCAGCGACTGATAAATTCCTGTCGAGCTATCACAACTTTCTTTAAAAGATCTGCTGGTCTTCAGAATCGCCTTCGGAAGTCATGGAAAGGAGATATAGACACACGATGGAACAGTAAATAGTATATGTTTGAGTCTATTAATTCACAATGGTTTGAAGTTTTGTCAATTTTGTCAGAGGAAAATCAAGATAATTTGATTGATTCTATAGACAAGAGGATGTTGGAAGATATAATAACCTTTCTGACACCATATAAAATAGCTTCTTGTGATCTCGAAGCCTCCAAAACCCCTACGCTTTATTTATGTGTGTTGTGGAAGTTAAAACTTCTCTCCTTCCTTGAAAAAAATGATGGCGACAGCCCATTTCTGATACATTTAAAGAGTACAGCCAAATCTATTTTTATCAGCAAATGGGACATAACAGTAACCCATAAACTTGCAACGTTTTTGAATCCAAAATATAAAAACCTAAAATTTCTTAGCAGTGCCGAAAAAGAAGAAGTTGTAAAGGAAGCGAAAAATTATGTTGTGAGAAATTGTCCGCAGTTAAAAGATAAGGAGGAAACAACATCTGGAATTCCTGCAAAAAAACAGAAGTCTGACGTGCTTTTTAATGAATTTGAAGATTCCTCGGAAGATGAATCGTCGAGAGTTCTTGACTTTGCGTCAGATGAAATTCTCAGATATACGAATGATAAAGTCCAATTTTCGGAAGGCATCGACCTGATAGCTCGGTGGCATGGACGTGAAAACGTCTATCCGCGTCTTTCCAAACTCTCATACCTCGTGCACTGCATTCCAGCGTCCAGCGCGCCATCTGAGAGAAGCTTCTCTATTGCGGGACAAATAATGCAGGACCGACGCACGTCTTTGAAACCACAGACGATTGATGACATCATGTTCCTGCATAGTAATCTTCCAAAGTATAAAGGTACTTGTACAGCTTCTCTTACTTCACTGTATTTTTTGGACTTAAGTGAATTAGTTACAATTTGTTTTCATCTGATTCTTTCTTTTACAGAATTTGAATCAGAAGCAAGCAGAAGATGAAAATATTTAATCTGAAGCCTGTGAGTTTTTATTGTAATATTTATAGTAAAGAATTTCTTCGACATATTATTAGTATTTTTACTATTCCCAACAAGAACATTTAAGTAGCATTAGGTAAAATAAGGAAATATTTAACAAGCAATTTGTTTTGTTGTAATTTTCATATTAAAGAGCTGAATTTTAAGTTTTTACTCTTCGCAACAAGAACATTCAACAGCTAACACGTCAATATTATTAAACTAGGTAATGATGATCTCATAAGCGCCTACCTAAATTTTAGCGTGCACTACAGTAACATTTGCAGCCGCCGAGCATTTTCGCTCTGTGTGAACAGTGAAACAGCCCGGCCGGAGCGGTGGCACGGCGGGCCTTGTATTTAATTTCAAGTGGGACTTCCAACTACGGCTCACGACCACCAACAAGCTGTGACTGCGATAGCCCGTGAAAGATTATTCTGATCACATTGAAAACTTACAAAATATTCAAATCATCCAAAATAATAATGTGTCTTTTAATTTACCAGCCAATTAGTAAAGATAAGGGCTGAAATTCGTAACAAAGCTGAACATTTTAACTGTAACTCTGTATTGCTTAACAGGGAACAGTGCCTAACATTTGAAGTTCTGGGACTGGTTTTTATATAGACATCTGGAAATCGTTTGCAGTTCCATTAAACTTTGAAAGAAAAATATTTTTTAACATTGAAAGTATTAACTGCGAAATCCACTGCCCATTTTGTCTTAGTAATTTAGACCAATGTTGAGGATGTTTTAAAGTGTGAAAAACTTGTTTAGTTGAGAATGAAACAGACATTTCATTTATCGCTAGGTCTTAATTCGATAAAACAGCCAAAATATGAGGTTCGGGGTTTCAATCGTATTTTTAGCTAATGCTAAATGGACTCCTAATTTCTATAACCACTGATTTTGTTGTCACTCTTCGGAAGACGAGTTATTTCTTCCAGACAACGTCAATTATTGCTGGCAGTTAACTTTTTCACAGGTGCGCCAGCGTTTTGCAGTATAGGCCTAATACTGTAAATATTTTCACCTGGAAATGACGAGGACTGAACGCGTAAGCTATAATATAATCATCAGCTGACATGAATGGCTTCAAAATTTGACATATCCAAGCAGTGAGTACAAGAAAACTGTCGGTAAATGATGCAATGTGCTAGTAAGAGTTTAAAACCATCGTCATTTTCAGCTGCCTTGGCACAAGAGCAGCGAAATATAATTGTTTCCATACACGTATTTTCATCATTCAATACTATTATATTTAATTTTATTTTTTTAAATAGCGTTTCCAATCTCACGAGATCCGACCCGCTACTGTGTGTGCTCTGGAGCTCCAATGCTTTCCTGTTTGGAATAGTCTGCTTTAGAGTAGGTATAGAGCATTTCCTGTGATTTAAAAAGTCAAAAGTAGTTACGTTGTCGCAGAAATGGCACCCTAACAACAACTATGTCATTACATACCATAATTGTAAGTACTGCTGTCTATTACTATTAATTACTCGTTCAAAACTTAAATATATGCGGATGCGGATAAGGAACTTGCGGATGCGGATTAATTGCTGCGGATGCGGATGCGGTTGCGGATTAGGACCTTGCGGATGCGGTGCGGATGCGGATTGCACTTTTCTTATCCGCGCAGACCTCTACCTATAGTCCTTCGGTGGGGTAAGAGCGTTACGCTTCTTAGCCAATCCAATCATAATCATTTATGTCACATATTTTGACACTCGCAAACTCACTCACTGAAACCTATAGGGTACTTCTCCATGACGTAGGATCATGAAATTTGGCAAGAAGAAAGGTGTCAAGCAGGAGTGAAGGACAAAAAAAAGAAATTGTTAATTTGTTACGATATCACACGAACAATAATATTTTGTCATTTGTTATCCGACTTCAAATTTGAGATTAAAATATTCTTGATAGTGTTGGAGTCCCTGAGACCGATATCTTACCAGTATTAAGTTAATCTGCAATGACACCACACGAAAAAATTTCTTTTGTCATTTGTTATCCGATTTCAGATTTGTATTTAAAATATCCTCGTTAGTCTTGGAGTCTCTGGGAGCAATATCTTGCCAGTATTAACGGAGACAACTGGCAAAAATGGTCGAAAAGCTTAGTTATCGGACTGGATGAAATGTCTATATACATAATTATTTTTTTGCAGAACCCTCAATGTGCGTGGTGTGTTCGAAAGAACAGTAGGTTTCATGAATATACATGCGCCTCACCACCAATTAATGATCAATCAGTGCAGATGCATTTTTCTAACGAGCTCTTACAAACTTCCACTTGTCGCCGTTGAAGTTATGTGCCCGACTGCGGCTAAGACCGTAATTTCATTTTCGACACAAATAGTTTACTGTTTGAAGTGTGCCGGCCACGGTGGCCGAGCGGTTCTAGGCGCTTCAGTCCGGAACCGCGCGATTGCTGCGGTCGCAGTTTCGAATCCTGTCTCGGTCATGGATCTGTGTGATGTCCTTAGGTTAGTAGGTTTAAGTAGTTCTAAGTTCTAGGGGACTGATGACCTCAGATGTTAAGTCCTATAGTGCTTAGAGCCATTTCAACCATTTGTTCGAAGTGTAATACCTCACCACACTTGGACCTTGCATCTTCCACGTACAGAAGGCAAAGGCGTCACAATAATCAAGGAAGTAAATTTGGAGACAATGGGCACATCCTTCGCTGCCATCCTTGACAAGGTCCTAGCGAAGACGTCTTTTCTTACAACCTACTGTGAAATAGAAGTGTGTATTCGCAACGTGTGGATGATTGTCCGATGGTTCAAATGGCTCTGAGCACTATGGGACTCAACATCTTAGGTCATAAGTCCCCTAGAACTAAGAACTACTTAAACCTAACTAACCTAAGGACATCACACACATCCATGCCCGAGGCAGGATTCGAACCTGCGACCGTAGCAGTCCCGCGGTTCCGGACTGCAGCGCCAGAACCGCTAGACCACCGCGGCCGGCGTGGATGATTGTAATGTAATGAGTCGTTCTGCAGTGTAGTGCCGTCAGTGTGCGATTTACAGGGGGGGGGGGGATGGGGGGGGGGGGGATTTCCCCCCTCTGCATCAGACCATCCCCTCGTCTGGCTTTAGTTTATGCATCCCAACCTGGGATGTTTATTTCCCACGCACTGGAGTAAAACTTTACATATAATTTAAATGTGTGCAGCCGAACACTGAAAGTTTTTAATACAGTCTTACTTTTAATACTATTACTATGTTTGCTTATTAATTTTGAAAAAGTGTTATGTAGTAGTTAAGCATTTCAAAACATTTAGAACTAGATCGTCATTCTCTTGTTGTCATTGTTGCTTTCGTCAAGGTGCTTCATCCGTTTACTTGCGAGCTTGCGAGGGAAGTAGTGTGGCAGTCATACCGCAGCAGTCGTACCGCAGAGTTGGGTGAGCTGGGGGCTGAAGTTCCCACCCCGGGCCCTGACACAGGGTGGTGACCGGCCCGGTGCCTGTGCGAACATTTACCGTTAGGCCACCTTTTGGCAACGGTATGGCGCGGACTAACGCGCCTGGGACGAAAGCACACATTACTAAATAACGCACCATCGTCTGCTTCTAGTTCCTAGGATACTATTTCGTGGACCTTCTTCAAATACTCTTATCTTCCACCATCGTTTTCTTTTCCTTTGGTTTTCATTTCCGTTGTTAGCTGCATCTGCAAGTACCAAGTAGGCCGCCGCTGCGATACTTTATCATCCTTTATACTGTAAGCCCGACACACGTGTGGCACAAATTCTTTTGCTTTGGTATAAATTAACTTGCCGCAAGCAAAGTACGCCACATTTCCGTAGCATGCCACAATGTTGCAAGACGTCGCCCCAGCATAAATGAGGCTTTAGAGCCAGGTCTGTATTGTATGGTGGATGTGATGTGTTGCGTACGAAACTAAAACCTGCAATCAGATCCAAACGTCGTGGAAGAGGTATCATCCTGCAGCAAGATAACGCTCACCCACATTCTGCCAAACGGACAGCCGACGCCATAAAGGAGTTGAGATTCCAGGTGCTGGAACATCCACCATACAGTACAGACCTGGCTCCAAGTGATTTTCAGATGTTTGGACCCTTAACGGAAGCACTACAGGGAAGAAGATTTGAAAGTGATGAAGACGTCATTGCTGCGGTGCAAAATTGGTTACAGATGCAACCGAAACACGTATTTTCTGATGAAATAAAAAAAAAGAAGTCGTAAAACGTCGTGAAAACTGCATTGAAGTCCAGGGAGGTTACGTAGAAAAATAACGCATGTTTCAGTTTTCTATCATCAGAATAAGTACAGCTTTTCACAAATGTGCCTTTACTTTTTGAATACATACCTGTATGTAGATGATTTTGTAAATAAGCCTTACCTATGATGTACTTTTAGAGATATAACAAGGGATGGCTTTTCTGATAGTGCATACGCGTGAGTAGTGAGTTTCGGCATTAATATCTATTGATAAGTAACTGTTTAACCATGGCTAACGCCACGGTCCAAGCTAGTAACATATGTAATTATACTAACCCCGTAAGACATTTCCCCCCCCCTCCCCCCACTGGTAAAAGCACAAATCGCACACTGAGTGCCGTGAATGTGCTGTTACCCGGGAGCGCGGCGGATGATATCGGTAGCGGCCGGGGGGGGGGGGGGGGGGTTACATCTAAGGAGTGAAGCAAGACGCGTCAACTGGGGCTCAGCCGCTCACAGCAACAGGCAAAGTGTGCCGCAGCGGCCCAGTCTAGCATACTATGCCGCAGGTATAGTAATTAATCACGCTTAGTCTCTATACGGATACCGACCCTGCTCTGGACTTCGAATTTCTGGTTACCACTGTGTTGCCATTTCCTCTGTGGTCAGCTGACGACAAACTTCGCTCTGTTCGCGGATGACGCGTTTGTGCCAAGGGCAGACACAAAACTGACAGGTAAGCTACCTTTCCTGAAAAGAACGAAGGTGGCCGACCGTCCTGGCGAAAGAATTGTCATAAACAGTGTCACACGTCCTGAGTCCATTAGGCAAGACAGGACGTCGGTGGAAAGGTTTATACATCAAGGATAATACTTCGTCTTCCCTCATTGGGCATATCCTGGCGGTTAATATTTCTTCCATCAGAAAGATTTGAATCGGTTTCTTCTACGTCAAATTGTCGATCATTGAGGTGAGCATATTATACTTATAAGAAATAGTATCAATGTGAACATCGAATCACAATAGTATTCCTAAGGTACATAGCAACTAAAAAAAAATTAATGACATGATTATTTAACCCCTACCTTCTTTGGATTAATAAAGAAGGAGCTTAACTCGGGACGAACAAAGACTAAGCGAGAGATGGGACTTTTCTTTTCAAATGAACCGCCTCGACATTTAACTCACATGCTTTAGGGAAAGCATAAAAAGACCGAAATTTGGATGGCCAGGGGGGTATTCGAACTTGGATCCTTAGGGATGGAAATCCAGTGCGGTCATCACTGCGCCACATCGCTTAGTTGCACGTGTTCACTTCACTTGCCTGACCTTCTCTGAAACTAAATGTTCCTCCAGTTCTAAAACTATAATCGATAACAGTGTCACGATGGTCAAGCAATGAGTACTTATAAATATAATCCGATAAAGAAGTAGGCCTTAGTCCTATTATAAGAATAATAACTGATATAGCTTCTGACACTTCAGAATCTACGTATTAGTGTAACAAATCACTTTTTTTTTCCTCTCGATTTTGTGTGATGTAGCTAATAAACAAAATTTCAGGATAATTACAGAGTTGCGACAGTTCGTAACGTAGCAAGAATTCTCCTGGTAGGTTCAAAACTTCAATATTTTTAAGTACCGATGTTTTGATAAAGATTCCGTAACTTTTTCGAAAAATTCATTTTTACCGCGACTTTAGAGGGCTTTTATAAGATGGGGAACTACGAGATGATGCTTGTTAATGTTCGCAGCGAAATTACTCATAAAATTGTTGGGAAATGTGATTAATCAAAACTAGATATATTCGTCTACAGACTGAATTTGGACTGTTTTAAGGATGATTCACGTGAGAGGAGCGCCTAACGTTAAAGTACAGTTTCACCTCCGATGCTACTTAAACGTAACGTAACGGGGCTCATACCACGTGAAATTACAACGTATCGCCTGTCTTGATCCACATAGTCGCCACATTTCTGGAGCGTCCGGCCATCCTGATTTAGGTTTTCCGTGGTTTCCCTAAATCGCTCCAGGCAAATGCCGGGATGGTTCCTTTGAAAGGGCACGGCCGACTTCCCACCCCGTCCTTCCCAAATCCGATGAGACCGATAACCTCGCAGTTTGGTCTCTTCCCCCACAACAAGCAACCCAACCCACATTTCTGGGCAGTTTTCTTTCCGAGAAGTTCGGTTGAGAACATTACATCAGTGAAGTTTTTCTTAGAGGGCACTCGGATACTGTTGAGAAAAGTACATCCTTTTTGTTTTAAAAGAATCCTAGTGGCTTCGATATCATGGTAGACAAGAAGAACGCTGAAGATTAGATGGGTATGTACCAATGAAGTACTGAAATGACGCGAAGAGAAAATAAAATTATGGTAAAACTCGACCAATGCAATGCATCGGTTGGTAGCATACATTCTGAATCATAAATGAACAGTTAATTTGGTAACGGACGCAAGTGTGTGTGTATGTGGGGGGAGGTATCAAATGGTTCAAATGGCTCTAAGCACTATGCGACTCAACATCTGAGGTCATCAGTCCCCTAGACTTAGAACTACTTAAACCTAACTAACCCAAGGACAGCACACACATCCATGCCCCAGGCAGGATTCGAAGCTGCGACCATAGCAGCAGCGCGGTTCCGGACTGAAGCGCCTAGAACCACTCGGCTACAGGGGCCGTCAGGGGGAGGGGGAATGAGAGGAAGGGGGACGGGGGAAGGGCAGCATTAAAGTAGAGAGAGGCAGAGAGACAGACAGATAGACAGAGATTAAGAGAGAGAGAGAGAGAGAGAGAGAGAGAGAGAGAGACCAAAGCTTGACTACAGTAAGCATGTGTTCAAGTGGATGTAAGTGGCAGTAGTCACCTAGACATTAAGAAACTTGCACACCACAAGACTAGCGTTCAGACCTCTATCAGACCAGTCTTCGAAGTGAAGACCATCACCAGCACCATGACAACAGCCGGTCGCGGTGGCAGAGCGGTTCTAGGCGCTTCAGTCCGGAACCGCGCTGCTGCTACGGTCGTAGGTTCGAATCCTGCCTCGGGCACGGATGTGTGTTGAGTCCTTAGGTTAGTTATGGTTAAGTAGGTCTAAGTCTAGGGGACTGATGAGCTCAGATGTTAAGTCCCATAGTGCTCAGAGCCATTTGAACCATGACAACAATAACAATAACAACGTTGGCTCACTGCCCGCGTTCGCGCAGCCGGTGTTTTGTCCCTAGCTGAGAAGAAGTGAGGTGACAGGCTTGGCGCAGTACTCACGTGGTGCCACCGCAGGCCCAAAGCCGAGCGCCGGGGCGCGGATCCCATGCGTGCTTCCCTCCCCGCCTACGGCCGAACTGTTGGCGACTTGCAGACGCCGTGTGGTAGCTGCGCGCCGGCTATCGACCACGCCGTGTTTACTGGCAGCCATGGCGACTGCAGCTATTCCTAACACCGACAACGGTACAGGTCATTCCTACCCTGGCCGGCACCAGTCCACTGACATACCAGGGGTGACAGCCGGAGCTGCTAATAGCTACTGGCACTGATGGGTCCTATCAGAGCCTCGCTACGCCTTTCGACCGGTCGTTGAATCCTCTTTGGCTGGCTGTAATAGCGATGGTGAACAATGACTCGGATGCGATGATCATCGGTGGAGCTTGTTGGCGTCTTTTGGAAGAACGTTGACCAGGTTCTGGTTCGTGTCCCTGACGCATCATCATCATCACTTCCATTGTTATTATGATCACTACCATCGTCCGTTATGAGCAAACTACAGTAAAAAGAAGGTTTTTGAAAGACACCATCATCGTCCAAGAGAGTTAAAATTATTCAGCCATGCGGTCTGAGGCGCCTTGTCACAACAGTCTGTACGGCTCCCCCGTCGGAAGTTCGAGTCCTCCCTCGGGCATGGGTGTGTGTGTTGTCCATACCGTAAGTTGGTTTAAGTTAGATTAAGTAGTGTGTAAGCTTAGGGACCGATGACCTCAGCAGTTTGGTCCCATAAGAACTTACCACAAATGTCAAAAAATTTATAATTATTTATTCACAAAATTCAGTACAGCCATTTCAGTCATGTAACTATATCTAGCAGGATTTATGAAGAATCGATCCACCCGTGATTAGATAGTTCATACTAAAAGAAGCCATACCGATATATTGGGTATACAACCAAACAAAGGCAGTATTGCGAAATTAGTTTTTCGCTGCGATATTCTTGAATAGTGCCTTGCTGCGTCGGATTTGTCACAGAGCGAGGAGACGCTGTGGTTATCACTGGACTCGCATTTGGGAGGACGACGGTTCAAACCCGCGTCCAGCCATCCTGATTTAGGTTTTCCGTGATTTCCCTAAATCGCTTCAGGCAAATGCCGGGATGGTTCCTTTGAAAGGCCACGGCTGATTTCTTTCCCCATGCTTCCCTAATCTGACAGGACCGGTGACCTTGCAGTTTGGTCCCCTCCCCAGAAGCAACCAATCTGCTAGTCTCCAGCTTCCGACAACAGAGAAATAAGTAAATCACCTATCGTCTAACGAAATCCGCATAGCCACTTATGTTCTTCACTCACAGAGCACGGACCAGGCGAAAGTCATGCACAGACTGCGGTAGCCAGTCGCGGCACTGACGTCGAGGTGACGGTATCTGAATTGTACAGTCGATGCACCTCCGTTGTACTAAATAGTTCAAATGGCTCTGAGAACTATGGGATATAATATCTGAGGTCATCAGTCGCCTAGAACTTAGAACTACTTAAACCTAACAACCTAAGGACATCACACACATCCATGCCCGAGGCAGGATTCGAACCTGCGACCGTATCGGTTGCGTGGTTCCGGACTGAAGCGCCTAGAACCTCTCGGCCTCACCAGCCGGCTCTGTTGTACTCTGAAACTCTTTAAAGTCAGTACCGCCATCAGACTGTTGTTTATTTACAATGTTACATTTACACTTACACACTCATGATTTGGGCTTCAAACTGCCATTATCAAGTGTTTTAAGTGTTATAAACTGCCTAAGATGACATACTGCCGTATTAAAATACACTATAAGACACACTGTCTAAGAGTCAATATTTCTGGCAGAGCCTAGTCCTTTGCTTCATTACTGAGTACACCATCTTGACTGAATGACAGTTGGCTAAGTGTCAAAAATTTGCTGATAGGCACAAATTGTCATTTCCCGTTTTCCCGTTCCTTCAAATCCTTCGTGTTGCGGAGCTAGCCCCACTTGGCACTACAGTCTGACCTCATGCCATATGGCGTCCAGCTGTGTGTGCGCGACTGGAGGAAATCTGGCAAACGCTCCCGCACTTCCGTTCACTTCCTCCGAGTATTTAATACTGAGAGGTTATAATTAAACTTTCCCTATTTAACACGGGTACTAATTACCGTACGAGTACCAAACTTGGTAGCATTAATATCCAGAGTATGGGGTGCATGATTTCCATACGTCAACGCACCCCCGTTCACTTCCACGAGGTGCCGTAATCAGTCATCGTAATCCATAGTCTCACAGACCTGACCAGTCGCAGTGTACTTGTTGACGTTGTAAGAGGTCCATAATTAAGGAATTTGTTGCTAGCGCACTCGAGCAGTTGTAATTTCGATGGATTGCTCACGCGCTGCCCGCGATATGTAAGCTATAAGAGAATCTCAGACCAAAGGGCAGTGTTGACTGCAGTAGGAACTGTGTAGCAGTAGGAGTTTGTAGTTGCTAGCAGTCGCCTGTATCGAGTTGGCTGGGCCGGTCGTGGGGAGCGATGGCGGAGCCTGAACGTTGTAGTATAAGGTAAAAGCAGCCTCGCACATATGTACTGTTGTTATGTCAAGCCCCATGTAAATGTTTTTAAAAAAATCTCTTAATAATAATAATCTTTCTTATAAAAAATTAACTTTTGATAATCATTCATCTCAATTTAAAGAACTTACTAATTTCTCCAATCTATGTTCATCCTGATTATTGTAAAGACAAATCAGTTGTTTCTTTTTATACATGATAAATCTATTGGCCAGCATTGCACTGAGCTGTGCCAGAAAAATTTCTTATAGGAGCAGATATATACGCGTTACCCGGCGACCTTATTGAGGTAAGAATTTTCAATTTATTCAGAATGATCTTTCAGGGCCATGACGCAGCACTGCTGACGTCCAAAATTTACCAGTTTAAATTCACAGTCAATCATTGAAAGGTAATAATTGAGCCACAATTTTATGGAGAAATTAGTCACATTTTACTATCGGTAGGTTACGGAATTTTCTGTTGGGAGGTTACACTGAATGTGAATTATATAATTAATTATATTTTTTACTGTTGGGAGGTTATTATACATATTCATTTTCTGTGGGGAGGTTACAACGTGTCAACATGAGCTTGGACAAAAGGAGCACGACATTACTGTTGGCGCTCTATTATCAAAAGATCAGTAATTCTGCAGCTGCGCTTCGAGAATACTGCCGGCTCAATGCATCACGGAATGGCCCTCTTTCTTCACCTGCTGTGCGGAGCATGATGAATAAGTTCGAATCAACTGCAGAACTGGGCATCGCTCCGGGAAGATGCGAAGACCGGTTGCACCACATGTGATTGATGAAATCGCTGTTGCTATGGCAGACAACAGACAACGCTGCGCGTCAGGCAGTGTGTGTGTTGTGTCACGAGAGTTGAACATCCCGTGCTCCACTGTACGGAAGGTGCTTTGAACCATTCTCGAATGGTATCAGTACAAGATCCATATCGTACAGCAGCTTGCACCACAGGAAGCACAACGACGTGTTTGACTTCGCTCTCCACTTTATCGCACAGATTGAAGTTGGCGAGGACAGCCTCTGGACCATCCTATAGACAGACGAAGCTCATTTTCTCTGACGGGTGAGGCGAACACACAGAATAACCGAGTGTGGGGGTCTTCACCTCCAGTCACTGTCCATGAAGTTCCTCTGTATGGTGAACGTGTCACCGCATGGTCTGGCTTCAAGGCCACGTCCATCATTGGACCATTCTTTTTTGAACAGGTTGGCACTCAAGAACTAAAGACGTACAATGTGACTGGCCAGCGTTACTGCGATATGAATGTCATACCCGCCCTACAGCAGAGAGACTTATTGAACGCAACTTTTCGTGCAAGGTGGGATTCCACTGCACGTCGCTCGTGAAGTTCACCAACTCCTCCGAAACACATTTGGAAACGATCGAATTATCAGCTGATCGCTTCCAAATACTTGGCAGGCACGATCATCTGATCTCACTCCCTGTTATTTCTGGTTGTGGAGCTATCTGAAGGACAGGGTTTACCAGGGGAACATTCACACATGTGCTGATCTGAAGCGCAGCATATCAAGAGAGACAGCAAGCAAACCTATAGACATGTCGGGGCACTGATGGACGCCATATTGAGCCCCCTTTGTAGCAGTAATGAAACCGGTATGTAACGGTATGATGTACCGTAGCAGCACATTAAAAGTTTTTCAATTGATTCTGCGTTCGTTTTCTTCCCCATGTCCTTGACATTAATGCTACATAGTTTGGTCCTCGTACGGTAATTAGTTTCCGTGTTATAACGTGTTAAACAGGGAAAGTTTGATTATAACCACCCGGTATAATATGTAACTCATCCACCTCGTCGTTACGTTTTGCAGAACAGTACACAATGACTCTGCTACCCAAGTTGACCTAACTTGCTGCACTGCACTAAGAACTGAGAACGACATTCAACGTCGCCGTGAGGTTGAGAGGCACGACAAAAACGAAATTTAGTTATTCCGGCGAAAAATTATAAGAAATGCCTTTTTTGTGAGCGTTGTATTCGCACGCCAGTGATTCAGTAATTTGCGTCACGAAAAGTCAAACGCGGCATAAGAAGAGACGAAGGCGGGCCAAAATGCGGTCGTCCGTCTCGCTCGGTGGCCTTCACCGCCGTTGGCCGCGCAGCAGGTTCTTCTTACTGCTAGGATCGCTACCGCCAGGACGGAACGGCAGCTGCAGCGGTTAGCAAACTTTTCTGTCACCGGCTGCCATTTCCAACTCACTGCTGTTTCACAGCCAATCAGAATTTCAGAAATTACCGAGTGAAGTCGAGCAGTCGTGATACACTGCAGTCCCATTCGTGGGTGGCCGGATTCAGGTCCAAAGATCCTCTTGATTATCTGCGATGATGCTGCCGTTTAGCGTCTAGTGAAGTCGTCAGAAGTTCAGTTGCAAAACGAAGACCAATTCCAAAATGATTCTGACAAGACATCTTTATGGCCCTAAATGTGGCCATTGGCTCTATACAGTAAAATGTATGACGTCATCCACAAGTGTACTAAAAGAAATTCGTTAAATTTCGATTACACGATAAATCACACACATCTAATGGTTGCCGATTCAACTAAGTTCCTAGGCGTTACAGTTAGGATCAACTTAAATGGGAACGATGATATAGATAATGTTGGAGGAAGGTGAGCCAAAGACTGCGATTTACTGGCGGAATACTTAGAATATGCAACAGGTCGACTAAAGAGACTGCCTGCACTAAGCCTGCACGCCCTCTTCTGGAGTACCGATGCACGGTGTGCGACTCGTATGAGATAGGATTGACGTAATTCTATCAGACTCAGTAAAGGACCTGGAAGAGCATTTGAACGGAATGGACAGTGTCTTTAAAGGAGGATATAAGATGAACATCGACAAAAGCAAAATGACGATAATGGAATGTAGTCGAATTAAGTCGGGTGATGCAGAGGGAATTAGATTAGGAAATGAGACACTGAAAGAAGTAAAGGAGTTTTCCTATTTGGGGAGCAAAATAACTGATGATGGTCGAAGTAGAGAGGATATAAAATGTAGACTGGCAATGGCAACGAAACCGTTTCTTAAGAAGAGAAATCTGTTAACACCGAGTATAGATTTAAGTGTCAGGAAGTCGTTTCTGAAAGTATTTATATGGAGTGTAGCCGTGTATGGAAGTGAAACATGGACGATAAATAGTTTGGACAAGAAGAGAACAGAAGCTTTCGAAATGTGGTGCTACAGAAGAATGCTGAAGATTAGATGGGTAGATCACATAACTAATGAGGAAGTATTGAGTAGAACTGGGGAGAAGAGGAGTTTGTGGCATAACTTGACAAGAAGAAGGGACCGGTTGGTAGGACATTTTCTGAGGCATCAAGGGATCACAAATTTAGCATTGGAGGGCAGCGTGGAGGGTAAAAATCGCAGAGGGAGGCCAAGAGATGAATACACTAAGCAGATTCAGAAGGATGTAGGTTGCAGTAAGTACTGGGAGATGAAGAAGCTTGCACAGGATAGAGTAGCATGGAGAGCTGCATCAAACCAGTCTCAGGACTGAAGACCACAACAACAACAGGATTGACGTATGACAATGGAAAAGCTTAAAGAACTCAGCTCGTTTTGTACTATGGAGGAATAGGCGAGAGAGTTCCACGGATATGCAACACGAATTGGGATGGTAATCATTAAAAGAAACGCTTTTTTTCGTTGCTTTGATATCTCTTCAGGAAATTTCGATCAATACCCTTTCCCTCCGAATGAGAAAGTGTTTTGTTGATGCTCATCTAGATAGGGCGGCATGATCATCGAAAGAAAATAACAGAAATGAGAGCTCTCACGGTAATATTTAAATGTTCGTTTTCCTGCACGCTGTTCGACAGTGTAACGGTAGACACATAGTCTGAAGGTCGTTTGATGATCCCTCCTCCAAGCACTTAAGAGTGAACTGCAGATGTAGATGTTTCTATACAGTAATAATGTTACACAGAAAAAACTACAGTCTGCTTTGTTTGTATGTAACAGACTTATAATAGTTCTATAACAGCTCGCGCTTCTTATACGAGAAGGGACTGAAAAATTATTAAAAGAAATTCAGCACAAGACTTACTGCAGTAGGTCGCTGTGATGGTGCTGGGTTGATGCTGGGCCCTCCCTGTAGCCGACCACGTCACTCTGTCCTGCAATACAAACACACAAAACAGTTGTTGTTAGTGAAGCGCTTTCATACGCAGTGCACAACCTGAAATAAATGCCGATACTTCGGCACATTACTCCTGACTTAATGTTAACTAAATACACGGGCAATTATGGACCTTAGCCCACTGGTTGAACGCTATTCCGACATCTGAGGCGCCACTCCACGGCGGAGTGAGACGAAAATATCGCCAGCAGTAAGTTCCCCCTGCCCTGCTCACCCTCGCCGGTTCTCGAAACCACAGCCATTACGTCATTTAACAGTAGACTGCAGCTGTCATCTTCAGGATGGTTGGAAGTTATTGTAGTTCTGCCATCGAGGAAAAATATTTGTCTATGCCTGGGATCAGTGAAATCAAATGAAATGAGCGTTTGGCGTCATTGGCCGGGAGGCCCCTTGCGGAGCAGGTCCGGCCGCCGTGGTGCAGGTCTTATTACATTCGACGCCACATTTGGCGACGTGCGCGCCGGATGGGGATGAAAAGATGATGAAGACAACACAACACCCAGCCCCTGGGCGGAGAAAATCTCCGACGCAGCAGGGAATCGAACCCGGGCCCGTAGGAAGACAATCCGTCATATTGACCATTCAGCTATCGGGGCGGACCTGGGATCAGTGTTGTTTGTAGACACGTTAACCAGAACACAGCACACTCACGTAATAACTGTTGTGATGTTCAGTCTGAAGACTGGTGTGTAGTATCTCTCAATGCTAACATATCCTGGGCAAGCCTTTGCATCTATGCAAAACTGCTGCAACGTACACTTATTTGAACCTGCTTGAGGTACTTAATCCCCGTCACCCTCTAAAAGGTTTACCACGCATATTTTCTTCCATTACGAAAAACGAGGGTTTCTTGATGCCTCAGGATGTCCTATAAAACGACCCCTTCTTTTAGTTGATTTATGACATAAATCTGTGTCTCTTTTTCGTCTCAGTACCTCTTAATTGATTTCCTCTATACCCATCCAATCTTCAGTTTTTTCTGTAGCACCACACTTCAGAAGTCTCTAATCTCTTCTTCTCTGAACAGAAAATACTTCCTAACACTCAAACTTATATTCGATGTTAACAAATTCCTCTTTATCAGGAACGATTTTCTTGCTGTTGACTCTCTACTTCTTACCGTCGTCAGTTACTTTACCCTTCAAAATAGCAAAACTTTCCTTCTACTTCCAGTGTCTCATTTTCTACCCTAATTCCCTCAACGTCACCTGACTTAATTCGACTAAGTTGATTACCACGGTATAGTTTTGATGATGTTCATCTCATAATCCCTTTCCAATTCCAAGACACTATCGAAAGAATAATAATAAAAATAATCATAATAAAAAGGAACACTGCGATCAGTTGCTGAAAAAAAGGCCGCCGTGTCTTCCTAAAGGCTAAAACTTCATTCATTCTGGATGTAAACGGAACACACCGTCGCCGTCAAAACGTGGCGTCTTCGTATTAGAAAGAACATCAATCAACACAACGCCACGTCGCTTAGCCCAGAATTCAACGGTGAAACTGACGTTGTGAGGCACCATCTGCGTTACAAAATGTCGGAATATGATATCGGCTTTTAGGAACTAGACGTGATTAGCCAAAGCAAAATTCATAAAGGTCGTGGATGCATTTTCGACATGGCCGAGAACTGAAAGAACAGGAAAGTTTCCTCCAAACATTTTTAAACATCAACGTTTATCTGCTTTATAAAATATACACATACAAATACGTCAAATAATACTTTGCAACACGAAGCACCTTCTTTTCTTTTTGATTTTACCCATATTTTGCAGCTATGAAAGTAACTGTATTCAGTATATATAAGTTTAGTAAAAGCCCCTTAAGACATAATTTTTTCATGTTTTATTAAATTACACGATACTCAGGTGCAAATCATCTAATACATAATTTACATTTGTTCTTGAGTGTGGTGAAATGTATTTTCCTGTTATGGGAAAGTTAGATGTTATGTTTCGTATTTCGTGAATCGAGTGTAGAAATATGTGAGAAATAGTGGAAAAAACAGTGAAAAACCTCAAGGCGTGCATTTGTTTTCAACTGTCTACAAACACTTCACAGATCTAATTTAACCTGACTTGATCGAAGATGAAGTTTATCACATAGTGTCAGGAATATGAGTTTTAAGAATTTGATATATGAAAAAGATATAAATTTAAAATAAGTCATAGGAAATATATGCAAATCTTCACGCAACCTCCACAATGAGTCGCGAAAATGGAGCAAACAAGAGGATTAATTTGTTTACTCAGCATCCGATCAGTGGTCTTCTGTGCGCACAGAATAGCTTGTTTTGAGTTGTTACAAACGTAAAATAAAAACTGCTAATTTTATAGCAGGCACGCCCTGTGTTATTTGTCCGTCGTGCTTTATGTTCAGCGATACGTCGACAGCAACCATTTATGTTACGAACGGGAATAAGTTCTAGCGTTGTACGTTAAGCAGCCACAATAGCTCCCGTCTAACGAAAGTTATTTGTCTGAAAACGAAGTAGGGAGTTTCACCTTTTGAGACAGGTTTAGAATTCTCCACGACGAGCGCGAAAAGGTACTTCGAAACCATTCTGTTCCTGATCATAATAACAGCACATGTTCCCAATCAAATATACTTATCGCCAGAAGACCATGTTGTTATGAAATGCACTGAGATTACTCCGCAAAATAGTCCCATGAGATCATGGTCGCGCTAAACAACAGATAAAAGCGTTCAGTATTGAAACAAACGCAACTATTTCGTATTTTGAACGCATTTTGTCGTATCTTATCCATGTTTGCGAAATTAACATGGTATTTCGATTATTGAAAATATCACCTGTTTTCTCTTTTCTTTTTTTACCCACATTTGGTGAAGTTTTTAATAATGATATTGGTACATCGTATTTCTATTTTCCAATGCCTTTTGTACCGAGGAG
The DNA here is from genome assembly GCF_023864275.1 of Schistocerca cancellata. Lineage (NCBI taxonomy): Eukaryota > Metazoa > Arthropoda > Insecta > Orthoptera > Acrididae > Schistocerca > Schistocerca cancellata. Next base: position 178,147,602 of record NC_064632.1, read on the forward strand.
CCGTGGACGTCGGAAGGTGGGCCAAGATGAAGATATTTATTTGTGGTGTAAAGGATCTGTTGTTTGTGAAGCTATAAAACTTGTTGATTTGACTGTATATTATCATAAATAAAGAACCCTGATACAATTAAAAAAAAATAAAACCGTCAAATTGATGTCGCCACTAGCAGAGAAGCGGTTCTTGTAGTTGTAGCTCTCAGAGGCACTCCGGGATGTCCTCAGTGTGAGGCACCCCTGTGCATGCCTGTGAGTCGTAGCTCGATTGTGTAGCGCAGCACAGAGCTCTATTGCCGTTCGCGGTTAAGTGGTTTACCTACCGGCCTGTCCCCCCCCCCCCCCCTTGCCTCGAACGACATAGCAGAAACAATAAATGATGACCTTGAAAGTATAAGCGAGAGCCACTGATGATGACACATGAGTTCTGAAAAAAGTCTTTGTGTTGCAAAAGATGGAACTAAGAAACATATTCGAAACTGAACAATTTCAACGTGTAATAACCGTAGAAGTATATCCCAGGTCGACTTCCTAAAGAATCCTCGCTCGTCAGGATACAAACTTTCCCGCAGTACATTCCGTTACATGCATCGTTTCCGCTAAGCACGAAATGTACTACCTATAGCCTCGTAAAAGTTCTCAAAGAACAGAAGTAATCGCCTTTCTGTAAGGCGAATGCTTCGGGAGCATTCTAAATTCACCATGCAATACTGTATACGAAAATCGAACTTCAGCTGTATGATAGTCTGTTTATCGCATAAGTTATCATCATTCACCGCCTCTGAGAAGGTGTGTGTGTGTGTGTGTACGTGCTGGATGTACCTTCATAACTCGCGGTGCTTATGAAGCCATCGGTACAGTGCTAAGCTTACGCGCCGCCTGACCCTTCCATATCTCTGCTACCCGCACGACACATCCATGAGGCGTGAAGTCTATGGCTACGAACAAGCCGCCGCAAGTGACAAAGTATTGCACGCTGTCCGTATCGAGTGACGCTAGTTCCGAAGATGACGAGACCCGACAGTCCCTGAGAGTGAAGGACGTGAGAATCCGTTATCGGTGAGACATCTCCAATAACGGAGCAGGCGAGGTACACATCTTGTTCTTCCACAGTTGGTGGTGTTTGAAGACAATAGAGAAGTGTTTGCGCAAACGCTGACTTTTCAGTTTAATCTGTTTACTAATATCCAGTACATTCGTTCACAATGTTATTCTGTTCATACTTGACACTGGAAAGATTGAGATTCGCAAACATATTCGACCTTATATGTTTTGAACATGAGACAGAGTGGTCACCATTTTCATCTTCAGGAGCTGACATTGCCGGGATACTGTTTTTATTTTACTTTTTTTTTCTTTATTTCATTACTTCTCACGTTGTCGATGGTTTCTTGGTGGCATAGATATTGCTGCTCTTCAGCCAAATGATGTCAAAATCTAGTTCACTTTAGTTGCGACAAAAAGTCACGCAGGATGTGGGAGGATATATGTCAGTGCTGAATAGGTCGATAAGTATGAATTTGTCATCTGGTAAAAAATTATTGCGCTGATGCGTTTCGGGTGAAGTCCATCTTTATAACATCTTCCAAACAAACGTACAAACCCATAAGCACAAGCGTAATTCACAAAGGTCTTCGAGAGTAAAAATAAGGAAGGTATTACAAAAATTATTTTTTTAAAAAAATAAACATACCAAATGGAATAGTGCTCATACAAAGAATGGAGTCGCATGTGTCCTTCCTTACCATCAGTGCTAAACTGATGGAGAGTTGCTATTACAAAATCTACCTACCAGAAACTGCCACCAGGTGGCTAGACTGTATTGGCATAGGACTGTTGATATTTTTAAAAATGTAGAGAATCTGATTTATCAATATTTAAGAAATATCTTTATCAGCTATCGATATATCGCGAAGAAGTACTGACATATCTATATATCTATGGAAAAGACTATTGACGTACTGGCCTATAAAAATATCAGTTGCAAAATGTAAATAGATTGCTGGTGTTAGAGCTGTATATTTAAGTATTCATTTATTATTAGATATTCTCTACATAATGAAGTTAGCCGCCTCCTTATTCCCCTTAGAGCAAGAATTTAAGGGAAAATGGCGCATGTTCACGCTTGGCGATAACCACTTTGCTGACAATGGTAACTGCATGTAAGTGGCACAATAAAAGGTGTTCGATGGGTCCGTCATTTGTTTCGTCGGATTTGTCCGAAACAATTCATGTTGACTTTCCTGTTCATTTCTGAAAACGCTAGCGATCTAGCAGTGGTAGTGTCAAAATTGCGTGGTGAAGTTAAATGTTGCAGCTTCTGTTAGTAGCGCCGAGCTCCGATTACGTCAGGAGTTCCACTCATACGTGTCTGCCCAACGCAAAGACCAATCTTATCATTTAGATTTTTGTTAATTTTCAACAACTGTTTTTGAAGCATGCTGAAGTAAACAAATAGCACACTAGTTGCGTAAAAAATTGTTTTTTTTAATGCACTTGGTGTGCTATTTCTTCACATCGCCAATCTTGCTACTCCATTCACCTCCCAGTCCCCCCCCCCCCCCCCCAACCCTTAATGCAGTTGGATTTGACTTCTTTACACAGTCAAAGGGAGGCTGGACGTGATGAAAGCTCAAAAAGTAGTAAGGCTCCTTGACATAGTGAAAGTAAAATTATGTTCTACTTCAATTTCAAAAGAAGAATTCCAACTATTTGCCGAAAATTGTGAAAAAATATAATATAGTACAATATAACAAAAATATAGTATAACATCGGCACTCAATATTGCCATTTCGTTATCGCTATATCGATGTATCGGAAGAAGAGGTATCATCGACATACATCGATATTTTCTGGGAGTAATACCGATATAGAGATACTTTATCAACAGCCCCAATTGGAACGATGACCTGAACTGCGTCCACAAAAAGGTGGGCACATTGAGATGATCTTGAAAACAATGGAGAACTAGGAACAAAATCCTAAACGTCAACTAAATGCAAAAATTTGAGACAGCAACAGCGCATAAATCATACAAGGTTCAGCCAGGGCCGGTAGGGAAGGGACTATAGGCAAATAAGCGAATATAATTTTCATTTTTCTTACTCAGTCGCAACTTCTGTCTCTGGCGTTCTTTATTTTGACTGCAAGGCTCACTCAATTTGTCGATCTTAACGCTCATTCCTTCGCAAAACTATTCAAAGGTGCTGTAACTCTTCGGCGAGAACCTCCATACCTCTTCCTGGAATATTTAACCTATGTACATCCGAATATAAAATTAACCACGGAACTTGAAATACGGGGACAGATGATTTTCGTCGAGGAGGGGAATGGAAAGTGTGCCCAGAAAGCACAACTTCGCCTTGAAATTTAATTTTGTTTATTTATGAGCAAGCGCTTCGTTTCTAGTGCGATAGTGGTCAGCATTTCCCGCATTTGCGCCTGCAAATCCCACCCTAGGTTAAATTAACTAACTTTCGGGCACTTGTATAGGTTTAATTCTGCTATAATCAAATTGTGCTGCAACCACGTTGTTACTTTTGCGTCATTGATATGAGAAGTACAAAACTCGCAGTTTCATAAGAACGTGTAGAATCCGCTTTCGACCTGTTGACAGCGGTGGTTCAGCATCGAAGAGGCAGGGAATATGGGACTCGAACTTACCAATGAGCTCTCAGCAGCGACCGTGCACGACGGTCGTCGCAGCACGGTCCAAAATGTACAAGTCCGTCTCCACAGCGTTTCAAATTTGGTCAAAGCAATGAGGTCAGATGGCGTACAACACCGGGTAGACTACGCGTAATACTATAGAGCATAATCAAAATACTCTGTCAGAATTAGAGACCTGTTGGGTTTCACTTTGGTAAGATCGTTATTGTGCATACTAAAAGGAAGGAAGACTACTGCCTATTGCACTGCAATTCACATTGACGTGCTATTCATCACGAGGCATTTTATATCTGACTATAGTGCATAAAGCACTTAAGACGATCGTATGTTGATAAAAATACTTTGCGATCGAGAAAGAAAATGTTTTGTAGTACTGACAGTATTGTGGCCGCTACATCCCAGTGACGCTGTCCATTTCAAACACTTGTTTACGTCCAGGATCAAACGCCAGTCGCTACACCAATTACTTTCGCTAAAGTCATCCGACGTTGCAACCTTTCTACACTGCCTGACAAAGAAAGTGAAGCACCCATGCATCCAGAAGGGGACGAGAAAATGAAATTTCACTGGCTGAGAGGGCATGTGATATTTTTCAGAGATTACAATATCGAGTCATATTTATATGGAACTTGGCAGTATGAGGCCAGCTATCAGCAAGACGTTGCACTGGCCTAGATGCAATCACCTAGATGCAATCACTGATTCGGCTGGAAAGTATGTCATAAAGTCATTGTATCCTCTCCTGAGAAAAACTGGCGCATAACTGATGTAAGTGGTCGTTGATATCATGGCTGCTTGCACTGGGACAGAATTGACGTCCGAGCTAGTCTCACATAATTTATATCAAGGACAGATCTGGGGACGTCGCTGGCCACTGGAGCAACTCATCTCGCACAGAAAGTCCAGAGAGACACGTGCCCTGTGTGGACGGGCATTGTCCTGCTGAAAAATGGCACCATAATGTCGCACGACAGGTAACACATGAGGACGCAGAACGTCCGTTACGTACGTAGTGGCATCAGGTTTCCCTCATGACTACCAGTCACGTCGTGAAGTCATACCCCATGGGTCTCCACACCACGATGCCAGGGAAACACCGCTGCGCGTCTTCAAAACAATGGAAGAACAGGACCACACCGTAGGTCGTTTCAATATCCGTCAACTATGGTCATCCACAGTAGTGCAACACCGGGATTCATCACTTATACAATGCGTCGCGATTCCTCGGCGGTCGATGTTTCCCGGTCACGAGATCATTCCAATGCAGCCATTTGTGTTATAGTGTTACTGGCAGCAAACGCATGGCTAGTCCAGCTGCTGATGATAATTGAGGAACAGTGCGGGGTAACACATAATGGTGCAGGGAGTCCATTACTTGCTCTCGGATGGCAGGAGCAAATGCGAAAGAGTCATGATGTGATTGGTGCACAAAACAGTGATTCTCCGATGTGGCGTTCAGACGCGGCCAACCAGTTTCTTGACGAGGACTACACCTGCCCTCAAGTTCACACGCAATGCAATATCGGGCCACGGTCACATCCATATGCCACGCAAATTTGGATACCGATTCGAGCAGCTGGACAAACAGAGACCCACAATGAGGCCCCTTTCGGATTGTGTCAGCTGGTGACAACGCGGTCTCATATGCGTACGCAGCGTCTCTGTTCACGTCCGTTTTATACTCTAGCACAGTGGTTCCCAACTTGGGGGTAATTGCGCCCCCTCGCCCTCGCCCCCCCCCCCCCCCGGGGGGTAAAATGAAATTTTCTGAGGGGTCGAAACTTAACGATTAGTTAATGTTCAATCACGAAAGTAAATTTTTTTCAAAAGATCATTACTACTATCACAATCCTGTAAGACTCTGCTGGTTAGATAAGTTATCAATAATTAATTTTTCTCAGTTAGTAGCATTAATCCGGTCGAAGATACAGGTTACTGACATAGTCCACCCACTACACACATTTATTGTTCTTTGTCCCGTACATCTCTGATGATAAAAGTGAGACACACACGTAAAAACTGCTAAATATTTCAATAAAATGTCTTCTACAAGTTGTAGATAGTACCTGCAGTCATCCAGAAATTGCTTTATTACTTGCTTCGAAACAGAAAAATGAATTAACTGACAGTACGACTCAGCAGTAGCTACATAAGGCTGTGGGCAGTATTATTATTATTGTTGTTATTGTCTGAAGTCGTCCAGTTTATGCCAGTTCCGAAGTAAGGAGTCCAGCAATGAAGTGATTCACAAACAGTAAGTATAGCGCAAACATCTGAACTTGTTTGATTTTAAATAGGGTTGCAGTGTGCAGGCAAACAAATGCTGCAGTGTAGAGGGGTAATGCAGGGGAAGTATGTTTTACAACGTGTGTCTAGCCTCACTGTTGATAGTTAGCTTTCTTCTCTGAGAAAGAGTTGTGGGTAGCACTTGCGATGCACCGCAAATTGCTTCATCACTCAGTTTAACCGAGGTCCACGAGAAAGACAGGCCGCGGCGAGTATGTCACGAAGGTAGTCCTGCACTCGCTCGCTCTCTCAGTTCAGCAGACAAAATGCGTTTCTAAGTCCGTTTACTCGCAGCTGGGCGTGTAAATACTAACGAGAATTGCATCTTCCACCGAAATTTGCTATTATGAAGTCTTACTGATTAACAGTACTACAGCAAAATTTAATTTAAGACCAATACTCGATATAAATGGCATAACTGCTTGTTTATAGCATTTAGTCTCTTCTGCTTAACAGTAGTCATTACATACTGGAAGTGGTGCCTAATGCAACTGATATTCATTTTAGCATGATTTTGTTTTATTGTACGTCAGTACAGCTGTAACAAATTGTAAGTAGGTCCATGGACTTCCCATCATTATAGGAATAATAAGAGTAAGATTCCATAATAGCGGATTCCAGTAGAAAATTCAGTTTTAGTTTGTACGGACACGCCTAGTTACGAGTTAACCGGTGTAGAAACGTAGTTTGTCTGCTGATTTGAGCGAGCGAGCGAGCGCAGGACTACCTTCGTGACGTACGCGCCGCGGCCTGTCTTTCTCGTAGGCCTCGGTTTAACACACACACACACACACACACACACACACACATCATTCATCTGTCACCTGAAACTTCCTGGGACCTTTCGTAGGAGAGCTTCTGTGAAGTTTGGAAGGCAGGAGACTAGATACTGGTGGAAGTACGGCTGTGTGGGAGGGTCGTGGGTAGTGCTTGGGTAGCTCAGATGGTAGAGCACTTGCCTGCGAAAGGCAAAGGTCCCGAGTTCGAGTCTCGGTCCGGCAAACAGTTTTAATCTGCCAGGGAGTTTCATATCAACGCACACTCCGCTGCAGAGTGAAAATTTCCTTCTGGAGCCATCTTTCATATTTTAAAAACTAAAAGTGTTTCGTTCTATAGTTTAGTTATGTGCTAAAGTTGACGATAATGTGGTGAGGGGCAACAGACTGTACGAGGAAGTTGGGGAACTAGCTAGTGTCTGGTTGCACTGAGGGGTAATGGTTGGGAACCACTGCAGTCTAGCAGGTCGGGTAACAATGTGAACATCACTACAGCACTCTATATCTACATCTACATGGATACTCTGCAAATCACATTTAAGTGCCTAGCAGATAGTTCATCGAACGACCTTCACAATTCTCTATTATTCCAATCTCGCATAGCGCGCGGAAAGAATGAACACCTATATCTTTCCGTACGAGCTCTGATTTCCCTTATTTTATCGTGGTGATCGTTCCTCCCTATGTAGGTCGGTGTCAACAAAATATTTTCGCATTCGGAGGAGAAAGTTGGTGATTGGAATTTCGTGAGAAGATTCCGTCGCAACGAAAAACGCCTTCTTTTAATGATGTCCAGCCCAAATACTGTATCACTTCAGTGACACTCTCTCCCACATTTTGCGATAATACAAAACGTGCTGCCTTTCTTTGAACTTTTTCGATGTACTCCGTCAGTCCTATCTGGTAAGGATCCCACACCGCGCAGCAGTATTCTAAAAGAGGACGGACAAGCGTAGTGTAGACAATCTCCTTAGTAGGTCTGTTACAATTTCTAAGTTCCTGCCAATAAAACGCAGTCTTTGGTTAGCCTTCCCCACAACATTTCTATGTGTTCCTTCCAATTTAAGTTGTACGTAATTGTAATACCTAGGTATTTAGCTGAATTTACGGCTTTTAGATTAGACTGATTTATCGTGTAACCGAAGTTTAACGGATTCCGTTTAGCACTCATGTGGATGACCTCACACTTTTCGTTATTTAGGGTCAACTGCCAATTTTCGCACCGTTCAGATATCTTTTATAAATCGTTTTGTAGTTTGTAGGACTGTCAGAGACAGCAAAGGACTTGGAAGAGCAATTGAACGGAATGGACAGTGTCTCGAAAGGAGGGTATAAGATGAACATCAACAAAAGCAAAACGAGGATAATGAAATGCAGTCGAATTAAGTCGGGTGATGCTGAGGGAATTAGATTAGGAAATGAGGCACTTAAAGTAGTAAAGGAGTTTTGCTATTTGGGGAGCAAAATAACTGATGATGGTCGAAGTAGAGAGGATATAAAATGTAGACTGGCAATGCAAGGAAAGCGTATCTGAAGAAGAGAAATTTGTTAACATCGAGTATAGATTTAAATGTCAGGAAGTCGTTTCTGAAAGTATTTGTATGGGGTGTAGCCATGTATGGAAGTGAAACGTGGACGATAAATAGCTTAGACAAGAAGAGAATAGAAGCTTTCGAAATGTGGTGCTACAGAAGAATACTGAAGATTAGATGGGTAGATCAAATAACTAATGAGGAGGTATTGAATAGAATTGGGGAGAAAAAGAGCATGTGGACAACTTGACTAGAAGAAGGGATCGGTTGGTAGGACATGTTCTGAGACATCGAGGGATCACCAATTTATCACTGGAGGGCCACGTGGAGGGTAAAAATCGTAGAGGGAGACCAAGAGATGAATACACTAAGCAGATTCAGAAGGATGTAGGTTGCAGTAGGTACTGGGAGATGATGAAGCTTGCACAGGATAGAGTAGCATGGAGAGCTGCATCAAACCAGTCTCATGACTGAAGACCACAACAACAACAACAGATAAGGAACAGCAAAAAAATGGTTCAAATGGCTCTGAGCACTATGGGACTTAACATCTATGGTCATCAGTCCCCTAGATCTTAGAACTACTTAAACCCAACTAACCTAAGGACATCACACAACACCCAGTCATCACGAGGCAGAGAAAATCCCTTACCCCGCCGGGAATCGAACCCGGGAACCTGGGCGTGGGAAGCGAGAACGCTACCGCACGACCACGAGCTGCGGACTTTAGGAACAGCAAAGGGCCTATAACACTACTTTGGGGAACGCCAGAAATCACTTCTGTTTTACGCGATGACTTTCCATCAGTTACTACGAACTCTGACTTCTCTAACAGGAAATCACGAATCCAGTCACATAACTGAGACGATATTCCATAAGCACGCAATTTCACTACGAGCCGCTTGTGCGGTACAGCGCCTTTCTATCTGTCGCACAGCACTGCAACTCTTAATAATTTACATGAATGGCAGTGGTGTGTACGCGTTAGACGTTACGCGGACATTCGACCACGTCTTGTGCGTCCTTCGCTTTTTCGTCATACAGTGTACCAGGCCGCGTTGTGTGCGTCCAGCTAGCGGCCGCGCTGCTAGGCGCTGTTACGCTACCCGCAGCGCACGCGCTCAGTGCCCTGAGCTGCCCCTAGCCTCCCCGCGTGCCGTGCCGTAGTGTGGTGTGGTGTCAGCTCGTGGCTGGGTCGCCGCCCGTTTGGCATTCAGGGGCCGCGCTCGCTTTCTAGCGGACAGACCCGCCGCGCGGCGCTGCGCCGCGTTTCTAATTCCAGCACACCACCACACACTCCCAAGTGACACCAAACCGTGGGCCCTCTCCTACACTCACGTATAACGGCTCACTAAGCGTTGATACACAAATTACTAGCTAACTGTGAATTCACGCCTACCAGATCCCCTGGAATTGTCAATGGGATGAAATACAGGGACAAAATAATTAGCTGCAACAACTTTTGCAGAATCCGTACTGCAATATTAAGAGTCGAGGGGCATGAAAGGGAAGCAGTAGTTGAGAAGGGATCGAGACAGTGTTGTAGCATTACTTCGGCGTAATTCAATCTGAATGATGAGCATTCTTTGCAGGAAACCAAGCAGAAATTTGAAAAGGATATTTATGTTCAGGGAGAAGAAATTAAAACCTTAAGGCCTTGTGATATTCGCCATTTTTGGCTTCATTAAAACAGCAAATAGTTAATACTTTCAGCCAGAAGGCAAATACTTGTTTATAAGGAATGATTAATGTATAATAAGGCGTCGCATAGCGATGGTGGAATTTCCTAAATAATGTATTTCGTCGTCTTTGGGCGGCAATATAAAAAGAAGAATACGGATAGATATGCGATCCTTCACTATTTTGTTCGCTGGAGAACAAATGAAGCCTTGAGCGCAAAACACTTGTACTGCTTTTCTTAAGTAAGACGGACGCAGATTTGTGCCGGTCTGATCTAATTTTTCACTAAATAAATAAAAACGTGTTCTGCCTAAGTTTGTGTGAAGTGTAAAAAGAAGAACTGTTATAACTTATCGTGACGACACGCGAGCGACTCAAGAGGATAATGGCTTTATAAAAGAGCGCTCAATGGACATGAAACGGACATAAAAATCTACTGTCATTGTAGTACTAAGCATAAGGTACGATATACGTGTTAGTTATAGTAAATACTTGTTTTGGAAATATTGAATCATTTAGCAGTGCTCATTCCTATAATCTCCTCAGTATTATTTTCATTTTAATTATGCATTTTGCTAAGATTACAGACACCAAGATCAGCTGTCCAATGTGCGTGTTACATTGACAAAAAGAAAACTGTTTTATCGTCTTCTTGCATTAGCTTTAATATTGAATTTTCCTTTTGTGTGATGTTACAGTTGTTTTTGCGCCCTTAAGAACTTTCTTGTCCCTTAGGAAATTGTTTTGTGATAACAATAACTTCACGACCGGGTATGATCGTATCTACGATCATGAAGTAATTAGAAAGACGAAAATGCAATTTCTTAATCAATAGCACGCTAGCTACGACTGCTTCAGGCCACGCGAAACTGCAAGTAAAGACTATTCATATTTCATAATGCAATATTTCATGACAATGTTCAATCCATGATTCTTACGCCAATTGTGATTGATAAAACAGTAAGCGAAATCTCAAATTCCAACTCTTCCATTGAATAACAACATCACTTTTATTTTGTTGCATCACAGCCTGCCCCAGCCATAGTAATTCTGCCAGAGTTCGAAAAGAATTTGGAAGAGCGTTTGAACGGAATAGAATGTGTCTGACAAAGAGATTATTACACGAATATCAAAAAATGTAAAACAAGGATAATTGAATGTAGTCGAGTTAAATCAGGTGACGCTGACAGAATTAGATTAAGAAGTGAGAATGTAGTCGAAGCTTTTCGTACGTTGGGCAGCAAAATAATTGACGATGGCCGCGTAAAGAGGATACAAGATTTAGTGACAACAGCACGAAAAGTATTTATGAAAATGATAACTTTGTTGACATCGAATAGAAATTTGCGTTTGAAGAAGTCTTTTGTGAAGGTATTTTTCACGGAAGTGACATGTGGACAATAAGGAGTACATACAACAATGGAACACAAGATTTTGATATGTGGTGCTGTAGAAGAATGTTTATGTGACGTAGCATGTGAAAGTTGCTGGATTTGGACGGGTTACTCCTGTAACTGAAATATCAGATCTGAAGATGGTTCTGAATGAACCGAAACCGGTCATATGAATAATAATAAAAAAAAAAATGCAATCAAGACGGATTTTAAGTAACATTATAAAATCACTGATTGCTGTTATCCCATAAGACATTATGTCTGTTTTTGCAAAATTTCGTAATGGTTAGGCTGTGGCAGGTAAAAATTAGGAGAGACCAAGGGTTAACAACACCAAGTAGATTCAGATAAACATGTGGCAGTAGTAATGCAAAAACCAATAAGTTTATACAAAGTACATTTGCATGGGGAGCTAAAGCAAACCTGTTTTCGGACTGAAGACCAGAGTAACAACATCAAATACAAGATGTTTATAAAACGTCCGTTGAAATCACCGATGTCTAAATGACAAAATCTGTTAAAAATATTAAATCCTGCCCAGTCGTCAAATGTTGACTCCTGCCTAGTCGTCAATTGTGGCGTGTCTAGGAAACATGCTTTCTCGGATCGCTAAACAAACAATTCAAACAAATCGTATTACTGAGTTTTATTACGAAAAGTAAATGACAATAACTTTGAAAATTACATAAAGGTGTCGCAAGCACAGGGCGACAATCAAAATAAATAAGCTTCTTCAGCATATACAATTCCTAAGTCGTTGCTATACAAGTGCATAATGGTGATGCTGCTGTTCGACTGTCGCGTTGTCGTCCTGGAGAGCGGTCGGTCAGCGTGCAATTGGCTGACGTCTTGTCACAGCCCTTTCTGCTCTATCGTTCCCGACTGGCATGCCGGCGCTCGACTTTACGCCGTAACAAAAAATATATGTACAAACAAAGCCACATACATCCGCACTCCTCAAGGCACCATACTGGCCCTGGCGCAGGGTACATAGTACAAGTCTCAAGCTGCTTGCTCCCCCCCCCCCCCGCACCCCTCTTGCTCACTCTCTCTGTCATTCTCTCTTTCTCTCCCTCGCTCTGTTCCTATTCCGTTCGCAAATTGTACGCGGGAAGAAAGATTGTCAGTATCCTTTTGCATGGTACTGAATTTCTCTGACTTCTGCGTGATTATTACATCGTGAGATGTGTAATGCCGGAAGTAGTCTATTTGCGGATGCGCTTTGGAACGTGCGCTGTGGGGATTTTGTAAGGCTCTCCGAGTTGGATAACATCTTCCTTGTAGTGTCTACCACTGCAATTTTTTGAGCATGTCTGTGTCCCTTTACCGATACAGTAGTGTCTTTACGTTCTAGCAGACACCCGAGAGAGTCTGCAGGTCTCAGAAATATTAGTGGCGCACATCAGTTGTCTCCACAGACAGTTTTGAGCTCTTAGGCATTGTGAGAATTACTGAGCCATGCGCCGCACTTTACAGAGAGTTTCCTCTTACGAGTAGAGCTAAATTTAGCGTTTAAGGATACCTTAGAACGTCATAAACTATAATATTTTTATATATTTATTGCAACTTTGAGGGAACTACTTTCTGTATTGTAACTGTGGCGTAAGCAACGCATGTTTGGAAGAGACCAGCGCACTGTAGGGACCAGGCATACGCTGCTCGTTATCTTTTGGGCTCGGAGCTGTAGTGGAATGTGATCATGATCGAAATTAATTTAAGTAACTGTGGTTTGCTTCTTTCTCAACTAACAGCACAGACCTTTAAGAGACATGCAGTAGCGCAATAACTGGCACCGAAGAGCAGATATTCTCATTGACAACATGAATTAGAGCCAGTGAACCATGACATGTTCCCTTTCACGTGAGTATTTTGTATCTAGATAGCGCCAAGTACCGTTATAACACTCTAAAAGTTGACCAATCAAATCCGTAACACATTTTGCAGCTCTTCTTTGGATCTTTTCGATCCCTTTAGTTCATATAACTTGATAAGACTGCAAGAGCCATGAATAATAGCAGAGAACTACCTGAACGTTTTTGCAAGCAGCCTCTTTCGGGCGTCGATTAGAGTTCCGTAGGATTTCGACTATAAATTTGACCCTGAGATCTGCCTTCTGCACGGCTATTTTACCCCTAAATGTGCTATGTTCCAACTTATGCAGAGGTGTAGCATGGTGCACACAATCAAATCTTCTCCTCTTTTTTCCTGGTTTTTATCCTGTACCTTGATGGGGTAGGTAAGTTAATATGGCTTAAAATTCTTTTAATAAAGTAAACAAATTAGGCTTGGTTCTAGATTCAACTAACTGCATAATTGAGACGATTTCTCGTTATTTTTCTATATAAAACTTGTATGTTCCATCGAATTAAATAGATATTACAAAATTCAAGAATTGTAAAATTCTTTTTTCGAATAAGGTTTTGTTTGTTATAATTTATCTAAAATTCATGTCTTTATAAAAAGAAAATTTACATCAAGAGATTCAATAAAACATGTTTAAAATGTTAAAAGTTTTTTTATGATTTTCTCTTTGATTTTAAATTGTTTTTTGTCTGATGGCCATCTACTCCTTACATGTCTGGCCATCTAAGCCTGATACTCCGGTAAGATGGCCCAGTGTTACATACTTTTTAAGAATTTTTGGCTAGTATGAAAATTTGGTATCGTTTGTAAACGACGACGATTTCGTTTTTTATGAACTGAAAAGGAAACTTGTGGAAATTTCAGGTTCTCTTGTGTATTAGGCTGCGAAACAGACTTTTTGTTGGCTGGTTTTTATAACAAGTTACACGCTATGAATGTGTACTGTTGCAAAGCAGCAGCTCATCGAGGATATCTCAAAATCGAATCGGTTTTGAAACGATTTGCTACAGTAAAATGACAGGAAATGACCACTATTTGATACTTTTCGTATCATAACTTGCACGCGATGAAAGTATGCCAGCACATTGAAGATTCATCAAAAACGCGTCGCTTTTATTACAGTATGCTGTAATTAAATGTCAGTTAATTGGATATCGGTAGCAGCTAAACCCTTCAGAACACAGTAACATCAATGATACAGACTGAAAATCATATGAGGTAACAGCATTGTGGAGAGCAGCGTCGGGTGTCCTGTCGGTTGCAGTTTCGCATCCGGTTTCCAGCATATATTTTTATTCACTTTCATGTTTTCTAAAAGATTCCAGAACATTCTGTCTATTTAATAGAAGTATGTTGTGTAATACTCGATATTATGCATCATATGTAAGAGCGATCTCCGTTCAGCAGTCTGTTTGTTCGATTTTTGTGAACGTGTAAGGTTACATGCACCAATGAGTTGCAAGACTGCTTTCTACAACTCTGCCTTGTTCGATCACTGTTCAGTACATATTCATTCATTCATGCGATTGTGGGATACGTTACGCATTTATAAATATTGTGAATAAATATGCACACACACACAACCACACCCACCCACCCGCCCTCCTACACACACACACACACACAGACACACACACACATATACACTCCTGGAAATTGAAATAAGAACACCGTGAATTCATTGTCCCAGGAAGGGGAAACTTTATTGACACATTCCTGGGGTCACATACATCAGATGATCACACTGACAGAACCACAGGCACATAGACACAGGCAACAGAGCATGCACAATGTCGGCACTAGTACAGTGTATATCCACCTTTCGCAGCAATGCAGGCTGCTATTCTCCCATGGAGACGATCGTCGAGATGCTGGATGTAGTCCTGTGGAACGGCTTGCCATGCCATTTCCACCTGGCGCCTCAGTTGGACCAGCGTTCGTGCTGGACGTGCAGACCGCGTGAGACGACGCTTCATCCAGTCCCAAACATGCTCAATGGGGGACAGATCCGGAGATCTTGCTGGCCAGGGTAGTTGACTTACACCTTCTAGAGCACGTTGGGTGGCACGGGATACATGCGAACGTGCATTGTCCTGTTGGAACAGCAAGTTCCCTTGCCGGTCTAGGAATGGTAGAACGATGGGTTCGATGACGGTTTGGATGTACCGTGCATTAGTCAGTGTCCCCTCGACGATCACCAGTGGTGTACGGCCAGTGTAGGAGATCGCTCCCCACACCATGATGCCGGGTGTTGGCCCTGTGTGCCTCGGTCGTATGCAGTCCTGATTGTGGCGCTCACCTGCACGGCGCCAAACACGCATACGACCATCATTGGCACCAAGGCAGAAGCGACTCTCATCGCCGAAGACGACACGTCTCCATTCGTCCCTCCATTCACGCCTGTCGCGACACCACTGGAGGCGGGCTGCACGATGTTGGGGCGTGAGCGGAAGACGGCCTAACGGTGTGCGGGACCGCAGCCCAGCTTCATGGAGACGGTTGCGAATGGTCCTCGCCGACACCCCAGGAGCAACAGTGTCCATAATTTGCTGGGAAGTGGCGGTGCGGTCCCCTACGGCACTGCGTAGGATCGTACGGTCTTGGCGTGCATCCGTGCGTCGCTGCGGTCCGGTCCCAGGTCGACGGGCACGTGCACCTTCCGCTGACCACTGGCGACAACATCGATGTACTGTGGAGACCTCACGCCCCACGTGTTGAGCAATTCGGCGGTACGTCCACCCGGCCTCCCGCATGCCCACTATACGCCCTCGCTCAAAGTCCGTCAAATGCACATACGGTTCACGTCCACGCTGTCGCGGCATGCTACCAGTGTTAAAGACTGCGATGGAGCTCCGTATGCCACGGCAAACTGGCTCACACTGACGGCGGCGGTGCACAAACGCTGCGCAGCTAGCGCCATTCGACGGCCAACACCGCGGTTCCTGGTGTGTCCGCTGTGCCGTGCGTGCGATCATTGCTTGTACAGCCCTCTCGCAGTGTCCGGAGCAAGTATGATGGGTCTGACACACTGGTGTCAATGTGTTCTTTTTTCCATTTCCAGGAGTGTACATACATCTACTCTTACGTGAAGTACGGGGAAAAATTTGACGGGAACAATGAAGTAAGAGATGATTTTTTTGTGTTATCTACAAGATAGCTTGTACTAATTCCAGTAGCAGACATTGCACCCTGTTGTCTCACGTCTCTTGCGTTGCAGATTTTCTAAAAATTCTACTACTGAATATATGCAGTAATCTGATAACCCTTAGGGCTTTACTAAAAAGTGAAAATGATGAAATAATTTTTAGCTTGTGTGGAAAACTATTGCAATTCTGTACTGCAGTATTTGAAAACGAAGATTTACAATCTTATGTCCTTACTGACTGGACATGGAAGATATGTTACTGCCTTGTGTCATGTTCATGAATGCTGAAGTATTTGTTTTTAACCTATTGACAGAGCAATATGGCTGCCATACGGTCTAGGGATCAAATGTGCGTTTTAATAGTTACAAGGCAGTAATTTCACGCGCGCCCCTTTTCCTAAATAAACTGTGTGGATTGCGCGCCGGTAACTGCCGCTGGAGGGCGTTGCAGTCGCAGATCACTATGAGGATCACATTCTGTGTGATGTAACAACTCGTTTCTAAGCGTGCATCAACTACGATGGCAACAACGTCTGGCGTGCTGAACAATGAAATACACGTCCCATGTGAGAACAGTATAAGCAACGAGCTAATACTATTCAGCTAACTGGAATACAGCTTTAAGTACAGTACCTGGTACAAAAGGTGAACCATTAGCAGGCGAGGAGGAAACGAAATGAAACCTTGCGGCTTGAGAGGTATGTCGTATTCTTTCAGTGATTAAAATATAAGGTCAAATTCATAAAGAACAGGTAGTACAGCCGCACTTGTCAGTATGGCGTCGCATCCCCTCTGCACTCGATGGACGCACTGATTCGATTGCGAGAGATCTCGTAAAGGCGTTGTATGTTCTCCTGGGGCAAACTGGTCCACAACTCTCCTTGGTCGCTGAAATCCTGTATGCTGGAACTGTGACGGTGTTATCCGAGATGGTCCCTCACATGTTCTTACGGGAACAGATATGGGGATTGTGGTGTCACCGCTAGACACCACACTTGCTAGGTGGTAGCTTTAAATCGGCCGCGGTCCATTAGTACAGGTCGGACCCGCGTGTCGCCACTGTCAGTAATTGCAGACCGAGCGCCACCACACGGCAGGTCTAGAGAGATGTACTAGCACTCGTCCCCAGTTGTACGACGACTTTGCTAGCGACTACACTGACGAAGCCTTTCTCTCATTTGCCGAGAGATAGTTAGAATAGCCTTCAGCTAAGTCCATGGCTACGACCTAGCAAGGCGCCATTAACCATTTCTATAGAGAGAGTCTCACTTGTATCATCAAGAATGCTGTATACAAATGATGGATTAAAGTTAAGTATTCCAGAAGCTACGTACTTTTCTTTATAGCATTCATTACGTATCCTGTTTCAGACCTCACGCCCATCTGCGTGAGCTTAACGCGTGCCTTTGGGCTACTTCCGAGTGGCGTGGCTGTCTTGCTACGCCACAACAGGGATCTTGCTGGTCATTGGACTACCTCAACATGAAGCAGACAGTGTCATGTGTGGATGTGCATTGTCCTATTGAAAACTGGCACGGTATTGTCACGTGATGGGTACCACATGATGATGCAGGATGTCCGCGACGTAGCGTTGGTAGTCAGACTTTCTTCAATCACTATCACTCATGATCTGAAAGCATACGCGATGGCACCCAAACCACGAAGGCAGGAATACTACAGGTGTGGCTCTCCAAAGCGTAGAAAGAATGGGACTTCTGGCCATAAAGTTGCCTTACTGATAAAAGATGATCATCCTAGGTAGTGCAGAACTGCGATTCATCGCTGAACACAATACGATCACATTCATCAGCAGTCCATGGTTACTAGTCACGATTTCACTCCAAACACAGCCGTTTGTAGTGTGGTGTTAACGGCAGCCTGCACAAGTACCAGTAATCCCCTAGTCCATTTGCTGCTAGTCTCTGACGAACGGTACGGGACGGCACAGAGTGTTGTAGAATCCATCACTTCTTCTCGGATGGCAGGCGCAGTACTTGTGGTTAGGTGTGGCAGACTGAGACTTGGACGACGAGTCTGGCTGCCATCAAGCACTTATGCAGTCCAATATGGGGCCAGTGTCACCTCCGAATTCCCCACAAATCTGGATATTGTACGATGCGACCAGCCGGCCGAATGGAGATCCACAATGAGACACGTTCAAGTGTGTCAAGTGTTGATAACGCTGTTTGAGGAGAGTATGCGGCAGCCCGTGCCCTTCACAGTGATCACTCAACCTCTGATGCTCTTCACGCCACTTATTACAGGCTGTTTGAGGAAGAATGGTCAATATTCAGGCAAAGGACATGACCGATCATTTCCAGCAAAAAAAGTCCTATGGGCAAATGGCCTATTCCGAATGGCTTCCGAGACAGAACACATTTAAAGTACGTTGTTCTTTATTTTTTGTATTGTTCAGTACATTGTCAGATTTACACATGCACACGTGCGTCTTAGAAAGTATCAGTGGAAAAATACGTATCTTCAACACGTCATAGAACACCGATACGAGCAGAAAGTCGCAGGTAATAGAACCACGCTGCACCCTTAACAGTGTGTTGCCGTTCCCGCGCAGGTTGTTGAGCAACACATTCAGAAGAGAAATGTGCTGAAATCCCTGGTAAACATTCTACGGTCATAAATACGACGTGTCGAAAAGCGCGAACGGTATTCTGCGACAGCGCCGGCTGCTGTGGCCGAGCGATTCTAGGCGCTTCAGTCTGGAACCGCGCTGCTGCTACGGTCGCAGGTTCGAATCCTGCCTCGGGCATGGATGTGTGTGATGTCCTTAGGTTAGTTAGGTTTACGTAGTTCTAAGTCTAGGGGACTGATGACCTCAGATGTTAAGTCCCATAGTGCTTAGGGCCATTTGAACCATTTTTTTTATTCTTCGACACCAGTAGCAGCACTACCATCGCGGAAGCCGTAAACATACACCACGTCTGCCTATTCTTCATCAGTTAGATGTATAGCAATATAGGCAGCGCGTGTACACATTTAACCGATGGTTGTCTCTGATGCATTAATTCACTCACGAAGCACCATGGACAACTGCGCATTCTACGGGCTACCTTAATGGCAGGAAGACATCCCGAGCAAAGAGCTTGAAAGCAACTATGTTGGTTGGGGTAGAATAAAACGCCAAACATAAGTAACGGGCAAGGCGAACTCTAGATTGCGGTTTATTGATAAATCCTGAAGTGATGCAGTCCTTCAACAAAGGAAACTGCTTACAATACTTCAGTTCGTCCAGTCTTGGAGTACTGTTCGTCTGTATGGGACCCTTACCACTTGGGTCTGATTCAAGGGATTGAGAGGGTCCAAAAAAGAGCGGCAAGATTCGTGACTGGCACATTAAGCCATCGCGAGAGCGTTACAAATCTCATAGAAAGTTTGAAGTGGGACACACTTGCAGATAGACGACGCGCTAAACGGAAGGGGCTGCTCACTAAATTCCGAAATCCGATCTTCGCCGAGGATGTAGAGCTTATATTATTACCACCAACTTTCAGATTGCGCAATGATCACCATTCAGAGATAAGGGAATTTAGAGCTCGTACTGGGGCGTTGACACAGTCGTTTTTCCCTCGCGCGATCCGCGAGTGGGGAAAATATGACTTTGGCGCGAATTGTGCCCTGCGCCATACACCGCTTGGTGGCTAGCGGAGTATATATGTAGATATGTAGAAAGGCATGTGCGCGGCACTAGCTTAAAAAGAAATGTACATTGAATGTATTCTATCTCGCAAATCAATCGGATCAGGTCAAGAAATTTTTTGCTTCAAATGAGCGTTCCTGCTATATCCCCGAGTACTGACCATTCCTCCTTGGACACCAAGTATATCCTACAAGTTTTGGTAACAACATTAAACACGAACAACACTAATACACTCTGGTGACCATTCTACCTCGACATCAGACCACATCTTCTGGGTGCTTCACATTTTTTGTAAGGATGCCTATCTCGTAAACAACGAAGATACCAAAGAAACGTGGCAGTGGAGAACTTACGGAAAGTGGCGTCGGTGCGATCGACCATCTCGCTTGAACACGGCTGTGATTTTCCCGGACGACGTGATACTGTGTACTTCGCGCCGAGCGCCGCGGACCTGTCGTGGCGGAGCTGCCGACTGGTACAATAGTCGGGGACAGGGGTACCGAGCGCTCGCGTCAAGCCCGGCGTGCCCACACGCCGACGAATACTTCGCAGCGGCGCTTTCACTGCCGGCATGCAGGTACGCACAAATGAAAGGCAAAACATACCCAGCCGCACATTAATAGTGCTTTCTCTCCTTGGAAGGGTCGCCTGTGTTGGCATGCCGACTTCTGCACTCCGTTCCAACGATCATAAAGATAACTGAGCGGCACCCCATTTTTGTTGCCTACCTTACACACCACGACTGCGGCACACTATAGCTCCGTCGGCAGCGCCAGACACACAACAGCTGATGGAAGTGCGTGTGTGGCAGTTCACAATCAACAGACGCGCACACTAAAAATACAAAGCTGGCGTAAACCAAAGCCTTCGATACTATCCGTTGACTTTGACCAATGACTTCATAACGAGCCTCAAAACGCAACCCAAAGGTGATCTCAAAATATCGACCAATGACATTAGCAAAGGTGATCTCAAAATATCGACCAATGACATTAGACGCTCCCGTGGCGCCAAAACAAACCGAGCGAGATGGCGCAGTGGTTAGCACATTGGACTCGCATTCGGGAGGAACGACGGTTCAAACCCGCGTCCGGCCATCCTGGTTTAAGTTATCCGTCATTTAGATCGCTACAGGCAAATGACGGGATGGTTCCTTTGAAAGGGCGCGGCCGACTTCCTTCCCCATCCTTCCCTAATCCGATGGGACCGATGACCTCGCTGTTTGGCCCTCCCCTAGAACTTTGAACTACTTAAACCTAACTAACCTAAGGACATCACACACATCCATGTCCGAGGCAGGATTCGAACCTGCGACCGTAGCGGTCACGCGGTTCCAGACTTTAGCGCCTAGAACCGCTCGGCCACTCTGGCCGGCTGTTTTGTCTGTGAATCAATGGTTATTTTCACAAGTGTTTGAAGGAAAGTCAGCGGAATAAATCGAGAAATTAAAAACGAAAACTGTGCTTCAGTCGTAAAAATGAAAAACCGCTATCTGAATGTATAATTGGTGTCCCTGGAGTAATGAAGCTGTAATAAGATAAGTAATTAAACATTTCTTTCTACCATTTCTTGCATCAAATTATCCACACCATTCCTAAAAAAACTCATTTTCACTTGAAGTGCAATGCAGACTTCATAATCAAGCATGTGGTAGACGGTGGCTGTAGGTAACACGTACAATGTATAACAGAATGAGGCTTTAAAATTTTGTGAGATGATAAAAGATGTAACCTATAGCTGGAAATGTGAATAAAAATTTCTATAGCCGCCACTGGAATCTTGAAAGAGCCATGCACTCCCTGTACGAGAAGTGACTAGGTGAGATTCTCAGGGAACATTTGGTCTGGAATTCTTGGAGATCACCTTATTCGACCACACATCTTACCAGATCGTTTGAATGGTGCATGGTATTTGAACTTTGAGGACACTCCCTCACCTGAAGTTCTGGAGGACGTTCCCTTGCATCTGTGCGCTACTGTGGTTGTAGAACGATGGTGCTCCAGCGCACGTTGATCATCTGGCCAATGCAGATCTCACAGACAGCTGCTGGACACAGAGAAATTGGAAGGGAATGTCCAGTCCCTTAGCCTGTGTGCTGCTCTGACCTCATCTTTGTAGACTTCTTTCTTTGTAGTTATGTAAGATCCATTGTGTACTCAACACAAGTACGAACAGCACCTGAGCTTACTCAGTGCTGCTTTAAGGCCTTTGATATCTGAGGCGAGCGTGCAATCTTACAGAGAATCAAACAAAACACAGTTTGATAGTGCAACGGAGTTGAGGGTCGTCACGTTGAACATTTACTCCATAGTAGACTAGGTTCACAGTATTTGGCTATATTCTACTGCCAATAAACGTTTCCGTTTCTGTTGTTTCATTTAGCCTACCGAGTCCGTAGGAAGTGCGTAGTGCCGCAAAACTTCAGTACTTTGTAAATTTGACGCGATATTGTAATCATTGAAATAACAACACATACCTTCTCAACCCTTCGAGTTTTATTCGTTTCCTCCACTCCTCTTCCAGGTACTTCATCTTTTTCCAGGCACTGCACTTCCACATATACAAACAAAAAAAAAGTTAGTCCAGTCTTCAGTTCTCCCTAACCTTCACTACCGTCATGGTGTTCAACAGGATTCACATGTTGTGTAACATTAGGTCCGTCCTTCAGCTCAGTTAAGAGTGGACGCGGCAAGTTTGGCGACTTGATTTTCACACACCCCAGTTTCTTAATCACTGGTTCCTCAATACGCATTTGAAATGCCTATCACCATTCGATAACTGCAATAAGAGATCGTATACCTCCACCATCTTTGCCGTTCTCATGCACAATACTAAATACTTTTCCATCCCCTCCTGTATGTCGGCCGTAGCAGTCTGTAACAACACGCCGAGCGAGGTGGATCAGTGGTTAGCACACTGGACTCGCATTCAGGGGAACGACGGTTCAAACCCACGTCCGGCGTGCTGATTTAGGTTTTCTGTGATTTCCTTGTATCGATTCAGGCACGGCCGACTTCCTTCCCCATTCTTCCCTAATCTGATGGGACCGATGACCTCACTGTCTGGTCCCTTCCCCCAGATCAGCCAACCAACCAACCCTGGAATAAGGTACCCCGTAATGATTGTTCGTACCAAAAGCACTCTGCATGCAAGAGAGATTCAAGCCCCGTCTATTACACTCGGTATATCTTACCTGGCGTGAAGCCGTGCCCCTATCACACTAAAAACACTGTCCATGCTTTCCTCACTCCTCTCCATTTGTGTTTTCCTTCCTCCTCCCACATTTGCTAATCTTACCGTATTATTTCTTGTTTTTCCGCTGATAGTTGAGCTTCTTTTCTACATCTGCTGCCACAGATTTCTGTTAGATGTCATTACTCAAATTCGATAGGAACATATTCAGGGAATTACTTAAAATAAGTACAATAAGGGTTAACAACACTTTTGTAATACCTTATATTCCTTACATTACGTATAACCATTAATTATTATCATTACTATTACTATTATTGTATTTCTTATTATAGTTTACTAATGAACTTTTCATATTGTAATGTAAACATACTTGGGACGAAAGAGAGGGTCTACCGCGTGAAATAAACGCATAAGGAAACAAATAAGCAATTATTAACTTGAAGCGACAGGTAAGTTATATTGTAACGTATTGACTCCTGTTGTATGTAGAGAGACTGCGACACGTAACATCAATAACGATCAAGAGATGTATCTATACGAAAAGTCCGCCTGCTTAGCTGGCTGGTAACGTGTTTGCCTCCCATCCAAGCGGGCCCGGTTTCGATTCCCGGCCGGGTTGCAGATTTTTCTCCGCTCGTGGACTGGGTGCTGTGTTGTGTTGTGTTGTCCTCATCATCATTTCATCCTCATCACCGGCATCGAATGAAATAAGACTTGCACTTGGCGACCGAACTTCCCCGCATGGAGCCTTCCGGCCCACGATGCCATACGCTCATTTCCATTTTTTTATATGAAATGTTTGAAAATTTCATCAAAACAATACCTGGAAACTAGTTACTGTGTGATAATCATTCTTAAAAATACGGAATCACTTCATTACAAACATCGTTGTTTTGAACAAGTGTGGACCAACATTTTTTGTTTCAGCTGCCAGTCAGAAACGAATTGCGTACTTTCGCCGCGCGTAAGTCAAAGTAATATAAAAATGCAAAAGATACACAAAACCGTGCTAGGTGAAGCTAATTAACTTATCCAGTAAATGTTATGATGATAAGTAACAGCTGCATGAAACGAGCCGGCCGGTGTGGCCGAGCGGTTCTAGGCGCTTCAGTTTGGAACCGCGCGACCGCTACGGTCGC
The DNA here is from genome assembly GCF_023864275.1 of Schistocerca cancellata. Lineage (NCBI taxonomy): Eukaryota > Metazoa > Arthropoda > Insecta > Orthoptera > Acrididae > Schistocerca > Schistocerca cancellata. Next base: position 178,171,930 of record NC_064632.1, read on the forward strand.
AGGTTCGAATCCTGCCTAGGGCATGGATGTGTGTGATGTCCTTAGGTTAGTTAGGTTTAAGTAGTTCTAAGTTCTAGGGGACTGATGACCTCAGATGTTAAGTCCCATAGTGCTCAGAGCCATTTGAACCATGAAACGAAGGTCAAATTGGCGTGTAGTATATTACAACCATTAGCATTTGAGGCATCTATATTCTGTGTATAAAGAAGGTTTATGCTGCAGGTTTCTCGTTCAGAAATCCCATTTGGGGGTCGATTGTTTGTGAGAAGAGCGTTTGGTGCCTCTTGTAACGAATAACCGTCTACCAGACGTGTCGGAATTCATTACAGCGTAGTGCATAAGGCCCGAAATGGCAACATATTTTCCCGAAACCGGTAATAGGAGTAAATGCTCTGCTAAAGCGATCGTGATCTTTTGAAGTTTTTGCCGGCCGCGGTGGTCTAGCGGTTCTGGCGCTGCAGTCCGGAACCGCGGGACTGCTACGGTCGTAGGTTCGAATCCTGCCTCGGGCATGGATGTGTGTGATGTCCTTAGGTTAGTTAGGTTTAAGTAGTTCTAAGTTCTAGGGGACTTATGACCTAAGCTGTTGAGTCCCATAGTGCTCAGCGCCATTTGAACCATTTTTTTGAAGTTTTTTAATTTAGTTTTAATAATTGTCATAGGAGCGGCACAATGTCGTCTTCTCAGACCAGTCTCGGTTCTGCATATGGCATGACGAAGAATCTAGCCATGTGTTCTCATTGCAGTGATGACACGTATGCTGGTAAATATGAAATTTCCCAAAGTATGTAAACTAATGATTATACACTTCTTGTCTCTGATATACGGATTTGTACACAGTGGTAAATTCTCTTTCTAATGGCTTTACTTTTGGCACATTGTAGATCCGATGATGATAGCACATACCAATCTATCTTAGCTGCAGAAGATTTTTCTTTTCACGAAATTTATGTAAGTTGTTTCATGAATGCCCACTGAAATAATCCGCAATTGTGAAATATTAAAAACCAAAGAATAACGAAACCATCTGTAAGATGTCTGTGTGGGCGAATTACGAATTGATGGCGTACCTTCGGATGTTCAGCCGATTTGTTGATTCCATTTTTATGCACTATATTTCGGCGACCGACCCAGTCGCACTCTTCAGAAGCTGTGAGCTGTGTTCGTTATGTGTATTTGCTGCCTGAACACCAACCAGACTTTGAAGCGTTGTAGGTATCGCGCCGCCATTTATAACTGAGTTCGACTCCGGGCTCCCGCTATGCTTTTCGATGCTCATTTGTTTTTCAAAGCCCGCGTACATGTGATACATTTATTCTCTCAGTGCTTTCCATCTCCGACGGAAGAGATGTCCGGCAATGTCTTAATGAATTTAGTGCTCGATATCCGCTGCCTGGTTTGTGACTTGCTTCCCGGTTTATTGGAACTCGGCTATAAACGGCGGTCCGACGATTACAGTACTTAGATTGGTTGGGAGTCCAGGCGATGAGTACATATAACAACAATGGTCGCAGCACTGCATGAAGACGACTGGGTCGCTCATCTAAATACCGCGCAGAAAAACTCGGCTGAATGACAGAAAGTAAATTTTGTGAAGTGTCGGCAGACGTGCCGACATTGTTTTTAGAGAAGGAGGCCGAAATGCACGCGTCAACTCACGCAGGCTTGCTTAGGTCTGAAACAGGATACGTAATGAATGCTATAAAGAAAAGTACGTAGCTGCTGGAATACTTAACTTTAATCCATCATTTGTATACAGCTTTCTTGATGATACAAGTTAGACTCTCTCTAGAAATGGTTAATGGCGCCTTGCTATGTCGTAGCCATGGACTTAGCTGAAGGCTATTCTAACAGTCTCTCGGCAAATGAGAGAAAGGCTTCGTCAGTGTAGTCGCTAGCAAAGTCGTCCGTACAACTGGGGCGAGTGCTAGTAAGTCTCTCAAGATCTGCCTTGTGGTGGCGCTTGGTCTGCGATTACTGACAGTGGCGACACGCGGGTCCGACATGTACTAATGGACCGCGGCCGATTTAAAGCTACCACCTAGCAAGTGTGGTGTCTGGCGGTGACACCACATATTGCTTGGCAGATGGCTGCTTCACAACATACTAGGAGTCAACTCAGTTATGTAATAGCGCGTTTTGACACTGTCATTGGCCTAACTGTACTTGTACCATATTGTTTATCACTAGAGAATCCAAAGCGGCATTGCTGTTAAAGTATTTTGTGAGGATTGACTGAAACAAATACTTTAGTGTAAAATAAAGTGCTCACTGATGCTCTCCAGACAATAACAGGGAAGTACGAACCAGAAACTAGACCATTAATCAGTCAGGCCGCGAAAACCTGAAAGATCACAGATTTCCAATGTCAATAAATAGTTTTCGAGAAACTAAAGACATTTGTTAGATACTTTAGACAAAGAAAGACAAATAGCAATGACTTTTCACTAGGTGTCTTATACGGTACAGTGCTTTGTATCTCGAGAATTGGCGACCGTGACAGGACTGACGATGGTTTTACGAAGCTCCAATTTCGCGGCGAAGTGCGAAAAGTACGGTTTGTCATAGCTGTAAGAGGCATAGCAAATATTTTCAGCTGGACAATAGAGACTAAAATAAACTAAAGACATATGTTACATCTTTTAGATACGGAGTATCGAATAATAGTCAATGATTTTTGAGATTTTGTGTGTTACTTGCTGCAGTGTGTGTGTACCTCGAGATTGGTGACTGTGGTAGGAGTGACGCTGCACCTCTGATGCTATAACTTCGCGGTGGCGCACAAGAGCTGTGGTCGGTCAGCGTCCAACAAAAATTTCGAGTTGGACAACTAAAAATAAGAAAAATAAAATGAAGAGACATAATACACGAATTAGGCAGAGAATGAAGAATAACAAGCAACTTTTCACTCGTATGAGTTATACGCTGTGATGCGTTCGTAGTACCTCAAGCTTTGGCGACCGTGACAGGAGTCTTGCTCACTCTCCGATGCTCTAATTTTGCGACACTGTGGGAGACGAGTGGTCAGTCAGTGTCCAGCAGAGGCACAGCTAAGATTTTAAGTTGGACCACAGGTAATAAAATAGGGACGCACGTCACATCTTGAAGACAGAGAATGACAAATAACAGACAGTGACTTTTCAAATGCTGTGTACGTGTTGCTTGCTGCAATGTGTGTGTATCTCGAGGTATGGTGACCGTGAAGGGAGTGACGCTGGCGCTGATGTTCTAATTTCGCGACGGCACACAAGGGGAGTAGTCAGAAAGTACCCGGCAGAGGCATAGGAAAATGTTGAGTCGGACAACACAAAATAAAATAAAGAGAAGTGTTACACGATGCAGACAGAGAATGAAGAATAACAGGCAACTCTTCAAATGGTCTACATGAGCTACACACGTAACGTGTGTGAAATCTTATGGGACTTAAGTGCTAAGGTCATCAGTCCCTAAGCTTACACACTGCTTAACCTAAATTATCCTAAGTACAAACACACACACCCATGACCGAGGGAGGGCTCGAACCTCCGCCGGCACCATCCGCACAGTCCATGACTGCAGCGCCTGAGACCGCCCGGCTAATCCCGCGCTGCTAACGAGATATGACATCTTAAACGTTGAGATGCGTGAATAATGCTTTTGTTTAAAATGGAGCACAAATTATCTAGACTGTGGTCATCCACTGTTTCATATTGAGAGTACTAGCCAACAAACTTCATGCATTATTTTAATTTTTTGTCTACATATTTTCTTTGTTATAGACTTAAGTCAAACATTTAACACATTAACTCATTTGTAAAGCAATTAGACGTTTGAAACTGTTTTACACCATGAAGTGCGATTTAAAGGATTGGGGGTTTACTGACTGGTAGTAAACTATTTTCCGAGGGCTGAAATGAGTATTATAGTGAATAGTAGCTCCTCACTGATGTTCTCGACGACACGGAAAATATGGAGGCCAAAGTATACAATGAGGCAGCCAGGCCGAGAAAACGTGACGAATCACAAAAATGAAATGCCAATCAAGTTTTTAAGAGAAGGTGAAGAGTTATTTCACATGGTTTAGATAAAAATATAAAAAAAACAAAAAAATGTCTTTTCGTAGCATATGTTACGCCATGCACTGGTTTTGGAACTCGAGATTTGGCGACCGTGACAGGAGTAACGCTGGCTTTGTAATGTTGCAATTTCGCGGCGCTGTCCGAAAGGAATGGTGCTCGGCATCTGGCATAGATACGGCACAGATCTTGAGTTTGACAGCAGAAAATCATATAAACTAAAGAAGTAAGTAACATCCTTTAGACAGAAAATGAAGAATAATAGATGACTTTTGATTTGTTATGTAAGTGTTACTTGCTGCGATGTGTGTGTACCTCGAGATACAATCACCGTCATGGGAGTGACTCCGGCTCTTTGATGCTCTACTTTCGCGGCGGTGCGAAAGAGAACTGATCCGTCAGTACCTAGGAGAAGCACAGCAAAAGTTTTGAGTTGGACCATACGAAATAAAATAAAATAAAGAGACGTACTGCATGATTCAGACAACGCATGGGCAACCTTTGGTGATCCGAGGGTCTGATTCACTTACTTAAGTTTGCGGGCCGACTCGTGCACGCGACGCGACAGACGCAGTCCTAGCACATAAGTTCCAATCATAGACCTGGTGACGTTAATGTTTGTGAGGTAGCACACCAGTATGAATGGAATTTCTTTCACGACACGCAACCCCAAGAAATTATGCCTCGAAATTCGCTTTTTGAGAGCACATTCATGCTGAGAGTTCAGATGTTTGGATTTATTTGCGTGTCGTGAACATTGTTTTTTTTTTAGTTACAACGCTTTACAATAGCTGTCATAAAAACTTCAGTTGGAAAATTTTGCAACGCTAGTAGTAAAGAAATAGTGTTCGCCGGCCGGGGTGGCCGAGCGGTTCTAGGCGCTACAGTCTGGAACCGCGCGACCGCTACGGTCGCAAGATAGAATCCTGCCTCGAACATGGATGTGTGTGACGTCCGTAGGTTAGTTAGGTTTGAGTAGTTCTAAGTTCTAGGGGACTGGTGACCTCAGAAGTTAAGTCCCGTAGTGCTCAGAGCCATTTGAACCAAATAGTGTTCACGACACGCAAATAAATCTAAACATCTGAAGACTGGATGCCAAGCGTCTTCAAACGTCATCATGGAAAATTAAACGCCTATAAAAGCAATTTGTTGCAGCTAATTCATTATAAATTACTTTAGTTTCAACAGTTTCAGTGTTCTAGTACGTCCACAATGGGCAAAAATTATTTACTAATGTTAATAGAAGAACGGATAGAAAAATAAAGTACGGCAATGAGACAGGCATTCACAGTCGACAAGCAATTACGAGTAACTTCGTAATTTTTGGCCATAGGCAGGTATTGGAGTTTTCCAAATATAGTATGTTGATATCCACAACACCATTAGCAAGCATTTTTTAAATCTTTCCCCAATAATACTTTCGATGACTGATGGCACAGGCATGAGTTGTTTCTGTAACATTAAATAAATTAAGCTTTCATTTCTTTGTTCATTTTAAAGAGTTTAAAAGTCTTGATCTTATTCTATGATTATATGATAGCGGAACAAACACTGGTAGCAGTTACTTCTGTAAAATATATGGGAGTATGCGTGCGGAACGATTTGAAGTGGAATGATCATATAAAATTAATTGTTGGTAAGGCGGGTGCCAGGTTGAGATTCATAGGGAAAGTTATTAGAAAATGTAGTCCATCAACAAAGGAGGTGGCTTACAAAACACTCGTTCGACCTATACTTGAGTATTGCTCATCAGTGTGGGATCCGTACCAGGTCGGGTTGACAGAGGAGATAGAGAAGATCCAAAGAAGAGCGGCGCGTTTCGTCACAGGGTTGTTTGGTAAGCGTGATAGCGTTACGGAGATGTATAGCGAACTCAAGTGACAGACTCTGCAAGAGAGGCGCTCCGCATCGCGGTGTAGCTTGCTGTCCAGGTTCCGAGAGGGTGCGTTTCTGGATGAGGTATCGAATATATTGATTGCCCCTACTTATACCTTCCGAGGAGATCACGAAGGTAAAATTAGAGAGATTCGAGCGCGCACGGAGGCTTTCCGGCAGTCGTTCTTCCCGCGAACCATACGCGACTGGAACAGGAAAGGGAGGTAATGACAGTGGCACGTACAGTGCCCTCCGCCACACACCGTTAGGTGGCTTGCGGAGTATAAATGTAGATGTAGATGTAGAAAAGTGTCGCACCACCCTCGTGACTTGCATCACAATCGCCCTCAGTCTCAGTCCCGTTCAATAGAGCGCTCTCTGTCTCCAATCGTCAAAACGACACTGTGGCTTGCACCTTCATTGATCAAATGTATCTCGTCAGCCCTGTGTAATGCGGAACAGATCACTAGGTGTCAAGAGAGGCGGATTCGCTAGTATAAAGGCAGGCTAAGAGCAATACGTTGTCAGCAGAGAAGCCGTAACAACAGAATGTTTCGGTCAGGAAACTCAGTGACTTGCAACGTGGACTAGTCATTCGATGTCCCCTAAGTAGCAGACTCTTCAGGGACATTTCAGGTCTTCTAAAGCTCCAAAGTCGACTGCTGGTAATGTGATCCTGAAGTGGAATCGTGGAATAATAACCAAAGTTAAGCCGGGAACAGACAGACCTCGTACTGGCGAGTAGGTTCTTCAGATATATCGGTTGTATTATACACAAGTCAAACTGGAAAAACGCGAACAACAGAAGGCGATTATCGAAAATACGTCACGGGCGGAGTACAACGTCAGGGTCTCAGTCTCCCACTTGTGATTTAGGCAGATAAGGAAGAATAACGGGCAGCTTCTCACATGTGTATGAGTTACGCGCTGTGGTGCGTTTATAGACCCCGATATTTGGCGACCGTGACCGGAGCGACGCCGACTCTCTGCTGCTGTAATTTTGTGACAGTGCTGGAGACAAACGGTCGATCAGTATCCTGCAGAGGTACAGTAATGATTTTGAGCTGGACATTAGAGTACGCAATAAACGAAAGACGTATATTAGATATTTTAGACAGAGCATGAAGAATAATAGGGCACGGCTATTTACATGTGTGTACGTGTGAGGCGCAGCTACTGCGTTTGTACCTGGAGATTTGGCGAGCGTGCCAGGAGAGACGCCGGCGGGCCCCGCGGTGCTCCAGTTTCCCGTGTGCGCGCGAGAGGAGGGTCGGTCAGTGTCCGGGGGAGACGCGCGAGCAGCCGGCGGCACGTGTTTGTAAGAGCTGAGCTGAGCTGAGCCTGGCCGAGCCGAGCCGGGCTGAGCTGGAGGCACGGCGAGGAACGCCAAGGCCAGCGGGGGCCGCGCCAGCGCTGCCCAAATGGACGCCGGCGTACGGCACGCACCGCCAGGAATGCCGGCCGGGCCCGGCCCCGCTCGCCGATAACGAAACGCCCCTCCGCGGCCCCCGCCGCCGCTCCCCTCCACCCACACAACACGCACCGAAGACGGACGGCGCGGCTCGGAATGCGTGCGCGGAGAAATCCCCCCGGCGGGCCGCCTAGGAACGCGCGACCGCTCCGTCGAGGCCCGCCGGGCCATCGCCCGTCCAAATGAATAGTGTTAATGCGTCGCGGGCGACGCCCATTGTCATCCGTCGGGACGCACAGTACCTGTGTTGGCACACCGTGTATCCGGTGTGGACGTACTGCGCACCGACCCATCGCAGATCTACATCTACATCCATACTCCGCAAGCCACCTGACGGTGTGTGGCAGAGGGTACTTTGAGTACCTCTATCGGTTCTCCCTTCTATTCCAGTCTCGTATTGTTCGTGGAAAGAAGGATTGTCGGTATGCCTCTGTGTGGGCTCTAATCTCTCTGATTTTATCCTCGTGGTCTCTTCGCGAGATATACGTAGGAAGGAGCAATATACTGCTTGACTCTTCGGTGAAGGTATGTTCTCGAAACTATCGAGCTACTGAGCGTCTCTCCTGCAGAGTCTTCCACTGGAGTTTATCTATCATCTCCGTAACACTTTCGCAATTACTGAATGATCCCGTAACGAAGCGTGCTGCTCTCCGTTGGATCTTCTCTATCTCTTCTATCAACCCTATCTGGTACGGATCCCACACTGCTGAGCAGTATTCGCGCAGCGGGCGAACAAGCGTACTGTAACCTACTTCCTTTGTATTCGGATTGCATTTCCTTAGGATTCTTCCAATCAATCTCAGTCTGGTATCTGCTTTACCGACGATCAACTTTATATGATCATTCCATTTTCAATCACTCCTAATGCGTACCCACAGATAATTTATGGCATTAACTGCTTCCAGTTGCTGACCTGCTATATTGTAGCTAAATGATAAGGGATCTTTCTTTCTATGTATTCGCAGCACATTAAACTTGTCTACATTGAGATTCAATTGCCATCTCCTGCACCATGCGTCAATTCGCTGCAGATCCTCCTGCATTTCAGTACAATTTTCCATTGTTACAACCTCTCGATACACAACAGCATCATCTGCAAAAAGCCTCAGTGAACTTCCGATGTTATCCACAAGGTCATTTATGTATATTGTGAATAGCAACCGTCCTACGACACTCCCCTGCGGCACACCTGAAATAACTCTTACTTCGGAAGACTTCTCTCCATTGAGAATGACATGCTGCGTTCTGTTATCTAGGAACTCCTCAATCCAATCACACAATTGGTCTGATAGTCCATATGCTCTTACTTTGTTCATTAAACGACTGTGGGGAACTGTATAGAACGCCTTGCGGAAGTCAAGAAACACGGCATCTACCTGTGAACCCGTGTCTATGGCCGTCTGAGTCTCGTGGACGAATAGCGCGAGCTGGGTTTCACACGACCGTCTTTTTCGAAACCCATGCTGATTCCTACAGAGTAGATTTATTGTCTCCAGAAAAGTCATTATACTCGAACACAATACGTGTTCCAAAATTCTACAACTGATCGACGTTAGAGATATAGGTCTATAGTTCTGCACATCTGTTCGACGTCCCTTCTTGAAAACGGGGGTGACCTGTGCCCTTTTCCAATCCTTTGGAACGCTACGCTCTTCTAGAGACCTGCGGTACACCGCTGCAAGAAGGGGGCAAGTTCCTTCGCGTACTCTGTGTAAAATCGAACTGGTATCCCATCAGGTCCAGCGGCCTTTTCTCTTTTCAGCGATTTTAATTGTTTCTCTATCCCTCTGTCGTCTATTTCGATATATACCATTTTGTCATCTGCGCGACAATCTAGAGAAGGAACTACAGTGCAATCTTCCTCTGTGAAACAGCTTTGGAAAAAGACATTTAGTATTTCGGCCTTTAGTCTGTCATCCTCTGTTTCAGTACCATTTTGGTCACAGAGTGCTAGGACATTTTGTTTTGATCCACCTATCGCTTTGACATAAGACCAAAATTTCTTAGGATTTTCTACCCTGGTGTCGTGTTGTCAATAATAATAATAATAGTGGAGTGTAGTGTCTGAGACAGTACGATGATGATCAACAGCTGCCTTCAGTTAAGAATCAATTACCAAATGGTTCCGCATCAACCATAGAATACAGAATGCAAATCTGCACTGATCAGCCACAACTTTATGACCACCTACACAACAGCCGGTATGTCCACCTTTGGCACGTTGTTGTGACCATAGAAAATTTTAATTTTTATTGTTGCTTTTGTGACCATAATAAGAGTCCAGGCTCCATAGGAAAACACCAGCCGACATTAAGAAATAGTCCACCAGGACGTAGGGACCAGATAAATGGCGGGGGCAGTATGGCTTGTTGATCAAATAACTTAGGTCCCGAGTTCGAGTCTCGGTCCGGCACACAGTTTTAATCTGCCAGGATATTTCATATCAGCGCACAGTCCGCTGCAGAGTGAAAATCTCATTCTGGAAACATCCCCCAGGCTGTGGCTAAGCCATGTCGCCGCAACATCCTTTCTTTCAGGAGTGCTGGTTCTGCAAGGTTCGCAGGAGAGCTTCTGTAAAGTTTGGAAGGTGGGAGACGAGGTACTGGCAGAATTAACGCTGTGAGGACGGGTCGTGAGTCGTGCTTGGGTAGCTCAGTTGGTAGATGCGATGTCGCAGACTTTCAAGAGTGTCCCACATGCCTACAGAAATTCTGAATGACACCATTCCACGACATTGAATTGGGAGAGGAGGGGCAGAAAATGAACAGAAAATGAACCGATGGCATTTATTTGTGGGGTTACGTAAAAGACCACTTTTTTATCCCCCCTGTGCCTGACACTGTTGAAAGTCTGCAACATAGCATTATTGAAGCTGTGAATTCGATATCGAGAGACCAACTGCTTGGTGTTTGGCAGAAAATGAGGCATCGGACATGGTGCTCACATGGAACGCGTAAAAATTTGGGCTTTATCTTTCCAGGAACTTTGGAATTGTGTTTCTATTTTTGGAAATTTGGAAGCAATATATGTTTGAAATCTGTCCCTCTTTTTCAATAGTCCTGTATTACAGTATCAGCATGGATACCTACGACACCTTCCATCTCTCTCTGCATAACACCTAATACAAGTACTGGACAACAGAACTCAGTCCGATTTTCGCTCACAACAGGAAACGTCGTCTGCTTGCAACTTTTTGAGGTATTCCCTTGTTTGGCACTGCTGTTTCTGTCTCATCTCACATCACTTTGCAGTACTAGACACTTCTTGACGTCAAACGCGACACAATATGGAACCACGGCCGTTTGTTTGTGTACTCGTAACACAGAAAATCAGACATAAAATGCCAACACTAATGACGTTTTATATCAATAAAGCAAATCGCGTATGCTGACAAAAATGTGCAGTTTCTAGTAGTTGTACAGACGGATTTAAAATACCTTCGATACACGTATTGACGTTTGTAGAGATGGAACATTATGTAAATATTTTAAACTCCGCATAAAACACTTATAATGGTATGTAAAACATCATTTCAGCTGATGTGACCTCTCAGATTTTCGGCGTGACAGCTAACTGGTGTACTTCCGGGTGTTGTTTCGAGTTGTTTCCATTTCATGCACAATAATTTAGAGTAATTGGTGTCCAGGTAGCAAGTACACATACCAGAAAACCTCGCGGCACCAGAAGAGAACGGCTGCATCAGTCGTCGAAATATTGGGCATAAAACAGGAACAATAATTCGGTGAATAGCCGAAAGCACACCATAAACCACTTCAGCTTGTGTTAACAAATGCTTCAATTTCCACTCATGGTTATGTACAGTGGACACTCTCAGGTGACAGTTACATGCGGGGTACTATTGGTTCAAATGGAACAGCGAAGCGCGTGCTGCTGTCGCTATTTTCGTGTGTAAAGCACTGCGGACGGTCCTACGCAACTGTCACCTGAGGATGTTCAATTAACTCAGCCAGTAATGGAATTTAAAGCTTTTCATAACAGCCATTGAGGTGGTGTCTTACACAATATTCTTTAGGAATTACAAGTTCTGGCAGCGTACTGCAGACCATCCATGAAATTATTTCATGCACGTCACCAAAAAGATGCTGTTAAACTTCTTGTAACTGATATTGATTGCCGGCCGAAGTGGCCGTGTGGTTAAAGGCGCTGCAGTCTGGAACCGCACAACCGCTACGGTCGCAGGTTCGAATCCTGCCTCGGGCATGGATGTTTGTGATGTCCTTAGGTTAGTTAGGTTTAACTAGTTCTAAGTTCTAGGGGACTAATGACCTCATCAGTTGAGTCCCATAGTGCTCAGAGCCATTTGAACCATTTTTTTTTATATTGATTAATGACAACAAAGGTAACAATAGTAAAGCATTTTAAAGCGAGTGACGCCGGACAACATGAATTTCGAAGTGCGCGCACAGACACACACACACACACACACACTTATTCGTCGATCTACTACGAAAAGTATTATCTAAAAATGCTTGTATCACACAGGATGACACCCAGAACAGGTAATTTTTTCGATCTGATGTTCAAAACGGCGAGCCCAACACAACAAATAAAACTGGAACATCAATATGATATGAATCGTGAAAAGAAGGCCAAAACAGAATAAAAAGCTCACAGGAAGGCCGCAAAGCGTTACTAAGAATCCAGCGCATCCTAAACAGACTCATTGGACCAGTCACCAGAAAAATCGAGTGTACTACTCTTGACACACTGCCATCGTCCATTCGGTACATTAGACTCGCATTCGGGAGGACGACGCTTCAAACCCGCGTTCGGCCATCCAGAATTAGGTTTTCAAAATGGTTCAAATGGCTCTGACAAGGGAACCTCCCCATCGCATCCCCCTCAGATTTAATTCTAAGTTGGCAAAGTGGGCAGACCTTGAAAAACTGAACACAGATGAATCGATAAAACAGGAAAAAGTTGTGTGAACTATGAAAAAATAAGCAAAATATACAAACTGAGTAGTCCGTGCGCAATATAAGCAACGTCTAGGACAAGGTGACCTCAGGAGCGCCGTGGTCGTGTGGTTAGCGCGACCAGATGCGGAACGAGAGGTATTTAGTTCAAGTCTTCCCTCGAGTGGAAATTTTAATTTTTTGTTTTCAGTTTATGTCACATCACTTTTTTGGGAGTGATTATCACATCCACAAGAAAACCTAAATCGGGAAAGGTAGAAGAATCTTTTTACCCATTCGCCAAGTGTACAAGTTAGGTGGGTCGACAACATATTCCTGTCATGTGACGCACATGCCGTCACCAGTGTCGTATAGAATATATCAGACGTGTTTTCCTGTGGAGGAATCGGTTGACCTGTGACCTTGCGATCAAATGTTTTCGGTTCCCATTGAAGCGGCACGTCCTTTCGTCGACTAATCGCACGGTTTTGCAGTGGGGTCGCAAAACACAGACACTAAACTTATTACAGTGAACAGAGACGTCAATGAACGAACGGACAGATCAAAACTTTACGAAAATAAACTTCTCACTCGAGGGAAGATTTGAACCAAAGACCTCTCGTTCTGCAGCTGCTCACGCTAACCACGAGACCACGACGCACCTCTGCTTACATTATCCTTGATATTGCCTATCTTGCGCATGGACTACTCAGTTTGTATATTTTGCTTATTTTTTCATACTTCCACACAACTTCTTCCTATTTTCTCGATTGATCTGTGTTCAGTTTTTCAAGGCCTATCCACTGTGCCAACTTATAACTAAATCTGAGGAGGGTGCGATGGGGAGGTTCCCTTGTGAGTACTATGGGACTTAACATCTGAGGTCATCAGTCCCTAGACTTAGAACTACGTAAACCTAAATAACCTAAGGACATCAGATACATCCATGCCCGAGGCAGGATTCGAACTTGCGACCGTAGCAGCAGCGCGGTTCCGGACTGAAGCGCCTAGAACCGCTCGGTTTTCCGTGATTTGCCTAAATCGCTTGACACAAATGCCGGGATAGTTCCTTCGAAATGCACGGCTGCTTTCCTTCTCCATTTTTTTCTAATCCGAGATTGTGTTCCGACTCTAATGACCTCGTTGTCGACGGGACGTTAAACGCTGATCACCTCCTCCCCAGTTCGCCGTTCGAATAAAGAACAGGGAGATCTCCGGAAAGACGCCCTAGGCGATCGAGGCAGCATGTCGTTAAAAGGACCTGCATTGTACTTTTGTTTTCTCCAGACATGAGTGTATGACGTAAAATATTGCGTGTTGCGTTCGGTCATTCTTCAACGCGCATTGTGAGTAACGCGTTCCTTTCTTCGTTAATTCATTACGTCCAGGGCGTGTGCGGCGAGTGGTGTATTATTAAGCATGTCGGGCAGAGCGATACACGATCGATAATCTCTCGGCACGCGAATGGCTGTACTGCGAACCTGTAATTAACATGCAGTCGTAGAGCAGGCGACTAGGCAAAGTGAAGAAAAAGAAAGTGTTGTATTTGGTTATTGACGATCATCTCTTTCCCGCGGAACGAACCTCTTGGCAACAATGCACAGCGTAAATTTTGTAAGCCACTTGCGTAAGTGAAGACACACAGCAACATTTGAAATAAAAAAAAAACGGGGAAAACAGTGCCCTCTTTTGTAGCGGACAAATTTACGATACCCTGCAAGATGACTTTGGTTCGCCATAATTGCGGTACTGCGTGAGAGCGATGCGAGCGCTTGTAGTGCGAAGGACCGAGTAAATACAGTGCAGTTACTCTTGTCGATTTACAACAAAGCCCAATGGAATCCATGCAAGAGATTCTCTTAAGTTGCTCAAAGACATGATGTTAACGACCCTATCTTGCAGATCAACAGTCAAATCCCTTTGTATAAAATCCTCTGTTAATGCGTACTAACGCCCATATTATTTAATTTCCTCGCCCGTGACATAACCAGTTAATAATAACACCAACAAAATCCAGAATTATAAGTCAGAACAAAGGTATCAAGCATTGCGAGAATACACTCTCAAGTGACCTCACCATATTCAATGAGTAAGAACAATGTATTAGTAAAGTAAATTAAAAAAAAGGCAAGTTTTGACAGGTGTGAATCCTACCGAACTATCAGTTTAGTAAATCATGTTTGAGAAATATTGACATATAAGCAGTCTACGGCAAGCATCACGTGGATGATAGGGAATTACAATGAAATCAATACCATTAGCTGCTGACGGGCGTTGATATACATCAACGGTCCGCAGCTCGTGGTCTTGCGGTAGCGTTCTCGCTTCCGGCGCACGGGGTCCCGGGTTCGATTCCCGGCGGGGTCAGGGATTTCCTCTGCCTCGTGATGACTGGGTGTTGTGTGTCCTTTATTATCATTTCATCATCATTGGCGTGCAAGTCGCCCAAGTGGCGTCAACTAAAAAGGACTTGCAATACGGCGGCCGAACTTCCCCGCATGGGGCCTCCCGGCCAACAATGCCACACGATCATTTCATTTCATATACATCAAGGGGGACAGTTGGAAATGAGTGCCTCGACCGGGACTCGAACCCGCGAACTCCTGCTTACATGGCAGACGCTCTATCCATCTAAGCCACCGAGGGCGCAGCGGATAGTGCGACTGCAGGGATTTATCGTCGGCACGCTCCCCGTGAGGCCCACATTCTCAACTTATAGTCCACACACTGCCTTCGTAGTGCCCCTGCCCTTGTATCCATTACTCGCGGCAGGCATTCAACATAGTCCCGTAAGAGTTCAGGCAAATCGTGTGCATCCGCACTGAAGAAGGTCATCAGCCGGTTAGCGTTCACGATATGAAGATGGGGAAGTTATGGATGCAGAAAGACGTTGGCTGCGATGTAGACCGGTAGAGTGGTACCATACGGCCATAGAGGCCCTCCCAATAATGTGGCGTAAGGCCATCGCATTGAACGGAGATTATGTTGAAAAACGGGGTTTTGTAGCCAGAAGGGTGGAAACTAATATGGTGAATAGGAATCCTGAATTCTGAACGCCCCTCGTAGGTTATACACCGTCTTTTACGACTGTAATGGAAATCTTATTTAAACAATACCAGTTTCGATTTTTGTTTTTAAGCACCATCAGTGTCATTGTAGCAATGTTCTTTCTCTTAGAAATTTGTTTACCACGATCGTAAACAGTTCTCATGATTTAAGTTAGTACTATTTCCCTGGATGTCTGTGTTGTTATGTTTCACCTGTCCAGCTTGTTTTTTTTATGTCTTTCTAGAACACGACCTATGCACTTATAATCAGTTACCACAGGAACACACAGTTACATCTTATTAACGACCAGAACTACTTCGAATTCAATATGACTTCAAATGGCTCTGAGCACTATGAGACTTAACTTCTGAGGTCATCAGTCCCCTAGAACTTAGAACTACTTAAACCTAACTAACCTAAGGACATCACATCCATGCCCGAGGCAGGATTCGAACCTGCGACCGTAGCGATCGCGCGGTTCCAGACTGTAGCGCCTAGAATCGCTCGGCCACTCAGGCCGGCCTCGAATTTAATAAAGAATTCTACTTACATCAACAAGGATTCCAAATGGGTGCCCCCATTTCAGGAAAGTTAGCAGATATCTCCGTGGACAAACAAGAGGACAGAATATTTCAGAAAATATTTCCAGGAATGGCAATCTACTCTACTGGTGGAGATATATGGACGAATCCTCTGCTTGCTAGACGAACCAGAAACGAAGATGGAATAATTACACAATTACAAAAAGAAAATGGTTCAAATGGCTCTGAGCACTATGCGACTTAACTTCTGAGGTCATTAGTCTCCTAGAACTTAGAACTAATTAAATCTAACTAACCTAAGGACATCACACACATCCATGCCCGAGGCAGGATTCGAACCTGCGACCGTAGCGGTCGCTTGGTTCCAGACTGTAGCGCCTAGAACCGCACGGCCACTCCGGTCGGCACACAATTACACACAGAGATAAATACAGTACACAAAAATATAAAGTTCTCTTTAAAGAAATAACAAGCAAGACAAATAAACTTCAGGATATATCCATTACAATGAAAAATAAGGATCATTCATTCAGTATTTACACAAAAACCACCACAGCAGACACAGTACTACACCAATCTTCAAACCACCCCCACCCCATAAACAAGCAACTCCCAGATACATGCCGCACAGATTTAAACACAGTCCCTTTGGACAAAGAAAACTACAATAATGTGCTATACATAATAACCCAAATAGCAAACAGTTATAGCTACCGAGAATCACTAGTTACAAAACTGAATAGGAAAATCCAGAAAGACATGAAAATAACAAAAGCTAAACATTTAAAACAAAACACCACAGAAATCCATGGAATAGTAGTAATATAAAGAAGGAGAACTGTTTACGATATCGACAAACAAATTTGTAAGGAAAACTACATTTTTACAGTGGCCACTCAATATGCTTTAACATAAAGGAAAACACCTATGGTGTAAATGATACCGTTACTGCAGACGCAAAAGATGGTAATAACCTTTATTACTAGAACCAAACTCTAGAAATAGTCACGCGATAAAATTTTTCTTTATAGATGCACAGCATTTTCCCAGAATCCTTCCAACGAATCTGTTTCCCATTCAACAGGTGCAAACAAAAATAAAGTAGAATAGAAGGAATATACTCACAACGCATTTAAATCGAGCAGTTACGGACTTACGAGCAGTAATAAATACACATCACTATACTGAACACCATGGGGCGAAACCAGCTTCTATTTTATATGGAACAACAACAAATACAGAATCATTTACTTCACCAAATATTACGGATGCGAGCAAATATGAAGCAGAATACGAGCGACGTACACACAATGCAATTGCCGCGCGGACATGTCACGGATTGCGCGGTCCCTCTCGCCGGAGGTTCGAGTCCTCCCTCGGGCATGGGAGTGTGTGTTGTTCTTAGCATCAGTTAGTTTAAGCTGGTTTAAATAGTGTGTAAGTCTAGGGATCGTTGACCTCAGTAATTTGGTTCCTTAGGAATTCACACATATTCTAACACCTTGAACACAATGTGATTAAAAACGTGCAACATACACGCGAAGTAGTTATCAGGAACACAATGCAGTAAAGCCAGTTTCTGTTTTGAACGAAACTAAAACAAATATGGAGGAGTTTTAATGACCCAATAAGTAAACTGCTAGCGCTCCAAGTGGTCTGGCAGCGAACCAAGGTCATGTTATAGGAAGTCCCCATATGAGTTTCACCCCAGCGGTGGTAAGTCTGCAGCTGTGGCTGCGATTTTTGACATGATGGACACGGTACGTTATATGTAATAATGTGATTATGTAAGTAGGCTGTTTATGTTTTCTTATTGGCAACATTACGTAGCGCTCTGTATGAAAATCACTGGCTGCACTGTGTGCAGTCTGTGGCTAGTTTGCATTGTTCTCTGCCATTGTAGTGTTGGGCAGCTGGATGTGAACAGCGCGTAGCGTTGCGCAGTTGGAGGTGAACCGCCAGCAGTGGTGGATGTGGGGAGAGAAATGGCGGAGTTTTGAAATTTGTAAGACTGAATGTCATGAACTGCTATATATATTATGACTTCTGAACACTATTAAGGTAAATATATCGTTTGTTCTCTATCAAAATCTTTCATTTGCTAACTATGCCTATCTTTAGTTAGTGCCTTCAGTAGTTTGAATCTTTTATTTAGCTGGCAGTAGTGGCGCTCGCTGTATTGCAGTAGTTCGAGTAACGAAGATTTTTGGTGAAGTAAGTGATTTGTGAAAGGTATAGGTTAATGTTAGTCAGGGCCATTATAGGTAGTTTTAAAAGTCAGATTGCGTTGCGCTAAAAATATTGTGTGTCAGTTTCAGCACAGTCATGTATAATTTTTTTAAGGGGACGTTTCACATTACCTATTAAAAGCGGGACGATGCAATTAGCGTGTGGGACTCCTTTTTTCTGCGTAGTGCAGCACCTCGACGTGGCGTGGGCTCAACAAGAAGTTGGAAGACCCCTGCAGAAATGATAAGCCATGCTGACTCTGATCGGGATAGCCACATCATTTGGCCCAAGTGTCCAAACATTCAAACCAATTGCGAACAGTTGTGGCCCGGTTACGTGGCACACTGTCATCCATAAAAATCCCATCGTTTTGGGAACATGAAGTCCATGAATCGTTGCGAATGGTCTGAAAATAGCCGAAAATAGCCATTTCCAGTCAATGATCCACGTAGAAACAGGCAAAACTATTACGGAGCCGCCACCAGCGTTCACAGAGCCTTGTTGACAACTTGGGTCCATGACTTCATGAGGCCACACAAGATCCATACCATGAGCTCTTACCAACTGAAATCGGAGCACATCCGAGCAGGCCACGGGGTTCCAGTCTTCTTGCGTCCAACCGATATGGTCACGATCCCACGACAGGCGTTGCAGGCGACGTCGCTCTGTTAGCAAAGGCACTCGCTTCGGCCGTCTACTGCCATAGCCCATTAGCGCCAGATTTCGCCGCACTGTCCTAGCAGATACGTTAGTCGTACGTCCCAAACTGATTTCTGCGATTATTTCAGGCAGTGTTGCTTGTCTGTTAGCACTGCCAGCTCTACGCAAACGCCGCTGCTCTCGGTCGATACGTAAAGGCAGCCGCTCGTTGGAAACTGTTTTCACTTGTTTAATTAGCCGTTATAATCAGGTTACACGCCGCAGTAAGAGATTGTTTAAAATCATGTAAATTGATGTTCCTAATATGTTATTGTGTTTCGTACCTAATAGTAAGCTGTTTCCAGAATGAGATTTTCACTCTGCAGCGGAGTGTGCGCTGATATGAAACTTCCTGGCAGATTAAAACTGTGTGCCCGACCGAGACTCGAACTCGGGACCTTTGCCTTTCGCGGGCAAAAGCTCTACCATCTGAGCTACCGAAGCACGACTCACGCCTGGTCCCACAGCTTTACTTCTCCCAGTATCTCGTCTTCTACCTTCCAAACTTTACAGAAGCTCTCCTGCGAACCTTGCAGAACTAGCACTCCTGAAAGAAAGGATATTACGGCTTAGCCACAGCCTGGGTTCGCAGGAGAGCTTCTGTAAAGTTTGGAAGGTAGGAGACGAGGTACTGGCAGAAGTAAAGCTGTGAGTACCGGGCGTGAGTCGTGCTTCGGTAGCTCAGATGGTAGAGCACTTGCCCGCGAAAGGCAAAGGTCCCGAGTTCGAGTCTCGGTCAGGCACACAGTTTTAATCTGCCAGGAAGCAGTAAGCTGTTTCTTTGAGTAGTGGTTGAGTTTGTTATACTCTATTTCTGTGAATGATGATGGATTTCTTAGCTAAAAATTATGTTAGCAGTCCACATGTGTAATAGAACCAAGGAGGATGTTTAATACCTACCAAGTCTGAGCGAGACTATGGCGGGACGAAGCCTCCCCATACACAATACAAGAACATGGGGCGTAGACTGTCGCTTAAAATTCACTTTTTACTTTCGCACCTTGATTTCTTTCTGGAAAATTTCGGAGCCATAAGCGATGAGTGGTGTGAGCTCTTTCACAAAGACATCCGTACGATGGAACCCCGTTATCCAGGTCACTGGAACTCTTGGATGACGGGCAACTACTGGTGGGGTCTTGTTAGGGAGAGTGAAGAAACGACAAACAAAAGAAGAGCATCACTGTCGCATTTTGGAATACCAAAGAAGATTTAAGTTGAAAATGTATTATGAATTAATTTGGACCTGCTACTGGCGTCCAGTCCATAAATACATATTAAATAGAATTGTCTTCTGAAGTTTGGAAAACGTGTTTCTTGTTCGTCTTAATTCTGTCATCATTCGCCAGTACTGTTAATGACTCTGCTGTGTATCTAAGAAAAGTGACGTGATAGAGAAAAACTGATTTTAATTAGGTAAATCCGCACAATAACAAAACAGATGCAGCAAAAAGTTTAAAATTGTTGACTAGTGTACTCAGAACAATAGTAAAAATAGGTACATTTGTAGTGTAAAATGTAAATTAAACGCAGAATGAGTAAAATAAAGATAACATACCGTTGAAAAAGGCAAGAGCGACACGCTTATTTCGATAACACAGAGTGAACAATATAAAGTAATTATCTGCCCAGTAAGCGGAGCGCGCTGTGAGTTTCGCAAAACCAGAACACGTACTACGTCGCTGAGTCACGGAAAGTTTGTCGCCCCGAAAGCAGGGCAGCCGTTCGGCAGACAAGGACGTTGGCGCTGGCAGAGATTGGGAGCGATACTGGTCGTTGACCTTTAAAATAGGAGGCAGCTTGTGCTGTGTGCTCGACTCGAACCCTGGAGGAGAACTACATTTTCAACGCCGTTATCTGCTTCAGTGCGAGTAGAAGTGTTGGCGGTAGTTCCTTAACAGCAATATTTTTACCAATATCCTGGAATCAATCTCAAACTCATGGAGTGACAGCAAGTGACACTGAATTACCTCGAAGAAAACGGTCTATTGACACACAGTCAAAATGGGTTTAGAAAACATCGTTCTTGTGAAACACAACTAGCTCTTTATTCGCATGAAGTGTTGAGTGCTATTGACAGGGGATTTCATATCGGTTCCCTGTTTCCGGTTTCAGAAAGGCTTTTGACATTGTACCACACAACGGCTTGTAGTAAAATTGCGTGCTTATGGAATATCGTCTCAATTATGTGATTGGATTTGTGATTTCCTGTCTGAGAGGTCGCAGTTCGTAGTAATTGACGGAAAGTCATCGAGTAAAACAGAAATGATTTATGGCGTTCCGCAAGGTAGTGCTATAGGCCCTTTGCTGTTCCTTACCTATATAAACGATTTGGGAGACAATCTGAGCAGCCGTCTTGGGTTGTTTGGAGATGACGCTGTCGTTTATCGACTAATGAAGACATCAGAAGATGAAAACAAACTGCAAAACGATTCAGAAAAGATATCGGAATGGTGCGAAAATTGGCAGTTGACCCTAAATGACGAGGTCATCCACATGAGTGCTAAAAGGAGTCCGTTAAACTTCGGTTACATGATACATCAATCAAATATAAAGGCCGTAAATTCAACTAAATACCTAGGAATTACAATTACGAACAACTTAAATTGGAAGGAACACATAGAAAATGTTGTGGGGAAGGCTAACCGAAGACTGCGTTTTATTGGCAGGACACACAGAAAATGTAACAGATCTACTAATGAGACTGCCTACACAACGCTTGCCCGTCCTCTTTTAGAATACTGCTGCGCGGTGTGGGATCCTTACCAGGTAGGACTGACGGAGAACATTGAAAAAGTTCAAAGCAGTGCAGCACGTTTTGTATTATCGCGAAATATGAGAGGGAGTGTCACTGAAATGACACAGGATGTGGGCTGGAAATCATTAAAAGAAAGCCGTTTCTTGTTGCGACGGAATCTTCTCACGAAATTCCAATCACTAACTTTCTCCTCCGAATGTGAAAATATTTTGTTGACACCGACGTACATAGTGAGAAACGATCAGCACGATAAAATAAGGGAAATCAGAGCTCGTACGGAAAGATAAAGGTGTTCGTTCTTTCCGCGCGCTATACGAGATTGGAATAATAGAGAATTGTGAATGTGGTTCGATGAACCCTCTCCTAGGCACTTAAATGTGATTTGAAGAGTATCGATGTAGATGTAGAAGTGGTCCCTTCTACCGTTTAGAGCTCCAGCCATCTGCTTTCTCTTACATCAGGGATTTCACCCTCTCCTTTCCATTCCTACATAACAGCACAAACATTACAGTACACTGCACAAAGACCAATAAAAGTCACCCACTCTTCATAGCAGGAGAAGATAAGGCTAAACAATTCCAACGGGACCATGCTAGGATGTTACTGTCGGATATCTCTCTAGCGGTCATTTCCTGAGCTTGGGATTGAATTTGATTTCGTACTGTTTTCTGCGTATGAGTCTAGTTTTATTTAAGAACTGTATTTCAGATTTAGAAATGTCTCTACGCAAAGCCCTTCAGAAATGAGGCATTAATTCGACCGACAATAAACCGACTTGCGACGAGTCGTGTGGAAAAAAAGTTGTCAAATTTGAATATTTGCCTACATCTGCTGAATGTTGCGTTTAGATGCGACGTCTGACGCGAAGATAGACAACAGACTCTTTCAAAAATTAAAGATAAAAATAAAAATAAAAAAATACGACGAAAAACGGAAACAATTACCCGAATGGGACTGAAATCAGAAGGTGTGATGTAGATGTACAGACAAACACATGATCACAATTTCACAAAAATTGAACGATTTATTTAAATTAAAAAGCTTTAGAAACACAACAAGATAACATCGCGTTGGGCAACTCTGGACCTTATGCAAGCAGTTACTCCGAGTGGTATTGATTGGTAGAGTTGTTGATTGGACATCGTGCCAAATCCTGTCCAATTTTCGCTTTAGATTGTCAAAATCCCAAACTTTGTCAACTGGGAAGAGATCCGGCGATCTTGCTGGTCAAGGTAGGGTTTAACAAGTACGATACAAGCAGCACAGACTCTCGCCGTGTGCGGACGGTCATTATCTTGCTGAAATGTAAGCCCAGGATAGATTGCCATGAAGGACAACAAAACGGGGCGTTGAATATTGTTGGCGTACCGCTGTGCTGTAAGGAAACCGCGGAACACAACAAAGAAGTCCTCCTATGAAAAGATATCCAACCCAGACCATTTTATTCATAACAGGACCCCTTTGGTTATCATCTGTAGTCCCCTTACAGCACAGCGGTACGTCAAAAATATTCAACGCCCCGTTTTGGTGTCCTTCATGGCAGTCCACCCTGGGCTTACATTTCAGCAAGATAATGGCCACCCGCACACGGCGAGAGTTTCTACTGTTTCTCTTTGTGCTTGCCAAACAGTACCTTGGCCAACAAGGTCGTCGGATCTCTCTCCAATTGATAACCTCTGGAGTGTTATGGGCATGGCCCTCCAATCAGCTCGGGAATTTGACTGTCTAACGCACCAGTTGGACAGAATGTGGCGCGATATCATGAGGATATTCAGCAACTCTGTCAATCAGTGCTAAGCCGAATAACTGCTTTCATAAGGGCCAGAGGCGGATCAACGCATTACTGATTTGCTCAATTTGTGAAGTTCTTTCTCTTTAATAAATCATCCTTTGTGAAACTGTAATCATTTCTTTGTCTGTACATGTACATAACATCTACCGATTACAAACCCTATCGGTAATTCCGACGTGGTGCATCGATATTTGTTTTTTGTTCTCCTTTTTCCCCCCTTAGACTGTATATTTATGAACATCTTAAGGGCAAGGGCATGTCAGATGAGGTTATGTGGACGTATACGAACTATATGAATAACAAGAACGTGTCTCTATCGTTGTCTGATGACATCAATAAATGGTATAACGAATTTACAGACTGGCGTTTTAATAAAACTGGAAATCACTGATCCATGGATGACTTTCTCTATTTAGGGGCCAGCCGCTGTGGCCGCTGTGGTTCTAGGCGCTTCAGTCCGGAACCACACGGCTGCTGCGGTCGCAGTTTCGAATCCTGCCTCGGGCATGGATGTGTGTGATGTCCTTAGGTTTGTTAATTTTACGTAGTTCTAAGTCTAGGGGACTGATGACCTCAGATGTTAAGTCCCATAGGCCTTAGAACCATTTGAACCATCTATTTAGGGTAGTTGAAGAAAACGAGAGGATGTCAGCAGGAGTAACGAATAAATATAGCCTAAAGTGTTTTTGATAGAGTAAAAAGTGTTTTAAAAACTAAAAATGAGATGTGTCTTAGACGGAAAGTTTAAAATCACTGCGTCTCAGAAATTTGACTTAACCCTTTTAATGCATAGTGTGCTCAGCTACAGACTTCATTTCTTAGATGTATCCAATACTGAGCAACATTTTGTACAAATTTATTATGTAGCTAAGTGTATACAGTCTACTACAGCTGCTAAGCTGCTAGTAGTTCTTCATAGCGATCGTAAATGGCAGGATGAACTGAACCAGTTGAACATTTTGCTGTGAGGATGTACTGCCGCAAGCGTGTGTTTTGGCGGAAAGTAGAGACTTTTTTTGGTGTTTGTGCACTGATTTATGTGTTTGAAAATTACTTTTTATTTTGAAAACGTAAGTAGACACGGTGTAGATAGTTAATTCGAGTGTCTTTACGATAGATTTGAAATTAGATCCGTTTTGTGTTTATAGCGATTGTCAACAATAATGCTTTGTTAATTTAATTAAGAATTTTTTCAATATATTTTTCGTAAACTAAACGTGGTATTTTTTACAGCTTGAAATAAAAATCATGCATTTAAGGATTAAGTCAGTAAAACATAGACTTTGAATGCGAAAGCCATGCAACACCTGAAACTTGCTCAGCCAACAATGGAGAGATGCTTACTGGAAATTGTTAGGAGAGATGGGAAAACTGAGAAATTGATCACGGAAAGGACTGAAGTGAAAGATGTAATCATGACGGTGATGAATATGATAGGTAGGCGGGTCGTAATGCGTATCTATGTGAGCGATTAGTAGACGGACCAAGTAAGTTCTACACAGAATTCAAAGAGTGACATTTTTACACAGAACACGTGCTGAATTTGGATACCGGCTGAAACTGCAGCTGGCTGCGGCCTAGCGGTGGCAAGAGTCGCTACGTCCATCCAAATAACGGAGACCCTAATTCAGGGTAGGCTGGCAGGATGTCGAACCACATTACACCAGACCGCAAATGATTATTTAAGTGCCAATTAGTCCTGTTGCGGTTATGAAGAACTGGCTACGTTCATTTACCTAGGTGATTGCTAACTGTTTCTCAATGTCAACTCTTGTACTTTATTCACAAATAGGGTTGTAAAGTATTAACTTAACCGAAATATTTCAGAACCCGCGCAGACATCCTTACTTTATTCAATACGTTTTTCCGTGTGAAAACTGTCACAAAACGCTGTACAAGGAACGAGAACTGACATGATCAAATATAGTTACCTAGTAACTGAGCTGTTAATTTTACAAAAGGAAAAACATGGGTACATACGTGTCTACTGAACTTCATACTACATTTCTCAACGCACAAAAGCAATCAAATTGTAACACCTCACGCAGATATTCTCAGGCGCCCGTGCCACATTACAGAGCCGAATAATAATAGTTTAACTAGTACAACAAGGCCCTGTATTTTTCATTTGTTCAGGAAAACAAAACTAAAAAGCCAATATAATATTCCACGGCTCTCTTTACAAATGCAGAATAGCAACGGCAGTCAGCCATACCACTGATGTCTTGGTTACTTTAAGGCAAGAAACGCAAGCGGTTACCGTTCTCAAATCTCACGCTGATTTGTGGAACAGAGTTGGAGATGCAAAGAATTAAACGTGTGAATACTGCGTGCGTAGTTAATGCAACATTTTTTTTCTTTTATATGGAAAGGCTTTGCGGTCTACACACCTGTTCCAAAAGCTTCCCACATTCCTCTCAATCAAACTGAATGATCACATATACTCTGTCGTAGATAAAGCAGGTGGTAATCTCGTTTAATAGGAAAATGTAATAAGTCTTCAAATACATCTGCTTACAGGAAGTGTGTAGGACCCATACGAAGTGGAAGTAATAGGAGATACTCAACGTTTACAAATAAGGGCAGCACGGATGCTGACAGGTTGGTTGGACCCATGGGAGGGTGCACGGAAATGCAGTAAAAACTGAACTGACAGATCCTTGAAGATCGACACGAATAATCGTTCAAAACGTTCGAACGTGTGTGACATCTTATGGGACTTAACTGCTAAGGTCACCAGTCCCTAAGCTTACACACTACGTAATCTAAATTATCCTAAGGACAAACACAAACACCCATGCCCGAGGGAGGACTCGAACCTCCGTCGAGACCAGCTGCACACGCGAATAATCCCCTGGAAGCGTATTTACTAAGTTTAACGAACAGGTTTTAAGTAAAGTATCTAGGAAATACGCTATAAAGTCCCACGTCTTCCTCCGTAAGATCAGAGATTTTTTTCATTATTGAGATATTTCACTGCACTTAATTAGTTACAAAAATAAATCTGTCAGAATGAGATTTTCTCTCTGCAGCGGAATGTGCGCTGATATGAAACTTCTTGGCAGATTAAAACTGTGTGCCGGACCTAGACTCGAACTAGGGACATTTGCCTTTCGCGGGCAAGTGCTCTACCAACTGAGTTACCCAAGCGGGACGCACGCCCCGTCCTCACAGCTTCAATTCAGCCAGTACCTTGTCTCCTACATTCCAAACTTCACAGAAGTTTCGCAGAAGAGCTTCTGTGAAGTTTGGAAGGTAGGACACGAGGTACTGGCAGAATTGAAGCTGTGAGGACGGGGCGTGAGTCGTGCTTAGGTAGCTCGGTTGGTACAGCACTTGCCCGCGAAACGCAAAGGTTTCGAGTTCGAGTCTCGATCCGGCACACAGTTTCCATCTGCCAGGAAGTTTTAATAAATCTGTCATATTTGGAAGTCTACAAAATTTAAGAAAAGACAAATCATTACAACATCGTCATACATGTACGTAAATTACAACAAGCGTGTAATAAAAAATTTACAGACGCTGGATTATAACACGGATAAACAGACGTAAAATTAGAGAGCCGCGTAGTCTCAGGCGCTTTGTACGGTTCGCGCAGCTCCACCCGTCGGACGTTCGAGTCCTCCCTCGCGCATGGGTGTGTGTTTTGTGACGATCCCACAGTTCTTACCACAAATTTCCAGAGTTTCAGATTAGAGTAGGACAATTAAAAAGCCCTAGAAAGTAAAGATTTAAGATACTAAAATGTTTATTTAGAATTATCAGATATGCCTTACTTAAGAGAAGGAGAAATAACGTACCTTCGTTTCTGACGGTGATGTAATATGACTACTGAGTGAAATTCCACCAGGCAAATAATCTTCCATTACTCTTTAAAACTATAAGATAGTGCCGGCCGTAGTGGCCGAGCGGTTCTAGGCGCTACAGTCTGGAACCGCGCGACCGCTACGGTCGCAGGTTCGAATCCTGCCTCGGGCATGGGTGTGTGTGATGTCCTTAGGTTAGTTAGGCTTAAGTAGTTCTAAGTTCTAGGGGACTGATGGCCTCAGAAGTTAAGTCGCATAATGCTCAGAGCCATTTGAACCATTTGAAGTTAAGTCCCATAGTGCTCAGAGCCATTTGAACCATAAGATAGTAAGTTAAGCATTGAATTTTAAATTCTCAGTCGGTGCCTCATTTGCTGTAAGGCGTCGCTCAAAAGGTGCGTTAAATGTTTTTCTAGTCTACTTTACTTCTTACTTATAGACAAATCAATTCACAAAACATTTTGCCGGCTTTTTTGAAAACTGTTTTAATTTTCAAAGTTTTTTTTCCGCAAAGCATGAAGTATACTTTAATATCGTTAAGTGCTGCATCATTATAAAGAGTATATACATCAAGAGAAAGCAGTGAAATTTCAGTTTATGCCGCGATTTGATATCTTTTAACATTTCATTTATGTAGTTAACACCATCTGTTTGGTGAAATATGTCAATTTTCCCTGAAATCACTAATCAAGTTTTTCTTAATTACCCTGATTACTTTCAAGCATTTCAAACTTTTTTGCAAAACTAGTCCTCATGCTGGTGAGTTAATACTCCATTTTTCCACTTCCCAGTCTTCGTATGGCTATGGAAATTCGGACAAAAATCCATTGCATAATTTCTAGGGGTCTTGTTTTTCACTCCGCCTAAAGATTTAACCAGAAAAGAATAATGGGAAAGTATATCTTTTATTTCATTGTAAGGGAGCGTTGATCTCAGTTTACATCTACATAGATACTCTGCAAATCACATTTAAGTGCCTGGCAGAGTGTTCATCGAACTACCTTCACAATTCCTCTATTATTCCAATCTCGTATAGCGCGTGGAAAGAATGAACACCTTTATCTTTCCGTACGAGCTCTGATTTCCCTTATTTTCTCATGGTGATCGTTTCTCCCTATGTAGGTCGGCGTCAACAAAATATTTTCGCATTCGGAGGAGAAAGTTGGTGATTTGAATTTCGTGAGAAGATTCCGCCAGAACGATAAACGCGTTTGTTTTAATGATGTCCACACCAAATCCTGTATCATTTCAGTGACACTCTCTCCCCTATTTAGCGATAATAGAAAACGTGTTGCCCTTCTTTGAACTTTTTCGATGTACTCCGTCAATCCTATCTGGTAAGGATCCTACACCGCGCAGCAATATTCTAAAAGAGGACGGACAAGCGTAGTGTAGGCAATCTCCTTAGTAGATCTGTTACATATTCTAAGTGCCCTGCCAATAAAACTCAGTCTTTGGTTAGCCTCCCACACAGCATTTTCTATGTGTTCCTTCCAATTTAAGTTGTTCGTAATATAGAGGGTCTATACAAGGCCGATGTACTTGAGGACAATATTATGGAAATGGAAGAGGATGTAAATGAAGATGAAATGGGAGATACGATACTGCGTGAAGAGTTTGACAGAGCACTAAAAGATCTGAGTAGAAACAAGGCCCGGGAGTAGACAACGTTCCATTAGAACTACTGACGGCCTTGGGAGAGCCAGTCCTGACAAAACTCTACCATCTGGTGAGCAAGATGTATGAGACAGGCGAAATACCATCAGACTTCAAGACGAATATAATAATTCCAATCCCAAAGGAAGCAGGTGTTGACAGATGTGAAAATTACCGAACTATTAGTTTAATAAGTCACAGCTGCAAAATACTAACGCGAATTCTTTACAGACGAATGGAAAAACTGATAGAAGCCGACCTCGGGGAAGATCAGTTTGGATTCCGTAGAAATGTTGGAGCACATGAGGCAATACTGACCTTACGACTTATCTTTGAAGGAAGATTAAGGAAAGGCAAACCTACGTTTCTAGCATTTGTAGACTTAGAGAAAGCTTTTGACAATGTTGACTGGAATATTCTCTTTCAAATTCTAAAGGTGGCAGGGGTAAAATACAGGGAGCGAAAGGCTAATTAGAATTTGTACAGAAACCAGATGGCAGTTATAAGAGTCGAGGGGCACGAAAGGGAAGCAGTGGTTGGGAAGGGAGTGAGACAAGGTTGTAGCCTCTCTTCGATGCTATTCAATCTGTATACATGGAGCAAGCAGTAAACGAAACGAAAGAAAAGTTCGGAGTAGGTATTAAAATCCATGGAGAAGAAATAAAAACCTGAAGGTTCGCCGATCACATCGTAATTCTGTCAGAAACAGCAAAGGACTTGGAAGAGCAGTTGAACGGAATGGACAGTGTCTTGAAAGGCGGATGTAAGATGAATATCAACAAAAGCAAAACGAGGATAATGGAATGTAGTCGAATTAAGTTGGGTGATGCTGAGGGAATTAGATTAGGAAATGAGACACTTAAAGTAGTAGATGAGTTTTGCTATTTAGGGAGCAAAATAACTGATGAACGTCGAAGTAGAGAGGATATAAAATGAAGACTGGCAATAGCAAGGAAAACGTTTCTGAAGAAGAGAAATTTGTTAACATCGAGTATAGATTTAAGTGTCAGGAAGTCGTTTCTGAAAGTATTTGTATGGAGTGTAGCCATGTATGGAAGTGAAACGTGGACATAAATAGTTTGGACAAGAAGAGAATAGAAGCTTTAGAAATGTGGTGCTACAGAAGAATGCTGAAGATTAGATGGGTAGATCTCATAAATAATGAGGAGGTATTGAATAGAATTGGGGAGAAGAAGAGTTTGTGGCAGAACTTGACAAGAAGAAGGGACCGGTCCGTAGGACATGTTCTGAGGCATCAGGGGATCACAAATTTAGCATTGGAGGGCAGCGTGGAGGCTAAAAATCGTAGAGGGAGACCAAGAGATGAATACACTAAGCAGATTCAGAAGGATGTAGGTTGCAGTAAGTATTGGGAGATGAACAAGTTTGCACAGGACAGAGTAGCGTGGAGAGCTGCTTCAAACTAGTCTCAGGACTGAAGACCACAACAACAACAACAATTGTAATTCCTAGGTAAACGAATAAAAAGGCTATGCAACGAAGAAAGCTAAACAAAAAAAAAAAAAAATAGGCGATGTCGTCAGAAGTGGGGGAGTAGGTTGGGGTTTTGGGAGAAAGCGCAAAGTCAAAGCTATTCCCGGACGCGAGTTACCTATCCTAGTTCCGGCGCTGTGCGGTCTGATCACATTCGTCTATCTTGAGAATAAACTCTTGCGAAGCTACTTCTCCGCTGTCCTTGACATTCGACTAGGAAGGGACGGAGGCCATTCAGACTGCGATGCCAGATTTCACGGGAGACTTCAAACAATGTGATGCACGGCGAAGGAACGCCGCTTGCGCACGTCTCGACTGCAGCTGCGCGTAACGACGATTTCCCCGAAGCGGCGCTGCGCGTGCCGCGGCCTTGGACGTACCTGCAGCCGCCACGGTCGCTTCCAGGGATCGCTGTCACGGCCGAGCCGACGTCAGGCTGACAGAAGGCCCAGAGCAGGGGAGGAAGTCTCAACAGGGAGCAGTGGTGTGAGGGGTTGGAGGAGGGGGGGGGGAGCAGCGAAGCGCGAGCGTGCAACGCGAGTAACACGCCGTTACGCTCAGGGAAGTCCTGCCGTGCCGTGCACTTTGATCGATAATTCCCGCAGATTTGGCTGTTGACGGACGAGATTTATCTCCCCCTGACTAGCGGCGCGGAAAATCTCAACCTAGTGTCGCGTTCGAGGAACGCCAGACACCCGCGCACCTCCTGACAACCACGCAGCTCCTGGAGCTCCTAGTAATTCTTAACCCGGACAGCAGCAACTCGAAAAGTTCGAACACCCCACGGGAATGCAGCCGGATGACGTCTTCGACAATCGCAGATATCTCGACAGGTGCACAAGTCGTCATTTTAAAGGCGCAAATGCAACGACAGAGCCCTGAAGAAGGGAACTTAAAACCTCGGTGTGTGGGGAGTATGCCAAAAGACAGCACCAAAGCACAGCACCAAAGATGACCAACGCTGGCACCACTAGACGACCAAAGATGACCAACGTCATGAGTCATCGTTAGCGAACATCAATTACCAATAGGTGAGGCAGCATTAACTCTGTATCTCTGTTGTTTGACCGGGAGGAGAGCAGGATCCCGAGCAGAAGTTAAGCAAAAAGCTCTGTTTTGTAAATTGAATGATGACGGCAGCTGCATCGGTACTTTATGCGGAAGCGTCGGCGACGAGTGAAAATGTGTGCCAGACTGGGACTCGAACCCAGGACCTCCTGCTTACTAGCCAGTAGCGTTAACCACTGCGCCATCCGGCCACTGCGTTTATCGCAAACGTACGCTCCCCGGCCGACCCACATTCCCACTAGCACCACCTATCCGCACACCCCGTCCATGTCCATACTCGCTAATATTTAGATTCCCGCCGGAGGTCGAACGATATTCTGCTTGCGCACTTCAGGTTGTCGATTCATTGCCCATCGAAGCGAATCAATTGTGTGAACAGACACTACACATAATTATAAATATTCACTATCGATAATTTTCTTCGATTGTTTGGTAACGCTAGTGAGTATACAGGGTGGTCCATTGGTAGTGACCAGGCCAAATATCTCACGAAATAAGCATCAAACGATAAAACTACAAAGAACGAAACTCGTCTAGCTTGAAGGGGGAAACCAGACGGCGCTATGGTTGGCCCGCTAGATGGCGCTGCCATAGGCCAAACGGATATCAACAGCGTTTTTTTAAATAGGAACCCCCATAGTACGTAAAGAAATATGAATGTTTTAGTTGGACCACTTTTTTCGCTTTGTGATAGATGGCGCTGTAATAGTCACGAACGTATAAGAACGTGGTATCACGTAACGTTCCGCCAGTGCGGACGGTATTTGCTTCGTGATACATTACCCATGTTAAAATGGACTGTTTACCAATTGCCGAAAAGGTCGATATCGTGTTGATGTACGGCTATTGTGTTCAAAATGCCCAACGGGCGTGTGCTATGTATGCAGCTCGGTATCCTGGACGACATCATCCAAGTGTCCGGACCGTTCACCGAATAGTTACGTTATTTAAGGAAACAGGAAGTGTTCAGCCACATGTGAAACGTCAACCACGACCTGCAACAAATGATGATTGTGTTTGTTAGGCGGCGAGGAACCCATTGGGTACACACCTTTGAGTACCCCGGCTGGTGGACGAATGTGTCGAGACAGAGACGTCCAACTGTGCAGCGAGGTGTTCGATTCTGGTCCGTCGAGCGTCTCGAATGAGAGTGTCCGCACGTTCCAACGCTGCACGAGTCACTGCCGTGTGCGAACGGCCAGCACGCGGGAGATGGGACAGGTCTGCGCGACCTTGTTGTGGTATCAAGGTTCGATACCACACTTGTTAGGGGTTGCAGTTATCGACCGCGGTCCGTACCAGTATCGCTGGACCCGCGAGTCGTAGGAAGCAACCTCTAACAAGGCGCTTAGTTAAAATATGACCTATGTGATGCCTCTATAGCTCCCGGTTTGTAATTATATTCCTCCTGACTATGAAGACTCCTGTACCACCAGTTAAGTACAAAGTATTATTTTTTACCAACGACTTCTAATTATTTTAGTCGTTGCAGACCCAGACTATGCAGCCAGCTCCTTTTCGACTTCACTGACAAACCTGCTGTATATGCAAAGAAGAGATTTGTATGTTTCTATTTAGCATTGGCCACCATCATTCACATTGGCGACGATTCCTTCGTCGTCAACATAACACTTGTTGCGGCCATGACAGACGCCTCTCCCAACGACTCACCGTGCTTTTGTTCACCGCCAGATCTCTATAGTCATTCTGCAAACGCCTATGAATATCTGTGATGGTCTGCTTTCCGCCAAAAGAAACCCAATGGCATGTATCTGCTTGGAACGCACTTCCATTACAGACGCCATTTTGGAGGCTACATACAGCGGCGCCACCTATCGGAACTTCGTGAAACTGTAGGGGCTAAAGCGGAAATATTTCAGGATGTCCCATAAGAACTTCCGCATTTTATCAACCGAAACAGGCCTAGAAAAAAAATTGTTGCATTACTGAACGTCTCTCATATTACTCTGAAACGTCACGGTCTTTGACCGCATCTTCAATTTCACGTTTGTCAAAGCAGTGTCCACGTGTACGCAGGGACTCTCAGCAGCGCTCTATCGCTCCTTCTCGATGCCGTGTCGCAACTCATCGACCAGCCACGGCCGCGGTAATCACATCAAGTATGCAACGTGTAGTTGTCAAAGGCTGGAACGATGGGCTTTGACATTACGCGACCACAAAGGTTCCCTAAACAAACGCGCTGCGCTGTGAACATTATCCTATTGTGGCACTGTAGTTTAGGATGCTGTATCGTCTGTAAAATTCGGACACACCCAGGACACACTGTACATTGATGCGACAAAAGCCATAGGATGGAGATGTGCATATACAGGGTGTTACAAAAAGGTACGGCCAAACTTTCAGGAAACATTCCTCACACACAAATAAAGAAAAGACGTTATGTGGACGTGTGTCCGGAAACGCTTAATTTCCATGTTAGAACTCATTTTAGTTTCTTCAGTTTGTACTGTACTTCCTCGGTTCACCGCCATGATTTCATTCGGGATACTCTACCTGTGCTGCTAGAACACATGTGCCTTTACAAGTACGACACAACATGTGGTTCATCCACGATGGAGCTTCTGCACATTTCAGTCGAAGTGTTCGTACGCTTCTCAACAAAAGATTCGGTGACCGATGGATAGGTAGAGGCGGACCAATTCCGTGGCCTCCACGCTCTCCTGACCTCAACCCTCTTGACTTTCATTTACGGGGGCATTTGAAAGCTCTTGTCTACGCAACCCCGGTACCAAATGTAGAGACTCTTCGTGCTCGTATTGTGGACGGCTGTGATACAATACGCCATTCTCCAGGGCTGCATCATCGCATCAAGGATTCCATGCGACGGAGGGTGGATGCGTGTATCCTCGCTAACAGAGGACATTTTGAACATTTCCTGTAACAAAGTGTTTGAAGTCACGCTGGTACGTTCTGTTGCTGTGTATTTCCATTCCAACATTAATGTGATTTGAAGAGAAGTATTAAAATGAGCTCTAACATGGAAAGTAAGCGTTTCCGGACACATGTCCACATAACACATTTTCTTTCTTTGTGTGTGAGGAATGTTTCCTGAAAGTTTGGCCGTACCTTTTTGTAACATCCTGTATACAGAAGGCTATAGTATCGCATACACAAGGTATAAAAGGGCAGCGCATTGGCGGACCTGTTATTTGTACTCTGGTGATTCATATGAAACTGTATCCGACGTGATTATGGCCGCACTACGAGAATTAACAGACTTTCAACGGGTAATGGTAGTTGGAGACGCATTCAATATTCCGAGAATCACAGTAGAGTTGTCAGTGATATCAGACAACTAGCACTGTGTGAAATAACCGCAGAAATCAATGTGAGACGTACGACGAACGTATCACTTAGGAGAGGCGGCGAAATTTGGCGTTAATGGCTATGACAAGTTCGCTTGCTAACAGCACGATATCGTCTGCGGCGCCTCTCTTGGATTCGTGACTATATCGGTTGGAAAATCGTGGTCTAGTCGAATGTGCCCGAAATGGTTCAAATGGCTCGGAGCACTATGGGACTTAACATCTGAGGCCAACGGTCCCCTAGAACTTAGAACTACTTAAACCTAACCAACCTAAGGACACCACACACATCCATGCTCGAGGCAGGATTCGAACCTGCGACGTAGCGGTCGCGCGGTTCCAGGCCGTAGCGCCTAGAATCGCTCGGGCACAACGGCAGGCAAATGTGCCCAAATCTCAGTTGGTAAGAGCTGATGGTAGGGTTCGAGCGTGGCGCCGACTCTACGATACCATGGAGCCAAGTTGTAAAGAAGGCACAGTGAAAGCTATTGGTGTTTCCATAATAAAGTGGGCTGTGTTTACATGGAATGGACTGGGTTCTCCGGCCAACTGTGTCGATCATTGACTGCTGGAAATGGTTATGTTCGGCTACTTGGAGACTATTTACAGCCATTCATGGACTTACTGTTCCCAAACAACGACTGAATTTTTATGGATGAAGATGTGGTATGTGAGGACACGAGCGGTCTAAGGCGCTGCAGTCATGGACTGTGCAGCTGGTCCCAGCGGAGGTTCGAGTCCTCCCTCGAGCATGGGTGTGTGGGTTTGTCCTTAGGATAATTTGGGTTAAGTAGTGTGTAAGCTTAGGGACTGATGACCTTAGCACACACATTTGAACATTTTTGAGGACATCTGAACAGTTGGAAGAAATGATTCGGCCACCCATGAATCCCATCGAACATTTATGGGACATAATCGAGAGGTGAGTTCGTGCACAAAATCCTCCACTTTCGCAGCTATGGACGGCTGTAGAGTCAGCATGGCTTATTGTTTCTGCGCGTGACCTGCAACGACTTGTTGAGTCTATACCATGTTGAGTTGTTGCACTACGCAGGGCAGTAGGAGGTCCGACCCGATATTAGGAGGTGTCCCATGTTATCTCGGTGTATATTAGTTTTCCGCTGGTCGGTGTGGCCAGGAGGACCCAGAAAGAGTGTGAGAGGAGGTGATAGGTGTGTGTGTGTGTGTGTGTGTGTGGGTGTGTGTGTATGGTATGCGGGTGAAGGACGGCGGCTCAGCCTTGCTGTCACGGCGGCGAAGCGTGCAGCTCGCAAGCTGCCGCCACGTACAGCCTTCCAATGCCCGGACTGTGTCTTCAATGCCACGCCCGGTATGGGACGAGACTTCCTTACGGCTGGCGACGCTCCTTCCATGGGGTGTCGGCCTGCCCTTACGTGCTGCCAGTACGACGAGGTTGACAAACCTCTGTTGCTTCATTTGTTTCAACATACGCGCCTGGCGCAGAAGACCAGCTCGTATAGCGTAACGCGCAGCGGGCTGGCCAGTGAGAAGGAGGGGGAGGGGTGGGGAGGTTGAGATAGACCCGCAGCGAATCCGCGGAGTGGGTTAACGGCCGTTGCTCTGGTACATCGGACACCTTCACTGTGGTTTTTACGTCGTTATCCACGCTCGAGGAGTAGGAAAATGCTGGGCTGTCCCTCAATCTCCGCCCCAGATAACACGATATATAGGGTGGTCCATTGTTCGTGACCGGGCCAAATATCTCATGAAATAAGCTTCAAAAGAAGAAACTACAAAGAACGAAACTTGTCTAGCTTGAAGGGGGAAACCAGATGGCGCTATGGTTGGCCCGCTAGATGGCGCTGCCATAGGTCAAACGGATATCAACTCCGTTTTTTTTTAAATAGGAACCCCCATTTTTTTGTTACATATTCGTGTAGTACGTAAAGAAATATGAATGTTTTAGTTGGACCACTGTTTTCGCTTTGTGATAGGTGGTGCTGTATAAGTCACAAACATATGGCTCACAATTTTAGACGGACAGTTGGTAACAGATAGGTTTTGTAAATTAAAATACAGAACGTAGATACGTTTGAACATTTTATTTCGGTTGTTCCAATGTGATACATGTACCTTTGTGAACTTACCAATTCTGAGAACGCATGCTGTTACAGCGTGATTACCTGTAAATACCACATTAATGCAATAAATGCTCAAAATGATGTCCGCCACCTCGGTGCATTTGGCAATACGTGTAACGACATTCCTTTCAACAGCGAGTAGTTCTCCTTCCGTAATGTTCGCACATGCATTGACAATGCGCTGACGCATGTTATCAGGCGTTGTCGGTGGATCACGACAGCAAATATCCTTCAACTTTCCCCACACAAAGAAATCCGGTGAACGGATCCACCTGTCATGAAACATGCTATTCAATACCGCTTCAACCGCACGCGAGCTATGTGCAGGACATCCATCATGTTGGAAGTACATCGCCATTCTGTCATGCAGTGAAACATCTTGTAGTAACATCGGTAGAACATTACGTAGCAAATCAGCATACATCGCACCATGTAGATTGCCATCGATAAAATGGGGGCCAATTATCCTTCCTCCCATGATGCCGCACCATACATTAACCCGCCAAGGTCGCTGATGTTCCACTTGTCGCAGCCATCGTGGATTTTCCGTTGACCAATAGTGCATATTATGCCGGTTTACGGTACCGCTGTTGGTGAATGACGCTTCGTCGCTAAATAGAAAGCGTGAGATATTTGGCCCGGTCACTATCAATGGACCACCCTGTATAAACAGTTAAAATACGACAACACACCAAATACGATTCACGAGACAAATGAAACAAAAAAATTCCCTATCACAGGTTAACTGACGATTGTAGCCACTGGAATAGAACCCGATTGCAAAGGTAAAATAAATTTGCTAAATCATAAAAATTTAGCAGCCCCATAAGAAAAAATAAATGCTAGGACAGAGAAGTATATGAGTGACGTAGAACCGTTCAGCACTTACATCTAAGGTTGTAGTCTGGAGGTAACTATAGAATGGGTGCTTTCAATTACGACCATTTCAGTCACAAGACAAACTGCGAGCTATATTGTTGTTGCGGCACATAACTTGTCCCCGAGTTTCTCCTACGAATGGAGTGCAAGGAAATAGATTCCGTTCCGTGCAGTATCGTAAGCACCCAACAGGGCGAAAATTATTGAAGTATATGAAATAAAATCGTCATAGCCGGCCGGAGTGACCGTGCGGTTCTAGGCGCTACAGTCTGGAGCCGCGTGACCGCTACGGTCGCAGGTTCGAATCCTGCCTCGGGCATGGATGTGTGCGATGTCCTTAGGTTAGTTAGTTTTAAGTAGTTCTAAGTTCTAGGGGACTGATGACCACAGCAGTTAAGTCCCATAGTGCTCAGAGCCATAAATCGTCATAAATTCTGAACGGTTTGCGTTAGGACGTTCAAACTGCACTGTTGGCCGCGGGGCATGCTGGGAATTAGTGTGCACTTGGGCACGCGCCTTGTTTGGTTTAGCGACTTAGCCCACTTTCATTTGGGTGGGTTCGTCAATAAGCAAAATTGGCGCATTTGGGGGACCGAGAATTCGCATTTTGCGCGCGAAAAGTCTCTTGAGCCTCAATGGGTGATTGTGTGGTGTGCAGTGTCCAGTCACGGAATAATCGGTGCGATATTGCTTGATGGCACGGTGACTACCGAAAGGTACGTGAAGGTTTTGGAAGATGATTTCATCCCCATTATTCAAACTGATCCTGATTTCAACAAAATGGGGTTCATGCAAGACGGAGCTCGACCCCATCGAAACAGGAGAATGTCTGATATCCTGGGGGTGAACTCTGGGAGCTGCATTCTGGCTCTGGGGTACACAGAGGCCAACGGCATGGGCCTCGATGGGCGCCATATTCTTCGGATTTGAACATATGCGACTCCTTTTCGTGGAGCTATATTAAAGACAAGGTGTACAGCAATATCCTAAAAACTATTGCTGAGCTCGAAACAGCCATTCAGGAGGTCATCGACAGCATCGATGTTCCGACATTTCAGCGGGTAACGCAGAATTTCGCTATTCGTCAGCGCCACATTATCGCCAATAATGGCAAGCATATCGACATGTGATAAACTAATCCGAATATCTGTAGTGACGTTTACACGTTGAATAAAGTGTGTGCACGCCGTAGTTTGTAACTCATCTAAGTTTTTTCATATAGTTCAACAATTGTCATCCTGTACTTAGACGCGTGAATCAAACGATCAGTTAGTGCACCCATACATATTATTAAAACGGAAGTATGTGTGAATGTCTGTACGTATGTACGTTCTACTTCTCCTCCTAAACCACTGCACCTATTTCAACCAAATTCGGTACAGATATGTCTTACTGTGGGGTTAAGAACAACTTACCTATCGTAGTTCAGGAGATGTGACGTCATAAACAATTAGATGCGTCAAAACTTCCGTATAATGATGTTTAAATTTATTACTAACTCTATTCGCAATAAATTTCGCAGACAGAATCCACATATGCCACCAAATGCACCTTCAAAATTATATCATGGTCCCACACATAGTTCAGAAGGCATGATATCATACCCACTGACATGCGGGAAAAAACTATCAATCGTGCACAAAATTTTAATACATTTATTCTTTACTGCTAAGACAGTCATACAGTCAAGTCAACTTAAGAAAATTCCTGACACCTGGCAGCGCCTATGACGGCTTCCAACGGCGAAGCGCAAACGGCTTTAGGTAGAACCTATAGCCGTCTATACAGCTATGAAGAAGCGGTGCCATAGAGACGTTTGCAAAACCGCCTCGTAGACACCGAAGAAGCTGCATACATGTGTCATTATGCACATTTATTTGTACTACTGTTCCGTAAGGCGTTTTCACCAACACATGGAAATGAAATTTTTTCGATATTACACTACAGTTATAGTTCATATTCTGTTTTCGTTGGCCGCGCGGGATTAGCCGAGCGATCTGACCCGCTGCAGTCATGGACTGTGCGGCTGATCCCGGCGGAGGTTCGAGTCCTCCCTCGGGCATGGGTGTGCGTGTGTGTTTGTCCTTAGAATAATTTAGGTTAAGTAGTGTGTAAGCTTAGGGACTGATGACCTAAGCAGTTAAGTCCCATAAGATTTCACACACATTTTGTGTTTTCGTTTCTAATAGAAAATTGATAAAATGAATATTCGGGCAATGCCGGGTTTGTCACCTAGTAGATCAATGAATGTTGATCATGGAGCTATTTGCCAACAGAAAGAGCCACATCACAATCATAGCACCAACAAGAGCCCAAATTTGATAATTCAAATGTAAGCTGCATCAAATGTTTACATGTACCCAAGGAAACAAATATTTTGCACTGGAGGAAATGACAGCAATAGTACTGGTATCGGGATTCACTGATTAACAAAAAGGTCGACTTGAAAAGAGATGGTTACAAAATGAATATCTTCTGATGGTTAGATAGGACTGTAGGGTTGAGAGAAGTATGAAAGAGGAATGCAGATTGCGGGCCGCCGGTTCATCTTTCGATCGTGTAGATTGTGAAGGTGATTTACGTCTCTCCGAAGGTGCAGGTCACGATGTTGTTACCCCTGTGAGTGCGTGACCTCACAGCACGAGATTCTCGGCAGCGTGGTGCCTAGCGGGTGGACCACTGAACATTGCTTGTGTACAACAAGTTTCTCTTTGTTGGCTTATCAATTGTGTCCTTTTTGTAGACCTCAGGTAGTGCGCCACGCTCGAAACCTGTCACAGTAATTAAATGGTTCAAAAGCGTATGACACAGACACTGGTTCTCTGTAGCAAATGAGATGTTTGGCACGCCGATATATTTAATGTAAAACGTCGTTCGCGTACTGTGCGCGTCGTAAGCTCTGCTTACTGAACATGCATGCGATTTCAACAATTTCACAATATACTTATTCGACTAGCAGAATGGTAAAGACATTTTGCTTACGTTACAGCCGTCCTAATAGTTTCATAGTTAAACGCGGCAAAAAAAAAAAAAAAAAAAAAAAAAAAAAAAAAAAAAAAAAAAACGTAGAGGGAAATATCGAGTGTTAATTGAAGCCATACTGTGCAGAAGTTTTCGTACGATGGAGACAAATGTATTCCAAAGATTACGTAACGTGTCTTATAATAACAACAAATATTTTTTAAACAAGAAATCGGGACATCTTTCTGGATTTTACAGCGATAAAATCACTGGAAAGCTTCTTTACCGTGTTAATAGGAATACAACTGCAGAGATGAGAAATATTTAACATTGATCTTCCATGTTTTTCTTTCGCATGATTAATCTCAAATTAACTATTTCTAACAGTCCATCTCGTTTTTGACCACAGTGTCACAAGTATTAATATATGCAAGTGCACTTCCCATTCATTTCTAAAGACAACAGCGAAGATCCTTACATACCTGGCCTGTGCTGGCTGCCAGTTAGTTCACAATGTATTTTTACACCATGTAGGGTGCGCCTCTGAGTTTTCCAGACACGCAGGAAGCTTACCTGTAACAAAAGAGAAGTACAGTCAAACAACGTTCAAAAGCACTGTAACAAGCTAAATCTTTCAGATGAAATTACTTCGCTTTTGGTGTTAAAACATTATTAATTGCGACTGCAGTTTCAACATGCCATTTTCAATCATTGCATTGCATGCAGTGTAAGAGCAGTTGCGTGAGGTGTTTTGAATTTATTAGCCGTTTCATATACCATATACGTTATACATCTGGTGAACTAACGATGTAAACAAGGTAACTGGACCACAAAATCGGCAAAGACTTGCGATCCAGTTACCATGCCTACTACACGAAATTTGAACTTCATTTAACAATTTATAAATGCGCTCTAGCAATTCAAGTAAAGTTCCTCTACGTATCTCTGGTTTTGATTCATGTGCTGGCGATTGCGAGCATGGAGAGAGAATACCGCAGAGAGGCAACACCGCAACCAGAGTGAAGCAAATGTTTCGCGTAGGCAAAACAAAAGTGCTTGGTACATGATAGGGTGTAAGGTAATTATGAAATAACTTAAATAACTTTCTACTTTTAGCGTTAAGTAATTGTAGCCAGAGACAATATTAACTCTGAGTATAGCGCACTAACACTTTGTATACAACATTCGTCGACCGCAGAACGCCTACACAAAACATGGCGGATAGCAGTTCAGTGTGCCACCGCAGGGAGAGCAAATGAAGTGCCACAGTCTATGTTATACTCGATCTCTTTGCTTGGCAACCTGACCTGCAACTAACTAACCAGCTGACACATCTTGCAAAAGTGTTAAAAGTGTTGTTGGAGTAGCTGTTAAACAGAGATACCTTTGGCCGCCGTTCTGGGATAATTTGTGGAAGTTTTGACATGGCTGTTCTGTTCTCGCCAGCCTTTCTGGAACATCTGTGATGCGAAGACGCCACGTGGGTACGAGTTTGTTACACAGAAAGCAAGCTTCAGTAATGATTGCCTTAACTTTTTTTGTAAATTCTACTAGCTATCGAACATGCTTTGTAATGTATTCTGCGTTACTTTCCGACGCATAGTAAATTTCCTCGTCAGAATTGTTGCTTTTGAGATGTCACACCAGATAGTTAGTACTGCTGTTAATAAGTAACATACGTTAGTCACATAACTTTTTACTCATTATCATCATGTGTTTCAATATTGTTTTAGATTTTTTGTTCTGCTGTTGAAGGCTTACGGCGGAAAGTTGTTTTATTGACCCTCTTTTCAAACTATCGCTAATTAAATATCTACTCAAAAAGCATTTATTTGAAACAGTGTTTCATCATACTACATTGTCCCGCCACCTACCCTCATACCTTTCCTTGAAGAAAAATCGTTTCAAATAAATATTACAAAAATTAAGCATATCAATTTATTGAAGGCTAGCGAACACGGTGATTGCTAAATATGTATGGGAACTTGATACAAGTCGTAATCTGAGGTATACAACTCCCTCTTTTATTTTTTAACCGGTAGATTATAATTTTCAAATAACTTAATATTATGACGGATAAAATAATTAAGTTCACATTCATAAAAATTCAGTATGGAAGATGAATGGTATAAAGAAAAAACGAAAACAAATGAAAAAGTTCATACAGTGATGAAAATGATGTGACAATGCAACAGGAAAAGGACATTACATTTAAACCAGTGAACTGAATAAAAATAATGATCAAAGTCATTTCTATTAATGTTTCAAAATAAAAAAAATTATATGAAGATATAAAAATAAAAAAATTAATGCACCTCATGAGATTCGAATTCACAACCTTTTGCACATGATGCCCTTCCCGTATCCGTTACACTATGCAACCAATTTACGAAATATATATTCTTTAACGGTATTAAGTGTCACGCAAAATTCCAAAATTTTCTCTTGTCCGTTATTTGGAAACGATGGCCCACCAGTATCCAAGCTGGAGTACCCCAAGGAAGCATCCTAGGGCCCATCTTGTTTAACCTGTACATTAATGACTTCCCAGCGACACGAAACACGACGTTAGCCGTCTACGCGGATGACACAGCCATCCTCGCGCAAGACTGGAAACCGTCGAACATCAACTCACGAATACAGACAGCACTCAGAACAGCTGAGCCTTGGCTGGAGCGATGGCGTATTAAAGTAAACGTCGACAAGTGCGAAGCAGTTCTGTTCACACGCAGACCGAAACTACTGCGCAAACACCAACACTGTAAACCGATAACACAACATACACGCCCAATACGTTTCCGAGAGAAAGTCAGATACCTTGGTGTCTGGCTGGACCGGAAACTTACATGGGGGGACCACATCGAATACGTTGCCAACCGAGCGCACGCGAGGCTCAAACAGCTCTACCCAATGCTCAACAGGGAAAGCACACTGAATAGGAGGGTGTCGAGGTCCTTATACATGACACTGATTAGACCTTTGATGACGTACGCAGCTCCCGTCTGGGGATATGCAGCTCCCACACGACTGCGCCGCCTGCAGATCATACAGAACAAAGTGCTACGAATCATTAGCAATGCTCCACGCTACACACGCACCGTGGATCTTCACCATGAATACCGCCTTGATACCCTCAAGGAAGTATTCAAGAAACACGCCACACGACTATGCAGGAACTCGAGACACTCGAACAATCCTTTCATCCTCACTCTGGGAAACTACGATCACAACCACAGGTGGAAACACAAGCGACCAAAGACACTGCTAGCTAGGGCATAACCACCTATGGTAAACTAACATACGCAAACAGCGACAAACGTCGGTAAGCCCCTGCATATCAGCAACACTGACTGGCAACTACCAGCTGCTATCAGAGCCGACCAACAGGCCACAGCAGGGACACCGACGAGCTCGCCCACAGACGCACGAACAATCTCCCAACACTCCCTCACACTGTGTCTCCGGTATATGACCTATCGGACACAAGACCGATAGCAAACCTAACTGTTGCAGGTTGCAGGACGCTGAACGAGGACTCTGTACCAGCACCCAGCGGCAGCCGCCGAGCAGCACAAACGCACAACGTCAAGGTATCGACATGCATGATACCCACTACTAACAAAGCCTATCCTTGCACAACCTATCGCAGGCAGCAAGACAACCGCTACTGCTCTTGCCGCCCGACCTAACTTTCGCAGAGGTTTTTTTTCCCTTGGCTCTTGCCTTGGCACTTTTTTTCCTCTGCCCTTCAAACCGCTACCCTTCGTCAGATTTCGACCACTCTATCTCCAGATGAGCGCGTATTAATGGTTAATCCTAACCAGACGTACGCAAACATCGCAGTACCCACATCCTGCGACACTTCACTTTAGTGAATACTAACCCTT
The DNA here is from genome assembly GCF_023864275.1 of Schistocerca cancellata. Lineage (NCBI taxonomy): Eukaryota > Metazoa > Arthropoda > Insecta > Orthoptera > Acrididae > Schistocerca > Schistocerca cancellata. The sequence continues at coordinate 178,216,491 of NC_064632.1, forward strand.
ATGTAGAGATGGCAGTAGACCTTTTGTGTTGGCCATCATGCCGGTGTGGGCGTGGAGGGGCTCCACCTCTTATAAAAAACCAGTATGATTGGCTGCAGCGTGTGATACCTGGGATCTTAACATAGAGCACCTTATATTTGGTTTCAAAATGTCGATCCCAACGCTGAGGAGCTCTCCTTGTAAGTCGGAAAACGATGCTCTTCGGCATCTCTTAACGTTAGCTGACGTTTTTGAATTTGGGACCTGCAGTTGCTAGATGCACATTATTATATGAACAAGGACCGTGAATGTTCTCAGAAGAAAAGGAAACGAGAGCTACACAAAAATACATTTACTGGCTTTCAAAGTAATCACCGTCATCTAGAATACCGTTCTATAGGTTGTTAGGCTGTTGGAAACAGTCAACAAACGTTTCTTGTAGAATTGCTCGACTCAAGCGTTGTGGGATATCCGCAACGCCTGCGTGCTCAACTTTCTCGCTCAACGCAAGATGACTGTTCAATAGCCTCCTCATTCCCCAGATTTGGCGCCAGCAGACGTTTTTTTGTTCCCCTCCTTCAACTAGACCTGAAAGGCTTGCGCCTCGCAGAGGTTACGCGCGACCTCAGTGCTTCGAGTGATTCGCGACGAAGCGTTCACTGACAAGTTTCCAAAAGCTTTACAACCGAGGTCAGAAGCATGTTTGTAGTTAATTGCGATTATGTTAAAGGGCAGTAAAGGTAAGTTGTTTGTCACTCTTGTTTCCTTTATTTCCTGAGACCAATCACCGAACTTTTCAGACGCAACTTGTGAAATACGGCGGAGAGCCGGGCGCCGCGCAAATAATTGATTCGGGCCGCAGTTTGACGACCGCTGGTTTAGATGCTCTGCAGTCGGAGTTAAAACACGACTGTGAGAAAGAAAACGAAACCAGGTATTTGCACAACAATGCACAGCATTAGCTTTCTCCAGTCCGTTTTAACAGCTAATCCGTACACTGTTGTAAGAAACAGTATACAGAGTGAACATAAACAAAATCAACAAACTGCAGAGACAGATTCCTGACTGGGAATGGAAGAAAATAAGGTACTACGAACATATGTCCGGAAATGGACGGTGTGCGTGCTAAAAAAATAATGTGTGTCAGTTTAGTGATGATCAGAATAAGTAAAGAGAGAAATGTCTGAGTACGTTCAGTTTCGCTCAGCTGTTTGAAAATCAAATAAGGTAAGAGGTTTATCAGCACAGTCATTTATAAATTTTCCAAAGGGGAAATTTCAACAAGTACGTAAGCACACTGTCTGGTCAGCTGCACCCATTCATGTCCATTGTGCATTCCGACGGATTTGGGCAATTCCAGCAGGACAATGCCACACCCCACACGTCCAAAATTGCTCCAGAGTGGCTCCAGAGACACTCCCCTGAGTTTAAACACTTCCGCTGCCCACCAAACTCCCCAGACGTGACCATTATTGTGCGTATCTGGGTTGCCTTGCAACGTGCTGTTCAGAAGAGATCTCCAGCCCCTCGTACTCTTACTGGATTCATGGTGTCAGTTCCCTCCAGCGCTACTTCAGACATTAGGCGTATCCACGTCACGTCGTGTTGCGGCACTTCTGCGTGTTCGCGGGGGTCCTACACGATATTAGGCAGGTGTACCAGGTTCATTGGCTCTTCAGTGTATAGTCTTTGTCTGCCCGAATGTTTATGAGAGCATCGTGTAAAAATCTGGAGGAAATCGGTCAAGAACTTCTCAAAATTTTTACTAAGACGTTTTCCTTTATGTAGTAGTATGGATATTATCGGACCCAATCCAGCTTCCCAATTCACTATTAGTTAATAATTAATTTTATAGTTAACATTTATCACAGGCACCTCATGTCGGTTATATACTTAAATAAATTTTGATAGCCATTCGATTATTCCGTTGGGCAAACAATTACACAAACTTATATTACCTCACCCTCAGCCCCCAATCTTAATAACAGTTACAATTTCTCAACAGTTTCGTGTCCTAAATGTGTGAAAACCCTCCGATTAAAACTGAGGGCATTCAGCTCGATCCACCTGTTTTACTTCAGCGCTTCCCGTCCAACAGCAGAAAATCGGAATCTGTGTGTCAAATGGGGCGCTGAATGCCGCACGCCGCCTTGGCCGCGTTCTGTCACACTGTACGGGCTTTAAGCAGCCCAGAAGCAACAGGCGTGCGAAATGCGCGCCACGGAGGCGCCGACTGAGACAGCAGCTGCGGCGGTCGCCTGTGGAGAGTCGTTTGCGGCCAGCCGGGAGATAAGGCAGCCGCAGCGGCGGAACGCAAGCAGGTGCACAGAGGGGGGCTCGAAGGCTGCGGCAAGGACGCGCGCCGCTGTCTGCAGCTGCAGCTGCAGGTGCAGTGGGGGCCGCATCCGCCCGGCTCTTCCTCCGCGAGCTGCCGCGCTCGTATCAGGCGCTACGGCTATGACGCTCCCCAGCATACACGTGTTCCAGTTTACCTGGCTTGTGCACCTGTACCGATTTACCAGCACACATTTACCAGCATAAATCTACCACATACACATGGCAGCCTACCGGAGGAGACAAAATTAATGGTATATCTCCTAATTAGTGTCGGACCTCCCTTTGCCCGGCGAAGTGCAGCAACACGACGTGGCGTGTACTCAGCAACTCGTTGAAAGTCCCCTGCAGAAATATTGAGCCATGCTCCCTCTTTAATCGTCCACAATTGCGAAAGCTTTGCCAGTGCATAATTTTGTGCACGAACTGATCTCTCGCTCAGGCCCCATAAATGTCGGCCGATCTCGGTGGCCAAATCACTCGCTTGAAATGTCCAGAATGGTCAAACCAACCGTGGCCCGTTGACACCCATAAAATTTCCACTGTTGTTTGGGAACTTGAAGTACATGAATGGCTGTAAATGGTCTCCAAGCAGCCGAACGAAACCATTTACACTCAATCATCGATTCAGTTGGACCAGAGAACCCAGTCTGTTCCATGTAAACACAGCCCACACCATTTTGGAGCCACCGCCAGCTTGTTGACAACTTAGCTCCATGGCTTCGTGGAGTCTGCGCCAGCTCCTACCGTCAGCTCTTAGCAATAGAAACCTGGATTCATCTGACCAGGCCACGGTTTTCCAATCCTCTAGGGTTCAACTCATATGGTCACAAACCCAGGAAAGGCGCTGCAGGCGATATCTTGCTATTAGCAGAGGCAATTGCTTCGATCTTCTGCTGCCATAGCATATTAACGTCAAATTTCGCCGCACTGTCCTAAGGGATATGTTCGTCGTACGTACCACATAGATTTCTGCGGTTATTTCAAGAAGTGTTTCTTGAACTCTACTCAAACGAAGCTGCTCTCTGTCGTTTAGTGCAGGCTGTCAAACTACGTGTTGTCGGTGATGAGAGGTAATGGCTGAAATTTCGTATTCTTGGCACACTCTTGTCACTGTGGATCTCGGACCAGTGAATTCCCCAGCGATTTTCAAAATGAAATGTCCCATTCATCTAGCTCCTACGCCACTGCGAGTTCAAAGTCTGTTACTTCCTATCGTGCGGCCATAATCACGTCGGAAATCTTTTCACAGGAATGAACTATACCGAGCCGGCCGCGGTGGTCTCGCGGTTCTAGGCGCTCAGTCCGGAACCGCGCGACTGCTACGGTCGCAGGTTCGAATCCTGCCTCGGGCATGGATGTGTGTGATGTCCTTAGGTTAGTTAGGTTTAAGTAGTTCTAAGTTCTAGGGGACTGATGACCACAGATGTTAAGTCCCATAGTGCTCAGAGCGATTTGAACCATTTGAACTATACCGACCTATAAACATCATAACAACGCATCTCCTAATTCTCTCTACGTCAACTTCAATTGTTACTACGCCTCCGTTTGAAAGAGACGTGTTGGTCTAGCATGTTTCTGACTTTTTTCTTGCATGTTTGTGTAAGGTGTGTCTCGGTTCCCTTGACTGTGGTGCTACCTGCCGTTCAATTTCGATAAACAATGTTCCCATTCATAGAGTCCAATGAATTCCTCTATGTTGTTGTTCCCTTAACGATTAGCCATGTTGACAAATTAACACATTGTATCGAAAACAAAGATCACCACAAACTGGCACATCGCAGTCAACTATAAAAATAATTCTGGACTCGTTAAGTGCTGGTACGAATACACCGACTGAACTGAGAGCTCTAAATGGTCAAACCAGAACAGGAAACTCACACAAACAACCCCGTCTGATTATTGTTGTTGTCACTCTACTCTATCCTGTGCAAGTGTGTTTATCCCTCGACAGCTATTGCAACGTACATCTGTTTGAACCTGGGTGTTGTGGTCAAGCCTTGGTCTCTCTCTTTATTTGCCGTATTGTCCTGCTCCACACTGCTGTTGGCTTGCCTGAAATTATCTATCGAAATATGCAAGCGGGTTTAGGGGAGCCACTCAACATCAAGCACAACACTCCTACGTCTAGTATGAACAACTATATTCTGAGACGATTAAAGGCTCAAAAATGTTTCAAATGGCTCTGAGCACTATGGGATTGAACATCTATGGTCATTAGTCCCCTAGAACTACTTAAACCTAACTAACCTAAGGAAAGCACACAACACCCAGCCATCACGAGGCAGAGAAAATCCCTGACCCCGCCGGGAATCGAACCCGGGAACCCGGGCGTGGGAAGCGAGAACGCTATCGCACGACCACGAGATGCGGGCAGATTAAAGGCAATCGCAGGTTGCACTGTTTGCATTCTAATTCATAAATGTTTATCCTAATTAACAATCTTGATGATTATCTGTCCACAAAAAATCACTCAAGACGAGCATACGCGTAACCGACGAGACGCGCGGTGATTGTTGATGATGTGGAAGCCGAATGATCGAACGAAAGTTCTTAAGCTCGTCACACATACAGATATCTGGTAATAGTCCTCCTTGACACTAGTAACCATATAACACTGTTCGTAAAGTTAATTTTTCAGTTTCTTAGTTCTCACTTGTACGAGCGGTCGCGTTTCCGTCGCGGCGCGGCTGATTGTTAATAATGCGGAAACGCGACGACCGAACGCACGTCCTCACGCTCGCTACAAGACACTGGCACTTGACTGCACTCTTTTGTGGTAACTAGTTTCTACTGATTCACATCAGTTCCTCTGAGTTACTGCCATATTTAATCACTTTACTGTAATAGCACTTGTAGCAACACTTCAACCTGAATACTAACAATGCTTCTTACATGCAGAGCTACACACTACACAACATATCAGTTGCGTGTCCCGCGATCGACTCTCTAGACGCGGCTGCCCAAAAAGATACTCCACAACTAAGCCAGCGATATGACAGTACACTTACAATGTCGTCTCCCAGTGGGATAAATGTCTTTAGGCGTTTGGTGACTACTTTTGAATGGAACCAGTCCATGGTCCTTTTATGCGGGTGTTTGGTTTTCGTTTGACTGCTCCGCCTGTATCACCCGTTAACACATTTCTTTTACAGTCCATATTTTGCAAGGAAGCACTGTACATGGTTACGTTAGCAAACAAATATCTGCTCTAAGATCATAAGAAAGTTCGGTTCTAACTCGTTGGAATGTGTTGATCTCATTGGAGAGCTCTGAGGACAAAGAAATGTTCTCACTTCCCAGTGGGACTTTTAGTGTCTTCGCAGCAACCACAGCTGTACTTGCAGCTTTAGAGTGTGTACAGAATCACATAAACGCATTCAGAAAAAGCTTTCCGTCACTTCGATTTATATATGATGTTAACAAAGTCCTGTTTTTCAGAAATACTTTTCAGGCTAATGCCAGTCTACAACTTACATCTTTAGTTCGATCATTGTTAGCTATTTACCTATCCAAATAGTAAAATGTGTCTATAATCTTCACTGTTTCATTTCGTAATCTAAGTCCCTTAGCATCGCCTAATTTAATTGGACTACCTCCCATTATCCTTGTTTTGCTTTTGTAAATGTTCATCCTATATCCTCCTTTCAATGTACTGTCCATTCCATTCAACTGCACGTCCAAGTTCTTTTACGTCACTGACAGAACTATAGTGTCAACGAGAAACCCCAATTTTTTTTCCTTCTCCCTGAACTTTACTTCCATTTCGAAATTACTCCTTGGTTTCCTTCTTTGCTAACTCTATGTTCACAATGAACAATGTGGGCGACATGCTACAATCGTCTCTCTTTCTTTCTCTCTCTCTCTTCATCTATTGTTTCCTTTTCATATCGTCTGACTCTTTTTAACTTGAATATAACCTTTCGGCATCTGTATTTTATCCCGTTACCTTCTGAATTTCAAATATTACATTCAAGTCAACATAGTGAAAAGTTTTTCTAACTCGACAAACGCTAGTGTACATGTGATTCTCATTTCTTCGAACTATCTTCTAAGACAAATCGTAGGACCAGTATTGTTTAGTGTGTTCCTGCAGTACATCGGAACGTAAACTAATCTTCCTCCTGATCAGCTTCTAGCACAGATCATTGTATTTCGATTCCTATCCAGTGGGTTGTACAGTCGCTTTCGCCCGCACAGATTTGTTGGCAAACACGATCTGATTCATCCGCATAGATATACTTGACAGGTACTCCTCGTCGTTTATGGGGTCTCCAAGCATCGAAACACTGTGCGTCCCTCATCAGATGAGTGCTTGGATTATTTGCGCTGCTTTGCAGAATAACTTAGGGAAAATATAGATACGACTGCACAAACATTTTACTTGAGACAATTTTTACTGACGATATGAACTAAGTAGATGCTCGCCGGCAGCATGCTTCCATCGTCAGGCTTCTAACAAAGGCTCGGCCAGACAGCTTGCGGTACGGCGAGAGACCAAGCGGCGCCTTTGAAGTGCTGGCTATCTCGCGGTATCTGGTCTGCCGCTCAAAGAGCGCATTTGCCGCTCTGCGGGGATACCTGTACACCCGCGGGAAGGATATATTTTTTGTATGACACAAGTGATGCACAGTACAAAAAAAAAAAAATTCGAAAATGGCCGAGGTATGGAAGGATATTACCCTCTGTGCTGAATCAAGAAGGTGAGTATTACTACTTGCAGGTGTACTGTACGTTGTACGTCATGTTACGTAAAGTGTAGTACAGAATTAGATACTCAAACAGAGCTGCTGCAAATTACATTTCACTCTACTGGCAAGATATGCCACATCAACAAGCCACTATTTCTTACCAAACAAAGGGAAGACCTCAGACACGGCCAACCGATTCGGCTCATCTACGATAATGATGTAGGTGGAATCAAAATTTGTACCAGCGGCAGCTGCTGACCGAGCCAGAACTTTTATTATGCAGCTGGAAAGGAAATTCTTCGTTAAAGACGAAATAACGATTTAAATTAAAATGTGTTTTTATTCCGTTATACAACGTTTTTAAATCGGACTAAAAACATAAAATATGTGAATGTATGCTTTCCCGGCGTATACAGCTGGCGAAGAGTTCTCGGGCTTCCAGCCGGGTGGCGGTGTCTTCAAACTGCGACGTTTCGACGAGTGACATACTCATCATCTTCTGGCCTAGCTGGAAGCCCGAGAACTCTTCGCCAACATAAAATATGTTTTCCTAACGGCTTACGGATTGCTGACCCCATACAGATAGCGCTGAAAATTTGTGACTGTGAATTTTTAACAGCTATGAACATAGTCAATAAAATTTTTCTGGGTTTGTGACTGCATTGTCAATATGTAAAACTATTGACGTTTCGATCACTGCTACAAATGACCTACTGATAAAAACTCCCTGAAGAAGGTCACTTGCAACAGTGACCGAAACGTCGGTAGTGTTACATATTGACAATACGGTGACAAATCCAGAAAAAAATTTACTGACTGTGACAATGGTCGCGGAAGCCAATGTTAATAGCTATGAACATATTTGTAAGATTTAAAACGAAAAACGTGGGGTGCATGCAACAGATAACAGTAAGCAGGTGAACAATTCATTCATCAATTATGTGCTGCATGCGACCCGTGCTTTTAGTTTTAAATCTTACAAATTTTTTCATACCTATTAAAAATTAACAGTCATAAATTTTCAAGGTTATCTGTATAGAGTTAGGAACTTGTGTGGGGATTATTTCATACTTTTTACTCCGATTTAAAAACGTAGCATATTAAAAATTCATTTTTATTAAATAATTATTGCCTGCTTTTTAATCTTTTGAGTGAAATTTTTCACTAGATTTCAAACATTTTGATGAGATTACAACAGAGAGAAGCGGTAAATTTCAGGTTTATTTCAGTTTCTCTTCATTTGATTTGACCAATATTTTGCTTCCTCCTACGCATATCTCACGAAATGACCGTGAAGGTAAAAACTAGAGAGATTCGAGCCCACACGGTGGCTCACCAGCAGTTATTCTCACCGCGAAACGTTCACGACTGGAACAGGAAAAGGAGTATATGGCAGTGGTACACAAAGTATCCTCCGCCACTTTCCACACTAGAAATCCAGTTACAATTGCTGTATCGTCTAATTCTAGGCTATGTTGGAGGTTTCAAGTCTCTGGCTCATTGAGAAATGACACTGGTAAACAAACTACCCTCCATCAACATGGAACTGGAGGGACCGCCTCGATGCAAAATGCTTTTTGTTTTATTTCGTGCACGTCCGCTACCATCCCACCAGGAACACATTGCTATACCACCCGCGAAACACGACTGTCCTGCAATGCAGCCGAGATTTCTGCGTTACCAACCCTTTCCACCCCCAGCCGTATGGGAGCTAGGTGGAAAAAGCGAGTTAATATTGCACTGTGATCCAGTTCTGAGCTACTTTTACAATTCTGGATCTCTAGATCATCAGGAAGTTAGTTCAAAATCAGTCGCAGAATTTGTATCAAAAAGACAGACTAGGAAACGACCTAACAAAAACTTGGTTGCACTTGTACTATTCATGATTTTTCGTCTTACAACGAGGGAAAAACTTGTCGCCTTCGATCGCTGAAACAAGGAATAGTAAACACTATACGTAAAATATATCCCAAAATCATAAGGATGTTTTTAATCTATAAATAGTAAAACGTAGAAATGTATCATGTAAACTACACTCCTGGAAATGGAAAAAAGAACACATTGACACCGGTGTGTCAGACCCACCATACTTGCTCCGGACACTGCGAGAGGGCTGTACAAGCAATGATCACACGCACGGCACAGCGGACACACCAGGAACCGCGGTGTTGGCCGTCGAATGGCGCTAGCTGCGCAGCATTTGTGCACCGCCGCCGTCAGTGTCAGCCAGTTTGCCGTGGCATACGGAGCTCCATCGCAGTCTTTAACACTGGTAGCATGCCGCGACAGCGTGGACGTGAACCGTATGTGCAGTTGACGGACTTTGAGCGAGGGCGTATAGTGGGCATGCGGGAGGCCGGGTGGACGTACCGCCGAATTGCTCAACACGTGGGGCGTGAGGTCTCCACAGTACATCGATGTTGTCGCCAGTGGTCGGCGGAAGGTGCACGTGCCCGTCGACCTGGGACCGGACCGCAGCGACGCACGGATGCACGCCAAGACCGTAGGATCCTACGCAGTGCCGTAGGGGACCGCACCGCCACTTCCCAGCAAATTAGGGACACTGTTGCTCCTGGGGTATCGGCGAGGACCATTCGCAACCGTCTCCATGAAGCTGGGCTACGGTCCCGCACACCGTTAGGCCGTCTTCCGCTCACGCCCCAACATCGTGCAGCCCGCCTCCAGTGGTGTCGCGACAGGCGTGAATGGAGGGACGAATGGAGACGTGTCGTCTTCAGCGATGAGAGTCGCTTCTGCCTTGGTGCCAATGATGGTCGTATGCGTGTTTGGCGCCGTGCAGGTGAGCGCCACAATCAGGACTGCATACGACCGAGGCACACAGGGCCAACACCCGGCATCATGGTGTGGGGAGCGATCTCCTACACTGGCCGTACACCACTGGTGATCGTCGAGGGGACACTGAATAGTGCACGGTACATCCAAACCGTCATCGAACCCATCGTTCTACCATTCCTAGACCGGCAAGGGAACTTGCTGTTCCAACAGGACAATGCACGTCCGCATGTATCCCGTGCCACCCAACGTGCTCTAGAAGGTGTAAGTCAACTACCCTGGCCAGCAAGATCTCCGGATCTGTCCCCCATTGAGCATGTTTGGGACTGGATGAAGCGTCGTCTCACGCGGTCTGCACGTCCAGCACGAACGCTGGTCCAACTGAGACGCCAGGTGGAAATGGCATGGCAAGCCGTTCCACAGGACTACATCCAGCATCTCTACGATCGTCTCCATGGGAGAATAGCAGCCTGCATTGCTGCGAAAGGTGGATAAACACTGTACTAGTGCCGACATTGTGCATGCTCTGTTGCATGTGTCTATGTGCCTGTGGTTCTGTCAGTGTGATCATGTGATGTATCTGACCCCAGGAATGTGTCAATAAAGTTTCCCCTTCCTGGGACAATGAATTCACGGTGTTCTTATTTCAATTTCCAGGAGTGTATATTTACAGACCTCACCAATGATGCTTTGTAAACAAAAGCGAAACGTGCTGTAAAACTATCTTACTTCAGATGCAAAAACCATGTAATAATTGCCATATAACAGCAATTGTGGAAGATGGCCTTCCAAAGATACTGAAGATATTACAGATACATGCACTTCCGTCTCCCTTCTTTACATCTGACATCATGTCATCTAAGTGATGGAATACTTCTCAGCTCTGATGCCTATTAATGTGTGTGTGTGTGAAATCTTATGGGGCTTAACTGCTAAGGTCATCAGTCCCTAAGCTGACTCACTACTTAACCTAAATTATCCTGAGGACAAACACACACACCCATGCCCGAGGGAGGACTCGAACCTCCGCCGGGACCAGCCGTGCCTATTAGTGCAAACGTTTTTATTCCTATCCTATATCGTGATGAAAGTTACTCATTAAACTTTTAAAACTTTATGGCTATATCCTGTAGAGTTTATTGATTTATTTGCAAGACTGTGCAGTTTCTGCTTTTCGACCCAAATAAGGTAACTACTTCGGTACAGGTATTCTCTCTATGAAAAGTAGAAAAGGTTTTAAACACTGGCCTGGAGAAAGCATTTCCTCATACCATTAACAAGGAATTACATGTACATTTACATAACTACTGTGCAATCCGCACTTAAACCCATGGCAGAGCATCCGTAGAACCAATTTCAGACTATTTGTCTACCGTTTCACTCTTGAATAGTGCGTGGTAAAAACGAATACTTTAACTTTCCACGTGAGCCCTGTTATCAAATTCTTATGATGATCATTTCTCCATGTGAAATAAGAGTCAACAAAAAATTTTCGCTGTAGAATGGGAATCAACAAAATATTTTCGCAATCAGAGGAGAAAACTGGTGTCTGAAGTATCGTGAAAAGATCGCGCTGCAAAGAGAAATGCCTTTATTTTAATGCTTACCACCCAGACTCCTGTATCACATCCGTGACACTCTCTCCGCTTTTTCGCAATAATACAAAATGAGCTGCCCCTGTTTGAACATTTCACATGTCTTCCATCATACTGTGCAGCAATAATTAAGAAGAGGAGGAGGAGATTAGTGGTTAACGTCCCATCGACAGCGAGGTCATTCGAGACGAAGCACAAGTTCGGATTAGGGGAGGATGGGGAAGGAAATCGGCTGTACCCTTTCAAAGGAACTGTCCATGCATTTGCCTGAAGCGATTCACGGAAATGATGGAAAACATAAATCAAGGTGACTGGATGCAGATTTGAACCGTCATCCTCCCACATGCGACTCCAGTATGCTAACTACTGCACCACCTCGCTCGGTTATACTCAAGAAGAGGACTGATAAGTGTAATGTAGGCAGTCTCTTTACTTTATTTGTTGCATCTTCTAAGTGTTCTGCCAATAAAACACAGTCTTTCATTCCCCTGTCCCGCAACATTTTCTGTGCAATCGTTACTCGTAATTATGATCAAATGGTTCAAATGGCTCTGAACACCATGGGACTTAACTTCTGAGGTCATCAGTCCCCTAGAACTTAGAATTACTGAAACCTAACTAACCTAAGGACATCACACACATCCATGCCCGAGGCAGGTTCAAAATGGCTCTGAGCACTATGGGACTTAACTTCTGAGGTCATCAGTCCCCTAGAACTTAGAACAACTTAAACCTAACTAACCTAATGACATCACACACATCAATGCCCAAGGCAGGATTCGAACCTGCGACTGTAGCGGTCGAACAGTTCCAGACTGTAGCGCCTAGAACCGCTCGGCCACCCCGGCCGGCCATAATTGTAATCCCTAGGTATATATTTGAATTGGCATCTTCAAATTTGTGCGATTTATCGTGCAGCTGAAATTTAAGGATCCCCCTTAGTACTCATGCTGATTGTACTGGTGTAAACTGTCACCAGCACAACGATACACATAGAGGTGGCAAGAAGATCTATAATAAGCTCTGGATCAAGTGCGCCTATCAGGAGAGAGGCCAAAGACAGACTCGCAAGCAACGCGCCGCCAACGCCCTCTCGACCGCAAGTATGAGATCGCCGCCGCTCACTGGATGGCTCAATCAGTATCTCAGTCCCAGTCACTAGCGCAGTCTCTGACGCAACAACTCGCACTCCAGTTTGGCGCCTGTCATTCATCGCATTGCGGGACTTGTACCTCACCAGCAGTGAGGCTCTTATGGACTAATATTGAAGAGCATGTACCACAACATATGGACTCTTTAGAGTTAAGTGGCAGCCATCTGTTGACGTAAAATAAAGAACTATGTTGATACATGTGCACAGTTGTGTTGTAGAAAGAGGATACCGGCCACCGAACAACGCCCTCTCCCTTGATTCCTATGGTACAGAGTGGCGCAGGGAAACGGGAAATTTCGAAATAACGTCATTTCCATGAATAAATTCATAAAACTAGTAATTTATTAACGAAAGTGAATGTATTCAGTATGCCATTATTCAGTATGTCTTTACAATAATAATGCCCAAAAGCGTCTCTTTACTTTTTAAAGATGACATCGGAAAGATGTGCTCCCATTCGGCGTTCACACTCTAACAGCCTGTTATGAAAACTCTGGAATGCGCGGTGTAGCAAATCTTGGGGAATGGCAGTGATTTCGTTTTCAATGTTCTCCTTCAGTTCATGGATTGTTGCAGGACGTGTACGGTACACCTTGCCTTTAAGATATTCCCACAGGAAGAAGTCGCACACACTAAGATCAGGGGATCTCGCAGGCCATGCAATGTCACCGTTACGTGAAATAATGCGCCTTCCAAACAATTGACGAACTGCTGCCATCGATTGTCGAGCAGTGTGTGACGTGGCTCCATCCTGCTGAAACCACATGTTTTCGACGTTAAGATTAAGCTCGTAGAGTCTAGGTGTAAAGAATGTTTGAATCATTTCAACATATCGAGATGATGTTACCGTCGCTGCACTACCATCTTCACGTTCAAAAAAATAAGGGCCGATAACACCAAGACATGATACAGCACACCATATTGTGACCTTGGCGCTATGTAGTGATCGCTGGTGAAACTCACAAGGCTTGTCCTGTGCCCAATAATGAAAATTCTGTTTGTTCACGAATCCGTTCAGGTGGAAATGGGCTTCGTCTGATATCCATAAGTTACCAAGGAAATTCGCGTCCTCGTTGATTTTAGCCAATGTCTGGCTACTAAACTCCATACGTGACGCTGGGTCTCGTTCATGTAAGTGTTGCACAATCTGCAACTTATAGGGATGGAAGTCTAATTCGTGCAGTATTCTTTGTAAGCTTCGTCGCTTAATCCCTAGCGAAGATGCATGCTGTCGAACGGAACGGCGAGGACTTCTCTCGATTGCAGCTCTAGCAGCTGCAATGTTCTCTGAGGTACGTACCGTTGGAATGCCACCTGGAGGTTTCTTTTTCAAGGCAGATCCTGTTTCTTCAAAATTACGCACCCACGTTGTAACCGCATGCGCAGATGGGACACGTCCATGACGTCCAAGCTGGTAACGCTGTCGAAATGTTCTCTGCGCGGCAGTCGCACTGTCACCATTTTTGTAAAACGCTCTCACAGCTACTGCACGTTCCGCACCAGTCCAATTCTCCATGAACACTAAATGGCAATGCGTTCACATCAATTGTGCAAAGTTTCGAACATCTGCCGGCGCTACAGTGCTCCCAACTGTGACGTTCAAAATTTCCCGTTCCCCTGCGCCACCCTGTACAAGACTCAACATTGATGACTTCGCCTTCTGGAAAGAGGGTATCATTTTAACACTAACAAGCGGAGTAATGTGGATTTAGCAGGCACAGTACATAAAGATGAGGACGAGGAGATGTTCGAAAGAGAAATATGTGAGCTTTGAAGACTTACCCAGAATCTCAGGAGTACGTTGTGAGACAGCGGCGCTCTGTCGCAGACTACGCGCTTGGCGATCGCAGCACCCTCTACTCGTGCCGCGACGCTGCGATTTCGAAATGCGTGCGGCTGCGTGCCGGGGCGCAGACAGCGGGACGGGCTGCGCTATTAGCGGAAACTCGCTATCGGCGCTGGACCGTTCCTCGAAACTCTCGTTTACGGAGCCAAAGAATGCGGCCGTGTTGTGGGCGGCTGTTCCGGGAAGCAGGCGACGCGGCCGGCGCGTTTCGCCGGTACGGGGATTTCCGGGGTACGCGTGCCGTGTGCCGTGGCGTGATGCGTTGCGACGTGACGAGCGCACGCACCGCTGCGCGCTCGTCCACCTCCACGTGATTCACGTCGGCCGCGCCCGCAGAACCGGCGGCCAAGTATGCGGCGCGCCCGACTGTAAACAATGACAACGCGGCCCGCTCACGGCACACGCTTCACTCCAGACCGAAGCGTCCGCGCTAGTCGTCGCATTTCGAATGTGCACTCTTCTGGAACAGAAGTTCTCAGAAGACGTAAACAGAGCGTCTCGCTGTTGTGGGCTACTGCCGAGAGAGGTGATGCAGTGCTTGAGACATCTGGCATCTGAAGCACGGACACAAATTCTGTCGACAATTTTAGGTCGCTCAGGGATATTCTCTGAGTATTTTGGTTTTAGTCCGCAGCTCGTGGTCTCGCGGTAGCGTTCTCGCTTCCCGAGCACGGGGTCCCGGGTTCGATTCCCGGCGGGATCAGGGATTTTTCAAGATGACTAGGTGTTGTTGTGTCGTCCTCATCGTCATCATTCATCCCCATTACGGTAGGAGGAAGGCAATGGCAAGCCACCTCCACTAGGACCTTGCCTAGTTAGGCGGCGAGGGGTCTCCCGCGTCGCTCCCCTACGCTCTGTTAAGAAGTATGGGACTCATCATCATCATTTTGCTATTAACCCACGCAACATCAAGAGTGCACGGGTGGTACATTACTCCCGCACTTTGAAAACATCGTAATCTAGCCTGGTACTTTATATTTTAAAATTTTGTAAAAAAATTTCTTGTTTTTAATTATTTTTTATTTTAGATTACGTATCTGTTTCAATATTTTCAGTAATACTCAACTCATAAATTCAAATCTTAGAAGTGAATGTTACTTTTCGCAACAAATGTCATATTCATATTTTCAGATTCAGGACCATTCATATACATCCGTATAACTTTCAAAGGTATGTTGTGAATAATAATCGAGGACAACTATCGAAATTTGTAGTTTTTAATTTTATATCGTCTTCATAAAGTATATCTCCACTAGGTGTAAACATTACAGAAAATGCGTTGTTGTTGCTAAAATTGTGCTAAAAGATATTTTTATGTTCTGTACGATACTTATAATCAGTGCCTATTTAAAAAGTATGATGCTGATAAAATTTAAACACATTTAACGAAAGTTTTTTTTTTTTTTTTTTTTTTTTTTTTTTTTTTTTTTTTTTTTTTTTTTTTTTTTTTTTTTTGTAGTGCGCTCGAAGCACCCTTCCCCGGTCCTCTGGTTTACGCGTTACGGAAAATGCGTCGGTATTGCTAGCGTTAACCGTTTGGGTACCGGTGGTTTCCGCCTGAAACCACCATTTTATTAATTTTTTTGAAGTATCAGTTTCTTTTTCATGAAATCACAAATGCTGTTACAAGAGAGAGGCATCTAGTGGTACACTAGTGAGTTGTAGCCGTCACTTACAGCGTTCAGAGCAACAGTTGGCACAGAAATTGTGCTACATAACTATAGGAGACCGTCGCATGCTTTTTTTTTTATACAGTAGCTATACTGACGAAATCATTGATCTGAAAGTAAGTATATCTAAAGTTATTGTAATGTAAATTTGAATTTGTACTACTGGTTTTATGAGTAATTTCGCAACGAAACGACTGTGGCAGTATGTAGTTTTGATGCAAAATTCATTAAATTTTAGGCTCACTTTTGCTTGGTAGTTAGGATTATGATTTGTTCTAGGCATTATGAGTTCGCGGCCGTTTCGAGATGTAGGATTGTGTCTAGGAAAAATGCGAATTACTTTCAAATATATGACATGAAATGATGGGTGGTTGAAAACTTACGTCCTAGTGGTTCCAAACTGAAACTACGTCCTTAAGACAATTGAATGTTCATTTTTTGCCAATGTCTTCTTCCATTAGTTGCTTACTATTGCAATAAAACTCACTTTTGTGAACATAAATTATATTTATTTCCACATTATCGTGACTCAAAGGGTTAAGAAGCAGTGATCTCCAGTGGCTCTTTACTTTGTGGTACCCCGGTTACACTGCCTGACCAGTTCGTGGAACACCCAGAAGACATGATCCAATGTTAATGTAATATCGTACATACCGGGTGATCAAAAAGTCAGTATAAATTTGAAAACTTAATAAACCACGGAATAATGTAGATATAGAGGTAAAAATTGACACACATGCTTGGAATGACATGGGGCTTTATTAGAACAAAAAAAAGTTCACAAAATGTCCGACAGATGGCGCTGGACAGCAAAGCGTCAGTGACTGCGCATGACAATCGTGTATAAAAGGAGCTGTAATGAGAGAGAGAATCAGATGCGCCAGCAGTCGCAGCATGTTGACGATACCTGAAAAAGCGCTTTTAGTGAAGCTGTATTATCAGAATGGGGAATGTGCTAGTTCAGCGTTACGATCCTGTCGCCATAGGAAGGGGATTCGAACGGGTAAAGGTCCGCTGACAAATGCAGCTGTGGCGAGAATGATTTCGAAGTTCGAAGTCACATGTTGCTTAGACGATAGACCCCGTAGTGGCTGACCGAGCACAAGGCGTAATGCTGCTGAGACAGTTCAGGAAGAAATGGAGACTGTAGCGGGTTCGTCTATGCACGGGGAAGTCAGCGCTCATGCAGTCGCACGTCTCACCGGCATTCCATACACTACTATTTGGTTGGCACTGAGACCCTCCGATGCTATCCGTACAAAATCCATAGGCATCATGAACTGTTACCTGGCGATTTAGTGAAGCGGAGGGCATTTGCGGTGTGGGCGTTTCAAAAGATGGCGGAAGATGACGATTGGTTGAGTAACTTGTTGTGGACCGACGAAGCTCATTTCACGCTCCGAGGGTCTGTCAGCGCCCACAACTGCAGAATTTGGGCTACCGAAAATCCTAGAACTGTCGTAGAAACTCCATTGCACGACGACAAAGTCACGGTATGGGTTGGATTCACCACATCTACCGTTATCGGGCCTTTTTTCTTCGAGGAAAAGCGTGATTCTGGTTTTGTAACTGCTACTGCGACGGGTGAGAGGTACGCGATATGTTACAGAATCGCATCATCCCCAGTCTGGCTGATAAACACCTGCTGGAACGTACTACGTTTATGCAGGATGGCGTTCCGCCCCATATTGTTAGACGCGTGAAAGATCTCTTGCGCGCGTCGTTTGGTGATGATCGTGTGCTCAGCCACCACTTTCGTCATGTTTGGTCTCCCAGGTCCGTGCGATTATTGGCTTTGGAGTTACCTGAAGTCCCAAGTGTATCGTGATCGACCGACATCTCTAGGGATTCTGAAAGACAACATCCGACACTAATGCCTCACAATAACTCCGGACATGCTTTACAGTGCTGTTCACAACATTATTCCTGGACTACAGCTATTGTTGACGAATGATGGTGGACATATTGAGCATTTCCTGTAAAGAACATCATCTTTGCTTTGTCTTACTTTGTTATGCTAATTATTGCTATTCTGATCAGATGAAGCGCCATCTGTCGGACTTTTTTGAACCTTTGTAATTTTTTTTTGTTCTAATAAAACCCCATGTCATTCCAAGCATGTGTGTCAATTTGTATCTCTCTATCTACATTATTCTGTGATTTATTCAGTTTTCAAATTTATACTGACTTTTTGATCACCTGGTATACACATCGCTGGCAGACATGTAAATGATTAGAGTTGCAATTCTCGGCGATAGGTTGAATGATCACCAGAGTGCATTAGAGTTGGTCCTGTTTAGTGTTGTTACCAGGCCTGGAAGGATACATGTATAATGGGTGTGAGTGGCGTCAGATGCTGAGTAAGCTCTGTGAAAAACACGATGGCACACACTCGTATGAGACAGCGTTATCAGCAGCTGAGACACTTTGAAAGTGACTTCATAATGGGACTTAATTTCACTGGCTAGTCGAATCGTGCAATATGCAGATTTGTGGGGCATTCTGATGTGACAACCACCCAGAAGATAATGAAAATATCCTGGAGTCCTACATCGTAAAGGTATCGCCGATGGTTTCTGTTGCCAATTTCCTCATAAGTTGGTTCCATATTGGCATTTCCGACGTAATAATTCCTTACTCCACCAGCGACGACCTCGTTCAGTTTTCTGTTTAGCTACAGCATCGTTGTGAGGGGGAACGCGGTTGAAGCAGGCAGAGGTAGACGGAGCGCGCTGATATGGTTGTCTCACCAAAACAAACCCTCACTCTGCCCGCGCGTGATTCGAACAACGTTCCCCTCTGTGTAAATGCTAACAGTCTCACGAAACAGCCTGGCACACCGTTTCCCGAGGCCGATCTCGCCTAGTGTAAACGCACCTTTAAAAAACCACGCAATACTCACTTGTTACCCTGTGTAATAGTGCGGATTAGTGCAGCACCTGAACCGTACGTTTAATGTAAAACCCGACAAAGAATTCGCGAGTAAGAAAGTATTTTTAATCAATGTTAACTTTTGCCATTCATTATTTCAATCTTCATCAGATTGCAAATGTAATTAGTCTTAAATATGATACTGTTGGAAGTCAAGTTAGTATTATTTTATATAGAACAGCTTTTGTAGAACATTCTGGATGATAAAATGATAACTCGAAATTGCAAGTAGTTAAAGATACAACAAATAATGTTTTTGCAAATCCAAATTTCGGAAACTGTGTAGTCACCTTCAATGCAGCAAATTTAAGTTAAAACATTAAAACCGCTTTTATATGCACATAGTCGCAACTGGACAATGTGTATAGATAAATGTTTTTTACTGCACTGAAGATGGCCACTCAGTGACCGAAACCTTGATTGCTGCATACATTATTTGCGACTGATTGTTGTAACCTTAACTACTTGAAATAAAAACTGGCAAAACGCTGCAACATCTGTTTCCACATGGAATCAAACCTGATAAAACTGGAAACTGACTCACAATTATATACAATCTAGTCACGAAATAGCTTTTTGTAATAACTTTTTCAGTATTTGTTCAAGATTCAGTGAGAATGTTAGTATTAAACATAATTATGTAATTAAAATGCCACTTAGAAATATTACGGCACAATT
Source organism: Schistocerca cancellata (assembly GCF_023864275.1). NCBI lineage: Eukaryota > Metazoa > Arthropoda > Insecta > Orthoptera > Acrididae > Schistocerca > Schistocerca cancellata. Next base: position 178,236,161 of record NC_064632.1, read on the forward strand.
ATTTGAAAAATATATTTTATTAATTTTCGACCTACGAATGTGTTTCTACTGAAATTCTGTTTGTGTAGAGCATGTTTTGTGAAACCTAAGTCTGCGGCTGGGTTTTTGTAGAATCGCAACTCTTAATTATTAGTGAAATTATGTAGACGTTCAAGTAACACTATGAAATATTGCAGTTGTCGGAACTTATTTATAGGCAGCAACACCAGCCTATAGTTGTAACAGGAGTTGCTGGAAAGTTCTAGAAAGTTATAAACTGTGTTGGTACTCATGTGTGATATTAATTTCAATCAGATAAATTTTGTGAAGTTTCGTTATAGGCCGCGCGGGGTGGCCGCGTGGTCTCAGGCGCCTTGCCACGGGTGGCGCGGCTCTTCCCATCGGAGGTTCGAGTCCTCCCTCGGGCATCGATGTGTGTGTTGTCATTAGCGTAAGTTAGTTTAAGTTAGATTAAGTAGTTTGTAAGCCTACGGACCGATGACCTCGGCAGTTTGGTCCCATAGAAAATTACCACAAATTTCCAAATTTCGTTATAACCTCGTACTATTGGAAGTAATAAACAGAAAAAAAGATGTCCGGTTATTATTTCTGCACGCGAAAACTACGAGTTACTTATATGGTGTCACCGCCAGACACCACACTTGCTAGGTGGTAGCCTTTAAATCGGCCGCGGTCCGTTAGTGTACGTCGGACCCGCGTGTCGCCACTATCAGTGATTGCAGACCGAGCGCCGCCACACGGCAGGTCTAGTCTAGAGAGACTCCCTAGCACTCGCCCCAGTTGTACAGCCGACTTTGCTAGCGATGGTTCACTGCCTACATACTCTCTCATTTGCAGAGACGACAGTTTAGCATAGCCTTCAGCTACGTCATTTGCTACGACCTAGCAAGGCGCCATATTCAATTACTATGAATGTATTCTGAACAGATAATATTGTGAATCATGTACCGTCAAGAGCGACGTTCATCATTAATGGATTAAAGTTAAGTATCAAACTAATTACGTCCAGAATGAGATTTTCACTGTGCAGCGGAGTGTGCGCTGATATGAAACTTCCTGACAGATTAAAACTGTGTGCCGGACCGAGACTCGAACTCGGGACCACTTGCCTTTCGCGGGCAAGTGCTCTACCAACTGAGCTACCCAAGCACGACTCACGCCCCGTCCTCACAGCTTTACTTCTGCCAGTATCTCGTCTCCTACCTTCCAAACTTTACAGAAGCTCTCCTGCGAACCCTGCAGAACTAGCACTCCTGAAAGAGCGCAGAGTGAAAATCTCATTCTGGAAACATCCCCCAGGCTGTGGCTAAGCCATGTCTGCGCAATATCCTTTTTTCAAGAGTGCTAGTTCTGCAGGGTTCGCAGGAGAGCTTCTGTAAAGTTTGGAAGGTAGGAGACGAGATACTGGCAGAAGTAAAGCTGTGAGGACCAGGCGTGAGTCGTGCTTGGGTAGCTCAGTTGGTAGAGCACTTGCCCGCGAAAGGCAAGTGGTCCCGAGTTCGAGTCTCGGTCCGGCACACAGTTTTAATCTGTCAGGAAGTTTAATTATGTCCGCTTCCTGAATTCTAATTCCTTGTCATGTTCCAGACCTCACGTCAGTATAGTCCTTCCCTCCTCACGCCCGCCTGCGTGAGCTAAAACGCGTGCATTTCGGCCTCCACTAGTAACACGGTGTTTGCTCTTCTGCCAACACAACAACTTAAGTTACACTTCCACAGAACTTATTTCACTGTTGGTTACCATTCGATGTTTCTGGCTCTCGGTTATGTAAACTGGCAATTTGTTCCAGCTGAATCGCGTGCCTTTTTCGAAGCCAGCTTACGATTACTCGGAACTGTCGCACGGTGACGTTACTCCTCACAGCCTGTGCGCCGGCGGCGACGGAGAGGTGGGCTGGGTTGTGGAGCCTCCAAGGCGCTTCCGCAGTCGCGCTGAGGGCCCCGGCTTTCCAGACGGCTGGCCCGTGGCGACGCGGCAAGGACGCCGCTTTCGGGGCCTCTGCGGCAATTAGCTTCGCCAGTCTGACCTTCGCTCCCGGCCGCCGGGGGCAATTTTCTGGCTAGTCACCCCAGCCGCACAAAGCTCTGCACAGCAGGTGATACTGAAACCTTCCTTGCCACTGCCTCGGTGCTTCTTTGACGTTACACGAGGCAGAGGTGCACACATTCCTCTTTTAACCTACCCGTACTTGGCTGTTATCCAGACAGGCAAGATGCCGCACTTCACCAGCAGAACGGCAGGTTGCTTTATATATATACACTCCTGGAAATTGAAATAAGAACACCGTGAATTCATTGTCCCAGGAAGGGGAAACTTTATTGACACATTCCTGGGGTCAGATACATCACATGATCACACTGACAGAACCACAGGCACATAGACACAGGCAACACAGCATGCACAATGTCGGCACTAGTACAGTGTATATCCACCTTTCGCAGCAATGCAGGCTGCTATTCTCCCATGGAGACGATCGTAGAGATGCTGGATGTAGTCCTGTGGAACGGCTTGCCATGCCATTTCCACCTGGCGCCTCAGTTGGACCAGCGTTCGTGCTGGACGTGCAGACCGCGTGAGACGACGCTTCATCCAGTCCCAAACATGCTCAATGGGGGACAGATCCGGAGATCTTGCTGGCCAGGGTAGTTGACTTACACCTTCTAGAGCACGTTGGGTGGCACGGGATACATGCGGACGTGCATTGTCCTGTTGGAACAGCAAGTTCCCTTGCCGGTCTAGGAATGGTAGAACGATGGGTTCGATGACGGTTTGGATGTACCGTGCACTATTCAGTGTCCCCTCGACGATCACCAGTGGTGTACGGCCAGTGTAGGAGATCGCTCCCCACACCATGATGCCGGGTGTTGGCCCTGTGTGCCTCGGTCGTATGCAGTCCTGATTGTGGCGCTCACCTGCACGGCGCCAAACACGCATACGACCATCATTGGCACCAAGGCAGAAGCGACTCTCATCGCTGAAGACGTCACGTCTCCATTCGTCCCTCCATTCACGCCTGTCGCGACACCACTGGAGGCGGGCTGCACGATGTTGGGGCGTGAGCGGAAGACGGCCTAACGGTGTGCGGGACCGTAGCCCAGCTTCATGGAGACGGTTGCGAATGGTCCTCGCCGATACCCCAGGAGCAACAGTGTCCCTAATTTGCTGGGAAGTGGCGGTGCGGGTGCATCCGTGCGTCGCTGCGGTCCGGTCCCAGGTCGACGGGCACATGCACCTTCCGCCGACCACTGGCGACAATATCGATGTACTGTGGAGACCTCACGCCCCACGTGTTGAGCAATTCGGCGGTACGTCCACCCGGCCTCCCGCATGCCCACTATACGCCCTCGCTCAAAGTCCGTCAACTGCACATACGGTTCACGTCCACGCTGTCGCGGCATGCTACCAGTGTTAAAGACTGCGATGGAGCTCCGTATGCCACGGCAAACTGGCTGACACTGACGGCGGCGGTGCACAAATGCTGCGCAGCTAGCGCCATTCGACGGCCAACACCGCGGTTCCTGGTGTGTCCGCTGTGCCTCGCGTGTGATCATTGCTTGTACAGCCCTCTCGCAGTGTCCGGAGCAAGTATGGTGGGTCTGACACACCGGTGTCAATGTGTTCTTTTTTCCATTTCCAGGAGCGTATATATATATATTCATTTTGGGTCATTGTAGGCCAGAAAATGCCCTGCGCGGAGTGGACGCGCGGTTTGAGGCGTCATGTCACGGAATGCGCGACCCCTCCCACCGGAGGGTCGAGTCCTCCCACAGGCATGGGTGTGCGTGTTGTTCTTAGCATAAGTAGTTTAAGTAGTGTGTAAGTCTAGGGACCGATGACTACAGCAGTTTGGTCCCGTAGGAATTCACATACATTTGAACATTTTTTGAAATGGTGGATTTTATTTGTCCTTTCTTCCCTTTTCGGCGTATTTCGGGCTTATTTATTTATTTCGATATGAACGGTTTCCTCTGCAACTTCACCCCTCTTTCGACTAGTACTGGCTGTTGTCAGTTCGAACCATCATTAGGTCAACTCTAACACATGTTTTCTGTAGTAACCAGAACCATCTCTGAATGTCAAGATCCTTTGTGCCTCAGAACCTGAAGATGTCTATTATACTGCAACCCCAATTAAAGTAAGCTTTTGGAAGTCTAGTTTCTCTGACCTTAGTGGGTTTCTTTCGAATATGACGTCAGTTGTATCAATTTTAATTACTTTTTCCAGGTCGTGTATTGCGGTTTAGCTGAATTCAATGTAAGTGGCCAAAATACTTCATTCTAAATTCCCCAAATGTATTTTAGCAAATACAAATTTCGTTTTTCATACTATGTTAATCTAAAAAGAAATTGTATTAAACAAGAAGCTTTTCTTTCATACTAAGCTTTCTTCGCACTACGTTGCATACCATCAGTATGTGGTTTCTAATATCCACTGGACCATATTTGTTTCCTACTCTACTCAATGTCAGCCCTAAATTTAGAAAGCCTATGTACTGCTATAACGCTTCGAGTCCTTAGTACACATTTCCACACACTTGTCAGCCGCTAGTCGTGCGGTAGCGTTCTCGCTTCCCGCGCCCGGGTTCGATTCCCGGCGGGCTCAGGGATTTTCTCTGCCTCGTGATGACTCGGTGGTGTGTGATGTCCTTAGGTTAGTTAGGCTTAAGTAGTTCTAAGTTCTAGGGGACTGAAGACCATAGATGTTAAGTCCCATAGTGCTCAGAGCCATTTCAACCACTTTTTTTGGCAGCCGCTACGTCTCCATTCTTTTTCAAAATATTTATGGAGTTAGAAACCTGCTGGCCAAATCTACAAGCATGTCGCAACATACTCGAGGTTCCCGAATGAGTGTTTACCAACTATTTACAAATTTGTATTGCGAGACACCTGCAGATTTGATTGGGGTTGCCTCGTAAACAGAGGGAATCTTTTCACCTGCTGCACTCAGGATCTGTTTCATGAGTGGTGTATATTCCTAACTTATTATTTTCTCCTCAATCTTCTTTAAGTTCGGTTTGTTCAGTTTTCTGTTTCACCTTTTTTATAAAAGACTTGCAGTGAACTACCAACGTAAATATATACCAGGCTAGTCTCGTTGGATTGATGGCGCAACTCGTTGTCGAGCGACCGCTACGGTCGCAGGTTCGAATCCTGCCTCGGGCATGGATGTGTGTGATGTCCTTAGGTTAGTTAGGTTTAATTATTTCTAGGTGACTGATGACCTCAGAAGTTAAGTCGCATAGTGCTCAGAGCCATTTGAACCATTTTTTGCAACCCGTTGTCAGGTGCAGGAGGCTGAAGGTGTCAAATGTTCAAATGTGTGTGAAATCTTATGGGACTCAACTGCTAAGGTCATCAGTCCCTAAGCTTACACACTACTTAACCTAAATTATCCTAAGGACAAACACACACACCGATGCCCGAGGGAGGACTCGAACCTCCGCCGGGACCAGCCGCACAGTCCTTGACTGCAGCGCCTCGACTGCTCGGCTAATCCCGCGCGGCGCTGAAGGTGTCCCTTGAAGATTACCAGGATTGCGAAAGCCCAAGATGGTCTGCTGTAACCATTGTGCTTCAGTGCACACGTACTCTTGTGTCTCCGTTGCGGCAGGCTGAGCTACTTCACTGGTTGCGGCGGAGATAGAGGCAAGCAGGCTCGAAAGGGAATTTGTACACCCCTGGCACGAAATCCCAGAACACAAGCGCTCTTAAGCCGTCGCACTGAGGTCCGGGAGCTGGCGTCGACGTGGAAGCGGACGCGAACGCCGACCACACGAAACGTATAGCAGCCGCGTCACACGGGGCGTGTTGTTTAACATGATTTGCGACTCCAGCACATGTGCGACAGACCGCCACGCCTATCTATAGAGATTTACTCCATAGGTTTGCTATTTTCAAGTAACGATGCGAAAGCAGATTGCCAAAGGAACGCTGCTACAAACTCCGAAAACTCCTTTTACATGCCAGAAAAAATGTTCTCCCGTACAACAGTTTCAAGCGTAAACGGTTTAAAAATTGTCATCGGTAGGATCTGAACGCAGGACCTTACTTACGACGACCTCACGCTCTATCAACTCACCCACGCCAAATTCATAAGGCGACGCCTCACAGACACGCTTTTCCTGTGCTCCATGGTACGGGTGTTACCTTTCATAATCGTTTACGCATGATCTACAGGACGACAGCACACAGCACGAACTAATGCGATACTTTGGTTCACACTTTATCGACTTGCAACGCTTGATACCGATCTGAGAGTCTGACACTGGAGATTTGGGTGTCAGAATCGCCACGAAAAGGCATTACGGGTTGGTATAAAGGGCGTCAATAAAACCACCCCTTCCCTCGGGGCGTTGATTCCCAAACATTTCGCGGTCGACAACACCAGTTCGCGGTCAAATGAGCAAGAGAATGACGTTCCTGCGATGTTCGACAGTGCTGACATCCCCTGGACGATTCAGTCCCACTCTAAGGACTGCAGTCTATTCGAAGTGTAGTGCAACAGCAATTTTTTCTCTGTTACTCAGGGTGGAATCACTAAGAACCGTTCAAAACTATTCGACAAAGAGTGAACTTGATCCGAAGCAGCAAACGACATGTGCGTCAATAATACGGCAAAGAGTCCATTTAAAACTTCCCAGTCCGGGGCAAAACCTTAGGTGGCAACCGTGCACATATCCCAGATCATGGTTCATGATCATAGTTGCTGGTTGCTTACCTAACGGTTTCCAGGGGCAGCAAAAATTTTATTTTCAGTATTCTTTCACAATCTATTCATTAAGAGATATACTTTTACGTTAAAGATTCTCACAAGAAGTCAAGTAGTAACGTTAGAAGCTATGTGTACGTTTTGAGGCAGCGTAATTCATAGCGTGACAAATATACAGAATGTATTCACCCGGTATTTGAGAATGACAACATTTAGCGACTTCCAACGAGCTTTATACCAAATTTTAAACCTTAATGAAACTTTTTCTCGTTGACACCCACCACAAAATGATGAAAGGAAAAAAGTTTAATGCTTACTACATTTTCGTCGTTCATGCAGAAAACCTGTCGCGTCAGGCATGATGCTGTAATTTATAGTCTTTTTATTACTAATTCAATTCGCAACAGATTTTATAGGTAGTAAGCACATACACCAGTGAATATAACAATAACGTACACACCAGTGAATGTAGTTGCAAAATTACGTCATTGTACGACGCAAAGATTTTATGTCATAAACAGTGAGATGCGTGAAAAACTAGCTTTTGCTTAGAACGAAACATATATTACACAGAATATGATTTTCTGTGGTTTGATAATCACAGCACTTAGCGATTTCTAACAAACTTTTCTAAACTTTTTCTCTCTTACATGCTTAATGCCAAATATTAATTAACATATTAACTCTTTTGTAATGTAATTAGACGCTTGAAGCCGTTCTTTGGGTGGAAGTTCGATTCTTCAAAGAATTTTCATAGCACGAAAGTTGTAACACGAAAGTAACCAAGTACGATAATTCTTTGAACACCAATACGATGTTCTATAACAACAAATCGTGCCAATAACGTTTTCGAGCGATCCTCAATGTGCAGGTGCATTGGAACTGCACATATTCATAGACCGTAAGATATAATCCGAAACGCACCAAATAAGCAGGCCGGTGTGGCCGAGCGGTTCTAGGCGCTACAGTCTGGAACCGCAAGACCGCTATGGTCGCAGGTTCGAATCCTGCCTCGGGCATGGATGTGTGTGATGTCCTTAGGTTAGTTAGGTTTAAGTAGTTCTAAGTTCTACGGGACTGATGACCATAGATGTTAAGTCCCATAGTGCTCAGAGCCATTTTTGACTGATGACCTTACCAGTTAAGTCCCATAGTGCTCAGAGCCATTTGAACCATTTTGGCACCAAATAAGGGCTTAACTGAAGACGACGAAATACAGTATGGCGACTCCCAAGTGCTGCATGTATGCAGAGTGTGTTCTTACGGCTTACTGGTTAAACGTTTGGCTGCCCGTTCCTGTAAAATCGCAGAACGTATTTCTTGATCCACGTGCTGCAGTGCTTCGTCAACGTAAGATAACAATAACTGACATCACAAAACTCGTAGAGCTCCACGCTCAAGTCAGCTGTTTAGCTTTAGTGGTGGGCAGCGCGTGTCGAATTACGCCACGCACTGTTCCGAAGATTTACTATGTACCGTACATCGGAGGACAGAGATCAAGTCTCTTGCCTTGCTACTCTATTAAAACCAGTCTATGTAAGTGTCGCCAACCTCGCTATGATCTGCGAGTGCGTTAACCCGTCACTGCTCCAAAAATAGCATTTAACGTTCTTCTAGACCATATCAATTTTCCGCACGGGCTGTTATTGTTAGGATTTCAAAAATACTTAGAAAAACAATGGTGAAACGTTTTGCGAAATAATTTCTATAAAACAATTAAAACACTTTAGGCAAACACTTGACGCGCCTTTCAAATGGTTCAAATGGCTCAGTGCACTATGGGACTTAACATCTGAGGTCATCAGTCCCCTAGAACTTAGAACTACTTAAACCGAACTAACCTAAGGACATCACACACATCCATGCCCGAGGCAGGATTCGAACCTGCGACCGTAGCGGTCGCGCGGTTCCGGACTGAAGCGCCTAGAACGGCTCGGCCACAGCGGCCGGCGCACCTTTGAATGATGCTCGAAATCTTGGAGAGGTCTTGTCCGGTCTACATTAATTCACCAGAGAAATATCTTCTAGTACTCTTAAAAGTCTAAGATCCTACGTTAAACATTGAATTTTAAATTCTCAGTCTACACATCATTTGCTACAGATGATTTTGAGCACCATACAAAGGCGTCAGATTTTTCTGCGATCAATTTTATTTCTCACTTTTAGACACATTTTACAAAACATATGACTGTTTCTTTTTCCGCTATGTTTTAATTTCAGATTTTTTTATTGAGCGTTAAATATCACACCAACGTAACTTTTTGTACACAAAATATCTAGGCCTGGAAGATATCAACTTTTTTGACACTTAATTTGACCCTCATCGTAAACAAACGTTATGTATTGCGAATACACAGACAGAGAGAACCTGTATTATATGATTACACTATTTCAGAAAAATCACTGGAAGCAGTTACTTCTATAAAATATCTAGCAGTATGCGTGCTAAGCGACTTGCAGAGGAACGACCACATAAAATTAATCGCGAGTAAGGCAGGTGTCTGACAGATTCATTGGAAGAATGTTCAGGAAATGTATTTCATCAATAAAGGAAGTAGCTCAGGAAACATCCGTTCGACCAGTTATTGCATATTTATTGCTCGTTAGTCTGGGATCAGTACCAGATAAGCCTGATAGAGAAAATAGAGAAGATCCAAAGAAGAGCAGCACGTGTCCTTACAGATTCATTTGGTAAGCACGAACGCGTCACGGAGGTGCACAGCCAACCCACTACAGGAGAGGCGTTCTGCTTTACGTCATTGTTGTTGTTGTGGTCTTCAGTCCTGAGACTGGTTTGATGCAGCTCTCCATGCTACTCTATTGCTGTGCAAGCCTCTTCATCTTCCAGTACCTACCGCAACCTACGTCCTTCCGAATCTGCTTACTATGTTGATCTCTTGGTCTCCCTCTATGATTTTTACCTTCCACGCTGCCCTCCAATATTTCTTCTCCATGGGTTTTAATACCTACACCGAATTTTTCTTTTGTTTCCTTCACTGCTTGCTCAATATACAGATTGAATAGCATCTGGGATAGGCTACAACCCTGTCTCACTCCCTTCGCGACCTCTGCTTCCCTTTCATGTCCCTCGACTAACTGCCATCTGGTTTCTGTACAAATTGTAGATAGCCTTTCGCTCCCTGTATTTTACCCCTGCCACCTTTAGAATTTGAAAGAGAGTATTCCAGTCAACATTGTCAAAAACTTTCTCTAAGTCTAGAACTGCTAGAAACGTAGGTTTGCCTTTCCTTAATCTAGCTTCTAAGAGAAGTCGTAGGCTCAGTATTGCCTCACGTGTTCCAATATTTCTACGCAATCCAAACTGATCTTCCCCGAGGTCGGCTTCTACTAGTTTTTCCATTCGTCATTACGTCATAGTCTACCTTTAAAGTTCCGAAAGCTTAAGTTCCTAGAACAGTCAGCGAATATACTGCTTCCTTTTACGTATTAGTCGCCAAAACACCATCAAGATGAAAGCAGAAAGACTCGGGGAGACACGGAGATTTAGCAGTAATCGTTCTTCCGGCGAACCATTCGCGACTGGAACAGGAAAAGGGGGAAGTGACACTGGAACTGAGAGTAATCTCCGTCACACACCATAAGGTGTAGATGTAGATGTAGCAACTAACGAGTAAGAACACAGATGTTGTCAGCGGCAACGTGGTGATACAGGAAGGAGAGTGTGTATGTCTCCGTTGTTAGCAAGGTCTACACGTCGCTATAGTTGCAGGATCTGTGTTGCCATCGGCTGCCTGACCCTGCATGTAGGTCGTCCGATGTTTCGCCTATGCGTGCGGGCCGTTTCCCTCGTGTAAGCCGCCACCAGGCAGGACTCGCGAGCCGGCCACATTACTCACCGGGCTGGTCGACTCCCGGCGAAGGCCGCCTTCACAGATGCGACACACGCAGAGGGCGATTGTCAGCGTTCGCACGACTGGGGCGCGTCCCGGCGCATTCTAAAAGAGCCGGCGCTGGCTGCGATCTGAAACCCGATACTCGCGCAGATAGCATCGAGGCGCGGGCAGGCGTCGCCGTCCGCTGTTCGCCGAGACATGAGCCGGGTGTGAAGGCGTCCGCTTCTCGGAACGCCCGCCTCCAGCGCTGTCACACGGCGCAGCTACAAGGCGAAGAACGACGGAGCAGCGAGGACCTCGTGGCACAGTGGACAGGCTGCCTGCTGGAGACACACGCGCTTATTCTGAATCTGCCACTTTTTTTTCTATACTGTAATCTCGACGTCCTACATACTCAGAGAATAGGGGGCGATTCAAAGAAAAGGAGAAAATATTCAATTGTTATTACAGACGAACTACGAAAGACAGAAACACATTGCATATGTCACTGGACAGAAGACTGGATAGAAGACTGTATACCAGTTAGGTTCCTTTCGGAGTATGCTGATGCATTAGCTCCATACTTACAAAGGAAAGTGTGCACTCAGGAGCGCCGTGGTCCCGTGGTTAGCGTGAGCAGGTGCGGAACTAGAGGTCCTTGGTTGAAGTCTACCCTCGAGTGAAAAGTTACATTTTTCATTTTCAGACAATTATCAGAGTTCAGGCACTCACACATAATCAACTTCGCTCTCCAAAATTCCAGGTCATGTTCAGATTTGCTTGGACATATGCAGGATTTGACGGTCTAGACACGGAACAATTTGAAAACGTTAAAAACTTATGTTTTGACAGAGCACAGGGGAAACTGTGCGACTGTGAAACTGTTGCACTCATTTGTTGCAGTTTATGTGACAAACTCTTATGTTTTCATCACTTTTTTGAGAGTGATTATCACATCCACAAGAAAACCTAAATCGGGCAAGGTAGAAGAATCTTTTTACCCATTCCCCAAGTGTACAAGTTAGGTGGGTCGACAACATATTCCTGTCATGTGACGCACATGCCGTCACCAGTGTTGTATAGAATATATCAGACGTGTTTTCCTGTGGAGGAATCGGTTGACCTATGACCTTGCGATCAAATGTTTTCGGTTCCCATTGGAGAGGCACGTCCTTTCGTCTACTAATCGCACGGTTTTGCGGTGCGGTCTCAAAACACAGACACTAAACTTATTACAGTGAACAGAGACGTCAATGAACGAACGAACAGATCATAACTTTTCACTCGAGGGAAGACTTGAACCAAGGACCTCTCGTTTCGCAGCTGCTCACGCTAACCACGGGACCACAGGGCTCCTGAGCTCATATTCGTCGTGATGTTATCTATTTTGCGCATGGACTATTCAGTTTGTATATTTTGCTTATTTTTTTCATAGTTGCATAATACTTCTTCCTGTTTTCTCGATTGATCTGTGTTCAGTTTTTCAAGGCCTATCCACTGTGCCAACTAAATCTGAGGGGGGTGCGATGGGGAGGTTCCATTGTTAGCAATCATATACAACAGTTCCCTCGACGAAAGATCCGTACCTAAAGACTGGAAAGTTCCACAGGTCACACCAATATTCAAGAAAGGTAGTAGGAGTAATCCACTAAATTACAGGCCCATATCGATAACATCGATATGCAGCAGAATTTTAGAACATATATTGTGTTCGAACATTATGAATTCCCACGAAGGAAACGGTCTATTGACACGCAGTCAACATGGGTTTAGAAAACACCGTTCCTGTGAAACACGATCTCTTTATTCACATGAAGTGTTGAGTGCTATTGACAAAGAATTTCAGATCAATTCCGTATTCCTGGATTTCCGGAAGGCTTTTGACACTGTACCACACAAGCAGGTCGTAGAGAAATTGCATGCTTATGGAATATCGTCTCAGTTATGTGACTGGATTTGCGATTTCCTGTCAGAGAGAACACAGTTCGTAGTAATTGATGGAAAGTCATCGAGTAAAACAGAAGTGATTTCAGGCGTTCCCCAAGATAGTGTTATAGGCCCTTTGCTGTTCCTATCTATATAAACGATTTGCGACACAATATGAGCAGCCGTCTTCGGTTGTTTGCAGATGACGCTGTCGTTTATCGACTAATAAAATCATCAGAAGATCAAAACAAACTGGAAAACGATTTAGAGAAAATATCTGAATGGTGCGAAAAGTGGCAGTTGACCCTAAATAACGAAAAGTGTGAGGTCATCCACATGAGTGCTAAAAGGAACTCGTTAAACTTCGGTTACGCGATAAATCAGTCTAATCTAAAAGCCGTACATTCAACCAAATACCTAGGTATTACAATTACGAACAACTTAAATAGGAAGGAACACATAGAAAATGTTGTGGGGAAGGCTAACCAAAGGCTGCGTTTTATTGGCAGGACACTTAGAAAATGTAACAGACCTACTAAGGAGACTGCCTACACTGCGCTTGTCCGTCCTCTTTTAGAATACTGCTGCACGGTGTGGGATCATTACCAGATAGGACTGACGCAGTTCATCGAAAAAGTTCAAAGAAAGGCAGCACGTTTTGTATTATCGCGAAAAATGGGAGAGAGTGTCACAGAAATGATAGAGGATTTGGGCGGGAAATCGTTAAAAGAAAGGCATTTTTCTTTGCGACGGAATGTTCTCACGAAGTTCCAGTCACCAACTTTCTCCTTCGAATCCGAAAATATTTTGTTGACATCGACCTACATAGGGCGGAACGATCACCACGGTAAAATAAGGGAAATTAGAGCTCGTACAGAAAGATATAGGTGTTCATTCTTTCGGCACGCTATACGAGATTTGAATAATAGAGAATTGTGAAGGTGGTTCGATGAACCCTCTGCCAGGCACTTAAACGTGATTTGCAGAGTATCCATGTAGATGTAGATGAAAGTTATATCTCTGAACACACACTGTACCATACAACGTATGAATGCATGGCTCAGCGGCTACATGAATTAATAAAACCTTTCCGCGCTTCTACTCGCGGTTGGTTGATTTTGGGGAGGGAACTAAACAGCGAGAGTATCGGCATTATCGCATTAGGGAAGGAATTCGGACGTGTCCTTTCATAGTAACCATCCCGACATTTGCCTGAAACGATTTAGGGACATAACGGAAACCTAAATCAGGATGGTCGGACGTGGATTTGTATCGTCGTTCTCCCAAATGCGAGTCTGTGCTAACCTCTGCGCCACCTCGCTCGATACGCGTATTCCTGTCAAAGAATGTAAAGATCTTCTCTCCCACTTATTAGATAGTACAGGTGTCAGCTAACGAGGCCTGTGAAGGACGGTCCAGGGCTTAGAACGTCTGTTGTTGTTGTTGTGGTCTTCAGTCCTGAGACTGATTTGATGCAGCTCTCCATGCTACTCTATCCTGTGCAAGCTTCTTCATCTCCCAATACGTACTGCAGCCTACATCCTTCTGAATCTGTTTAGTGTATTCATCTCTTGGTCTCCCTCTACGATTTTTACCCTCCACGCTGCCCTCCAATACTAAATTGGTGATCCCTTGATGCCTCAGAACATGTCCTACCAACCGATCCCTTCTTCTTGTCAAGTTGTGCCACAAACTCCTCTTCTCCCCAATCCTATTCAATACTTCCTCATTACTTACGTGGTCTACCCATCTAAGAGTGTACAAAATATGAAAGGGGCTGGTGCTACTTGCCATGACGATTTTCAGGTAGTTTTGGTCATAAATGTGAATGAAGTTGCGAATTTAATAAATGTAGCCAACCTTTTAATATTATATTCTTTGGTCAGAGAGCATACTTTTTTGAAGAGCGTAGTCAGTGTGTGCTGGACAGTCTGGTTATGTACTTGGTTGGAAAATGATGGAAGTTGGCCTGCCACATAACGGACGCAGCGTTATTTAAAAGAAATTTTGTAATAACATGTTTTGAGGAAAAATTTGGTGGAAATGAGATAATACGAATCCAAGATTGTCAAAAGGTAATCCCGTCTTTTTATATTTACAACTGTGTAGTTTCTTATTGTTAGAACATTGTGCATGATTAAAGTTTGCTGTAGGAATTTTACGGTGAAGCACTTGGACTTGTCTGGTAGTTGAAACAGGTGTCAAGGAAGGTAGCTATACACAACAGAGTTATTAAGAAATTTTTTTCTGACTTGTGTAGGTGTAACAACTTTATGAAACGGTATATTGTTGTTATGGCTTAATGATGCATAGTTATACTTAGAGCCTTTTTTCTTACTTATCAGTCGTTAAGTTTAGATCCTCATTTTTCATTCTTTACTTTCATGACTGTGTTTGCATACTCGCATTGCAAATCGAGAGTTGTGTACTGGAGACCATTTTATGAAAAGTGGTAAGATACCGTCTTGCACTGCACATCGTAAGTACGGCAAATGGTATGTAAATTTTGACAGTCTCAATATTTTCCTAATAGCGACAGGTTGGAGAGCGAACGAGCGTTCCATGCGCACATGTACGCCGATAAATTTATTTACCATCAAGGTTCATGTCCACTGTAAGATACAATAATTACCAGAGTGTATTTGTGAAAATAATAGCATATCGCTTCAGAGGCTTAATACTAGTAAAAGATTTCAGTGAAGTGTTATCATGTGAATTTTCGAGCAGTTTTATCAGAACGGCAGATGTGTTAATTTTTATGTCCATTTCACTGTAATAACAGTATTAGTTTTGGTACAGTGATTGTTTACAAGACTAAAATAAAGATTAGCTATTTTCAGGGCCAACATTTTAATCTGAGTCATTTGTTTGTAGTCAGATGGAACAGTATACGTAAATTTCATTGAAAGCTACTTGCATTCTCGCAGACGAATTGTTTGATGTACCGGTTAGCCTGGATTTAGCATCGTGTAGCATGTGCTTTATATATTTCCGTTCAAAATTAAATTTTCACATAGTTCTGTTGCCTTGCACCGATGTTTACACATTTCGACATCAAAAAAAGTTTTATACATTTTCCAGATACCAACACGACGTTTACAAACCCGAGTTTAGAAATACAACACATTACTTTCAAATGTCATGTCAGTGTGGCTGCTACCACGTCGGCCAAACTGTACGCAATGGAGCAGCGCACAAGAGGTACTTACGCGTACATTATCCTGAAAGATCAACAATGTCAGAACATGCTTGAGAATATAGACACCACATTCTGTTCGAAGAGACATATGTCATTATGAGCAGGAAGAGATTTTGGGATAGCGTCATAAAATAAGCGGTAGAAATACAAATATCTGAAAGCACCACTAACAGGGACGGTGGTTTGCAGGCCAGCACAGCCTGGGATCCGACCATCGCGAGGTTAAAGCAACCGCGACGGACGTGGGACGAAAACATTACCGCAGCTGGCGAGGAAGAGGGCACCAGTGACGTCACAGCCAGGGCACCAGTTACGTCACAGCCAGCAGCGTGGCTACATCACGGCTGGGCCACGGCAATACGACAGCCATGTGCCACTTGAAAATGACCGAGGAGAGCTCGGTCGAAAGCTCGGAGGATTTTAACCACTGGACGCGGCTGGAAGCCCGAGAAGATTTTATTTAGTATACCGTACACTGAACGTGAGCACCATTCGTTGGTTGGGAAATACCGAAACGGAAGTCCATTTCATTCCTCACAAGCGGCAACAGGTCCCTATTTACTGAATCGACAGCTTCAACAATTCAATTTCTGAGCTCTTGGAGAATAGCTGCCGTAGGTGGGACACAGCTCTGTCTTTTATGTACCCCTACAGCAAATGAAGTTGATATTATGATTAAAATTATGTGACGAAGGAATAGAATTTAAAATTATAGTTAAATCACGTAACTGAACAAAAATGGTGATCAAAGTGGTTTCGATAAAGATTTACAGATAAAATAAATCGTGCATTTGGCAAGATTTGAACCCACATCCTCCTGCATAAGAAGCTGTTATCTTTTCCATTATACCACAACCAGAGTACGTTACGAAACTTTTATAACGCTATTGGGTATCACAAAAAATTATGAAATCTTTTTTTTTTCGTCAATTAGTTGCAAACGATGGCCCACCAGGGTGAATGCTGCAGCAGTTCGGGTAGCAGTGCGTGTGTTTCGGATCGCTCTACCTGGACTTGATGCGCTGTTGTGTGCAGTAACAAACATTTGCACAACAACCGTCCGTCCTTCCAGTTTCCCGATGATTATTCCCTGTGCGAAGTCATCCAGATATTGTCTCTGGGCCACTTTGTAGTGAATAACATAGTAAACAGTAAATTTTCAGGGTCGAAAATGTCACAATAAAATGTTCCGGGCTATTATCCCGTGGTCGAATGGATTTCACATTTAAACTCAACTTTTCGTCCACATCTGTCGATGACATTTTCAAGCGAGATGGTAGTTTCTTAGAGTGTCTGATTTACAGCCAGGCTCGCTACGACTGCAGCAAAATATCGTTTATGGGAGCTCACGCGAAATGGCGTGACGTCACATGCTTTCAGTACCCGAGCGCAATTGGCCGTTGTCGATTGCCATCGTTCGCTGTTGCTGTCACCCTATGGTCGAAGACTGGTATGCATCTTCTTCAGCACTGGGATCCAAATGTCATTCAGTTCCACACCTTTATCCTTCTTCGAAATTCTTGGGGTGTTTTACAATGTGTATGATCGTAGAGATTGTGAAACACCCCAATAGAGATTGTAAAACACCCCACGAGTTTCAGTAGGAAAGAGGAGGACGCGAAATTGAATGAGATTTGGATCCCGCAGCTGAAGAAGATGTGTACCAGTCTTCCACCATGAGGTGACAGCAACAACGGACGAAGGAAATCAATAACGGCCAATTGCGCTCGAGTATGCAAAGAATGTGACGTCACGCCATTGCGTGAGAGCACGCGTAAATGGAGTTTTGTTGCAGTAAGTAGTGAGCCAGGGTGTGAATCGAAAATTTTGTTAATGAAGACTATCACCACAGTGCACCGTAGCTACTCGCCGATTGACAGACACTGTGTTTTCCCGTTACTTCAAGTGCCTCGCGTTGCGGGGACAGCCCCATTTGGCGCTATAGTCACTCTGATCTCATCCTATATGCCTTCTAACTTTCCGTGCACGAATGGGAAACCTCTGGCAACCTACTCGCGCACTTTTTTTCATTTCTACCGAGCATTTCATAAGTTATATTTCTTTATCTACCTCGTCTTTACATTTAGCGGAGAGCGTAGTTCCTTTCAAGTTTTGTGAACAGTCACAGTTTAAGAATTCGATAAACAAAGCAGCTTCACACCATAGTCGAGCAAGAGAGCGACCCTACAGTTTTGTGTGTTTTGCGCCGTTTCCCGCGAAAAGATGTACGGTCCGCTGCATTCGTTGGAGGTCTTGCGTTTTCCAGCAACGGCGAGAACGTGCCAAAAACAGTAATTTTTCAACAAGTCGGAGCACCATTTCATTGGCACCTACACGTAAGGGCATTTCTTAACATACGCTACGTCCACGATGGGTCGCTCGTAGGGGCATACGGATGTCGCATTGTACCATTGGTCTCCAAGCTCGTCTAATCTCAGAATACGTGATCTTTATATGGGGGTTTGTAAAAGACTCCATCTACCTGCCTCTCCGTCAATCATCTTTGAGCGAACAGCTACGCCGGCTAGCAATGGCACTGAGCGCAGTAACTCCGTCGTCTGAAAGTTGTCGCGCTTCCAGCGGACGGCACAGCCAAATATTTGTCAATTTTTTGTAAATATTTTATCGTGAAAGCAATATCAAAAATTACTTCAAAATCTTTTGTGCATACATGTAAAATATATACGCTTGTAAAATCAGATGGTTCTACTGAAAATAATCACTTTGTAGTACTGAGCGTGAGTTAAAATTCACTTTCTATCTTCATCCATGTGGAAGAAACAGTATGAACATTTTTGTAACACCCTGTATTTGGCACGTGGTGCGATCCTATTTTGCATTGTTATAATTTTTTTTTTTGACGAAACCTTCTCAACTTTCCGCGTAAACACATAATTAATCCTATAGTAATTTAGGGAACGTAAATATTTGTCTCTCTGAGTGTGGTGACGTGTGTAACACTACTAACGATTGCCTTGATGGAATTAGTCACAGTGGTGTCATTAGCTTGATGGAGAGCTCTCAGAACAATTAGCGGAAGTTTGTTAGCGTAGGTTGTCACGAACAGAAGATATCTGGGGACACGATTCTGCTCTTAGCTAACATGTGTGAGTCAAGGGTTACTTTTCCGCTGGAAACTGCCGTAGCGGACTTGGTCACCAAGAGATGCTCACCACTCAAGATTCGGAAAAACTGAGACGCTGTAAGAGTCATTGAAAATCCAAGGTACGCATTTTCATAGCGATACAGCCACAGTGCTGTCATAGTATATTGCTTTGTAAGTTGTCCCAAACTGCAAAACAACTTATCAGTGTGTGTAGTATGAAAAAAAGCAAATGTTGTACCGACCACTGGATGAAGTTGAGTGATCAAGTTAAGTTGTGCAACACTTGAGACCCTAAACACCAATTATAAATTGCCCTTCGAACATCTGGATCTAAGGTTTCCTTTCTCTTCCTAAATAACTTCAACGAGTGTCGAGATGGGTCCTCTAGCGTGTCCATCACGAGCTTCCACTTCGTTTGTGAGACGTTAAACGACAGATTTCTTTTGAGACATTACGAAAGATGACTATCCACACAGACGCTGCCTACATTTTTGGTTTTTAACCTATCGATCGGAATTTTCAAATAACTAAATGTTATAACAGATAAGTATAATTAAATTCTTACTCACAAAAATTCCGTCTGGAAAGAGAAAGAAGTAAAGAAAAAGTGAAACAAATGATAATGTTCATACGGTGATTAAAATGATGTGACAAAGGAATAGTAATAAAAATTACTTTTAAACTAATCAACTGAATAAAAATGGTGATCAAAGTCATTTAGATAAAAATTTAAAATTAAAAAAAAAATTGTACACGTGACGAGATTTGATCCTACGTGCTCCTGTACGTGGAGCTGTTATGCTATCAGCTACACCACTCAATCACACTACATGTTGCACCTTTCATAATGCAATTGTCACACAAGTTTCCGATTTTTATTTTCGTTAATTACTCACAAACCAGTGCCCACAAGGGTGTATGGCTGCAGTGTGTGATACCTGGGATCTTAAACTACATCAACGTACAGACAGTTTCAAAAAATCGATAGCACCGCTGGGCACCTCTCCTTGTAAGCACTGATCCTGGATGTACCCTTATATGGGGAGGGGTGGGAACGCGTAATGCACCCAGGAGCATTGTCGAACAGTGTCGTTTTGGTGGTCCAGGTGAGGCATGAGGTTGCATGGGCGTACTGCCCTTCAAATCTTTGGACACGGTACTCTCGTCGGTCAACGTTATTGTTACACTGTACTGTAGTGTACAGTAAAGGAAACAAAAGAAAAAGTCGGAGTAGGTATTAAAATCCCTGGAGAAGAAATAAAAACTATCAGGTTCGCCGATGACATTGCAATTCTGTCAGAGACAGGAAAGAACCTGGAAGAGCAGTTGAACAGAATGGACAGTGTCTTGAAAAGAGGATATAAGATGAATATCAACAAAAGCAAAACGAGGATAATGGAATGTAGTCGAATTAACTGCGGTGATGCTGAGGGAATTAGATTTGTAAATGAGACACTTACAGTAGTAGATGAGTTTTGCTATTTGGGAAGCAAAGAAACTGATGATGATCGAAGTAGAGAGGATATAAAATGTAGACTGGCAAAGGCAAGGAAATCGTTTCTGAAGAAGAGAAATTTGTTAATATCGAGTATAGATTTAAGTGCCAGGAAGTCGTACCTGAAAATATTTGTATGGAGTGTAGCCATGTATGGAAGTGAAACATGGACGATAAAATGAGGTATTGAATAGAATTGGGGAGAAGAGAAATTTGTGGCATAACTTGACTAGAAGAAGAGATCGGTTGGTAGGAGATATTCTGGGGCATCAAGGGATCACCAATTTAATAGTGAAGGGCAGCGTGGAGGGTAAAAATCATAGAGGGAGACCAAGGCATGAATACACTAAGCAGATTCAGAAGGATGTAGGTTACAGTAGGTACTGGAAGATGAAGAGGCTTGCACAGGATAGAGTAGCATGAAGAGCTGCATCAAACCAGTCTCTGGACTGAAGACCACAACAACTGTACTGTCTCTTTTCAGGGATTCATTCGGCCCTGACTTCGCTTTTATGGATGACAATGCGCGACCGCATCGAGCAAAAGAGGTGAAGGAGCTGTTGGAACGAGAGGGTGTTCGGCGAAAGGACTGACCTGCTCGTTTCCCCGACTTAAAGTCCATCGAGCCGTCTTGGATGCGTTGGAGAGACGTACTGCAGAATGTCCACACTCACCACCGACCATCCAGCACTTGTCAACGAAGCTGGTGGAGGAATGGAACGCCCAACCACAACCACTTTTTACCAACCCTGTGGCCAGCATGGGAGCACGTTGCAGAGCCTGCTTTGTTGTCCGTGGTGATCGCACATCCTATTAAGAAACAAGCCCCACCTTTTGTAATGTCCAGCGTACCATCACAAATAAAGGTGACTTCAGTGTAATTATTGTCTTTGAATAAAAATGTCATTTATGTGCGCCTCATTGCGTCTATCTTCAGTTTCATTTTATACTATAGTGTAGCGCTTCTTTCTCTGTATGGTGTACGTTTCATCGAACTACCCAGCATGGCAGTGACACTTTATACAAAAGTTACTTGCGTCCTGAAGTTTTGCACACCAGTTCAGATGGTTCAGATGGCTCTAAGCACTATGGGACTTAACATCTGAGGTCATCAGTCCCCTAGACTTAGAACTACTTAAACCTAAATAACCTAAGGACATCACATACATCCATGCCCGAGGCAGGTTTCGAACCTGCGACCGTAGCAGTAGCGCGGTTCTAGACTGAAGCGCCTAGAACCGCTCGGTCACAATGGTCGGCGCGCACACCAGTATAGTTATCTTTTACCTCCAGGCTGAGATTGAACTCATACAACATACACTCCTGGAAATGGAAAAAAGAACACATTGATACCGGTGTGTCAGACCCACCATACTTGCTCCGGACACTGCGAGAGGGCTGTACAAGCAATGATCACACGCACGGCACAGCGGACACACCAGGAACCGCGGTGTTGGCCGTCGAATGGCGCTAGCTGCGCAGCATTTGTGCACCGCCGCCGTCAGTGTCACCCAGTTTGCCGTGGCATACGGAGCTCCATCGCAGTCTTTAACACTGGTAGCATGCCGCGACAGCGTGGACGTGAACCGTATGTGCAGTTGACGGACTTTGAGCGAGGGCGTATAGTGGGCATGCGGGAGGCCGGGTGGACGTACCGCCGAATTGCTCAACACGTGGGGCGAGAGGTCTCCACAGTACATCGATGTTGTCGCCAGTGGTCGGCGGAAGGTGCACGTGCCCGTCGACCTGGGACCGGACCGCAGCGACGCACGGATGCACGCCAAGACCGTAGGATCCTACGCAGTGCCGTAGGGGACCGCACCGCCACTTCCCAGCAAATTAGGGACACTGTTGCTCCTGGGGTATCGGCGAGGACCATTCGCAACCGTCTCCATGAAGCTGGGCTACGGTCCCGCACACCGTTAGGCCGTCTTCCGCTCACGCCCCAACATCGTGCAGCCAGCCTCCAGTGGTGTCGCGACAGGCGTGAATGGAGGGACGAATGGAGACGTGTCGTCTTCAGCGATGAGAGTCGCTTCTGCCTTGGTGCCAATGATGGTCGTATGCGTGTTTGGCGCCGTGCAGGTGCGCGCCACAATCAGGACTGCATACGACCGAGGCACACAGGGCCAACACCCGGCATCATGGTGTGGGGAGCGATCTCCTACACTGGCCGTACACCACTGGTGATCGTCGAGGGGACACTGAATAGTGCACGGTACATCCAAACCGTCATCGAACCCATCGTTCTACCATTCCTAGACCGGCAAGGGAACTTGCTGTTCCAACAGGACAATGCACGTCCGCATGTATCCCGTGCCACCCAACGTGCTCTAGAAGGTGTAAGTCAACTACCCTGGCCAGCAAGATCTCCGGATCTGTCCCCCATTGAGCATGTTTGGGACTGGATGAAGCGTCGTCTCACGCGGTCTGCACGTCCAGCACGAACGCTGGTCCAACTGAGGCGCCAGGTGGAAATGGCATGGCAAGCCGTTCCACAGGACTACATCCAGCATCTCTACGATCGTCTCCATGGGAGAATAGCAGCCTGCATTGCTGCGAAAGGTGGATATACACTGTACTAGTGCCGACATTGTGCATGCTCTGTTGCCTGTGTCTATGTGCCTGTGGTTCTGTCAGTGTGATCATGTGATGTATCTGACCCCAGGAATGTGTCAATAAAGTTTCCCCTTCCTGGGACAATGAATTCACGGTGTTCTTATTTCAATTTCCAGGAGTGTACATGTTATCGTTCATCTCCATAATGAAGGATATGTAGGAACTGCATCACCTATAGTTTGAAACACAAACGTCGTAGTAAAACAGGCCAGATAGACGCATGAGGAATGGCTAAATCTCGCCCCACCAGCGAGTGGACTTGCGTGGACTACGTGCAAAACTCTGTTGAATATGCTGTCACCCTATAGAATTCTTCTCTCGGTTTTTCTGGTACTTTAGAAATGTGTGGCAAAGTGTGGGAAAGGAAGATGGGCGGACAGCTGTCCCGAGACATCAGCTGCTCGCCGTGTCGCCAACACAGCGGAGGTCGCCCATCGAGATAGCGCGAGGGAGCTGGCCAATAGTGTATCGCGCCGCTACGCGGCCTTTACGCGATAACCCAGGTCAGCAAATGTCCAGTATGTTACACTCGCTCATTTGCCACATTTTCTGTTATGTAGTTCTTAAGAAATCAGTGTCCCCGTCACCGGTCAATTTTTCGATTTCGTTTGTTGTACTAAGGAAGATAATGTTCGAGTGTGATGTTCGTATACAGCATTAGTTCAATTGGTTCAAATGGCTCTGAGCACTATGGGACTCAACTTCTGAGGTCATTAGTCCCCTAGAACTTAGAACTAATTAAACCTAACTAACCTAAGGACATCACACACATCCATGCCCGAGGCAGGATTCGAACCTGCGACCGTAGCGGTCTCGCGGTTCCAGACTGCAGCGCCTAGAACAGCATTAGTAGTGAGCTGCTTGACGCACTCTGGTCGATTAAATGCTTACGCGTAACGTTGCAGAGTCAAATGAAATGGAACGAACATTTAAAGTTTGTAGTAGGAAAGACGAATGATCGACATCGGTTAATTGGGAGAATTTTAGGAAAGTGTGGTTAATCTGTAAAGGAGACGGCTTGCAGAACAGTAGCCTGACGCATTCTTGGGTACTACTCGAGTGTTTGGGATCCCCATCAGATCTGATTAAAGGAAGACATCGAAGCAATTCCGAGGCGGGCTGCCAGATTTGTTACCGGTAGGTTCAAACAACAAACAAGTGTTATGGAGATGCTTGGGGAAACTCAGGTGGGAATCCCTTGAGGGAAAGCGACGTTATTTTCGATAAACTCTATTGAGAAAATTCACAGAATCGGCATTTGAAGATGACTGCAAGACGACTCTACTGCCGCCAATGTAGATTACGCCTAAGGACCACGAAAAACAGAGAAATTACGGCACCTATAGAGGCAAATAAAAAGTTTTTTTTTACCTCGCTCTGTTTTCGGTGGAACAGGAAAGCCGCGCGTGGTAGCCGCGCGGTCTCAGGTGCCTTGCCACTGTTCGCGCGGCTACCTTCGTCGGAGGTTCGAATCCTCACTCGGGCATGTGTGTGTGTTGTCCTTAGTGTAAGTTACTTTAAGTTAGATTAAGTACTGTGTAAACCTAGGCACCTATGACCTCAGCAGTTTAGTCCCATAGGAACTTAACCACAAAAAATGAAATGAAATGAATAGAAAGGAAATAAATAGTATTGGTACAAGGTACCCTCCGCCACAGACCATACGTTGGACTGGGGAGTATGTATGCGGAAGTAGATAATGCTTCGAAAATTAATCCTTACCTTCAAAAACATATGCTAACCACCTCTGGAGCTCTCACATAAGGCAGACTGCATGTAGAATGATTTTTCGCTTACCATCTATCAGACCAACCGCTGATTTGTAACTTCCTGGGACAGTGAAACCGGTACTCGAACCTAGGATCTTTACCTCTCGCGCGCAAGTGTTGTACCGACCGAGCTATGCAAGCACGACTCACGAGCCGTCCTCACAGCTTTACTTCCGCTATTACTGCATCTCCTACATTTGCCCGGATAGCAGTTCGTGTTAAAGCGCTACTTCCGGCCGGAGCAGGATGTGCACTGGCACCGGATCGAAACCGTGGAAAAGGGGGGGCGGTGTAGGAAGGGGGGGGGGGTTACGGGGTGGCGACAGGAAGGGCATTTGGCCCTCGTTTAAAGTAAACCATGGCAAATACTTTCACAGCCATGCTCTACACTGAGCTTATTCGGGACAGACGTATAAGAAAAAGAAGATTATGTCATCTCTTATGCTCCATGCTTCATAGAAGTTCTCCTGTGTACCTTGCGGGACTGGTTGTCCTGGAAAAAATTTGGGAGTTTGGAAGGTAGCAGACGAGGTTGCGTCCGAATTAAAGCTGAGAGGGGGAGTCGTATGTCGTGCTTGGATAGCTTAGTAGGTGCAGTACTTGCCCGTGAAAGGCAAAGGTTCGAGGTTGGAGTCCCGCCCCAGCACTCAGTTTCAATTTGCCAGGAATTTTCAGATTCCACGTACTTTGGCATCACAGTTCCCTATGGTAGGGTAATGATGTCCTCGACGCAAAGGTTGGTCTCAACACCGCATTCGATTGTGCCAATATTACACTGGCAAAGTACTTTGTCGAGTCTGCGAGCGAGAGTCTGCTTCTATGAAAGATATCATGAAGTGCCCCAGTGACCTGCTGGTATAGCGTAACGCGTAGTGCACTACCTAGCGTGACAGAGAGGAGACACACACAAGTATCGAATCCGTGCGGTGAATTAACGACTGTAGACTGGTAACTGGCCTGCCTGTGGGTGGATTTTAGGCGGTTTTTCACACTCGTTTAGGCAAATGCTGGACTGATCTCCAAATTCCGCCTCAGACAATGCGATATACAAACAGATCAAACGCGCAAACACATTCATACGTTACACAGACAGATGAAACGCTATCTCTCGACCGTAGATGACCTTGACGGCTGTGGCGTCAGGAGGGCACCCGGCCATAAAGTTAAATAACCTAATAAAATTTGCCATATCCTAAAGACGCTGAATATTAAACTGGATAAATGCTAGGAAAAATAAAGACAGATCGTTACCACAATACATTGTAAAGATTTTAGAAAACATCTTTTATTAAAAAAAATCTATAGCGTGACTATTTTTCTGTTCAAAATGGCTCTGAGCACTATGGGACTCAACTGCTGTGGTCATAAGTCCCCTAGAACTTAGAACTACTTAAACCTAACTAACCTAAGGACATCACACACATCCATGCCCGAGGCAGGATTCGAACCTGCGACCGTAGCGGTCGTGTGGTTCCAGACTGTAGCGCCTTTAACCGCTCGGCCACTCCGGCCGGCCTATTTTTCTGTGTAATACGGGTCTAACTAGGCACGTTCCTATTGAATGTCGTAAACACGTGTCTTCTTTCAACAGTTTGAGCTCAATTAGTCACTTAAAAGAGGACCTAAAACTGGATCGCATTACATTGTGTCATGTTCCGATTTAAGAAATCTTTGGCTGAGGGGACAGAAACGGTAAGTGAAAAAAAAAATCGACTGAGGATCCAACCCAAGACTTTCAGATTTGTAGACCTGTGCTTACCCACTGAGCACGAGAGCAATGTTGGTATTATACTCTTTAGATAGACAGTGAAATCATTACAAGGAGTCAGATACAACAAATAAGAATACCAAAACAACAGCAAAATAACGAAGTCTTAGTCATTGTTGAAAGTCTAGAAATAATAATACTTACTATTATTACAATAACAGGAAAAATCAGATGCAAAAACCCCAGCTCCAAATTTTGCGAGATATAAAACAGAGGTTCTGTGAGCTTGTTTCAAAGGCTGAATCCTTATCTCACTCGGCGCGCACAGGATTTTTGAGTGAGCGGAAAAACAAATCTCTGGAGGTTTTGAACCCATAAATTTGGAACAAAAAGCAGACGCGCTAAACGATAATTTGTAACAACTACTTATCCTAACAGATACTAACGAATAACTATAGCAACCGGGCGTATTTTGAGATATTTCGTATCACATTTCTGCTACTGACAACATCAGATCAATACTTGGATGTCTTAAAACAATGTTTACAGTTAGTTGCAATACAACCTCTGCCCAAGCCGGACGTCAGCTCAAACTCAGCTGCTTGTTGGAGACGTTAGGTTTCGAGCGAGGTGCAGACAGGTAGAGAGCTGACGGCGGGTTTCGTTCTCTGCTATTATTCATCTACATCTACATGCTTGCTCGGTAATTCACGGTTAAGTATTTGGCAATGTATGCAAGGCATCTCTTCCGCACTATACCTCTGCCATTCTACTCTGGAATAGTGCGTGGCAAAAGTTAACATATAATTTATTTGTGTTGACACCCCGCTCTAGCATATGTTTGCAGATCACGAGGAAGTTTGTTTTAAGAATTCTATGTGCTGCTGTGATGATTGGCAGCGGCCGAAACGCTGCAATAAATTAAAATATATTAAGCACTCTAGACGCGTTTACTCGTAAAAAAAATTTCTATAATGTGCCGATAAGGAGGCCAAACCACTATCAACGCAATCTCTCTTGATGCATCGTGGATACGGGACAGTGGTCGCTCAGATATTTACCAAAAACAAATCATCACACAGCCGTATATTTTCAGAAGCTGTTATTTCATTACCATTTTCGGTATCTCATTAATGCCATCTTCAGGCCCCTATGTACTCCATGTGTACAGAATCAGCTATATTGGTGCAGGCATAACAAGAGCCATCAATACCTGGATTTCGTGTATTTCATGTGCAGTGTGCACTACAGAGACCTTTAACAACTAGAGTTGTCAAGTCTTCATCGACACATCTTCTGTTACGGTCTGGCAAATGGAAGAAACAATCAAGTCCGCCTACTATTTCTCGTGTATAATAATACCCTTCTGTTATGCTGGTACGTGTAATGATAATGCTACAATGTAAAAGCAGTTCACAAACGTATCACAACACAATCTGGTTCCATTAAAACTACCGTATTTGGTGGAAATACCCATAACTGTGAATACGGTTTACGGTAACACCACCAACAGACGTTTACTGCATGTTATATCCTAATAAAAGAGGAAAGTGTCCTCATTTGTTTACTACATTCTGTAGCATATATGACCGGTGTTTCGCCATTCATAGGTGCTCAGTGACACTACACTGAGATGTACAGCTGTAAAGAGAAAAATTGTGCACTTGAAATGAAACGTCCATTCCATTTCGGACACTTGTAGAAGTTTGATACAAAAAAAAGAAAAAAAGAAAAAGTTTCGCAAAGAGAGGGAATCGAAGATATTTAATTAGAAGCCAGTAAGAAGGCATTCGTACGCGATACCCACAAAAAATCTGCAAGGAGAGATTAGCAAAAGGAGGTGGAAAGCAAGAAAGTGTATAATACGTACAGGGTGTTATATAACTGCACGCTAATCCTCTGTAAGCATATTCCAAGACACAAAAAAAAAAAAAAAAGGGAAACAGAAGTGCATACATGTGGCGTGGGATGCCTAACTCCCAGGCAACGACCTATTCGCTTTCCATCTGACAATGCGGTTTCTGCATTAACGACGCAGATTAACACTGAGCACACTATGTCCTAGATAAAAGCTGGTCCGCTTCGTAAGCACAACGTTGCGATTTTACTCGCACGACCTTCGATTACGCGATGTGCATGGTTAACAACTCCATTAGTCGGCTGAAATCGTAGTGGGTATCTTTTTGTCGTTCTGAATTGTACAAGTAGAGACTGCCGTATTCTCAGAATGGAAAGGTGTATACTAGTGAAGTTGACGCCCGTAGATTTTCACTTAAGAAGGCAGGAAATTTTCACGAACAGTTCCCGATCACCAATATTCCTCGAAAAAGAAATGTTCGGGTCCAGTCGCGGTGTATCTTATTCTCATCGTAACGTTCAACCTTCAGTTCGAACTCTGGAAGTGGTTGTAAACATTTTGCAGAAAAGTACTGCTGGCCAGAAAAAGAAATTGTCAGGCAGCTTTTCCCAACAGACAGGTGCCATGCATCTTGTCGTTTTGTACTTACGTCTTTACACCTGAAAATCTTATCGTGATTCTTGTAATCTGCCAATACTTTCAGCTTACAAAGAAAAGATGGTTTAGTATTACGAGTAGTTGCTTAAAAAGTTGTGGATGGCGATCTTGGCCCGATACTGGTTTTTTTTATGAATAAGAAGTTTGTTTTCTCTTCTTTGCCTGTGTGAGGAGACAAATCGCTACCCGTCCAACGAAAACTCTCACATTATGGATCAAATTCCTCTTCATGATAAAGCTGGAGTTCTGGATTGGACTGTTATGTCAAACATTGTCAAGAATTGTCACTACCTAAAATTTGACAGCAATGACGTACATGTCAAACTGTGTACTTTGTTATAGGACGTATATCAGATCCTGTCGTATTGACTGACAAGCAAGTCATTGCTATAGAATGCACTGATGATGGGTTATAAACCCGAAAACAGGTTTCGGCAAATAAAGCAATTCTAGTGCAGCTCATGGTGTACTGAAGATGTTTTTTTATTAAATATCTTAGAGCTACGGAGCACCAAGAATTTTTAAATAATTATAATAATTATCACTACAGTACACCGATGGTGAACTAGAACTAATAAAAGAAATAATGATTTATTTATTGATACAGTCATGTGTGTATCGCAGTAAAGTCAGACAGGGCATTACCTGCTTTCGACAAAGTACGTATGAATGTATCGACAGATAAATGCTTATCTGGCCATGATTCCTAATTATACACTGAAGAGCCAAAGAAACTGGTACACCTGCCTAATATCGAGTAGGGCCTGCGTGAGCACGCAGAAGTGCCGCAACACGACGTGGCATGGTCTCGATTAATGTATGAAGCAGTGCTGTAGCGAGTTGACACCATGAATCCCGACTACAACACCACGTTCAAACTCACTTAAATCTTGATAACCTGCCACTGTAGCGGCAGTAACCGATCTAACAACTGCGCCAGACACTTGTTGTCTTCTATAGGCGTTGCCGATCGCAGCGCCGTATTCTGTCTGTTTATACATCTCTGTATTCGAATAAGCATGTCCATATCAGTTTCTTTGGCGCTGCAGTGTACTTCAGTTATACCTCACCAGAAATCTATTAGGGAACTTCAAAAAGTAAATTAGTCATTACTATGGCAGGCTATGTAACTGTTATTGAATGTTGCACTACGCTTAAATGATGCTGTTTCTCAATGCCATCACCAAGACTCTTCAAGCAGTGATTGGAATGTTCTGCCAATCGTTCAATTCCTGGACGAAAAAAGTCGAGTCTTTGGTCACGGAACCATTCAAGGTCCGCTGTGTGAACCTTCTCATCGTTGCAACGTCTCTTTCCCCGCAGATGTTTTTTCAACTTACCGAAAAGATGGAAGTCACATGGTGCAAGATCTTCAGAATCACCCACGTCTGTGTGGCCTTGGTCAAATCGTTGCGACCATTTCAGTACGACTGGACGCAGCATTGCATTTCGTCAACCCACCGCCATAATTCCACAATAAGTATTTGCCCACTTTGGTTAAAACAAAAGTTTCGAGATCACAATAACATTTATTTATTATGACCGGTTTCGGCTTATTTTAAAACCATTATTAATTGAAAAACAGAGGAGGCGGCAGCACCAGCCATAGAAGGTCCAAAAAAATCTGAAGATGGCTTTAACACGCGCCGACCCCGGTCATAATAAACAAATGTTACTGCGATGTGGACTGTTCAAATTGGCTCTGAGCACTAAGGGACTTAACAGCTGAGGTCATCAGTCCCCTATAACTTAGAACTACTTTTAACCTAACTAACCTAAGGACATCACACACATCCATGCCCGAGGCAGGATTCGAACCTGCGACCGTAGCGGTCGCACGGTTCCTGACTGAAGTGCCTAGAACCGCTCGGCCACTCTGGCCGGCCTGGACTGTTGTTTGAACCATAGTACAGCACCAGATCGCTGGGCTCCACGGACAATGTGTCTGAATTTATGAAGTATGTGTAGTTAAGATGTTTTCCCTACAAGAATCGAGCTGTCCCGCGTACCTCAAGTGTGGAGCAGGGTTCCAGTTGGTGCGTCATTTCATTCTCACACTGTGACGCACCTGTTACCGGCACCGCAGTAAATCTGTTTTTCCAGGGAAATCGGAACATGCACTCTCTTATTGCGGAGTGTTCTTAGTGTGGGACGATACGTGTAACTCACTTTTTTGAAGTCCGGTCGTACGACAATTATGCATGTACGTTCTATGTCATCCTGTCGGAGATAGCAGCAGACGTACTAGGAAATTAGTGTCCCATGCATAGAATGGCGTCAACGGTACATCACGAACGGACGCCTTTGGACGTGTGCCGAAACTGGGACCCATGCACTGCTGATGTCTAGCGTCGCAATTTATTCACCGAAGGATCGGAGTCCTACGGGGATGACCACTGTCGGCAAGTCTGACGACGACCTGAGCACACGTCTTATTCTTGCAATATTTTGCACAGGTACAGCGGTGTTACTCTTGGCGTCACGGTGTGCGATGCCGACGCGTATGAGTTTAGGTCTAGGCTGGTAGTGACTGAGGGAACTCTGGCGCCACAAAGTCCACATGCGTTATCTCTAGCGCGACAGCATTGCGGTACAATTTTTCAACAGGATAATGCTCGTCCACACGTGGCACGTGTGTTTATAAACTGTCTGCTTGATGTTAAGGTACCCCATGGCAAGCAATATCCACAGATCTGTCCCCGATAGGGCATGAGTACGACCAGCTCGGATGTCAGCTCTGTCCCAGTGCGAACATCCAGGAAATCAAGAAACATTTATAACAGTTTTGGGGTGCAGCTTGCCTTAGGGGATGATATAAAGACTTTATGACACCCTTGCCAACCGCAACATTGCATGCATCTATGCAGACGCACTGCAACGTCATATTAATAATTTGGCTCATAATGCCATCTTCTTAGTGCGTTTAACTCTATTTCGGATTCACTGAAATAATATCACACACTCTCTCACCCGTGAAGTTCCATTTCTTTTCCTCCTACCCTTCTGGGTGTTTCACATTATTTGTTAGGCAATGTACATTAATGAGCCGAAACATTATGACCACTGCCCACCACTTGGTTTGATAGCCTGATGACATTGCGGGAACGTGACACGACAAGGAATGTATATAAGTCAATCAAAGATACAGTCCTGGAAATGGAAAAAAGAACACATTGACACCGGTGTGTCAGACCCACCATACTTGCTCCGGACACTGCGAGAGGGCTGTACAAGCAATGATCACACGCACGGCACAGCGGACACACCAGGAACCGCGGTGTTGGCCGTCGAATGGCGCTAGCTGCGCAGAATTTGTGCACCGTCGCCGTCAGTGTCAGCCAGTTTGCCGTGGCATACGGAGCTCCATCGCAGTCTTTAACACTGGTAGCATGCCGCGACAGCGTGGACGTGAACCGTATGTGCAGTTGACGGACTTTGAGCGAGGGCGTATAGTGGGCATGCGGGAGGCCGGGTGGACGTACCGCCGAATTGCTCAACACGTGGGGCGTGAGGTCTCCACAGTACATCGATGTTGTCGCCAGTGGTCGGCGGAAGGTGCACGTGCCCGTCGACCTGGGACCGGACCGCAGCGACGCACGGATGCACGCCAAGACCGTAGGATCCTACGCAGTGCCGTAGGGGACCGCACCGCCACTTCCCAGCAAATTAGGGACACTGTTGCTCCTGGGGTATCGGCGAGGACCATTCGCAACCGTCTCCATGAAGCTGGGCTACGGTCCCGCACACCGTTAGGCCGTCTTCCGCTCACGCCCCAACATCGTGCAGCCCGCCTCCAGTGGTGTCGCGACAGGCGTGAATGGAGGGACGAATGGAGACGTGTCGTCTTCAGCGATGAGAGTCGCTTCTGCCTTGGTGCCAATGATGGTCGTATGCGTGTTTGGCGCCGTGCAGGTGAGCGCCACAATCAGGACTGCATACGACCGAGGCACACAGGGCCGACACCCGGCATCATGGTGTGGGGAGCGATCTCCTACACTGGCCGTACACCACTGGTGATCGTCGAGGGGACACTGAATAGTGCACGGTACATCCAAACCGTCATCGAACCCATCGTTCTACCATTCCTAGACCGGCAAGGGAACTTGCTGTTCCAACAGGACAATGCACGTCCGCATGTATCCCGTGCCACCCAACGTGCTCTAGAAGGTGTAAGTCAACTACCCTGGCCAGCAAGATCTCCGGATCTGTCCCCCATTGAGCATGTTTGGGACTGGATGAAGCGTCGTCTCACGCGGTCTGCACGTCCAGCACGAACGCTGGTCCAACTGAGGCGCCAGGTGGAAATGGCATGGCAAGCCGTTCCACAGGACTACATCCAGCATCTCTACGATCGTCTCCATGGGAGAATAGCAGCCTGCATTGCTGCGAAAGGTGGATATACACTGTACTAGTGCCGACATTGTGCATGCTCTGTTGCCTGTGTCTATGTGCCTGTGGTTCTGTCAGTGTGATCATGTGATGTATCTGACCCCAGGAATGTGTCAATAAAGTTTCCCCTTCCTGGGACAATGAATTCACGATGTTCTTATTTCAATTTCCAGGAGTGTAGTTGGAGAATCATTCTAGCGACGACACGTGCCACAATTGGGGCAATCTGCTGACATAAGCGACTTTGACACAGGTGCCATTATTATTGCATAGAGCTTGTGAACGATTATCTCGAAAGCGGCGTAGCTGGTCCAATGTTCACTTGATACTGTAGTGAGCATCTATGGAAAGTGGTAGAACGACAGAGAAACTACCACTGGGTTATAAGTGGTTGGACGCCCGCGACTCTTCACAGAACGTGGGGTTTGGAGACTTGCCTGCTATGTAAAGCAGTGGCATCTCTGCCGAAAGAGCACACTGCTGGTGCACGTACAAGTGTTTCGGAGCATACCGTTCATAGTACGATCTTGAACACGGAGCTCTGCAGCAGCCGACCCCTACTTGTTCACCTGTTGGCCCAACGACATCGTCAGCTACGGTTGCAGTGGGCACGGGATCGTCGAGATTACACCGTGGGTCAATGGAAACATGTGGGATGAATCAAGTTTACACCAGCTCGATAGTTATCTTCACTAGACGCCGCCATCCACGCGAACGGCCTTTCGAAACGTGTACGGCGCTAAAGACGCAGGGTGGTGGGAGCCGTATTATGCTGTGGGAGACATTCTCCTGCACGTGCATGGGACCTGCGGTAGTAATCGAAGACACGCCGACAGCTGTGGACCACCTACGGGGTGAAGGTGCTTGATGTGTTGGAAGAAGAGCCAATACCGTGTTACTAGTGGAGGCCGAAATGCACGCGTTTTAGCTCACGCAGGCTGGCGTGAGGAGGGAAGGACTATACTGACGTGAGGTCTGGAACATGACAAGGAATTAGAATTCAGAAAGTGGACATAATTAGTTTGATACTTAACTTTAATCCATTATGATGAACGTCGCTCTTGACGTTACATGAGTCACAATATTATCTGTTCAGAAGACATAGTAACTGAATATGGCGCCTTGCTAGGTCGTAGCAAATGACGTAGCTGAAGGCTATGCTAAACTGTCGTCTCTGCAAATGAGAGCGTATGTAGACAGTGAACCATCGCTAGCAAAGTCGGCTGTCCAACTGGGGCGAGTGCTAGGGAGTCTCTCTAGACTAGACCTGCCGTGTGGCAGCGCTCGGTCTGCAATCACTGATAGTGGCGACACGCGGGTCCGACGTATACTAACGGCCCGCGGTCGACTTATAGGCTACCACCTAGCAAGTGTGATGTCTGGCGGTGACACCACACTTGATGTCTTCCCCGCTGGCGATGTTATCCTGCGGTAGGATAATTGTCCGTGTCTAAAAGTAAGAATCGTGCTACAGTGGTTTGAGGAGCGTGACAGCGTAATCACGTTGACATGTTGGACACAAAATTCGCTTGATGTGAGTCCAGTGGAATCAATTTGGATCTCTATCAGGCGCCATCGCCGCATAAACAAATCAGCGGCCGGCTGTTTAAGGAAATTACATGACTTGTGCATGGACATCTGGTGCGACAAAAACTACCAAGAAACTGTCGAATCTATGATAGGCAGAATCGGTGACGTATTGCGTTCCTAAGACGGACCAACAACTTATGAAGCAGGTGGTCATAATGCTTTGCCTCGTCACTGTATGTTACAGTAGCAACTGAACCACGCGCGACTCACCAAAAGAAAGCAATACTTGGTGTTCACAGATTGTGGAGTTCAAAGAACTAAATACCGCGTGAGTTCCACGAGGCTGCTTCCGCAGGAGAGCTCGTCACTCTTCGACAAACTGGTGCCGCGCGTGGGGTTCTCGAAGCGCACGCCTGGCTGCGCGCAGACTCGGCCTTCACAGCTCGGCACAGCTGGCTGGCGGTCGCATTGCGTTCGCTTCTGCAGCTCGCGGCCGCCCGCCTATACGACTGAATGGGCTGCGTATCGCCTTTCCGGGAAAGGAGGAACCTCCCGGCCGTGTAAAAAGTGACAAACGCGGAGCGGCGCGGTTGCGTAAGTAGTACAAACGGAGCCGATTTCGTAGAGGCCGGTCGCTCTCCGTGGCGCCGCCGGGATAAACGCGGCGAATCCCCGGCCGAGCTTATCTCCGCCGCGGTGACGTGCGGGGAGCTCCGCGTGACGTCACGCAGCTGCCGGCGGTTGCGACAGCAGCGCCGCGTCGAAGGAATGCGGCGCAGTCGGACACCTTTCGCAACGCGACGCGCCGGAGGAACTCCTGTGGCAATCCTGCTGCAGGTGTCACTCTGACGCTCCCAAAGTTTTTTCTGTTCGTGTTCAGTAGTACAATTGTGGCGTGAAAAAGTCTATTCAGTAGCCGTTCGAACTTCCTTCTGTGACGAGACACAGGGTACCCATAGAACAATGCCTCGGTTCCAGGGGCATATTACAACAGTTAGCAACTGACTCACTGTTGTAATATACCACTGGAACTGGGACTTTGCGGAAACTATCGAACTATCAGTTTAATAAGTCATGACTGCAAAATACTAACACGAATTCTTTACAGAAGAATGGACAAACTGGCAGAAGCCGACCTCACCGGAAGATCGGTTTGCATTCAGGATAAATGTAGGAACAAGCGAGACAATACTCATTCTACGAATTCTCTTAGAAAACAGGTTAAGGAAAGACAGTGCTACCTTTATAGCATTTGCAAACTTAAAGAAAGTTGGCGACAACGTTAACTGGGATATTCTCTTTGAAATTCTGAGGGTAGCAGTAGTAAAATACAGGGAACGAAAGACTATTTACAACTTGTATAGAAAACAGACAGCAGTTGTAAGAGTTGAGGGCGTGAAAGGGAGGCAGTGGTATAGAAGGTACTGAGACAGCGTTGTAGCCTATCCCGGCATTATACAACATGTGCATTGAACAGGCAGAAAAGGAGACAAAAAAAAAATTTTTTTTGGAGTAGGAGTTAAAGTTCAAGGACAAGGAATAAAAATTTGAGGTTTGCCGACGACGTTGTAATTCTGTCAGAGACAGCAAAGGATATGGAAGAGCTGTTGAACGGAATGGACAGTGTTTTGGACGAACATCAACAAAAGTAAATCGAGGATAATGGAATGCAGTCGAATAAAATCGGGTGATGCTGAGGGAATTAGATTGGGAAACGAGACACCTGAAGTAGTTGATGAGTTTAGCTGTTTGAACAGCAAAAGAACTGATGATGGCCAAACGAGAGAGGATATAAAACGTAGACTCGTATTGGCAAGAAAAGTGTTTTGAAAAAAGAGACATTTACTAACATCGAGCATAGTTTTAAGTGTCCGGAAGTCTTTTCTGAAAGTATTTGTATGGAGTGCATCCATGTACGAAAGTGAAACATTTAGACAAGAAGAGAATAGAAGCTTTAGAAACGTGGTGCTACAGAAGAATGCTTAAGACTAGGTTGCTAGATCAAGCAACTAATGAAAAGATACTGAATAGAACTGGGGACAGCCGGCCGCGGTGGTCTCGCGGTTCTGGGCGCTCAGTCCGGAACCGGGCGGCTGCTAGGTTCGAATCCTGCCTCGGGCATGGATGTGTGTGATGTCCTTAGGTTAGTTAGGTTTAAGTAGTTCTAAGTTCTAGGGGACTGATGACCATAGATGTTAAGTCCCATAGTGCTCAGAGCCATTTGAACCATTTTTTAGAACTGGGGACAAGAGGAATTTGTGACACAACTTGACTAGAAGAAGGGATCTGTTGATAGGACATGTTCTGAGACCCCAAGGGATCATCAATTTAGTATTGGAGGGAAGTGTCGGGGGTAAAACTCGTAGACGGAGACCAAGAGATGAATACAGTAAGTAGATTGAGAAGGATGTAGGCTGCAGTAATTATTCGGAGATGAAGAGGCTCGTACAGGATAAAGTAACATGGAGAGCTGCATCGAACCACTGAAGAACACAAGAACATCATAACAGATTAATTTAGACTGTACATAACAAATTACACATCCAATTGAAGTTGAATAACCTAGTTTTTCTTAGAAGTGTTCAATATGTGTTACTTTAGTTGCATGGCACACATACAACCCAAAATCCAATTCTTCTTACACTTTGGTTACAAGTTTGAAGTAATGAAAGCAATAGTCTCTCCATTTCTGTCTGTCAACTCTGGCAAATCATTAGGTAGTGGCGGAACGTAGACATGACCTTTTTTTATGAAGCCCCAAAGGAAAAAATCGTGTGGCGTGAGGTCAGGTGAAAGTGGAGGCCAGTGGAAAGAAACTCTGTCAAATTGACCATTACGATAAATCCAACGTTCAGCGATTTCGACGTTCAACTACTCTCATAAAAAAAAAACATGCTAATGTGGAGGAGCGCCATCTTGTTGCTAGATAAAGTTTTCAGGTTCACGTTCTAATAAGGAAGAACGCCAGCCCAGCAACGTAGGT
The DNA here is from genome assembly GCF_023864275.1 of Schistocerca cancellata. NCBI lineage: Eukaryota > Metazoa > Arthropoda > Insecta > Orthoptera > Acrididae > Schistocerca > Schistocerca cancellata. The sequence continues at coordinate 178,273,941 of NC_064632.1, forward strand.
AAGCCACACCTGTACGGTAGCTTCAGGGGGGAAAAATAGTCAGTATACTTGACGTCGGGACAAAGCGCAGAAAACGTTTAATTTTGGGGAATCTCTTTGATATTGCATAAGTTCACCATGATGTTTTCACGCTATAAAAGAAAATTATGGGTGTTTATCTTTCCACTTAGATCAGGACTTAGCAACTGGCCGGTTTTGAGCGCGAGTACTCGCGTCTGCTCAGGCACGTGCTCGCGAGCAGGTGCAAGGTCGCGGAGTAGGGAGGGAGGGGAAATGCGCGCGCACGTTTGAATGTGATCTCGCGTTCGTAGCAGATTTAACTAGCCATCTGAATGCTTTAAACATTTTACTACAAGGTAAAGATCTGCTAATTACTCATTCATAGATCGAATACGAGCTTTTAAAATGAAATTGACACTTTGGGTGAGTCGGCTCGAAACAGGAAATCTAGCTCATTTTCCTAAATTATCATCCATGCAAGATGTTCACAAAGACTGTGAACGTTATTCACATAGTTTAGTTGATCAGCGCTTTCAAGATCTGACAGCACTAGATAGTGATTTTGATCTGTTCTCTTCATCTCTTCATATTCAGCGAATATTTAAGAGATTCGTCCTGAGCTGCAGCAAGAAATTATTGACCTGCAGTGTGACAGAGAATACGGAGACAAATTTCAGAACAAGAAAAACATTTTGGAATTCTACAGACACTTCCCTCTGGATAGATTTCCTCGTTTGCACAAACTGACGGCTACAATAATATCAATGTTCGGTTCCACGTATGTTTGTGAACAACTGTTCTCTGCAATGAAATGTAACAAGACGCGTCTGAGAAACGCATTTTCTGATCGAAATTTAAACTGCACGCTGCGCCTACAATGCACAAGAACAATTACTCCGAACATAAACGCAATTGTAAAGGGCAAAAAGTACAAGATAACCGAGAATCCCACACTTCAGTGACACCTTTTATTGTGTAACAGTTCACAAATTAATACGAATGTAGAGGCATACACTAAGCTAATAAAATTATCTGGCACGTGTACATTCTCCTTTATTTGTTTCATTTGTCGCAGTAATAATTCGTGAGTGATATCCCTGCAGGTGGCCGCGGATTTACATTGACTGGCGGCAGCTGTTTTGTGCCCCACGTGACTCTCCCCCCTCTCCGCTCTGGTCCAGTAGTGGGGGTAGCATGCTCGCGCTGCTCCGTGCTCGCGCCTTGCTGCTCACAGCTTGCTCCGCGAGCACGTATGTTGTGAAGCCCTGACTTAGATGAAAAGTTGCCCCATCACTGGGCACCTCACGATCAAGAAGACGTCTATCCGCTGGAACACTTCGCTTGCAAAGCTATAACGCACACCTTGGTCATCTGGTTTTAAAGCACGCACCAACTGTAACCGATATGGAGGCACATGCAAACATTTTCTTACAACTCCCATGCTGTCGTCAATGGCAACTGAATTTCAAGACTTTCTTTCCGAACAGACTACTTAGGACTATGAAGGTAATATGTGCTGACACGGTCAACATCCTCTTCACGCACTTTTGGTTCCTTGCTTTTCCCTTTACACACACATCCGGTCGTATCGAATTGACTACATCATCGGCAGATATTTTTTTTACCACATGAGAGATCACAGTTAAGCTTCAAAACAAACGCACATTGAATTGAAATTACAGATTCACTCTTAGCGAACCGCAGAACACAATTCGCTTTATGCTCGTGAGTCGCCATTTCACATATGTGGCGTATGTGGAGCTGCAAGTGGAGCCGCGCGGGGCAGCCGCGCGCTCTCAGGCGCCTTGCCACGGTTTACGCGGCTGCGTAGGAGGTTCGTGTCCTTCCTCGGGCATGGGTGTGTGTGTTGTCCTTCGCGCTTAAGATAGAATAAGTAGTGTGTAAGCCTAGAGACCGATGACCTCAGCAGTTTGGTCTCACAGGAACTTACCATAAATTAAAAAAAAAAAAAATTGCAAGTGGGAAATCGGGAAATCACTACTCACGCATCCTCCTACCTAAAACTGTTGGAGTTACTCTTGAACTGCAACCTCTAACCAAAACTCTACGACGCTTACAGTTGCTGCTATTAAAATTTATAACTGGGACATTCTTTTACGGACACCCTGTACTGTGGGATCTGAATCGCTAATAACTGCGAGATGAATAATGCGTAAACAGTGGTTGAAATCACAGCGAATAGATCATGTCTATACGCGTTAAACGCGCAGTATTTGTTTTGCTTGTGACGTCACCGTTCCAGTGTAGGCGCATGTGCGTGATTGTTAGGAATTAGCTTTGTCTGAACTTATCAATTGTTGTAGCGTGAAAATGCATTTAGCTAGGACATTCGGGTGTCATTATGATGAGCTTGCAGAGGACAATTAGGTACTTTTCCTGCCTAATTAATCTCCTCAAGTTTTTCATAATGACAACCGAATGCCCTAGCTAAACGCACAGCAAAAGTATCCACCAGAATATAATCGAAAATCGGTATTAAATTGAAAATTACAAAACAATGAAAGGGTATTCTCATAAGACTCGCAAATATGCTCTGAATTACAGAAAACGCAAATCAGAGGAATGCTCGCGCGCAAAAGAATCTAAGAAGCCTAAAAAGTTCATTGCCGAGCGAATACGAAAGCTATGGCAGCGTCGAAAAGACAATGAGAAAACGGCACACATCGATTACGTAGCTGACCATCTGGCACAGCGGCCAAAGACGCATTTCAAAGTGAATGCCGGGGTTTTAAGATGCTACAAAGCATTTATAGCATTCAACTTACAATTTAAATAATATGTCAAGCGATAAAGTGGTTCAAACAGTTTTTCGTACAAGTGTCCACTGTGAGCACCTTAGTCACACGGCACACGCCGAGTCCATAGGCGAATTTCTCACAAACCTTGCTCAAGCTGTCTAGAGTAATTATTGCAACATGTGCTTCAATCCTGTTTCTTAAGTCGAGTAGATCAGTTGGCATCGGAGACACGTACACATGATCTTTATGAAATAGTTCTGTAGTGTAGCTTCTTCCAGTTGAGTGTAGGACCATAGTTTAGCGCATCGAGATAAGAAACACCAGTTACAGCTGCTTTATCGAAAAAGAAAGCGTATAAACTTTCCACTGGGACATGCCACAAAAAATATTAAGTTTAGGCGAGTCTCGTTGCAACTATACCATCTCGTGCGTATTTACTGATCGCTAGAGGCGCACATTACGTATGTTCTCGTTTCCACTTAGGCGAAATGTCGATTCAACACTGAAGACGACACGGCCCAGAAGATCTTCGTCTTAGTGCAGCAACATTTCATTTGCTAAGTTGGCACGTATCAACTCGATGTGTGCCGTGTGACGAATGGCGCTCATATTAACCACTTGTAACAAAAACTGTTCGAGTTGGTCTTTCTTTTCATGTATTATTTATGGTAAGTTGAATGTTGTAATGGTATAAGGTCTTAAAACCTCGATATACCGTTTGAAACATACGGTACTGCTCCGTGCAATCACTGTACTAAAGAGATTGATAATTAAATTACATATTAATACCAAACACTTGTTATCATTTTATATCGACGTTTTTACGAAAAATCTGCGGCGCGGTCCCGAACTACGCTCACAGAACTTTTTTTTCTGTATCTATCGACGTAGTTTTCATCTCTGTCAATACTACCTGCATTTGCAAAATACCACGCCACTCTCTCATATGCATACAATGTCTGTAAGTACTGTGGCTGGTAAAGTATTCCTATCATTACGAGGGATCACTCATTAAAGAGGTACAAGGACTTACGCATGAAACACTGTGGAGACATCTTGGATTGAATTCTCGCTTTTGGTGCAAAGGTTCAGGGCCCGATTTAATCCCTGTTGGATTCCACACACAATTTCAAGTCTAATTCAGCCTCTCTTTTAATGGGTAGTACCCTCTGCCACACACTTCACAATAGTTTGCGAAGTACAAATGTAGACGTAAGGTAAAGCAGTCATCAACCTGATGGTTGATTTAACAATACCAGGTTGTTTTACTGCCTTCCTCTCTGGCCGTTGAATTGACAGAAACTATAGCGCGCGCGCGCGCGCGTGTGTGTGTGTGTGTGTGTGTGTGAGAGAGAGAGAGAGAGAGAGAGAGAGAGAGAGAGAGAGTTTGTGGTTTATGGGCGCTCAGCGGTGACATTACCAGCGCCCTTACGAAAAGTAGTAAAACCATTGTGGTAAAACAAGGAGAAGTAACTCTTATATTGTTACACTAACTCTCTCCCAACCTAATTTACATTCACCAGTACAACCACATTATCTCACAACCTCCAAAATAGTCTAAAACACAGTCAGATCTTGTAAACCTGTGAATTAAAACACAAGGAATACAAGAGGATTACAGTCGAAACAACTTTTTTTTTTTTTTTTTTTTAAGCATCGAGTCGTGATCCAAAGCATTTTTCTCTGCTATTCGTGTCGTCTTCCAATGTTGGAGGCATTATCAGAGTTCATAACGACTCACAAATCAGTTACAACCTCAAACTAATTCAGCTAGCTGAGACTGTAACTACTTTCTAAGGCATTGCACGATTGTTCTCATTATTAGATATTCATATTTTTCGAGACATCACTTTAAGGATAGAAACATTTATGTTTATTTCCTAATGCCTGTACAATTTTCACATTCTTCCGAAAAGAACAGATTTGTGAAGATTATTACTTTACCTGTTATTTTCAGTCAACGAGAAGAATCAAATTATGACTTGCATCTCACTCACATTTGGGTTATTTGCACAATCCAGAAATTCTCTATAGTTCTACAAAGCTATTATGCCCTTCGAGCATGCAGTGCTGACACCCAGAAAACTCAAGCAGCTACATAGGAATGCTGCTAAATTAATAATCGGTATAACTCGTGAAAACCGTTACTCTCGACAAATTACTACAGACTTATTTCACATACACTCCGCAAGGTAAAACGGCTGTACATCAAAATACTGCAGTACTTACGTGTCTCGATGGTTATAATTCACATTTCCATGCTGTGAGCTCTGTTACATTTAAAGTAACGTTAGTGAAATCCAGCCAACACCACGCTTACCTGTAAAGAAAATAAATTTAGTGAGAACTATGTTGAAGAAAATTTAATTATTAAAATTTTATGGTCACGACATAAATGTTAGATTCCGCAAGAACAATTATGACAACAACATAATTTAGTGAAAAGCTGTTATGCAAAGTAAAAATGGCTCTGAGCACTATGGGACTTAACATCTATGGTCATCAGTCCCCTAGAACCTAGAACTACTTAAACCTAACTAACCTAAGGACATCACACAACACCCAGTCATCACGAGGCAGAGAAAATCCCTGACCCCGCCGGGAATCGAACCCGGGTTGGCAAAGTGAATATGTAGACTTCATACAAGCAATGAACCACGATTAGGCCTTAACGTCTCGGCGAGAACTGAAAGACTAGGAACTGAGCAGAAGAACGAATGGGACAAAACATGGATGAAATGTCCCTTTAAAGTGAAACAAGCTTGTATTTCGCGTTTCAGAGGCACCACGGGAAACCTAAATCTGGATGATCGGACTTCGATCTAGTAAGACAACTTGCGACCAATATCAAGTTAACAGACGATCACGTGGTTATGTTATCTTCTGTTGATCGCAAACCAAAGTGCTCAGTTTGATAGTTATAACAGAACCGGTCAGTGACAGGCTTTCATTTCTAGTATACAACACGATACGTACGATAAAGTCGCCACCCGATCCAGTGAGACTTTTCTCACAACACCATCGAAAGTGTGGCAGTACTGAACGCGATGAACAGCGTCTACACTGGCTAGAGATTTACCAACTTAATACGCTACACTCACGGGAATGTCACTCTACATGTGAAAATTTACATGTAAAAATCACTGGAAATGTTCCCGTGAGAAGAGCAGTCAGACAAGAAGACACAATCTCACCTACGTTATTCACCTTGGCTGCGGTGGATGTGTTCAAGGGTCTAATCCGGGGACGGAAAGGTATCATCGTAGATGGAAAACATCTCTATTACCTTCGCTTTGCGGATGATATTATCCTCTTTAGCAATGACACAAACGGTCAATAATGATCTGAGAACTCAAAGATGCTTCCCAAACTGTAGGCTCCAAAACTAACTTTCGAAAGACCATAGCCATGAGCTCTATCAGTATTACGGTCTCCATCGCGTGTTCTGGAAGCATCAAACGAATATATTTCACAGGAGATAAAATCCACCTTCTGAAAGATAACCAGGCAGCAGAGATCAACTAGTACATAATTTCCAGCGTCACCATTAACTGTTAGCATTCTGACAACATAGGTGACACTGACTTAATATGATTTTCACACAATGGGCTTCTTCCCATTGCCACATGTTCATAAACAAATTTTCACCAGCACTAAAAGCTTGGTTATGAAATTATTTAGGTTTGTGCCCAGTACTGGGAACTTTCATACCTTATTTATTGATCGTATTAGAAGAAAGGAATACTCGACAAGACGAAGCAAGTAGAATGCGTAGCGAAAGATGCGTTACGTTTTTATGATAGGTTGAGAGAGATGTAATAATTGCATGTTTCGTAACGGTTTCCAACGTTCTTTTAAACTAAAACAAGACTTAACTGACTACTTGAATACAATGCATCGTATGTCTCCCCTCCCCTCATCTTACCTGTCACCGTTAAGAATATATCCTGCACCGTACTTAGAAAGCTGGTGGTATTCGTGATACCTGCAATCATTTCACATTACACAAACGGATAACGGCTTTCAGACTGGTAGGAAAAATAGTTACCTGAGAAAAATACACTCTGTGTCGTTGTTGTATCGCAGGGGGGATGTTATTGACGACAGAATTCCGAGTAAGGTATAGGTATGTTATTGTTCAGTGGCTACATGTGCGTCTGGTCCTCAATCTCCACCTAAACTTAAATCTCGAGGGCTGAAGGTTTTACAACACGACTCTGCATTCCATGGGCGATATCCCCAGACGCTGTCGACCGACGAATTCCGTTCTTAATGGTCTCCTCGGTTATAACGACTCGACCGTGTCCAAGAATAGCCTTAACTTGATACAGAGCGCGGACGTGTATGCTGAGAATTCTTATGTATTGGCAGCAGTTTTTAGTTCTACGACTTTTGAACTGCACATAAAACTAAACAAAACAACAGAATAAAAGAATAGAACAGTTAAGTCGAAGCGATAGGAGATAATGAATATTCTGGTTCACTACAACGTAATGATCTATCAGTAGCGGAATCAACATAAGGAACAACAATCCTGGGCTTAGAAGATGTTATGTATTTTGAGGAAGCAATACAAAGTGTGAAGCAGAATAGGAGAATTTGAGAAAAATGTCAAGGAAGAAGATGAAACTGGATCATTTATAAAACATTTTCATAAGGTAAAGCTTTCATCAATCTGAAGTTTCCTTTGAACACCTCACTGGCATACTAGGTATGGTCGCATTGGCTGTGGTACTGCCTTCTTCTGACTTTTGAAAAAAGAATACTTACCAAGATTTTTATGGGGATTTATATATTTAAACGTTGTCCCCAAACCAATGCGCAACTTGGCATATCTCATACATACAAATCGTTGCCAGAGGTGACAGAGACAATTAAAGACTGGAAATTATAATGAATCAAGATCAGCGATAATTTCTGCAGATAATCGAAATTTGCCATACCACCTTTTTTCTCAGAAATATTTTAGGTAAAACTCAGCTACAAATTATATGCTTAACATTTTCCAAATTTTTGCGTTATACACAAGTGTATCTGTTGAAATTTTCTATCCTTCCAAATTGGTACACAACATTTGCATAACTCTGTGAATTAATCTTGTGTGAAGAAAATGAGTTATACTATAGATTCCATTTTACACGAGTTATCAAAAAGGTCTCGTATTTCAGATAACTGCCAACCGATCAGTCACTTAGTTGCTCATGATAGTTATTTATTCCGTAAATAGGAAACAGTTATTGTATTGCACATCAAAAATGGACCTGGTATTTCATAAGTACTCTCACGCGGTAGATAAAGCCAAATATTCATTGTCTTAAGCACTTGGCGTATTTAGAAATCTTAAGATTTATATTTTGCAGTCATTTAAAGCAAAGTATGTTGCTAAATTTATCCTTTCATTTTTGTAAAGTTAAAAAAAATAAAGCTTTGCTTAAATTATTCTCTACAGAAGCACAGGAAATGAATATAAACTGTAATCTGAATAACTGCTGTTTCTGAAACATCCGAGCATGCTGCGTTCTAAAATACAGAACAAATTGCGCTTCACAGTGGGTGAGTCGATGTATAGGCGTGGTTAAGGCTACATCTTGTATATAACTTGTGCATGATGCGCTGTTTCTTTGTCTCACGTAGTTTTTAGCAATGTGTGTGAAAATATTGTTTCCTGTGTTTTTCTCTGTGAGGTGCAGACGTGCTAACAAGAATCAGAAATGTGAAATAAACCAGTAAATAGTGTGATCGAAGAAAAGCTTTGTTACTACGAATTATAAAAACCTGAATCTCTTTTGGATCCCTAGACTACAGAGAAAAGAACTTTGAGTTTGGAACTACTATACAGATGAGTACAAAATCTTACTCAAATACTAACTTTGTTACAATGTTGGCCTATCCGATGATGTTAGAAATTTCCTGTAGAAGAAGTGTCCATTGCCAGAAGAGAACAAATTTTAATTTCAAATCTGCAACAGTGTTTGTCTCGTAAATTGTACAAGAAGGGGAGACATAATGAAATGAGAAACGCTAAAAGTGCCAAAATAGGATATTTTCGTTTTCTTTCCCTTTAAACTGCTGAGTCTGCCGTGGCTAATAACTTGAAATAGGTTGGAAGTACTAGAGAAGCCTCCTTGTACTTCAGAATACCTCCACCAGATTTGGCAGTATAACTTCTTTCGTTCGTAATATAAATGTGTCGTGTGTGTCTGACGGCGGCGCTAAACATATTGTAATCTGTTTCTCGCTCGTTTTCCTGCAAGTAGAAAGCAATAGTACATTTTACTTCATTTATTTTTGAGGTGAATCTTTTGTGCCCAATCCTTTATGATGGAAAGTAAAGGCAAGATTAGAAATATAAAGAAGAATAAAAATGAGGGTCTGAGCACTATGGGACTTAACATCTTAGGTCATCAGTCCCCTAGAAATTAGAACTATTTAAACCTAACTAACCTAAGGATAGCACACACATCCGTGCCCGAGGCAGGATTCGAACCTGCGACCGTAGCGGTCACGTGGTTCCAGACTGTAGCGCCTAGAACCGCACGGCCACACCGGCCGGCTAAGAAGAATAGCCAGCTAAGAATTCAAGGGAAACAGTATGCAACAAACAGTATGCTGGTCAGAAAGAACCACCACGACGTGATGGCAGCTGAAATCGTTAGAATTTAACTGTGTCCTGAGCAGCATAATGAAACCAAACAAAATATCATGCGATGTTGAGGTCCAAAGTGCGTGAGCTGCTCATTCTAGGAAGAATGTCTTGGCACAATCTCGTACGGGTTTCAGCGTTCCTGAGGCCCAGTTCTTGATTCATCACAACCCTGCAAAGGTACATATTTGGATATCCGCGAAGAAGTCTGCAACACTTGAGTCCGACAACTGCCTTCCTGCTCAGCTGAATGTCTTACCAAAACAAAGTTTTCCGGCCCTGCTGCAATGCTCAGGCGGCCAGGAGCAGACCTCGTTTCTCTAAAATTCCGAGTTCATGTGTAAATCGTTTTCTTATGCTGTACGGGGTCATCTCGACCAAGCGCAATGTGGACCTGAAAAGATCATGATTTCCCTAGCGTCGATCCTCCATTTTTAATAAACTCCTTGTCCGCCCCGATAGCTGAGCGGTAAGCGCGACGTATTGCCACAGGTCAGCGTTCGATTCCCGGCTTACTTACCACTAATTGTTCTAAGTATAATGGTCTCGTAAACGGCACATTAATACGTCCCCTTCCACCTTAAATATACAAATAAAATAAAATTAAGCATGTTAGGAAAAGGGATCGAAATCTGAACGAAACTTAAATGTTACGTTGACGCGGTAGCAAAAACGACTGCTAAGGGTAATGAAGCGAGAGTTCTCACGCGACAGTGTTTTTGTACGCAATGCCCGAGAGCCTTCTAAATTTCGTATTTTATTTTTAAAAATGTCCGTTTGTCTTAATTTCGTTTCTTTGGTTCGTTTCTTTCTAATATTTTTCTTATTCCTGTATTTCAAGCTATTATTCACTTCTTTTTCCAGAAATACGGGCGTACTTATTTCGTTTGTCTGTTCTCATTCATTCGATGGAGTTATCCAGAAGAGAGTAACCTTTACTTTGACAACTGTGACACTTTCTAAACCTCTTGACAGATATTATTATTATAATTATTATTACTGCAACTATTATCACTGGCGTTGGTAATTGTAATTATTCTCATAATACAATCCGACCTGTATATAACTCAACCACAATTATGCACAGAACTTCAGAGTGAAACTTTCTGCGCAAGAGAACTACTGTGAAGTTTGGAAGGTAGGAAGCGAGGTATTGACAGAAGTAAAGCTGTGAGGAGACGGCGTGAGTCGTGCGTGGGTGGCTCACACGGACACCGGCACAGTAGCTCAGCGTGTTCGGCCAGAGACCTGACGTGTCTCTGTATTGTATTTAAAAAAAACTGAGTGAAAAGATCAACAACGAACTTCAATGGATGTCATGTGGCGTCCGCTTCGACCAACTACAACTTATCCGCGAAAAGCTAAGGTCATGAGTCCGAGTCTCGATCCGGCACACAGTTCTAATCTCCCAGGAAGTTTCACGTCAGCACACACTCCGCTGCAGAGTGAAAATCTCATTCTAGAACTTCAGAGTGATTTTTAGTACAGCGGCGGGAAAAAAACTCGTGACACCAAGAAGGAGTTGAGCGACATAAACGAAAGTTGGTAGGCGTATTCCCACATCTGAGGCATGATGTCTATTCAAATTTCGCGCCAGTCGCGTAAGAGTGGCGCTATTAGCGCCACTGCGAGGATACAGATCAGGTTTGCGTTAAATACACGTCTTAAAGGTTTTGAAATTAGTTACCTTTGAGATCGGACGTGGTGAGTTGATTTTAGTCAAAAAGCCTTTAAGGTGACAAAGACGCCAGTTATCAGCAGCTCACTGAGCTTGAACGAGGTCGTGTAATAGGGCTACGAAAAATTGTATGTTACTTCTGTGATATTGCAGAAAGATTTGGCAGGAATGTAGCCACTATACATAATTGGTGGTCACGAAAATGTACGGTCGCAAGAAGACTATGTTCCAGCCAGTGGTACTACCGAGAGGGAAGACCATCCTGTTCGGCGTTTGGCTCTGACGCATCGCATTCGATCTGCAGCAGCAAACTTAGCAGCAGTTGGCTCCACAGTGACAAAAAGAACTGTTACAAATCCGTTGCCTCAAGGACAGCTCCGAACCAGGCGGCCTGTAGCGTGCATTCCACTGATTCCGAACCACCGCCTTTTGCGACTTCAGTTGCGTCAAGCGGTTGCTCATTGAACGGCAGAATGGAGGTCTGTTGTATTTTCTGATGAAAGCTTGTTCTGCCTCGGTGCCAGTGTTGGCCGTGTGTCGGTTGGAAGAAGGCCAGTTGGGAATCTGCCCCCAACCTATGTGTGTGGTATACACACAGGACCTACACCTGGAACTATGTTCCGGAGTGTGATTTCGTATGACAGCAGCAGCACTCTACATCTACATCTATACTTCGCAAGCCACCTGACACTGTGTGGTGGAGCGTACCTATCGGTTCTCCCTTCTACTCCAGTCTCGTATTGTTCGCGGAAAGAAAGATTGTCGGTAACCCTCTGAGTGGGCTCTAATCTCTCTGATTTTATCCTCATGGTCTCTTCGCGAGATATACGTAGGAGGGAGCAATATACTGCTTGACTCCTCGGTGAAGGTATGTTCTCGAAACTTCAACAAAACCCCATACCGAGCTACTGAGCGTCCCTCCTGCAGAGTCTTCCACTGAAGTTTATCAATCATCTCCGTAATGCTTTCGCGATTACTAAATGATCCTGTAACGAAGCGCGCTCCACTCCGTTGGATCTTCTCTATCTCTTCTATCAACCCTATCTGGTACGGACCCCACACCGGTGAGCAGTATTCAAGCAGTGGGCGAACAAGTGTACTGTAACCTACGTCCTTTGTTTTCGGACAGCATTTCCTTAGGATTCTTCCAACGAATCTCAGTCTGGCATCTACATTACCGACGATCAACTTTATATGATCATTCCATTTTAAATCACTCCTAATGCGTACTCCCAGATAATACATGGAATTAACTGCTTACAGTTGCTGACTTGCTATATTGTAGCTAAATGATAAAGGATCTTTCTTTCTATGTATTCGCAGCACATTACACTCGTCTACATTGAGATTCCATTTCCATTCCCTGAACCATGCGTCAATTCGTTGCGGATCCTCCTCTCGTGGTTATCTCAAACATACTGATTGCAAAATTGTACGTCAATATGGCGTTTCGACCTGTTGTGCTGCCGTTCATGAAAAGCATTCTACGGGGTGTTTTCCAACTGGATAACGCTCGCTCACATACCGCTGTTGTAACCCAACATGTTCTACAGTGTGTCGACACATCACCTTGGCCTGCTCGAACACCAGATCTGTCTCCAATCGAGCACGTAAGGGACATCATCGGACGATAACTCCAGCGTCATCCATAAACAGCATTAACCGCCCCTGTATTGACCGACCAAGTGCAGTAAGCATGGAACTCCGTCGCACAAACTGACATCCAGAACCTGTACAACACATTGCATGCACGTTTGCATGCTTGCGTTCAACATTCTGGCGGTTACATCGGTTATTAATGTACCAATATTTGACATTTGCAATGGCTTATCTCTCGCTTACATTGACCTGTGGTCTTGCAGTATTAATCACTAAAATGTTTTACCTGGATAAATGTATTCCCGAAATTTCATTAGTCTACATTAATTATTTTTTGGTGTTGTAATTTTTTTTCCGTCAGTGTATTTCGTAATAGGTAAAGCACCTGGTTCCCAATAAGAGAGGGCTGAAGGCCACCTGGTCAGTCAAAATAAAACAACAAATAAACAAAATTAATCTATTCATCTAGCCCGTCACAGTAAGAACAGTTCACTACAATGGAAATTCGCCATTTTTCCCAGGACAAAATAGGATTGTGGGGTTCCATCGAGTGATAGCCGACAACAGGCGTCGACCAAGCACCATACCCTGTGAGACACCATAATTCATGTTCCCACCCGAGGAATTTAGTCTTACGCCTGTCGTGTCATTTGTTAATTTCTGTTGTCAAGTTACGACTCCTTCGGCGCAAGGGAAGTTAACGCCACAGCAGCTTAGTTTCCCTACCAAAATTTTATGACCTGAACAGTCGAGAACGTTGGCGAGATCACGGAAGAGGGCATTGCGACGGTGTGCGGACATTTGGCACGCCGGACATTTGCCACGATTTTACCTGCTCCGAAGGGTTGGGTCCCTTGTGTTCCCCTCCTCCTCCTCCTCATCGCTTACTCAGCCTTTCCGATGGTTTACTTAACACAGAACGAGAATCTCTTTGCATTTTCCGCCACATTTCTAGAGAGAGTTTCGTTGTCGAAACTATTAAATGCATCTCGCATTGAAATCCGCACCAAATTTCGAGCCTTAGTAAAACTTCGCCAATTTTGGAGATTTTGCGATCGTCTAAATCATACCTGCCTTTTCGGTGCTCCAGCAGCAGCTTTCTGTCGTGTTTTGTGTACCATGGGGGATCAGTTCCGTCTCTTACTAATTTATTTGGTATGAATCTCTCGAGTGCTGTTCATACTATTTCTTTGAACTTACGCCACATATGTTCTTCACTTACATAGGCTGGAAGGATTGGAGACTGTTTCTTAGAAAGATGTCAACCGAATTTTTAGTTGCTTTTATAAATAGATATATTTCGCGTTTAGTTTTGGTGAATTTCTTTGTTACGGAAGTGAGCCTCACTACGACTGCGTGTTCACTAATCCCTGTATCCGTCGTGATGCTCAGGATTATTGGTGGCTAAGAGGTCAAGTGTGTTTTCGTAATCATTTACCATCTGAATGGCCTCATGAACTAATTGCTCAAAATAATTTTAAAAAAAGCATTTAGTACAATTACGGAAGTTGTTTTCTATCTACAATAGGGCCTGAAAATGTATTTTTGTCAACATACGGAAGGTAGATTGAAGTCACTGCCAACTATAATTGTATGAGTGGGGTACCTATTTGTGATGAGACTCATGTTTTCTTTCAACTGTTCAGCAACTGTTTCATCTGAGACCGGGGGTCGGTAAAAGGAGCCAGTTATTAATTTATTGCGGTTGTCGAATATGACCTCTGCCCGTACTGAGTCACAGGAACTATCTGCTTCAATGTCGCTTGTGAGCTGGAACACACATTACATTATTTTTCCTTAAGCTGTGATTCTTGTTTCTGTTGTAGTGCAGATCATTACAATTACGGATTTTCCCTCCAAAACCTAGGATGCTTGCTCTGTGACCCTGTAAATACCAGAGCTAAGCAATGTAGAACAACAACGTACGTAACAAGCATAGCATTCTGTATTACTTCATTTCCTTATTTCGAACATTTTAAAATTGTATGTCGACTTTAGATGACATGTCAATCATAGATGATCTTATTTCTATTTAGTGAACGTATTTTCAGTCATGTTTTGAACATTGTCCCGCTACACTTTCTTAACTAATGTTTCGCCGCAAGGGGTACCGCATTTTAGAGAGTAAATTAATATGGAGTATGTCGTTTTCTTTCCAAACATTCACATACCCATTTCTTCTTTCCTTGTTGTCTTTTGGGCACGCAGTTGTAGTAATTACAGTAGGCACAAATGTAGTGATCAAATGAAATGATTAGCGTACATTCGCATTCTCTTTACATCGTTCCTTTCTTGTTGTTCTCATGGCGATGGATTCAAATGATTCAAATGACTCTGAGCACTATGGGACTTAACTGCTGAGGTCATCAGTCCCCTAGAACTTAGAACTACTTAAACCTAACTGAACTAAGGACATCACACGCACCCATGCCCGAGGCAGGATTCGAACCTGCGACCGTAGCAGTCGCGCGGTACCAGAATGTAGCGCCTAGAACCGCTCGGCCAGTTCGGCCGGCGGCGATGGATTGTTTCTATCGCAATCAGTAAGCGCGAAAGGAAGCTACCGTACAGACAGAGGGATCTATATTTATACTTGGCAGAACTAATTACATACTGACGTAATCGTCGGTTTGCTTTCGTTTCCCTAAAGAGAAGAAGGTCCGTTACGTACTGGTTGTATCGAGTAAGATGTGGAGACGGCGGTTTGAAAGCGGACAGAAGTAGGAAGGGCGTCCCTTACCTGAGGGATCGCTACCTGGAGAAGGGGCAAGTGTGGCAAATGTCCGGCATTCATTGCGACTGCCCGAGTGCAGTGGGATGTGTGCCGGCGGTGGCGCCCGGTCGGTAAACACGCAGGCGGCCGGGGCCGAGGTAAAAGTGTGGCGGCGGCGGTGGCGGGGCCGCTAACCTAGAAACACAGTTGCCGCGCCGCGCTTCGCTGCCGTATTTACCTCTAGACGCCGGGCTACGCGGTGAACTCGGACCGGTTGCCCTCTTGTCCTACGCTGCGGAGGCGTCCGGCATCTCGCTCTGGACGCCAACGCAGCTGCTGTTTGTTCACCACGGACTACTGCTCATACAGGGTGGCAATTATTGAACTGTTGTTGTTGTTGTTGTCTTCAGTCCTGAGACTGGTTTGATGCACCTCTCCATGCTACTCTATCCTGTGCAAGCTTCTTCATCTCCCAGTACCTACTGCAACCTACATCCTTCTGAATCTGCTTAGTGTATCTTCTGAATCTCTTAGTCTCCCTCTACGATTTTTCGGGTTCCCGGGTTCGATTCCCGGCGGGGTCAGGGATTTTCTCTGCCTCGTGATGGCTGGGTGTTGTGTGATGTCCTTAGGCTAGTTAGGTTTACGTAGTTCTAAGTTCTAGGGGACTGATGACCATAGATGTTAAGTCCCATAGTGCTCAGAGCCATTTGAACCATTTGAACCTCTACGATTTTTACCCTCCAGTACTAAATTGGTGATCCCTTGATGCCTCAGAACATGTCCTACCAACCGATCCCTTCTTCTAACAAGTTGTGCCACAAACTTATCTTCTCCCCAATCCTATTCAATACTTCCTCATTAGTTATGTGATCTACCCATCTAATCTTCACCATTCTTCTTTAACACCACATTTCGAAAGCTTCTGTTCTCTTCTTGTCCAAACTATTTATCGTCCATGTCTCACTTCCATACATGGCTACACTCCATACAAATACTTTCAGAAATGACTTCCTGACACTTACATCTATACTCGATGTTAACAAATTTCTCTTCTTCAGAAATTCTTTCCTTGCCATTGCCAGTCTACATTTTATATCCTCTCTACTTCGACCGTCATCAGTTATTTTGCTCCCCAAATAGCAAAACTCTTTTACTACTTTAAGTGTCTCATTCCCTAATCTAATTCCCTCAGCATCACCCGACTTAATTCGACTACATTCCATTATCATCGTTTTGCTTTTGTTGACGTTCATCTTATATCCTCCTTTCAAGACACTGTCCATTCCGTGCAACTGCTCTTCCAGGTCCTTTGCTGTCTCTGACAGAATTACAATGTCATCGGCGAAACTCAAAGTTTTTATTTCTTCTCCATGGGTTCTAATACCTACTCCGAAATTTTCTTTTGTTTCCTTCACTGCTTGCTCAATATACAGATTGAATAACATCGGGGAGAGGCTACAATCTTGTCTCTCTCCCTTCCCAACCATTGCTTCCCTTTCACGCCCAAAATGCTCATCTTCAACTTCTCCACAGCCATCTCGTAAACCCTTATTTTAATCATGGCAGACTCATCAAAAGTAATACTCAGTATTTCTAAAACTTTGTTGTATTTTATTCCATATTTGTAGCAAATCGTAATCAAAATTGTCCGATCCATTTTTAAAACAATCGATAATCGCCACTCGCAAGCAAACACGCGTAATTACTATTCCTATATCCTGCAACGAGTGTAGGGATTATCAGCAGCGGATTTCCGTCTACGGGAAGGATTTTGTAGATGCTTTTCGCACCAGACCATCACAATTACGGGATTTCTATCGTCAGTTCTCTTTACCGACGAAGCAATCTTTAGCAGAAATTGCATCAGTCTGCATAATTGTCATCTGTGGGGTGCAAAAAATCCTCGGTCAATGGTTGGGGCGTCTCACCAGCATCGGTTCAGCGTCCATGTGTGGGCAAGGATTCTTGTCGACCACGTACTTGGACCGGACTGGTTATTATTCCACAACGCCTCGACGGGGGAACGTACCTGGGCTTCCTGTGGAATACTCTGCCTGGTCTGTTTGAGGTTGTACCATTGACAATACGACAGATCAGGGTCGGAGGCCCTGTAGTATGGCCTGCTAAACTACAGGACTGAAACCCCCTGGATTTTTACCTCTGCTGGCATCTGAAAAGCGTTATGTACGCTGAACCAGTTCCTGATACGCAGATCCATCGATGGCGTGTTCACTACGCCTATGACTCTATTCAGAGAGTGGCTGGAACGTGCGAAAGTGTATGGCAATCCATAATATGACATGTGAACGCGTGCAATGTATCCATGGAGGCCACTATGAAAGTCTGTTGTGACGTGGATGCGATGCAGCTCTGTACTGTGTTCCGGGGCGATTTTTTGTCTTTACACGCACACAGTCCATTTCCGGAAACATGTTCATAGGGCGTTTTTTCCCCCATTTCGACTCAGGAATCCGTCCTTGCAGTTCGTCGGTTTTATTAATGTTCATCGTCTATATGCGGGTAGACCTGCGAACACAGCTGTCGCCTCGTCACGGTTCACGCGACTCCCCACGTCGGTGGTTCGAATCCTCCCTCGGACATGGGTGTGTGTGTTGTCCTTAGCATAAGTTAGTTTAAGTTAGATTAAGTAGTGTGGAAGCCTAGGGACGGTTGACCTCATCAGTTTGGTCCCATAGAATCTGCAAGTAAGCTGTTTAGGTTTTTATGTTGGTAACGCCACGTAGCGCTCTGTATGAAAATCACGGACTGTGCTGTGTGCAGTCTGTGGCTGGTTTGCATTGTTGGAATATTCACTATTGTAGTGTTGGGCAGTTGGGTGTTAACAGCGCGTAGCGTAGCGCAGGTGGAGGTGAGCCGCCAGCAGTGGTAGATGTGGGGAGAGAGATGCCAGAATTTTGAGAGCGGCTACCTGGACGTGTGTCCATCAGAAAGACTAAATTTGTAATACTGGATATCATGAACTGATATATATATATATATATATATATATATATATATATATATATATATATATATATATATGACGACTTTTGAACATTATTAAAGGTAAATACATTCTTTGTTCTCTATCAAAATCTTTCATTTGCTAACTATGCCTATCAGTAGTTAGTGTCTTCAGTAGTTACAATCTTTTATTTAGCTGGCAGTTATTGGTGCTCGCTGTAATGCAGTAGTTCGAGTAACGAAGACTTTTGTGAGGTAAGTGATTCATGAAAGGTATAGGTTATTGTTAGTCAGGGCCATTCTTTTAGAGGGCGCTAAAAATATTGTGTGTCAGTTTAGTGTTGATCAGAATAAGTAAAGAGAGAAATGTCTGAGTACGTTCACTTTTGCTCAGCTGTTTGAAAATCAACTAACGTAGAGGTTTTCCAGCACTGTCGTTTATTAAGTTTTTTCTAAGGGGACGTTACAAATCTTACCGCAAATTTAAATTGTACCAAAGCTGTCGCCATCTTGGAAGACGGTAATATCTAAGGTATCTTCATCCTTAACTGTAGAAAACAGTGCAACGTTGGGTCCCCTATAACGGTGAAATAATCATCCTCGTTTATGTTCATGGCAACGTGTTCGAGCTACGCGAAAAATAGCCCGAAAACATCACAGAATCATCTCTGGCTTGAACTACACGCTTCCCACACAGCAGATCAAACCACTCTTTGGGCCTTCGGCGCCCTCGACACTTTGCACAATTTAAATGACCCAAAATCGCGACTTCTCGATCCGCACTACACGATTCCAGAGGCCTATTATCCAATTTCTGCGTTGTTTGGCCCACTGCAGACGAGCAGCTGTGTGTGCCACAGTGAGAAATGGCGTATTGAGAGACAGCTGACTCTACATGTCCATTGCCATCAGTTCCCTTCGTAACAGCCGCTTAGAAACTGGTTAGCACGGACATGTATTCACAAACAGCAGCAGTTCCTGTTGGGTTTCTAACCTATTGTGAAATGCGTGATACTCGTCTTCGGTCCCCGTCGGTTATGACCTTTCGAAGACCAGTGTTCTTATGCCGTGTTACATGGCTACGAGTGTTGCACCACTCCTCGCAGACAGGTCGCACAGTCGGCGTTGATGCACCAACAAACCGGGCAACATCAATCACACTGTCAACGGCACGTCCGAACAGGATGGCTCATTTCTGCCGTAGTGCCACGTCTCCACGTTGCTGATCCCACAGCACTGACTGCCACAAACACGCCACTTCCCTGCTAACCTGTATGACTTCTATCAGCGAAGGGCGATCACGTGACCTTGTCTACGCCATCTACACCTCTCTAAAGCGACTACTGTGCTCTTTTAAAATGAGAAACTAACGTTTTGTACGGTGAACTTCGTTCTATCACAAAAAAATCTGTGTCATTTTTCCATAAGTGTAAGCGTCAAGAACTTCTTGTGTAGGTTAGAAAATTCGCGATATTGGACGCTGTAATTTAAACACGCCTTGATGCATTTCTCCTTTCTGGACAAATAGCGCGTTTAAAAAGTAATCTCATGTTCCTACGGGAACTATCGGTCAAAATTAGAAGAACCCTTCGGCAGACAGCTTCAAATGCCGGTTCTCTAAATTTTCTCAATAGTGTTTCTCAAAAAGAACGTCGCCTTCCCCCCAGGGTTTCCTGTTTGAGTTCCCGAAGCATCTCTGTCACACTTACGTGTTGTTCAAACCTATTGGTAACATATCTGGCAGCCTGCCTCTGAATTGCTTCGGTGTCTTCCTTCTACTTGTCTACTTCGTACGGATCCCAAACACTAAAGCAGTACTCAAGAATAGGTCGCAACAGCGTCTTATGTGCGGTCTCCTTTACAGGTGAAGCACTTTCCAATAAACCGAAGTCGACCATTTGCCTTCCCTACCACAGTTTTCGCATGCTCGTTCCACCTCGTATCGCTCTGCAACGTCACGCCCAGCTATTTAAACGACTTCACTTCGTCAAGCAGGACACTAGTAATACTGCAGTTTTGTTCTTCCTACTCATACGCATTGACTTACATTTTTGCCACATTTAGAGCTAGCTGCCATTCATAACAGCGATCAGAAACTTTTGCCTGAGTCGTCTTGAATCTTCCTACAGTCACTCACTTTCCAATAGTGTAGCTAAAATGTCCAACTCCTTGAAGAGGTAACTACACGACGTTCGTTGGTGAACACCACATATTATTCTTACCATTCGCTTTTGTACAAGCAACACTTCCTTCTTAAGTGATGATTTACCCAATAAAATTCACGCCCGGGTTCCCGGGTTCGATTCCCGGCGGGGTCAGGGATTTTCTCTGCCTCGTGATGGCTGGGTGTTGTGTGCTGTCCTTAGGTTAGTTAGGTTTAAGTAGTTCTAAGTTCTAGGGGACTTATGACCACAGCAGTTGAGTCCCATAGTGCTCAGAGCCATTTGAACCCAATAAAATTATTCCATAAGATGTTATTGAGTGGAAATGTGCAAAACATGTTACGTGGTTGATTAATTTCTTTCGAAGAGCAGCAATTATACGAAGAGAAAAAGTAGGTGAACTTGATTGTTTGAGAATCTTAGTAATACACTTCTTCCAGTTCAAGTTTGCAGTAATATGTCACTCAAAAATTTGGAGCATTTTACCCCGTTTATTGATTCCTGTTCATGTGCTACATCAGTAGTTGGTGTGACTATTTGTTGCACAGAACAGAATATAGGATGCCTTCTTTCAAAATTAAGGAACAGTCTATTTTCAGAGAACCTCTTAATAACTGTTTAAGAAACATAATTAACATTTTCTTCTGTGGCTTTTTATTTAATGGGATTTATTATAACACCAGTATCGTCTGCGAGAAGTACCGATTCTGCTTCTTAAATGTTAAGTGGAAGCTCATTCACATACAGTACGTTAGGAACATGAGTGCACCCAAAATTGAACCGAGAAAAATACCCTTTGTGATTTGTCCGCTGACACTAAAAGTTGCTATCTTCCAATACTGTCTGAAATATTCGGCACATCTTTTTGCATTTTACTTGTCAGATTCCATAAAACTTGAGTCTCCCAAAGAGTGTAACATGTCTACACAATCAAACGCCTTGGGACTGTCAACAGGTAGGGCCTATTGGTTTCCAGACATATGTTTAAAGGAACTTCTTGTTTTAACGAATACTTCATCCTGAAGGACTGTCTGACACTTTTCTTAAAAATACCCTTAATTATGGTGGCTCGCCCTTTCTGTCACGCCCTGTTTGTGTACTCTTTCTAGGTCTCCTTTTAATTCTCCAGTGTGGCTATAATTAAACTTCCGCTATAGAAGGGGCCCCCATGGAAAACGAGTGATTGTAGGACAATGAAACTTTTTGGAAATATTGTAAGGACGTGGGAAAGACAAATAAAGTACAAACCATTGAAAGAAGAACATTGTGTCCAGCAATCTCAGTCAAGGCAACTATAAGTTCCTAAACAACCAGTGCCGCAATTGGTCGTCGATCTGTGCCAGAAGCAATTACCAAATCGCCAGTTAATTCCAACTTCCGGATCATGTTCTTCAACCCCGGTGCGGAAAGAGGACCTCTCGGTGTTCCTTTAACGCTTTGTCATTCGCAAAGAGCAGCAGCACAGTAGGTATTGTTTTGATGAAACGTCTTTACGAGTGAAGCCCTGCTCACCTTGTCCAGACCCACGTTGACTGCAATGCACACTGATGCCTGTGTTTTACTCCTAAGTTGCCCTACCAGCACCGGCGCCACACGGCAAGCCAAACACTACTAAGAACGCAAATCCTGCTGCGAAAGCCTGAACATCATGCCTATAAAGTTGGGTACTTACACGGTAAATAGTTTTCTGTCTATAATGGCTCAAGTAAGGAAAATTAGTATCCTGTACATCACGTCTACCTCTAAGTGCCCAGTACGAAAAGCACGAAGCATGCGCATTGCTCGAGAAAGCTGCATTACGGACGATAGACACTAATAGTATCACATTTTTAAAAAATGTTGTTGTTGTTGTGGTCTTCAGTCGTGACACTGGTTTGATGCAGCTCTCCATGCTACTCTATCCTGTGCAAGCTTCTTCATCTCCCAGTACCTACTGCAACCTACATCCTTCTGAATCTGCTTAGTGGATTCATCTCTTGGTCTCCCTCTACGATTTTTACCCTCCACACTGCCCTCCAGTACTAAACTGGTGATCCCTTGATGCCTCAGAACATGTCCTACCAACCGATCCCTTCTTCTAATCAAGTTGTGCCACAAACTTCTCTTCTCCCCAATCCTATTCAATACTTCCTCAAGAGTTATGTGATCTACCCATCTAATCTTCAGCATTCTTCTGTAGCACCACATTTCGAAAGATTCTACTCTCTTCTAGTCCAAAATATTTATCGTCCATGTTTCACTTCCATACATGGCTACACACCATAAAAATACTTTCAGAAGCGACTTCCTGACACTTAAATCTATACTCGATGTTAACAAATTTCTCTTTTTCAGGAATGCTTTCCTTGCCATTGCCAGTCTACATTTTACACCCTCTCTACTTCGACCAT
Source organism: Schistocerca cancellata (assembly GCF_023864275.1). Lineage (NCBI taxonomy): Eukaryota > Metazoa > Arthropoda > Insecta > Orthoptera > Acrididae > Schistocerca > Schistocerca cancellata. The sequence continues at coordinate 178,296,852 of NC_064632.1, forward strand.
CATCAGTTATTTTGCTCCCCAAATAGCAAAACTCCTTTACTACTTGAAGTGTCTCATTTCCTAATCTAATTCCCTCAGCATCACCTGACTTAATTCGACTACATTCCATTATCATCGTTTTGCTTTTGTTGATGTTCATCTTATATCCTCCTTTCAAGGTACTATCCATTCCGTTCAACTGCTCTTCCAAGTCCTTTGCTGTGTCTGACAGAATTACAATGTCATCGGCGAACCTCAAAGTTTTTATTTCTTCTCAATGGATTTTAATACCTACTCCGAATTTTTCTTTTGTTTCCTTCACCTCTTGCTCAATATACAGATTGAATAGCATCGGGGAGAGGCTACAACCCTGTCTCACTCCCTTCTCAACCACTGCTTCCCTTTCATATCCCTCGACTCTTATAACTGCAATCTGGTTTCTGTACAAATTGTAAATAACTTTTCGCTCCCTGTATTTTACCCCTGTCACCTTCAGAATTTGAAAGAGAGTATTCCAGTCAACATTGTCAAAAACTTTCTCTAAGTCTACAAATGCTAGAAACGTAGGTTTGCCTTTCCTTAATCTAGCTTCTAAGATAAGTCTTAGGGTCAGTATTGCCTCACGTGTTCCGATATTTCTACGGAATCGAAACTGATCTTCCCCGAGGTCGGCTTCTACTAGTTTTTCCATTCGTCTGTAAAGAATTCGCGTTAGTATTTTGCAGCAGTGACTTATTAAACTGATAGTTCGGTAATTTTCACATCTGTCAACACCTGCTTTCTTTGGGATTGGAATTATTATATTCTTATTGAAGTCTGAGGGTATTTCGCCTGTCTCATACATCTTGCTGACCCAGGGCTGTCAGTAGTTCTAATGGAATATTGTCTACTCCCGGGGCCTTGTTTCGACTCAGGTCTTTCAGTGTTCTGTCGAACTCATCACGCAGTATCATATCTCCCATTTCATCTTCATCTACATCCTCTTCCATTTCCAAAATATTGTTCTTAAATATATATATATATTACACGAATTCTTCCGCAAATTTTACAGCGGCACCTGCTTATGTGCCTAACAGACCGCTTCGCGAGTCACAAAAATGTATTCCTAGCTGCCGTACACGAAGCAATTTTCAGTAGTACAAAAAATAAAGGCGAATAAGTAGTTGCAGGGATCGAAAAAGTGCAAATTGTGCGCGCTGCAGTTTACATCATTACGACCTTGGCAGGAAGCGGGTCGGCCATTAGGTCGAAACAGAGTTGGGGCCATTACAGAGACCATTAAAGGAACATCGGTTGTTTGCTACTGTGTGTGTGGATAATTAGAGGCGCTCCCGGATTGATGAGCCGAGCCGGCCGGAGGCGGAATTAGCCGCGCGCCTCTCGTTACACACACACTCGCACACACACGCAGCTATAGGCCTAATACACGGCGGCCCCTGAATTACGCGGCAACGCGACCGACCCACCGGGGACGGGGAGAAAGTTGTAAGAGTGGGGGGGGGGGGGGGGTTAGGGAGGGGCAGGGGCGCATTTCTGAGCGCTTTTGTTTTTGTTCCGCGCTTCATTTACAATGCAGAGCAGGGCTGCTGAGGGCCCCTATAACTTTCGGATTCGCTGCGGAGAATTAGCCGCCTTCCGGAGATAACCGCGACCGCGTCTGTTCTGCGGATAGCCCCCCCTCCCCCCCCCCCCCCCCCTCCCATCGTCTTCCTCCTAGCCCAGCCCTCCGAGTTGTGAATCCATCATCTCACCGTCATCGCCATTGTGACGACATTGAATTTCGTATCAATATTTTGATAAGCTAGCGGTGGTGCCTTTATTTGGCATGTCTAGAGTTACTTTCGCATGCTGCAACAGGAGGCGATTTCCGCTTGCGCCTGTGTAAGGCGGTGCGCAAGCGCCTTACAGATAGAGGTGCTTGAGCAGTACGTTGGTCACACAGTCTGCTGGCCACAGGGATGAAAGTCATGTAGGTACTTCTGATAATACGCCCTCGTTTCGCTGCCACGCCACTTGGAGCACTGCAAAGTTATCAGTCCATCATCTCGCTTTCTTAAATCTCATTCTGGATCTCGCTTTCTTGTTGGCTGATTTTTAGTCTTCCATGTTTGTTTTTGTTAAAATAGTTAACAGAAATTGATTTCATCACAGTGTGCTTCTAATTAGTATTTCTCGTCAGTATTGCACTCTTTCAATTGCGTTTTAAATTCTCGTATTCTGATTGTGTTCTTCTCGCATCCGTAATACTGGGTGCAGTAAATGATTCCGAACTGATTTTTGTTTCATATTAAAACATAAGTTGTTATCGTTGTAACGCTCAGTTGAGATGTATTCTAACTACTTTGTACTCTATGTTATTTTTCTTTGCACTCGTCGTCTGTACTTTCTCGTATTTAACGGAGAACTCCATCTTAGCAACTTTTGACCATACCGGCATTCAGCTTTATTGTATCTTACCACGGAATGAGTGTGCAATTCTGCTTTGTATGGTGTTCCTTCTGCCACTGAGTGGCATGCATTTCAGAGTCGCTTGCGGAGCTGTAGATAAGTAGGAGAAGACGGATGAGATTAGTGTTCAACGTCCCGTCGACGACGAGGTCATTAGAGACGGAGTACAGGCTCGGATTTTGAAAGGATGGAGTAGGAAAGCGGTCGTGTCCTTTCGAAGAAACGATCCCTGCATGTGTATAAAGCGATTTGGGGTAATCACGAGAAACCAAAATCAGGACGGTCGGGCGCGGGTCTGAACCGTCGTTGCCGCGCGGGATAGCCGCGCGGTCTCAGGCGTCTTGTCACGGCTCGCGCGGCTCCCCCCGTCGGAGGTTCGAGTTCTCCCTCTGGCATGGGTGTGTGTGTTGTCCTTAGTGTAAGTTAGATTAAGTAGTGTGTGAGCTTAGGGATCGATGACCTCAGCAGTTTCGTCGCTGGCAGCGGCAAGCCCGTCAAGATTGCCTATGAGTGACCAGTGTTAACTTGGAAAGGCGGCACGTTTTACTGAATTTGACAGGCACTCACGTATAAAAACGTCGGTTCCTTCGTGGTACTGCCACTGTTGATTTGGAGCATTTCCATGCAGTGAATCCGGGGCCTAATTCTGCCACGAAGGTACTTCACTGAGGTGTAGCTGCTGAAAGTCCGTTCTGGCAGTCAGTATCACCATACGATGGAGGTTCTACATCTACATCTACATAGATACTCCGGGGTACGCGGTGTGCCGGAGAATACCCTGCAACACTACTAATTTCCTTTCCTGTTCCAATCGCAAATAGAGCGAGGGAAAAACGACTATCTATGTGCCTCCTTATGAGCCCTAATTTCTCGTATCTTATCTTCGTGGTCCTTACGCGCAATGTATCTTGGTGGCAGTAGAATCGTTTGGCAGTCAGCTTCAAATGCCGGTTCTCTAAATTTTCTCAATAGTGTTTCTCAAAAGAACGTCGCCTTCCCTCCAGGGTTTCCCATTTGAGTTCCTGAAGCACCTCCGTAAGAATTATATGTTGGTTGAAAATACCGGTAACAAATCTAGCAGCCCGCCTCTGAAGTGCTTCGATGTCTGCCTTCAGTCCCACCAGTTACGGACCCCAAACACTCGAGCAGTACTCAAGAATAGGTCGCACCAACGTCCTATATGCGATCTCCATTACAGGTGAACCACTCTTTCCTAAAATTCTCCCGGTAAACTAAATTCGGCCATTCGCCTTCCTTACCATAACGCTCACATGATCGTTCCATCTCATATTGCTTAGCAACGTAACGCCCAGATATTTAAACGACTTGACTGTGTTATGCAAGGCATTAGTAATATTGTATCCGAAAATTACAGGTTTGTTCTTCCTAGTCATCCGCATTAACTTTCATTTTCCCAAATTTAGGGCTAGGTCGTCTTCAATCTTCCTACAGTCACTCAACTTTGACAGCTTACCGTACACCACGGCATCATCGGCAAACAACCGCAGATTGCTACCCACCCTGTCCGCCAAATCATTTAGGTATAGAGAGATCAACAACGGGCCTGTCACACTTCCCTGGGGCACTGGGTAAATGGCGAACTCCCATCTGCAGTACTACATCTTAACTAGGCTTAGTTGTGCTCAAGGCGACGCTGGGAAATCAGCGAGGTACAAATGTAAATGTATGTGTTCCTTTTACTTCAGATTACAAAGGGGGTGCGAGCGGTAACTATTGTGTACTCTTGTGATTTAAATTTTTCAGTAAATATTGCACCTCCTGGACGGCATCTTACCGTAAATGATTTTCTATTGAACCATCTGAACTCGCACATCTTGTGGAATCGTTCGAAGCACCATGTTCACGCAATGTCGGATATGCGCATCACTGCAGGATATGAGAACTGGAGCTACCAATACTATCAGGATACCACGCGAGAGTCAATGGCATGGCGTTCATTCTCCTCTCCGTTTCCACAGGATAGAAATTCATGATGCATCGAGCCCTTGATGTCGACAAAGGAGGTAAACATCATCATAAACTTGAAATTTGACAGCTGACTATTTATTTTTGGGAGGCGAGGAAGACAATGAACACCACGCCTTTGACTGTTGCTTGTTTTCCGCATCATATGATACAACTGGGCTTCATCTCCTTTAATGATCTCGTGAACACAGTGCTTCGAGCCATTTCACAAGATGTGTTTGATGACAGTTCCCAACACCTTTACAACTGATGTCAGGACTGTGTTGTAGCTAATGATGATTACTTTCAACGCTAGTAATGGTTTTTTTGTTTGTAACTCATGTTCCCTTTATTTTCTGAGACCATTCACCGAACTTTACAGACACACCTTGTATACAGAAAATGGAGTGACGCAGAGAGAGCCGGCCGCTGTGGCCGAGCGGTTCTAGGCGCTTCAGTCCGGAACCGTGCTGCTGCTACGGTCGCAGGTTCGAATCCTGCCTCGGGCGTGGATGTGTGTGGAATTCTTAGGTTAGTTAAGTTTAAGTAGTTCTAAGTCTAGGGGACTGATGACCTCAGATGTTAAGTCCCATAGCACTTAGAGCCATTTGAACCATTTTGACGCAGAGAGAAAATGTCAGGGCTTGATTGCTTTGTCATAGTTTTGTTTTACATCTCTTCTCTCGGTCTTCCGTTCTTCCGTAAACCGGTAATACACACCGAGTAAGAAAACTTCGGCGTAACAAAAATGTGTTATAGTAAAAACAAAGAAACCTTCTCCCCACGTGAGGATGTGAATTGCTCGGGCGCCATCACAGCCAGCAATCCACACACTTGGAGATCTATGCATAAGAAATGAGGTATTCGATAAATCTCGGCATCGTCCGTTTACCAGTGATTCATTCACAGAGACGATACGGATCGGGAGCCCACTTGTGCTGACAGATGTGGAGAACGTCTGTAGATGTTTTGTTCTTAGAGTGAAGGTGCATCAGTCGTAAACAGAGCAACCATATACAAGCACAAATCAGTTTTAGTGGAAAATCCCTTCAGGTGGATTGGTTCTTGCTCCATCGTTGCCCAAATGAGCTAGTTTTCCCTTTCCAATGACTCCTATGTTAACAAAATCTCAAAAATAGTAGACAGGGTGCCGTTAATTTCAAAACATGAGAGGACAGTAATTACATAGTGCCGCACGCATATTATAAATGTCAGTTAATACCATACACCTCCTACAACCAAAATGCTTTGTTTTCGACGAGAAACAAGTTTCGAAAGAAAGTGTAGATCATTATTGTATTTTACTCAACTGCTCTGAAGCATGCTCGGTGGATAAAAAATAAGAGAGGCGTCGTGCATCACGGTATGCTCTTTTGTTAAAATTCCAAAGGTCGATGTTCGTAGATGACGCAACCTATATAATACTTCCTTCTAAGTGTATCTAGTGAAACGACAACGAATGTAAAACTAAAGAAGTTCGAGTTTACACGGTAGCTTGCTAAAAATTACCCTTGGAGCACACCTTTCGCGACTGGAACAGGAAAGGAAGCAAGGGACAGTCGCGTTCAAAGCCTCCTCCGCCACACTCTATAAGGTGGTTTAAACGAATCGAATATATATAGGAGCACACCCTATTCGCCCTATCCCGTGTAAGAAAGATTTATTAAAGTTTACTATTAATGCAAATGACAACGTTAGTCTGTGAATCGAACTCTTTACGGAAGTAATGTATTGTATTACTGTGATGTATTGACTCGCATATTCTGAAAACACTGTATACACGTTAATGCGCCGTTAATTCCCTGAGCATCGTGAAATATTTAAAGTAATTCAAATTCAATATTATTCCAAAAAAAAGGATCCCTGGGGAAAATACAGGGCCTTCCGGGAAGAGTGGTCAGTATTCAGTAAAGTTATGTCGCCATACTCATCCTGAGGCGCTATGTTATTGTCGCCACACTCACTTGTTTTTCAATATCTAACAATTTTCCTTTATTTGTATTTTACATTATGCGTATCGGGAAATGATTCCCATTTTCAAATGCGTTTTCTTCTCTGTGCTGTGCTATTTTTTTCATGGTGTTTTTTATGCTTGTGATGCTGTAGCGTTGTGTTGCCGTTCCTGTAATATATAAAAACGAGCAAATTTTTAGTTGACCTTCTATGCAGTTAGTGGAGAAATCGGGAAAAACATGCACTAACAGTTTTCTTGTTGTCTAGTAGCTCTGAATCTCGCACATGTTAAACATCACGCACAATTTTCTGTGCCCAGTATACATCGAGAATAACTTATATAAACAAACAGTTACAAAGATCTTTTTAGGTGTAAAATTAAAGGCTCTGAGCACTATGGGACTTAACTGCTGAGGTCATCAGTCCCCTAGAATTTGAACTACTTAAACCTGACTAACCTAAGGACATCACACACATCCATGCCCGAGGCAGGATTCGAACCTGCGACCGTAGCGATCGCGCGGTTCTAGTTGTAGCGCCTAGAACCGCTCGGCCACTCCGGCCGGCTTTTTAGGTGTAGTCAACAGAGATAATGCTGCAGGTAATATATTTTCGTACAGCACGTATTTATCTTAGGAATCTGGATCATAATTTGCTTATATCTGTTTACAGTGGTACTGATTTCTATGTGTTATTTCGTTTGTTTAAGTATGCTGCCGAAGCATCTGAAGAAATTCACTGATCCACTTTCAGACTTTTCATGTTTTAGCTTCATATTTTTTTTTTCTAATTTGAAAGTAGCTCTAGATCTTCTAAGAGATCCATTTAATGCTTCTTATTTACTCGGTGGAGTACTTTGATATTTTGCTCTACTGTTGTGAACACTGATCGCACAGGAAATTATGACCACCGACCCTCTATCGATATACACTAGTCCAGGTGATAGCAGTGTTACCTGGCGAGGAATGATTGCTAGTCAGACACACGCGCGTTGCATGCAGTATCAGTGAGAGCGCGGTCCGTGTGAAGAGCGGGGAAGGCGCGCGATTTGTCTGAGCCGGACCGGGGTCTGTTTGTCATGGCCCAGAGACTCGGCACGATAATTTCGGAAACTGCACGAGTTGTCGGATGTTCGGGGTGTGCTGTGGTGAGTGTCTTCAACGCGTGGCGAAACCAAAGTGAAACCAAGTCCTGACGTCGTGGCGTTGGGTGGCTACCCCTCATTACAGTTGTCGGATGGCGTAGGCTGGTCAGACTAGTAAAACAGGACAGGCGGCGAACTGTGGCGGAATTAACATCAGGCTTTAATGCTAGGCAAAGTACAAGTGTGCCTGTACACACAGGGCACGGAACACTCCCATAGGGCCTACGCAGCCGATGACCCATGCATGTGCCTATTTTAACACCACGACATCGGCTACTGTGAATGAAATGGGCACGTGACCATCCGCACTGGGCGTTGGCGCAGTGGTAGAGCGTTGCATGAATCCCGAAACCTCCTTCATCATGCCGATGAGATGGCGCGAATCCGTCGTTTTCCAGGAGAAAAGCTCCTTGACACCTGTACTATGGGAAGAGGAGTGGCTGGCAGTTGGTGAAAATAAGCTGCGTCTGGTCAAAGCCACCACGCGGCCATGGCGTACGTCCTACCAGTCATGCAGGCGGGATGAGGTTCTCCTCACTCGCCTCCGCATCGGGCACAGTCCCTTAACGGCGGGAGGACCCCCCAATCTGCAGTGCTTGTGGCGTCCAGATTACGGTCCGCCACATTTTACTTGACTGTCCTTTATTCTCTGACCAGAGGGCGGTGGTTTCCTTGCCACCGGATTTGCCCTCTATTTTGCACGACGACGCAACGACTGTGGTTAAGGTCTTACGGTTTTGTGTCTTGTCCAATTTGTTGCCTCGGATTTTAGGGACAGGATTTTAATGTGCAGCTGGGTGACTGGCTCACCCAGGCTTTAGGTAAGAGGTCCGCCAGTCACGATTACCTACTTGTTTCACTTCGATTTCTGTTCTCTTTTCCTTGTGTTTCCTTTCCTCTTTTAGTGCGTTTCTTCTCCTCTTGTTTTGCCTCTGTATGTGAGGATTTGGAACTGCGTCAGGTCTGTGTCTTTTAGCCGTTCTCCTTGTTCGGTGTCCGTCTTCGTCCCTTCACTGCATGTGTTCCTGTTTCTATGCGTTTGGGCGCTAATGACCACGCTGTTTAGCGCCCGAAAACCTCAAACCACACACACACACACACACACACACACGAAGACCAGCTGATGACAGCTGCATTATACTCTGGGGAACTATCACGTGGGCATCCATTGGACTAGTGGAGATTGTGCCAGACAACATGACAGCCAGAGCGGATCGTACTCAGACTGCAGACCACGTACACCCCTTCAGGACGATCACGTTTCACGGCGGCAGAGGCATTTTTAAACAAGATGTCACAACGCCAGGGGTGTGACGGAGTGGCTCGAGAAACACAGTGGCGAGTTCCAGTTACTGTGCTGTCCTCGAAGTCAGCAGAGCTAAACCTGGTCGAACACATCTGGGATGCGATTGAACGTGGCCTCAGAACTCATCGCTCCTCTCTCCGGAATTTACGAGAATTCGCTGACTTGTATGTGCAGACGTGGTCCAGCTCCCTCCGGTAATCTACAAAGGTCTCACCGCTTCCATGCCACGACGCGTCGCCGCTATTATTCGTGCCAAAGGGTGACATACCGGCTATTAGGTAGGTGGTCATAATGTTCTGCCTGTTGTGTGACTATAGCAGACTTGTGTCTGTTATGTGGTAGGTTTCTAATGCGCTCTGCTTACATGATGTTGAGGTCTCGGACTGTTCGTCGTAGGAAGAACATGGAGCACTCTGGCACGTTACTCTGTATATTCCAAAGCCTTAGTATAGGTCATGATTATACTTTACTTCAGTTGTTTCAGTATTTCTTAGAGGCAGAGAAACCAATTTTTGCTTTTGGTTTTTGAAAATATTTCCGTGCGACCACCTTAGGAAATGTAGTCCATCAACAAAGGAGGTGGCTTACGAAACACTCGTTCGACCTGTACTTGAGTATTGCTCAGCAGTGTGGGATCCGTACCAGATCGGGTTGACGGAGGAGATAGAGAAGATCCAAAGAAGAGCGGCCCATTTCGTCACAGGGTTATTTGGTAAGCGTGATAGCGTTACGGAGATGTTTAGCAAACTCGAGTGGCAGACTCTGCAAGAGAGGCGCTCTGCATCGCGGTGTAGCTTGCTGTCCAGGTTTCGAGAGGGAGCGTTTCTGGATGAGGTATCGAATATATTGCTTCCCCCTGCTTATACCTCCCGAGGAGATCACGAATGTAAAATTAGAGAGATTTGAGCGCGCTCGGAGTATAAAAGTAGATGCAGATGTACGGTCGCAGGTTCGAATCCTGCCTCGGGCATGGATGTGTGTGATGTCCTTAGGTTAGTTAGTTTTAAGTAGTTCTAAGTTCTAGGGGACTGTTGACATCAGACATTAAGACCTATAGTGCTCAGAGCCATGTCAACCATTTGAAAATATTTGCAATCTTCTGTGACATATCGCCAATGTATGGTATGCTAGCTATATATTTGTTTTTGTCTTTTTGTTCTGTGAGGTGGTTTGTGTGTGGGTATTTCTACACTTCGTCTACTACTGTGTCAACCATGATAGCAGAAAAGTGATTTATAAAGAAACCCACTGTTATCACAATAGCAGGCGTTAGCGAACCATTTCCGATGGATCAAAATCAGACGCAAATAAAGTGTCAACAGGAGCTTCCAACAGCAGCACGGTGATTAACGTTAAAATGATTTAAATACGTCCTCTACCGGTTTGGTGGCTGCAAACGGTTCACATTCTACGTCTACATCTACATTTATACTCCGCAAACCACCCAACGGTGTGTGGCGGAGGGCACTTTACGTGCCACTGCCATTACCTCCCTTTCCTGTTCCAGTCGCGTATGGTTCGTGGGAAGAACGACTGCCGGAAAGCCTCCGTGCGCGCTCGAATCTCTCTAATTTTACATTCGTGATCTCCTCAGGAGGTATAAGTAGGCGGAAGCAATATATTCGATACCTCATCCAGAAACGCACCCTCTTGAAACCTGGACAGCAAGCTACACCGCGATGCAGAGCGCCTCTCTTGCAGAGTCTGCCACTTGAGTTTGCTAATCATCTCCGTAACGCTATCACTCTTACCAAATAACCCTGTGACGAAATGCGCCGCTCTTCTTTGGATCTTCTCTATCTCCTCTGTCAACCCGACCTGGTATGGATCCCACACTGATGAGCAATACTGAAGAATAGATCGAACGAGTGTTTTGTAAGCCACCTCCTTTGTCGATGGACTACATTTTCTAAGGACTCTCCCAATGAATCTCAATGTGACACCCGCCTTACCAACAATGAATTTTATATGATCATTCCACTTCAAATCGTTCCGCACGCATACTCCCAGATATTTTACAGAAGTAACTGCCACCAGTGTTTGTTCCGCTATCATATAATCATACAATAAAGGATCCTTCTTTCTATGTATTCGCAATACATTCATTTGTCTGTGTTAAGGGTCAGTTGCCACTCCCTGCACCAAGTGCCTATCCGCTGCAGATATTCCTGCATTTCACTGCAATTTTCTAATGCTGCAACTTCTCTGTATACTACAGCATCATCCTCGAAAATCCGCATGGAACTTCCGACACTATCTACTAGGTCATTTATATATATTGTGAAAAGCAATGATCCCATAACAGTCCCCTGTGGCACGCCATTAATCTGTAAGGAACTGATGCGTGGCCGCGTGCCTTACGATAGTGAAGGGCGCCAGTGATTGTCTAGGAATGAGTCTGGGAGCGAGGGAATTACAGCCCCGCGCCGGCGGCCCCGATGACGCAGCGTGGACGCGGCCCCTGTCACTCGCGGCGGCTGGCGGCTGGCGGCCGGCGGCCGGTCGGACCGCATTCCAGGCGGCGCTGCGAGCTCTGCCCCCCCCCCCTACCCTGCACAGGAGGAGGAGGGGGGCGGACCCCGCATTCCTGCGCGCCGGCCCTGCCCTCCTCAGCTGCGCCTGCGCGCTGCGCCACAAAAAACGGCGCGCCAGCGCCCCGCGCCACTACTGTGCAAACGCTGCGTACACTCCACTCACTACTAGCACTGCCGCTTCCGCCACTCAGCGCCGGCACTGCCCGCTTTTCTCGGTGCTGCTAATCACCGGTCGCGCCTTCCGCTGCTGCCAAATTTTTAATCGGTTTTTTCCCAACCATGGCTGGATAAAGGCGTTTTACAGACTTCACCTCGTATTCCAATCTTCAGTATTGTTAACCTCCCTCAGGTGCGATTGTTAAGGCGTGTAGCAACTTCGGCAACCACTTGATGAAGTGTTTACACTGGAACAAAAACTTGCGCAAGTTGCTTGGGCAAGTTAATTTAAGGTACCTCCTGCAAGTATTTGAAGAAGTGTTTCCACTAGAGTTTCGTGGTGAGTCAGACAAGTGAATGTTTACAGTGTCGTGGTTAAAAACCAGAGTAGCCGCCATCGTTGTCGCATTATTATTATTGAAAAAAATTAAACATCAGCACACGATCTGCAACCGCTGCACTTGATATTTTTTCACTCGTGGTCTTGCGATAGCGTTCTCGCTTCCCGCGCACGGGGTCCCGGATTCGATTCCCAGCGGGGTCCGGGATTTTCTCTGCCTCGAGGTGACTGGGTGTTGTGTGTCTTTCATCATATATGTACCGGGTGATCAAAAAGTCAGTATAAATTTGAAAATTTAATAAACCACGGAATAATGTAGATAGAGAGGTAAAAATTGACACACATGCGTAGAATGACATGGGGTTTTATTAGAACAAAAAAAAGTATTCCTAGACGCGTGAAAGATCTCTTGCACGCGTCGTTTGGCGATGATCGTGTTCTCAGCCGCCACTTTCGTCATGTTTAGCCTCCCAGGTCCCCAGACCTCAGTCCGTGCGATTATTGGCTTTGGGGTTACCTGAAGTCGCAAATGTATCGTGGTCGACCGACATCTCTAGGGATGCTGAAAGACAACATCCGACGCCAATGCCTCACCATAACCCCGGACATGCTTTACAGTGCTGTTCACAACATTATTCCTCGACTACAGCTATTGTTGAGGAATGATTGTGGACATATTGAGCATTTCCTGTAAAGAACATCATCTTTGCTTTGTCTTACTTTGTTATGTTAATTATTGCTATTCTGATCAGATAAAGCGCCATCTGTCGGACATTTTTTGAACGTCTGTATTTTTTTTGGTTCTAATAAAACCCCATGTCATTCTAAGCATGTGTGTCAATTTGTACCTCTCTATCTACATTATTCCGTGATTTATTCAGTTTTCAAATGTATACTATCACCCTGTGTATTGAAAAAATGGTTAAGAAATGGAAAAAGTTGAGAAAAGAAAACGTGTGTGAGAAGAAATGGATGCAGAGGCGTAAACATTTTAAGTTATCAAGAAACACTATCGAATAATCCAAAATCACTCAGATCAAATACTTCCTGAGAATTTGGTATGCAAGTTTCGCAAATCTCTCTTCTATTCTACAATAAAATGTTCGAAAACTGGACACAAAAATGCTGCAAGTTGCATCAACGAGAGATCGTCTTTCAATTACTCTTCGATTTTTGCAAACAAAATTTATTATGAACGTTTATGTTTACGAAAGAATTTAAAGACGTCTCTGTTGCCATACTGCTTTCCCCTCAGCTGATACAAATTAATCGGTAAATCCATTTCGCACTTTCTTGACTGACGGTGGCCATTTATTAAGTTTAGGGGTTCCAGTGGTATATTTGTTCCTGTCCATCTGTCTTTGCGCCACTCTCCTTTTCGACACTGACATTTTCGTATCGGCATTCAACACACCAAGGTTCTTCGAGTTTGAGAAAAACTTCCAACACCCGGTATGTACTTGCAGCAGGATGCTAGGAAGTGTTTCTACTACTTGTGTAAGTTCACGAAACTCGCGGAAGTCGACTTACTGGAGGTGTTTCAACGTCAAATAACTTGCAAAAGTACCTTCTGCAAGTGAGTTGCGGAAGTTGAATTGTCATGATACAACTCCTCTATTAGTCTGTTCTCAGGCATAACATTTCGCTCTGGAATATTCATTTAATATGACAAGACTATGGCCATCAAGACCCCAATTCCATCTAAACAGGTATTCGACACATTACGGGGACATGCTGAAAAGCAACACCTCCGCCTAATCTCTTACAGCTTTAAAAATAAAACAGACGTAATAACCTCTCCTTTGCTTGCATCGCTTCATCACTATCAAAGTAAGATGTTTGAAAGTGTTCTTTAAGTTTTGGACACGGATGGTAATCGGACGGGTCTGTATGGAGGATTATCCATGACAGTGAACCCGAGGAGTCGGACTGTTGCAAATGTAGCACAGCTCGTATGTGGTGTAGCATTGTCATGCTGAAGGACTGGGTCCTGCTAACGCACCGACACACTTAACGATTCACGCCGCCACGTTTACCCTGCACAATGCGGAGTCCGCCAGCGGCAAAGGAGTGCAGACATGTACACATGAAGAATAAATGGGATGAGAAATTCCGCCTTATGCAAGACACCTTTTTTCTGTTTTGTATCACCCATACATGTTTCAGCACTTTTGTGTTGTCTTCAGTGGGTTTAATTTTTATTTCTAACTGTAAAATTGTTGTTACATATTAACATTTGTGTTGTTTATAACATTATGTCAACGTTCCATTTATAGCTTAATTGGCGAAAGGTGGATGTATGCATTAGTTAACATACCATACATGATGCTATTGTCCATTTATTTTGGTAGCTATTCTGCTACACAATATACCACTTGTCATCTGCAAACAGCAAAAGCGTAATTTATTTTTCTTTTTGTTACGCATTTACGAACGGAAATGGGTCTGTATCATGGTTTTTTTTTGTGCTACTTACAGTTTCGAAATTGTGGTGCGTTCTCCTGTGTTGTTGGCGAAGTAAATAGGTTTACTTCGTGACCTATGGTCGCTTGGCGAGGCACTTTTTCAATTTTTCAAAACTTAGGCAGAGTTTTCGCTGCCAGAACGTGTTGCTGTGGCTTTGTAGTATTCATTTGTTTCGTAGTGTGTTTGGCTGGGTGAGGCGCGCGAGTTTGAATTGTATTTGGCGTCAGTGGTGTGTGGTTTGTGTGGTTGTGCATGTGTGTGTTGAGGATTGAGGCAGAGTGAGAGAGAGAGAGAGAGAGAGAGAGAGAGAGAGAGAGAGAGGGAGGGAGAATATTTTTTTCCATGAGTAGTTTTGGTGTGGGTGTTATTTGTATAGTTCTTCTACTGTGGCGAAGAGGGTTTTGTTGCACAGTGATGTGTATTCATTGAGTACCGTATTTCCTTGGGCTATTGATTTCTCTCTCTCTCTCTCTCTCTCTCTCTCTCTCTCTCTCTCTCTCTCTCTGCCCCAGTCCTCAACAGACACGCACACCCACACAAACCGCACACCACTGACGCCAAATACAATTCAAACTCGCGCGCCCCACCAAGCCAAACACGCTAAGAAACAAACTAATACCACAACACGTAATGGCAGCGAAAACTTTGCTTATGTTTTGAGAAATTGAAAGAGTGCAGTGCCAAGCTACCATAGGTCACAAAGTAAGCCTATTTACTTCGCCAACAACACAGGAGAACGCACCACAATTTCAAAATTGTAAGTTACATACAAAAAACGTGATACAGACACATTTCCGCTCGTAAATGCGTAACAAACAGAAAAATAAATTACGTTTTGCTGTTTGCAGAGGACAAGTTGTATACTGTGTAGCAGAATAGCTACTAAAATAAATGGACAATAGCATCATGTATGGTATGTTAACTAATGCGTACATCCACCTTTCGCCAATTGAGCTATAAATGAAACGTTGACATAATGTTATAAACAACACAATTGTTAATATGTAACAACAATTTTACAGTTAGAAGTAAAAATTAAACCCACTGAGGATAGCTCAAAAGTGCTGAAACATGTATGGGTGAAACAAAACAGAAAAAAGGTGTCTTGCATAAGGCGGAATTTCTCATCCCATTTTCGTAGCAAGCACGGACTCAACAAGAAGAACTGCACCACAAGATGATTATGAAGAATAAAGATATAGACTATTAATAGTATTTGTTTTATTTAAAAAACTTTAAGAATTTTTACATTAAAAATTCAGAGGCGTTGGTTTTCTGCACGCCCTCGCACATTCTACATACTCTATCTGATGAAAAGTATCCAGGCACCTATTAGTGTTGAAACAGGTCTATCGGGAGTCTGTTATTTGCCTATCTGGAATTTGTTCATACTTTGGGTATCTCAGACGCTAAGCGACAATTTTGAATCGTTTATTAATCATGCGCAGTCTTACGTTAGAGTAGTTGTGTCGCTGGAAGACGTGTTTGTTTAGTCATCGCTGCTTGGCAGCGAGGAGCGCGGGCGTTCTGTCGTTAGAGGAGTAATGACACAGTCGCGGAGCAGAGGACTCGTGGCAATGTAGACGTAAAGCGCATCTGTGTTTAAATAAAATGATTTGTGTTTGAATATTGTGAAACAAAGGAGAAAGATTTGACTAGTGATTTAGAACGAAAAGAGTAAGAAAGGAATAAAGGAAATATTTTTTTTAATGGCACTACAGTCGCGAATAGTTTCAATCATTGTTGAATGAGACGTTCTTATCAGGAACGTTTGGATTTTTCATTGAAAATTGAGTAATTTTCACTGTAAAGTATTTTTCGTGTTTATTTATGATTTGTCTAACATTTGTGAGAGTCAGTATTTGGTATCAACGTTGCCCTTTGTCAGTGTTAATGAGTATTGTAACACGAATTTTGTACAAGTAATAATACGTATATCAGACAATTTAAAAACAGTTTGTTAAAGTAATGTTTTACCAAAGAGCTTTGGCTACCTCCTCGATCCAAGTCAATTTTGCCGGCCGGAGTGGCCATGTGGTTCTGGGCGCTACTGTCTGGAACCGAGCGACCGCTATGGTCGCAGGTTCGAATCCTGCCTTCGGCATGGATGTGTGTGATGTCCTTAGGTTAGTTAGGTTTAATTAGTTCTAAGTTCTAGGCGACTGATGACCTCAGAAGTTAAGTCGCATAGAGCTCAGAGCCATTTGAACCAAGTCAATTTTATTTAAAGCGTGTGTATAAAATAGATTACATGTTGCCTGGAGCACTGCACTAAGGTCTCAGCAACCGCAGTTAGAAATCTGCAGCTGGCGCGCACTTATGGGAATGGGCACCACGTTGCCAAGCAATCACATTACGAGGTAAGATATTTGCATTTCAGGATCAGTTTGCTACGAAAATTATCAACACAGAGGAACCATTTCATGGTTCAAATGGTTCAAATGGCTCTGAGCACTATGGGACTCAACATCTTAGGTCATAAGTCCCCTAGAACTTAGAACTACTTAAACCTAACTAACCTAAGGACACCACACACACCCATACCCGAGGCAGGATTCGAACCTACGACCGTAGTAGTCCCGCGGTTCCGGACTGCAGCGCCAGGACCTCTAGACCACCGCGGCCGGCACCATTTCATGAACAGCAGCATTATGCAGATCGTTAACGCACAAAGGCCATTTTGTTTAATTAAAGAGATTAATAGTAAAGCTCAGAATTTAATCAGTTTGCACATTGTTTTAGAAAGATCATAAAATAGGGCCAAAATTCGTGTTGTATTCTAGCTGGCAGATATATTTTGTTTCTCTTGCCGTTGGATATGCATACAGTTTCCCAAAGCTAAACAACAGCACAGTTAAACAGACCCAGCCAGTTTAAAAAATCGAACAAAGAGAAATACACTGAAGAGCCAAAGAAACTGGTACACATGCCCAGTACCATGTAGGGCCCTCGCGAGCACACAGAAGTGCCGCAGCACAGTGTGGCATGTACTCGACTAATGTTTAAAGTAGTACTGGAGGACCTGCCAGGTGTGTCCACAAATACGTAAGAGTACGAGGGGGTGGAGAACTCTTCTGAACTTCACGTTGCAATGTTTCCCAGATATGCTCAATAATGTTCTTGTCTGGGGAGTTTAATGGCCAGCGGAAGTGTTTAAACTCTGAAGAGTGTTCCTGGAGCCACTCTGGAGAAATGGACATGTGGGGTGTCGCATTGGCATGCTGGAATTGCACAAGTCCATCGGAATGCACAATGGACATGAATGGATGCAGGTGATCAGACAGGATGCTTACGTACGTGTCATCTATCGGAGACGTATCTAGACGTATCAGGGGTCCGATATCACTGCACACACCCCATATCACTACAGAGCCTCCACCAGCTTGAACAGTCCCATGCTGACATGCAGGGTCCATGGATTCATGAGGTTGTCTCCATACCCGTACACTTCCAACTGCTCGATACAATTTGAAACGAGACTCGTCCGACAAGGCAACATGTTTCCAATCATAAACAATCCAATGTCGGTTTTGACGAGCCCAGGCGAAGCGTAAAGCTTTGTGTCGTGAAGTCATCAAGGGTACACGAGTGGTTCTTACGCTCCGAGAGACCATATCAATAATGTTTCGTTGAATGGTTCGCACGCTGATACTTGTTGATGGTCCATCGTTGAAATCTGCAGCAATTTGCGGAAGGGTTGTACTTCTGTCACTTTGAACGATTCTCTTCAGTCGTCGTTGGTCCCGTTCTTGCACGATCTTTTTCCGGCAGCAGCGAAGTCGGAGATTTGCTGTTCCTGATATCCACAGTAGACTCGTGAATTAAAAAAAAAAGTTCAAATGTGTGTGAAATCTTATGGGATTTAACTGCTAAGGTCAGTCCCTAAGCTTACACACTACTTAACCTAAATTATTCTAAGGACAAACACACACACTCATGCCCGAGGGAGGACTCGGTTGGTTGGTTGGTTGGTTGTTTTGGGGGAAGAGACCAAACAGCGAGGTTATCGGTCTCATAGGGTTAGGGAAGGATGGAGAAGGAAGTCGGCCGTGCCCTTTCAAAGGAACCATCCCGGCATTTGCCTGGAGCGATTTAGGGAAATCACGGAAAACCTAAATCAGCATGGCCGGACGCGGGATTGAACCAGGGAGGACTCGAACCTCTGCCGGGATCAGCCGCACAGTCCATGACTGCAGCGCCCTAGACTGCTCGTCTAATCCCGCGCAGCCCTCGAGAATTCGTCATACGGGAAAATCTCCGCTTCAGCGCTACCTCGGAGATGCTGTGTCCCATCGCTCGTGCGCCGACTATAACACCACGTTCAAACACACTTAAATCTTGATATCCTGTTATTGTAGCAGCAGTAACCGATCTAACAACTGCGCCAGACGCTTGTCTTATATAGGCGTTGCCGACCGCAGCGCCGTAGTCTGACTGTTTACATATCTCTATTTGAATAGGCATGCCTATACCAGTTTCTTTGACGCTTCATTGTATTTTAAAGGAAACTTCCAGTGTGTCCACGTATTGACCGTCCAGGCGTGGTTGAACTACAGACAACACGAACCATGTACCTCCTTCCTCATGGAATGACTGGAACTGATCTGATGACGGATCCCCTCCGTCTAATAGGCGCTGCTCATGCATGGTTGTTTACGTCTTTGGGCGGGTTTAGTGAATCTCTGAACAGTCAAAGGGACTATATCTGTGATACAATATCCACAGTCAACGTCTGTCTTCAGGAGTTCCGGGAACCGGGGTGATGCAAAACTTTTTTTGATGTTCTTATTTTGCTGTCTGTGGGATCGACTAGTGTGTCTCCTTCTGCTACATTTTCTCGTATCCTTTCATTTCATTTATATTCACTGCTTCAATAATTGGTAATGAGGCTGGCGGCATAATTTTATTCACTGAAGGCAATAAATAAATACGAGCAGTATCCCTCAGTTGTATAGCGACGCGAGCAAAGTACTTGCAGGCGCCGTCGAGATGTGGGCTGCATTCCGATCGGAATACCGCAGCAGGTGCGTTGCTGCATGCTGACGCAGAGTCAGGCGAAGCTGACGATAGCGTGCTGTCGGAAGGCCACGCATGGCGCACTGCATCCTCTGACACACTACACAGCACGGCTCGGTTTTTAACAGGTACCTCTTCCGTATCGTTATGACTCCAGGTGTCACTTTCTGATTAGTTTAACGATGCAGTTAAAGATATCAATGGCTGACAAACATATCTGGTCATCGAAAACTAGGATATCAGCCGTATATTCTGGATTATAAACCGTATGCTTTATGTTGCACGACGAATGCAAATGGAAAGACACACATGTGCGCGTTAGCTTCGGTTCGCAATACATGAATGAGGTGACAACCAGATTATCACTAACATTATTCAGTACACATTTACCCTAACCTCCGTTATCGCTTTACGTACTAGTACAACAACAACAACAACTACTACTACTATATCTGCGACCATTCACTTTTATTTTTATTCATATTTATTCCTTTTTCGTTGCTACTAAGTGCAAATCATTGTATAAGTTTTACTTTTGAACTAATAAAATCACTTTTCCCGCATTTATTTCTCAGTGACATTAATTTACGACTTACTTGCCATTTACGGAAAGACTTTTGTTACATAAGAGTTTTGTCTTTACCATACAGTTTTTGTTCGTTCCTCACATGCAGAATGCATATACTAAAGTTCGTGCTGAGTGTCATACACTGTCAGTCACACTTGTGTTCACTTAGTACATCAAAGAACAACATTTTTCACCACGTTGATCGAATCGTAAACTTTTTCTCAACTGAAATTTCTCTGTATATTGCGCTTTTATGCAGCATCCATAAAAATATAAAGAATGTCGCAGTTGGAAATCTGGTGGATTCTTTACATCTTTCTTGCAGTTCCTCACTATACTTGTGCAGAATGGAGGCGCTAATTCTCGTATCGATGGCGCCTGTTTTCGCAGTTACACCCCTTGGCGTCCTCTAATGTCTAAATTTGTCGTCGTCTTTTGCAGGTTTTCGTCTCATAAAATACGCTCAAACTAAAATTTACTCCCGTACTCAAGATTTGGAAAAGATATTAGTACGAGATGTTGGACATACTATGTAAAAAGCCTGTTTCAACCATCTGATGATAAGTAGTTATCCGCTCGAAACTGACTTTGGTTTCTCAAATAAAAACTGAAAATCGTAAACGAAGCAGGTTGCGACAAGTATTAATAAGCAGAATGACGATCATTTGTGGTGTAATGAAATCAATTTAATAGTCTTTTGTGCTAGAGTTCAGGGCTGCATTAAATTTCTTGGAAGAAGTCTTTCCCAGCGTGAGATAGTTTTTATTTGATGTCTTTGCTTAGTTTGGTTTGCGGTTAGTTAATTTTGCCAGCTTTCGGCATTATCAAGCGTTATCATACAGGAATTGCGTTATATTATCCTAACACTATGATTGTGTTCGATTCTTATCAGCGACGCCATCACACGGAACTGCGAAACCTATCCTGACATTGTGAGCGTGCAACATAACTGTTGTGTGTTGTAGCAGAATTAACAAACAGCACATGAAATAAAGTGTTTATTTCAAGTAAAAAAGAGCAGATTCAAGCAGGAAAATGGCTCTTTTCCACATATACCAACTGAATCTGCATGACATGAATATTTTATTTATATATTATTTTGTCTATGATGGATCTTGGTCCGCAGCTCGTGGTCGTGCGGTACCGTTCTCGCTTCCCGCGCCCGGGTTCCCGGGTTAGATTCCCGGCGGGGTCAGGGATTTTCTCTGCCTCATGATGACTGGGTGTTGTGTGATGTCCTTAGGTTAGTTAGGTTTAAGTAGTTCTAAGTTCTAGGGGACTGATGACCATAGATGTTGAGTCCCATAGTGCTCAGAGCCATTTGAACCATTTTTTCATGGATCTTGTGAACTCCGCGGCCATTAATGATAATTGGTGAAAGACGCAACCAGCAACAAATGCTTTTTAAAATGTTTTATTTCAGCGCTATAACCTGTTCCAGGGTACCATGCTGGTCTTCAGATGGCTAATATTTTCAGTTACAAACGTGTTTTGATTTACAGTGTGTCTTCTGCTCCTGCAATAAGTTCCTGTAGCTGGCGATTTGTTTTGTTGTGGAGCCACAACAACTTTCCAGGTCGGTGTATATGCTGCTGAATACAGATACTGTAAGCAAATTATTGTGGCACACTTCATAATATTCTGAAAGTCAGTGTGGAACGTCACACACGTAGTATACACTGACATTAAGAATATTATGAAACAACGCTGTTTCTTTAAATGTTCAGCGGAAATGAACTACACTGCAAGTTTCTAAGCTGCCATTGTCTTAACAATCACAAATGAAAATTTTTAAAACAACAGTAATGTCACCAAAATAGTAGCAAGCACTGTTTGCAGAAGAATGAAAAACTGGTAGAAGCTGATCTCGGGGAAGACCAGTTTGGATTCCGGAGAAATGCAGGGCCGCGCGAGGCAATACTGACCCTACGACTTCCCTTAGAAGACAGGTGAAAGGAAGGGCAAACCTACGTTTATAATATTTGTAGGCTTGAGAGAAAGCTTTTGACAATGTTAACTTGAATACTCTCTTTGAAATTCTGAGGGTAGGAGGGGTATAGTACAGGGAACGAAAGGCTGTTTACAACTTGTATAGAAATAAGTCAGCAGTAATATGAGTCGAGAGGAATGAACGGAAGTAGAGGTTCAGAATTCAATCTGTACACTGACCAAGCAATAAAGGAGACAAGAGAAAAATTTAGAGTAGGAATTAAAACTCAGGGAGAAGAAATAAAAAGTCTGAGATTTGCTGAAGACGTTGTAATTCCGTCAGAGATAACAAAGAACTTGGATGAGCAGTTGAATGGAATGGTCAGTCTCTTGAAATGAGGATATATGATGAACATCAACAAAAGCAAAACGCGGATAATGGAATGCGGTCAAATTAAATCTGGTGACGCTGAGGGGATTAGATTATGAAACGAGACACTTGAAGAAGTGATGATGAAGTCCCATCCTCCTTGACAGAGCGTAGGGGACTCGCACCGCTGTACTAGTCAAGGTCCTAGTGGAGGTGATTTGCCAGTGCCTTCCTCCGACCGTAATGGGGATGAATGATGATGAAGACGACAACATCAGTCATCTCGAGGTAGGGGATCGAACCAAGGGACCCCGCGCTCGGGAAGCGAGAACGCTACCGCGAGACCACGAGCTGCGGACTGAGGAAGTAAACATGGGCGATAAAAGATAATAGAAGCTTTTGAAATGTGGTGCTCAGCAGAATGTTGAAGATTAGATGGGTAGATCACGTAACTAATGAGAAGGTACTGAACAGAATTGGGGAGACAAAAAATTTGTGGCACAGCCTGACTACAAGAAGAGATCGGTTTGATGAGACATCAAGGGATCGCCAACAGTTTAGTATTGGAGGGAAGTGTTCGAGTAGGGGGGGGGGGGGGGGGGGAAGTAGAGGAATTGTTGGATGTGAGGTCCGCCAGTTATACGAAATATCGTTTTTCCCAGTATCCAAACATGTTTCGCCACCACTGTGCCATCATCAGTGGGTTTTCGTTTTTATTTAATCTTTGCCGGCCGTTGTGGCCGAGCGGTTCTAGGCGCTTCGGTCTGGAACCACGCGATCGCTACGGTCGCAGGTTCGAATCCTATCTCGGGGATGGATGTGTGTGATGTCCTTTGGTTAGTTAGGTTTAAGTAGTTCTAAGTTCTAGGGGACTGATGACCTCAGAAGTTAAGTCCAATAGTGCTCAGAGCCATTTTTGGACCTCACACAAATGGTTCAAATGGCTCTGAGCACTATCCGACTTAACTTCTGAGGTTATCAGTCGCCTAGAGCTTAGAACTAATTAAACCTAACAAACCTAAGGACATCACACACATCCATGCCCGAGGCAGGATTCGAACCTCCGACCGTAGCGGTTGCTCGGTTCCAGACTGTAGCGCCTAGAAACGCACGGCCACTCCGGTCGGCTCGGACCTCACATTCAACAATTTTAATTGCAAACACGGCCAATACAAGGAGCTGCAAATCAAAATGATGGAAAGTAGTGGGAGACCGACAACGCCATATAGCGATCTTTTGGGTGGGAGGGGACGGCGGAAAACTTAAAGGGTAACTCTTTACCAAGGTAGAAGAAGCTGCCTGCTGAACGGAAGTGTCCCACCGAAGCAAGGGGCTGGGCAGAGCATTCTGAATGACGCCGCGCCGGCTTCCGCGGCGTTGCCCGCCTGTTTACCGCACGGCACAGCGCCTTGGCGTCGGCAGTGGAGGCGCGTCGGCCTTGGCGGCGTTACGTTTCGTGGGAAGCTGCGAGCGGATCTGCGTAGCGCATTCCGCAGCCGCACACGGATGTGCGGAGCGCGTGCTTCGCTGCGGCGCACGGTCGTCGCTCACAACTAAACGCCACAGACGAACGTGGGTGCACCGGCGAGGAGCAAGTCAGTCTAAAACTCTGATAAGACAGCGATAACCACGAGCAGCGTATTTTCGACACAAATAATGACACTGATTTCGTGTGGTTCAGTGGCTAGAGTGCAAGCCTTTCAAATGGACGCCATTTCGGCGAATTATATATCTCTACAAAATACTAACACGAATTCTTTACAGACGAATGGAAAAACTGGTAGAAGCCGACCTAGGGGAAGATCAGTTTCAATTCCGTAGAAATGTTGGAACACCTGAGGCAATACTGACCCTAAGCCCTATCTTAGAAAATAGATTAAAGAAAGGCAAACCTACATTTCTAGCATTTGTAGACTTAGAGAAAGCTTTTGACAATGTTGACTAGAATACTCTCTTTCAAATTCTGTAGGTGGCAGGGGTAAAATCGAGCGAAAGGGTATTTACAATTTGTACAGAAACCAGATGGCAATTATAAGAGTCGAGGGGCATGAAAGGGAAGCAGTGGTTGGGAAGGGAGTGAGACAGGGTTTAGCCTATCCCCGATGTTATTCAATCTGTATATTGAGCAAGCAGTAAAGGAAACAAAAGAAAAATTCGGAGTAGATATTAAAGTCCTTGGAGAAGAAATAAAAACTTTCGGGTTCGCCGATGACATTGTAATTCTGTCAGACAGCAAAGGACCTGGAAGGGCAGCTGAACGGAATGGACAGTGTCTTGAAAGGACGATATATAATGAACATCAACAAAAACAAAACGAGTATAATAGAATGTAGTCGAATTAAATCGGGTGACGCTGAGGGAATTAGATTAGGAAATGAGACGCGTAAAGTAGTAAAGGAGTTTTGCTATTTGGGGAGCAAAATAACTGATGATGGTCGAAATAGAGAGGATATAAAAGGTAGACTGACAAAGGCAAGGATAGCGTTTCGGATGAAGAGAAATTTGTTAACATCGAGTATAGATTTAAGTGTCAGGAAGTGGTTTCTGAAAGAATTTGTATGAAGTTGTAGCCATGTATGGAAGTGAAACATGAACGATAAATAGTTTCGACAAGAAGAGAATAGAAGCTTTCGAAATGTGGTGCTACAGAATTATGTTGAAGATTACATGGGTAGATCACATAACTAATGAGGAGGTATTGAACAGAATTGGGGAGAAGAGAAATTTGTGGCACAACTTGACTAGAAGAAGGGATCGCTTGGCAGGACATATTCTGAGGCATCAAGGGATCACCAGTTTAGTATTGGAGGGCAGCGCGGAGGATAAAAATCGTAGAGGGAGACCAAGAGGTGAATACACTAAACAGATTCAGGAGGGTGTAGATTGCAATAGGTACTGGGAGATGGAGAAGCTTGCACAGGGTAGAGTAGCATGGAGAGCTGCATCAAAACAGTCTCTGGACTGAAGACCACAACAACAACAACATATGTCTCTAAGCTATCCCAGTTATCTAACTGGGGAAAGGGAGCCTACAGTTTAACCTGGAATCCAAATTACTTGTCGTTCTTAGCGACTCCGCACATCATTGAGAGAAGGAGGCCAAATTAAAGACCCGGCCGGGTTTCGATCCCGCGACTTCTAAGCTTCCAACCACGCGCTTTACATATTTTTTCTTCAACAAGTCACTGGACCACCAGGCTCCACTTTCCACTCGAAAAACTTGTATTAACTACAGAGTTAGCTTAAAGATCGATTCACACGGGGCGTCAACGCTACGAAACGGAACGTCACCGTCAGACGGTACTTCATTCAAACACAGTCGGAAAATCAGTACAACGTCGTCTCGCTTAGCTCAGTACCGAGCGATGAAAATGACTTTACACGGGACCGTTTGTCTTATGAAAAATCTAAATACGTTATCAGTTTAAAGAACTAGCAGCTATAGAGTTCATTAATAGTCAACATGAAAGTGATAACGATTCCGCCCGTCCAAAAGGTACCGAGACTGATTTCATTCTTGGCGTGCGAGCGAAGTGAGAGCAATAATTACAACAACAACAAAAAATGGTTCAAATGTCTCTGAGCACTATGGGACTCAACATCTGTGGTCATCAGTCCCCTAGGACTTGGAACTACTTAAACCTAACTAACCTAAGAACATCACACACATCCATGCCCGAGGCAGGATTCGAACCTGCGACCGTAGCGGTCACGCGGTTCCAGCCTGACGCGCCTAGAACCGCACGGCCACACCGGCCGGCCAATAATTACAGTTGCTGCTGAACTAACAACTGTAAACAACAGGTGGCAAAGTCGCAGTGAACCGTCAAAACAGCGTCTACCCAAAGCACTCGCAATAAGTAACGTGTAATTGAATGCCTGGATGACGAGACTTAATATTACGAACATGTACCTAGCACAAAACAACAAAGTGCAGAATCGGTGTCTGATGGTCCGCCTGGACCGAAGAAGGTGCATCAGTGCCATGAGAGTCAAAAAAGCGATCAGCATTGTCTTGACTTTCGTTTAGTCGTCCTGAATTTCTTTTTATGTTATACTTACATTATCAAGTTTCTACATAATCGCGAGTGAAAGGTTTGTGTTGATTAAAATGCTAGTTTTATTTCATGATCTCCAGAGACAGAGGCCTGTTCCGCTACGGCCGACTTATTTATTTGTGCTACGCCACTCTTTCTCTTATCCTGCGCAGGAAATTTACAAAAGTCGTCATAATTTTTATAGAAAGGAGCAGGTAATTTAAAATATAACAGAAATGGCGACCGTGCTCCAAGAGAGTAATTCTAAAGATCGATTACTTTCAATCGAATGTCAGCTGACACTACGGTTCCCAGATTTTGTAAAATTATGAGAGGACAGGCGACTAGTTATTTGTCTGTAACGATACTCTCAAAGCTAAAATACATACACATGGTGAACATTAATATAACGGACAAACTGCAGGAACGAATTCCTGACTCGGAACGGAGGAAAAAATGTTATATAAACATGTATCCGGATCTGCATTGCTGCCACGGTAGATGGCGCTGACGAATAACCGTTCCTCTGACCAAGTGATGTGTGTTCCTTTGTGTTGCAGGCTGTGTGATTTACGTAGCATACTGAAGCAGCAGAATGGTCCGGTATTCTTGTCGCGAACAAGTCGACATGGTGGTTGTGTACGGCCAAGCAGATGGAAACGGTCGAGAGGCAGCACCTAACTAACCTAAGGACATCACACATATCCATGCCCGAGGCAGGATTCGAACATGCGACCGTAGCGGTCGCGCGGTCCCAGACTGAAGCGCCTAGAACCCCTCGGCCACACCGGCCGGCTTGGAAGAATCCAAAGGAAAAGCTATCCGAAAACAAAGGACGTAGGTTACAGTACACTTGTTCGCCCACTGCTTGAATACTGCTCACCCGTGTGGAATCCGTACCAGATAGGATTGATATAAGGGATAGAGAAGATCCAGCACGCTTCGTTACAGGATCAAAAAAATGGCTCTGAGCACTATGGGACTTAACATCTATGGTCATCAGTCCCCTAGAACTTAGAACTACTTAAACCTAACTAATCTAAGGACAGCACACAACACCCGCTACAGGATCATTTAGTAACCGCGAAAGCATTAGGGAGATGATAGATAAACTCCAGTGGAAGACTCTGCAAGAGAGCGCTCAGTAGCTCGGTACGGGCTTTTGTTGAAGTTTCGATAACGTACCTTCACCGAGGAGTCAAGCAGTATATTGCTCTCTCCTACGTATATCTCGCGAAGAGACCACGAGGATAAAATCAGAGAGATTAGAGCCCACACAGAGGCATACCGACAGTCTTTCTTTCCACGAACAATACGAGACTGGAATAGAAGGGAGAACCGATAGAGGTACTCAAAGTACCCTCCGCCACACAGCGTCAGGCTTGCGGAGTATGGATGTAGATGTAGAATGTACCCATAAATTCGAATCTCCTTGAATTTTCATCTCTGAAGTTATCTTCCCCAGATGGGGACGAAACGTTACTCGACTTCTAATCCGAGCGCGGTTTCTCAGCTCGCAAGTTCAACAGTTTCGGAGCAGCTCCCGCACAGGTGCTAAGCGGCTGTGACCTTCCCGTCCGCACCTGCTGTTACAACCCGAGCTCCTCATAAGCATACGCGACGTCTGCAAGGAACCGGAAAAGAGCGATATTGTTAAAAAACGAGCCAACAGCGTTTAAAGTCCCGCGAACTTCCGTCCGTTGTCGAAGGCCGTGAAAGCCGCGCCGTCTGTGACGCGGACTAGATTCAATTATTGGTGTGGCGTTTAAGTTTCGTAGCAGGTGGGGCCAAGGAGGAACGAACAGCTGCAGACAAGGACGGCGCACCCGGTAACCGGTTTTCTCTCTCCTCTCGTCTCCCGCGAGGCCCGCGCAGCACCATTCGTGTCGGCGGCCGTCTGCAGACACATCACCCCTACGAGCGCTGCAGAGACACAGGCGAGGATCAAGGTTTTCGACTGGAAAATATGGGTTGGTTGGGAATGGAGGTATCACAGTTTACTGCACTCCCTCCCCGTAAATACAGCTTGTTATCACCCCCACCTTTAACACGCCTCAGAGGCAACACGTAACACGGGGAGTTTTTAAAGGCACACAACTCTTACGTGGTGCAGCCACAACGGCTGTCCAGGCCATTTCGTATCACAAAGAAAGAGAGCCAAATAAAATTAATTTAGTAATTTCAATCGCAGGTTGCGATTGGCTGGAAAATTGTGAAATCACTGACAGAGATCTCAGACAGGACGGATAATTAACTTCCTGGCAGATTAAAATTGTGTGGAGGACCGAGACTCGAACTCGGGACCTTTGCCTTTCGCGGGCAAGTGCTCTACCAACTGAGCTACCCAAGCACGACTCACGCCCCGTCCTCACAGCTTTAATTCCGCTAGTTTTAATCTGCCAGGAAGTTTCATATCAGCGCACACTCCGCTGTAGAGTGAAAATTTCATTCTAGAAACAACCCCCAGGCTGTGGCTAAGCCATGTCTCCGCAGTATCCTTTCTTTCAGGAGTGCTAGTTCTGCATGGTTCACAGGAGAGCTTCTGTAAAGTTTGGAAGGAAGGTAGGAGACGAGATACTGGCAGAAGTAAAGCTGTGAGGACGGGGCGTGAGTCGTGCTTGGGTAGCTCAGTTGGTAGAGCACTTGCTGGCGAAAGGCAAAGGTCCCGAGTTCGAATCTCGGTCCAGCACACAGTTTTAATCTGCCAGGAAGTTTCATATCAGCGCACACTCCACTTAGAGTAAAAATTTCATTCTAGGATGGATAATTAATTTAAAAAGTCGTAGAACTAAACCAAAAAATTTATGTAATTAGATCAGTTTTACCCGGCCAGTGGAAGCCACCGATGGGTCACCTTCATGGAGGGTCATCGACTGTCGGAGGAGAAGCTATTATTTTTTAACAAAATGGATTTAGGTCAGATCGTTCATGCACAGACAACGTGTTTGTGGTTAAAAACATCGAAGAAAAACACAGAGAATGTAATATAGAAACCCATATAGCCTTTATCGATCTTCAAGAGGGTTTTGACCGTGTTAGCCATGATAGGCTATGGAAGAAAATGTCCGAATGTGGATACCTTAGCCGGCAGC
The DNA here is from genome assembly GCF_023864275.1 of Schistocerca cancellata. NCBI lineage: Eukaryota > Metazoa > Arthropoda > Insecta > Orthoptera > Acrididae > Schistocerca > Schistocerca cancellata. The sequence goes on from NC_064632.1 coordinate 178,326,155, forward strand.
GGTAGCCGAGCGGTTCTAGGTGCTTCAGTCCGGAACGACGCGACTGCTACGGTCACAGGTTCGAATCCTTCTTCGGGCATGGATGTGTGTGATGTCCTTAGCTTAGTTAGGTTTAAGTAGTTCAAGTCTAGGGGACTGATGACCTCAGATGTTAAATCCCAAAGTGCTTAGAGCCATTAGAACCATTGGTTACCTTATCACCTAACAGAGGTAGTAAAAGTCTTTCGCGAAAATACATGCATTGTAATAAACACAGGAATGAATCGATTAGAAGAAGAAGTTATTAACCAAGGTGTAATACTAGGATGTGCACTATCACCTTCACTTTTTAATATTTAGACTGACTTTGTCCTTCGTAAATGGAGATGTAAAGTAAACAAAGTAATTAAGATAACGAATGAAGAATACCTGATGTACTTTTGCTTACAAATGTGTGTGGATTCTTAAGTCACCAAACTGCTGAGGTCATCGGCCCCTATACTTAACACACTGCTTAAACTACATTAGATTAACTTACGCTCAGGACAACACACACACCCATCCCAGAGGGAGGATTCGAACCTCCGCCGGTAGAAGCCTTTGGTTTACAGATGATATCGTTTTTATCATTATACCAGCTGAACCAAATATGCAATAAATACAGCTTCAAAATTTCTGGTAACAAAAAAAAAAAAAAATAATAGCATTCCGAGAAAACATCCAGACAGGTCAAAAACTGCTTTGGATTTAGAATAAGCCTGATTGAATTTTCTTGTGTTGAGAAATTAGAAGCGATCCGTTTTACTTGGTGAATTGAATTTTCTTATGTTGAGAAACTAGACGAAGCCATCCGTTTTACTTGGTGAAACCTTTCTAAAGCATAAATATTTCTTTATTTACAAACAACCGGACTTTGCTGTCATCTTCAGGTCCTCAAGAATTTTTGTTACAAAATATGTTTATATTGAGTTGGAAGTAGCGCCAAGCTGTCATATAGATATAGTGTAGCACATTATACGAAGGTTTATCATAAATAAAACATTTAAAATCGAAAAGCACCTTGTGCACATGACCATCTCCAAATGTAAGTATGTAGCGCTCACAGATGATTGTTACGTCATAAATCGTCTGTGGGTGCTCGATATTAAGTTGATTGGTTGATTTGGGGGAGGGAACCCAACAGCGAAGACATCGGTCCCATCGGATTAGGGAAGGAAGTCGGCCGTACCCTTCCAAAGGAACCATCCCGGCATTTGCCTAAAGCGGTTTAGGGAAATCAAAACCTAAGTAAGGATGGCCGGACGCGGTTATGAACCGCCGTCGTCCCGAATGCGAGTCCAGTATGATAACCACTGCGCCACCTCGCTCGGTTCATATTAGAAGATGACCATGTGCGTAAAGAAGCTTTTCGATTTTAAGTGTTTTGTTTATGACAAACCTTTACATATATGCTACATTCTATCTACACATCTTGGCGTGAGGTCCAACTCAAAATCAAAAGATTTTAGAACAAAAATTTTTTGAAGACCTGAAGATGACTGCAAAGTCTGTTGATACTGGTTGTCTGTAAAGAAAGACTCTGACATTGAAAATAAAATACACATATCCCAAGCCGTGTGTGGTACCACTAGCAGAATATTGGGCGATGGAGTACAAAAAAGTATTTTCGACGAGAATAAAAAGATTCAAAAATATCGTGAAGACTGTGACAACACCTCAAGAGAATGCCAGGTCACAGAATTCCCAAGATGATTTTTGGATGCTGACTGCCAACAGCCGTTAAGTAACGGATAAAAAGCACATACGAACCATCAGCTGCTTTTATTTTAAACCCAAATATTAACCGACTTCAGTCTTGGACCATTTTCACCATAATGGTTAAATGGCAGTCTGTTCTGCATATATTTAGTATTCGTATGTTTTCTTCTAAAAGTCCTGTGCCGTACATCGATATTCATGGCATGCATGACACATTATTTAAGTAACGACTAATGTAATGTGGTGGCTTAAACCATTTTCACCCTTATTCGTGAAGATGGTCCAAGAACAAAACCGGTTGATATTTGGGTTTAAAATAAAAGCAGATGATGGTTCAAATATGCATTTTATACATTCCCCAGAAGATCCTGAACTACAAGCCGAGAGGGAAAAGAGATACTGGAAGACCTCGAAAAAGATGGGAACGATTTTGTTTATGAGGCAGTAGCCTAATCTTTAAAAGGCAGATGATGATGAGGAGGACGATGACACAAGGCGGCGAAATCTGTAAAGTCCTGTGGCTGTACCGGTTAAGATTGAGGTTGATGGCACAGTATGGCGGAGGCCCAGTAATTCCTCCCTAGTTCGTAGAACTGACGCCCAACCAGGTGTGCCAACTTGAGAGCCAAAAATCCACACCGCCCTGCCCCAGGCCGAGTCTGCGGCAACAATTCCTTCTCCACCCCATGTATTGTTGACTGTAGGAACCTTTTGCTAACTGCAGACCCACACTATGGTCCGGCGGACGAGTTTACAAATACTACGTAGTCGCTGTAAAGTCTCATTCGGTTGCTCGTACTGGTTGCCTTCAGTTCGCAGTTAGTGGCAGAGCGGAAGTTACCGCCACTTTAATACGATATCGTCGTCTTTCATCAGCTTGGGAGAACCCTTGTACTAAGACCGCCAGATAGGCCAGCATGATTTGCGATACGAAGCTTAACAACAACGATATTGATTGCCGCAGTACAGTGACATCACCTGCACTGCGACTGTCCGGCATCGCACTCCACCGATCGTAATGTTGCAAACTTTCTCGTTTCGCCCCTCTCTCTGTATTCGTAATAAGAAACTCGTGGCTAGCATTTCTCATCTTCTTCGTCCATCTCGATTGAACAATCCTCGCTGTCTCTCTGTCTGTCTGTCTGTCTGTCTCTCTCTCTCTCTCTCTCTCTCTCTCTCTCTCTCTCTCTCTCTCTCTCTCTAGGGACTGCACCTATTTCCGTTTGAGTTTCCATTGTAATTCTATACTGTACTCTATAATATATTTTCCTTCTCCTACAGCTAGGTAGCTATCAGACAAATCACTCAAGACTGTGAGTGCGATCTATAAAACGTGGTGACAGGATTACCTCACATTTTTGTCTTTTTCTGCAATATACAGGGTGAATACATGATGATGATACAAACTTTCAAGGATGATGGAGAAGGGTAAATGTATCAATTTGAGATAAGGCACCCTGATGCAGAAACGTGCGAGTGAAAAGTTATATATTAAAGCCAGCTGATGCCTCTGACAGTGGAATACGTGTACCAGTACTGTTGTTGCCAAGACTGTAGGATAGGCAATTTCATAGGTGGTAACATGGTCCAAAACAAGGAAAAAAAGTCTATCAAACATGGGTTCTAAAATGCATACATCAAGAGCTATGAGCACTTGCTCATCTTTACTAGTGTGAAACACATCTCTTCTCTGAACAAGTGCCCGTAGCTCTTAACGTACGCGTTTTAGACCCCATATTTACTGCACATTCCTTTGTTTTCTTTTTGTCCGTACTACAATCTGTGAAACTTGCCTACCGCTCAATCTTAGAAACAACGGCGCCGACCCATATATTCAACTGTCAGAGGGATCAGAACTGTTTTCGCTTATCGCTTTCGTCCGGCACTTTCCCAGACCAGTGTCCCTTACCTGAAATGGATACATTTTCCCATCTCCGTCATCGTTCCCACTGAAGTTCCCTCTATTCGAAGTTCATCGTATTCACTGACCACCGTTGGTCTGGAACTTCCCGACACTGCCTTTTTCTTTAATCAAACTATCAATTAGGCGACGAAACACCTGTAAGTAAAAGAAACCCGACGACCTCACGGTCCAGGGACAGAAGATTAACTGGTGGGCGCAACTTCCTGTCTCACAGGGACACAGTAATAGGCAGCATATTTCTCCATTATAGGCACATGCAGTTACGGACCGAACGGATAAATTTAAATACTTAGAGGAAATAGTGCCGCCAAATGGTCTAGGTAAAGAAACAAACAAAAACAAACATGGAAAATAGAAATGCCTCATCAGTTAACGATGAAAATTTGCAGTAAAAAAATCACTGTCATTGGAAACAAAAACCCAACACTGTCATAAAACCGACAGCGAAATGTTAAACGCTCAATAAAATAGGAGAAATTGAAGAGCTGGAGAAAAAGGAAAGGAAGGGACTGTGGAAAGTACTCGTTCCAAGAAAACTTGGGAGTGTGTGCATGAGGAGAAGTAATGAAGAAATACGTATATCAAAACGGATCATCCGATTTGGCACGTCTGTATTTCTGAAACTAATAAACACCTACAATGAATTTTGTTTTTTGATGAACGGGATACTCAAAAAGTTTTTTTTTTCATACCTTGTCATAGGTGTTCAGTATGTCCAATTTGTGATGCACGGCATATGTCAATGCGGTATTCAAATTGTTCCAACACTGCAGAGAGCATGTCTTGAGTTAGAGCTTCTACAGATGCTGTTATGCGATGTCTCAGTTCATTCATTGTTGTTGGTAACGAGGCACATAAACAGAGTGTTTTACAAACTTCCACAAGAAACAATCACATACAGTGAGGTCCGGTGACCTGACCGGTAATGTAACGCTTAATCATTTGGTCCAGTGCGAGCGATCCATCGTTCAGTAATCCTTTGATTCAAAAATTCCCGCACTTCCAGATGCCAGGGTGGAGGTGTCTATCCTGTTGGTAAATGAAGTCGTTCGAACCAGTCTCCAATTGTGGGAAAAGAAAGTTCTCGAGCATATCGAAATATGTGCTTCCTCCAGCAGTGTTCTCGGCAAAAAATGGTTCAAATGGCTCTGAGCACTATGGGACTTAATATCTGAGGCCAGTAGTCGCCTAGAACTTAGAACTACTTAAACCTAAGTAACCTAAGGACATCACACACATCCATGCCCGAAGCAGGATTCAAACCCGCGACCGTAGCAGTCGCGCGGGTCCGAACTGAAGCGCCTAGAACCGCTCGGTCACAGAGGCCGGCTTTCTCGGCAAAGAAAAATGGACCATACACTTTTTCCCGAGAAACTACACAAAACACATTAAACTATGGACAGTCCCTTTCATGTTGTTTAACTTCTCGTGCTTGTTCTTACCCCAAATTCTCTCCAGTAAAAGGGAATACTGCATCGTCACTAAACATTGAGCGTGGAAGCAAACTGTCATCCTCCATCTTGACAAGAACGAAATTACAACTCCACACGTTATTGTTTGGTCACCTTCATGAAGAGCTTGTTTTGTATGTTTTCATGTGTAAACGTCGGCGCAACACACGCCTGACGGACATCGGGGGCATGTTGCGCTGTCGAGCTGCACGGCGAACGGATTTCTGCAGACACTCGGTAAAACTATGGCGGATGCGTTCGACGTCTGTGTTGGACGCTCGCGGACGGCCAGGTGATTTGCCTTTACACAGACGACCTGCTACTTGGGATTGTTGCTGCCACTGTCTAACTCTCTGCGCTGTGGGAGGATCCACTCCGTACCTAATACAAAAGTCACGTTGAACAGGTATTACTGACCCGCAAGGCGCAGAACGTACAACACAAAACACTTTCTATTGTCCCGACACCCTTTTTAGTAGAACTGAAGTGGGCGGACACTATTGCTTCCTAGCAGGAAACACGTAAAACTCGAGAGTTTGCTCTTTCTAACAGTATGTTGTTCACACACATATCTCAAATAACATGATAGTTATGATTCTTTTTGATATACACAAAAGATGTTCAAATGTGTGTGAAATCTTATGGGACTTAACTGCTAATGTCATCAGTCCCTAAGCTTACACACGACTTAACGTACATTATCCTAAGGGTAAACACACACACCCGTGCCCAAAGGAGGACTCGAACCTCCGCCGGGACCAGCTGCACAGTCCATGACTGTAACACCTAAGACCGCTCGGCTAATCCCGCGCAGCTGATATACACAAAAACCATAAAACAATCTGATGCTTTCACGAAAAGGAGAATTACGTTTTGTGGTTACTTTATTCGAATAAACCCAGGAAGCCTGACTTAAAATAAAAAGAGTTGACCATTTCGACAAAAGTCCCACAACGCAAATCAGTTGAATCAACGAAGTGAAAAAGGACTTAGCTGAAAAAACGTTATGAAAGAAGAAATTCTAGATAGATCAACTTTTCGAAACAACATGTGGAAGTTTGGGGGTTGTCAGGAGAACGTCAGAGAACGCACAGATGAAATATGAAAAGAACAAGATGAAAGAATGAAGAAATACTGGAATGACCAAAAATCAGGAACGAAGACAAAATCATGAAGAAATTACTTCACACAATTCACAGATGGCCGAAAACTGTAGATGGAGGTCTTTGTGTGATTACAATAACGTTGAAGTGAATGTAGTAATTCTTAGGCTAGTTTGACGAATTGCACAATTCTTGTCTTCAGACAAGTATGTTTTACAATGAAATAAAGAGAAACTGACTGGTGATGATGTAACATGAGCGAAACGTGTATGAGTAATAGCGATCGAGAAACTGTGTTCTGCCCAAGGTGGAATGCTCAAAATATTTATTATGTCGATTACTGATTAGGAGAAGATGCAAATTCTTTCGGAAACGGAGATAATCAAACGAATGGCTCATTGTTCACGATCGTGATCGAAACGAGATTCGATTGCACACCGTTCCAGAAATGGCAGTCGCCCAGATAGGAAACTGACAACCTCTGGCGAGCTTTTACTCCCACTCCCCGCTGCTAATTGGTGGAAACGCGTTGCTGGCCACACCTTGTGGGCGTTCTTCAACTACATACATCCACCAGGCTACCAGCCCCAATGACTGTGGACATTTTTCTGCGGCGGTATCTTATCAGCAGATGTTGACAAAAGCTTAATGGCAGTAAGACATGTGGTTTCCCTTTGTACCACTACACAGTACTCATGCATATTACCTTCTAGAGTGATGCTTTCTCTATAGTTAACAACGGTTCGAGGAACGTTGTGAAACCAACAATTACCATAGTGACACGGCATAAAAATTCATGAGAAATCTGATAGAAACTAACAATTTATTTTCAAACATACATGTTCCATTATGATGTGCTTTATTACACTCTACTGTTGCCTTTTCCTACAGTGATAACAGGTTTCGTTCAAGTAAGAAATATCATCGGATCTAATGAAAATAAATAGCAAAATTTAAGATATATAAAATCGATTATCAACTCCAAAAAATATCCCTTCGCATTTCGTTTTGTTCATTTAATACGCCAGTGGTTGCATTTTTGTTTTCTTTTGTTTACATCTGCAAATGTAGTTAAAAAAATTGCTCTAAGCACTATGGGACTTAACATCTGAGGTCATCATTCCCCTAGACTTAGAGCTACTTAAACCTAACTAACCTAAAGACACCATACACATCCATGCCCGAAGTAGGATTCGAACCTCCGACCGTAGCAGTAGCGAGGTTCCGGACTGAAGCGCCTAGAACCGCTCGGCCACAGCGGCCATACCAAATGTTGTCCGTACACATGCACAGATATACGTTTAGTGCAAAAATGTTCAAATGTGTGTGAAATCTTATGGGACTTAACTGCCAAGGTCATCAGTCCCTAAGCTTACACACTACTTAACCTAAATTATACTAAGGACAAACACACACACCCATGCCCAAGGGAGGACTCGAAACTCTGCCGGTACCAGCCGCACAGTCCATGACTGCAGCGCCTTAAACCACTCGGCTACGTTTAGTCAGAAGATGGTCAACAAATGCTTGCGGTGCAATAAATGGCTCAAATGGCTCTGAGCACTATGGGACTTAACATCTACGGTCATCAGTCCCCTAGAACTTAGAACTACTTAAACCTAACTAACCTAAAGACAGCACACAACACCCAGCCATCACGAGGCAGAGAAAATCCCTGACCCCGCCGGGAATCGAACCCGGGAACCCGGGCGTGGGAAGCGAGAACGCTACCGCACGACCACGAGATGCGGGCTGCGGTGCAATATTTATTCCTTTTTTATGTCAAGGAATGTGTAGTGTTGCAAGTCGAAATGAAGCAAGCAAAAATGCTAGTGCCAAACGCAGGAGTTCCTGAGACGTGCGCATGTTGACAGCACGTGGGGATGGAAATTGAAAATTTTTGGTAAGGTCTTATAGGACCAAACTGCTGAGATCATCGGTCCCTAAGCTTACTCACTACTTATACTAAGAGCAACAGACACACCCATGCCCGAGGGAGGACTCGAACCTGTGGCGGGAGGGGCCGCGCAAACCGTAACATGGCACCTCAAACCGAGCGGCCACCCCGCCCGTCAATCGTTTACATTACAGTGTAATACGGACCACGTTTTCTTTCATTAAGTATTCAGAGGCTTTGAAGTCACAAAGAAACATTGTTTTAATATATCATACGTATATGTTGGATTGGTTAGGTACAATCACACATGGAAATCCGTTATTTGTTTTTACCAGAACCGAAAATATTCTCTAATTGGATGAAGCCATTTCATTTCGTGGAAAAAGTGCGCCATTAGGCTTTAATCAAAGTACATTGCAGTAATTAATTTTCCAGTATGAAATTTGCACTCAGCAGCAGAGTGTGCGCTGGTATGAAACATCCTGACAGATTAAAACTGTATGCCGGATCGACATTCGAACTCGAGACATCTGCTTACATTTACATCTATGTTACTACTCTGCTATTCACAATTAAGCGTCTGGCAGAGGGTTCAATGAACCACCTTCAAGCTGTCTCTCTACCGTTCCACTCTCGAACTGCGCTCTCGCTTCCCGAGCACGGGGTCCCGGGTTCGATTCCCGGCGGGGTCAGGGATTTTCACCTGCCTCGAGATGACTGGGTGTTTGTGTTGTCCTCATCATTTCATCATCATCCAGGAAAGTGGCGCAATTGGACTGAGCAAAGATTGGGTAATTGTACGGGCGCTGATAACCACGCTGTTGAGCGCCCCACAAACCAAACATCATCATCATCATCATCGAACTGCGCACGGGAAAAACGAGTACTTAAATTTTTCTGTGCGGGCCCTGATTTCTCTTATTTTATCGTGATGATCATTTCTCCCTATGTAGGTGCGTGCCATCAGAATGTTTACGCAATCGGAGGAGAAAACTGGCGACTGTAATTTCATGAGAAGATCCCGTCGCAACGAAAAACGCCTTTGTTTTAATGATTGCCATTTAATGATTGTATCATGTCTGTGGAACTATCTCCCCTATTTTGCGATAATACAAAACGAGTCGCCCTTCTTTGAACTATTTCTGTATCATTCGTCAGTCCCACCTGATACGGATCCCAAACCGCACAGCAATACTCCAGAATAGGGCGGACAAGTGAAGTGCAAGCAGTCTTTTTAGTAGACCTGTTGCACCTTCTAAATGTTCTGCCAATGAATCGCAGTATTTGGTTTGCTCAACCCACAACATTATCTATGTGATCATTCCAGCTTAGGTTATTTGTAATTGTAATCCTTAAGTATTTAGCTAAATTTACAGCCTTCAGATTTGTGTGACTTATCGCGCAATCGAAATTTAGCGGATTTCTTTTAGTACTCGTGTGAATAACTTCATACTTTTCTTTATTCAGGGACAGTTGTCACTTTTCGCACCACACAGATATCTTGACTTTCGCAGGCAAGGTCTCTACCAACTGAACTACTCAAGCACAAGGTACTGGCGAATGTGCTTGGGTAGCTCAGTTGGTACAGCACTTGCCTGTGAAAGGCAAAGGTCCCGAGTTCGAGACTCGGTCCGGCAAACAGTTTTAATCTGCCAGGAAGTTTAATAATTAAGTTGTCGCAAGTTTATCCACTTGTGGGCAGCCTCTTAGTGCTTACTGGACCCATCTTACTGCGCTAAAAGAAATGAAATGAGAGTATGGCATCGTTGGCCGGGAGGTCCCTGTTCGGGGAAGTTGGCCGCTAAGAGCCAGTCCTATTTCATTCGACGCCATATTGGGCAACTTGCGAGTCGGTGATGAGGATGAGATGTTGATGAGCACAACACAACACCCAGTCTACGAGCGGAGAAAATCAACCTGGCCGGGAATCGAACCCGGGCCCGCGTGCATGGGAAGCGAACACGGGACCACCCAGCTAAGCAGGCGGACTTACTGGGCTACTTCCTTACTGCGATCTCCCACAGACGCGCCACTTCATCGCATTGTCTTGATAATGATGATGATGGTGATGATGTTTGCTTTGTGGGGCACTCAACTCCGCGGTTATCAGCGCCCGTACAAATTCCCAACCTTTGCTCAGTCCAATCTCGCCACTTTCATGAATGATGATGAAGTGATGAGAACAACACAAACACCCAGTCATCTCGAGGCAGGTGAAAATCTCTGACCCCGCCGGGAATCGAACCCAGGACACCGTGCTTGGGGAGCGAGAACGCGAAGGCGAGACCACGAGTTGCGGACGCATCGACTTGAATCAGCGGTTCTAACGCTAACCAACACTTCTGGCTATTAAAAATTCTCGTAAAACGTTACTGTTTATTTGGCTGTCTAGGGGATTATTTTACTGTTCAGTTCTTTTCCACTTCGCAGTGCAGTTTCTGCTCTAGATCGCGGTTTATTGAAACGTATGCTGCTAGACGGAAAAAGAAAGTTCTCTGTTAAAAGACATACTTCACTTTAGTCCGACCATAACGACTGCACGCCGGCACAAATTATTCTTTTAATTATAACTTTGAAGGTCATTATTTCATTACTTCACATACTACTTTCACACTATTTTTATCTTTTTGTTTTTTAATTTCGGAAAAATCTTATTTCCAAAACTATGCAACACATGAGTATAACACTAACACCTTATCCTCTTTCTAACAGGATGCTGATTCAGTTTTTTCAGTACACGAAATGCGGCACAAAAAATGGAAACAGACACCGTCGCTAAGACGCTCATATCAGCTGATAGTGGGTGTGGCGATCCTGATTTACGTATTCCGTGGTTTCCCTAAATTAATTCAGCTAAATGTTGGAATGGTTCCTAAAATAACGCCACGGCCGGCTACCTGTTCCGCCCTTGTTAAACTATACCTATAAGTACGTAAACATCTGTCTGTGTGAGTTACATTAAGTTTACCGTTCTTAAATTGTAATACCAAGACACGTCTAAAATCCTTCCAAAAGTGATCGACGTATGAATGACTACAGCTCCTCCGTCTTGTTGCCCATCCACCTCTGGACCGCCTTTTTTCCCGCCGTCCCCGGGCTACGTTGCCGTTTGGGATCCGTGTGCAACGTGTACTAGAGTCCCTCGGTGTGGAGTCTGTACAACCCCAAATCCAAGGTTTTAACCGCCTGCCACCCTGGTTACTGAAGAGGCCCGGAGTGATTTTAGATTTATTGCAGTACAAGAGAGATTGCACTCCTGCCACCGTTTTTAATGCAGCATTTTCTGCCATTTTATCTGAGCACCACGACTATGTAGCTGTTTTTACGGATGGGTCGAAACAAGGGGATTCTGTTGGTTGCTCAGTTGTTTTTCCGGATCGTGTCCTCAAGGTCCGACTGCCTCAGACTTTCACTGTCTTTGATGCAGAATTGTTTGCGATCTTGCGGGCACTGGAGCACATGAGACATTCTTCCTCTCCTAAATTTCTTGTCTGTTCCGATTCACTCAGTGCTCTTTACTCATTGCAACGTTTGTATCCGGCAGACAAAATTGTCCAGACCATCCAGGATGCCCTCCTCCTACTACAGCGACTAGGGAAGGTTGTAGCTTTCCGCTGGGTTCCGGGGCATGTCGGCACTGCTGGGAATGAAAGGGCAGATCTCGCAGCCAAGGAAGTGTGTCTCGCCCCACAAGTATCTCAGTGTGCTATCCCCTTGCACGCACTCACCTCGCTGTTGAGCACACGGGTCATGCGTCGGTGGGAGGATGAGTGGCTGGAAGTGACTGACAATAAGCTCCGTATAGTCAAGCCCACAACGCGTGTGTGGTGTACTTCCTTTCGGCCCCATCGACGGGACGAGGTTCTCCTCACTCGGCTTCGAATAGGCCACAGCCCTATGACGCATGGCTTCCTGCTCCGGCGAGAGGACCCTCCAATGTGTGGTGCTTGCGGCGTCCAGGTCACTGTGCGCCACGTTTTATTGGATTGCGTTTTATTTTCTGACCAGCGGGTCGCGGCTGACTTGCCAGCGGACCTCCCATCTCTTTTAGGCAACACTCGGACGAATGTGGCTAAAGTTTTAAAGTTCTGTGCCCTGTCAAATGTTTTTACAAAGATTTTAGGGAGAGGATTTTAATTTGCGCACTGTGTGACAAGCTCGCCCATATTTTACGTAAGTGGCCAGCCAATAACAATTTCCTGTGACATTCTTGTTGCTATGTTTCCCCTTTCCTTAGGTTTTACTTTCTTATGTAGCATTTTCCTTCTTTTCCTGCTTTCTTTGAGTGTGTGCTTTAGTTTTCTTAGGTCTGTCTACATTCGTTCCTTTTATGTGTGTCAGGGCGATGATGACCTCGATGTTGAGCGCCCATAAGCCCCAACACACCACCACCACCATCCAACGGAGGGACGCCGAACCCCACGTGCTTCGGTGCTTGCGTCACTGTTCCAGTTATGTAGTATCCCCTCCAAAATGACGAAAAATCGTATAAATTTCAAGTACTGTGGCACTATCAAAAGATTTATTATATGTTTAAACGTTACTTTAACCGTCCTTAACAAAAAAACTCGTATAATTATTCGGTCTAAACTCAGTGGCGGAAATTCTCCACAGTACATGGCACATAGTGACAACCATGCTCACAATGCCTAAGAACTCAGATTTCTTGTGGAAACAGCTAACGTGGTCAACTAATATCTTTGGTATTTTCAGAGTCTCTGGAACGCTGTCTCCAAGAAGTTAAACATATTATTGTGGTGGGTGACACGACCCCATGACACCGTTTCTACACCACCTACGGCGCTCCAAGGCGAGCATTGTGCTCCCTTGTGGAGGTAACAAATATTTTGTCTCGAGAGCTTATCAGCGACGCAGTTGGTTTGAGGGAAACGACCAGCGAACCGTCGTGGCCATCAAACATCCTGCTTCTGCTCTTGCGAACTGAATCTGTGGCACGTATAGACGTGCAGTGCGTGACAGGTGCACTATCTTTCTACCTCGCCTCACTCTTTCTAGGGTTTAAAAACAACGATGCTGGTCAGAACTTCTGTTCGGTTTTTCAAGCAATACATACATTACTAGTCATAAGAACTGCACACCATGTAGGCAGCTTATAACAAAAAGTCAAATTGGCCAGTTTGGATAAGGAAATAATCAGCATTTCAGCGCGAGTGAACAAAATAGGTATGTGTAATGCAAAATGCAGTATCTATGTCTATATACATACAAGGTGAACATTAATAAAATTGACAAAATGCAGGGACGAAATCCCGATTGGAAACGAAGGAAAAAAGGTCCTATGAAAATGTGTCCGAAAACGGACGGTGTGCGTGCAACGACAAAAAATCGTTCCGGACGATGGTACAGAGTTGCATCGCATCGACTCACAATATATGTTCAAAGTGTCCTCTTTGGGATGCAGTGCACGCGTTCATACGTCGCATCATGAACTGCCGCACTCTTTTGCACGTTCCGGCCTCTCTCCGAATAGCGTCACAGGAGTCGTGAACACAGTATTGAAGGGTCTGCACACCAGGAAGTGGTTCAGTACACACAACAGTTTTCAGTTGCCCTCAGAGGTGAAAACCCAGGGTTTTAAGTCCGGTGATCTAGCAGGCCATGCTACAGCTCGCCGACCTATGCAACGTCCGGTGATGTTGAGGTATCGGCGAACTGTAATGCGGAAGTGCGGTGGTGCTCCGTCATGCAGAAACCACATAACCTGTTGTATTGCTAAAGGCAGATTCTCGAACAGCACAGGCACATTATTTCGCAGGAAATCCAGGTACTTTCCCCCATCGAGACGTTGTGGAATACTAACCGGCCTAAGTATGTAGTCGCCAAGCATCCCTGTGCACACATTGACGCTGAACCGATACTGATGAAACGCCTCACCCTTCCCCGAGGATTGTCTGTAAGTCACAGATGACGATTATGCAGGTTGACGATGCCATTTCCGGTAAAGGTTGCTTAGTTGATAAAGAAAACTAATGACAGAAATCCAGTAACTGTGATGGTCTGGTGCAAAAACCATCGACGAATTACTTCCCGTAGAGGGACACTTTCATAGGATTTGTCGACCTGGAAAAAGCGTTCGACAATATAAAATGGTGCAAGCTGTTCGAGATTCTGAAAAAAGTAGGGGTAAGCTGAAGGGAGAGACGGGTCATATACAATATATACAACAACCAAGAGGGAATAATAAGAGTGGACGATCAAGAACGAAGTGCTCGTATTAAGAAGAGTGTAAGACAAGGCTGTAGCCTTTCGCCCCTACTCTTCAGTCTGTACATCGAGGAAGCAATGATGGAAATAAAAGAAAGGTTCAGGAGTGGAATTAAAATACAAGGTGAAAGGATATCAATGATACGATTCGCTGATGACATTGCTATCCTGAGTGAAAGTGAGGAAGAATTAAATGCCTGCTGAACGGAATGAACAGTCTAATGAGTACACAGTATGGTTTGAGAGTAAATCGGAGAAAGACGAAGGTAATGAGAAGTAGTAGAAATGAGAACAGCGAGAAACTTAACATCAGGATTGATGGTCACGAAGTCAATGAAGTTAAGGAATTCTGCTACCTAGGCAGTAAAATAACCAATGACGGACGGAGCAAGGAGGACATCAAAAGCAGACTCGCTATGGCAAAAAAGGCATTTCTGGCCAAGAGAAGTCTACTAGTATCAAATACCGGCCTTAATTTGAGGAAGAAATTTCTGAGGATGTACGTCTGGAGTACAGCATTGTATGGTAGTGAAACATGGACTGTGGGAAAACCGGAACAGAAGAGAATCGAAGCATTTGAGATGTGGTGCTATAGACGAATGTTGAAAATTAGGTGGACTGATAAGGTAAGGAATGAGGAAGTTCTACGCAGAATCGGAGAGGAAAGGAATATGTGGAAAACACTGATAAGGAGAAGGGACAGGATGATAGGATATCTGCTAAGACACGAGGAAATGACTTCCATGGTACTAGAGGGAGCTGTAGAGGGCAAAAACTGTAGAGGAAGACAGAGATTGGAATACGTCAAGCAAATAATTGAGGACGTAGGTTGCAAGTGCTACTCTGAGATGAAGAGGTTAGCACTGGAAAGGAATTCGTGGCGGGCCGCATCAAACCAGTCAGTAGACTGGTGACAAAAATAAAGAGGGAAATCCGCTGTTGATAATCCTTGCTCTCGTTGCAAACATAGTAGCGGTTGTCATGCAGGATACACATAATCGTACTTTGGGATACCAGTTGCCTGGAGCTTTTACTAGGGTTCATTTCAATATCCTGTATAGCTGGGTCCTCCAGATCTGGTGTACCCGCAGTCCACTACTTCTCTGCACGTTCCTCTGTCTGAAAGACCCATGATCACACAAACGCCCAAAAAGTGCTTGAAATGTTGTGTGTTGTCGTTGGTGTCCGTGAGGGTATTTCTTTTGGTATAGGCGTGCTGCATGTCGACCGTTTCCATCTGCTTGTCCTTACACAAACACCATCTCGGCTTGTTGCCGACGTGAATACCGGAACATTGTGCTACTTACAGTATGCTACGTTAACTTGCAACACAAAAGGAACACACGGTACGTGGTCAGAGGAGCTGTCATTCGTCAGCGCCATCTACCGTGGCAACGAAGCATTTCCTGACACATACAGTAAAGGCTTTCACGACCGGATGTTTCAGCTGCCGAGAATTCTTCCGGGCTGTATGACCGTGGTCCATGGAACTCTTCTATTCCTGACGTTTCGTCCAAAGCTACGTTGGGCATCTTCGGAGGTGCTCCTGCTTGTGGTGAGCCTTGCCGACTGACGAGTCGGACGTCGAAGAACGGCCTAAATACCGTGGAAAGTGGGCGTGGTCTGGATTTCACGTGATAGCAGAGATAAACATTGTCAAGCAAAAATGTAACTATCGATCATAGTACGTCAAAGATAAAAACTTCTCATCGATTCTGTAGTGCCACTGTCCACATATCGCCGATTTTCATAACTTTTTCTTGTCTGTTAAAATTATCCCCATGTTTATGTATATCGATGGTTTCTCTATATAGCCGTGAATAATAGTTCGTCATAGTATATAAAACTTCAGTTTCCGAAAATTTCACAACGTGATCATCCGACAGCAGAGCATGTTCCGCCACAGCTGACTTGTCTGTTTTCCCTAGTCGGCAAAGACTTTTATGTTCCTTCAACCGTGTATTCACGCTTGTAGTTCCAATGTAGAAGCTATGAAACTCACCGACAGTGGCGCTACATAATCGATGATAAGCTTTTATCTTTGACGTACTATGATCGATAGTTATATTTTATGCTTGACAATGTTTATCTCTGCTATCACGTACAATCCAGACCACGCCCACTTTACACGGTATTTAGGCCGTTCTTCGACGTCCGACTTGTCAGTCGGCAAGGCTCACCACAAGCAGGAGCACCTCCGACGATGTCCAACGTAGCTTTGGACGAAACGTCAGGGATAGAAGAGTTCCATGGACCACGGCCATGCAACTCGGAAGAATTCTCGGCAGCTGAATTTCCTGACACATTTTTATAGGATCTTTTTTCCTCTATTTCCTTTCAGTAATCTGACCCTGCAGTTTGTCGGTTTTCTTAATTTTCACCCTGTGCTTCGGTGGGTTGACAAATCGATACATGTATCGGAGACCTAAGTAGATGGAAGTCAACAAAATGTTTTGGCGTTCGGGGAAGAATGTTGGTGCTTAAAATTTAGAGGGAAGATTTCACCGCAAAGAAAACGTGTTAATGACTGCCACCAAAACTCTCTTTCACGTCCGTGACACTCTTTCCCCTCTCTTTCATGATAATAGAAAACGATGTGTTGTTCTTTGAACTTTCTCGATGACCTTTGTGAATCATACCTGTTGTATCTACCTATCTATCGCTTCAGCCTTTATCCTGCAGTTTACGCAGTCGGCACTGTTACAATCGGATTTGGCATGGTTAATTCGAATACTAAAAGGTATCAGATAGATTATATAATGGTAAGACAGAGAT
The DNA here is from genome assembly GCF_023864275.1 of Schistocerca cancellata. Lineage (NCBI taxonomy): Eukaryota > Metazoa > Arthropoda > Insecta > Orthoptera > Acrididae > Schistocerca > Schistocerca cancellata. Next base: position 178,343,267 of record NC_064632.1, read on the forward strand.
TTAGGAACCAGGTTTTAAATTGTAAGACATTTCCAGGGGCAGATGTGGACTCTGACCACAATCTATTGGTTATGACCTGTAGATTAAAATTGAAGAAACTGCAAAAAGGTGGGAATTTAAGGAGATGGGACCTGGATAAACTGAAAGAACCAGAGGTTGTACAGAGTTTCAGGGAGAGCATAAGGGAACAATTGAAAGGAATGGGGGAAAGAAATACAGTAGAAGAAGAATGGGTAGCTCTGAGGGATGAAGTAGTAAAGGCAGCAGAGGATCAAGTAGGTAAAAAGAAGAGGGTTAGTAGAAATCCTTGGGTAACAGAAGAAATATTGAATTTAATTGATGAAAGGAGAAAATATAAAAATGCAGTAAATGAAGCAGGCAGAAAGGAATACAAACGTCTCAAAAATGAGATCGACAGGAAGTGCAAAATGGCTAAGCAGACATGGCTACAGGACAAATGTAAGGATGTAGAGGCTTATCTCACTAGGGGTAAGATAGATACTGCCTACAGGATAATTAAAGAGACCTTTGGAGATAAGAGAACCACATGTATGAACATCAAGAGCTCAGATGGAAACCCAGTTCTAAGCAAAGAAGGGAAAGCAGAAAGGTGGAAGGAGTATATAGAGGGTCTATACAAGAGCGATGCACTTGATGACAATATTATGGAAATGGAAGAGGGTGTAGATGAAGATGAAATGGGAGATACGATACTGCGTGAAGAGTTTGACAGAGCACTGAAGGACCTGAGTCGAAACAAAGCCCCCGGAGTAGACAACATTCCATTGGAACTACTGACGGCCTTGGGAGAGCCAGTCATGACAAAACTCTACCATCTGGTGAGCACGATGTATGAAACAGGCGAAATACCCTCAGACTTCAAGAAGAATATAATAATTCCAATCCCAAAGAAAGCAGGTGTTGACAAATGTGAAAATTACCGAACAATCAGTTTAATAAGCCACAGCTGCAAAGTACTAACACGAATTCTTTACAGACGAATGGAAAAACTAGTAGAAGCCGACCTCGGGGAAGATCAGTTCGGATTCCGTAGAAATACTGGAACACGTGAGGCAATACTGACCTTACGACTTATCTTAGAAGAAAGATTAAGGAAAGGCAAACCTACGTTTCTAGCATTTGTAGACTTAGAGAAAGCTTTTGATAATGTTGACTGGAATACTCTCTTTCAAATTCTAAAGGTGGCAGGGGTAAAATACAGGGAGCGAAAGGCTATTTACAACTTATACAGAAACCAGATGGCAGTTATAAGAGTTGAGGGACATGAAAGGGAAGCAGTGGTTGGGAAGGGAGTAAGACAGGGTTGTAGCCTCTCCCCGATGTTATTCAATCTCTATATTGAGCAAGCAGTAAAGGAAACAAAAGAAAAATTTGGAGTAGGTATTAAAATCCATGGAGAAGAAATAAAAACTTTGAGGTTCGCCGATGACATTGTAATTCTGTCAGAGACAGCAAAGGACTTGGAAGAGCAGTTGAACGGAATGGATGGTGTCTTGAAGGGAGGATATAAGATGAACATCAACAAAAGCAAAACGAGGATAATGGAATGTAGTCGAATTAAGTCGGGTGATGCTGAGGGTATTAGATTAGGAAATGAGACACTTAAAGTAGTAAAGGAGTTTTGCTATTTGGGGAGCAAAATAACTGATGATGGACGAAGTAGAGAGGATATAAAATGTAGACTGGCAATGGCAAGGAAAGCGTTTCTGAAGAAGAGAAATTTGTTAACATCGAGTATAGATTTAAGTGTCAGGAAGTCATTTCTGAAAGTATTTGTGTGGAGTGTAGCCATGTATGGAAGTGAAACATGGACGGTAAATAGTTTGGACAAGAAGAGAATAGAAGTTTTTGAAATGTGGTGCTACAGAAGAATGCTGAAGATTAGATGGGTAGATCACATAACTAATGAGGAAGTATTGAATAGGATTGGGGAGAAGAGAAGTTTGTGGCACAACTTGACCAGAAGAAGGGATCGGTTGGTAGGACATGTTCTGAGGCATCAAGGGATCACCAATTTAGTATTGGAGGGCAGCGTGGAGGGTAAAAATCTTTGCATCTTGCACAGGATAGAGTAGCATGGAGAGCTGCATCAAACCAGTCTCAGGACTGAAGACCACAACAACAATTCGAAGGGGTGGCCGGATGCCCTTTCTGCCGCCATCCTGTACCCCTCAGGATAGAATCAGTGTACCCCAGATGTCTGCGTCTAGTGTAAATCATGAAAGAATGCGAACGTGTTTCAAATGTCTGTGAGTCGTGTAATGGAGGCAGAGCCGGCCGGAGTGGCCAAGCGGTTCTAGGCGCTACAGTCTGGAACAGCGCGACCACTACGGTCGCAGGTTTGAATCCTGCTTCGGGCATGGATGTGTGTGATGTCCTTATGTTAGTTAGGTTTAAGTAGTTCTAAGTTCTAGGGGACTGATGACCTCAGATGTTAAGTCCCATAGTGCTCAGAGCCATTTGAACTGAGGCAGGGCGTGGGGACCAGCCCAGTATTCACCTAGTTGGATGTGGAAAACCGCCTAAAAACCACACACATCCAGGCTAGCCAGCACACCGGCCCTCGTCGTAAATCCACCGGGTGGATTCGATCCGGGGCTGGCGCGCCTACCCGAGTCCAGGAAGCAGCCCAATAGCGCTCTCGGCTAACCTGGAGGGTTGTGAATCATATCTGGTAAGGATCCCATACCCCGCAATAACACTTTAGAAGACGATAGACAAGTATAGTGTAGACAGTCTATTTAAAAGGTTTGTGGCTTCTTGTAAGAGTTGTATCAGTAAAACGCAGCGTTGAGTACCACTTCCACTTCCGCCAAAACTGAACGCAAGTCCGGTCTCGGGCTGCAACGAACCACCCCCCCCCCCCCCACCCTGGCGGTGTTGAGTCTTTTGACACGCGACATCATCGCCGCGTGCCCCCGCCCCGCCACACGTAGGGGCGCGCTCAGGTCCAAGGTCACAGCGCTAGCCCGGGAAGCGGCAATTACAAAAACTCCGCTCCGCCAGCCTTGAGAACTGGAATTCCGGCTCCAGCGCTGTGGGCTGAGGCACGTCGGCCGCCGGACCGCTACCGCCGCCGCGGACGCCAGAAAAAAGCGGACGCGCTCGCTAATTGCTTTAATCGTGCTGTGTAAGCATCGTAGCATCGCCCCCTCTCTCTTCCCCCCCCCCCCCCCCCCCGTTTGTGTACGTCCGTGTGCTATCGGGAAATCTTCCTGACACAACACCTCCGCCTGTTCCCTTCCTCTCCCTTCCTTGCCATTCTGCACACCCTTTCCTCAGCCTCTCACATTCTATGTGTGTGTTTTAAATCTCTCATTCCTTAAGGGCCCTATACACGTTCAATATGTATCGACTATACTACACTGAAGAGCCAACGAAACTGGTGCACATGCCTAATGTCGTGTAGGGCCACCGCGAGTGCGCAGAAGTGCCGCAACACAACGTGGAATGGCCTCGACTGATGTCTAAAGTGGAGGGGACTGACACTATGAATCCTGCAGGGCTGTCCATAAATCCGTAAGAGTACCATTGGGTTGAGATCTCAATTGAATAGCACGTTGCAAGGCATCCCTGATGTGCTCAATAATGTTCGTGTCTGGGGAGTTTGGTGGCCAGCGGAAGTATTTAAACTCTGAAGAATGTTCCTGGAGCCTCTCTGCAGCAATTTTGGACGTGTGGGGTGTCGCATTGTCATGCTGGAATTGCGCAAGTCCAGCGGAATGCACAATGGGGCCGGCCGGAGTCGCCGTGCGGTTCTAGGCGCTACAGTCTGGAACCGCGACCGCTACGGTCGCAGGTTCGAATCCTGCCTCGGGCATGGATTGTGTGATGACCTTAGGTTAGTTAGGTCTAAGTAGTTCTAAGTTCTAGGGGACTGATGACCTCAGTAGTTAAGTCCCATAGTGCTCAGAGCCATTTGAACCATTTTTTTGCACAGTGGACATGAATGGGTGCAGCTGATGAGACAGTGTGCTTACGTACGTGTCACCTGTCAGAGTCGTATGTAGACGTATGATATGTCCCATATCACGACAACTACACACGCCCCACACCATTACAGAGCCTACACCAGCTTGAACAGTCCCCAGCCGTTATGCAGCGTCCACGGATTTTTGAGGTTGTCTTCATACCCGTACACGTGCAGCCTCTCGATACAATTTGAAAATGAGACTCGTCCGACCAGACAACATGTTTACAGTCACATCAATCCAATGTCGACGGGTCAAGGAGAGGCGTAAAGCCGCGCGGGGTTAGCCGAGCGGTCTTAGGTGTTACAGTCGTGGACTGTGCGGCTGGTCCCGGCGGAGGTTCGAGTCCTCCCTCGGGCATGGGTGTGTGTGTTTGTCCTTAGGATAATTTAGGTTAACTAGTGTGTAAGCTTAGGGACTGATGACCTCAGCAGTTAAGTCCCATAAGATTTCACAAACATTTCATTTCATTTCAGAGGCGTAAAGCTCAATGTCATGCAGTCATCAAGGATACACGAGTGGGCCTTCCGCTCCGCAAGCCTACACCGAAGATGTTTCGTTGAATAGTTCGCACGCTCACAATTGTTGATGGCCCAGCACTGAAACCTGCAGCAGTTTGAGAATGGGCTACACTTCTGTCACGCTGAACGATTCTCTTCAGTCGTTGTTGGTACCGTTCTTGTAGTATCTTTTTCCCGCCGCAGCGATGTCGAAGATCTGATATTTTACCGGATTCCTGATATTCACGGCACACTCTTGAATTGGTCAAAGGGGAAAATCTCCACTTCATCGCTACCTCAGAGATGCTGTGTCCCATCACTCGTGCGCCGACTATAACACCACGTTCAAACTCACTTTCATCTTGATAACCTGCCATTGTAGCAGCAGTAACCGATCTAACAACTGCGTCAGACACTTGTTGTCTTATACAGGCGTTGCCAACCGTAGCGCTGTGCTCTGCCTGTTAACATATCTCTGTATTTGAATACGCATCCCTAGTCCAGTTTCTTTGGCTCTTCAGTGTAGTTTGTCAGACCATCAATATACTGAAGCGACCTCACACCATCAATAATATTGGCAAAAACTGTCAGCTAACAACGCGATTTCACGAGGGTACGATGTCGAATGCCCAAAAGAAAGCGTGACCTGCAGTTATATTAGCTGTAACTTGCAAGCAACAGAAAACAGCGAAAAAAAAGGATTGGGTCCGAGATTGGTTGAAAAAAGGAGCCACTGATCACATGTTAATTTACTGACTGGAATCAGAATCACGTACCCAAAAGATTTTACACATCATTTTTCGATGATTTATGCAACGTATGACAAGTTATTAGTGTTGATACGAGATAAAATAAAAAAAACAAATACGGTAATGAGAGAGGCAAACGCATTCGACAAGAGGAGTAACTTAGAGGTACTCGGCAATAGACAGATCATTCTAAGGCTCGAAGTTTAGTTCCATAACGTCAGCAAGCACAGTTAGTAAAATTCTATGGAAAGCTATGAAGCAATTATATCTGCCCGGTAAGGACCTGTTCAGGCAAATTTCAAACTTTTTGCGATTTCTTATAATTAGTTAAAATTGACACGCATTTCCCAGACATCTTACTTGTCACTGCAGATATATCGTGTATTTTCCGAAATCGGAGCGTTTTTCAGAACTGCTATGTAACACAACAATCTATACTATATTGTCAAATTAATGAAGTAAGCAATGTTATAGAGAATCCTCCCTTAACCATCCTAAAGTGGCATATATAATGATTACCCTTGCAAACGCCTATTAAAATTCTTTTGTGTTAAAAGACTCCTTAGAAACCGAATCTAAGGCATGTATATACTACAGCGAACTGAAAAAATAAACAGTGCACACCAACGCCACGTGGCTGGTTTGTGAAGCTCTGACAGCATCTGAATGGAGAATATTGTCAAACAGTCAATATTTGACCTCACATGTTCAATGTGTATTGACAATATTGAGAATATTTTAAGGTCCATCAATACTGCTCATCAATATTTCTAGGATTGACAATACGTCAATAAGCACCCTCAGACGGTCAATATATTGACAGTTTGACTATATTATTGAACGTGTGAGGGCCCCTTTAGCGATCTCGGCTTCGTATCACAGGCGTACATCTTTCCCTTTAGGTGCCTTCGACCTCAAGCGGGATTTGCATTCCTCGCCTCTTCGTGTATGTGCTGGTGCAATTCACAGCCATCTACACCAACTCTTCCAAATTAAAGTAATCTGCTGCACTGTCTATCGTTATTTGAATTACAATATCCTTTTATTTCCTACCAGTAAACATTCCCCCCCTCCCCCCCCCCCCCCCGCTCCCAATGCATCCACAATTCTTTCTTTATAGAACAGAACTCCCCTGTATGAGCCGCGCGGAGTGGCCGCGCGGTTTGAGGCGTCATGTGACGGATTGCGCGGCCCGTCCGGCCGGAGGTTCGAATCCTCCCTCGGGCATGGTTGTGTGTATTGTTCGTAGCATAAGTTAGTTTATGTAACTGTAGGGAGCGTGTAACACCATAACTCTAATGCTCTGCTAATTTATTTTGCTTTTGTTCCATCTAATGTTACATCGTTGAGCTTCTGTAAACATTGTTTGACTGAATTGATAACACAGAATTGTATACTCCTTTCTTTGTTAAAACTTTGATGTCGTGGTTTGATTCTATGCAATGTAGTATGTCTGTCATTTAAATTCTTTGTCCCATTTGGAGGGAACAAAACTTACTGTATATAATTGTAATTTCTGTGCGACTAATTTTTTTTAGAAATGTCAGTATGTGCAAATGTTCTGTTTTATTTAATGTGTTTGGTTGCTGTTATGTAAACTGCTGATCCTCACTTAGGGTTCTTAGTTATTGTGTATGTAATAGTTGTTGTGGTTACCCTCGGGAACGGAACTGTGTAGCGCGCGCAAATTGTGGTTGGCCTAGGTAGAAAAGGTGGAACAAGAGTCAGTCGGGGATGAGCTACGAGTCGGGGACGAGCTACCAAACTGTGCACTGTCATGTAAATGTTGCATATTGTGCTGGTTCCGAGAGAGGCTTTTCCTGCCGCTTTCCAGTGCCTCGGATGGATGGATAAATAGCTGGAACTATTCTGGGATTGGAATCCATCATCGCCACCAAGAAGAGACAGAGTCCAGCAATTCTGCCTGCAAATCCACCTACCAACATGCAGTTGCCACCGCACTGCGCAATCACTGTATCGGAATGCTATAATAATGTACAGTGAAGGATCAGCTCATTGGATGTTTTAGTGTGCACAAATATAAGGTAACTTATAACTGAATTTATGTACCTACCTTGATTTTTCTCCTTATCATAACACCTCTCAGGTTCCTCTCCGTTTGAACTAAAGTGATTTCCGAGTGTCCTTACTGAAAGAACATTAAAGACCAGTGTTTTGCTAATTGATGCCTCTTGAACATAGTAAAGAGAAAGTTAATGTGGCAAGAGAGTGACTTAAAGTTAATGATGCTTGCTGAAAATAATTTTCCTAGTAAAACAGCTTATTAACGTGTTGTTGCCAACTTCAAATTAAAAGTTCTTAAGACTGAGGTTTAAAAAGTTTTGCTTAGTAAATGATCACATTACTGCCTGTTGTAAATCGCAGAAGGTGAGTCAGTATCTTACATATATGTTAATTTTGTGTCTCACCGTAGTAAAAGTGGAAAACTGCAGTTGTGAAACGTTATATACTCATGTTTGCTAAGTGTTTGTCTCTCTTGTGTATTAGAAGTGCATATTAATAGTATAAAAGGATCCACAGTTTGTCTACTGTGTTAATGCTCGGTAACAAGTAACGGAAAGACCACTAATTATGAAAACCATAATTTCTTTATTCAAATCATAGTGAGAAGCAACCTGTTAGTGGATTCCAATTAACTTCCATTTCAAATATTAAAGTATTTAACTGAGAGAGACTTAACCTATATCCAATTAATGATCCTGCAGTGAATGTTAATATTAATGTTATAAAGACCGTTCAGTTTGAACAAGCCATGAAAGTAATAGTGTGTTTCGGTATCTGTTATATTTTTGCAAATAGTTTGTGCTGCTCCAGTTGTTAGCTTCAATCTTAAAACATATGTATGTGTCAGAGTTCATTGCACTCGCGTGTGGCCAAGTCTAGGTTGTGTTTGTCCGTTATAGTTACTTACACCTACTTTCTTAAACGAGAACGTTAATCTTTCTCTTGCCTAATTAGGCTGGCGACCGTTTTCCTTATTCTTTAAACAGTATAGCTAGGCAAAAATATTGTTTGTTACTGTTCAAATATTTACGTAATTCTGACTTTCATTTCCGATAAGCCATTTCCGTTAGGTACAACACGGTCAACCTAGCAAAATTCCTCTCAGAGGGTAACACTGTTCTGTTGCGTTATACCATAATTGCTTTAATAAGATAGTTTTATTTCAAAACCTGCCTCCAGCTTCGAGGTTATGGTATAGCTGTAGCAGACAGGAGTGTTATACGTGGCTTTCCTGTGACAGGACTAATGGTTCAAATGGCTCTGAGCACTATGGGACTTAACTTCTAAGGTCATCAGTCCCCTAGAACTTAGAACTACTTAAACCTAACTAACCTAAGGACATCACACACATCCATGCCCGAGGCAGGATTCGAACCTGCGACCGTAGCGGCCGCGCGGTTCCAGACTGTAGCGCCTTTAACCGCTTGGCCACCACGGCCGGCCGTGACAGGACTATTTGTTCTGTTGGGGCATAGTACGTAATAGACCAAATTTGGTATTAGATTACACAAGCTACGTAAATGCTGTTGGAGTGTTATAAGCGATGACCTCAGCAGTTTGGTCCCTTAGGAATTCACACACATTTGAACATTTTTCCCCTGTATGAAACAGCTTCAAACGTTCGATTACTTTCTTTCCGTCTCTGTTGTGCGACTGGATTCCTAATTTCTTGTCACACAGCGCATTGTTCGTTGTAATTCACGGAAAGTCATCGCTATAACCGAAGGTAATGGATCAGTCTGACTTCAGGTGACGTGCATGATGCCTCGCACAAATATGCACGAACCTTGCTGTGAAATCAATGAGTTTAATAGACGGCGTACAACTGGCATGAGAGAATGTGATGCATCCATCTGGAAAATTGCTGCTCGTATGGGACAATGTGTTTCGGCAGCGCAAATGGTGTATGCAGAATGGTTCACGGGACAGGTCGCACCACCCAGACCCCCCCCCCTTCCCCTCCGAGACAATCGACACCTCATCCGAATAGCGTTAGGGCATAGAGCATAGATCTGCGTCTTCCTCGGTTCCTGCACAACAATGGAACAGCGTCACACATCGTACACTATCAAGGGTAACAGTCCGTCGCCGTTTACTGCTGTATGGGTTAGTGCGCGTCGGCCACGTCTCCGCCGACCTTAGACGAATGTACAGAAACATGCTGGACGGCAATAGTGTACGGGCCGACGTCACTGGGGACAGGAATGGCGTCAGACAGTGTTCTCGGACGAATCCAGGTTCTGTTTGTTTGGAAATTATGGCCGCATTTTAATTCGCCTCGGACAGGGCGAGCGGAATCACATTGACTGCACTGGCACAATACATACAGCGCCAGTTCAAGGCCTTTTTTGTGGGGTGCTATTGGGTACAACCACAAATCACAGTTGGTGCGTGTCCAGGATACTGTGATCAGTGTGACCACATTTTATAATGAGGTGGAGACAACCAACATGTTGTCGCCCACTCTTGGTTTCACTGTCGTTCAACCTCGTTTTTTTTTCCATTGATTCTTAAGGCAGAAGCAGGCAAACAGCCAACCAGCTTCGCAGTTTCTGACATTCTTGGTCTATTTTTCGGGCCGTATCATCTTTGGAATGATTAGCCAATCATCTCTGCTCCGCTTATATATAAGGGGCAGTCAGATGAAAACGAGACAAATGTGAAAAAAGTAAGCAAGCTCTTTATTAATTTAAAAGTAATCGGTACAACCGTTGATATACTTATCCCGCTGTGGGACAAGATGGTCGGTACCTTCAAGGGAAAATTTTGCGATTGGCTGTGGAACCATGATTGCACCAAGGCGTCCACCTCTTCGTACAAAGCAAATCGATAGCCACAAATTTCTTTCTTCAGAGTTCCAAAAACAAGGAAATTCCATGTGGAGAGATCGGGACTGTATGGAGGATGAGTAACGGCTTCACAGGGAAATTTCCACAGCACACCTGAAACATCCTTCGCAGTATGTAAGCGGGCATTACACTGCAACATAATGATACCGTCCGACAAAATTCCTCCGCTCTGACCAACGCTGCACCGGCAAACACAAACATATTTCCATGAAGGTATTGACCGTGTTGTTATGGCGATTATATTTGAAATAATAAACAGCTACTTACTTGTTACATATACTTCTTTTTCATTTGACTACCCCATATATTTCGCATTCTGCACAATTACGTGCTGTATATCAAAGCAATATTTTTAATTATTCAGTTACAGGACTTTATGGTGAGTAACATGCTCTCTCTCTCTCTCTCTCTCTCTCTCTCTCTCTATATATATATATATATATATATATATATATATATATATATAGAGAGAGAGAGAGAGAGAGAGAGAGAGAGAGAGAGAGAGAGAGAGAGAGAGAGAAATCTGCAGTTGAGATACCAGAAATATTCAAGCATATGGCTTCTTGCTAGAGATGAACCTTTCTTTCTGTTTGCTTGGATCATTAATTTCAGAAGCATTACAGGCAGAAAAGTGGAGGTATGGACTTGTACCACAGTTGAAATAAGCTCTTTGTATATATTTTAATCACGGAACATGTGACATTATCAAATGAACTGAGTTCCTTTAACGCCTTACGAAGCTGACCTGCGTTGAAAATGGAGATGTGTATTACTTTCCAACAGCTTCCATTTCAAAGTATGTTTAACTTGTAACTGGTTTTTGGTCATGCTTGCGCTTGATTCGATTTCGCTTATTGATTATTGGCGTGTAATAGAGTAATAATGTAGCAGATAGAGGACTAAATACAGTACTGACGAGATTTTTTTCGTATGCGACACTTTTACGTTCAAACAGAATATTTTTTCCCAGGTACAGGCTGTTCTGACCACGTTGTACCTTGGAAGACGTTTTCACATTTGGAAACTTTTAATTTTGCGGAGTGATCTTTTTTTTTTGTTTTTGTTTCTGAAACAGACTGCGGTACATAAGAATTGCATGGCATACTTCCTACGCGTCATGCGCAAAATTTTATTGACTCAGCAGTTGCGCGATGTGATATGCCGTTCTTGCTCGCGGAAATCGGAGAAGTAACATTTGTACGTGAACAATTTTAATCGCTGTTCGGGCGCTAGGACCGCTTTTCTCAGCAGCCTCGTCAAGCCGAGAACGACAGCCATTTACGCACGCACTTCAGCCTGCAGCCATAAAACGCCTGACTCAAATCGTGAAAAGTCATGTTTCCAGCGAGCCGGACGTAAGGCCTCGCGAATGTTCAGACGCCTATGCAAGCAATCTTGCGGCCTATTTCTCCACCTCCTCCAATAAAAGCCGGCAATAACTCGGCCTTAATTGCCTTCGTATCCTCGAAAGATAACGTCATACGACCAGAGCTCGCAGCATTCTCTCAGACGGACATAAATTGTCCTCGACTTCCCTCCTTCGCCGAATTCCCCTCGTTTGTTTTTATCGGGGCGATGTAGCAAACCCTCAAAGTCTGGAAAAAAGGAAGCCATTAATCGTCGAAAAAGCCTTAAGCGGTATTTCTCTTTTCAGAGTGTAGCCTGGAAAAGGCTCTATAAAAACGGCGACAAAGAATAAAAAGGCTGTTCTAGCAAACACCCTGATTTTCCTGATAAACGAAGTAACAGGAGACAGCACTCTACAGTGAACGATGCACGCTGCTAGCACGCATAACATCGCGACAATGTGAATAAATCTTCCGCCGTAAGACTATCAGGTTGAGGCAAGTAATAAAAACGTGTTGGCAAACACAATGTCTCTCCGTCAAGTACGCCATTCTCACTGCTGCGTCCACAGAGTAAGCATTAATTAACATCATCGTAATGGGTTCCACAGTCAAGTTCGTAAATAAGCCTACGAAAGGAGCAGCTCCCAGCTCATTTCATTGCCTCTTTGTGACACACAACGTAACTCAAGTCCTCAAGTACATTACTTCCTATTTTACATTTACGATGCGCATTTGTCGCACCTGTAAAATACTCGCAGCAACGGAGTGAAAGGTTACTAAAGTGGATGCCATACACTTCTGTTCTAGTGCGCGTCTGGCGCTAGCCCGCTATTAAACTAGCGGTCCACTGGACCATAAACCGCTAGAATTTCTTCCCATTTCGAAAGCAGCGTTCTGTTCCTTCCGTGAAGGAGTCCGGAGTCCATGTAACGAGCCAACTGAAGATCGTCCAAGCAGCTGCACAATTTCATGACATCAGTACGGGCAGGAGAAGCAAAGTACTGTGGCGAATGTTACACAGCCAACGACATCAGCATTCCGCGAAACATCTTCCACATGACACTGGCCATTAAAACTGCTACACCCCGAAGAATTGCAGGTGATAAACGGGTATTCATTGGACAAATATATTATACTACAACTAACATGTGATTACATTTTTACGCAATTTGGGTGCATAGATCCTGAGAAATCAGTACCCAGAACAACCACCTCTGGCCGTAAAACCGGCCTTGATACACCTGGGCATTGAGTCAAACAGAGCTTGGATGGCGTGTACAGGTACAGTTGCTCATGCAGCTTCGACATTATACCACAGTTCATCACGAGTAGTGACTGGCGTATTGTGACGAGCCAGTTGCCCGCCCACCATTGACCAGACGTTTTCAATTGGTGAAATATTTGGAGAATGTACTGGCCAGGGCAGCGGCCGAACATTTTCTGTATCCAGAAAGGCCGGTACAGGACCTGCAACATGCGTTCGTGCATTATCCTGCTGAAATGTAGGGTTTCGCAGAGATCGAATGAAGGGTAGAGCCACGGGTCGTAACACATCTGAAATGTAACGTCCACTGTTCAAAGTGCCGTCAATGCGAACAATAGGTGACCGAGACGTGTAACCAATGGTTCCCCATTCCATCACGCCGGGTGATACGCAAGTACGGCGATGACGAATACACGCTTCCAATGTGCATTCACTGCGATGTCGCCAAACACGGATGCGACCATCATGATGCTATAAACAGAACCTGGATTCATCCGAAAAAATGACGTTTTGCCATTCGCGCACCCAGGTTCGTCGTTGAGTACACCATCTTCTGTCTGTGATGCAGCGTCAGGGGTAACCGCAGCCATGGTCTCCGAGCTGATAGTCCACGCTGCTGCAAACGTCGTCGAACTGTTCGTGCAGATGGTTGTTGTCTTGCAAACGTTCCCATCTGTTGACACAGGGATCTAGACGTGGCTGCACGATCCGTTACAGCCATGCGGATAAGATACCTGTCATCTCGACTGCTAGTGATACGAGGCCGTTGGGATCCAGCACGGCGTGCCGTATTACCCTCCTAAACCCACCGATTCCATATTCTGCTAACAGTCATTGGATCTCGACCAACGCGAGCAGCAGTGTGGCGATACGAGAAACCGCAATCGCGATAGGCTACAATTCGACCTTTATCAAAGTCGGAAACGTGATGGTACCGCATTTCTCATCCTTACGCTAGGCATCACAACAACGTTTCATCAGGCAACGCCGGTCAACTGCTGTTTGTGTATGAGTAATCGGTTGGAAACTTTCCTCATGTCAGCACGTTGTAGGTGTCGCCACCGGCGCCAACCTTGTGTGAATGCTCTGATCATTTCATCATCAGTCATGAATGCGGCGAGTTTGGACCGAGCAAAGGGTGGGAATTTGTATGGGCGCTGATAACTGCGCAGTTGAGCTCCCCACAAACCAAACATCATCATCATCATGATATAACGCCATTCTATGACGTGGTGCGTCACACAATAACCTCGCTGCTGTACAATGGACGCTCGTGTAGCTGACGTGGGTTTTGCTGCAGCCAATATCGAAAATTCTATCTATCGACAAAGCCGCTGAGATGCAACTGATCTTCATCCGACATCCAACAGGTTGCTAATGAAATTTCGTCGTCGTACAGTTCTGCTAATATGCGTTCAGCATAATGTCTACGCATTAGCAGATCGGTAAGTCGAAGCTGCTGAACATCCTGCAGTTTGTATGCATGGAACTTTACACCCACTTTCAGTATTCGTTGAACACTCGAATGATGGAAATGTAGAGACTCTGCGGGACGTCGAACAGAGCTCTGTGCGCTTCTTACGACAGCAGTTCGCACAGCCCCGATACTGCATCCAGTACGAGCAGTTCGGGGTCTCCCTGCTGATAGCTTCTTCAATGCAGAACCCCTCCCTGGAGGTTATTTCTTCAGTGCAGCACTCGTCGATTCAGAATTGCGGACTGAGGTGTCGATTGCATGCACTGAGGGAACACAGCCATGCCAACCGATACTGAAATGACGCGAGAATTCTTGACGCGCGGCATCCCATTCTTGTAGCAGAGATTTACTGCATAGGCACTCTGATGATATTTGGTTTATGGAGCGCTCAACTGCGTGGTCATCAGCGCCCGTACAAACTCTCAATTTTTACACAGTCCAATTTTTTTACACAGTCCAATCTAGCCAGTCACGAATGATGATGATGATGATGATGATGAAATGGTGAGGACAACACAAACACGCAGTCCCCGGGAAGAGAAAAAAATGGCTCTCTGCACACCGTTCCATTGCTCCATGTTTACTGTTTACTACGAGGGTTATCCGGAAACTAAGATCACAAGGCATGTAGCTTTAGCATGGAATGTCCGTGGGGGAAGTTGGTGCCACTGCCGTGTAGCGGGAAGCCAGCGGAAGGAACGAACATTTGGTGACTGTTAGAAATTAGAGTTCTCATTCCGGCTCCCGCCAAGGATGAAGTGGCGCTGTAATTCGGTGCCTAAATCTAAGGGCATGGACGTCGCTGCGATTCATCGCGAAATTGTTTCATTTTATGGAGGGGACGTAATGTCAAGGCAGCAAGTGACGAAATAGGTACGGAATTTCAATTTTGTAGCGACGGAAAGTCACGATGAAGTCAGAAGCGGAAGGCCGTCTGCGGTGAGTGGTGAAGAAAATTAATGAACATCTCTCTGATCGCCGTTCGACAATTGACGACCTGCATGCAGTTAATCCAAACATTTCACGAACTGTTGTTCATGAAATCGTAACTGATCGACTAAATTATCGCAAGTTCTGTGCGCGATGGATGTCCAAGATGCTTTTTGATGCTTACCGAAGCACACAGTGCCGCTCGCGAATTTCATGACCGTTTTGAGACTGAAAGCGAGGTTTTTCTCAACTCTGTAGTGACATGAGATGAAACTTGGGCATCTTACCTTTTTCCAGAGAGCAGTGCACTGGCGCCAGCCAAAAAGTTCAGGACTCAGCAAACAGCGAGGAAAATCATGGTGTCAGTGTTTTGGAACAGAAAAGGTGTTCTGCTCGTTGATTTTTTGGAAAGAGGTGAAACAATAGATGCTGCAGGATTTTGTGAGACCATGAAGAAATTTCGCAGACTCATACAAATGTCGCGGGGCGGTGACAACGGGAGTCTGTCTCCATGACAACTCGCGTCCGCACACCGGTCATGCAATACAAGAGTTGTTCGCTTCGTTTGGTTGGGATATTTTAAGCCACGCCTCTCACAGCCCCGATCTCGCACCTAGTGACTATCATCAGTTTATTAAATTGAAGGAACATGTTCTTAAAAACACCTTTCCGACGACGACGAGGTGGAAATCGAAGTGAAGAACTGGCTGAAAAAGGCGGTGGGAGAAGTCTACGACACAGTAATCAAAAAACACGTCCCACGGATGATAAAATGTATTCAGGATGTCGATACTTTCCGGATTAGCTTCGTAAATGGCAAGACTGTGCGGTCAGCATTCTACACTCAGCATTCTACACTCATGCTCATAAATTAAGGATAATTGCAGAATATGGTGCCACACAACGTGGCACTACACAAAACTGGCGCTAATAGCATACGCACATAGGGAACACACACGACGCAGATCTGTAAGTCCACGGTATTGGTGATAAGTTGAGAAAACCGTTCCGAAACACAAGTGCTACAAAACGCGCACGTACCCCGACATCAATATGAGATATGATCACCATGCACACGTACACAGGCTGCACAACGGGTTGGCATACTGTGGATCAGATGTTCGAGCAGTTGCTAGGGTACAGCCTCCCATGCTTGCACCAGTGCCTGTCGGAGCTCCTGAAGTGTCGTAGGGGTTTGAAGATGTGCAGCGATACGTCGACCGAGAGCATCCCAGACCTGCTGATGGGGTTTAGGTCTGGAGAACAGGCAGGCGACTCCATTCGCCTGATATCTTCTGTTTCCAGGTACTCCTCCACGATGGCAGCTCGGTGGGACCGTGCATTATTATCCATCAGGGGGAAGGTGGGACCCACTGGACCCATGAAAAGGCTGACGTACTGGTGCAAAATGACGTCACGATACACCTGATCTGTTACAGTTCCTCTATTAAAGACATAGGGGGGTGGGGGGACGTTTACCAATTGTAATTCCACCCCACACCATCAAACCACAACCTCCATACAGGTCCCTTTGAAGGACATTAAGGGGTTGGTATGTGGTTCCTGGTTCACCCAAGATGAAAACCTGGCGAGGATCACTGTTCAGACTATACCTGGACTCGTCCGTGAACATAACCTGGGACCACTGTTCCAGTGACCATGTACTGTGTTCTTGACACCAGTCTTTACGGGCTCTCCTGTGACCAGGGGTCAGTGGAATGCACCTTGCAGGTCTCCGTGCGAATAAACGATGTCTGTTCAGTCGTCTGTAGACTGTGTGTCTGGAGACACCTTTTCCAGTGGCTGCGGTGAAGTTTCGAGCAAGGCTACCTGCAGTACTCCGTGGCCCTCTGCAGGCACTGATGGTGAGATATCAGTCTTCTTGTGGTGTTGTACACTGTGGACGTCCCGTACTGTAGCGCCTGGTCACGTTTCCTGTTTGCTGGAATCGTTGCCATAATCTTGAGATCACGGTTTGTGGCACACGGAGGGTCCGTGCTACGACCTGCTGTGTTTGACCAGCCTCCAGTCGCCCTCTTATTCTGCCCCTCATAACGTTATCAATATGTGTTCTTTGAGGCATTTTCAACACACAGTCACCATTAGCACGTTTGAAAACGTCTGCACACCTAGTCGATTCACCGTACTCTGACACGCAACGACACAATTCTGCGTTTGTGGACTGCTGCCAGCGCCGCAGCACGACGACCGCAGGTCACATGCACCGCATGGTCATACCCCGAGGTGATTTAAACCCGCAAACCGCCCACCAGAGCCTTGTTTCACCATGTATCAGCATTATCCTTACTGCTCTGTAGCAATCAACATGGATTCCGGAAACAGCGATCGTGTGAGACACAACTCGCTTTATTTGTTCATGAGACCCAGAAAATATTAGATACAGGCTCCCAGGTAGATGCTATTTTCCTTGTCTTCCGGAAGGCGTTCGATACAGTTCCGCACTGTCGCGTGATAAACAAAGTAAGAGCCTGCGGAATATCAGACCAGCTGTGTGGCTGGATTGAAGATTTCTCAGCAAACAGAACACAGTATGTTGTTCTCGATGGAGAGACGTCTAAAGAAGGTAAAGTAACCTCTGGCGTGCCACAGGGGAGTGTTATGGGACCATTGCTTTTCAGAATATATATAAATGACCTAGTAGATAGTGTCGGAAGTTCCATGCGGCTTTTCGCGATGCTGTAGTATACAGAGAAGTTGCGGCATTAGAAAATTGCAGCGAAATGCAGCAAGATCTGCAGCGGATAGGCACTTGGTGCAAGGAGTGGCAACTGACCCTTAACATAGACAAATGTAATGTATTGCGAATACATAGAAAGAAGGATCCTTTATTGTATGATTATATGATAGCGGAACAAACACTGGTAGCAGTTACTTCTGTAAAATATCTGGGAGTATGCGTGCGGCACGATTTGAATTGTAATGATCATACAAAATTAATTGTTGGTAAGGGGGGCACCAGGTTGAGATTCATTAGGAGAGTCCTTAGAAAATGTAGTCCATCAACAAAGGAGGTGGCTTACAAAACACTCGTTCGACCTATACTTGAGTATTGCTCATCAGTGTGGGATCCGTACCAGATCGGGTTGACGGAGGAGATAGAGAAGATCCAAAGAAGAGCGGCGCGTTTCGTCACAGGGTTATTTGGTAAGCGTGATAGCGTTACGGAGAAGTTTAGCAAACTCAAGTGGCAGACTCTGCAAGAGAGGCGCTCTGCATCGCGGTGTAGCTTGCTGTCCAGGTTTCGAGAGGGTGCGTTTCTGGATGAGGTGTCGAATACATTGCTTCCCCCTACTTATACCTCCCGAGGAGATCACGAATGTAAAATTAGAGAGATTAGAGCGCGCACAGAGGCTTTCCGGCAGTCGTTCTTCCCGCGAACCATACGCGACTGGAACAGGAAAGGGAGGTAATGACAGTGGCACGTAAAGTGCCCTCCGCCACACACCGTTGGGTGGCTTGCGGAGTATAAATGTAGATGTAGATGGATTTATGAGCATGAGTATATACGTCATTCGGCACCAACTACCTCGCAGCGTTGCCACATCACGTTCCAAAAATTCCCATTATTTTGAATCGCATTGTACAACGACTGCGGTTCGTATTACTGTGGGTCGTAGAACTCAGCAAGTCCTCGATGAATGTACACGCCCTGATCACGCTATCCTACGTTCGAGTACCGGTGGATCACGCGGCTTTAATGCCGGTAAGAGCACTGCCCGCAAAACGCGGGGTTCCGGGTTTTAACGCCAACCGGCCAGACAGTGTTAGCCTGCCAGGAAGTTTCAACAGGAGGATTAGCCGCCCGCTACAGAGGAGTCCGGGGGGGATTAGTCTCGGCTCGGTGCTCCCCGTCGGCACAGAGCAGCGCCGGCCCGCTGACAACTGTGCAGAGTTACGCACGGGCCGCGACGCCGCCGGGTCTGCCGGAGCAGAGTGCTTCCCCAGCGTGAGACGTCGCTTCCCCGGCGCCGCGCTCTGCTGCGCCGCACCGAGCCGGCTGCCGGCTGCTTTTTGCGTTACTCCGGGGGGCAAGTCTGAAACTCGTTCCGAATGAGTCACGTAATTTATGCCCGCCCATTACACCGCGACCTGCCGGTATTAACGTGTCGGGGCACTTCTCCGGCCGCTCGGGACTCGCATCTCGACCCGGCGTACCGGCTGGGAACAGCGGCGGCAAAGTGATGGCGGCCATTGGTGTACTGCCACACGCTCCGACACCGTCACATCCCCCACACACAAGAGACACACCTGCTAGGATGAAGGCCAGCGACAGAGCTATTAGATGGGTTCTAGACCCACTGAGCCCAAGGACCGCGAATGGGTTAGTCTCTTTCCTTGTTTCTATTTTTGGGGTTTATGAAATGAGGGCAGACGTCCTGTGAGTGATGTTATGTCATATTTCTGATTAAAGGAAGTTCAGTGAGGGCTACACGTTAGAAGCTGAATTGCCGGTCGAGGATCATACAGGAAAATCTGGTTTTGGGGTTGGGCACGTTCCAACACTATCACTTCCACCATACGTGAGGAACACAGATGCTAGAATGAGGACCACCAACCGACCGATCAGTCTGATAGGTTCTAGACCCCTTGAGTCCAAGGACCGCAACTTTCTTAGTCTCTTTCCTTGTGTCTGATTTTAGGGTTTATGAAATGAGGACTGATGTCGTTCAAATGGCTCTGAGCACTATGGGACTTAACATCTGAGGTCTAATTTAAAGTGAAGGGAGTTCAATAAGTGATACACATTAGAAGCTGAACTTCCAGTCGAGGATCATACAGCAAAATTTGGTAGTGGGACTGGGGACATTCAGTACTATCACTTCCATCACAGACAAGGGACACATCTGCTAGGATGAGGGCACCGATCAGACGGGTTCCAGACTCCTTGAGTCCAAGGACGAGAACTGGCAAAGCCGTTTTCCTTGTGTGTATTTTTTGTGTTTCTGAAATTAGTGTTAAATTCGTGTGAATGTTGTTAGGGTGCAAAAAAACGGTTCAAATGGCTCTGAGCTCTATAGGACTTAATCAGTCCCCTAGAACTTAGAACTACTTTAACCTAATTACCCTAAGGACATCACACACATCCGTGCCTGAAGCAGGATTCGAACCTGCGACCGTAGCTGTCGCGCGGTTCCCGACTGAAGCGCCTAGAACCGCTCGTTCACCACGGCCGGGCGTTAGGGTGCATTTCTTATTTAACTGAAGGAAGTTTAACAGAGACTGCAAGTTAGAAGCTGAACTGACAGTCAAGGATCAGATGGGGAAATTTGGTTCTGGTGTAGGGTGGAATGGCGCCTACTGCATTCTCCTACAGCATCACCTCCAGGACACATGAGGAACACATCTGTTAGGATGAGGACTCGCCGACGATGGAGCAATATGATGGGTTATACACACCTTGAGACCAAGGAACATGACATAGTCTCTTTCCTTAGATCTATTTTTTGGGGTCTATTTTAAACAATGATTGGAAGTTTTAATAAGGACCACATCTTAGATGTTGAACTGATGGTCATGGATCATACGAGGAAATCTGGTTCTGGAATAGTTAGAATAGAGCCTACCCACGCTCTGACACTGCCGCCTCCAACACACATGATGGACACATTTGCTATGATGAAGACCGACTGATCGACCAGGCAAACTGATGTGTTCTAGACTCCTTGACTCCAAAGACCGCAACTAGCACAGACTTTTTCTTGTGTCTATTTGTGGTGCTTATAAAACTAGTGTTGAGTTCATGTCAGTGATGTTACGACGCATTTCTGATTTAAACTGAAACAAGTTTAATAGAGGCTACATGTTAGAAGCTGAATGCACTGACTGACGACAGACCAATCTGTTGGGTTCTAGACTCCTTGAGGCCATGGAACACGAGCGATTTAGTCTCTTTCCTTATATCTATTTTTGGAGTTTATTTGAAATGAGGGTTGAAGATTTGTGAATGATGTTATACAGTATTTCTGACATAGATTGAAGGAAGTTTAATAAAGGGTACCTGTTAGACGTCGAACTGATGGTCTGGGATCATACAGGGAAATCTGGTCGCGGGATAAATTGGAATGGTACCTACTGCACACTCCAAAACTGTCACCTGTCACCTCAGCACTGCTATGATGTGGAACGACCGACTACCTGACCTACCAAGTAGTCTGATGGGTTATAGACCTCTTGAGTACAACGACATTGACTGTCTTACCCTCTATCAAATGGTTCAAATGGCTCTGAGCACTATGTGACTTAACTTCTGATGTCATCAGTCGCCTAGAACTTAGAACTAATTAAACCTAACTAATCTAAGGACATCACACACATCCATGCCCGAGGCAGGATTCGAACCTGCGACCGTAGCGGTCGCGCGGTTCCAGACTGCAGCGCCTAGAAACGCACGGCCACTCCGGCCGGCTTGGAATCGGTGGGTTCAGGAGGGTAATATGGAAAGCCGTGCTGGATCCCAACAGCCTCGTACCGCTAGCAGTCGAGATGACAGGCATCTTATCCGCATGGCTGTAACGTGTCGTGCAGCCACGTCTCGATCCCTTAGTCAACAGATGGGACGTTTGCAAGATAACAACTATCTGCACGAACAGTTCGACGACATTTGCAGCAGCATGGACTATCAGCTCGGAGACCATGGCTGCGGTTACCCTTGACGCTGCATCACAGACAGGAGCGCCTGCGATGGTGTACTCAACGACGAACCTGGGTGCACGAATGCCAAAACGTCATTTTTTCGGATGAATCCATTTTCTGTTTACAGCATCATGATGGTCGCATCCGTGTTTGATGACATCGCGGTGAAAGCACACTGGAAGTGTGTATTCGTCATCGTCATACTGGCGTATCACCCGGCGTGATGGTATGGGGTGCCATTGGTTACACGTCTCGGTCACCTCTTGCTCGCATTGGCGGTACTTTGAACAGTGAACGTTAAATTTCAGATGTGTTACGACCCGTGGTTCTACCCTTCATTCGATCCCTGCGAAACCCTACATTTCAGCAGGATAATGCACGACCGCATGTTGCAGATCCTGTGCGGGCCGCTCTGGATACAGAAAATGTTCGACTGCTGACCTGGCCAGCACATTCTCCAGATCTCTCACCAACTGTAAACGTCTGGTCAATGGTGGCCGACCAACTGGCTCGTCACAATACGCCAGTCACTGCTCTTCTACATCTACATTTATACTCCGCAAGCCACCCAACGGTGTGTGGCGGATGAACTGTGTTGAAGCTGCATGGTCAGCTGTATCTGTACACGCCATCCAAGCTCTGTTTGACTCAATGCCCAGGCGTATCAAGGAAGTTATTACGCCCGGAGGTGGTTGTTCTGGGTACTGATTTCTCAGGAATTATGCACCCAAATTGCGTGAAAATGTAATCACATGCCAGTTCTAGTATAATATACTTGTCCAATGAGTACCCGTTTATCATCTGCATTTCTTCTTGGTGTAGCAATTTTAATGGCCAGTAGTGTACTTGGTAGTGACATATCATAAGGAAGTTACTTTCGTTCTCAAATTTTTCATACCAGCGTACTTCAAACTATTCCATAGACCAAATGGCACTTGACTCGCTTTAAAGCGCAACAGAAATCAGTGGAATAGGAAAGCAGTCCTTGATGTAAACGCCAGCTCTACAAACTTCGACTCAGCGCTCGCGTGAGCGTGAAAGGTAGGTGTGCCATGGGAGCCACGCAGGAGCTGCCGCGATGTCGTCCCCGGCCTTCGGCTAGCGACTGGCGCTGGAATTCGGCTGGCCACTCCTTCGCAGCCACAGCAGCAGCCGCCGGCGCAGTTACGTAAACCGGGTCCCTCCTGGCTGCCGCGGTACAGGGCGAGCGGGCTCTCAACTGGCCCCTCCGCCTCAGTCCTCGATTCGAGACCATCGTCATTATTTTTCTGCATTAGATCGCTTCCAGTCGGGCAAGTTGAGGAAAGTGGCAACGAAACGACTATTCACGTTCGCGACTAGAAGGTATGAGACTGGCGATAAACCATGTGACTTTCGGAAAAACATCATCCACATTGAAACTTACTGGCAGATTAAAACTGTGTGCCGGACCGAGACTCGAACTCGGGACCTTTGCTTTTTGCGGGCAAGTGCTCTACCGACTGAGCTATCCAGCACAACTCACGTCCCGTCCTCACAGCTTTAATTACGCCAGTACCTCGTCTTCTACCTTCCAAACTTCCTGCGAACCTTGTTCGAAAAAAAATGGTTCAAATGGCTCTGAGCACTATGGGACTTAACATCTATGGTCATCAGTCCCCTAGAACTTTGAACTACTTAAACCTAACTAACCTAAGGACATCACACAACACCCAGTCATCACGAGGCAGAGAAAAATCCCTGACCCCGCAGGGAATCGAACCCGGGAACCCGGGCGTGGGAAGCGAGAACGCTACCGCACGACTACGAGCTGCGGACGAACCTTTTTCGAGTTTGAGTCTCGGTCCGGCACACAGATTTAATCTGCCAGGAAGTTTCATATCAGCCCACACTCCGCTGCAGAGTGAAAATTTCATTCTAGATCATCCACATTATTTCGAAGATTGCAAGAGCCGACAAGTACGAGAATTATCCCACAATCAGTTTGACAGCTCATGCATCCGAGTTTCTGACATGAATAATACACAGAAGAATGGAAAAGAAAACTGAGTTTGTGTTAGATGATCAGTTTGGCTTTATGAAGGTAAAAATAAATGTTATGTGGCTAGGGCCTCCCGTCAGGTAGACAGTTCGCCGGATGCAAGTCTTTCGATATGGCGCCACTCTGGCGACTTGCGCGTCGATGGAGATGAAATGATGATGATTAGAACAACACAACACCCAGTCCCTAAGCGGAGAAAATCTCCAACCCAGCCGGGAATCGAACCCCGGGACCTTAGGATTGATACCCTGTCTCGCTGACCACTCAGCTACCGGGGGAGGACTTAAGGAAGGTAAAGTCACCAGAGAGGCTGTTCTGACGTTGCAGTTGATAATGGAAGCAAGTCTGAAGAAAAATCGAGACACTTTCTCAGGATCTGTCGACCTGCAAAAATCGTTCGACAGTATCAAATGATGCAAGATGTTCGAAATTCTGAGAAAAATAGGGGTAAGATACAGGGAAAGACGGGTAATATACAATCTGTACAAGAGCCGAGAGGGAAAAGTGAGGGTGGAAGACCAGTAACGAAGTGCTCGGATTAAAAAGGATGTGAGACGGAGATGTAGTCTTTCGTCCCTGCTGTTCAGTCTATACATCGACGAAGCACCGACAGATGGATCAAATGGCTCTAAGCACTATGGGACTTAACATCTGAGGTCAACAGTCCCCTAGACTTATAACTACTTAAACCTAACTAACCTAAGGACATCACACACATCCATGCCCGAGGCAGGATTCGAACCTGCGACCGTAGCAGTCGCGAGGTTCCGGACTGAAGCGCCTAGAACCGCTCGGCCACAGCGGCAGGCGAACCTATAGAAATCAATGAAACGTTCAAAAGTGGAATTACAATTCGGAGTGAAAGGATGTGTGAGGTGAGGTTCTAAGAATGTTGAAAATTAGGATATGCTCCTCCTGCTGCTAAGAAGCTACCATGAGGTGAAAGGCTACCCCTCAAGAATAAGACCAAGGTGGGAGAAGCCGTCCTACTTCAAGAGGGCATCAGTCCGCGGCATTTGTGGAAGAAAGCAGTGGAGGAAGAGCTGTGGCCCGGCCGAGATCATAAAAGAAGGGCGTTATTCTCCAGCAGCCAGATAACACGAAGATCTGTCCACCGGTGCAGCTGGTCATCCTTCTCAAAATAGATCAGGGTGGGGAGGATGTTGGGGAATAAGAGACTCTTATGCCGTCTGCTGGTGTTGATACAAAATTGCAGATTGCGCTGCTCTCTGTGTGGCGTTTGTACACAACTGTGAAAAAACTGTATTGGACACCGTTAATAAATCTGTGAGCTTAAGGTGCCGTGCTGATAATGATCGAAGCAGAAGAAATGAATTCAAATTTGTGGTGCGGCTGGGACTCGAAACTGGGTTTTCTTTCTTGCTACGTAGAAATGCTAACCACTACACCACCACACTTTAATGGTCAACATAGCTGCACGAATTATCCATGTTGTACTGCGGTGGTGTAATGGTTAGCATTTCTGCCTAGCAAGCAAGAGGTCACGAGTTCGAGTCCCCGCCAGATCACAAATTTTAATTCGGTTCTTCTGCTTCGATCATTATCGTAGATAATGAAGAGACTTAGATGTCTCAGAGAAAAACATATAATTATATATATACAGTGAAGGCTCACCGGCCACTTCACCATCGTCTTCTTCTGTGCGAATGCACAAACAGTGCGCGAACTCTTACGGGAATCGGCAACGCGCCGCGAGTAATGAGTATAATGGGCGGGGGCACTACGAATGTAGTGCGGGACAATACGTTGAGAATGTGGGTTTCGCGGGAAGCGTGCCAGAGATAAATCCCTGCAGTCGCGCTATCCTCTGTGTCCTCGGTGGCTTAGATGGATACAGCGTCTGCCATGTAAGCAGGAGATCCCGGGTTCGAGTCCCGGTCAGGACACACATTTTCATCTGTCCCCGTTGACGTATGTCAACGCCTGTAAGCAGCTAAGGGTGTTCATTTCATTGTAATTTCATATAATTATATTACCGTGCTGAATTCCTTTAAATGCAAGTGACTAGCAACGTCAAGAGACAGGATTGTTGGGCACAAATTAAGACAAGAGCCGTTGTTGTAAAGGCCAGCTGAATTTGTAGTGAAATGGGATAACTCCAGGGACAAGCTTGGGGCGTAAGTATTTGTTTCCAGTTGGCGAAATGATGCCACGCTTACCACGCCTTGCCGTCACGGATAAGGATCTCACGTCAAGAGTGAGTCATGATTCGCGGAAGAGAACACATTTCGAAGAGCAGTGCGGCCGATTGACGAGGACGATTACAGAATCAGCCGAACACAACGAAATGTATGCGTGATGCTTGAATGGCCTTGTCAGAAGATCTTTTTACTCGTAGCGAGTCTGAGCACGTGTTTCCAACTCGAATCTTCCATACAAATAGATAGTCGAGCAAGGGTGACAGAGCTTCATTGGAAAACCATGAGTTCCAGCGATCTGTGAAGCGACGTGTGACCTATCTGCAATGAATAAAGCAAACGGGTGGTTTTATTCCCCTTTCAGCATCTACAAAAGAGGCGTACGAAGGTGTCTGGAGGCCCTCATGGGGCCGGTAGAGGTAAATACTGCGAATTCCTGTTGGCTGCTTATTCTGCCTCCCAAATTTAATCTGTACTTTATGGCTTTGCTGCTTTGATGAGTTAGTGCCAAGAGCCACGTTAACACTCTGTTTGGAGAGTGTAGCTAACTCCCAAACTTCCAGATGTCAGACATTCGGATCGGTACCAAACGTTGTGTGCGATAGAGTATCAACCAAAACACCGATTTAGTTCGTGCTGTGTGCTGTCGTCCAGTAGAACAAGCGTAAATGGCAATTAAAAGTATCACCAAAACTACGGAGTAAAGAAAAAGCCTGTCTGCGAGGCGATAGCATAAAGGCGTCTGGTATCAGTGGGTTTCGAACTCGGGACCTTAACTACGACAATCTAATGCTCTTTTAATTCAGCTACCAGACACCTTTACTCTCTACTATTAGTGTTTCTTGTAATCACCGTTTACGCATGTTTTACTGGATGACAACACGAATTAAATCGCTGTTTCGGTTGATATTCTATCGACACACAGCGTTTGGTATCGATCCGAGTGTCTGACATCTGGAGGTTTGGGTGCAAGTGACAGTGTGAAATGTCGAAAGGGGACAATCGAGTCGCATTCGGTTGGAACGAGATACAGTTTCTCTTGAGCAATCTGATTTTAGTTTACCGCAGTATTCCTAATGCGCTTCATCGAAGACTGGAAAGATCCCTTCAACAGGATCACGACTGGTCCCTTTCCCGTCCTTATCCATTTCCACGCTGTACTCCATTTGTAAGGACATGATGTCGACAGAACGTTAACTATGAGCACCCTAGCTACCTTTTGATAACTCATTTTAATACACTAATAAGCGATCGCTGTCCGTGTTGTCATTGCCACACAATCTTGCAGGTCGCTAATATATGCCCACGGGCCATTATCGCAACAAGATTGCTTTATCCTCACGAAGTATTAAATTCAAGTTCTACAAGGATGCCGATAACCTTGACGTTGTGCGCCCTCACACCAACATAAAAAAATGATTCAAATGGCTCTGAGGACTATGGGACTTAACTGTTGAGGTCATCAGTCCCCTAGGACTTAGAACTACTTAAACCTAACTAACCTAAGGACATCACCCACATCCATGCCCGAGGCGGGATTCGAACCTGCGACCGTAGCGGTCGCGCGGTTCCAGACTGTAGCGCCTAGAACCGCTCGGCCACTCCTGCCGGCGACACCAACATCATCATCATCACCATCCAATAGATGATGCCTACTAAGCCTCTTATAAAGCAATGAAAAGTGAGACGATTTTCAGATTTAAAATTCTATACAACCGCAGCTCTCGAATCAGTTCGTCTGTAGCGAAGTTCTTCCACGCTGTGTGCACCACATTGCTTGCTTTGGGTCACCGAGGTCAATATACTCGTAACTGCTCCGGTATTTATGTGAATAGCTTTTAATGCACTTCCTGCCGGCCGCGGTGGTCTAGCGGTTCTGGCGCTGCAGTCCGGAACCGCGGGACTGCTACGGTCGCAGGTTCGAATCCTGCCTCGGGCATGGGTGTGTGTGATGTCCTTAGGTTAGTTAGGTTTAAGTAGTTCTAAGTTCTAGGGGACTTATGACCTAAGATGTTGAGTCCCATAGTGCTCAGAGCCATTTGAACCATTTTTGAACCACTTCCTTATTGCAGGAAAGCTAATGATTTGGATGCTTACAGAATCAATGCAAAATTCATGATTGGCAAATATGTTCTACACAAATAGCACATTTTGTGATAATTCAGAGTTCTAAAAATCTATCACTATGCAACGCTGGATCTGTACTACGCTAGAGCACTCAATAGACTAGTTTGGTCAGACGAATAGTGTTTGAAATTTTCTATATTGTGAAACTGTTAATGAATTTCGTAAGGGTAATAGGGAGATGTTAAGATGAACAACTGCAATGTGGTGAACACGACTGGACTGCAAATTGACGGGAAGAGTTGGAAATGGCCTCGCATCTTCTCATTCTTTATAAATACAAGTATTATGAATTCATTCACACTTCGTGAGGAACTAGCGAAAAGAAAGACCATATAGCACATTCAGGGGTACCTTTTCTCTAGTATTACATTGTTCTTAGCTGTGAAGCCTTGGATGGTGGGTGCGCACACAACTGCACCATTGAGGCATGTGGGTGGATCTAATGAACGTCTACAAATAGAGCACACAATAAAAAAGATAACGAGTGCATTTAGATTTTGCTCTGACAAAACTGTGTCTGGTAAAGTAACCTGACTTGATTGGGAAAACGTGCTTTTGTTTCAGGCATTGTCAAAGTCAGACGTCGTCACGGACGTAAGGAAACGTGTGTCGTCATCACCAAAGAGCAGCTGACCTTCAGGTATCGTTGTCAACAATACATGACGACATTAAAAAAGTTTTGAAAATGAAAAGATTTAGTCCGCTGTTTGTGAATGAATTATCTCACATCGACATGAGCAACGAGTTGCAGTTTGTGGTGCTTTGTTTACACAATTCGCAAACGCCGTGTATTGCTCAAGAGAGTTATTTTCTGATGAATGCGCGATATATCGCAATTCACACAGGAAGTACGTATTTTTTTGGTGTATGGAAAATTCATATTAAGCGCAAGAGTTGGAAAGGCACCCACTTCCTGTTACACTGTGAGCCAGGATGTCATCATCATACCCATTTGGACCATCGAAATTGTTATTTTAACACGTTACAAAAGTGGTTAATACTTCAGCTCGAAGACAAGGGAATCGTGGTTCATGTGCGGTTAGAGCAGAATGCACTCTAACACACTTTGCATTCAGGTGCATTAGTGCTTTGATGAATAATTTTGGGGTCGCTTGATTGGGCATGTTCAGCAACACTTCCAGTCCCACTGAAATGGCCGCCACCAACTCCGCACCTTACCACTCCAGGCAACTCATTATGGGGAATAATCAAGTCCTGCGTAGATCGACGTGGGCGCAAGACTAATGAAGATTTGCGGAAAACTGTTGAGGAAGCCTTTCGAAGCATAACTTTTGAGAAGCTCCGCAAGATGTGAAGGAGGACATGGGGACGCGTAGACCTCTGTATAAGGCACGATGGTGAACATACAGAACCGCCGTACATAACACATAAACAAAGATTTGGACTATCATAGAGTTTACTACAGTTACTTCTTACAGTACACTCATTGCGGTTTGTATAATACCTTATTAACAAAATAATATAACTCCTTCTGAACACAAGAATGATCTCGGTTAGCTACAGAAAATCACTAAAAACAAAGCAGACTCTCTCTTAAGTATATATTTTGAAAACAAAAACGTAAAAAGCTTTATTTAAGGATGATGATTATCAGTCTTTAGTAGTGAGTATATCCTCCCCGCATACGGATGAGTTCTTCCACTCTGCGAGGCATGCTCTTGATGAAACCACCAAGTTTATCTTGGGGTATGAGGTTCCACTCCTCAATGGCAGCTTCAGTGAGGTGCTGAAGATCACCAGGTGGATTCGGACGCTGCGCATCCTTTAACAGCTCCCATGCATGCTTAATTGCATTCATGTATGGGAACTGTGCTGGCCAATATCTTCGGTTGATGTTGCATCTTTGAAGATACTGAGACTGGTAGACTACAGTGCCGTCTTGCATTGTCATCGACTAGGATGAAGCTGTCACCCACTTCACCCTCTATGGGGCCTTACAAATCGTTTGTACGTTTGAAGGTATAGGGTACCACTCAAATTGCCGTAGATGGGAATCAGAGTTATTGTCGCCCAGAACATTACACTTATACCTGCAAACGGATGGATTTCCTGAACGTGTCGGCGTTCCTAGTGTCGTCCAGCGTTTCTCCAAATCCTAACACGTCTAGTGTCCGGTCGCAAACCACTCTTGGTCTCGTTAGCAAACATGGTATTATTCCATTCTGCAACGGTCCAATGTTGATGTGAAAAAGTCTACGTCCCTCAACTACGTTGGTTCCGTTGGTTCAGTGCAAAACTTCTCATTGGTCTTCTGTAATGAAGACCATCCTGATGCAATGTTCTGCGCACTGTACGGTCTGAGATATGAATCCCTGCCATCCGGGAGAAGCCATTTCTAATATTTCTAGCACTTGATGTTGGGCACCTGCGTGCAGGCAGTTGGAGATCCTGCATTGGTGTTGTCATACGAGGACGATCACTGCGAGATCTATCGTTCACATCTCCCATCTCTATGTACTTTCTCCACACCTTAGACACACCACTTTGAATGACATGTAACCGATCGGCAACATCTTGCCGCGTATGACCTGCTGAAAGTAAAGCCATTATCCTGACTGTATCAAGTGTTGTATGCCCCTACGTGGCATGTTACTGCAGTGGTAAACACAACCTGAATGAAGCTGTTATTGATACTCGCGGTGTGCCGCTGCGGCAGCAATATGTTTACGACTGGGGACGGTTGCAAAGCATGCCAGTAGTAAACATCGTCCAGTATATGGGCTCTAACTGGATATTGCATGAAGTACCCACGTCAATGAGACCTCAAGTACCGTAGACCACATTGTACGAAAGTATTCCAAATTTTTGTTGAGTAATAGCGTGCAATCAGACGTTAGCTAGTACCTGTCCCCCCTCCACCGACACTCTGCCGTCAGTTGCTCCCCCCCCCCCCCCTTTTCATTATCACCAACTTTAGCACCTAACTAAACCGTAGAATGAAAACCTATTCTTGGAATATTTTTATTTTTAAAAATGATGAAAGATGAATGATATTTAGTTTGTGTGTTTGTGTGTATGGTTGGGTTGGGGGGGGGGGGGGAGGAGGGTGTTAGAATGAATGACAAAGGAATTCGCGATGCATCACAAGTGTTACCCACAACTCCTCCTCAGATGAAGATAGCTATCTACAGCGAGGGTAGACACTTGTTACGAAATATACTTCCCCTGCATTATTCTGTACATTGTGGAACTTGGTTGACCTGCACACTGCAACCCCATTTTAAATCAACCAAGTTAAAATGTGTGCACTGTACTTACTGTTTGTAAATCACTTGATTGCTGTACTCATTACTTCTGAACTGGGAGAAATTGGAAGACTGAGTCTGTTAATGCTTTATGTCTGACCAGAGACACTAATAGTAATAGCGATAGTAATAATAATACTGTCTACAGAACTATAGTAGCCCTTATGTAGTCACTGTTGTGTTGTGCTGTCAGTTAATTCATTTATCTGTTTCGAAACGAACAATGAAGCAATTTTTGAACTACCGCAGGTACTATCTATAGCTTGGTGGAGACAAGTTCTTGAGATATTTAGCATTTGTTACGTACATGTCTCACTTTTATCATCTGCGATGTACGGGACAAAATACAACTTATGTGTGTAGTGGGTGGACTATGTAAGGAACCTGTACTCTCCACAGCATTAAGCTACTAACTGAGAAAAAGTAATTATTGATAACTTATGTATTCAGTATTATAGTCTTACAAAACTGTGATAATTGTATTGTATTGTATTGTATTGTATGGTAACCGGGGACCTAGAAACGACGGAAAGGCTCCGTCCCCGCCGCAGCCGCAGTGGTCCATAACCCCTCGACGACTACCGCAGTCCACTTCACCCCTCCGCCGCCCCACTCCGAACCCAGGGTTATTGTGCGGTTCAGCCTCCGGCGGACCCCCTAGGGAACATCTCACACCACACGAGTGTAACCACTATGTTTGCGTGGCAGAGTAATGGTGGTGTACGCGTACGTGGAGAACTTGTTTGCGCAGCAATCTCCGACATAGTGTTACTGAGGCGGAAAAAGGGGAACCAACCCGTATTCGCCGAGGCAGATGGAAAACCGCTTAAAAACCATCCACAGACTGGCCGGTTCACCGGACCTCGACACAAATCCGCCGGGCGGATTCGTGCCGGGGACCAGGCACTCCTTCCCGCCCGGAAAGCCGTGCGTTAGACCGCACGGCCAACCGAGCGGGAAACTGCGATAATAGTAATGATCTTTCGAAAATAATTTAGTTTCGTGAAACCGTATCAAATCGTTCAGTTTTTACACCTCAGAAAATTTCGTTTCACCCTTCAGGACGTAATTTCCTCCCGTCTAGGAACGACTGAAATATACACTTTTGATGTGGATGTGCCGGGACTTTTCGGATACAATCTACAAATAACGGTTGAAATCGATCTCATATGCCTGCGCACAAAAGGGTTAAAACCAAAGCGAGGAGCGTCTTATCTGCGGATAACGCGTGTTGTGCACAACTGGAGCGGAAGCGCGCTGAGGTGAGTCGGGCGGCGGTCGCCGAGCCGGAGTCCCGGCTCAGTACCCGGGCTGGGTGTGGACCCGGTCCAACCGGTACTCTCTATGGAAATACGCGTTGCGTAAGTTGCGCCGCTCCGACAACTGACTGCAGAGCAGTACGGGCGGGGGTCCTCTGTCACAACAAAATAAATGGCATCTGTTGCGACCGGCGTCGCTCCCACTACACGAAGCAAACTGTTTCTCGCTTCTGTGACGTGCTACTCAGCCTGCATTACATTTCACATAAATCTCCCCATTGTGAATTATTAAACATAAATTTCCTGAATTTCGAGCAACTTCCTAGACATTTCTTACTGGCTTGTTTTCTACTATATTGTTTTGATACCTTCCGTTTACCGTGAAGCGTTATTATCATGACCGCCATATACAGGGCTATTACAAATGATTGAAGCGATTTCATAAATTCACTGTAGCTCCATTCATTGACATATGGTCACGACACACTACAGATACGTAGAAAAACTCATAAAGTTTTGTTCGGCTGAAGCCGCACGTCAGGTTTCTGCCGCCAGAGCGCTCGAGAGCGCAGTGACACAAAATGCCGACAGGAGCCGAGAAAGTGTACGTCGTGCTTGAAATGCACTCACATCAGTCAGTCATAACAGTGCAACGACACTTCAGGACGAAGTTCAACAAAGATCCACCAACTGCTAACTCCATTCGGCGATGGTATGCACAGTTTAAAGCTTCTGGATGCCTCTGTAAGGGGAAATCAACGGGTCGGCCTGCAGTGAGCGAAGAAACGGTTGAACGCGTGCGGGCAAGTTTCACGCGTAGCCCGCGGAAGTCGACGAATAAAGCAAGCAGGGAGCTAAACGTACCACAGCCGACGGTTTGGAAAATCTTACGGAAAAGGCTAAAGCAGGAGCCTTACCGTTTACAATTGCTACAAGCCCTGACACCCGATGACAAAGTCAAACGCTTTGAATTTTCGGCGCGGTTGCAACAGCTCGTGGAAGAGGATGCGTTCAGTGCGAAACTTGTTTTCAGTGATGAAGCAACATATTTTCTTAATGGTGAAGTGAACAGACACAATGTGCGAATCTGGGCGGTAGAGAATCCTCACGCATTCGTGCAGCAAATTTGCAATTCACCAAAAGTTAACGTGTTTTGTGCAATCTCACGGTTTAAAGTTTACGGCCCCTTTTTCTTCTGCGAAAAAAACGTTACAGGACACTTGTATCTGGACATCCTGGAAAATTGGCTCATGCCACAACTGGAGACCGACAGCGCCGACTTCATCTTTCAACAGGATGGTGCTCCACCGCACTTCCATCATGATGTTCGGCATTTCTTAAACAGGAGATTGGAAAACCGATGGATCGGTCGTGGTGGAGATCATGATCAGCAATTCATGTCATGGCCTCCACGCTCTCCCGACTTAACCCCATGCGATTTCTTTCTGTGGGGTTATGTGAAAGATTCAGTGTCTAAACCTCCTCTACCAAGAAACGTGCCAGAACTGCGAGCTCGCATCAACGATGCTTTCGAACTCATTGATGGGGACATGCTGCGCCGAGTGTGGGAGGAACTTGATTATCGGCTTGATGTCTGCCGAATCACTAAAGGGGCACATATCGAACATTTGTGAATGCCTAAAAAAACTTTTTGAGTTTTTGTATGTGTGTGCAAAGCATTGTGAAAATATCTCAAATAATAAAGTTATTGTAGAGCTG
Source organism: Schistocerca cancellata (assembly GCF_023864275.1). Classification (NCBI taxonomy): domain Eukaryota; kingdom Metazoa; phylum Arthropoda; class Insecta; order Orthoptera; family Acrididae; genus Schistocerca; species Schistocerca cancellata. The sequence continues at coordinate 178,377,606 of NC_064632.1, forward strand.
TGAAATCGCTTCAATCATTTGTAATAACCCTGTACATACATAATTAAAAAAAAGTTTTGCATCACCTCGGTTCCGAGAAACCCGGAACCTCTACAGAAAACTGGAATAGAGATCAACAAGAACATCATTTCCGCCCTTTTTATTGCTCAAGTGCGACACATTACATGTTGTACCACCATACAGCAAGACCTTCAGAGATGGTGATGATAAGATTCGCTGATGACATTGCTATCATCAATGAAAGTTAAGAAGAATTACAGGGTCTGCTGAATGGAATGATCAGTCTAATGAGTACAGAATATGGACTGAGAGTTAATCGAAGAAACACGGACGTAATGAGAAGTAACAGAAATGAGAACAGCGAGAAACTTACTATCAGGATTGATGATCACGAATTAAATGAAGTTAAGGAATTCAGCTACCTAGGCAGCGAAATAATCCATGACGGACGGAGCAGGGTTCAAATGGCTCTGAGCACTATGGGACTTAACGGCTGAGGTCATCAGTCCCCTAGAACTTAGACCGTAGCGGTCGCGCAGTTCCAGACAAGCGTCTAGAACCGCTCGGCCACATCGGCCGTCGGACGGAGCAGGAACATCAAAAGTAGGCTAGCACTGGCAAAAAGGGCATTACTGGCAAAGAGGAATCAGCTCGTATCAAACATAGGCCTTAATCTGAGGAAGAAATTTCTGCGCATGTACGTTTGAAGCACAGCATTGTAAGGTAGTGAAGGATGGATTGCGGGAAAGCCGGAACAGGAGAGAATCGACCCTTTGAGATGTGGTGCTACAGAAGAATGTTTAAAATTAGGTTGATTGATAAGGTAAGTAATGAGGAGGTTCTACGGCGAATCGGCGACAAAAGGAGTATATGGAAAACATTGACGAGAGCAGGGGTCAGGACGGTAGGACATCTGTTAAGACATCACAGTATAACTTCCATGGTACTAGAGGGGAAACACTGTAGAGGACGAATACATCCAGCAAATGGTTCAAAATGGCTCTGAGCACTATGCGACTTAACTTCTGAGGTCATCAGTCGCCTAGAACTTAGAACTAATTAAACCTAAGGACATCACACATATTCATGTCCGAGGCAGGATTCGAACCTGCGACCGTAGCGTTCGCTCGGTTCCAAACTGTAGTCCAGTAAATGACTGAGAACGTAGGCTTCAAGTGCTACTCTGAGACGAAGAGGTTGGCAGAGGAGAGGCATTCGTGGCGAGCCGCATCAAACCAGTTAGAAGACTCATGAAAAAAAAAAAAGAGGCATGGGACAGCTCTGCTTTTAATTACCCCCACACTATAGCTAAGTAGCTCATTCAACAGTCAATGCAGTACGGATAACTGAGATATAATTTAGGTTTGGCAACGAGAACTGTTACACAAACAGTTCGGTAGATTGATTCTTCGCCTTCAGCCGAGAGAAACCGCCAGCAGGTGCTACTTCAAGTCACATCGCAGCAGTGCAGCACTTTTGGTGCGCAATATTTTAGCTTGTCAAGCCCTGAAACATTGCTAAGAACTGCGGAGGAGACGATAGTAAACTCCACAGTCAATACGACGGGAAAAGTGTATAGCCTCGAACACCTCAGACGTGTAAGTGGCGACCAACGGATGCCGAATCCTCAGCGACAGGTGCGTACTGTTTACGAGATGTGAATACCTCATTCAATGCTGACTGCGTTCCACAGCGGCTGGCGCGGAGGGCATGGCACAGAGAAGAACAAAGCCTCGCGTTCTGTCAGATCACTCTTCCCAGAACCCGCTGCAGGGGCGCCACGCAAGGAGAAAGCCAACGCAGCGCGTCTCTTGAGCCAGCGCGACGGTTTCTCGGCGAGAGCTTAAGACTGCGCCACAGGGGACACTTGCCTCTCGTGAATCGCCGATACGGCAAGCTCACCGTTCGACTCAAATGATCAGCTCTAGAGATGGTCGTGGTGGTCGTGGTGGTGGAGGTGTCGGCAGAGAAAGGAGAGGAGGGAGGTGGTTCACGTACAGTAGAGCGTCGATTATCCGAACGTCGGTCAACCGAACGACCGCTTAACCGAACTGTGTACTCGCTCGCACCTGTTACTCTCCCACCCTACCGTCCATCATCCCACTCACTCCCAAACCAAGCAATAGATTGCCACGAATGTGATAAAGAAGACGTTCATGAATGGATGAATATCGATGATGTAGATCCAGGACACCAAATCATGCAGGACAGCGAGATTGTAAATATCGTCACTGATAAAGATGACGCCGCCAGCCTCTCATCAATCAGTGCTCCAGAAAGTGAAGATGAAAGTATACCAACAGCTTCTGAGGCGTTCACTTGTTTAGATACTGCCTTGCGATGGTTTGAAGCCCAAGATGAAAGTGACCAGTTTCAGATATCTGTAATGAAAAAAGTACGTGACTTAGCTGCTCGTAAGCGTGTAGCCTTGCTTAGACAGACCAAAATAAAGGATTTTTTTAAACGTTAATTTTGTATACTGTGTGTATTGTTCATGCAAAATGCGTATGTAATATGTATATATTTTTGTTTAATAAACTGTGCCACAAACTATATATTCCTACTGAAGTTGTCTTTGTATGTTACTTTGTAATACTAAAAGAGATGCCTGTTTTTATGAATACATTTACTGTACAGTACTTCTTTTTGGCAAATAAACATGTACAGTTCGATTACCCGAACAAACCAGTTTTCCGAACACCCATGTCCCCCAATTACTTCGGATAATCGACGCCCTACTGTATTTAACACCTGCTGCAAAAAGTAAATTAAGCTGCTTTTACCACAAGAGCATTGCCCATTAAAAAAATGTAAATGTCGTGTGACTAGGGGCTCCCGTCAGGTAGACCGTTCACCGGGTGCAAATCTTTCGATTTGACGCCACTTTGGCGATTTGCATGTCGATGGGGATGAAATGCTGAAGATGAGGACAACACAACACCCAGCCCCTGAGCGGAGAAAATCTCCCACCGGGAATCGAACCCGGGCCCTTTGGATTGGTAGTCTGTCGCGCTGACCACTCAGCTACCCAGGGCGGACATTGTCCATTCATAGATAGAGAACTAAACCATCTAGTCAAAAGTTACAGAGCAATGTAATTCGGAATTTGCCGCTAGATGTCACGAGAGGCGGATTCGGTATAAAAGGAGGCTGGGAGTATTGTGTTGCCTGTAACAGACGTGGGAAGAAGACCTGCCCAAGTGCCTGCCGCGCCCGGACGACCGCAGCATGCAGCCCTTCCTAAAGAAGATCGTGGCGTCTCTTAGGCCGGTATTACACTATCAAATTTCTTTGTCCAATATCTTTTTCAAAGAAATGTGATGGTGTAATAGGGAACTTTGTCAAATGTCGTCAAACATTTGATCACATCTAGGGACTCGCTGTAGATTTGATCAAAGAAGTCGCTTGTCTTCAGTTCACTGCAATGTGGTATGTTACCACGTGGAGCGCTAGCATCGCTGCAGCATTCTGTCGTCTGTAGTGTTTTTATAAACATTGCCGGTAACTACAATTGGTGTGTACCGACAACTACAAAATTAATAGAGATGTATGAAGTTGATGAGGCGCTTTACAACGTGAGGCACCCTGAAATACAAAAACAAATTAAGAAGATTGGAGACCTGACCTAACCTAACCCAACCCTCTCCTGTAGCAAGGAATTGGAGTGTTACAGTGAGCCTGTCTTCTGCAGATATAGCAGTTCTTAAGTGAGTTTTGTGCTTTGTGATATGAGGATTCACTTCACTGAGCACATACAGAAATGTATGCTCATCCATTCTTAAGTAATTGATGTACGACTTGACGTCCTCCACTATAAGCTCACGTAACAAGTTTTGTTGAATGCTTTTATCGTGTCGTCGTAATACCCACGGCTTCACCCAGATACGTTTCCTTTTATTCCCCCGCTTCTCTTCCGCACGTGCACACAGTGCAATTGTGGTACGTGCAACTGCTGCGGTTAATAACAAGATGTTGTTGTCAGCCATCTTGAACTTTGACGAAAAATATGATGTCAGTGTAATACCCCGTTTAAGCGCCACGTCAAAGATATTTGTCAAATATATTTGACGAATATTTGATCACATCTTTGATCAAATGTTTGCCAAAGAAATTTGATAGTGCAATACCGGCCATAGGGACGGGGTGTACCCCCATAGGGACAACCCCTACCCATTCACGCCAGCGGACACCCCGAAGCCCCCCCCCTTCCGCACCAACCGTACGACCTCTGCTGCCACATTCGTGACATGTTGTACGATGTGGTGTCGAGGAAGGAGCTACGGATAATCAACGCCAATCCGATGAAGAAGGAGTAGCGATCAGACAGGAAGAAGCCTGCCCCTGAAGATCTTGCAGTCACTGCCTACTTCAACAAATAAGTAGAGTTATGACAAGTCACCCGAGAGGTCAAGCACATCACCAGAGAAGATCAAGGAGGAACAGCAGCTAGGCTGCTTACCCTTCGCCACGCTCGGGCTCTATGATCAGTCCGTTAGTGCAGTGCAGTGTGTTGCCAGCAGAGAAGAAGTAACCGCAGAATGGATCCGTCAGGAGAGCTCAGTTACTTACGAACATGGGCTAGATATCGTATGTCACCACACTAACAGTACATCAGGGCCATTTCAATCCTTCTAAAGTTCCAAAGTCCACTGCTGGAGATCTGACTATGAAGCGTGAAGGCGAAGGAACAACCACAGGTAAACCAGCATCAAGCAGATCACATGTACTGACGAATAGGGACCATCGAGCATTGTGAAGGGTGGTTCTAAGAAAACAGCACGAAATCATCGGAAGGAATCGCTCGTGAGTTTCGAAGTGCTGCCAGCAGTCCAATTAGCACACTGATTGTGCTTAGGGAGTTACAAAGAATCATGTAAAACGTTCGAGAAGCTGCTCATAAGCCGCACATTTCTACAGTCAGTGCGAGCCCACTATTGAAATGGTGTAAAGAGCGACGGCACTGGACAGTGGCTGAGTGGAAACGAACGATTTAAGGTGATGAATCACGCTATCACCCGTGGCAAGCCAATAGAAGGATTTGGGTGCGACAAATGCCTGGAGAATGTAACGAGCCATCATGTATAGTACCAACAGCGAGGAGGTGCTTTTACGGTGTGGGGGTGTTTTGTGGTTAGGACGTGATCTCCTTATTGCGCTTAGGAAAACTCTAAACGCCGAAGAATACGAACACATGTGACTCTTCAAGCTTTCCCAGCGGATGTGTTGTAAATACAATACATATTTACAATATGAACACATTTTATAGCACTGTATGCTGCGTGCAGTAGAGGAACATTTCTGAGGCGATGATTGTATCAGCATGACAATAAACCATGTCGTAAAGCGTCATCTGATACGCAATGGTTTTGTGGACAACAGCACTCCCGAAATGGACTGAGCTCCCCAGTGTCCAGACATGAACCCAAGAGAAAACCTTTCGGATGTGTCAGACCGTCGACTTCGTGCCAGACTTCAGCATCCACCATCTCTGGTTTCGGCTCTCGAGGAAGAGTGGGCTTGAACCTACTGGTGCCACTTTCAAAGAGGTGTCTTAATGTCTGTGGAGGAATGGCAACCATTCTTCCCCAAGAACCGAGACCAAAGAAGGTAGTGAGTGACGCTTGGATATGGATCACCATCGACGTTCTAATGTATTCCAGAAGTATTCCATTGGGTTGAGGTTGGGCCTCTTGGCAGGCCAGTACATTTCAGGAATGTCGTCCCACAAACCATTGCTTTGTAGATGCTACTTTATGACAGCGTTGACTATCATGCTGACACAGTCGTCGTCTGCGAACTGTTCTTCTACTGTACCCAATACAGAAAGCTGTAAAATATATTCTGGCACTTCACATGACGGCAAGTACCTTTCAACAGGCATTTGAACTCTTGCATCGGATTGGCAAATGGTATAGTGTGATTCACCGTGATCCCTGTCCTTCAGTACATAAGATCTGCTTGTCTTGGTCTGCTTCTGTACTGTTGTTGTTGTTGTTGTTATTGTTGTGGTCTTCAGTCCTGAGACTGGTTTGACGCAGCTCTCCATGCAAGCATCTTCATCTCCCAGTACCTACCGCAACCTACATCCTTCTGAATCTGCTTGGTGTATTCATCTCTTGGACTCCCTCTACGATTTTTACCCTCCACGCTGCCCTCCAATACTAAACTGGTGATCCCTTGATGCCTCAGAATATGTCCTACCAAGCGATCCCTTCTTCTAGTCAAGTTGTGCCACGAATTTCTCTTCTCCCCAATCCTATTCAATATCTCCTCATTAGTTATGTGATCTACCCATCTAATCTTCAGCATTCTTCTGTAGCACCACATTTCGAAAGCTTCTATTCTCTTCTTGTCCAAACTATTTATCGTCCATATTTCACTTCCATACATGGCTACAACACTCCATACAAATACCTTCAGAAACGACTTCCTGACATTTAAATCTATACTCGATGTTAACAAATTTCTCTTCTTCAGAAACTAATAACACTATAATCCCCGCCTTCAAAACTTGCGGGTCCGCCTGTTGTGACATCTACTCCGCGATACTTACAAGGGAACCTCCCTATCGCACCCTCCTCATATTTAGTTATAAGTTGGCACTGTGGATAGGCCTTGAAAAACTGAACACAGATCAATCGAGAAAACAGGAAGAAGTTGTGTGGAACTATGAAAAAAATAAGCAAAATATACAAACTGAGTAGTCCATGCGCAGGATATGCAACATCAAGAATAACATGAGGTCAGGAGTGCCGTGGTCCCGTGGTTAGCGTGAGCAGTTGCGGAGCACGAAGTCCTTGGTTCAAGTCTTCCCTCGAGTGAAAATTTTAATTTTTTATTTTCAGACAATTATTATCTGTCCGTCCGTCCGCTATATTTGCTAGATTCATATTGCCCACGGAATACATCTCACGTATTTAATTCACTCTCGTCCAAAGTAGCGAACAGTCAACTGCCAGCCAGGTAGCCTCGTCAGCAGGAATACTCTCTCTTCCGTGCGCTGTAGTCGACTGACGTCGTGTGTTTCGATGTTTGTTTAGGTGTAGCGTCCCCATACTACGGCGCAGTTACCTCGCATCGGACGGACGGACGGACAGATAATAATTGTCTGAAAATAAAAAAGTAAAATTTTCTTTCGAGGGAGACTTGAACCACAGACCTTTCGTTCCGCAGCTGCTCACGCTAACTACGGGACCCCGGCGCGCCTGAGTTCACTCTCCTTGATATTGCATACCTTGCGCATGAACTACTCAGTTCGTATATTTTGCTAATTTTTTTCATAGTTCCACACAACTTCTTCCTGTTTTCTCGATTGATCTGTGTTCAGTTTTTCAAGGCCTATCCTCTGTGCCAACTTATAACTACATCTGAGGGGGCTGCGATGAGGAGGTTCCCTTGTTAGGGGTGCCCAGAAAGATTTGCTCAGACGGTGTATACCTTTAATTTTGTAGCTCTGGGGATGGCCTCTAATCACCGAAACCTGCACTGATAATTTACATCTTCTCGTAGAGCTTAAAATTCGTTGTCGCGCAGCAATGTGGTTAGCTCGCTGCAGAATAACGAGCATGCTACTCGTTAGCAACATTTGGTGCAGAAGAGGACAAAATATGGACCTTTCAGCAGTGTAAAAGTATCAAATGCTGTGTCGTTTGTCACAGAAGTGAAGATACGTGACCGGAAGTCGTTTAGTGCTTTTTTGTGGCTCTTATGACCTACTATCGCTTCAAAGAAGTAAGTCATTTACATAAGCACGTCAAAGAAACTTTTTCTAAAAAAAGTGACAGGTGGCTGTTTCGACATTCGGTAATTGTATACCCGTACGGGACCCCACAGCTAGTGATTAGGCACGTACCAGACGGGCCGCCTTCGTGTCGCATCGCCGCTTAGATTTAAGTGGATTCCAGTGGAGTGGCAAGAGGCGGACAGAAGACGCGACGCCTGCTTTACGACGCTGGCGTCCTTCACGGCGTCGCTTCCAGGAGCCTACTTCCAGGTCCTGTCGCCAGAGAAAGTGCATTCCAGCCGCAGCACGCAGCACGGCACTAGAGATCACACGCGCGGCTCTGGCCGGCTGGAGAGACGGGCCCGCGTCCCCGCGGCGGCAGCCGACGTCATGGCTGGGATCTTCGGTAGAGGTCCGGCTGGTGACGCCTAGTCGCTATCACAGTAGCGAATTCAGCTCTCCTTATTACTATCGTCTCCTACTTGAGCGTGTACCTGACGAAGAGTCAAAGACCGCAGTGTGTCCCGCTACTGACGTAGTGAGTATCCTAGGCAATTACTTCATTCACTGCTTGCTGCGAACCACCCCAATGCACACTATTTCGGAGGGACGCCTGCCCGTTGGGAAACGTGAATTACGGCAGCACGTGTGATGCATGCGTTTAGAACTCAGGATCGCGTTGGTGCTAGTGTTGATGTTGGTGTCCTTCCTAATGAATGGCATTTTGGAGCTGTAGTCAGATGGCGAACTGGTCAAGGATGCCGTATCCCAATGGACACTATTTCGGAGGTACGCCTGCCTGTTGGGAAACGTGAATTACGGCAGCACGTGCGATGCTCGCGTGTACAACTCAGGGTTGAGTTGGTGCTAGTGTAGATGTTGGTGTCCTTCCTAATGAACGGCATTTTGGGGCTGTGTGAGTCCGATAGCGAACTGGGCAAGGATGCCATAAGTGACGTATACATCTGGGTTGATGTGTTTTGTTGGTGCTAGTATTGGTGTTTGTGTCCCTCCTAATGGACACTACTTTTAAGGTGTTCATGCAGGATGGAAAACTGGGTAATAATAGCAACTGTGATGTGTATGGTTGGATTCTGTGGATCTAAGTTACTCGAGAAGACTGCCAAGCTAGTTTCCACCAGAGAAATTCATCCTTCTTTCTTCTGGGAAAAGCTGACGCTCCTCCAATAAAGCTTTCAACAGGACGTTTCTTGTGTCTTGTTTTTGGTGCTACTGTTGGTGTTGGTGCTCTTCCTGTAGGACATTATTTTAGTTTTTTTTTTATTTACTCGTTTCAGAAACCTACCTTTTGCAGTACAAACAGTATGCATACAGATAAAAAACACCATCGACCAGGTTTCCAAATCAGATGACATTTTCCAGTGTTGATCATAGGATCCTCCGTTGAACAGGTGAATGGACAAAGAATGCACTGAACAAGGTATTCCACAGTTTGTTCTTCTCCACACACACAGAACACTTGCAATCCCCGTAGTTTAAGGACTTCGCCCAACCAGCACCAATTCTTAAGTGGTTGAAGGACCTCCAGACACCCCACTCCCCGTTGTGGCCGACTGTAAAATATTCTCGCGGTTCCATCCAAACCTGTTGGACAGATTTCCTTTGAAAAATTCTTGCCTTCTCTGAAAGGAATTTCAAACGCTCCCGGCGAAGGTTCGAGTCCTCCCTCGGGCATGGGTGTGCGTGTTTGTCCTTAGTATAATTTAGTTTAAGTAGTGTGTAAGCTTAGGTACTGATGACCTTAGCAGTTAAGTCCCATAAGATTTCACACACATTTGAACTTTTTTTTCTAACGCTCCGCTATTTGAGAAAATCCTTTTTTATCATTTTAGCCTAGGTAAACGGCAAGTGAGTTTCACCGTTCTCAGGCTACAGTCGTTCATGATCGGCGGCAGCTTCTCCACGAATATTTGGAGGGGTTATGCCGGCAAGAGAGAAAATCTTCTCAACAACGGCTTGTTTTAAACTCTTTGTCAGCCTGCAAGCTTTGTTCAGAGCAGGGTCCATATTTTTGTCATATTATGATTTATACCAAACACGGGACACATAATCTGCTGCAGAACAACAGAGAGCCAAAGCAGTGGTTCTAACAACTTCTGGCTTGGCTGCCAAGTTTGTGCCTCTTAACTTTCTCACGATGTTATTCCGAGCGCTTGTTTTCTCTTTTACGTTGGAGCAGTGTTGTTTGAAAGTGAGGGAGCGGTCCGGTGTGCTCGCCACTTGGGAAATTGGGTAGTTAGAGCAACTGTGATGTGTATGTGTAGACTAGTGTCGTGTTGATGATCTTAATGTTGGTGTTACTGCCCTTTCTAATGGACATCATCTGGAAAGCGTGCGTGCTAGATCGAAAAACTGGATATCAATGGCAACTGCGACGTGTACCTGTAGAGTGTGCTATTTTCTCGTGGGCGGTAGCGTTTCATGCTGGTGTCGTTCCTGAAAGACACGATTTTAGAGGTCGGTGTGCCAGATGGGAAAATGGGTAGCGACATCAACGTTAATCTCCACCTGCACAGTGTAATAGCTTGTTTTCCATGTTGGCACAACTCCACTAGACAGTGGTGCGACATCAACAGGATTGGCACAAACCATGGTGCTTGCACTCAATGGAGAACTTCAGAAAGCCTCTGAAGAGAACGATGTGGAGTTTAAGAGCAAACAGTCGCCCATCTGTCCCTGGTTTGCCCTGACACGTCCTTCAAGGGTACGTTACAGGACGTCCACAACCTCATAGTGACCTGCGTTTGTAATAAAAGGTGCAATGGACTAAATAGATACCTGTTTCTTTAGCTTAAGTTTTCAACGGTTATTGTAATTTTTAATTTATTTGTCGCACTGTATGTAAGTTCATTCCCGTTATCCTACAGCTCTTTCCCCTAAACGCCAACAACATTCTCTGACGTTCACACACGTCCTAACACATCTTGGCACCACTCTCTCATCCACATAAGATCCTGAATTAGAATTGATATGGCCCAAAAATCACATACTACAGATTCAGCACTTCATCACAACACTCTGCATTAACTTACACAAGGTAATGCCAAAACTCTGTGCTTTTGTTCAGAACCTGAGTAAATATGGAGGTTAGGCCTTGTGTGGATCCAAGAATGTCAAGTTAGATTCCGTCAGAGAAATTTCTCCTTTCGTTCTTCTGTGGGAAGTTGATACTCCTCCACCTCAGCATTCAACAGAACGTTCGACATAAAAAAAAGTAGAATGTGTGCCTTGTGCCGATAAGAGAAAACGCCCTTTCACTCTGGCGGCGGTGCTTAACGAGCCAGGTTTCCAGCTGACACTGGAGGCACTCAAGAGCCATGTTAATCCCATAACATTCAACAGATCCCTCCTACCTACGTGGATAGTCCAGTGCCAGATCCACAGTGGGTTCGAGATCCACTGTGCCATAAGCCTTTCCATAACATCTGCAATGTATTTAATGCTACCAAAGTCAACTAACATACAGAGTGCAGCAACTCCTCTGACATTTGTGAATTGTTCTCAGAACCAGTCTGATGCAATTCAGAGTAGATGGAACGGTCCATTATCTTACTGAAAGTGCAGCTCCGGATTGGGGTACCACAGATGGCCTGTGGCTGCACGGATTTCTGCTTCATTCGCCTATGACGAACAGTTACTCGGTTCAGTCACATTAATGTGATTACCGCCTATGCCCGACGTCAACGTGCAACAACCAATCACAGACGCCAGGTGGCAACACTGCCAGTGGAGGGTATATAAAGCGTATCGGGGGACGCGGAAAACAGTCCAGTCCTTCTCACTAGGGGTAAGATAGATACTGCCTACAAGAAAATTAAAGAGACCTTTGAAGAAAAGAGAACCACTTGCATGAACATCAAGAGCTTTGATGGAAACCCAGTTCTAAGCAAAGAAGGGAAAGCAGAAAGGTGGAAGGAGTATATAGAGGCTCTATACAAGGGCGATGTACTTGAGGACAATATTATGGAAATGGAAGACGATGTAGATGAAGATGAAATGGGAAATACGATACTGCGTGAAGAGTGTGCCAGAGCACTGAAAGACCTGATTCGAAACAAGGCCCCGGGAGTACACAACATTCCATTGGAAGTACTGACGGCCTTGGGAGAGCCAGTCCTGACAAACCTCTACCATCTGGTGAGCAAGATGTATGAGACAGGCGAAATACCCTCAGACTTCAAGAACAATATAATAATTACAATCCCAAAGAAAGCAGATGTTGACAGATGTGAGAATTACTGAACTATCAGTTTAATAAGTCACGGCTGCAAAATACTAACGCGAATTCTTTACAGACGAATGGAAAAACTAGTAGAAGCCGACCTCCTGGAAGATCAGTTTGGATTCCGTAGAAATATCGGAACACGTGAGGCAATACTGACCTTACGACTTATCTTAGAAGATAGATTAAGGAAAGGCAAACCTACGTTTCTAGCATTTGTAGACTTAGAGAAAGCTTTTGACAATGTTGACTGGAATACTCTCTTTCAAATTCTGAATGTGGCAGGGGCAAAATACAGGGAGCGAAAGGCTATTTACAATTTTTACAGAAACCAGATGGCAGTTATAAGAGTCGAGGGGCATGAAAGGGAAGCAGTGGTTGGGAAGGGAGTGAGACAGGGTTGTAGTCTCTCCCCGATGTTATTCAATCTGTATATTGAGCAAGCAGTGAAGGAAACAAAAGAAAAATTCGGAGAAGGTATTAAAATCCATGGAGAAGAAATAAAAACTTTGAGGTTCGCCAATGACATTGTAATTCTGTCAGAGACAGCAAAGGACTTGGAAGAGCAGTTGAACGGAATGGATAGTGTCTTGAAAGGAGGATATAAGATGAACATCAACAAAAGCAAAACGAGGATAATGGAATGTAGTCGAATTAAATCGGGTGATGCTGAGGGAATTAGATTAGGAAACGAGACACTTAAAGTAGTAAAGGAGTTTTGCTATTTGGGGAGCAAAATAACTGATGATGGTCGAAGTAGAGAGGATATAAAATGTAGACTGGCAATGGCAAGGAAAGCGTTTCTGAAGAAGAAAAATTTGTTCACATCGAATATAGATTTAAGTGTCAGAAAGTCATTTCTGAAAGTATTTGTATGGAGTGTAGCTATGTATGGAAGTGAAACCTGGACGATAAATAGTATGGACAAGAAGAGAATAGAAGCTTTCGAAATGTGGTGCTACAGAAGAATGCTGAAGATTAGATGGGTAGATCACATAACTAATGAGGAGGTATTGAATAGGATTGGGGAGAAGAGAAATTTGTGGCACAACTTGACTAGAAGAAGGGATCTGTTGGTAGGACATGTCCTGAGGCATCAAGGGATCACTAGTTTGGTATTGGAGGGCAGCATGGAGGGTAAAAATCGTAGAGGGAGACGAAGAGATGAATACACCAAGCACATTCAGAAGGATGTAGGTTGCAGTAGGTACTGGGAGATGAAGAAGCTTGCACAGGGTAGAGCAGCATGGAGAACTGCGTCAAACCAGTCTCAGGACTGAAGACCACAACAATGTTGTCGTAATGTGGAAACGGAGCGATTGATGACGTCGAAAAGGGCATGCTCACTGGTTTTCGGGCCAAGGCTGGAAGCATTTCTGAACGTCTAATTTGTAAACTGATTGCGCGTTGCTGTGGTATGGCAAAGAGACGCTGTCCAAAACTGGTGCTGAGGCAGTTGTGGTGTACCACGGATGACAGGGATGAACAACGGCTGCAGAGATGTGTACGGGCGAATAGACGTGCAACTGTCGAGCAAATGACTGCCGAGATGAACCAAGAGGCTATCAATAGTGTCTCCGTTCAACGAAGTGCTGCGTATGAGCCTCTGCTGCAGTCACCTGGCATATGCACCCATGCTGACTGCTGTTCACCGGTGACGAAAGATGGAATTTGCACGCCAATATCGCAACTGGGCATCTACTGAATGCCGACAGGTGGCCTTTTCAGAAGAAGTTTTACGCTCCATCAGACACACGACCTTTGGCTTCTACGGCATAAAACTTCTGAAAGCAAACAAGACCTGGGGAATGTTTTCGTGGCATTCCCTGGATGATCTGGTCTTTCTGGAAGGCACAATGGATCCTTGAGGACCATAACCAGCCCTAAACGCAGATTTTCCTCGGCCGCGCGGGGTAGCCGCTTGGTCTCGGGCGCCTTGTCACGGTTCACGCTGCTCCCCCCCGTCGGAGGTTCTAGTCCTCCCTCGGGTATGGATGTGTGTGTTGTCCTTAGCGTAAGTTTAAGTAGCGTGTAAGCCTAGGGACTGATGACCTCAGCAGTTTGGTCCAACAGAAGCTTACCACAAATTTCCAAATTTTACTCGACACAGTGGCATCCACCAGCAGAACGATGCAACATGTCACACAGCTTGCATTGTATGTGCGTGGTTCGTGGATGAGTTTGCCGTACTCCCTTGGCCAGTAAACTTCCCGGATTCAAATTCAATCGAGAATCTGTGGGACTACCTCGATGGCACTGTTCGCGCCACAGCAATGCAGTCGGCATGACTGCAAATCCCTGTGGAGCCTCACTGACTCCCTTCCTGCTCATCTCGCATGGTTTGGTCAGCAAAAAGTGATTACTCAGACTTTTGACTGGAGGTCACATTAATGTCGCTGGACGGTGCACAAGTACACGCTTGCTGTTTTAGATTCAGCCAGTGGCCTGTACCGTATCCTGATTCTCGAAGCATTGGTAACTCGTCAACAGTGTGTGTCAACTGATTAACCGACGAGCGTTTCTATTTTCATACCTGGGCTGCAATTTTACGCTCTTGCAGACCTCTGTGTCCTGCGAGGGTTGGTTAGGAAATTCCCTGGTATGGCAGGTTCGTTTGGGTACCCTTCAGAGAAGAGATGGACTCGGTTAGCACGGTCACTGATGTGTTGGTATTTTACTGTACCAAATTAGCCTAAATTATCGAGGAATATGCAGCTCTGAGGTCTGTCTTTTTACTGTTACAATCCCAAGTAGTCAGTGGCAAGTAGTGCCAGTAATTTACTGATGATGGGAGTTGATCTCGACGATGGCAGTTTGATCCGAACCGACATACGGGTAGACCCATAGCTCAAGTCACGAGGACCTGGACGTTATCACCGCTCAGGCCTGCCCTCTATCCCATCGCATGAGCGACTAATACTTGATGACAGAAAGAAGACCAGACGGTATGTATACTGTTTTGCGCGTGGAACTGTCGAATTATTTCTGTTTTGATCTGGAGTCATGATATCGGCAAAGTGCAATTGAAATTTGCACGTCTGATGCCAACAACTACAGCATGAATTCTAAGCCGGATGTCATACTGCTTCAAGTGAACCGACAGATCCCTTCCGCCTGCTATAGCGTAAATCCATAGGAAAACTTCTGCAATGATTATAGATTTTTGCCACGTACCTTATCTACTGCATAGCGTTGCTGGTCATTTGTGCAGAGGTCCAGCATTCGATTCACAGTAATTCTATGGTGGAAAAGACTGCAACGGAGTCCTTTCCGTCTTGTGAGGCCAAATGAAAAGCTACTTAAACAAGGAAGTGGAAGAATACATACGTACATCTACATATACGGCGACATACATACTCCACAAGCCATCGTGCGGTGCATGTCGAAGGGTACCTTAATAAAGCGAGGGAAAAGCGACTGTCTACAACAAATGCCTCCGTACAGCCCTAATTCCCTCATATTCATGGAACTTACGCGAAATGTACGCTGGCGACAGTAGAATCGTTCTGCAGTCACAAGTTTGTATGTGTGGCCATCCTCCGCAGCAAGCATATAAATACTTGTTTTGCAAATCAAACTGCCTTTTCCTGCTGCTAGTTATTTTATTTCTACCATACGCGTTTCGCCTTCTCCAAAGGCCGGTTCGCTAAGTTTTCGTAACAGTGTTTCGCGAAAAGACGTCGCCTCGATACCCATTTAAGTTTATGAAGAATCTCCGTAATACTCACGTGATGATCGAATCTGCCGGTAACAAATCTGGCAGCACACCTCTGAATTACTTCGATGTCTTCCTTTAATCCGTCCTGGTGGGTATCCCAACTACTCGAGCAGTACTGAAGAACTGGTCGCATCAGTGTTCTATACGCAGTCTCCTTTATAGATGAGCTACACCTTCCTAAACGTCTCCCAAAACAGACGTCCACTATTCGCTTTCCCTGCTGTTGATCTCAAGTGCTCGTTCCATTTCATATCGCTTTGAAATGATACACCTAGGCATAAATCAACACGACTGTGTCAAGTAGCGCACCATTGACACTATACCAAAACATTACAGAATTGTTTTTCCCACCCGTATCCTCTCACAGTCACTCAACGACATCTTTCTGTACACCACGGCACCACCAGCAAACAGCTGCAGATTGCTGCTCACCCAGTCTGTCTGATTATTTCTGTATACAGAGAATATTAGCGACCTTATCACATATCCTTGGGGTACTCCTGACGATATCGTTGTCTATAATGAACACTCGTCGTCGAGGATAACACACTGGGTCCTATTAGTTAAGAAGTCTTCGAGCCACTCACATATCTGGGAACTTAATCTGTATGCTCTTATCTTCGTTAACAGTCGGCAATGGGGCAAGTATCAACATGTTGATGTTGTGGTCTTCAGTCCAGAGACTGGTTTGATGCAGCTCTCCATGCAAGCTTCTTCATCTCCCAGTACCTACTGCAACCTACATCCTTCTGAATCAGCTTAGTTTATTCATCTCTTGGTTTCCCTCTACGATTTTTACCCTCCACGCTGCCCTCCAATACTAAATTGGTGATCCCTTGAAGCCTCAGAATATGTCCTACCAAGCGATCCCTTCTTCTAGTCAAGTTGTGCCACAAATTTCTCTTCTCTCCAATTCTATTCAATACCTCCTCATTAGTTATGTGATCTACCCATCTAATCTTCAGCATTCTTCTTTAACACCACATTTCGAAAGCTTCTATTCTCTTCTTGTCTAAACTATATATCGTCCATGTTTCACTTCCATACATGGC
Source organism: Schistocerca cancellata (assembly GCF_023864275.1). Lineage (NCBI taxonomy): Eukaryota > Metazoa > Arthropoda > Insecta > Orthoptera > Acrididae > Schistocerca > Schistocerca cancellata. The sequence continues at coordinate 178,394,342 of NC_064632.1, forward strand.
TACACACCATACAAATACTTTCAGAAACGACTTCCTGACATTAAATCTATAATCGATGTTAACAAATTTCTCTTCTTCAGAAACGCTTTCCTTGCCATTGCCAGTCTACATTTTATATCCTCTCTACTTCGATCATCATCAGTTATTTTGCTCCCCAAATGGCAAAACTCTTTTACTACTTTAAGTGTCTCATTCCCTAATCTAATTCCCTCAGCATCACCCGACTTAATTCGACTACATTCCATTATCATCGTTTTGATTTTGTTGACGTACGTCTTATATCCTCCTTTCAAGACACTGTCCATTCCGTGCAACTGCTCTTCCAGGTCCTTTGATGTCTCTGACAGAATTACAATGTCATCGGCGAACCTCAAAGCTTTTATTTCTTCACCGTGGATTTTAATTCCTACTTCGAATATTTATTTTGTTTCCTTTACTGCTTGCTCAATATACAGATTGAATAACATTGGGAATAGGCTACAACACTGTCTCACTCCCTTCCCAACCACTGCTTCCCTTTCATGCCCCTCGACTCTTATAACTGCCATTTGGTTTCTATACAAATTTTAAATAGCCTTATACTCCCTGTATTTTACCCCTGCCACCTTCAGAATTTGAAAGAGAGTATTCCAGTCAACATTGTCAAAAGCTTTCTCTAAGTCTACAAATGGTAGAAATGTAGGTTTGTCTTTCCTTAATCTATTTTCTAAGATAAGTCGTAGGGTCAGTATATGCTCACGCGTTCCAACATTTCTACGGAATCCAAACTGATCTTCCTCGAGGTCGGCTTCTACTAGTTTTTCCATTCGTCTGTAGAGAATTCGTGTTAGTATTTTGCAGCCGTGGCTTATTAAACTGATAGTTCGGTAATTTTCACATCTGTCAACCCTCTTTCCTTGGGACTGGAATTATTATACTCTTCTTGAAGTCTGAGGTTATATCGCCTGTCTCATACATCTTGCTTACCAGATGGTAGAGTTTTGTCAGGGCTGGCTCTTCCAAGGCTATCAGTACTTCTAATGGAATGTTGTACCAACATAACCAGTCAAAATGACATCACACGTAAAAACCTAAACGAGGTTGGGAGCCTCGCGACATTTTATTTATTGTAGTGGCAAAATGACTAGTTGTGGGTCGCACAGCGGGCCACGCTTGGCTGTAGCAGGCGCCAGGGAGGGCGTCAGCACGGTAGTACAGCGCTGCACTTGGACCGCTTCCCTGCCACGCGACAGCGCGAGTCGCTCTGTTGGGAGGCCGTTCTGGCCACACAGACCATCAAGGTCTCAGTCTGCAGGCTGTGTGCTGACACAGCTTTAAAAGCAAACTGGCAATTCAGTTGTGACAGATTCACAGAAATATTTAAAATGTTCTTAGTTGAAATTAATTATTACTGAAGTTGGCTGATATACGTGTATAACCTGACAAAAGAAGTTAAGTATCCAGAAAGCGAGGAGGAAACGAAATGAAACATTCGCGAGTAGAAAGAGTAAGTGATGTTATTCCACTGATTATAATATCGAGTCAGATTTACAAAGAAATTGCTAGTATGAATCCACTTATCAGTACGAGGTTGCACCTCCTCTGGACTCGAAGCGTATGCTGATTCGGGTGTGAGGTAATGGTTTGTGGACACTAACATTCGTGAATTGGATTGATCCGCCCAGAATCCCAACCTGAAGGCAATAGAATATCTGCGGGATGCATCTCGTGGAATGAAAACAGCAAACAGGTTTATGTAAGATCCTTTATTTGGGACCACAACCGGTCTCGTAAATTAAAGCCACAAATTTAGGTGTGTATATAAGTTACGTCGTATGAGATTCAAATGTGGGGAGGGATAGAATACTCAACATCCACAGTTAATGAGTGTTGGGTCTTCGACCCATCACCACAAAAATGGTTCAAATGGCTCTGAGCACTATGGGACTTAACTGCTATGGTCATCAGTCCCCTAGAACTTAAGACTCCGTGCCCGAGGCAGGATTCCAACCTGCGTGCATAGCGGTCGCGTGGTTCCCGACTGTAGCGCCTAGAACCGCTCGGCCACTCCGGCCGGCCCCATCGCCACATTCGAGTCTGATATGACGTCATTTACATACCCACCTGAATTTGTGGCTTTAAGCTACAAAACCGGTTGTGGCCAGAAAAAAAAGGATCTTACATACAGCTGTTTGCGTTTTTCTTTCCACAAGATGTACATCCACAGCTGTGAATTCCGTGAACACAAAGTCGTTTGCATGTCGAGTTCGCTGCTTTTCCGGGATTCCAACGTTACTGGCCTCTCTTGTTTCGGCTCTTGAGGACGAACGCGTTGCCACTCCTCCACAAGAATTCAGACACATCAATGAAAGTATCCCTAGCAGAGTTGAAGCCATTCCAAAGGCGAATGGTAGACACATCCCAAAATGTCCACTGACACGTGTCCCGATACTATTGGTCAGAGAGCGTACATGGCCACAGATGTAAAACGGTCATCCAATTTCGAGAGTAGCTCGAGCATGCACCCGTCTACGACGCTATTCTGGAGGTAACAGCCTCTCACCAGCTTTGCGAGCTCTTGGTAGTCCCTGTGCAAGTCCGTTTGTGCACCAACTGGTGACCAACTGGCGGGCAGTGAGCTAGCTGGTCAGGCCCGCAGCGGCAGCGGCGGTGCCCGCAGTGGGTAATGAGTCAGGGCGCAAGCACGAGGCGGCCGCCGGCCGGAATGCCAGTCGCAGAACCTGTTTGGAGCGGAGGCGCGCCGGTTCCCGCCGGGAGACGAACCCTGCACCTCCGGCCCCCGCCGATTGCATCAGCCGGACGCATTAACTGCGCCCGGGCAGCCGTCGCTGGTCCAGCGGGCGAATCCCGTCGCAAACAGTGGACGGAGAGGACCGTCGATTCACACTGGAATCACGGAACTTTATAACATCACACAGTGCGTTTCAAATGGCGGCATCCGCACAAAACGTCAATGGAACGGTGCGTCAACGTAGAGATTGTCAGGAAGCAAGTTTGGAAAGTGTATAAAGTTTTCTCGCCGCGTTATATCTGGTTAAAATTTCGAGCAAAACATCGAAATCCTTCATCGTCTTCTTCACGAACAGCTGAACAGTGAATATGAGGAACGTTCCACGTGTGAAATGTGACATTTGTGAGGAAAAAAGTGGTATCAATGCAAGTAAGACTCGCGCACCAACCGTACCGTACAAACTTAATTACACTACTGTCCATTGAAATTGGAACACCACGTAGATGACGTGCTACAGACGCGAAATTTAACCAACAGGAAGAAGATGTTGTGATATGCAAATGATTACCTTTTCAGAGCATTCACACAAGGTTGGCGCCGGTGGCGACACCTATAACGTGCTGACATCAGGAAAGTTTCCAACCGATTTCTCATACACAAACACCAGTTGACCAGCGTTGCCTGGTGAAACGTTGTTTTGATGCTTCGTGTAAGGAGGAGAAATGCGTACCATCACGTTTCCGACTTTCATAAAGGTGGGATTGTAGCCTATCGCGATATTGCTGCTCGCGTTGGTCGAGACCCAATGACTGTTAGCAGAATATGGAATCTGTGGGTACAGGAGGGTAATACGGAACGCCGTGCTGGATTCCAACGGCCTCGTATCATTAGCAGTCGAGATGACAGGCATCTTATCCGCATGGCTGTAACGGATCGTGCAGCCACGTCTCGATCCCTGAGTCAACAGGTGGGGACGTTTGCAAGACAACAACCATCTGCACGAACAGTTCGACGACGTTTGCAGCAGCATGGACTATCAGTTCGGAGATCGTGGCTGCCGTTACCCTTGACGCTGCAGCACAGACAGGAGCGCCTGCGATAGTGTACTCCACGACGAACCTGGGTGCACGAATGCAAAAAGTCATTTTTTCAAATGAATCCAGGTTCTGTTTACAGCATCATGATGGTGGCATCCGCGTTTGGCGACATCGCGGTGAACGCACATTGGAAGCGTGTATTCGTCATCGCCATACTGGCGTTTCACCCGGCGTGATGGTATGGGGTGCCATTGGTTACACATCTCGATCACCTCTTGTTCGCATTGACGGCACTTTGAACAGTGGACGTTAAATTTCAGATGTGTTACGACCCGTGGCTCTACCCTTCTTCGATCCCTGCGAAACCCTACATTTCAGCAAGACAATGCACGACCGCATGTTGCAGGTCCTGTACGGGTCTTTCTGGATTCAGAAAATGTTCGACTGCTGCCCTGGCCAGCACATTGTCCAGATCTCTCACCAATTGAAAACGTCTGGTCAATGGTGGCCGAGCAACTGGCTCGTCACAATACGCCAGTCACTACTATTGTTGAACTGTGGTATCGTGTTGAAGCTACACGTGCAGCCGTACCTGTACACGCCATCCAAGCTCTGTTTGACTCAATGCCCAGGCGTATCAAGGCCGTTATTACGGCCAGAGGTGGTTGTTCTTGGTACTGATTTCTCAGGATCTATGCACCCAAATTGCGTGAAAATGTAATCACATGTTAGTTCTAGTACAATATATTTGTCCAATGAATACCCGTTTATCATCTGCATTTCTTCTTGGTGTAGCAATTTTAATGGCCAGTACTGTATTTATGTAGTTAGCTCCTCCATCCCGGGAATTGCGAATCTCGGCCATTTTTGCCTGTAACCGATATCGATATATGCGTGCTATACAATGATCAGCCACAACATAATGACCACCTATCTAATAGCCGGTATGTCCACGGGTAACACAGGCGACGCGCCGTGGCACGGAAGCAATGACGCCTTGGTAGGGCGCTGGAGGGAGTAGACACCGCATGTGCAAACGCAAAGGTCACCTAATTGCCGTAAATTTCACGGAGGGGGTGCATCGTCTTCTATCGCGCTCACTGATCTTGTGGAAGTAGGTTTTTGTGTTTTCTCACTCCTTATTGTCTTATTTGTGTATTACATGGTTTTCGTGACACACAGAGAAGGTTGCATGATGACTTGGATGTTTTTCGTATGAGTTTTCTTGCACATAAGTATTCCACATTAAACCAGAAAATCTAATGACATAATCGCATAATTCTTTCCATGTACTCGTATTTCAGTTGCCTGCACGCCAAAGGAACGAAATAAATTATTTCATCTTCCGTGCACTCACGAGTATTCTCAGATTATATCTCATACGATACGCTTCTAAATATATATGACGAAAGTGAAAACATGTTTGCATGCATGAAGGTGGACTGCTATTTATTGGAAATTTGTGGGAAAAATGTCCAGTCTTCAAAGGTATTCGTCGTTCTAAGACGTGCCGTTAAACTCCTGCAGCAGAATGTGAACACGTACGGTGCTCGGGTAAAACAAGGAGTTTATTGGCCGTGCCTGTGTTTACGGTATGCAGTCTCTCTCCGCTCACAGAAATGCCGCCAGGCGACGACTCGGCACGCTTTTCAGAAACTTTTTGCTAGCTACGCGACGAGTAGCTTTCGTGTTCATTTTATACACTTACCCATTTAGTTTTGAGTTGTAAATTGTATGTTTGCTACACCTGGAAATTTTATTATCATCTGTGTTAACTTACTCTGCCAAAGTGTATGTTCTATGTATGTGAAATAACCCATCGAGTATTTCCTTATTTACAGCTTTACGTACTATTACCCCATCATCGATTGCGCCAAACTACATTTAGCGAACCGACACGATTCAGCAATATGTGTCACGTGTGGACCCAGTCGTATCGAAGAAATATTCCACTTCCAAGCATTTATCATTTTTCTGTAGACCACGATCAGTAAGAAATACCATTCTTTCGAAAATCTCTTACTTATTCTCGTTTCAAAACTGTTCGCTGTAAAACACCAATTTCTGATAACCTCTCAGTTAGAGATTTCAGTCATAACATCAGACTTTTTGGAGACAATGCAGTTGTGTGTGAAGGAATGTTGTAAAAATTGTAATAAAATAGTCAGATGTAGGTAAAACATAAATTTAGGTGATAATCTGAGCAGCCACCTTAGATTGTTTGCAGATGACGCTGTAATTTACCGTCTAGTCAAATCATCAGACGATCAGTTCCAATTACAAAATGATCTAGAAAGAACTTTTTATGGTGCGAAAAGTGGCAACTGGCACTAAACAAAGAAAAGTGCGAGGTCATCCGCATGGGTACTAAAAGAAATCTGATAAATTTTGGGCTGTCAATTCGACTAAATACGTAGGAATTACAATTACGAACAACTTAAATTGGAAAGACCACATAGATAATATTGTGGGGAAGGCGAAACGAAGACTGCGCTTTGTTGGCAGAACACTTAGAAGATGCGACAAACCAACTAAAGAGACAGCCTACATTACACTTGTCCATCCTCTGCTGGAATATTGCTGCGCGGTGTTGGATCATCACCAGGTAGGATTGACAGAGGACATCGAAAAAGTGCAAAGAAGGGCAGCTCGTTTCGTGCTATCGCGCAATAGGGGTGAGAGTGTCACTGATATGATACGGGATTTGGGGTGACAGTCACTGAAACAAAGACGGTCTTCTTTGCGGCGAGATCTATTTATGAAATTTCAATCACCAACTTTTCCTTCAGAATGCGAAAATATTTTGTTGACAACCACCTACGTAGGGAGAAATGGTCATCATATTAAAATAAGAGAAATCAGAGCTCGAACGGAAAGATTTAGGTGTTCCTTTTTCCCACGCGCCATTCGAGAGTGGAATGGTAGAGAAGTAGTATGAAAATGAACCCCCTACCAGGAACTTAAGTGTGAACTGCAGAGTAACCATGTAGATGTAGATGTAGATGTACAGAGAAGGGTAACTAGCTCTCAATTTAGAGAAGTATAAATTTATGAACTTCGTGAAACGTAAAACTGCACTGTCATTTGTCTCCATAAATAATAAGTCTTGCGTCAGGTGGGGAGGGTGGTTGGGGGTGGATATAATTATGTTTATGAAACACCACAAATACAACACGTTACCATGCCTAACTCGGTGCAGAAAAACTGTTGGCATTTAAAACAGTTTTCAGTCATGTCAGAACGGATGGATACAGATTTTGTACGTTTAAAAGGAAATCTCACACAATTCTTCCTGCAAAGGTAACGATGATGGAGGTGGACAGCCATCACACACCATTTTCTCCAGAGTAGACAACACTGAGATCTGGTGACTGTGGGGCTACGAGACATTTTATCCTCGTGCCCACAAAACCAATCCTGGGCGATGTGAGCGGTGTAAACAGGAGCCCTATCGCCTTGGAACTCCGCTGGGAAACAAGTACTGTAGCGTAGGATGAACCTGATCAACCAAAATGATCACATAATCCCTGGCAGTAATGCGACCTGGGGCCAATGGAATACCACAATATGGCTGTCCAAATCATCAGCGAACGCCCACCTCCACCGTATTCCACTCTTGGGACGTGAACTAGGCCAGGACTTGGAAACAGTTTGAAAGATGACGCATCCGACCAAATGACTTTTCCATTGCAGTGTAGTCCAGCAGTTATAACTTCAACACTGCGTCTGCCTGTTACGGGCATTTGCATTGCTCATGTTTGGTCCTAAAATTCCACTTCGCCCTGCAATCCCCTGGTTATGGAGCCCTCCCCGTGTTGTTTTGCTGCCGATAGTGTTCGCGAGCGCGACATTCAGTTCTGCAGTGACTTTTTTTAGGTATCTTCCTCTTATTTTTCGTCACAATCCTCTACAGTCATCGTCTGTCACGGTCACTCAACACACATTTTCGTCCGTGTTGTGACTTAGCGGACCATTTCTTTGTATGCAGTATAAATCTTGGATGGGATGCCTCTTGAAACACCAAACATTTCGGCTACCAAGATTACGGAAGCATCTACCACACGTGCAGCAACAATTTGCCAACGTTAGAAGTCACTTAGCTCCGACATAATGCACTCACAACCCTACAGAGCACTGTTCCCACGACTGACAGTTGCGACGTATTGACGACAAAGCGCAGGGTACGTTCGTGGTCAAATACAACCTTTAGTCTTAACTAGCATCTGCATTTATCTTCAAACATGCGTTTTATGTCCAACCCCTGTATGTTAACAATGCGTTCTCATTCGAGGAAAATAAATGGTAATAGCTACAACACAAAGGTCGTGTTAGATTATGTTTCCGTGTATTGTGCAGACATTTTTGTGATAAGAATTCTGCTGTTTTTAATTTTTTTCTTGGTTTCATGAGCGTTGAAATGTATTCTTTTCCTTTAATCGAGTCAATGAAGTTTTCGAAATAGTTCTTGTAATTTAGTTCCGTCTCTTCATCAAAAATTTCGTTCGGACACGCCTCTGTATAGCCAACGGTCTCGCCGCAGTGCTAACAACGGTTCCCGTCACATCACCGAAGTTAAGCGCCGTCGGGTTGGGCTAGCACTTGGACGGGTGACCATCCGGTCTGCCGAGCGCTGTTGGCAAGCGGGGTGCATTCAGCAGCCCTTGTGAGGCAAACTGAGGAGCTACTTGGTTGAGAAGTAGCAACTCCGGTCTCGTAAACTGACATACGGCCGGGAGAGCGGTGTGCTGACCACGTGCCACTTCATATCTGCATCCCGTGACACTTGTGGGTGACGATGACACGGTGGCCGGTCGGTACCGTTGGGCTTTCATGGCATTTTCAGGTGCAGTTTAGTATTTCTGCGTTTGTATGGATACATACACTCCTGGAAATTGAAATAAGAACACCGTGAATTCATTGTCCCAGGAAGGGGAAACTTTATTGACACATTCCTGGGGTCAGATACATCACATGATCACACTGACAGAACCACAGGCACATAGACACAGGCAACAGAGCATGCACAATGTCGGCACTAGTACAGTGTATATCCACCTTTCGCAGCAATGCAGGCTGCTATTCTCCCATGGAGACGATCGTAGAGATGCTGGATGTAGTCCTGTGGAACGGCTTGCCATGCCATTTCCACCTGGCGCCTCAGTTGGACCAGCGTTCGTGCTGGACGTGCAGACCGCGTGAGACGACGCTTCATCCAGTCCCAAACATGCTCAATGGGGGACAGATCCGGAGATCTTGCTGGCCAGGGTAGTTGACTTACACCTTCTAGAGCACGTTGGGTGGCACGGGATACATGCGGACGTGCATTGTCCTGTTGGAACAGCAAGTTCCCTTGCCGGTCTAGGAATGGTAGAACGATGGGTTCGATGACGGTTTGGATGTACCGTGCACTATTCAGTGTCCCCTCGACGATCACCAGTGGTGTACGGCCAGTGTAGGAGATCGCTCCCCATGCCATGATGCCGGGTGTTGGCCCTGTGTGCCTCTGTCGTATGCAGTCCTGATTGTGGCGCTCACCTGCACGGCGCCAAACACGCATACGACCATCATTGGCACCAAGGCAGAAGCGACTCTCATCGCTGAAGACGACACGTCTCCATTCGTCCCTCCATTCACGCCTGTCGCGACACCACTGGAGGCGGGCTGCACGATGTTGGAGCGTGAGCGGAAGACGGCCTAACGGTGTGCGGGACCGTAGCCCAGCTTCATGGAGACGGTTGCGAATGGTCCTCGCCGATACCCCAGGAGCAACAGTGTCCCTAATTTGCTGGGAAGTGGCGGTGCGGTCCCCTACGGCACTGCGTAGGATCCTACGGTCTTGGCGTGCATCCGTGCGTCGCTGCGGTCCGGTCTCAGGTCGACGGGCACGTGCACCTTCCGCCGACCACTGGCGACAACATCGATGTACTGTGGAGACCTCACGCCCCACGTGTTGAGCAATTCGGCGGTACGTCCACCCGGCGTCCCGCATGCCCACTATACGCCCTCGCTCGAAGTCCGTCAACTGCACATACGGTTCACGTCCACGCTGTCGCGGCATGCTACCAGTGTTAAAGACTGCGATGGAGCTCCGTATGCCACGGCAAACTGGCTGACACTGACGACGGCGGTGCACAAATGCTGCGCAGCTAGCGCCATTCGACGGCCAACACCGCGGTTCCTGGTGTGTCCGCTATGCCGTGCGTGTGATCATTGCTTGTACAGCCCTCTCGCAGTGTCCGGAGCAAGTATGGTGGGTCTGACACACCGGTGTCAATGTGTTCTTTTTTCCATTTCCAGGAGTGTATTTTGAGTACATCCAGGATATTCATTGTAGTTTCTTTGGATACACGATGTAGAATTTTCATTGCGTTTTCTATTCATTCCGCTTTGTGTTTCTGGATGCGTAAGTGCACGTAAAATGTAGATTGATTTCTTTCACAATTCCGAGTATGTTCTCTGAACCTAACTGCACAGTAACTACCTATTTGTCCGATGCCAATTTGGTTATAATCATCGCATGGGAGCTTATATATTCCTGGGTTCTAGAAAATTCAGATTTTTGCCTTTCCTGATTGTACTTTTTTGCATTTTCACCTCTGGTTTATTTTTTAAACAGATGTATAGTTTTCCTTAAATTTGTCCAATGTATAATGTGGTGTGTGATTTTTCTTCTCTTTTCAGCGTTGAATTTTGTGTTTTTGGTTACTTGCATTGTCCAAATAGTCTCAGCATTATTGCAAGGTTAAAAGCATTCTGCTGTGCTGTAAATCGTGATGTACCATTTACTTCAGCGTTGCGTCAGTGTCGAGCGGTAAGCTCGTGATTCGGTTGATCTTCGGGCTAAAGGATGCATGTTTATGCGAATTTGGATGAGGGAGTGATTGGTAATGATAATGTATGTCGTAATGGGTTTCCTACACACTTGTTATTATTATTGCCTATTATCTGGAAACTATGACTAGTTTTATTCTACTTCTATCGTGAATTTTGCTTTAGGGTGTAAGCTGTTCCATTTTTGGTGCATCATTTGTATATCATTGTCATCGCCATTTACAAATAGCAACGTGTCGCTTACGGATCTGTGGTTGTATATAATTTTATCTTAAGTGGGCCAGTTGGAACTGAGGCCCCCTGCAGAAAAGAAACTTTGGGTTGGGTTGGGTTGTTTTGGGGAAGGAGACCAGACAGCGAGGTCATCGGTCTCATCGGATTAGGGAAGGAAGTCGGCCGTGCCCTGTCAAAGGAACCATCCCGGCGTTTGCCTGGAGCGATTTAGGGATCAGGATGGCCGGACACGGGATTGAACCGTCGTCCTCCCGAATGCGAGTCCAGTGTCCAACCACTGCGCCACCTCGATCGGTAAGAAACTTTGGGAATGAATCAATTATGGTTCAACAAGTACCCTCTGCCATACACTTCATAATGATCTGCAGCATACAGATGCAGTTGCAGGGATACTGGCGAACTCTGGGCGTATTAGCAACTACCACAACAATGAGCTCTAGCGAGAGTTAGGCGACACTGCAATGGCAAAGATCTAGTTATCGTACGGAGTGTGGCGAGATTCAAAACAGGCCTGAACGCTCAACTTGTAACGAGAGGCGAAGTCGGCGCTGTCGTGTCCAGCACCGCCGGCTACCGCTGGTAACGGAACTCGTAACTGCGTTGAAGGCCTTGTCCATGAGGTGTCTGTGGGAAGCAGAACGAAACGACACGCCACGCAACTACCTCGAAGTAGGACCGCTACCGCGCCGCCGCTAGCCGAAATTGTCGAACGCTCGGAGAGAGCTTATAATATGTCCGCTGGGCACTAAGTTCCTACGATGTTAACACCCGTCAGCTTTCCCTCGGGTGATATCTTACATTATCCCCACTACGGTGAAACGAGTTCCTGCTGAAGCGTCATTAGACTGCGGGATTTGTATTTCTCCAGCATTCGGCAAGGGCGTTGAATCGTTAAAATATTTGAGTGAGGCGTTCTTCTCAATTTTATTGCCTTGGCGTTTGCAGACAACCTGCTTTGTTGACGGGTTATAATTCTTTCAGTTATGTTTCGCCTTAAATCTCTTTCAGCACAGGTGGCAGCAGAGTACTATTTTTTTCGATTATTTCATGTCATCAGAAATGTCATCATACTAAGCTTTCCGTTACAAAAAATAAATTTGTCCCCCATATCCAAGTTCAACAAGAAGACCAAATACATGCACAACGGTATACACATTTCACTGTATAGTGGATGGGGAATGAGTGACACTGAAAGAGTGTGGCTCGGTCTCCGTTCCTCCAATTTCATGTGAGTCTTATGCAGACACAATGAGCTACTTGTATGCTTCTATATGAATTCGTCTAATTATACGTTCACTGATCGTTGTGTGACATGCATATACAGCTATGTGCAAAACTTATGGACAAAAGTAACTTCGTAAGATGTGTCACTGCCAGGTAGCACAGCTCGATGAAACTCGAGCCATACATAGAAAGAGCTACTATACAAAATACACAGAGAGACAAAGAACCTTGTACACTTGCCTAATATCGTGTAGGGCCCCAGCGACCACGTAGAAGTGCCCCAAAACGACGTGGCATGGACTCGATTAATGCCTGAAGCAGTACTGCAGAATCCAGCAGGGCTGTCCATAAATCGATAAGGGTACGAGGGGGTTGAGATCTCTTCTGAACAGCACGTTGCGAGGCATCCCAAATATGCTCAATAATGTTCATGTCTGGGGAGTTTGGTAGGCAGCGGAGGTGTTTAAACTCAGAAGAGTATTTCTGGAGTCATTCTGTAGCAATTATGCAAGTGTTGGGGGTTGCGTTGTCCAGCTGGAATTGCCCAAGTCCGTCGGAATGCACCATGGAGCCGGCCGCTGTGGCCGAGCGGTCCTAGGGGCTTTAGCCCGGAACCGCGCTGCTGTTACGGTCGCAGGTTCGAATCCTGCCTCGGGCATGGATGTGTATGATGTCCTTAGGTTAGTTAGGTTTAAGCATTTCTAAGTTCTAGGGGACTGATGACCTAAGATTTTAAGTCCCATAGTGCTCAGAGCCATTTGAACCATTTGTTAAGTTCCATAGTGCTTAGAGCCATCTGAACCATTTTTTGCACAATGGACATGAATGGATGCAGGTGATCATACACGATGCTTACGAACGTGTCACCTGTCCGAGTTGTATCTAGACGTATCAGGGGTCCCATATCATTCCAACTGCAAACACCACACACCATTACAGAGCCTCAACCAGTCTTAACAGTCCCCTGCTGACATGAGGGTCCATGGATTCATGAGGTCGCCTCCATACCCGTACACGTCCATCCGCTCGATGCAATTCGAAACGAGACTCGTCCGACCAGGCAACATGTTTCCACTCATCAACAGTTCAGTGTCGGTGTTGACAGGCCCAGGCGAGGCGTAAAGCTTTGTGTCGTTCTGTAATCAAGGGTACACGAGGGGGCCTAACGCTCCGAAAGCCCATATCGATGACGTTTCGTAAATGGTTCGCACGCTGATACTTGTTGATCGCCCAGCATTGAAATCTGCAGCAATTTGCGGAAAGGTTGCACTTCTGCTACGTTGACCGATTCTCATCAGTCGTCGTTAGTCCCGTCCTTGCAGGACCTTTTTTCGGTCACAGCGATTTCGGAGATTTGATGTTTTACCGGATTCCTGATATTCATGCTACACTCGTGAAATGGTCGTACGGGAAAATCCCCATTCCATCGGTACTTCGGAGTAGCTGTGTCCCATCGCTCGTGCGCCGACTACAACACCACGTTCAAACTCACTTAAATCTTGATAACCTGCCATTGTAGCAGCAGTAACCGATCTAACAACTGCACCTGACACTTATTGTCTTGCATAGACGTTGCAAACTGCAGCGCTGTATTCTGCCTGTTTACACATCTCTGTATTTGAATACGCATGTCTATACCAGTTACTCTGGCGCTTCAGGTAACTCAAAGAAATAGGCAATGAGACGAACATAAATGACACTTTTATTCAAAGAAAATAGCTGCAATGAAGTCACTGCGATTCATGATGGCCCCCGGCCATTACAAAATGCGGGCTATGGTTCTTAATAGGGTGTGTGAACACCACGGACAGCAAAGTATGCTCTGCAACGTACTCCCATGCTGGCCACAAGTTTGGTAAGAAATCCTACTGCTAGAGCGTTCCATTCTTCCTCCACCGCGGTTGATAACTGCAGGATGGTTTTGGGTGAATGTGGACGTGCTGCGGTACTCTCCCCAACGCGTCCACACGTGCTCGATGAGATTTGGTAGTCCATTCACCGTTCCAAGAGCTCCTACACCTGTTCTGTTCGATGCGATCGCGTATTGTCACTCATAAACATGAAATCAAAGCTGAATGCATCCCTGAAAAGACAAACATTGGAAAAGAGCACAGTGTCACAATAATGCTGACAGGTGAATGTACAGTGTTCAAAGATCTGGATGATTATGATGATGATGATGTTATTTGGTTTGTGGGGCGCTCAACTGCGCGGTTATCTGTGTCTGTACAAATTCCCAACCTTTGCTCAGTCCAAACTCGCCACTTTCATGAATGGTGATGATATGATGAGGACAATACAAGCACCAAGTCATCTCGAGGCAGGTGGGAATCCCCGACCCCGCCGGAAATCGAACCCGAAGCCCCATGCAAAGATTTGGAGATCAGTACACCCGTGCAGCATTATGCCTCCCAACACCATAACACATGGACCACCAAAGCCATCATGTTAGACAATGTTCCTGGGTGTGTTATGCGTTTCCACATTTGCCATATGAGGGTATGTCTGGAATCACTACTCAAACTGAAAATGTTCTTAAGCGAGAAGAACTCGGGTTTCCAGTCCTCGTCGGTCCATTCCCAATGCTCTTGGCACCATAGCAAAAGATGCTTTGCTGGTGTGAACGGAACACAGCATACTGGCTGTCGAGCAAAGAGATCACGCAGATCAATCGCCATGTCACTGTGGAGCGTACCATTGTGTGCGTTACAGTCCTGCTTAATGTGGTTCCAATATTGTACCTGCTGTTCTTGCCTATTGTACAATGAAATAGGCATCTGCTGCTGCAGTTGACCGTGGTCGACCACCTCCTCTCGTTGGGGTAGCAGTACCTGTGGTTCAGAATGCTCCCCACACACATGAAACAATGCAATACCAAACTGCTGGGCTACGCTAGTCACACTTCGTTCATCTTCCAATTTCCAGATGATTCTTGCTGATTTGAAATCATCCAGATGTCTGCGTGCCACGTCGTAGTGACGAACATCGCCACAGTGCACCGTAACTGCTCACTGATTGATATACAATGTATTTTCCCGTTTCTTCAACTGTCTCGTGTTGTGGGACCATCCTCATTTGTCACTACAGCCATGCTAATCTCACGCAGGGCCAACAAGAGATACGGGTCGTGCAGCGAATATCAGAGCAAGTGACACTACAGCTCTTACGAGTTGCAGTGACTATCTCCAGTGGGGAGCGAGTTACTATTTGAGACGACTTTAATACTTCATAGCTGCACATTTAAATTGACACACGCCCTTGATGATATAGACTTTACATACATGCAACGACTTTCTTGGGTACCTTTTATCAGCTGATCGATGTCCCGCCTGTCCCCGGAAGTAGCAGAGCCTTCGCGATTTTATGTTGGGCGAGGTAACTAGCGTGACGTCACAAGTTCGTTGCGGGGCACGTATTTCCCGTGGGCGCCGCCTCCGCCATGTGAGTCCAACTTTCTGTGCACGACTGGGAGATGATCCCATACTTTCACTCACTTCCACTGAGTAGTTAATAGGCGCATTTTTACGTTTCTTAATCTGTATCGTCCTTGAGTTTTGCAGAGCAGTGTAGGAAAAGGTAATAAATTCTATAGACAAGAGATAGTAATTTTGAAAGCAATGTATATTTTAGTGATTCCTAATTGGACTGTCTGAGCCTTTCTACAACACTATCGTCGTGAGTAAACACTTAGCTCTTAATTGATTCTCTTCCACCTCCTCTATTAACCTAGGTGTGGTAACCCAGTAGTCGCACGAGTAATACTCGAAATGGGACGGATGATCTTTTTGTAGCCAGCCTCACTCGTACGTGGACTACACTTTCCGACAACTCTGGCCGTGAATCTTATCCTGGCATCTACGGCACACAAGTTTTCGTGGTAGTTCCGCATTTCGAAGTCTGCGTATGGCGCACCGAACATGATAAGACTCTCTCATCTGTTTGTGTGCATTACACTGCGCATCAGTGGGCAAAATTTGCGTAAGTGCTAATAATATGCACGTCTCCTTTTTAAACTAGTGCTGCATGCGAACAGTATAGGAAGACTACACATGTTATCTGACGTGTCAACATAGCCCCACAGCCTTCCTTGAGGCACTCTCCTTTAACTTCTAAGCGATTTTCACTCTCCTCTATACACGTATGGTCGAAATTGATTTTGCCAGCCTGATAAATTACCGGTTTTCGGACTGTCGAACTGTGTCTGCAGACCAGCTCTTACGACTTCGTCAGCACTATTAAGTGAGGTTATGCGTACCTTCCTACTGTTTTTAACGAAGACAGAGCACGATTTCGTCCTGGACGTCAGAGAGCTCTCAGGAAGTAGAGAGCGAGATTGTTCAAGAAAAGATGTTCATAAATCTACAGATAGTGTGTTTAATTTCCACATGCTTCATCTGAAGGTGAACCTGAAGTGGCTCGAAAATTAGTTAACGGAAATAAACAAATATTTCAGAAGTGAGTGGTCGCAGTTATTACCCTATCACTGTGCTCTACATCATCCTCGCACTATTGTACAAATTCTTACACTATTATTCTACGTAGATTATTCGGAAAGTAAGGAACGATCGGTCGAAAAAGGAAAATACAGTGAAAATCTGATGAAGCTTTGCACAGATGCGTTGGGCACTGTGTCTAGTACGCCTGTAGATTGCATCATGTCGCTCTTTTCAGTTCTGAGCTCACAGTGAGAACGTAAAGATGGCTAGAAATTAGCGTCTCCTGCCAAGTATGAGGGTCTGGCGAAAGATTTCGCCTGAAGCTATGCAATCCACATAACATAACTGTCATGCAGTTCGTTCTACACGACAATTCTCGGCCGCACTCTGCAGGGGCAATGAAGATGCTCCTGCAGCATTTTCGATGGGAAGTGTTTGATCACCCACAATACAGCCCGTAATTGACCCCTGAGGTTCATCTCTGCCCAAATGAACCGCTGGCTATGAAGACAATACTTTGACACAGACAACGAGCTGCAGTCCAGAGTAGAAAATTGTCGAAAAGCACTGACTGCTGTCTTCTATAGCGAGGGAATTGCAAAGTTGGTACAACGCTACGACAGATGTCTGTTACGATTCGACAGGTAGCGGCAGCCCGTCACATGGGGTTCACTGTTGGCTCGATCCAGGAAATAAATACCAGCACCGGCGGCTGGTTCGATAGTGATTTAAACGCAAGTTATGAAAAGATTTCTGTGCATCGATGCTGAGAAAATACACTAGGGTACGTGTACAGGCAGTGGGGAAAACTTGCCTGCTCTTACGCTGTGTGGGTGCGCAGCCGGCGCGCGGTGAAAGGTTAAGCCGGCCGAGTGCAGGCCAGCTCCCGGCATTCCTCTGAGCCGCAGCGGGCGCCTTTCGTATTTGCTTACGTAACTGTGCTGGCCGGTCCAGCGCAGACATCGCGTCTCAGCGTCGTCCGCTTCATTGCTCACCCCTTCATTACTCACGCTGCGTGTGTCACATACCGGCATGCCGCGGCCCGCCAAGTGCTTCTTCTCTACCAGTATTTTCTCTGTACGTAATAGACGCGGACTTGCGACGAAGACTGCCTCACCTTCAAGAGAACACGGTCTCAAGTTTTAAGCGCGAGACTTGCGTGGGAAAGAAGGTAGACTGCATTTTCCAAGTATCCTACCAAAGATCGTTCCGTTTCATATGCCAACAAACTGTTATATCCGGTTTACTGATTACAATTCTGACTCATTACTACTGTAGGCATAAAATAGCACGTTTCTGCGTTTTCTGAAATGCAGAATTTTATTATCGCTCATTGCATCATCTGAGAAAAGTCTGATATTACTAGTAATATAGTCTGCCAGGTCATTAATAACATGGCAAGGCTCCCAACACACTTCCACATCTGTTGATGGCTCTCGAACAGATTGTATGATTGCACCAGTGAAGTAAGAAAACGACGTATTGGGAAAAAGAAATATAGGTACAATTACAGGGACACAGTTGTGATTAAGGCACTGCAAGAGGGATACCCTTATGATTACAGAACGTATTTAAGAATGGACGGCGAAAAATGCACTCTAAAGCCGTCGGCACACGGACTCTGTTGTCGAACGTTAACATTGAGCGTGCCAAGTTCAACGTGCTGCTGAACGCTCAGGAACGGTGCGACTTGTGCATACGGAACGTTGGCCCCAACGTGGTATACGCGATCGCAACGCACTCCAGCGGCAGTTGAGGGATGTTTCTAGTTCGTAAATCACACTGTGTACTCAACGGGCGCGCGTAAAATTCCCACATTAGCTCTATTAGAACTCACATTTCCTCCATCGTCCACGAAAAGGAAAGTACCATGTCCAATCAATAAAGACACAGGCTTATAAAAGTTCCATTGCAAACAGTGCGGTACAAATTTGGAATACTTCTTCGCATAAGATAAACATTATTTCATCATTCCCACATTTTAGTAAAACCCCAAGGTCAGTCTTACTTGATCACTGTCTTTGCAACATGTGAATTACGAAGCGTAAAAGAAAAAGAAGCAAAATATTACAGCATCATCTATCACAAAGCGAAAAAAGTGGTCCAACTAAAACATTCATATTTCTTTACATACTACACGAATATGTAATAAAAAATGGGGGTTCCTGTTTTAAAAAACGCAGTTGATACCAGTTTGACCTATGGCAGCGCCATCTAGCGGGCCATCCATAGCGCCATCTGGTTTCCCCCTTCAAGCTAGACGAGTTTCGTTCTTTGTAGTTTTTTCGTTTGACGCTTATTTTGTGTGAGATATTTGGCCCAGTCACAATCATTGGAGCACCCTGTATATGCAGACTGAAGCGACGGATGAAAATTTGTTCCAAGGCAGCGATTTTATTCTGGGACTCCTGCTAATTAGGCAGATGCGCAAACCACTACCTCACCCTGGCACAGTGATTTTGCACAACTGCATGGACTAAATTAGTTTAAGTTAGATTAAGTACTTTGTAAGTCTAGGGACCGATAACCTCAGCAGTTTAGTCCCATAGGGACTTACTGCCATCACGACCACGCCACCTGCCTCAATCCCAATTCCCATTCACGCCTCGGCTCCAACTGTGTTGGAATAGTAACTCAGTATCGAACAGAATGGGGGATCCTGCCTGAAATCCAGGCTTAGGTGCTTTAATCAAAAGAAACTGTGTAGTTCCAGAGACCTAAGTCTCAAACATCAGTGATGTATATATGCAGACTGAAGTGACGAATGGGAATATCAAGTGGGCTAAGGCGTGAAT
Organism: Schistocerca cancellata; assembly: GCF_023864275.1. Lineage (NCBI taxonomy): Eukaryota > Metazoa > Arthropoda > Insecta > Orthoptera > Acrididae > Schistocerca > Schistocerca cancellata. Next base: position 178,413,630 of record NC_064632.1, read on the forward strand.
GGGAATCTGGATTGAGGAGGGAAGTGTGCTAGGGTAGTCCATGCAATTGTGCGAAGTCACCGTGCAGCGTGGCATAGTGATTAGCATATCTGCTCTGTGAGCAGGAGACCTGGGTTCGAATCCTGCCTCAGTACAAATTTTCATTCCTTGCTTCAGCCTGCATGTATACATTAGTAGATAAAGTTTTGATAAGGAACACAAGTCTGGAAATGTACCGTTTGGATGTAAAATTAGTTTGACGAACGGACCACTTTCAAACCTCCCATTTCATGGTAAGGCCGTAGTGGAGTACTGCGCTCTGACCGGTTTGCCACTACAGGATATGGGTATTTAATGGGCTACGGCAGCAGGCGACCGATGGGAGTGCCTTTATTAACACCACAACATCGCCTGCAGCGGCTCTACTGGGCTCGTGACTCTAGTCGACTGGGAAACAGTGGTCTGGTCAGATGAGTCCCGATTTCAGTTGGTAAGAGCTGATGGTGGGGTTCGAGTGTGACGCAGACTCCACGAACATATGGACCCAAGTTGTCAACAAGGCACTCAGCAGGCAGGTGGGTCTCCATAATGGTGTGGGCTGTGTTTACATGATATGGACTGGGTCCTCTGGTCCAACTGAACCGATCTTTGACTGGAAATAATTATGTTCAGCTCCTCTGAAAGGGCACGACCAACTTCCTCCCACATCCTTCCCTAGTCCGATGAGACCGATGACCTCGCTGTTTGGTCTCCTCCCCTAAATCAACTCATCTCAACCATATGCAGCCATTCATTGACTTCACGACGGAATTTTTATGGATGACAATGCGCCATGTCACCGGATGACAATTGTTCGCGATTGGTTTGAAGAAAGTTCTGGATAGTTGGAGCCAACGACCTGGCCACCCAGATAGCCCGACATGAATCCCAAAGAACATTTGTGGGACATTAGCGAGGTGTCAGTTCGCGCACAGAATCCGGCAGCACTTTCGCAGTTAAGAACGGCTATAGAGGCAGCCAGACTCAATATTTCTGCAGAGGACTTCCGACGTTTTGTTGAAAAATGGTTCAAATGGCTCTAAGCACTATGGGACTTAACATCTGAGGTCATCAGTCCCCAAGAACTTAGAACTACTTAAACCTAACTAACCTTGTAAGTAGGCTGTTTAGGTTCTTATATTGGTAACGCCGCCGCCACGTAGCGCTCTCTGTATGAAAATCACTGGCTGTGCTGTGTGCAGTCAGTGGCTAGTTTGCATTGTTGTCTGCCATTGTAGTGTTGGGCAGCTGGACGTGAACAGCGCGTAGCGTTGCGCAGTTGGAGGTGAGCCGCCAGCAGTGATGGATGTGGGGAGAGAGATGGCGGAGTTTTGAAATTTGTAATATTGGATATCATGAACTGCTATATACATTATGACTTTTGAACACTATTGAGGTAAATACAGGGCTATTACAAATGATTGAAGCGATTTCATAAATTCACTGTAGCTCCATTCATTGACATATGGTCACGACACACTACAGATACGTAGAAAAACTCATAAAGTTTTGTTCGGCTGAAGCCGCACTTCAGGTTTCTGCTGTCAGAGCGCTCGAGAGCGCAGTGAGACAAAATGGCGACAGGAGCCGAGAAAGCGTATGTCGTGCTTGAAATGCACTCACATCAGTCAGTCATAACAGTGCAACGACACTTTAGGACGAAGTTCAACAAAGATCCACCAACTGCTAACTCCATTCGGCGAAGGTATGCGCAGTTTAAAGCTTCTGGATGCCTCTGTAAGGGGAAATCGACGGGACGGCCTGCAGTGAGCGAAGAAACGGTTGAACGCGTGCGGGCAAGTTTCACGCGTAGCCCGCGGAAAATTGGCTCATGCCACAACTGGAGACCGACAGCGCCGACTTCATCTTTCAACAGGATGGTGCTCCACCGCACTTCCATCATGATGTTCGGCATTTCTTAAACAGGAGATTGGAAAACCGATGGATCGGCCGTGGTGGAGATCACGATCAGCAATTCATGTCACGGCCTTCACGCTCTCCCGACTTAACCCCATGCGATTTCTTTCTGTGGGGTTATGTGAAAGATTCAGTGTTTAAACCTCCTCTACCAAGAAACGTGCCAGAACTGCGAGCTCGCATCAACGATGCTTTCGAACTCATTGATGGGGACATGCTGCGCCGAGTGTGGGAGGAACTTGATTATCGGCTTGATGTCTGCCGAATCACTAAAGGGGCACATATCGAACATTTGTGAATGCCTAAAAAAACTTTTTGAGTTTTTGTATGTGTGTGCAAAGCATTGTGAAAATATCTCAAATAATAAAGTTATTGTAGAGCTGTGAAATCCCTTCAATCATTTGTAATAACCCTGTACATTGTTTGTTCTCTATTAAAATCTTTCATTTGCTAACTATGCCTATCAGTAGTTAGTGCCTTCCGTAACGACATCATACACGTCCATGCCCGAGGCAGTATTCGGACCTGCGACCGTAGCAGCAGCGCGGTTCCGGACTCAAGCGCCTGAAACCGCTCGGCCACAGCGGCCGGCGACGATTTGTTGAGTCTATGCCATGTCGAACTGCTGCACTATGCCGGGCAAAAGGAGACCCGACGCCATATTAGGAGGTGCCCCATGACTGTTGTCACCTCAGTGCGTTTTACAGCCTACCCCGTTGTCATCCTCCAAATACGAGAAATCATCAACTGGTCCTATGACTTCATTATTTACTTGAACTGTTTTCTTTTCAGTGTGTTATCTGTGCATTATTTCATCGCACTATAATTAGCGTTCTGGCCTATTTGCGAACTGAGGCAAACAGTGTAATTGACCAGCAAAAAGAATTTGCTGCAGGTATAATCCATTCTCTTTTACCGGTAGGAGAGCAAGAACTTCATGTATGGCTGTAAAAAACAGGTTTCATGCCGTAGAGCCTCATTGACTGCCTCCTCTATCAGTTCTGAGTTTCCAAATACACTACTGGCCATTCAAATTGCTACACCACGAAGATGACGTGCTAAAGACGCGAAATTTAACCGACAGGAAGAAGATGTTGTGATATGCAAATGATTAGATTTTCAGAGCATTCACACAAGGTTGGCGCCGGTGGAAACAACTACAACGTGCTGACATGAGGAAAGTTTCCAACCAATTTCTCATACACAAACAGCAGTTGACCGGCGTTGCCTGGTGAAACGTTGTTGCGATGCCTCGCGCGAGGAGGAGAAATGCGTACCATCACGTTTCCGACTTCGGATTGTAGCCTATCGCAATTGCGGTTTATCATATCGCGACATTGCTGCTCGCATTGGTCGAGATCCAATGACTGTTAGCAGAATATGGGATCGGTGGGTTCAGGAGGGTAATACGGAACATCGTGCTGGATTCCAACGGCCTCGTATAACTAGCGGTCGAGATGACAGGCATCTTCTCCGCATGGCTGTAACGGATCGTGCAGCCATGTCTCGATCCCTGTGTCAACAGATGGGGACGTTTGCAAGACAACAACCATCTGCACGAACCGTTCGATGACGTTTCCAGCAGCATGGACTATCAGGTCGGAGACCTTGGCTGCCGTTACCCTTGACTCTGCATCACAGACAGGAGCGCCTGCGATGGTGTACTCAACTACGAACCTGGGTGCACGAATGGCAAAACGTCATTTTTTCGGATGAATCTAGGTTTTGTTTACAGCATCATGATGGTAGCATCCGTGTTTGGCGACATCGCGGTCAACGCACATTGGAAGCGTGTATTCGTCATCGCCATACTGGCATATCACTCGGCGTGATGGTATGGGGTGCCATTGGTTATACGTCTCGGTCACCTCTTGTTCGCATTGACGGCACTTTGAACAGTGGACGTTACATTTCAGATGTGTTACGACCCGTGGCTCTACCCTTCTTCGATCCCTGCGAAACCCTACATTTCAGCAGGACAATGCACGACCGCATGTTGCAGGTCCTGTACGGGCCTTTCTGGATACAGAAAATGTTCGACTGCTGCCCTCGCCATCACATTCTCCAGATCTCTCAGCATTTGAAAAAGTCAGGTCAATGGTGGCCGAGCAACTGGGTCCTCACAATACGCCAGTCACTACTCTTGATGAACTGTGGTATCGTGTTGAAGCTGCATGGGCAGCTGTACCTGTACACGCCATCCCAGCTCTGTTTGACTCAATGCCCAGGCGTATCTAGGCCGTTATTACGGCCAGAGGTGGTTGTTCTGGGTACTGATTTCTTAGGATCTATGCACCCAAGTTGCGTGAAAATGTAATCAAATGGTTCAAATGGCTCTGAGCACTATGCGACTTAACTGCTGAGGTCATCAGTCGCCTAGAACTTAGAACTAATTAAACCTTACTAACCTAAGGACATCACACACACCCATGCCCGAGGCAGGATTCGAAGCTGCGACCGTAGCGGTCACGCGGTTCTAAACTGAAGCGCTAGAACTGCAAGGCCACACCGGCCGGCAAAATGTAATCACATGTCAGTTCTAGTATAATATATTTTTCCAATGAATACCCGTTTATCATCTGCATTTCTTCTTGGTGTAGCAATTTTAATGGCCAGTAGTGTACCTCGCTGATGTAGACGGTCCATGCTGTTGAGACAAAAACAGAGCAAAGGCGTAAGCTGCATGAACTTTGTCGAACGGACAGCAATTCCTAGATCAAAATGGAAAGAGATCGGAACGGTGGAATGACGGAGGCACTGCGTTCGTGTCGGGGATTAGCGTCTATCTAGGCCTGCCTCTCCCTCCGACCGTCCTGATGCATATAGGTTTCCTCTGGTGTCCATAGACTTAACGAGTCCTAGGATGTTCAGTAAACAAGAACCGTTTCCCTATACTCATAGCGTCCAACTAGGGGAATATTCAATTTTCAATGATTGAGACATGAATTACACATTATAAACGTTCCTTTTTCGATAAAAATTGCATTGTTAAATATGGGAATAGTTAAAAAAGTGCGTGCGTATCCATAGTATCTACACAGTCATCTGAGCGCTCAGTGGGACTGATTGCCACGACCTGCATTCGAGATTTGGTACTCCAAAGAATTTCTCCTTTATTGGAGGGCTGGAATCGAAGGCACGCAACATTATGCATGGCACTGTTGAGGTAAACATGTAGGAAAAACTGTTGTTGCGGTTCGAAATCTGATAAAATGTTCGCGACAGCAGTGTGTTAATGAAACAGCCCTCCCTAGAGACGTGTAAGTGACACGGTTGGAAGAGAATGTCACAGCAGTCTGTTAGCTGGACGAAGTACCCATCATCTGATTTCGGAGTGCTTTATTATGGATGGACAACGTGGGCTGTGACAAGGTATAGTTACGAGGAACGAATTACGACTTTTTAAGTAGATAACCTAATCGCGGTACTTCCTTCGTCATTTTCTTCCTCTAGCGCTCGACGCGTTTTAAATTAGTCACAAACAGTGAGGTAAAACCAGAAGCATATGTATCGTACTCTTGGTTATCAAATAAAATTGACACCAGGAAGCATTTAATAGTGGCATAAGTTTTTTAACGTGTCATTGGACCAGCAGTCCAAATTTTTTATGTACTGAACGTAATTGGGAAACACGAGAAAACGAAAGGCACGGGTTGGGAGCAACAAGAAAAAAAATCGTTGTGCTGATAAGTATAGAAATGTAGGAACACAGAGTCCTGTAGCTTAGATCTAATGCCGACATTACTCCTTGTACACCAGGCATGTCCAGACTTACTTGTTTGTACGGTTTTTTTTTTTTTTTTTTGTCAGCAGTCTCGGTGAAATAACCGGCGAACTTTATTTTTTCACCATGTGGGAAACTCCCCAAACATCCACCAGCAACTACAAAACTGACATATGAAAGCTTCAGCCACTGCACATCTGGTCATACAAAACGAATGAACTGCGCAAGAACAACAAACATTGAGGGCTTGGCGTCAAAAGAAAAATAAAGCAAAAGGAAAGTTATCGTCTGCATGGCTATGGCAACCCCTCGATCGATTGATTCGGACCATGGCGTTCTTGCACACTCTACGTCACGAAAAATATCGAGTTGTCAATTGTTGTCATACCGTATACACGAAGAACAGAATTAGAGCATAAGTTGACAGTCATTTGACGTCAGAAATAAATCTTTTAGGAATATCCAATATCTTTACGATAAAAATAAGATAACCCCAGCAGTTTCTTTTATTCCCGGGCCGGCCGGTGTTGCCGAGCGGTTCTAGGCGCTCCAGTCTGGAAACACGCGTCAGCTACGGTCGCAGGTTCAAATCCTGCCTCGGGCATGGGTGTGTGTGATGTCCTTAGGTTAGTTAGGTTTAAGTAGTTCTAAGGGCTGATGACCTCATAAATTAAGTCCCATAGTGCTCAGAGCCATTTGAACCATTTTTTATTCCCGTTTGCAAAATAAAGTTTGATTTCTCTGTATCCGCTTTGAATTCTGTCTTGTTTCTATTTTATTTTGTCTTTTTTATTTATCCAGACTTTTTTTACAACTAGGTACCATATTTTGTGTGATTGTTATTGCCCTAGTGTGTTGTGTGTGGTACCGTTTATACACACTGACATTTTCTTTTCTTTTTTACGCCTTTATCCATTTCAGTGTACCTCAGTTTCGAAAATTGACACAGAAATGGACGGCATTGAACGAGCTTTTTCTACTCCTACATAAGATTCTTAATGTATTTTAGTGAAACCAGGAGAACGCTGAAGTGGAAGATGTAAAAATAAATAAATAAAGCAAGAAGACGTCACACATACAATACGCATACACTAAGAAACGCGGTTAAGACAGGGAAATATGACAAAAGACGTCACGCATGTAACAGACGTCGCACATACAATATACATACACTAAGGAGCGAGGTTAAGGCAGGGAATTATGACATGCTGTTATCCATTACGTGTACCATAAATGGCGAGCTGTAAATTTAAGATGTATATGATAGGAATATAGCAGTAACGTGGAATCCTCACACAGTGTGGCGTAGGTACGTAAATACGACTGAGTAAACGCAAAGAGAAAAACGTTTCGTGTTTTGCAGAAAAACCTTTTTCTGTATTTCGGTTATGATTGGGCGGAAGATGTGATTCAGGTACTATTAAAGCAGTAGTGCCCTGTTACGGAGGCTGTGTGAAGGAAAACTACGGTAAGGTAATTTTTAAGAGGTAACTGAATGTTAAACAACGCATCTTACGGTCAGAAAGAAGTCAAATACGAAAAATATATAAAAAATAAAAAAACTGCTGAGTTTTGCTAAACTCCCACATTACATTATCGCAGTGTATCCGTCACACAGCCATAAACTCATATTGCAATACTTTTTTTTTTTTATAAGCTCATTGGATACTTTGAAATTCGCAGAGCAAGGCCTTTCTGTAAGGAGTAAAGTGAGCTGAATAGCAGGCAGCGTACATGTGACGCAGGCATAGGTGCTACGTCGGCCTCCTGCGGGCCAAACAACATTCCTCCGCTCCTGCGAGACTATCTCAGTTTCACGCTTGACATTTCAAACGTTTCTATCTGGAACGACGGGAGGGAGAGAAAAAGAACTAGAGAAAGAGAGAGAGAGAGAGAGAGAGAGAGAGAGAGAGAGAGAGAGAAAGAGAGGGAGGGAGGGAGGGAGAGAGAGAGAAAGTTTGCGGCACAGAAGGGCAGCACCTAATACGCGGGGTCATTGCCCCCCACCACGACACAAAGCTGCATGGACGACTGCGTACGCATTCCGTATTAGCCGCGGCGTCCGAGGCGCGAACAGAGAGAAAGATCCCGCTTGGTGCCGCGGCCGCTCCGACGGGAATCGGCACAAGCGAGATGACCGGAAAACGCGGCCAGGGTCCGCTTCGCCTCACTCCTGTGACACGGTTCGGACAAGCCGGGTGCCCACGAGTTCATACGCCGGTCGTGACCACGAGGTTTTCTAACAAAAAATATCGATGATCACTTTAATCCGGATGACTAGCGAATTCTTCGTAGAGCAAATGAATTTGTATACAAAGCCCGTGAGCCGATAAATGTCTCAATTAGGGTGAAGACTGACGCTCCTGCGACAAAGAAGTAGAAAAAAATGGTGTACATTTCACTTACCTTTCAGCTGTGCTAGTACGCTTGGAAAGTTTTCTTCAGTGCCGGTGGTCCTCGAATGACGGTCGGCGAACGAAAATATCCTCACAGTTTGTCATTCCACCTCGTCGGTCACAATTGACAGTAATCACTGCGGTCAAAGCACTACACGAAGTCAAATAGGTACAGTGTGGAGAACGAACTGTGGCGGCAGCTTTGCGCTGTCACTTCTCAAGCAATGATAAAAAAAAAGTTGTATTTTAGTCGATATGGAAATATGTGACGCGCACTGATTTTCGACGCGGTAGCACCACCTCGGCAGAGAACGCGGCACACGAGAAAGGCGGCAGCGGCGCCACGGAGCCGGCTCGCGGTTGTTTGTTGTTGTTATTGTTGTCGCAGGATGATCGCCGCGTGTCGACGCCGGCGCACAGACAGCGGGCGCGCGCGCCACTGAAGACGCACGCACAGTAGCCGCGGGACGCAGAGACCGGCCGACCGGCGAACCAGCCAACCAGGCAGCAGCACAGCCCCGCTGGACTGACGCGGCGGCCGGCGCGCGCGGGCCCACACCGCCGCCTCACGCACACACACACACACACACACACACACGTACGTACGTACACACACACGGCCGCGGAGGAATGCGGCGGGACAGAGACGTAGAGAGACGCAGAAAGAGAGCGGACGAAGGAGGAGGAGCAAGAGGAACGGAGGAAGGAGGGTGGGAGGTGCGCACGCGGACGCTGGCGCCGCCGCTGCGCCCTGGCGGCCGCCGCGCCAACCAGCCGGCAGGTAGGCGGCTGCGGACTCGCTCGCTAGGTAGGTAGGGCTCCGGAATGCGCCCTGCCCGCCCCTCCTCACGGCTCGAGGCTACATTCCAGCCGCCGCCGCGCCGCCACCGCCGACCGGACCGAGGCTAGCCTCGCGCGCCGGGTGCCAACTTTACAGGCAAAAATTCTACTCCTTCTATAGAATGAAGGATTATACCCCTCCTATAGCAGGCGAGCGACCTCGAATCCCCTCCTGCGAGCCGAGCCGAGCCGAGCCGCCGGTATCACATTCCTGGCGTGCCGCGGCCGCGCACCCCGCCAATGGCCGAGCCGGAGCGGAGCTGCGCGCGCGCCTCCCAGCGGCAGGAACGCCAACCACTGCCTGGCGTAGAAGACTCGGCTGCACTGCGGGTCCGCTGCAGAATCGCATTGGATGCTCTGCTAGGTGTTTCGCGAGCGGCTGCTGCTATTGCTCCGCACTCCAACATACTTACACACCTTATTGCACTCTAAAGTACTTTTGACAAAAGTCTTTTAAGGGGGGTAGGACGTTAAACGGGCCGACTTGGAGCAGGAGAGGCACCACTGGACATTTTAATTTCCACTGTCTATACGTTTACAAATAAATTCATAAAACTTTGTCAGCATGACCAGGAAGGATTCAGAATTCATACTCATGCAGTGGAAGTTCGAAAACATAACGAAGAAATTTTTTTCACATGTGAAATTTCATCATTTTTTTACTTATTAATGGCAGCATTTGTTGCTATAGGTACACTTTTCTTCATGAGTAAGAGAGATGGTTCGATGAATTTTGCACAGCATACAAACCATACTTAAAGGTGTATGAAATTCTAGAATTTTCCAAATCTATTAAAAACTGTGGTAAAAATTGAGGTAATTAACTACAAAATTAGTGTTTTTTTTCTAAACATAAAGTTTAAAATACAACAGATCATTCGTTTTTTCATAAATTAAATAAATTCTATAGTTTCGTACACCTGTAAGTATGGTATGTATGCTGTGCAAAATTCATCGAAGAATCTCTCTAACTTATGAAGAAAAGTGTACCTATAGCAAAAAATGCAGCCATTAGTAAATGAAAAAAATGATGAAATTTCACACGTAAAAAAAATTATTTTGTTATGTTTTCGAACTTCTACTGCATGAGTGTGAATCCTGAATCCTTCCTGGTGTTGCTGACAGAGTTTTATGAATTTATTTGTAAACGTATAGACGCTGGGTTTAAAATGTCCTGTGATGCCTCTCATGCTCCAAGTCGGCCCGTTTGACGTCCTACCCCCCTCAACAAAGCCATTTGGTCCAATCTTTGACAATGTACTTCTGCTAAAGACATCTTTGATAAAGGGGCGTGGGGCAAAGCCAATAGCTTTGATCAACGTTCGCCATTGTACACGGGTTGCTTTGCATGCATGAGGGCCTTTAACACATAAAATGACGTGGAAGTATATTTGGAGCATGGCTATCGCCACAGTGGTCATTGCAAAGTATGAAGAATGCGCAGTTGTTCACAACATTAAGCAATCGGACTACAAAAACCATAATAAGCAGAATGTTACAAAGAAACAACTGAAGTAATTAGCTGCATTGTCCGCCCCTGGTAGCTGAGTGATAGCCGGCACGGTAACTCAGCGTGTTCGGTCAGAGGGTTAGCTGCCCTCTGTAACAAAAAAACTGAGTGAATAGATCAATAACGAACTTCAATGGGAGTCAGGGGACGTCCGCCACGAACAATTGCTTAAAAAAAAAAAAAATGTGGCCAGTGCAACAGATTGTCAATCCTAAGAACCCGGGTTCGATTCCCGGCTGGGTCGGAGATTTTCTCCGCTCAGGGATTGGGTGTTGTGTTGTTCTAATCGTCATCATTTCATCCCCATCGACGCGCAAGTCGCCGAAGTGGCGTCAAATCGGAAGACTTGCACCAGGCGAGCGGTCTACCCGACGGGAGGCCCACGTCACACGACGTTATTATTATTATTAGCTGCATTCGAAACGTGTGCACTGTGGGTGATCTAACGAAGATACGAAGTGGACTAAGGAGTCTATGAAGATGTAGAAAGCCAAATGTTGACAACCTTCATAAATTCAAAACCGTGCATAACCACCTTTTGTAGTGCGGACCGCTGCGAAGAGTGCAGCAAGAGAGTCAGTGAAGTTCTGGAAGGTAGCGAGATGGATGTCGAGCCATGCTGGTCTCAATGCCCTGACCAGCTGCACTGGGTTTCTCAGTTGAGGATCCGTGGCGCAAACAGCCGATCGAGGTGGTCCCACACATTTCAGATTGGGTTTCAATGTGGGGAATTTGGAGGTCAGGGGAGCATCCTGGAGCTCTTCGAACCACACAGGTACAGTGCGAGCTGTGTGACACGTTCCATTGTCCTGCTGGTATATGCCATCGCGCCCAGGAAAAACAAACTGCATGTAGAGGTGGACATGGTCCCCAAGGGTAGAGGCATACTTGTGTTGATCCATTGTGCCTTCCAGAATCAGGAGTTCACTCAGGAAATTAATGAATTGTTGGTAAGGCGGGTACCAGGTTGACATTCATTGGGAGTGTCCTTGGAAAATGTTGTCCATCAACAAAAGAGGTGGCTTACAAATCACTCGTTCGAACTAGACTTGAGTATTGCTCATCAGTGTGGGTTCCGTACCAGCTCGGGTTGACAGAGGAGATAGAGAAGATCCAAAGAAGAGCGGCGCGTTTCGTCACAGGGTTATTTGGTAACCGTGATAGCGTTACGGAGATGTTTAGCAAACTGAAGTGGCAGACTCTGCAAGGGAGGCGCACTGTATCGCGGTGTAGCTTGCTGTCCAGGTTTCGAGAGGGTGCGTTTCTGGATGAGGTATCGAATATATTACTTCCCCCTACTTATACCTCCAGAGGATATAACAAATGTAAAATTAGAGAGATTCGAGCGCGCTCGGAGACTTTCCGGCAGTCGTTCTTCCCGCGAACCATACGCGACTGGAACAGGAAAGGGAGGTAATGACAGTGGCACGTAAAGTGCCCTCCGCCACACACCGTTGGGTGGATTGCGGAGTATAAAGGTAGATGTAGAATTGCCAAGAAAACATTCCTGAGAGCAAACGCTCCATCCTCGGACGTTTGTTGCAGGGTGTTTTGTTTCAGACGTTTCGCACCGTACACGCTAATGCCCATCTGTCCGATGGAGCATAATATGTGCTTCATCTGAAAAGGCTTCCTGTGTCCATTTACCCTGAACGTCTTGTTGCGGTAATGGATGCAAATTCCAGCTTTCGCCGCCCATGAACTGCAGTCAGGAAGGGTATACGAACCAGGCGCTACTGCGGAAGTCCTTACGCAGTAACGTTCCCTGAATGGTCATTTGCCTCATCAGAGAGGGGGGAGGTCATCTGCTCAACAGTTGCACGTCTGTTCGCCCGCACACATCTCCGCAGCCGTCATTCACACCTGTCATCCATGGCTGCTGGTGCACCACAGATGCCTCGGCGTTGGTTTTGGGTCAAAAATGGTTCAAATGGCTCTGAGCACTATGGGACTTAACTTCTGAGGTCATCGGTCCCCTAGAACTTAGAACTACTTAAACCTAACTAACCTAAGGACATCACTCACATCCATGCCCGAGGCAGGTTCGAACCTGCGACCGTAGCGGTCGCGCGGTTCCAGACCGTAGCGACAAAAACCGCTCGGCCACTCCGGCCGGCGTCGGTTTTGGATGGCACAGCTTTTCCATGAATGGTGTACTTTAACCACGACGGCACGTGAACAGCTTACAAACTTAGCTGTTTCGAAGATATTTCCTCGCTTGGATGAAAAGCCAATGGTCATGCCCTTTTGGACGTAAGATAAATCACTCTGTTTCCTCATTACGACAACGACTGCACTGCTTTCACGTTCCCCTGACACTCTTTATACTAGTATACTCTCCACTGTCAGTGCAGCCACCTGCCATTTGTGAGTGGTTGTTGCACGTAAAAAATGGCTCTAAGCACTATGGGACTTAACATCTGAGGTCATCAGTCCCCTAGAACTTAGAACTACTTAAACCTAACCAACCTAAGGACATCACACACATCCATGCCCAAGGCAGGATTCGAACCTGCGACCGTAGCAGCAGTGCGGTTCCGGACTGAGGAGCCTATAACCGCTCGACCACAGCGGCCGGCTGTTGCTCGTTAAGTCGAACATACGCGATGGTTACATTACTGGAACTGGGCCGTGTATATTGCAAGCTGGAATAGCTTTCGCTTGTCGGTAAAAATGTTAACTTAACAATGAGATAACCTTTAGCAAAAATGGCTTCAGAGTTTAAATAATGAAACACTGCCCAGCTGGATAATTATTCATGCTTAGCACGAAGCGTTTTGTGGTTCAAATGGCTCTGAGCACTATGGGACTTAACTTCTGAGGTCATCAGTCCCCTAGAACTTAGAACTACTTAAACCTAACTAACCTAAGAACTCCACACACATCCATGCCCGAGGCAGGATTCGAACCTGCGACCACAGCGCTCGCGCGGTTCCAGACTGAAGCGCCTAGAACCGCATGGCCACTACGGCCGGCAAGCGTTTCGTGAATTTATTCTCGTTATCGAATGCAAATATTTAAATAGGTATTTTATGTGATGTTTCGGAAAATCGCACAAAAGAAATCCGTTCGATTTTTCGATTGCGATAAAACCACAAAAAGACAACTGGAGGGGAAGAGGAGCAGAACAACACACAAACAAACGTCGCAAAAAAACTATATAAATATTTGTTCCTGATAATGAGCACGAATTCTCGAAACGCGTCGTGTTTAGCATAAGAAAACGTGATGATGATGATTAAGTCCCATGCTCCGTGACAGAGCGAAGGGGAATGATGCGGGAGACCCGCACCGCCGTACTAGGCAAGGTGGAGGTGGTTTGCCAATGCCTTCCTCCGACCGTAATGGGGATGAACGATGATAATGAAGACGACACAACAACACCCAGTCGTCTCGAGGCAGGTGAAAATCCCTGACCCCGCCGGGAATCGAAGCAGGGACCCTGTGCCCGGGAAGCGATTACGCGACCGCGAGATCACGAGCTGCATCTAGTATAATGATTCATTATTTAAATCATGAATGACACAGTCACAGACTTTTCAAAAACGTCGATTATGATGAATGACACTAAGAAATGACATTTTTAAATAAGTATCTTGTCTGCAAATATGAGAAGCTGCTTTCACGAAGACAAATTAAAATGTTTATTCGCCCATTACCAAATAATTTTCGTAGCTCTTAGGTCCTCGCACTGCAGCTCTCGAAGCAATTTCCAGTGGACGCTTCGTGCTTCTATTCACAATCGTTTCGATTTCCCCTTTTTTTTTCAAGCAATGCGTTCGCCACCAGCAATACATTAAATGCTGTTCTAGAGACGATTGACTATTCGACATCAATTCCCATGCAGTTTACGATAGTGTAATAGTTCCAGTGAACTAACTGGTCAAAGAAATCTGACAAAATCTTTGACAAAGATCTTTGTCAAAGATGTTTTACGGAGTTGAAAGCAATATATGGTGTTTCCCAAACAAGTACTACAGGCCTCCCGTTGTTCCTGATCTAAATTAACGATTTAGGAGACAATTAGAGCAGCCCTCTTAGATTGTTTGCAGGTGATGCTGTCATTTACCGTCTTGTAAAGTCATCAGATGATCAAAAACAAAAATGGAAAATGATATAGACAAGATATCCGTATAGTGCGAAAAGTAGCAATTGACTCTAAGTAATGAAAAGTGTGAAGCCATCCACATGAGTACTAACAGTAATCCGCTAAATTTTGGTTATGCCTAAACGATAACTTACACAAATCTAATGTCTGTGAATTCTTCTGAATACTTAGGGATTACTGTTATGAATAATTTATATTCGAAAGATCACATAGATAATGTTATGTGGGAAAATAAACCAAAGATTACAATTTATTGGCAGAACACTTAGAAGATGCAATAAATCCCCTGCTGCTACAGTACGGTTGTCAGCACTCTGCTAGAGTGTTGCTGTGCATTATGGAAACCTTAACAGACAGGATTGACGGAGGACATTGACAAAGTTGAAGGAAGGGTAGCTCATTTTGTACTTTTGCGAAATAGGGGGGAAAGTGCCACGGATATCATACACGATCTGGGGTGCAATCATCAAAACAAAGGAATTTTTCAGTGCGGCCTGATCTTCTTATGAACTTTCTCCTCAGAGTGTAATAATATTTTGTTTGCGCCCAGCTACAGAGGGAGAAATCAGAGCTTGCATGGTAAGATTTAAGTGTTCGTTTTTTCCGCGCGCTATTCGAGTCTGAAACGGTAGAGAAATGAATTGAAGGTGGTTCGATGAACCTTCTGCCAGGCATTTAACTGTGAATTGTAGTATAATCATCTACACTCCTGGAAATGGAAAAAGGAACACATTGACACCGGTGTGTCAGACCCACCATACTTGCTCCGGACACTGCGAGAGGGCTGTACAAGCAATGATCACACGCACGGCACAGCGGACACACCAGGAACCGCGGTGTTGGCCGTCGAATGGCGCTAGCTGCGCAGCATTTGTGCACCGCCGCCGTCAGTGTCAGCCAGTTTGCCGTGGCATACGGAGCTCCATCGCAGTCTTTAACACTGGTAGCATGCCGCGACAGCGTGGACGTGAACCGTATGTGCAGTTGACGGACTTTGAGCGAGGGCGTATAGTGGGCATGCGGGAGGCCGGGTGGACGTACCGCCGAATTGCTCAACACGTGGGGCGTGAGGTCTCCACAGTACATCGATGTTGTCGCCAGTGGTCGGCGGAAGGTGCACGTGCCCGTCGACCTGGGACCGGACCGCAGCGACGCACGGATGCACGCCAAGACCGTAGGATCCTACGCAGTGCCGTAGGGGACCGCACCGCCACTTCCCAGCAAATTAGGGACACTGTTGCTCCTGGGGTATCGGCGAGGACCATTCGCAACCGCCTCCATGAAGCTGGGCTACGGTCCCGCACACCGTTAGGCCGTCTTCCGCTCACGCCCCAACATCGTGCAGCCCGCCTCCAGTGGTGTCGCGACAGGCGTGAATGGAGTGACGAATGGAGACGTGTCGTCTTCAGCGATGAGAGTCGCTTCTGCCTTGGTGCCAATGATGGTCGTATGCGTGTTTGGCGCCGTGCAGGTGAGTGCCACAATCAGGACTGCATACGACCGAGGCACACAGGGCCAACACCCGGCATCATGGTGTGGGGAGCGATCTCGTACACTGGCCGTACACCACTGGTGATCGTCGAGGGGACACTGAATAGTGCACGGTACATCCAAACCGTCATCGAACCCATCGTTCTACCATTCCTAGACCGGCAAGGGAACTTGCTGTTCCAACAGGACAATGCACGTCCGCATGTATCCCGTGCCACCCAACGTGCTCTAGAAGGTGTAAGTCAACTACCCTGGCCAGCAAGATCTCCGGATCTGTCCCCCATTGAGCATGTTTGGGACTGGATGAAGCGTCGTCTCACGCGGTCTGCACGTCCAGCACGAACGCTGGTCCAACTGAGGCGCCAGGTGGAAATGGCATGGCAAGCCGTTCCACAGGACTACATCCAGCATCTCTACGATCGTCTCCATGGGAGAATAGCAGCCTGCATTGCTGCGAAAGGTGGATATACACTGTACTAGTGCCGACATTGTGCATGCTCTGTTGCCTGTGTCTATGTGCCTGTGGTTCTGTCAGTGTGATCATGTGATGTATCTGACCCCAGGAATGTGTCAATAAAGTTTCCCCTTCCTGGGACAATGAATTCACGGTGTTCTTATTTCAATTTCCAGGAGTGTAGATGCAGGTGTAGATGTAATACAGCCCTTATAAAGGTGCCAGTATTTGTGTGTCCACTAGGAAGTAACTCCTGCGTCTAACTTTCGCAATCACCTGCTGGGGTGTTTCTTTTAGAACAAAAACTTAACGCAAGTTTAGTTCTGCAAGACACTTGGGAAAGTACACATCAGGAACTTCCTGCAACTACTTGCAGAAGTGTTTCCACTAGAACTAAGAGCACTTCTTATTAGTGCTAAATGAGTTGTTTGAAATAAACTGGTAATTTGTTCAAAAATTTAATACTGACGCGTTTCGGGCGTGGCCCATCTTCAGAATGTCAAACAAAAATTGTCTTCATACCGAGTAAGGCGCCACATGCGTAAGTCTTTACCATCATTGCTCAACTCTCTGGCGTACCTCCTATCGATGGGCTCTGATTTATCCTGGGCGGTTAAGTCTTCCTTCATCAGCACTCCATACAAACTTGGCTGTACCTAGTTTCATCGATATAAGTAGACGCTACACAAAGGGGCCTAAAAATATGCATCCACTCGTAATTTGCCGGGTACAAGGTGGGGCAGAATGGACTCTCTGATTTGATGGTGAATTCTAAAAAATCCAACAATGATAATTAAAAGGGTTTTTACATCTCAAAACTACATTCAATGGCATTTTATTTCCATTACGTTTTGAAAATTATATCATCCAGGTGACGACCTTGGCGTGCGATGGACATATTGCGTCGTTCCAAAAAAGTTTTCGAAAACTCTTCTCAGTATATCTTGCGTTATTCCTGCGATGACACCTGTAATTGCCCTCTGAAGAGCTTCCCAGGTCCTGGTCGAGCTTTATAAACCTCTGCTTTGAGGTATCCCCAAAGAAAATAATCACAGGGGCTCAGATCCGAGAAGCGAGGGGACCATGGAACATCTCCTCATAAGCAGATCAGGCGGCCGGGAAAATGTTCTTGCAGAATCTGGCGTGAAGGACGGGCAGTATGAGCTGTGGCACCATCCTGTTGAAACCGAAAGACTTCTGTGTCATATTACTCACCACAATCTTCCATTTAGGGAGTAAAAATTTCTACAGCTTCTCACAATAGTGCACAGATTTTGCAAAAACAGACATAATGTCTTATGGGATAACAGCAATCAGTGATTTTATAATGTTACTTAAAATCCGTCTTGATTGCAAAAAATTTTTTTTATTATTCATATGACCGGTTTCGGTTCATTCAGAACCATCTTCAGATCTGTAAAAATAATTATACTAATTTACTATTTCACGGAAGCAAATGTTTTTCATCCTATCTAATCAACATCAAATGTACCAGAACGTACCTGATATTTCAGTTACAAGAGTAACCCGTCCAAATCCAGCAACTTTCACATGCTACGTCACATAAAATTGGTTGGCAAAGTGCACGTCATTTATATTAATTATAACACTATTACCGACAGGTGGCGTCTGGTACATTTGTTACATTCCATTTGTACATACTTTATTCAGTAGATCTTTTTTATATTAAAAATATTTGGTTCAAATATGTAGATGTCAAAGTTAAACTCTGTACTTGTCAGGATTAAAAAACAGTAAAATTATCATTTTTATACGATCTAAAAGCATAGGGCGATTTATATATCTATGGTGCTGGTGTGAACTTGTTTTCCTCTACGGTCTGCTTCCGTGGTTCCCGCCAGTTACTCCTGTAACTGAAATATCAGGTACGTTGTGATACATTTGATGTTGATTAGATAGGACGAAAAACATTTGCTTCCGTGAAATAGTAAATTAGTATAATTATTTTTACAGATCTGAAGATGGTTCTGAATGAACCGAAACCGGTCATATGAATAATAAAAATTTTTTTTTGCAATCAAGACGGATTTTAAGTAACATTATAGTGCACAGAGTTCACGGTAACAGATGCGCCTCGATAATCATTAAAGTAAGGCTCAGAAAGGCCTATGGAGGACAGAGCGCATCAACCTGTCGCCTTGAGGCTTTGCAGAGGTGTTTGGTGAAGTTCACGAGGGTTTTAAGTCGTCCAGCAACGAAAATTTTTCTTATTTACCGAGCTGGATAGGTGAAAATCCGCTTCATCTCTAGACCACAGAATAGAGCCGGGTTAAAGAGGGGCTAAGGTTGCATTGAAAGCATCTATACGTTTCACAAAGTCTTCTGGACAAAGTTCTTGAACAATCATCAACTTGTAAGGGTGTAAGTGAAGGTCAGAGTGTAAAATTCGCCTTACTATTCTGGATGATATTCCAAAAACAGTAGCATGTTTCCACGCAGGGTGCGATAGAGACTGTTGAATGGACGCTCTCATTGCCATAATGTTTTCAGGTGTCTTCATACTTTTAGGTCGGGCAACTGGTTTTCTAGGAAGTGCACATGCAGGCGCCCTGACACTAGTAATCAATTTCCTAATGGTTTTAGCATCAGAAGCCCTGTCTTGACAACTCAAACCAAAGTGCCTATGAATAGCCCTCTGCATCGCCTACGCACTGTCATTGTTTTTAAAGAACATTTCTACGACAAAACCTCGATGCTCACCAGACCACGGGATGGCGACTGCTGAAAATGGCGTCGTTTCCCCCACCTAACGCCACTGCTCCCACTCCACTACTGCACCTGCACGTTCTTCAGTGATTATTTCAAACTAGGGAGTCCATTCTGCACCACCTTGTATCTCAGTTGTAAATATGAAAATTGCACCCGGTGAAATTTGCACCCAACCAGAAACCTGTGAAATTTACTCCCAGTGCGCCTGGACACAACCTGGTCACTATGTCACGGCCTACCTGCACACCGAGTCCTCGCTCAACCGCTCCCGAAAGCCCATTTTACACGATCGACTTTCTTGTCTCAGCTGACTACTCGGGACAAGTGAGTCTACAGCAGCGCTCCTGGCGTTTTGTTCCTGTACTGAGTCTCGTCTGTTGCGAGTAGTCATTTTCCTACCAAACTGCTTGTATTGCGAGAGTTCTCTCCTGGTGGTTTGACATCTGAATGGTGAAAGTGAGGTTATGGGGAACTATCCTTTGTTCACAAGAATCGAAGTGTAGTAGCAAAATGTAGGAACAAGCAATGACAATAGAGTTTATTAATGGCCAAAGCAGAAATCATAATGGAAGTTCTTATCGGAGGTCGTGTGATTAATTCTTTACACGCCTGAGAACTGAAAGACTAGGAAATGCGTCATTCAGACATTTCATATTATAAACATTTATTTGACAAGAAAATATACACATGCAAAAGCATCTAACAATATCAAGTAAGCAGTAAATAGCACTTTTTTGCTTCGGATTTTTCCCTGTCAAATAATTCATACTTTTTGGCTCTTGAAATAATTTTCATTAAAACAATTTATCAATTTACTTTCTCATTTAAGGACTGCATAGGCTTTTTCTCTGTAAAACGTAAATACCCTTTTGCTTTCAGGTATTTCGGCTCTTGTAGAACACTAGTAGGAAAAAATGCCGGGGCCGTGTGCAGCTTTTCAATTTGTCGCGAAAATAAACCAGACAACACATTAAATATTCAAAAATGGCTCTGAGCACTATGGGACTAAACATCAGAAGTTATCAGTCCCCTAGACTTAGAACTACTGAAACCTATCTAACATAAGGACATGACACACATCCATGCCCGAGGCAGGATTCCAACCTGCGACCGAAACAGCAGCGTGGTTCCAGACTGAAGCGCCTAGAACCGTTCGGCCACACTGGCCGGCACAATAAATATTAAGAAGACGTGAGAGCACAAAATCCATTTCTATAATAGGAGCGAGCTCGGCCAGAATAGGTTAACTTCCAGTGTTCGCAGACTCCGCCATTGTCCTGCGTTTCTGCGCATGGGCAGTGTCCAGCATTCTTGCAAATTTAGAACTCAACACTCGGCACAATCCATAGATCATTGACGTCTTACACACACTCGCGTAATGGTTGGTTGCTGAGTTACACTCAGGCACGGAAGGCGTACGCACTTCGAGTTGTCGATTTCGACCAGAAAGTCGCTCGTGTAAAAAGGGCTGTGCGGCCTTGCCAGAGCGGCGTCGACGTCGTCATGAAATTGACCAACGTAAACAAAATATCAAAAAATGGTTCAAATGGCTCCAAGCACTATGGGACTTAACATCTGAGGTTATCAGTCCCCTAGACTTAGAACTACTAAAACCTAACTAACATAAGGACATCACACACATCCATGCCCGAGGCAGGATTAGAACCTGCGACCGAAACAGCAGCGCGGTTCCGGACTGAAGCTCTAGGACCGCTCGGCCACAGCGGCCGGCAAACAAAATATCCTAGTGCCGGAAAAAGAGCAAGAGTGCCGACAGCTGTTCACATAGCGTTCTACACATTCCCTCTTACATATCCTTATGGTACTGACTCTACTTTCTTTAACCCTTATAGCCTGGTTTTTCTTATTTTATGATGCATACGCTAACCTAATACAAACAATCCTTATGCTCAGTCACTTTGAAAATTTTTTTGTAACGTAAGTTATGACTTTACATAAGTTGTGATAAATTCTCTGTTTCTTTTAGCTGTACGAGGTGTGGCTACAAAATAATGGGATTATTAATATAAAAATATTTGCTTCAAAATCTACGTATTTAGTTACAGCCAGCTTCAACATACTCCTCTCCTCTATCTCTACTACGGTCCATGCTAATATTCCACTGACGAAAACAGTGCTGGAAGTCTTCCTCTGTAATTGCTTGATGACGCACACCACTTTTCCTTTCACTGATTCAATGGACTGAAACCTTGCTTCTTTTAATGCAGATTCGACCTTGGGGAATAGACAAAAGTCATATGGTGCTAGGTGAGGCAAATAATGTCGGTGGTCTAACACTGGGATGCTGTACGTCGCTAAAAACCTCTCAACAGGCAGTGTGGTATGAACCTGTGCGTTGTCATGCTGCAGGACCCATGACTTGTTCTTCCATAATTCGAGTCGTTTTTGTTTCTTATTTTCTCAGGGAGTCGAGCAAGAACCTCGACATAGTATTGTTGATTAATTGTCTGTCTTCAACAAACCAAGGAAGATACACAATTCCATGAATATCGAAAAAAAAACCAATCATCATCGCTGTACTCTTCAGTTTCTCATTCGAGCTTTTTCCCCTCTCGGTGAAGCTGGGCCCTTTCAATGTTTGGATTGGTGCTTAGTTCCTGGATCATAAATGAAAAGCCAAGATCCGTCACATGTTATCAGTCTTCCCAAGAAATTAGCGTCATGTTCAATGGTATTCAAAATGTCAGAAAAAACATTTTCATGAGCTTTTTTTTGTTCCATTGTGAGAATTTTCGGCACCAGTTTAGCACACACTTTTCTCGGGTTAAATTGGTCACATAAAATTTGCCTTCCGTATTCTTTGTCAATTCGCACAGTTTTGTAACCGATTCAATACTCAACCGTCGGTCAGACTGAATCAGATTACGTACTTTTTCTATATTTTCATCCGTTTTTGATGTTGAAGGGTGTTCCTGACGCGAGTCATCTTCAACTTCTTCTCAGCCATCTTGGAAACACTTGAATCACTCAAAAATTCGCGTTCTTGATAAACAGTCTTCGTTATCCACTTCTTTTAGTAAAAGTTAGCTTTCGGTAGCGGTTTTTCCAAGTTTCATGTTAAACTTCACGAAATCTCGCTGCTGTATTACTACACTTAGCCAACGGCCTTGCCGCAGTGGTATCACCGGTTCCCGTCAGATCAACAAATTTAAGCGCTCTCGGGTTGGGCTAGCACTTGGATGGGTGACCATCCAGTCTGCCGAGCGCTGTTGGCAAGCGGGGTGCACTCAGCCCTTGTGAGGCAAATTGAGGAGCTACTTCATTGAGCAGTACCGACTCCGGTGTCGTAAACTGACATACGGCCGGGAGAGCGGTGTGCTGATCACATGCCCCACCATATCCGCATCCAGTGTCGCCTTTGGTCTGAGGATGACACGGCGGTCGGTCGGTACCGTTGGGCCTTCTTGTCTTATTGTTAGGCCGGAGTTTAGTTTATTATTACACTTATCATTTTTCCGGCAAAACAAGATAACAGCTCTTATACAAACGAAGGCCACGGCCACACTGATTTGTTCACGGACACCAGAGATGCAGCATTCGATTGAGAAAGCTTCACGCTTGACAGTTATTGGTCGTTCATTTTTGGCGCATGCGTAGTGACAGCGTTACTCCCGTTATTTTATAGTTGCACCTCGTATCTTAGTTAATATACAGTTTTGTAAAGCTTATATAACTTCCACTTCGAAGTAACGATAATGATATGCAGAATTATCCAGGACTATTGCTCCTGCATAGTTCTCGCACCACTGCTAAGATGAGTGAAATAGATGTTAACGTCAATGATGCTGAGAAACAGCTGAAATCGCTCATACGTCAAGGCCCGATGGAATCCCTATCAGATTCTATACCAGATTTACGTAGGAGTTAATTTCTCTTTTAGCAACAAGGTAGCACAGATACCTTGAAAAAAAAACAGTGCCCACTGGTTGGAAGAAAGCACAGGTCATATCCAGCTACGAGAAGCATTTGATACGTAAACAACAAAACAAAACTAACGTCCAATATCCTTGAGATTCATTTGTTGTTGAATCTTAGAAAATATTCTGAGCTCAAACGTAATGCGATGTCTTGAATTGAACGACCTCCTCCATGCGAAGCAGTACGAATTTCGAGAACATCGATCATGTTGAAACCCAACTGGCGCCTTTCTCACATGACATCCCGAAAGTCATGACTCAAGGCAGTCAGGTTGATGCAGTATTTCTTGGCTTCCGAAAAGCATTTGACTTGCGCTAGTACCACACCTAAGTTTCTTGTCAAAAGTACAAATGTATGGGGTATCAAGTGAAATTTGTGACTGGACTGAAAATTTTCTGGTATGGGAAAACCAACTTTTCTTGCATAGTGTAGCGGATCATTATGACTCAACGACAAAGACTTTACTGTACTGCGAAAGATTACCCGTTGTGCGTATTCTTATATCTATGGGAATTTCGTTTTTCCAATGTTTAAAAAAAAAAAAAAACATGCAAACGATGTACAGCTCACTGTTGTTCTTCCTATTCGAGCTTCTACATGAGAAGTCCTGTATACTTTGCTAGCGTAGTTTGTTAGCGTAATGAAGTAGTAATGATATCCTTAAAATGCATTGTCGTTTATTTAGTAGAGGTGTACTTAGTGCGTTCTCCACTAATCAAAAATGTAGTTTTCTGTCTGTTAAATTAATAGGAAGTGATCAGTTTGGTGACGCAACGTTCGTACACCATAAGCTCGCTGTTGTTTCCAAATTACAACGTACATCATTCAACCGTGCAGATTATAATTTTAATGAAGTCCGACCACAATTATTACTTTATGCGAAGGTGCCTTTTTGCGTTAACTGTAACAACTACACAGTCTGGCGTCGCTATGCTTACATTTTCCACCTACGACCTCTGGCTATGATACTCAACGTTCCGACTGGAAAAGGTGTCTTATGGTACTAAAGATAAACTTGCGCCATTTCAATGAATTTCACAGAAAAGCATTTTCCTTTTCTTGTTGATTATGTGATGTGTCTCTCCTTTGTCAGAAATTTAACTTTCAAATATTTAAACTTCAAAAGACGTATTGTTACATGAAAGAGGGATACATTACAATAGAGAGTCATCAACAGATGTAAATTAATTTTGATTGTGCCCCAGGGACGTGCGTTGGGACCATTGTTGTTAATGTTTTATGTTAATAACCTCGTAGACAATATTTTAATAACCTCAGACTTTTTTCGTGCTGAAAAAAATGGCAACTAATTTTCAATGTTCAGATATTTAAAACTGTGCACTTGACAAAATGAAAACAATGTGGTATCCTATGCTTACAACACCAAGGAGTCGTAATTATTGGAACCGGTCAACTCATACAACTGTTTGTGGAATAAAAAAAAGGTGCAAATGGCTCGGAGCACTACGGGACTTAACATCTATGGTCATCAGTCCCCCAGAACTTAGAACTACTTAAACCCAACTAACCTAAGGACATCACACAACACCCAGTCATCACGAGGCAGAGAAAATCCCTGACCCGCCGGGAATCGAACCCGGGAACCCGGGCGTGGGAAGCGAGAACGCTACCATACGACCACGAGCTGCGGACTTGTGGAATAAAAACCCGCTTCAGCTGACAGTAATTTTCTTAATTTATTCCACGACCAGTTTCGAATCTTGAAACTTCATCTTCAGGTGCTATCAAATAATTATGAGAACATAAATGTGTGGCGGTCGGGCCAGTCAGTCATGGGGGATCACACCCACGTCAAACAAAGGCGTAGTAGGGTAGGACCAGCAACGATATCGCCCGCTTGGACAGCACTACACGAAAGTGGGCGCTATAGTTTGTAAGGGTATAAATGGAGTGATCACATTACGTTCAGTCGTAAGTAAACAGGTGGCAGACTTCGATTTAATGGTTAATGATGCAATATGGCGGAAACGCAATCAGTCTACAAAGGAGATTGCTTACACAATACGCGTGTGACCCATTCTAGAATATTGCTCAAGTGCGTGGGACCCTATCAGATAAGTCTAAAAGAGGATAATTGATGTATACAGAGAAAGGCAGCACTAATGGTCACAAGTTTGTTTGGCCCATGGGAGAGAGCCACGGAGATGCTGACGAAATTGAACTGACAGAAGCTTGAAAATCGAAGCAAACTATAGCGAGAAAGCCTAATTACAAGAAGAGGTCCGCAGTGGTGGAATGGACATATTGAAAACATCTATGCGGTGACAAGGATTAGGGTCCCAGGCATCTTACCCTGCAGCCATTCACCCTGGTGGGCACTCGTTTGCGAGTAATCGACGAAAAAAAAATTCGTAATCGTGCGCGACTGCTCAACAGCATTAAAGTCGGTGGCAATAAGCATAAGGTCACAGTGGCGTAATGTTTAGCTTAGTGTCTTGATGTGTAGAAGGTCGTGGGTTTAAATCTTGCCAGGTCCTCCAATAATTTTTTTGAAATCTTTATAGAAATAAGTGATGAAAAATAAAACACTTCATAAGTTTAAATATATTTTTTAAATTTCTAATCCTTTGTCTTTCATTTTCATCATCACCAAAAAGTCGTCGTGCACTGATAATATAAACATAGAGCTGATTAAATATGCGTCTGATCAAATAAGGCGTAGACTTTTAAATTTTATCAGTGTTTGTTGGCTGAGCGGACACGCTCCTAACGAATAGAATGAAGCTTCAGTATGCCCTACTTATTAGAAGGTGGTAAACGACAATGCCTGTTACCGAAGAATAAGTATATTAAATTCTTGTTACAAACTGTACGCTAAAATTATGAACAAGATATTAATAGCAATAGCGGAAGCAACGTGGTTTTAGAAAAGGTAGATCGCGTTCTGATTGCCTTTTCACCATGATATAAGTAACTGAGAAAAGAAGAGAATTTAAATAACTAACTTATTATTTTTTATAGATTATGAAAAGGCTTTTGACAAGGTATAATAGAAAATGCTATGGGAATTACTAAAGGAAATAGGTGTTCCACTACATCTACTTATGGTAATTCCATCATTGTACAAAAAGAACAACCAAGGACTCACACTGTAAGGAATGGGACACAATCTGCCGGTATTAATCTAGGAGTTAGACAGTGCTGCCTATTGTCCCACACCCTGTTCAATGTTGATACTGTCCGCAGCTCGTGGTCGTGCGGTAGCGTTCTCGCTTCCCATTCCCGGCGGGGTCAGGGATTTTCTCTGCCTCGTGATGACTGGGTGTTGTGTGCTGTCCTTACGTTAGTTAGGTTTAAGTAGTTCTAAGTTCTAGGGGACTGATGACCATAGCTGTTAAGTCTCATAGTGCTCAGAACCATTTTAATCATTTTTGTTGATACTGAGTATATCATACATAAATGGTTGATTATATTAAACGACACATTAAGAAGTGATAATTTTAATTTTATGATGTTGCTATTTGATAATGATAAGCTTATAATTAGAGAATCTAAAGGAAGCTATTTTATGGCGTATTCTCTAGCTCTGGACGAAAGTGTTGATATCACTCGAACAGACAGCTTGCCATATTTATTAGAGTTGTTAATAGAGATCTTCAGGTGACAGAGGAGCTCCTTGATGTAGTAGTCATGAAGAACACTGCAACTGGAGGTGATATTTTAAGTAGTGTTGAAGAAAGTGTTGAAAATATAGGATTGTCGTGGAATTCTTTAGTTTCAGTGTCTACAGACGGTGCACCAGCGATGACAGGGAAAAAATCAGGTTTCGTTGCGCTGTTGAAGGAGAAAATGCAAAAACTGACCGTGCCGAATGAAATAAGCGGCGTTCACTGTGTGATCCACCAGGAAAACTTATGTACAAAGAGTATCACTCTAAAAAATGTGATGAGTGTTGTTGTTCGTACAACCAATTATATAAGGAAGCATGGGCTACAACACAGACAATTTAAAAGCTTTCTTGAGGATGTAGAAAACCAGTACGGTAGCCTGCCTTATTACAGCGACGTCGGCTGGCTTAGTCGTGGCGAATTATTAAATCGATTTTTTTGCCTATTAGATGAGATAAATATGTTCATGGAAATAAATAACATGTGTGTTCCTGAATTGAAAGAGCCTTCATGGAAATGTAATCTCGCGTTCTTAGCAGATTTAACTAGCCATCTGAATGCTTTGAACATTTCAATACAAGCTAATGTTCTGCTAATTACTCATTTCATAGATCTAATACGAGCTTTTAAAATGAAATTAACACTTTGGGTGAGTCAGCTGGAAACAGGAAATCTAGCTCATTTTCCTAAATTACCATCCATGCAAGATGTTCACAAAAACTGTGAACGTTATTCACATAGTTTAGTTGCCCTTAAGGAAGAATTTGATCAACGCTTTCAAGATCTGACAGCACTAGACAGTGATTTTGATCTGTTCTCCTCTCCATATTCAGCGAATATTGAAGAGATTCGTCCTGAGCTGCAACTAGAAATTATTGACCTGCAGTGTGACAGAGAATACGGAGACAAATTTCAGAACAAGAAAAACATTTTGGAATTCTACAGACACTTCCCTCAGCATAGATTTCCTCGTTTGCACAAACTGGCGGCTACAATAATATCGATGTTCGGTTCCACGTATGTTTGTGAACAACTGTTCTCTGCAATGAAATGTAACAAGACGCGCCTGAGAAACGCATTTTCTGATCGAAATTTAAACTGCACGCTGCGCTTACAATGCACAAGAACAATTACTCCGAACATAAACGCAATTGTAAAGGGCAAAAAGTACAAGATAACCGAGAATCCCACACTTCAGTGACACCTTTTATTGTGTAACAGTTCACAAATTAATGCGAATGTAGAGGCATACACTAAGCTAATAAAATTATCTGGCGCGTGTACATTCTCCTTTATTTGTTTCATTTGTCGCAGTGAGTGATATCCCTGCAGGTGGCCGCGGATTTACATTGACTGGCGGCAGCTGTTGTGTGCCTCACATGACTCCCCACTCTCCGCTCTGGTCCGGTAGTGGGGGTAGCGTGCTCGCGCTGCTCAGTGCTCGCGCCTTGCTGCTCACAGCTTGCTCCGCGAGCATGTATGTTGTGAAGCCCTGAGATAAATCAATCAACCGACTATTGGCCCTGCAACTACTGAAGTGGCTGCTGCCCCTCTTCAGGAACCACACGTTTGTCTGGCCTCTCAACAGATACCCCTTCGTTGTGGTAGCACCTACGGTACGGCTACCTATGTCACTGAGGCACGCAAGGTCCATGGTTCATGGAGGGAAGTTAGTGCTATATAATACAGAAAAATCGTTTAGCAAGAGCAGGCATTGTCTGCAGAGGGAGCAGCTGTTAAAACTAAGTTTTTTAAAATAACCACAATCCGCACTTAGTGTTTTCTGTCGACCAGTTTCGCTCTTCTTGTGAACAAGAGCATCATCAGAATATACATGGTAAATGATACAATAGCTTCCTTTTAAGTTTAATAACTTCCTGTGCACGATCTGGTCCATCACATTTTCCACTTCCGTAGTCTTTCGCGTGGTACGACATATAATGTCGCTGCAAAATAAATTTCCTAAAAGAATTCAGCGTTTTGTGACATACTAAACATTTTGCAACTCCATCTTTTTCTGTAAACAGATACAATTCCTCCCAATGGGGGTTGAACTGCGAAAGCATGGTTGGGGTTACACAACGGCGACTTGACATGATTCTTAACCAGCGAAGTGACTGTTAGAGCTGATCGTAGTACTTTAAACGTTACACAGTCAGTGCGAATTCAATAGGCATGCTGCGGCCCTATTCAAACGTGCGCGCGCATTTCCCCTCCCTCCCCTCCTTCCCTACTCTGCGACCTTGCACCTGTTCGTGAGCTCGTACCTGAGCAGACGCGAGTACTCGCGCTCAAAACCGGCCAGTTGTTAAGCCCTGATTTATCTGGTTTTGTAACATCAACCAAAATAGCCTTGCTGCGCTGGTACTGCGAACGGCTGAAAGCAAGGGGAAACTACAGCCATAAATTTTCCCGAGGGCATGCAGCTGTACCCTATGGTTACATGATGATGGCGTCCTCTTCGATAAAATATTCTGGAGGTAAAATAGTCCCCCATTCGGACCTCCAGGTGGGGACTACTGAGGAGGACGTCGCTATCAGGAGAAAGAAAACTGGCGTTCTACGGAGAGTGGAATGTCAGATCCATTAATCGGGTAGTTAGGTTAGAAAATGTAAAAAGGGAAATGGATAGGATACAGTTAGATACAGTGGGAATTAGTGAAGTTCGGTGGCAGGAGGAACAAGACTTCTGGTCAGGTGAATACAGGGTTATAAATACACAATCAAATAGGAGTAATGCAGGAATTGGTTTAATAATGAATAAAAAAATAGGAACGTGGATAAAATACTATGAACAGCGTAATGAACGCATTATTGTATCCAAAACAGACACGAAGCCCACACCTACTACAGTAGTACAAGTTTATATGCCAACTAGCTTCGCAGATGACGAAGAGATTGAAGCAATGTACGATGCGATAAAACAAATTATTCAGATAGTTAAGGGAGACGAAGATTAAATAGTCATGGGGAACTGGAATTCGATAGCAAGAAAAGGAAGAGAAGGAGAAGTAGTAGGTGAATGTGGACGGGCGGTAAGGAATGAAAGAGTAAGCCACCTGGTAGTATTTTGCACAGAGCATAACCTAATTATAGCTAACATTTGGTTTAAGAATTATCAAAGAAGGTTGTATTTGTGGAAGAGACCTGGAGACACTGGAAGGTTTCAGATAGATTATATAATGGTAAGACAGAGATTTAGGAACCAGGTTTTGAATTATAAGACATTTTCAGGAGCAGATGTAAACACTGATCACATTGTATTGGCTATGAATTGTAAATTAAAACTGAAGAAACTGCAAAAAGTTGGGAATTTAAGGAGGTGGGACATAGATAAACTGAAAGACCCAGAGGTTGTAGAGAGTTTCAGAGAGAGCATTATGGAACGATTGACAAATATAGGGGAACGAAATACAGTAGAAGAAGAATGGGTAGATTTGAGAGATGGATTAGTGAAGGCAGCAGAGGGTCAAGTAGGTAAAAAGGCGAGGGCTAGTAGAAATCTTTGGGTAACAAAACACATACTGAATTTAATTGATGAAAGGAGAAAATAAAAAATTCAATAAATGAAGCAGGCAAAAAGGAATACAAACGTCTCAAAAATTAGATCGACAGGAAGTGCAAAATGGCTAAGCAGGGATGGGTAGAGGAAAATGCAAGGATGTAGAGGCCCTGTACATCACTAGGGGTAAGTTAGATACTGCCTACAGGATGATAAAGAGACCTTTGGAGAAAAGAGAACCACCTGTATGAATATCAACAGCTCAGATGGAAAACCAATCCTAAGCAAAGAAGGGAAAAGCAGAAAGGTGGAAATAGTATATAGAGGGCCTATACAACGCCGATGTACTTGGGTGCAATATTATAGAAATGGAAGAGGACGTAGATGAAGATGAAATGGGGGATATGATACTGCGTAAAGAGTTTGACAGAGAACTGAGTGACCTAAGTCGACACAAGGCCCCGGGAATAGACAACATTCCATTAGAACTACTGATAGCCTCGGGAGAGCCAACCGTGACAAAACTATACCATCTGGTGGGCAAAATGTATGAGACCCCTCAGACTTCAAGAAAAATATAATAATTCGAATCCCAAAGAAAGCAGGTGTTGACAGGTGTGAAAATTACCGAACTATCAGTTTAATAAGTCACAGCTGCAAAATACTAACGCGAATTCTTTACAGACGAATGGAAAAATTAATGGAAGCTGACCTTGGGGAAGATCAGTTTAGATTCCGTAGAAAAGTTGGAACACGCGAGCCAATACTGACCATACGACATATCATAGGAGATAGATTAAGGAAAGGCAAACCTACGTTTCTAGCATTTGTAGGCTTAGAGAAAGCTTTTGACAATGTTGACTGGAATACTCTCTTTCAAATTCTGAAGGTGGCAGGGGTAATATGCAGGGAGCGAAAGGCTATTTACAATTTGTACAGAAACCAGATGGCAGTTACAAGAGTTGAGGAGCATGAAAGGGAAACAGTAGTTGAGAAGCGATTGAGACAGGGTTGTAGCCTCTCCCCAATGCTATTCAAACTGTATATTTAGCAAGCAGTAAAGGAAAGAAAAGAAAATTTCGGAGTAGGTATTAAAATCCATGGAGAAAAAATAAAAACTTTGAGGTTTGCCGATGACATTCTAATACTGTCAGAGACAGCAAAGGATCTGGAAGAGCAGTTGAACGGAATGGACAGTGTCTTGAAAGGAGGATAGAAGATGAACATCAACAAAAGCTAAACGAGGATAATAGAATGTAGTCGAATTACGTCGGGTGATGCTGTGGGAATTAGATTAGCAAATGTGACACTTAAAGTAGTAAATGAGTTATGCTATTTAGGGAGCAAAATAACTGATGATGGTCGAAGTAGAGAGGGTATAAAATGTACACTGGCAATGGCAAGGAAAGAATTTCTGAAGAAGAGAAATTTGTTAACATCGAGTATAGATTTACGTGTCAGGAAGTCATTTCTGAAAGTATTTTTATGGAGTGCAGCCATGTATGGAAGTGAAATATGGACGACAAATAGTTTGGACAAGAAGAGAATAGAATATTTCGAAATGTGGAGCTACAAAAGAATGCTGGAGATTAGATGGGTAGACCACATAACTAATGAGGAGGTATTGAATAGAATTGGGGAGAAGAGAAATTTGTGGCACAACTTGACTAGAAGAAGGGATCGGTTGGTAGGGCATATTCTGAGGCATCAAAGGATCACCAATTTAGTACTGGAGGGAAGCGTGGAGGGTAAAAATCGTAGAGGGAGACCGAGAGATGAATACACTAAACAGATTCAGAAGGATGTAGGTTGCAGTAGTTATTCGGAGATGAAGAAGTTTGCACACAATACAGTAGCATGGAGAGCTGCATCAAACCAGTCTCTGGACTGTAGAGCACAACAACTACAATAACGTAATAAATAAATAAATTAAATAATAAATAAATTTAAAGCTTAATGGGACGGTTGCAAAAAAAAAAAAAAAATGTTCAAATGTGTGTGAGTTCTTAAGGGACCAAACTGCAGAGGTCATCGGTCCCTAGACTTACACACTACATAAAGTATTTTAAATATAGCTGCACAAAGCAACGGTTTCACGTAATAAAATTATAAACAGCCGACCAGTTGCAATGGATAAAGAATTCAGTCGGTTGTGAGCTCTGCAACATCCATGTACTAATTTATATTTACGTGACAAACCCTATTTCTAGGGCTATATTTTAATTTTGACAAATGGATCTACGCCGACATTTGTAAAAACGGCGATGGTACATTAGTCCACACGAATGTAAAATTGCCAGCTTCTGAAGAAGACAAATTTAAATTTGTTGAAACCTAGGTAAAGAATTCTTTATCCATTGCAACTGGTCGGCTGTTTATAATTTTATTACACTACATAAACTAACTTATGCTAAGGACAACATACACACCCATGCCCGAGGGAGGACTCGAACCTCCGGCGGGAGGGGCCGCGCAGTCCGTGACATGGCGCCTCTAACCGCGTGGCCACTCCACGCGGCTGGACGGTTGCATTTGGTGTGCTACGAAGTCATTTCATTATGTGACCGTGGAAAAGGAATTAAAACAAAGACCCGATAATAAGATAAACTGCATTCCAAAACCTAAAAAAACTGCGGTACCTATTCCTTTAGTCTCTATAATAAAACTTAAGTAGCGCCTGAGTTGTAAAGCGAGTTGCGAAAGAGCGGAATACCCTTGCTTATTTTCTCTTCAAAGCCACGCGTTAATTTCAGTCCAGAAGTCGAAATGAAATTTTTCCAAATGCCTCTCAATCCCATGTATAAAATTCGTGTCATTTTTG
This sequence comes from Schistocerca cancellata, assembly GCF_023864275.1. Classification (NCBI taxonomy): domain Eukaryota; kingdom Metazoa; phylum Arthropoda; class Insecta; order Orthoptera; family Acrididae; genus Schistocerca; species Schistocerca cancellata. The sequence goes on from NC_064632.1 coordinate 178,446,709, forward strand.
ATAGGGCGCTGTAACGGCATACGAAATTTGCAGGGCGCTTACAGGCAAACCCTATCCCGTGGCGTAGTCAGGTGACTGCGGAGGTAGTGTTTGTTAACTTCAAAAAATTCTGTTCTGGGCATCTGAATGTTCATTGCATAGACGTTGCTCCTCTACGCTGTTGCGACAGCTACACAGCATTACCATGGTTACCCCTCCCCCTCCCTAAAAAAAAAGGGAGCAAATGCTTTCAGTAACTTGTCTCCAAAACAGCGAACCACACTCATAATTCGTAGTTCACGGCCATAGATTCTACAAACATATCCATGAATCTTATTTTCGTAAATAAACTAAGTTAATTCTTGCTAGTAAAATATCTGTCCACCTGTGACTTCGAAAGTGGACTGGTCATCAGGATGTCACCTGCGTAACATATACATCAGAGACATGTCAACCCTTCCAGAGCTGTTCAGTTCTACTGTCGGTGATGTGACTGTGACGCAGAAACTTGAAGGAACGACGACAGTTAAGCCAAGACCAGACTGACCTCATTCTGGCGTACAGGGATCATCGAGCAATGTGGAGGATGGTAGTAAAAAATTTGCATGGAATCAGGGTAGAGATGGGAAAAATCGATCGGTCAAAACTGATATCGGTTTTTTTTGTTCTGAATAACCGGTTTTTTCAGTATTTGTTTGGTCTCGGTTAAAACAGATGTTTTTAGTTTTTACGAATAACTCGGTAAAAAAAAAAACAGAAATATCAATTAGCCATAGCAGCAGTGCTACAGTTTTACGTTGTTAAATAAACCTTTCTTAAAGTACGTAATTTTTATTCGTAAAATTTGCTTTGAAATATTGCGTTATTATAGAATATAGGAAGAAATGGGTCTGAGCACTATGGGCCTTAACATCTGAGGTCATCAGTCGCCTAGAACTTAGAACTACTTAAACCTAACTAACTTAAGCACATCACACACATCCATGCCCGAGGCAGGATTCGAACCTGCGACCGTAGCGGTTGCGCGGTTCCAGACTGAAGCGCCTAGACCCGCTCGGTCACAGCGGCCGGCAATATCGGACGGGCGATCAGTGCTATTTTAATAACAATGCCGATAGAAAAGAGCAACAAACACATTGTGTAAGAATTGTTCAGCACTGCCAGGACAATAGTGAGCCTGTTAACCATGTGGTGTTTTCTGTTCGATTTTACGCGTATACGTGCAGCGTGCAAGACTTCACGTGGTCTGTATGTCAGTTTCTCACGATCGTCATCGGACGTCAGTTGCATTTCAGAGTGGCACCATCCCTAGTCTGGATCTATTTTACGAAGAGCAGTATCAATGAAGTACAATTCTCCACATGCTTTAAAAGATTAAAAACAGGAGCAGCGAAAACAAGTTTACAATATAATGTAAGGAGAAAACTTGACAGTTCATTAATAGTTTACAATAAAAACAGAAAGCAGGTGATTTGCTGGCTGAGTCTACATAACATGGCCTTATCTGTTTGTAGGCCTCGAAAGCGGGCAAATTAATACAAAAAATAATAGGTTTGTTTATAAATAAATATTCTGCTACTAGTCACGATTTTTCTTTGTTTTCCTTTTCGCACGATGCGTTCCCATTTTCAAGTGCGTTTTTTGTGTATAGTAAGCCATTTCTATTGATGTTGCCAATGTGTGAGTGTCTGCTTCATTTCGTTGACTTTTACTGCAGTATATAAGAAACACGCGGTCTTTTAGTAGGGTATCGCTTCTTTTGGTGAAGGTAGTGGCGAAACTTAGAGGAATTTGTACTTAACAGTTTTCTAAAGGTCCATTTGTGCAGAGTCTCACACACACTAAACATCACACACAATTTACTGTACACTTTACAAATTGAAGATATTTTATATAAACAAAACAGTTACAAAGATGTTCTTACAGGTAGCCTACAGACATAACATTATAGGTCTTCCACAGATCATGATATGCTTTTGTACAGAGGTTATTCATCTTAAAAATTTGGCTCATAAATTACTTATATCGATTTTACAGTTGTGCTTATTTCTATGTTTTACAATTTTTCTTCAAGTATACTATCGAAACATCTGAAGAAATTCACTGATTCACTTTCAAGTTTTTCGTTTAATATTTTATCTTCATGTGAATACATCTCCAGTTCTTCTAGCAAATCCATCTATGTCCTTTATTTAGTCGGTGGAGTACTTTGGCATTTTGCTCTATTTTTCCAAATGGGTGTCCTGTATTATGTATGTGTGTTGCTATTGCTGAGGTAGTCTGTTTGTTGTGTGTGTAGCCTTTAATGTGCTCTGCGTACCTGGTGTTGAAATTTCGGCCTGTTTGTCTTAGGTAGAACATGGAGCATTCCTGGCATTTTACCTTGTATATTCCAGACTCTGAATATGGATCATGATTACACTTTATATTATGCATTAGTTTTTTTGTAGTTTATTAGATGTAGGAAACCCAATTTTTACTTTGTGATTTTTGAAAATATTTGCAGTCTTCTGTGATATATTGCGTATGTATGCAATACTAGATATACATTTGTTTTTCTCTTTTTGTTCTGTAGCGCAGTTTGCAACTGGGTCTTTCTTCACTCTGTCTAGGATTGTGTCAACCATGGAAACATTGTAACCATTGGCAACTGCAATCTTTTTCACTGTGTTTATTTCTTGTTGCATATTTTCTTGGATGAATGATTCACCAAAAAAATCGATACCCAATTAAAAAATCGTGTGTTTTTTATATACTGCAGTAAAAGTCAGCGAAATGAAGCAGACTCTCACACACTGACATCAGTAGAAATGGCTTAATGCACGCAAAAAACGCACTTGAAAATGGAAATCATTTCCCGAAACGCGTCGTACGAAAAGTAAAAATAAAGAAAAATCGTGACTGTTAGCAGAAGATTTATTTATAAACAAACGCATTGTTTTCACAGTCGCAGGCTTTCAAAACTCATTTATAATGGATCAAATCAGAATACGAAAAATATAGTTTTTCAACCTTCGTTTTCACTCTCCAGCACTGGCTGTTCATAATGTCCAAATAGTTGTATGATCTCCGATGTCAGAACCGTTTTTGAGCAGAGTTTGCAAGAATTAGAATCAATAGGAAGACAATGATGATTTTTTTGTAATAGTCAACCTCTTATCACTTTCAAGAAAAGCAGCGAACTGTGGACGAAATTTTCTTTAGTTGACTATATAATTTAATATTTCGATTCTATGTATCTCGGAGCTGAGGGAGTCAACATTTTTCAATTTTCGTTCGATTTCTACGTTTATTACAGGAAATAATAGGAATAAAAAACAAAAAAATCGGTTATTTCAGAAACTGGTATTTCTACCGGTTTTAATAGTTAGATTTAAGTAGTTCTAAGTTCTAGGGGACTGATGACCTCAGATGTTAAGTCTGATAGTGCTCAGAGCCATTTGAACCATTTGAACACCACACTGAAACTTACTTGAATTTTGATAACTTGCCACTGTATCAGCAGTAACCGATCTAACAACTGCGCTAGACACTTGTTGTCCTATATAGGCGTTGTCGACCCCAACGCCTTATCCTGCCTGTTTATATATCTCTGTATTTGAAAACGCATGCCTATACTAGTTTCTTTTGCGCTTCAGTGTATTTACAGCAGAGGACCTGTTTGGAGGCGTTGTTTGTGTCAACATGACAATGCACACTGTGGTAAAGCAATGTCTGTAAGGCATTGGTTTGCGTACAGTGACATCCTCAGATGGGCTGGCTTGGACGGGATCCCACCTGAACCGAACGGAACACCTTTAAAGTGAGTTACAGCGTCGACTTCGCTCCAGACCTCACCGTCCAAGGTCACTACCTCCTCTGCCTTCGGCTCTCGAGGAAGAATGGGCTCTCATTGCCCCACAGACATTCACATGCAACATTGAAAGTGTCCCCAGCAGAGTTGAAGCTGTCAGAAGGGTGAAGGGTGGGCACGTCCTGAATTAATGTCCACAAATAGGTGTCTGGGTACTTTTGATCAGAATGTCTAATTTGATATAGACAAAGCTGGGCAAGGAAACTAAACGTGCCCCTTTCAAAGGAACCATCACAGCATTCGCATTAAACTTGCAAAATCGTGCTTGTGTGTAAGGCAAATTTAACTGGACCAAACTAATCATGAATGAGGTACACCCTTGAGAACCAGTACTGAATTTAAAGTATGAAAAGGATTTGCAAACGTGATAATTTACTTTCGCCGCGGCAGTGAAAGTGGAGGAACTGAAATACGAGGGTTATCCATAAAGTAAGTTCCGATTGCTCGCTAAATGGAAACCACAGTGAAAATCAGAAACATTTTCAGAATGAGATTTTCACTCTGCAGCGGAGTGTGCGCTGATATGAAACTTCCTGGAGGGATTAAAACTGTGTGCCCGACCGAGACTCGAACTCGGGACCTTTGCCTTTCGCGGGCAAGTGCTCTACCAACGGAGCTACCGAAGCACGACTCGCGCCCGGTACTCACAGCTTTACTTCTGCCAGTATCTCGTCTCCTACCTTCCAAACTTTACAGAAGCTCTCCTGCGAACCCAGGCTCTGGCTAAGCCATGTCTCCGCAATATCCTTTCTTTCAGGAGTGCTAGTTCTGCAAGGTTCGCAGAAGAGCTTCTGTAAAGTTTGGAAGGTAGGAGACGAGGTACTGGCAGAAGTAAAGCTGTGAGTAGCGGGCGTGAGTCGTGCTTCGGTAGCTCAGATGGTAGAGCACTTGCCCGCGAAAGGCAAAGGTCCCGAGTTCGAGTCTCGGTCGGGCACACAGTTTTAATCTGCGAGGAAGTTTCAGAAACATTTTATTTGTAAGAGTTAGCTACACTTTCCAGATACTTCTCTATATAGTCGCCGTTCCTACTTATACATTTGCCGTAGCGCTGTAGTGCCAACTTTCCAATACCCTCGTCATAGAAGGCAGCTGCCAGTGCTTTCCGCCAATTCTCTACGCTGGCCTACAGCTTGTTGTCTGTGCCAAAATGTTGTATTCATAGCCAGCGGTTCATGTGAGCAGGGATGGAACAATTACGGGCTAGTAAAAATGTCGTGTGACTAGGGCCCCCCGTCGGGTAGATCGTTCGCCGAGTGCAACTCTTTCGCTTTGACGCCACTTCGGCGACTTGCGCGTCGATGGGGATGAAATGATGATGATTATTTCAACACAACGCCCAGTACCTGAGCGGAGAAAATCTCCGACCCAGCCGGGAATCGAATCCAGGTCCTTAGGATTCACGTTCTGTCGCGCTGACCACTCAGCTACCGGGGCGGACAATTACGGGCTGTATTGTGGGTAATTAAACATATCCAATTGAAAACGATGCAGGAGCATCTGCATTGCCCCTGCAGAATGCGGCTGAGAATTGTCTTGAAGAAGAAAACGCACGACGGTTATGTAATGTTGGCTGCATAGCTCAGGCGAAATTTCTCACCAGGCCCTCGTACTTGGCGGGAGACACTATCTTTCTAGGTATCTTTATGCGCTCCCTCTGTGCTCAGAACTAAAAAGGGCGACGTAATGCGATCGACGGGCATACTAGAGACACTGCCCAACACATCTGTGCAAAACTTCATCGGATTTTCACTGTGGTTTCCATTTAGTGACCGATCGGAACTTACTTTCTGGACAACCCTCGTATACTTATCATTGATAGTTTGAATGTGATAATAAACCTGAGATTTAAGAGTGTTCAAAGGTTTACTACAAAAGAAAATTGGAATTATAAAGTACTGAAAACAATAACAAAGTTCCGTTGGGTTCAGGTCGGGATTCCGTCCAAGCCAGTATGAAGTTTACTGTTATGTACTTTTCGACGAGAACTACAAACTAAACCCCTGAGTTGGCAAAGTTACTCTTATCTGATTCTATGAATGTAATGCATCCTGACGACGACTATAACTGTGTCTTTTTGTCTGCAGCAAGAACCTAAGAATCCCAAAGATCCGAGGAAGCACTGACGAATATGACGCAGTGAAATCTACCATGAATTTGAACTGCAAACTTACCGTTATCTTCGATGTAAAGCAAGCAGAGTAAAGGCACTATGGCTCTCTGGTCAGAAATTCTGTAATATGATTGGGCAGCTGAGGACTCGAACATTGGATCTCAGACGACTCTGCCACTAGAGAGCATTACTGCAACTTTTCTCAGCGTCTCCTAACCGCGACTCGTCCACAGCTCATATTTTTTAAGTCTCCAAAAGGCAGCTTGCTCCTTTCTTCCCACCAACAAAACGCGTCCACCAATCGTTGCAAAAGTTACTACAGCCTGCCAATGGCGTAATTGTTTCTTTGACAAAGTATCCCGCCAATTGGCGAAATGTCAACAAGCCAATGAACTGAATTTCTTCGCTTTTTTCTAAGGAACTTCCTGCTAACAAGGGAGACTCCCTCCCCCCCCCCCCCCGATAGACTTAGTGATAAGAGGGCCAAGTGGACAGCCCTTCAAAAGCTGAACACACATCAAGCATGAAAATAGGATGAATGCATACCGTACTGTGAAAAAAAAGAAAAATCGGAACAGTGACCGCGCGGGATTAGCCGCCAGTCAACACAAGAAGAAGACAAACAAATGCAACCATGTCAACTAAACGATACTGTCTGACCTCCAACAGAGGGCGGAAACCTACAACAGCACCAACGCAAGCCGGAGCAAGGCTCAGTAGGGACCTATAATAACAGTTGATTCTGGCCAACTACTCTATTATCAGTCGAAAGGAAGTGGCTTTACAATGGGAACTGTAAACGTTTGATGACAACGCGACAAGTCAACCAATCCTCCGGCGGAAAACACGTGTGGTGTGTCATACACGCCATTAGTGGCACTACGTGTGTCATATGATAGGAATCTCTTATCGACGCACCTCATTTGTATAGCTGGTAAGTGAGTGAGATATGCCTCGTTGCCCGATATAGATGTTCGTATGAATGTGAATGTGATCGCTGCCAAGGAAACGATGAAAACATAATAATCTGTCACATAAGCTACAACAGATGAAAGCAACAGTTTCACAACCACACGGTTTCTCTGTGCCCTGACAAAAGATATGTTTTTAACGTTTTTGAAGTTTCATTCCGTTCTGGAAGTCTTAATCTTGAATAGCATAGACTCATAGGGAACACACACGACGTAGATCTGTAAGTCCACGGTATTGGTGATAAGTTGAGAAAACTGTCCCGAAATACATGTGCTACAAAACGCCACTGTTTCCTGCGCATGTACCCCCACATCAGTATGGGATATGATCACCATGCACACGTACACAGGCCGCACGACGGGTTGGCATAATCTGGATCAGGTGGTCGAGCAGCTGCTGGGGTATAGCCTTCCATTCTTGCACCAGTGCCTGTCGGAGCTCCTAAAGTGTCGTAGGGGTTTGAAGACGTGCAGCGATACGTCGACCGAGAGCATCCCAGATGTGCGCGATGGCGTTTAGGTCTGGAGAACAGGCAGGCCACCCCATTCGCTGAGGAAGCACTGACGAATATGACGCAGTGGAATCTACCATGAATCTGAACTGCAAACTTACCGTTATCTTCGATGATCAGGAGGAAGGTGGGACCACTGCACCCCTGAAAAGGCGGACATACTGGTGCAAAATGACGTCCCGATAATCCTGAACTGTTACAGTTCCTCTGTCAAAGACATGCAGGGGTGTACATGCACCAATCATAATCCCACCCCACACTATCATACCACGACCTCCATATAGATCTCTTTCAAAGACATTAAGGGGTTGGTATTGTAATCATACCACGACCTCCATATAGATCTCTTTCAAAGACATTAAGGGGTTGGTATTGTAACCTCACCCTCACTTATCGACCTTAATGACAGTGAAAAATTAAACCGCGTGTACCTAATGGAAATTTGGGAAAAGCAACAGTCACCGAAGTTAATCTGTCGGTAAAGAGGGAAGAAAGGGTTACATCTAAATGAAAGGAAAAATGCAAATGAAACTGGTGGAAATTAATTTTGAAAAGGGGTAAAGTTAATAAAGAAAGTAAATGTGCGGTCGTTACGTTAACAATTAACTGACGTTAATTAGATATTTGAGATTTCGGGAAAATTACGGTCGCCAGTCCTATGGACAACTACTATAATAACTGAAAAAGAAAGGTTATTGCACATATAAGTAGCACCAAAAGCGTGGCAACTGAAGGTTGACACGTGTTGTGTGAAAACTGAATGTTTGTCAGAAGTAATAAATTTCGCTACACTTTGACTTAATTTAACAACAGAATTAATAAAACCGGAAAACTGAAAGTTAATTTAGTGACTGAAACTAATAGTGAACTTTTTTTCTGAAGCACTACGAAACTCGATAAAATAAGGTTAGTCTTGGGGTACCTCAACAATTATTTCAAAACTGCTTGGGTCTACGCAATTTAGAAACAAGAGATTAAACTTGAATTAAATGATTCTGAACAATTAACAATAGTAAAATTTAGTACGTGCCAAGCTGAGCTGCAGTCACAGGTAAGCTAAAATATGGTAACAAAACTCGCACTCTTAATTTGTGCTTCTGTAATCTAAATATTGTAGCCAGCTATGAATACTTTAACTGAACTTTGAAATTAAAGCAGTGAAATGGAATGATATTACTTTAATGCTGGCGTTTGAATTTCAATGACACTCGGGTTCATTCTGGAAAAGGAAGGGATCCCGCTTGGTAATGCAATTGGGACAATGAGCAACAAAGGTTCATGCTAAGTTGCTGTAATTTTGGGAGGCAAATGGAACAGTTTGAAAAGCTGAGGTCTGCCATACAGTTCTAAAACTTTACGTGCTTCCAGTCTTCCTTGTTGGTTGATTGAAGGTTTGAAATCGTCGATCGAGGAGGTGGCGACAGTCACTCATTGTCGGCCGTCGCTGTTGCAGAAGCTGGATGTTGGCGCGCCTTCTTCTCGACACGGTCACCAGGCGAAATGGGCTCTTGATGTGCGCCAGCTAATGCTTCCCGTCCGTGACACCGTGTCAGAAACTATCATAGCAAGTCGAGCGCAATTACATGCTGCCAAACCCCGAAAGCGCGGCAACTCGCGGGAGCGTCACACAACACGCCTGCTCCACCGCCCTACTCCAGCCAGACTCCGCTCTGCCCGTGCTCCACGCGGCAGAGTTAACACTACCAGAGATGTTGATCGTCGGTAAAGCAGATGCCAGACTGAGATTCATTGGAAGAATCCTAAGGAAATGCAATCCGAAAACAAAGGAAGTGGGGTACAGTACGCTTGTTCGCCCACTGCTTGAATACTGCTCAGCAGTGTGGATCCGTACCAGATAGGGTTGATACAAGACATAGAGAAGATCCAACGGAGAGCAGCGCGCTTCGTTACAGGATCATTTAGTAATCGCGAAAGCGTTACGGAGATGATAGATAAACTCCAGTGGAAGACTCTGCAGGAGAGACGCTCAGTAGCTCGGTACGGGCTTTTGTTGAAGTTTCGAAAACATACCTTCACCGAAGAGTCAAGCAGTATATTGCTCCCTCCTACGTATATCTCGCGAAGAGACCATGAGGATAAAATCAGAGAGATTAGAGCCCACACAGAGGCATACCGACAATCCTTCTTTCCACGAACAATACGAGACTGGAATAGAAGGGAGAACCGATAGAGGTACTGAAGGTACCCTCCGCCACACACGGTCAGGTGGCTTGCGGAGTATGGATGTAGATGTAGATGTAGATCCTAAACACTTTGGTTCTCCACACGACCTATCGACGTAATCGTTCAATAGCATAGTTTTCCCTAGGCAAGACCCATCGTAAAAATACAAATAGTATTTAGAAAACAAACCAATTATACATCGACAATCATAATATATAAAGATACAGAAATGTCATATCTTCAGGTAACAAAATAAGGAAAAAATTTATAGTACAATAGATGGAAATAGGAGGATATGCATTTCCGGCGTTACAATATCTGGTTCCTGGTTCACTCCAGATGAAAAACCGGCGAGAATCACTGTTCAGACTATACCTGGACTCGTCCCGAACATAACCTGGGATCACTGTGAAAATGACCATGTACTGTGTTCTTGACACCAGGCTTTATTGGCTCTCCTGTGACCAGGCGTCAGTAGAATGCACCTTGCAGGTGGGAGGATATTAGTGTTTAACGTCCCGTCGACAACGAGGTCATTAGAGACGGAGCACAAGCTCGGGTGAGGGAAGGATGGGGAAGGAAATCGGCCGTGCCCTTTCAAAGAAACCATCCCGGCATTTGCCTGAAGCGATTTAGGGAAATCACTCACCTTGCAGGTCTCCGGGCGAATAAACCATGTCTGTTCAGTCGTCTGTAGCTGTGTGTCTGGAGACAACTGTTCCAGTGTCTGCGGTAAGGTCCCGAGGAAGGCTTCCTGCAGTACTCCATAGCCGTCTGCAGGCACTGATGGTGAGATATCGGTCTTCTTGTGGTGTTGTACACTGTGGACGTCCCGTACTGTAGCGCCTAGACACGTTTCCTGTCTGCTGGAATCGTTACCATAACCTTGAGCTCACACTTTGTGGTACACGGAGGGCCCGAGCTACGACCTGCTGTGATTGACCAGCCTCCAGTCGCTCTAGTATTCTACCCCTCATGAAGTTATCAATATGTGTGTTTTGAGCCATTTTCAACATACAGTCACCATTAGCACGTCTGAAAACGTCTCCACACTTACTCGCTGCACCGTCCTCTGACATGCACCAACACACCTCTGCGTATGTGGACTGCTGCCAGCGCCGCAGTTCGACGACCGCAGGTCAAATGAACCGCATGGTCATACCCAGAGGTGATTTAAACCTGCACACCGCCCACCAGAGCGTTGTTTCACCATGTATCAGCATTATCCTTAACTTACGAGCATGAGTGTAGTTCACAGGCCGGCCGGGGTGGCCGAGCCTTTCTAGGCGCTTAAGTCTGGAACCGCGCGACCACTACGGTTGCAGGTTCGAATACTGCTTCGGGCACGAATGTGTGTGATGTCCTTAGGTTGGTTAGGTTTACGTAGTTCTAAGTTATAGAGGACTAATGACCTCAGATGTTTAGTCCCAAAGTGCTCAGAGCCATTTGAATCATTTTTGTAGTTTACACCCGTTTACTTGTTGTTTTCATTTCTGTGAGATGCCTACATGATTTTTCGCCTGCTATCACTTTTCATCATATTTACAACTGTCAAGGCTACAGAAAGAGAACTAACATTTCAATGACCGGACGCAGACTTCGTGATATCGTGGGGGAGAAAAAAACGGCGCGAGGGAATTTTGAACACAGCTCGCCCACTTCGCAGTGCAACATCACGCCCACTTGCCCACGATGCCGTTTGTGTCGCGCCGCTACATCTTGCACTTCTTATTTTTGGACCGTTCACTGTTTCTATTTTTCTTTTCTTTTTCACAGTTCAGTACGTCGTCTTCCTGTTTCCATACTTGACTGTGTTCACTTTTTGACGGGCTATCCAGTGGGCCATCTTACCACTAAATATGACGGGAGTGCCATGGGGAGTTTCCTTTGTAAGTGCTACATCCTCCTGATGTCATTACTAACACACCAAGCGGTGCCCTTTCACGCACCAGTTAACCTTACACTATAGATCCTGTGAAAACATTAAAAACTGTTCATGAGGTTAATCGCCAACTGTGCTACATTTTTAGGAAAGGCAGGAGATGTTTATCTACGAAAGTACTTCTTTTAACAAGCTCCTTGTACCTACCATTCGGTGACAGAGGTCCATCTTCTGGAACAAAGACTTTCACCTCGGCGGTCCCCCAGACTGTACTACACTACTGGCCATTAAAATTGCTACACCACGATGATGAAGTGCTACAGACGCGAAATTTAACTGACTGGAAGAAGATGCTGTGATATGCAAATGATTAGCTTCTCAGAGCATTCACAAAAGGTTGGCGCCGGTGGCGACCCCTACAACGTGCTTACATGAGAAACGTTTCCAACCGATATCTCATACACAAACAGCAGTTGACCGGCGTTGTCTGGTGAAACGTTGTTGTGATGCGTCTTGTAAGGAGGATAAATGCGTACCATCACGTTTCCGACTTTCATAAAGGTCGGATTGTAGCCTATCGCGATTGTGGTTTATCGTATCGCGACATTGCTGCTCGCATTGGTCGAGATCCAATGACTGTTAGCAGAATATGGAATCGGTGGGTTCAGGAGGGTAATACGGAACGCCGTGCTGGATCCCAACGACCTCGCATCAGTAGCAGTCGAGATGACAGGCATCTTATCTGCATGGCTGTAACGGATCGTGCAGCCACGTCTCGATCCCTGAGTCAGCAGATGGGGACTTTTGCAAGACAACAACCATCTGCACGAACAGTTCGACGACGTTTGCAGCAGCATGGACTATCAGCTCGGACACCATGTGCTGCGGTTACCCTTGACGCTGCATCACAGACATTAGCGCCTGCGATGGCGTACTCAACGACGAACCTGGGTGCACGAATGGCAAAACGTCATTTTTTCGGATGAATCCAGTTTATGTTTACAGCATCATGACGGTCGCATCCGTACTTGGCGACATCGCTGTGAACGCACATTGGAAGCGTGTATTCGCCATCGCCATACTGGCGTATCACCCGGGGCGGTGGAATAGGGAGCCACTGGTTACACGGCTCGGTCACATTTTGTTCGCATTGACGGCTCTTTGAACAATGGACGTTACATAGCAGATGTGTTACGACCCGTGGGGCTACCCTTCATTCGATCCATGCGAAACCCTACATTTCAGCAGGATAATGCACGACCGCACGTTGCAGGTCCTGTACAGGCCTTTCTGGATACAGAAAATGTTCAATTGCTGCCCTGGCCAGCACATTCTCCAGGTCTCTCACCAACTGAAAACGTCTGGTCAATGGTGGCCGAGCAACTGGCTCGTCACAATACGCCAGTCACTACTCTTGATGAACTGTGGTATCGTGTTGAAGCTGCATGGGCAGCTGGACCTGTACACGCCATCCAAGCTCTGTTTGACCCGATGCCCATGCGTATCAAGACCGTTGTTACGGCCAGAGGTGGTTGTTGTGGGTACTGATTTCTCAGGATCTATGCACCCAAATTTCGTGAAAACGTAATTACATGTCAGTTCTAGTATAATATATTTGTCCAATGAATACCCGTTTATCATCTCCATTTCTTCTTGGTGTAGCAATTTTAATGGCCAGTAGTGTACATATTGGACAGTAGCCTCACCACCTGCAATGCGAACATGGGAAGTCAGATTTACCTGCACTTCTCCTTCCTACGTTCCTGTGATGGTCGATGTCCCCCATTGCTCCCTGAGGCTTATTTTACCGGACCTCGCTACACGTCGCCTGTCTCGTGCACTCACTTCCAAAGCTCGCCCATAAAGCAAAGTGATATGCCCAGCACCATGTTAGACTACAAAAGCTTGCGAGGTAACATCCCATAGATGTTCGGGCTCACATGGGGTTCCTCTTCGTCGAAATGTCTTGTCTCAAACTCGTTAGGGGTTGAACTGCACGTGTCGCATTACACGCCCTACATTAGACTCTTGTGACCCTTTGGTTAAACTGTCTGGCTGGTGGCAAGTTTGCGAAATACGAAGTTAACATAACCTATAATAACAGTGATTATAATATCGGGAACTAAATTAACGACCCATAAATGATGTAGGCCACACAGTTGCCATTTTGTTAGAATGCTGTTTCTTGCGAAAGCAAACTGATAGTGAAAGTGGTCGCATTTAGAGTTAGAGCGCATATGAATTTGGCACAGTTCGATCATTCACAACCTGATTGTGAATTACAAATACTCCACCTCGTTATCTTCGCGAAAAGTTAGAGTTCACACCAGGTGCGCGGCTGCTCACCGCTCAGAATCCCGCGATACCACACAATGCGAAATTTTCGAAGTCCTTTCACTTCCTAGCTACCTAAAGACAGACCGTCCGCTTTCGCTTTTCCACCAACACTGTTCCTCTGCCCCTCTCCGGACGCGTCCTCCGCGTGCCGAATCTCGTCGCTCTACTGACTAGTGCACTTCCCTTTCCTGAAGCCGTCCATCTGATTGGCTACAGCTTATTCTACATTATTTTACATTTTAAGATATTTAAATAATAAAAGCTTGACCACTTTCAATTTCCAAATAAAGTAACAATAATATCCATTACATAATAAACGTTAAATTCTTTTACATAAAACCAATACAATTTACTTATTAACTTTGAATGTCACGGCCAGTAGCCTTGCACCAATGTGCTTTCTGATAAATAAATAAAGAACATGTTATGCACTAAACTTCACAACAAATATTCTATTACCTAATGATTCAATAAGGTGTCATGCTATCATCGTTCAATGTGTTTTGTGTGGTGGAAATGATCTGATGCTTAACTGTAAATACTGATAATTTAAATTTACTATATCTTTTAAACAAATAACGTTACAGAGTTGATATTTACAACATTTGTCATTTTAATGATAGGCTTCTATATGAAATGTCGATCGTTATGATCAATCAAAGCGTTCAGATTTTAGCATTCAGGTCTTTGTTACAAAATTTGTTAATTTCGCATTAACAGTAAATCTTAAACTATTATAGATATGACCAAGTTTTATTGGGATCACCATGAAAATGGCAGATTAAAATTACTGTGGCTTGATCTCCCGTATTACTACAGAATTAAATAATTTTCATAAATGTTTCCCTTTGTGGCCGACTTAGGTCCGCCATATTTAACACTGCTACGTCTCCTTGGCCACAAAAGCCTTCAACTGGGTTTCCCTATGACGTAGGTTCTCGTCTGTCTCACTCGCACAGTACAGCGCTTAGGCCTCAATAGACAATAGACGCCTGTGAGTTTCCCCATCTCGTGGTGAATCTGCGCCCTTTGTGACATCCGGTCCTGGACGTCAGGGTTCATTTCACAACTCCTGAAAGCTGACTCTTTCGGCCATATACTTAAATGAGAGCGAAATTCTCGTTAAGGCCATATACTTAAATGAGAGCGAAATGCTCGTTAACTCACAAGTTTAAGTGGAGGAAGTGAAGTCAGCTGACTGATCTCATGACTCCTGTTGAACTAAATCATCTGCCCCTAGTTGCCTACCAGAAAGTGAATAAATGAAAACAGGGGGGGGGGGGGGGGCAAAGAGCTTACCACCTTTCCAACTATTGAAATAAAGCACGAAAAACCTAAATCGGAATGATTAGATGGAGATTTCAATCCCTCTTCTCTCGGATGCGAGTTTGTAGTTGGAGCCATGAAGGATGGCAGTATAGTTTAGGCTTGTTCTGTGCATCCACGTCACGCATTCTCCAACAATCAGGAGCGCGCAGTAGTGTTCTCAGGGTTCTCCCGTGAATGTCGTAGCCAGTGCGAGCATTAAACGTTATCGTACCGAGTTATTTAGACAATTTTTATTCCATTTGTTGCGAGTTGTCACGGCTCATGGCGTTCGTAAGCGACAAATTCTGTACAAGAAAACGAGAGACATAAACTGCAGTATACACGCTTTCTCCATTCGCAGAGCAAATGTATGCGGTTACCGCAACTGTTGCTTGGAACCAGCAACAATGTAGTCCCCGTTTGTGGCTCGAACTGCGCGAAACGCTATCGTTCGGGATCGGACTATAATGTGCAAACACTGTGCTGCCGCCATTGGCCAAATAGAGTCTGGCTTTTTGTTTTTACCTAAATTTGGAACATAATTTTCGGTCAACAGTAATTTTTTCCATGATAATTAACGTTTAGTCCATCTGGTTAAGATAAATGCCTTATTGTTGTAGTTTGGGTGAAGAAAAGTCCTTGAACAGGACGTTAACTCTTTCAGGGGCAGTGGCTATCACCAGGCATTATCTCTTTCAAGGGCGGAGGTTATTAATGTTAACCACCTACTTTACGACACCTGGTGACCGAATGGGGCAGCAGTTGTCACAGCGAACCTCGCAGTTAGTTGAGAGAGTTCTCCCTAGATGGCACGGCATTGGGTATCACGCATTTTGCTTTCCTATTGTTGGTACAGCTCAATTCGTTTGTTGCCTTGCAGCAGTTTTGTGCCGTTTTGGTGGTGTACGTTTTGAAGAACAAATTTGGCACATATATACTACTTTCATTTCCAAGTAAGTATTTGCATGTGTAAATTTAGTTCTTGCTAACGACCTTCAGTGCAATAGTTACGTGAAACAAGTTTATTTAGTTCATATTTTTGTTACTTTAATCTAGGTTAGCACTGCTAACCACCGCGCAACTGAGATACAGCTTTCATTCAGTATGGCTAGGAGGTGTCTTAGTGATGATGAAATACGAAAACTACTTTTCGAGGATCTTCCATCAGACTCAGATAGTGAAATAAGTTTGTTTGAAGACTCTGACATTGATCCTACATATGAACCTGACTGTGTTTATAATGTGTTATCATGTTCTGAAGAGAGTAGCAATGAAGCACATGACAATTTACCAGAAAGTAATCATCACTTGTGCGATAATAAACAACCTCACATGGCTAAAATTCCATCAAATGATGATTCTTCAGCCTCTGAATCACATGCTCTGTCCATGCCTAGACGTTCGAGATCACCACTGGCTAAAGCAGCAACATCTGTGATAGTTAGTTCTTCACATATACAGCCAAACATCCCAAATCATTCTGGTACCTCTGGTGGATCTGGAAGTGTACCCATTGTTCAGATGATCCTTCACAATGGAGCCAAAATTTCAGAATTGAAGCACTACCTAATTTTGTGGAAAAAATTGGTCCTACAGTTGTTTTTACAGAGATGTCAAATCCATCACCACATAAAATATTTTCTGAATTTTTTGCTGATGAAATGGTAAAACATATTACATTTCACACCAATTTGTATGCCACACAAAAAGGACAGTCTTTCATTCCAACTACTGACGATGAGATAAAGGTTTTCTTAGGCATCAGTTTATTTATGAGTGTCAAAAAATTACCAAGTTATCGAGATTATTGGTCTTCATCTCCAGATTTAAAAGAGTCATAGATATGTGACTTGATGACTGTAATACGATTCAGTATTCTCCTCAGTCATTTCCATTCAAATGACAACTCGATGATGCTTAAAAGGGGACAGGCCAATTTTGACAAGCTTTTTAAAATAAGGCCTCTTGTTGAAATGTTGAATAAAAGATTTGCACAATGCTATCAGCCTCATCAAAAAGTAGCAATTGATGAGTCAATGGTGAAATTTAAAGGCAGAAGCTCATTGAAGCAGTAAATGAGGGACTAGCCTGTGAAAAGAGGGTACAAAATATGGATGCTCTATGATGAATCTGCATATAATTTAAAGTTCCAAATTTATAGTGGAAGATTAGCTACAGAGAAGGCTTAACTGGGACTGGGTGCATGGGTAGTAACAAATTTATGTGAAGAACTTCATGGCAAAAATCATGTTGTTTTCATGGATAACTTCTTCACATCTTATAATCTTTTTGTCCTACTAAAAGCCCAGAAAACATTTGCAGTTGAAACTGTGAATCCTACACGTAAATTCCTCCCAAAACTGAAGGAAGATAAAAAGATGAAACGAGGGGACTTTGACAGCTAAGTCAGCAATCATGGTGTAGCATTTTACAAGTGGATGGACAAACGAGCTATGAATTTGATCTTTACTATGCATGATCCTAGTGACACCACAGGTGTAAACAGGAAGGAAAAAGGTGGATCAACTATTATAGTGGCATGTCCCTCTGTATTGAGTGACTATAACAGGAGCATGAATTTTGTTGACAATTTTGACCGTCTGAAAGGAGACTATGGTTGTGATCGCAAAAGAAAAAAATAGTGGCATAGGCTTTTTTTCCACTTTGTTGATATGTGTGGAGTGAATGCGTTTATCATACACAAAGAAATTGAAATAGAACAATTCACAAATAAAGACTTCCGAAGGAAAGCATACGAAGAACTGCGTGCCAAGGAAATTGTCCATCGCAGTGGCCTAAGTCAAAAAGTAAGTAATGAGTATTATGGGTTGTGGTTAACAGAGGTAACCACAATTTAACTGACTGTGATTAAAAAAGTAAGCAAAGTATTGTAAAATTGTATTAAAATAGGTTTATTTGGTAAGAAGTTTATAATTATGACAAATGACGTGTTTTCATTTAAAAACAGTTTACTGCCCCTCAAAGAATCAAAAACTGTGTGGTTAACATGGATAACCACTGCCTCTGAAGGAGTTAAGGGAGAAAAAAATCGAAAGTTAAATTCTGATGTACGGCAGATGTTATTGTTGATGGAGTATTTGGTGGATGGCCAAAGGCAGCAGCCATGGCTTGTGTCTGAGGAACCATCCCAGTGTTGTTACAGTAAACTCGTATCAGGTCAACCAGATGGGGATTTGAACCCTAGCGCTTTGCGGATATAAGAACGTCAATTAGATTGATACAATATTCGTTCTTCGCCACATGAACAATGTGACAGAATTTGTGACTAGGTATGTGAAAAAATGTTTGCTTCTCCTAATTTGAGACAGTTTGGAGCACTCTAGTACGATTTGGGATGCTGCCCCTGTTCACTCCCCAGTGTTGTATACAAACAGCAGTCTGGACAAATGTCTCACATTAGCTAAATTTGTTCAGCTAGTCAATGCTGAAGTGCTACGAAACTTACTTAAGCAACGTTTTGATCTTTGGACTGACATGCGGTTAGACGATAATTTTTGCTTGTATATTTTTATCAACTGTTATAAAAATATTTTTTTATATTTAATAAAACTTTTGTCTTTTTGGCAGCACAAATGTGTTTCCACAGTTACTTTTGATGATATATTATAAATAAAAAACTGAACAAGAACATCAATTATCCTCAAATAACATTAGTTTCAATGTTGGAATTCTCATAACTCAAGTTCAAGTCCAATATTCACATTAAATGATTATTAATTTATTGTACAATTAAATAAATATAGAAGTTTATATCAGGGCATTACATTATAAATAAATGAAATATGAAATAGCAATTTCTTTTAACTAAACTGATTTATTTATTTGTTTTATTTAGTAGATTGGTTTGGCCCTTTCTTTCATGATAGGATAGACACTATAGCCAATTGATTACACCTATTTAATTATTGAATTGTAGTGACTGGAGCATCAAACTTTTGAAGCAGCAGTGAAAGGACACATAAAGGACGAAAATAACTCTTGCCGCTCTCAACCTGTATCAACTGACCCCTCCCCTTTCGACCTTTTTAAGACGTATATAAACAAAGAAACAATTTTCTTCATCTTTCTCTGTCATTGGTCTCCACTATAATTGCCAAGCTCCAAGTTCGTTAATTAGTTGTTAGTTGATTAGTGAGGAAAATGAACCATCAAAGAAAGGGAACGAGATTGATGTCATTAGGAGTGGATAATTACCCATTTGAAGGATCGGGAGAAGAATTCGGTCATAGTCTTGTTGAGTGTCTGGAAGAGGTTCTTTTACACTTCATGCCTCTGAAAGACAGGAGTAATACACCAACTCTAACAATAACAGACTATCTTTTTGATGTTCGCCATGCAAAGGTGATCAAGTGGGTATACACAGTGGACTGTGTATTGAGACGTGCGGATTGAGATTCTTTCTTTCTCTGCTTTTCCAAACTAATTGTACTAACATGGCCACAGTTGTTGGATGGATACTATTAGTCAAGAAATGATTTACTCGAAAGTCTGTAAACTGTGATGATTTAATATCGTGTTTTCAGGTGAAGACTGCTGTAAACGACCATTAACTGTGGCGATTAAGCCATACGTAACTGTCATTGCGCAACAGTTACACACTGAAATCGTATGAGAAATCAAGTAAAGTACAATATATGTGTTCAGGAAGGAAATGTTTCTTGTCCCCTGACGCACTGCGCATTCCGTTGTATCAGCGCTAGGCCAGTCAGCGTTTCGATGGTGAATATCAAGTGATTCATCACTCCTTTTGCTCCCTCTCGTCACGTCCGTTATCAAGACCAGGTTCTGACGGGTGTGCAGGACGTGTTGTGACTCACTCTGCTCGAAGGAGTTGGCGATAACGTAAACTCGTGGGGTAGCAGCAATATACGCTGTCTATCTGAGTTTGAGAGAAGCCTTTTGTAGAGTGTATGACTCAAGGCCTCTTCAGAGAAACAATCCATTTCACATGTTCTCTTACTGGATTTGTAGCAAGTGGTGTGGACTCATTTAAAAGAAACTGCGACATTATATACACAGGAGAAGATTTTAGTTTGGGCAATAATTCCTTAATCATTGTGCAGAGAATTTCCGCTTTTTTTTCGTGGCCGGGGCTGGGGGGGGGGGGGGGGGAGGGGGAGTAGGCAAAACTCAGGTTTTCAAATACACAGGGTACGAAAAAACAAATTTTACAAACTTTGAGAGAAAGTACGTGAAAGCAAACAACTTTAAGATGAAATGCCAGATGTTATAAGGTATTAGTTGTTTCTAGAAAGCCTAATACCAAAGTCGTAACAAAATATGTACAGCTACCGCTATTCTTTGACTTTTTGAGTATTTTATATCACAGACACTTCGTTACGACGTTAAGTGTCAAGGGTTTCATCGTCACCACCGTACAGAAAGGGCAAATGATGAGCCGCAACTGTTGGACGTAATCAGCGATCCGTGGCGCTTAGCTGACAGATTCGAAAGCTACCGAACTGCACGACAAATACAACTTTATGACTATCTGTATATATATTACTTGCGAACGCAGATTCGATGGTTCGTCATTTTGGTGCATACATACTTAATGCCTGGCGCACGTGAGCGGTATTAACCGTTAAAAAGGTGAGAAAATATTACTAAAAAGAAAAACAGGGCATGATGTCTAAAATCTGTCATTCGTATTGTTAGATCCGTTATCCAACCGTCAAATGAAGCAACGCAAGGTTCAGATTCCAGATGGCATGTTTCTTTTTTGTAATTATTCATTTTTCCACTGGCAGTTAGTTATTCTACTGCAAGGAAACGAGATCGGGACGATTTTTTTCACTTTTCACAATTCTGATATGCGCCACAGCTTTCCATGGGTATGTTTAAAAACGAAACATTTTCAGTCGCAATTAATAAATGCGTATTTTGATAGCCAAAAGTCGATGAGCGGTATTTGTTGTGTTCAGTAATTCATTCCAACGTCTGCACGTCTCCATATTCATACTCAGGAGCTCCGACAGTGCTTTCAGATAAATGTTACAGGAATGTTCCCAAGAACTATGACCCATAGGTATGTCTAAGGGTCTCTGCGTCATTCTTTTTTTATATAATCACGTTTTGTTTGATATAGTCAACTTTTCCTAGAACTGTATTAAAAAGATAGTCCCCCCCCCCCCCTCCCCCCATACGCAGCCCTCTCCCCTTGTCTACAGAAATGTTAGCTTTGTCCCATTTAGTTCATAGAACCAAGCGAGAAATAAAAAGCAAATTACAGATAAGTGTTATCGGCAAGCAATACGTATCTTGTGACGTATGTGCTCTGGAAGCCAGTTGAAACGTGTGGCGCAGGATTAACATCGCAGGACAGCGACACCGAGCGAGACTGGTCAGTGCTTATGACATGATTTCCCTGAATAGCTTAAGGCGAATGTCAGGATGGTTCCTTTGAAAGATCGCCCCTCCTCAGTCCGAGCCTCATGACATCGTTGTTGACGCGACGTAAACTCTATTCCCCTTTCATACCTTTCTTGGATACCGACGGATTGTTTAAAATCCTCTACATCTACATCCATACTCCGCAATCCACCTGACCGTGTGTGGCGGAGGGTACCTTGAGTACCTCTATCGGTTCTCCCTTCTATTCCAGTCTCGTACTGTTCGTGGAAACAAAGACTGTCGGTATACGTCTGTGTGGGCTCTAATCTTTTATCCTCAAGGTCTCTTCGCGAGATATACGTAGGAGGGCGCGACATACTGATTGACTCCTCGGTGAAGGTATGTTCCCGAAACTTCAACAAAAGCCCGTACCGAGCTACTGAGCGTCTCTCCTACAGAGTCTTCCACTGGAGTTTATCTATTATCTCCGTAACGCTTTCGCGATTAGTAAATGATCCTGTAACGAAGCGCGCTGCTCTCCGTTGGATCTTCTCTATATCTTCTATCAACCCTATCTGGTACGGATCCCACACCGGTGAGCAGTATTCAAGCAGTGGGCTATCAAGTGTACTTCCTTTGTTTTCGGACTGCATTTCCTTAGGATTCTTCCAATGAATCTCAGTCTGGCATCTGCTTTACCGACGATTAATTTTATATGGTTATTCCATTTTAAATCGCTCCTAATGCCTACTCCCAGATAATTTATGGAATTAACTGCTTCCAGTTGCTGACCTGCTGTATTGTAGCTAAATGACAAAGGATCTTTCTTTCTGTTAATTCGCAGCACATTACACTTGTCTACATTGAGATTCAATTGCCATTCCCTGCACTGCGCCGACTAGGGTAGCCGAGCGGTTCTAGGCGCTTCAGTCTGGAACCGCTCGACCGCTATGGTCGCAGGTTCGAATCCTACCTCGGGCATGGATGTGTGTGATGTCCTTAGGTTAGTTAGGTTTAAGTAGTTCTAAGTTCTAGGGGACTGATGACCACAGATGTTAAGTCCCATAGTGCTAAGAGCCATTTGAACCCTGCACTGCACCATGCGTCAATTCGTTGCAGATCCTCCTGCATTTCAGTACAATTTTCCATTGTTACAACCTCTCGATATACTACAGCATCATCCGCAAAAATCCTCAGTGAACATCCGATGTTATCCATAAAACCATTTATGTATATTGTGAATAGCAATGGTCCTTCGACACTCCCCTGTGGCACACCTGAATTCACTCTTACTTCGGAAGACTTCTCTCCATTGAAAATGACGTGCTGGGTTCTGTTATCTAGAAACTACTCAATCCAATCACACAATAGGTCTGATAGTCCATATGCTCTTACTTTGTTCATTAAACGACTGTGGGGAACTGAATCGAATACCTTGCGGAAGTCAAGAAACACGGCATCTACCTGTGAACCCGTGTCTATGGCCCTCTGAGTCTCGTGGACGAATAGCGCGAGCTGGGTTTCACACGATCGTCTTTTTCGAAACCCATACTGATTCCTACAGAGTAGATTTACAGTCTCCAGAAAAGTCATTATACTCGAACATAATACGTATTCGAAAATTCTACAACTGATCGACGTTAGAGATATAGGTCTATAGTTCTGCACATCTGTTCGACGTCCCTTCTTGAAAACTGGTATGACCTGTGCCCTTTTCCAATCCTTTGGAACGTTACGCTCTTCTAGAGACCTACGGTACACCGCTGCAAGAAGGGGGCAAGTTCCTTCGCGTACTCTGTGTAAAATCGAACTGGTATCCCATCAGGTCCAGCGGCCTTTTCTCTTTTGAGCGATTTTAATTGTTTTTCTATCCCTCTGCCATCTATTTCGGTATCTACCATTTGTCATCTGTGCGACAATCTAGAGAAGGAACTACAGTGCAGTATTTCTCTGTGAAACAGCTTTGGAAAAAGACATTAAGTATTTCGGCCTTTAGTCTGTCATCCTCTGTTTCTCGAGTAGTGTGCAAGATTGTGTATAGTGGTTCATGATGCTGTCGACGGAATCCCTGCGTCAGGAGGAATAGGAGGCGGAGATTAGTGTTGAACGTCCCGTCGACATCGAGGTCATCAGAGACGGAGCACAAGCTCGAATTACGGAAGGATGGAGAAGGGAAGCGGCCGAGCTCCTTGGGAAGAACCATCCCGGCATTTGCCTTAAGCGATTTAGGGAAATCACGGGAAACCTAAATCGGAGCGACGGGTTTGAACTGTTGTCCTCCCGAATGCGAGTCCAGTGTGCTAACCACTACTCTACAGCGCTCGATGTGTCAGGAATGAGGCCTTGAAGAGATAATGGGAGTTTTTCCTAAGCGAACCTTGAGTGGGATACTGCGCAACTACGCTTAGAAAAATGTGTAGAATGAGGCATGGCGAAACGAAAATCGCTCAAAGAGATATTGTGAGAAAGCATGTTCTCACTTCACTTTACATGTACACAAGAGTGCAAAAATCCTAATTGACTTCTGTAGTCTGACTGTGTCCTGATTTGTTTCACTTCAAACTGTGCTTCCTGCTCCGCAGAGAGAAATTATCAAACAGCGATAAGTGCGTGGTGTTCAACATAAAGGGAGTTGGCTCGAATTCCTTCAGAATGCTGCTGTGTGGAAGGGGCGAGGAAATGTCAACATGCAGCTTCTGGTTAAATAAGTGTGGCCTAGCGTCACAAATTAACTATAACTGTAACTTCGTACTTTGTTTTGTTCCCTCGGTCAGTCCATTCCCGTATCCTTGCTGGAAAAAGAGCATTCTAAACATTTTTTATTACGCAGTTCTTTGTTTAGCTGTAAACTTTGACTAAGTAATTTCTATGCATCCAAAGCCGAGACAGTTGTTCTGAAAGGCATTTATGATTTAAAAATAAGTAACTTGTTTCATTACATTCACTTTTTCTGCATTTAGCTAATATGTTGTAATATTATTTATCGATAACAACTACTAGGTCGATAACTGACTCCTGCAGACAGGAAGATCTTTGGTATACACTACGTTTATTTAATATTTCCGTTATGTTCCAACTTCACACGACAATGCTTCCTGCCAATAACCTAATTTGATTTGTTTGATAGCTGAAACACTAGGCATCTGCGAGTGAGTCGAATCTACACGTCCAATACTCTGTTTTCTTTACATGCGAAATTATACCAAATTATTCGGAAGACAGGAATATACGACGTTGGCAGTGACCTAAGAGGCTTTGTAAGAGAGTTTCATTTGTCTAATTAAACACACTAGATATGAAATTATTTGCATAGGTATGTATCACATTCTATTTCTACCACTGGCTGAATAATTCACTAGTTTTGAATTGGAAATGTTTTATGCCTTTTAACTGTGTAGTCATAAATGGAAGTTAATGGAATGCCTTTACGGCCGGCTGCCGAACAGACACCTTCAAACATACCTCAAATAAATTTTCTAGAAATTTAATGGCAAATGTTCTTAGTTGCATTTTCTTCTCACAGGGAAATCTTACCTCTTCTTTCTGCTGCGGTGGTCGTCTAGAATACAGCTGCCGTAGAAGTTGTTTATTGTCGACCGTGTTGCCTAATGAATGAAAGGAATATTTCGATGCAGTGAGATGAATTGTTTGTCAAATAGACAGGCACTGTATTTTACTTGACATTAATAAAACTGCTATAAATGGAGTGATAAAATGTTCGCGCCCTCTCGTCATCAAGACACTCCACAGACTCCTCTCCTGCCGACGTAAAAAAAAAAGCGACAATGACCTCTCTCACATCTAACAGCATCTCTCCTGCAATGCATCACTTTCTTTTTTGCCTTACTTATACCTCTTTGGAAACATCTAGCAAGTGCCATTACACCTGCTCCTTACTATGGATTCATGTACATCCCACACAGTATAAAATTTCCTTTTCTTATTCATTTATACAAATTGATATATTTTACTTTTTTGCGCTGAGAGGCAAGGTGCAGTCCTCTGCTTCAATGGTCGAAGGGTCAGAAGCCTTTATTTTGTCCGTGCAACTACTGTATTGCCATTTTGTCGATTATTCTTTAAGATGCTGTTTGACTAATGTGTGTCAGCTGTGTGGGAACCTCGTTTTTATCAGATTCGTTGTCTGTCACATATTTTACCATAAGCTTTCTTACACTCTATTAAAATTACAAATAAATAAATTACTTTACATACATAAGGAAAATATTACAAATTTTGTTTCGTATCATATTTATCTTTCTTTATTTACATTTATGACAATTGCATGTCTCTCCTTCAGTTTCCAATAAAAATTTGCATCTTCTCCTTACTTTGTTTTTCTAATGTCGTTGAGTCGTTGGCATGACCCAGCTACAGTGTTTAAAGTTTCTCGCGGTTATTGTTGTCTGCATCGCACAGAGCGTTATTCGCGTGCGTGCTGGAGTGAGAACATGTTTTAATGTCCAATTTACACCTATCTATGGGTGCCATAAGCTACGACGCTAAAAGACCCTTCTAGACAATCTACGTCTGGATGAAATCTTCGTTGACATTTTGGCGAGTGTTTACCGTCCCACTCTTCCGCTTACTCGGCTTGGCACTGTAGATTCGTTAAACTTTCTGCATTGCAGATGATGAATCACTTGGCGATTGTGAATTTGCATCGTCGCACAGCACTATTTTTTTAACCACCAGGTGGCAACTTCACATATTTGAGATACGTTGTACAAATTATGTAGCAATCTTTCACACGTATTTGCACTTTCTAATGTGTCTGAGTCGCGTAACATTGGTTTTCACAGGTTTACAAAAATATATGAACATATTTACAAAGACATGGAACAAATAAAAGTCGTACAAGCACAGTTACAAGAAAATGTCATCTGTATTCTAATTTGAGATTTCTCGTAATTAATTTTTGCTGACATCTCTACTTTTAGGTCTAAGAAAGCTTTTTTATTTTTATTTATTTCATTACATGAAGAATTTACTTCTCAAAAACTTTACATATCCTGTAACAACCTGAAAACTGATATCAACACAGTCAAGAGCAATTTCGCCACTAGACAAGGAGAAGGAAAGCACAGGAATTTCATCAAACGTCTTCTATTTAAGGTAAACATCATGCACTTCTTGTACCAGTATTTGTTTTCAGAAACAATTTACATTACTTGATACGACGACAGCTGAAGTTCTGGTTGTAAATTCATTTCTGCTCGCAGTACAGTGTTTCTTATGTTCTTATCTTCGTCTCATAATCTTTTGTTTAATATTTATGTTTTTCACTCAGTTAATCACTGTTGAAACCGTCTCTGTATGCTCCAAACCGATATATATGTATATATGTTTTCATTGCATTTTATGTTCCGGTTCACTGGTAACTCTGCGTTTGAATATAGCGTTCGAGTGTTTCTACAAAGCTAGTTTTGTATTACTCTTTGTACAATGTGAACATAAATATTAATTTACTCTCAGATGTGGCTTGCATAACCATGTATGGATTTTATTGGAGATAACACACACACGGGGTCCCGGGTTCGATTCCCGGCGGGGTCAGGGATTTTCACCTGCCTCGAGATGACTGGGTGTTTGTGTTGTCCTCATCATTTCATCATCATCCAGTAAAGTGGCGAAATTGGACTGAGCAAAGATTGGGTAATTGTACGGGCGCTGATAACCACGCAGTTGAGCGCCCCACAAACCAAACATCATCATCATCATCATCATCACGATAACACACAAAGGTTAACGTAATCGCTTAACATACAGGCTAAGTTAGTGTGAGATCAACTGTAGTCGTCATTACTCTTCAACTGGAAGACTACACTCGTGTTTAGTTGTTTCAACGTACTGAATATAAATGTACCTACTTATCCTTCTTTCCATAAAGTCACACACAACCAATTATATAAAACTTATAAGCTAATATGATGGGAGGGGGGAGGGGCTTTTATTGGGTACCTTCAACCTCCAATTAAATTCTTCCGCTAAGCATCATTCCCTACAAAATTTTGTTACTACATTACTTCTTAATTATGCCCATATCTCAGTCAGCGTGTTCATTCACACATCCGTACACATAAAGTAAAACTAGGTACCGTTAAGATTTTTGCTAATAACCTTTCATCTTCATACCTCTCTGGATATATACTACTGGCCATTAAAATTGCTACGCCAAGAACAAATGCAGATGATAAACGGGTATTCATTGGACAAATATATTATACTAGAACTGACATGTGATTACATTTTCACGCAATTTGGGTGCATTGATCCTAAGAAATCAGTACCCAGAACAACCACCTCTGGCCGTAATAACGACGTTGATACGCCTCGGCATTGAGTCAAACAGAGCTTGGATGGCGTGTACAGGTACAGCTGCCCATGCAGCTTCAACACGATACCACAGTTCATCAAGAGTAGGGACTGGCGTATTGTGACGAGCCATTTGCTCGGCCACCATTGACCAGACGTTTTCAATTGGATTGAGATCTGGAGAATGTGCTGGCCAGGACAGCAGTCGAATATTTTCTGTATCCAGAAAGGCCCGTACAGAACCTGCAACATGCGGTCGTGCATTATCCTGCTGAAATGTAGTGTTTCGCAGGGATCGAATGAAGGGTAGAACCACGGGTCGTAATACATCTGAAATGTAACGTCCACTGTTCAAAGTGTCGTCAATGCGAACAAGAGGTGACCGAGACGTGCAACCAATGGCACCCCATACCATCACGCCGGGTGATACGCCAATATGGTGATGACGAATACACGCTTCCAATGTGCGTTCACCGCGATGTCGCCAAACGGATTCGACCATCGTGATGCTGTTAACAGAACCTGGATTCATCCGAAAAAATGACGTGTTGCCATTCGTGCACACAGGTTCGTTGTTGAGTACACCATCGCAGGCGCTCCTGTGTGTGATGCAGCGTCAAGGGTAACCGCAGCCATGGTCTCCGAGCTGATAGTCCATGCTGCTGCAAACGTCGTCGAACTGTTCGTGCAGATAGTTGTTGTCTTCCAAACGACCCCATCTATTGACTCAGGGTTCGAGACGTGGCTGCACGATCTGTTACAGCAATTCGGATAAGATGCCTGTCATCTCGACTGCTAGTGATGCGAGGCCGTTGGGATCCAGCACGGCGTTCCGTATTACCCTCCTGAACCCACCGATTCCATATTCTGCTAACAGTCATTGGATCTCGACCAACGCGAGCAGCAATGTCGCGATAGGATAAACCGCAATCTCGATAGGCTACAATCCGACCTTTATCAAAGTCGGAAACATGATGGTACGCATTTATCCTCCTTACACGAGACAGCACAACAACGTTTCACCAGGCAACGCCGGTCAACTGCTGTTTGTGTATGAGAAATCGGTTGGAAACTTTCCTCATGTCAGCACGTTGTAGGTGTCGCCACCGGCGCCAACCTTGTGTGAATGCTCTGAAAAGCTAATCATTTGCATATCACAGCATCTTCTTCCTGTTGGTTAAATTTCACGTCTTTAGCACGTCATCTTCGTGGTGTAGCAATTTTAATCGGCAGTAGTGTATGTTTATCAATATTTCCTACTTCCTTATGCGCTCTTTGACAGTGATCTGTCTGCTGCACTGTGTTTGTGTAAATAACGCTTATTTGGTGTAATGATCCTGAACTTACCTTGAGCCTTTTAGTTGTTAGCTATGCGAAGTTTTTGCCATTTTAATCACATGTGCCTACTTTCATTTCTTATCTTTTTTTTTTTGGTTCCTTCATGTACTGTATTTTAGTTTTTTGTGTTCACTTTAATGCAGAGGTAGGTTTCAATGTGATAGTGAAAGTATTGTAAAAGCGTCATAGCGTAATCGGTTGTAGTTTTATATAAATAGGGTAGATCTTCCTTATTGCAATAGTATAAATCACACTAGTAGCGTTCGGCTGGGACCACCAAACAATTCGTCGGTAACTGTCCTTCGCTGCAGCCCGAAAAAGTTCTAAACTGCAGCATAATAATTTGATATGTGAAATTAATGAAAAAGGAAAGTACATTCTGAATTAAAACACGGCTTTTGTAATTAAATTAGCGAAATTATTTGGCCAAAAGTTACAGATACGAGAGCGACACATTTTGTGAAAGAGCCATCGAAAACAAACGAGAGAGAGAGAGAGAGAGAGAGAGCTCAAAGCTCCTGTTTTTATATAATCCAAAAACAAATTACGGCGACTGCCTTCAACTTGCTTTACAGTTTCGATAGTAAAAAATTTCTGTGGAACATTCTTTATCGGAACAGCAAAAAAATTCATTCCTTACATTAAATCGTGACTTTTCCTCCTTACTTTACAGGTTTATTTATACAGAGAAAATGTATTTCACAATGTGTTTTAGCCTTAATTAAACGATTGGGGCATATTCTATTAATTATCCAAAAAAGTAACATTTCATGTGTGTTCAAGGTTGTACGCAAATTTTCGAAGTAGTTCACAAGTGTCGTGACTTTTTGGTTTATGGTACTGAGACTGTGATCTAAATTGCCGAGGCCAGTGGACATGCTCGTGATTTTGGTACATAAGTCTGTACGAAACTCAGTATTGATTTGTATTAATTTCTATAAGTATTGTTCTATTAATGATGTCTGCAATGATAATTGTCTAACGTGCGTGTACATCTACATCTACATCCATACTCCGCAAGCCACCTGACGGTGTGTGGCGGAGGGTACCTTGAGTACCTCTATCGGTTCTCCCTTCTATTCCAGTCTCGTATTATTCGTGGAAAGAAGGATTGTCGGTATGCCTCTGTGTGGGCTCTAATCTCTCTGATTTTATCCTCATGGTCCCTTCGCGAGATATACGTAGGAGGGAGCAATATACTGCTGGACTCTTCGGTGAAGGTATGTTCTCGAAACTTTGACAAAAGCCCGTACCGAGCTACTGAGCGTCTCTCCTGCAGAGTCTTCCATTGGAGTTTATCTATCATCTCCGTAACGCTTTCGCGATTACTAAATGATCCTGTAACGAAGCGCGCTGCTCTCCGTTGGATCTTCTCTATATCTTCTATCAACCCTATCTGGTACGGATAGGGTAGGGTGAGTTTGTGTGTGTCCGTTTCGTTCAGTCAGTATTGAGCTCGGAAAATTTCCTACGTCTGTTGCATCGTTTCCATTTTGAAAAGGGACAGTTCCTATAGAGATTGGGGATTAACCTCATCGACGTCATTTGGTCTAACAATCTGTCCATTCACTGAACTTGCGCTCAGTTGTATACTGTTTTCGACCGTGATACTGCCATCCTGTTGCGATGCATTGTCATTTCCATTCTATAACACATTACAGGGTTGGGTTGTTTGGGGATGGAGACCAGACAGCGAGGTCATCGGTCTCATCGGATTAGGGAGGGATGGGGAAGGAACCATCCCGGCATTTGCCTGGAGCGATTTAGGGAAATCACGGAAAACCTAAATCAGGATGGCCGTACGCGGGATTGAACCGTCGTCCTCCCGAATGCGAGTCCAGTGTCTAACCACTGCGCCACCTCGCTCGGTCTATAAAACATTAGATTTTGAAACAGTAATTTCGTGATAACTACCGTCAGTATTAATTTTTTCATTGACAATTCCATTTCTACTAACAATAAAAGGTATAATATGTAATCGAATTATTGAAATACAGCAGAAACTCTACAGTTGTGGAAAATTTCACTCGTAATATACTTTCGCGAAAAGACGGCTTCCCATTACTGTCACTGTTACGTATATAAAAATCGTTTACTCGTTTACTATTGCAAAGAAAAATTCAACTCTAACAGGCTCTACTAACGGTATACTTCGCCTTCCACATCGCTGGCAATGGGTTCTACATAACGCTGGTGACTACTTTGAAGGACAGTAACAGGTGCAAACATGTAACTCTTTTGTATCGGTTGTGAATAAATAATTGTCACCATTTAAGTTCCAACCCTCGTTATATATATATATATATATATATATATATATATATATATATATATATATATATATACTCCTGGAAATTGAAATAAGAACACCGTGAATTCATTGTCCCAGGAAGGGGAAACTTTATTGACACATTCCTGGGGTCAGATACATCACATGATCACACTGACAGAACCACAGGCACATAGACACAGGCAACAGAGCATGCACAATGTCGGCACTAGTACAGTGTATATCCACCTTTCGCAGCAATGCAGGCTGCTATTCTCCCATGGAGACGATCGTAGAGATGCTGGATGTAGTCCTGTGGAACGGCTTGCCATGCCATTTCCACCTGGCGCCTCAGTTGGACCAGCGTTCGTGCTGGACGTGCAGACCGCGTGAGACGACGCTTCATCCAGTCCCAAACATGCTCAATGGGGGACAGATCCGGAGATCTTGCTGGCCAGGGTAGTTGACTTACACCTTCTAGAGCACGTTGGGTGGCACGGGATACATGCGGACGTGCATTGTCCTGTTGGAACAGCAAGTTCCCTTGCCGGCCTAGGAATGGTAGAACGATGGGTTCGATGACGGTTTGGATGTACCGTGCACTATTCAGTGTCCCCTCGACGATCACCAGTGGTGTACGGCCAGTGTAGGAGATCGCTCCCCACACCATGATGCCGGGTGTTGGCCCTGTGTGCCTCGGTCGTATGCAGTCCTGATTGTGGCGCTCACCTGCACGGCGCCAAACACGCATACGACCATCATTGGCACCAAGGCAGAAGCGACTCTCATCGCTGAAGACGACACGTCTCCATTCGTCCCTCCATTCACGCCTGTCGCGACACCACTGGAGGCGGGCTGCACGATGTTGGGGCGTGAGCGGAAGACGGCCTAACGGTGTGCGGGACCGTAGCCCAGCTTCATGGAGACGGTTGCGAATGGTCCTCGCCGATACCCCAGGAGCAACAGTGTCCCTAATTTGCTGGGAAGTGGCGGTGCGGTCCCCTACGGCACTGCGAAGGAGCCTACGGTCTTGGCGTGCATCCGTGCGTCGCTGCGGTCCGGTCCCAGGTCGACGGGCACGTGCACCTTCCGCCGACCACTGGCGACAACATCGATGTACTGTGGAGACCTCACGCCCCACGTGTTGAGCAATTTGGCGGTACGTCCACCCGGCCTCCCGCATGCCCACTATACGCCCTCGCTCAAAGTCCGTCAACTGCACATACGGTTCACGTCCACGCTGTCGCGGCATGCTACCAGTGTTAAAGACTGCGATGGAGCTCCGTATGCCACGGCAAACTGGCTGACACTGACGGCGGCGGTGCACAAATGCTGCGCAGCTAGCGCCATTCGACGGCCAACACCGCGGTTCCTGGTGTGTCCGCTGTGCCGTGCGTGTGATCATTGCTTGTACAGCCCTCTCGCAGTGTCCGGAGCAAGTATGGTGGGTCTGACACACCGGTGTCAATGTGTTCTTTTTTCCATTTCCAGGAGTGTATATATATAACGAAATAAGCATCAAACGAAAAAACTACAAAGAACGAAACTCGTCTAGCTTGAAGGGGTTACCAGATGGCGCTATGGTTGGCCCGCTAGATGGCACTGCCACAGGTCAAACGGATATCAACTGCGTTTTTTTTAAAATAGGGACCCCTATTTTTTATTACATATTCCTGTAGTACGTAAAGAAATATGAATGTTTTAGTTGGACCACTTTTTTCCCTTTGTGATAGATGGCGCTGTAATAGTCACAAACGTATAAGTACGTGCTATCACGTAACATTCCGCCAGTGCGGACGGTATTTGCTTCGTGATACATTACTGTGTTAAAATGGACCGTTTAGCAATTGCGGAAAGGTCGACATCGTGTTGATGTATGGCTATTGTGATCAAAATGCCCAACGGACGTGTGCTATGTATATTGCTCGGTATCCTGGACGACATCATCCAAGTGCCCGGACCGTTCGCCGGATAGTTACGTTATTTAAGCCAACAGGAAGTGTTCAGCCACATGCGAAACGTCAACCAAGACCTGCAACAAATGTTGATGCCCAAGTAGGTGTTTTAGCTGCTGTCGCGGCTGATCCGCGCATCAGTAGCAGACAAATTTCGCGTGAATCGGGAATCGCAAAAACGTCGGTGTTGAGAATGCTACATCAACATCGATTGCACCCGTACCATATTTCTATGCACCAGGAATTGAATGGTGACAACTTTGAACGTCGTGTACAGTTCTGCCACTGTGCACAAGAGAAATTACGGGACGATGACAGCTTTCTTGCACGCGTTCTATTTAGCGACGAAGCGTCATTCACCAACAGCGGTAAAGTAA
Source organism: Schistocerca cancellata (assembly GCF_023864275.1). Classification (NCBI taxonomy): domain Eukaryota; kingdom Metazoa; phylum Arthropoda; class Insecta; order Orthoptera; family Acrididae; genus Schistocerca; species Schistocerca cancellata. Next base: position 178,480,453 of record NC_064632.1, read on the forward strand.
ACTGGCATAATATGCACTATTGGGCAACGAAAAATACACGATGGCTGCGACAAGTGGAACATCAGCGACCTTGGCAGGTTAATGTATGGTGCGGCATTATGGGAGGAAGGATAATTGGCGCCCATTTTATCGATGGCAATCTAAATGGTGCAATGTATGTTGATTTCCTACGTAATGTTCTACCGATGTTACTACAAGATGTTTCACTGCATGACAGAATGGCGATGTACTTCCAACATGATGGATGTCCGGCACATAGCTCGCGTGCGGTTGAAGCGGTATTGAATAGCATATTTCATGACAGGTGGATTGGTCGTCGAAGCACCATACCATGGCCCACACGTTCACCGGGTATGACGTCCCCAGATTTCTTTCTGTGGGGAAAGTTGAAGGATATTTGCTATCGTGATCCACCGACAACGCCTGACAACATGTGTCAGCGCATTGTCAATGCATGTGCAAACATTACGGAAGGCGAACTACTCGCTGTTGAGAGGAATGTCGTTACACGTATTGCCAAATGCATTGAGGTTGACGGACATCATTTTCAGCATTTATTGCATTAATGTGGTATTTACAGGTAATCACGCTGTAACAGCATGCGTTCTCAGAAATGATAAGTGCACAAAGGTACATGTATCACATTGGAACAACCGAAATAAAATGTTCAAACGTACCTACGTTCTGTATTTTAATTTAAAAAAGCTACCTGTTACCAGCTGTTCGTCTAAAATGGTGAGCCATATGTTTGTGACTATTACAGCGCCACCTATCAGAAAGCGAAAAAAGTGGTCCAACTAAAACATTCATATTTCTTTACGTACTACACGAATATGTAATAAAAATGGAGGTTCCTATTTTAAAAAACGCAGTTGATATCCGTTTGACCTGTGGCAGCGCCATCTAGCGGGGCAACCAAAGCACCATCTGGTTTCCCCCTTCAAGCTAGACAAGTTTCGTTTTTTGTAGTTTTTTCGTTTGATTCTTATTTCGTGAGATATTTGGCCCTGTCACGATCAATGGACCACTCTATCTATTGATTCATGAGTCTTCTGACTGGTTTGATGCGGTCTGCCATGAATTACTCTCCTGTGCCAATATATATATATATATATACAGGGTGAGTCACCTAACATTACCGCTGGATATATTTCGTAAACCACATCAAATACTGACGAATCGATTCCACCGACCGAACGTGAGGAGAGGGGCTAATGTATTTGGTTAATACAAACCATAAAAAATGCACGGAAGTATGTTTTTTTAACACAAACCTACGTTTTTTTAAATGGAACCCCGTTAGTTTTGTTAGCACACCTGAACATATAAACAAATACGTAATCAGTGCCGTTTGTTACATTGTAAAATGTTAATTACATCCGGAGATATTGTAACCTAAAGTTGACGCTTGAGTACCACTCCTCCGCCGTTCGATCGTATGTGTCGGAGAGCACCGAATTACGTAGGGATCCAAAGGGAACGGTGATGGACCTTAGGTACAGAAGAGACTGGAACAGCACATTACGTCCACATGCTAACACCTTTTTATTGGTCTTTTTCACTGACGCACATGTACATTACCATGAGGGGTGAGGTACACGTACACACTGGTTTCCGTTTTCAATTACGGAGTGGGATAGAGTGTGTCCTGACATGTCAGGCCAATAGATGTTCAATGTGGTGGCCATCATTTGCTGCACACAATTGCAATCTATGGCGTAATGAGCGTCGTACACGCCGCAGTACATCTGGTGTAATGTCGCCGCAGGCTGCCACAATACGTTTCATATCCTCTGGGGTTGTAGGCACATCACGGTACACGTTCTCCTTTAACGTACCCCACAGAAAGAAGTCCAGAGGTGTAAGATCAGGAGAACGGGCTGGCCAATTTATGCGTCCTCCACGTCCTATGAAACGCCCTTCGAACATCCTGTCAAGGGTCAGCCTAGTGTTAATTGCGGAATGTGCAGGTGCACCATCATGCTGATACCACATACGTCGACGCGTTTCCAGTGGGACATTTTCGAGCAACGTTGGCAGATCATTCTGTAGAAACGCGATGTACGTTGCAGCTGTTTGGGCCACTGCAATGAAGTGAGAACCAATGAGGTGGTCGCCAATGATTCCGCACCATACATTTGCAGTCCACGGTCGCTGTCGCTCTACCTGTCTGAGCCAGCGAGGATTGTCCACGGACCAGTGATGCATGTTCCGTAGATTCACTGCCCCGTGGTTTGTGAAATCCGCATCATCGGTTAACAGGTAGAACTGCAACGCATTCTCTGTTAATGCCCATTGACAGAATTGCACTCGATGATTAAAGTCATCACCATGTAATTGCTGATGTAGCGACACATGAAACGGGTCAAAGCGGTGACGATGCAGTATGCCCATGACACTACTTTGACTCAGTCCACCGGCTCTCGCAATGTCCCGTGTACTCATGTGTGGGTTCATGGCAACAGCAGCTAACACACCAACTGCACCCGCTTCTCCTGTGACGGGCCTGTTACGGACCCGTTTGCGTGCTACGACCATACCTGTTGCATACAGTTGGCGGTAGATGTTTTGCAGTGTGCGGCACATTGGATGCTCTCTGTCCGGGTACCGTTCTGCATACACCCTGCAGGCTTCAGCTGCATTTCGTCGACACTCACCATAGATGAGTATCGTCTCCGCCTTTTCAGAGTTCGAATACACCATCGTCACAGTTCCTACAACACTACACTGTCACAGACGTCTGGTAACACGGTGTACTACAGTTGGTCTGCGTGCGGAGACGAATGCAGAATAACAATAGCAGCAAGCGCTGCATGCGAACACTGCGACAGCTAGACCAAACCACAACAGTGCACTACAGCCACACTCGTGAACACGGTCGTAATCGTAAACATGTCCCTGCAGATGCTGCTCGCCGACCGTGGCCCGTGTTTGTTACAACACGCAACTGAACGTCGGAGGTTTCAAGCGTCAACTTTAGGTTACAATATCGCCGGATGTAATTAACATTTTACAATGCAACAAACGGCACTGATTACATTTTTCTTTATATGTTCAGATGTGCTAACAAAAATAACGTGGTTCCATTAAAAAAAAACGTAGGCTTGTGTTAAAAAAACATACTTCCGTGCATTTTTGTATGGTTTGTATTAAACAATTACACTAGCCCCTCTCCTCACGTTCGGTCTGTGGAATCGGTTCGTCAGTATTTGATGTGGTTTACGAAATATATCCAGCGGAAGTTGACGCTTGTAACACCCGACATGCGCTGCTAGCGCACGTCCTGAGGCTCAGGCGTGAACCCCATGCTGCCCGTAAATGCGATGTGCTTGACTTGCGTAATCACACTTCCATACTAATCAAGAGGTCCGAAACGAATAATACGGTCTGCTGCCATCTTGCATTAACGTCGTACATTCCAGCAGGTATGGGGTTCACGCCTGAGCCTCAGGAAGTGCGCTAGCAGCGCATGTCGGGTGTTTCAAGCGTCAACTTCGCGTCTCAGTATCTCGGGATGTAATGGGAATATTGCGATGCAATCAACACCATTGTGTATGTGCTTTGTCATGCTATGGATTGCTGAAGAAAAAATATAGGAGGTCCATTTAAAAAAACATAAGTTTGTGTTAAAAAACACATATGATTTCGTTTTAGAATGTTTCCAAATATGTACATTCATGGGCCCCAGCCCTACATTGATACCGGTGAAAGTCGTTTTCCAATAGCTGTTATTGTTCCAGAGATATTTTAGGTGGACAAGATAGCTGGGACACCCTATATATATATATATATATATATATATATATATAATAACTCCGCCATTGCCGGTCGCAAGCCCGGGGTTTCATCTCGCAAGTGATGAGGAAGGAGGAGCGGGGGGAGTACCAACCTCGTTAAAAGACGAGGGTGTATCTGGCTCCGGATGGTAGTACCCTTGCCAGCGTTACTTTGAAGACCTCTACGACATCTGTGGTGGACAAGATGGACTTCAAAACAGGGTAGGTGGCGGAAGAGGCAGCCCAGTACTCGGGACTAATGGAATATATCTTAAAGCCAAGTCACGTCTGCAGTGCTAGCCACCGGCGATTGGTCAGCATCTGTTCATTCAGTGAGTGTGGCTGCAATACGTGCTTCAGGAACTGACAATCCCTGATTCTAACAAACCTAGTGGGTAACCACTGGACACCAATGCTTACAAGCAATCGTGACTCGTGTAAGTAATATCAGCAATACCCCAGGTGGTACCCAATCCCCCCGTCTACAGGCGGCAACCGGGCACTTGGATTCTGGGGGACCTGGACTTCCACAACCACAGAGAAAGTCGGAGTTCTCTGGCAGACTCCCACACAAGATATCAACGTACATGGGCACCTTCAACATCAACACTGTCGTACAGCCTGGAAAGCTGCACAACCTAGTGACAGAACTCGATAGGCAGAAGATAATGATCCTCGCACTGCAAGAGACACGAATCACAGACGAAAACACCACAGACTACGGCCAGTACCCGATCTTTAAGAGCAAAACTGATAGGCGAGTTGCCAAAGGCGCTTCGCTGCTGGGGATGGCCTTCGTGGTCCATAATACCATACTCGAATCCATTAGAGAAGTCACACCAGTAAACAACTGACTCATGACCATGCACATTCAGTGCGCCAACAAAAAAATACACACTGATCAATGCACAAGCCCTTACTAACCAGAGCAACGAGAGAAACCCACAGTCCGCAGACAAATTCTGGTCAACCCTTGGGAAAGTATTATCCAAAGTCCCCAAGGATGACATCAAACTTCTTATGGGCGACTTCACTGCACAGATCGGCAGGAAAACAGTTGGAAATTAACCCGCACATAAATTCACCAACAAAAATGGCACACGGCTCATACAACTTTGCCAGCTGCACAATCTCAAGCTCATGTCGACATTCTTCAGAAAACACACCAGAAAACAGGAAACCAGGCTTTCAACAGTCCAGCAGTTAGGCGAGTTCCAAATTGATCATGTGGCAATCTCGTACCCAGTACAGAAAGAGATCCATGACATACAGGTACACAGGGGAGCCAACATTGATTCTGACAACTACCTAACGCGCATCAAAGTCAAGTTAACTCCCAAGATAATTTTCTGTAAGAAAACTCCCCTACTGGAATTTGACACAAAAATGATCGCTGACTGTGGAGTGAAAGAGGCTTGGGAAAAAGAACCTACACATTTCCCCCAAAAAATCACAGAAAAAGCACAAACCCTTATTCCTCTGAAGAATAACACCAAGCACCCCTGGTGGGACACTGCGAGAATGCACTCGTCACCAGGAAATTGGCATACCAGAAATACAACAGTAACAAGTCCCCAGAAAATTTACAGGTGTTAAACCAAACACGATAGAAAACAGCAAAAATTATTAGACAATCCAAGAGGAAATACCTGAAGGAACAGCTAGACTATATAGAGGACGACTTCCGCAACTACAATGCAAGGGACTTCTACAGGACGTTTGCAGGGCACATCCAAGGATACACACAATCGAACCTCTGCTTTAGAAATAGTGACGGAAAATTGGCACTGAAGGATAAGGAGAACTACAAGGTGCTGACACACTACTTCTCAGAACTTCGCAAATGCCCAGAACCCACAGAGAAATTCCCAGACGAAGAACCTACAGACAGACACACAGACTCACAACCACCGACACAAGAGAAAGTCCACAGGCACATCCTCAGCCTCCAAAACAAAAGGACATATGGTGAAAACGGCATAGTAGCCGAACTACTGAAAAACCTCGGACCAAACTGTTTCAGAGAACTCATGCAGATCATGAAAGACATATGGACATCAGAAAAGTTACCAGACGATTGGAAATGTGCACTGATCCACCCTCTGCACAAAAAGCGTGACCCCAAAGATGTGAACAATTACAGGGGCATGTCACTAACACAAGTCACATACAAGGTATTCTCAGCATGCCTACCCCAAAGGACACGGAACCAACTGGAACATAAGATTGGTGAGTACCAGACGGGCTTCCGTCCTGGTCGCTGCTGTGCAGAACAAATCTTCAACCTGAAGACTACCCTGAAAGTCAAAGCCCTCAGGGACAGTCCATTCATATAAACCCTCGTTGACTTCAAGAAGGCATATGACTCCACCGACCGCTAGTCATTGTTCAGCATTCTACATGAACAAGACACTGCGCCTGTTGAAACAGGCACGACATCTAAGGTGAAGTTCAAGGGGAAAATCTCTGAACCCTTTGAGATCAAGACAGGCGCTCGCCAAGGTGTCGGACTCTCACCGCTCCTCTTCGACCTAGTGCTAGATAAGAACATCAAGGAATGGGAGAAAGAGCTGCAAATACAAGGCCACTGGAAGCCAATGCGACTTGGACGACCCGAGGACAAGCTGGAGGTCGGCTGTCTATCCTCCGCAGACGATCTGGCACTACTCACAGCTAACGCAACCACAGCAATCAGACAGATAGAAGTACTCAAAGAGCGCGTAGAAGAATTTGGGCTACAAATCTGCTTTCGGAAAACTGTGTTCTTCTGTACGAAATTAAACATACCAAATTCGAACACAAAGTATGTCAATATCCACAGGGTCACACACTTTAAGCACCTAGGTGAAGTGCTCGAACAGACGGGAAAGGAGACAACTGCCCAGAACACTGGGTTATTGAAAATGAAGAGAGCCTTATACAAAACACAGCGTATTTACAACAAGAAATGTCTGGCCACCTGCACCAAAATTCGTCACAACAACACTGTAATCATACCTGAGGTGCTATACACCAGTGAGACACTGAAGTTACACAAAGGCCGACCTTGTGAACGTTCTCATACAGGAAAGAAAAATCATTATGAAAATTATTGGACCAAAATTCATGGACGAAGGATATACGCTTCACTCCAGGGACGCCACAGAGAAGTTCTCCAATACCGCAGCGGACATTAGAAAGAGGCGACTAAAATTTTATGGACACATCAGGAGACTCCCACATACCAGACTCACCAACAGAATCCTCATGTATATCTAGGGACTCAAGACCACTACACCCCGGATGACACAAGTCAAAATTGATCTGGAAAGAGCTCAGATAGATTCAGCGGGCGCCATGGACAAAGGCGTCTATAGGCACAAGGTGTACAAGTGGGAAGTGATGTCAGAGGAAACAGCACCTAAAACCCGCGTGGTGTGACAAAAGGCCTGTAACGAGTTTAATAATATATATACCACGGCAAAGAGCCCTGTCGCGTCAATAAATACATAAAAGTCATACCTTTCCGAACTCTATTAATCCGCGGCAGAGGTATACAGTCTCCTACAGATACAATACTTCCGAACACTCATAATAATAATAAAACATTGCTTCATTACGCGGAGCTGACAATAAAAAAAAAAGAAAAAAAAAACAAGAATGAGGCACCGGCCAAGACAACACAGAGAATTTAAGAAGGTAACTTAACGATAGGCGACATTAGTTACCTCCCACTGTTGAAGCTTCTGAATGAAAGTAAAGATCGTCGACGGTTCTCGAAGCTCCTTGATGCATTACTTTATCTGTAGCTGTTTAGAACGACGCACCACGAAGGCATTATCAGAATGGGACAAAAATCTGTATATGTGATGTGCATGTATAGACAAACAAATGGTAACAGTGTCAGAAAAATTGGATGATTCATTCAAGAGAAAGATCTTCACAAGCTGAGCAAGTCAATAATGCGTCGGTCCAACTCTGGCCCTTATGCCAGCAATTATTTGGCTTTGCAGTCATTGACAGAGTTATTGGATGTCCTCTGGGGGATATCGTACCCACTTCAGTCCAGTTGACGCCAAGCTGGTTGGAGAGCCCTGCCCATAATGTTCCAGACGTTCTGAATTGGAGATCCGGCGGCCTTGTTGGCCAAGGTAGCGTTCGCAAGCATGAAGAGCAGCAGCACAAACTCTTGCCGTGTGCGGGCAGTCATTATCTTACTGAAATGTAAGCCCAGGATGGCCTGCCATGAAGGGCAACAAAACGTGGCGTAGAATATAGTCGACGCACCACTGTGCTGTAAGGGTGCCGCGAATAACGACCAAAGGGGTCCTGCTATGTAAATAAATGCCACCCCAGACCAGCACTCCTGGTTGTCAGGCTGTATGGCTGGCGACATTCGCATTGATGTTCCACTGCTGTTTGGGGCGTTTGCTGACACGTCTTTGGCCAGGAATCTCATCGACTGGAATAGGACTTCCATGAGTCTGTCTGTGCACTGAGCCACAATGACCAGCGATGACGTGTGTGTGGATCTTCTGTACAGCGGTGGGACATCAACGTGACTGTCGCCTACCATAAAGCCCGACAACCAGGACTGGTGGTCTGGGGCGCCATTTTATTATATAGCGGGACCCATTTGATTTTCAACTGCGGCATCCTTACAGGACAGCAGTGCGTCGACGATATTCAACGCCCCGTTTTGTTGGCCTTCATGGCAACGCATCCTGGAGTTACATTTAAACAAACTAATCCCCACCCACCCACTGCGAGAATTTCTACTGCTTGTCTTCGTGTTTGTCAAATGCTAACTTGGCCTGCAAGGTCGCCGGACCCCTCCCCAATTGAGAACGTTTGGAACATTATGGGCAGGGCCCTCGTACCAGCTTGGTATTTTGACCATCTGTTGCGACAGTTGGATAGATTTGGCACGATGTCCCTCAGTAGGACGTACAACAACTTAACTAATGTGAGGCCTTAACTTTTCCCAGCGAATTGAATGTTCAAATAACTTACGGGTTTGGTTAGGTTAGGTTAGTGTTGTTTAACGTCCCGTCGACAACGAGGTCATTAAGACGGAGCGCTAGCTCGGGTTAGGGAAGGATGGGGAAGGAAATCGGCCGTGCCCTTGGAAAAGAACCATCCCAGCATTTGCCTGAAACGATTTAGGGAAATCACGGAAAGCCTAAATCAGGATGGCTGGAGACGGGATTGAACCGTCGTCCTCCCGAATGCGAGTCCAGTGTGCTAACTACTGCGCCACCTCGCTCGGTTACGGGTTTGCTGCCGGGTGATGTCGTCGACCACCGCCGATATTTCGACAGGAGCACACCCTGCCGTTTGTGCCTTGAGAATGGTAGGGTGTGCTCCTGTCGAAATATCGGCGGTGGTCGACGACGTCACCCGGCAGCAAAACACTACCAATCAATGCTGAGCCGAATAACTGCCTGTATAAGGACCAGAGGTAGACCAAGGCGTTACTGACTTGCTCGATTTGTGAAGCTCTTTCTCTTGAATAAATCATCCATTTTTCTGAAATTGTAGTAATTTGTTTGTGTATACATGTACATCACATCTATCGGTTTCCGTACTACTCGGATAATTCCTTTGTGATGCGTCTTTTTTGCGCTAGAGTGTACTAAAGTAAACACTTATTTCTATGACTGGACACGCCACCCCTTCGACCTGTCTGTCTGAGCCAACAAGTTATTTCTGACTTCAACCATATTTCAGTTTGTTTAGAATGCAAACGCGGCCCTCGTGTACATTCGATATCTGCTCCGCTATCAAATTAGGATCACGGTTGCGGCTTGGACCAGGAACCTGTACTTCTATTATTCCAGCAGCTCCGTTTTTCTCGCTTCATCGTCGGCGCCGGCGTTACGTGATTTCTGAGGCGTCTCTTCCTCAAACAGCTGCGGATTTTTGCTACGCCACTTTGGCTTTGAAACGTGGCTTCTATTGATTTTACTAAATTTCTCTACATTCTAGTTCGCAATCTCGTTAGTCGAACAGCTTCCGTATTGCCGCGTTTTTTGCACAACATTGTCTCCCTTCTTCTGCTTGGAACCGCCCACGTTAAACAGAATTAATCTGAAAGCCTCACCATCGTTCTTTTGCATACCAATGAGGCTCGCATCGAGTTTAACAATAATGTCTGGCTCTGTTCCCCACTATAATGTCGATGATCGAGACGTTGCTTTTTTCTAAGAATTTTGTCGAAGTATACGTCGCACGACAAGAAACGCTTCACAGCAAGGTTCAAATGGCTCTGAGCACTTTGGGACTTAACTTCTGAGGTCATCAGTCCCCTAGAACTCAGACCTACTTGAACCTAACTAACCTAAGGACATTACGCACATCCATGCCCGAGGCAGGATTCGAACCTGCGACCGTAGCGGTCGCGCGGCTCCTGACTGTAGCGCCTAGAACCGCTCGGCCGCTCCGGCCGGCTTCACAGCAAATTCTGAAGTGTACCTACCTCCTTCTGTTCCACTGCCTACCAATACGACTTAATTGCTTCGGGCTGAAAGCCCACCTTCGTTGCAGTTGCTCAGTTTTGTCTCTACTGGCAAAACTCCAGCAATAGCTACGCCACTCAGGAGGTCACTCATAAATTTTAATTGTACTCGGACAGGCCAGTAGCTTGTTAGGCTATTTTTAAATTCGGCCATTCAAGTTTCGAAACGTGGGTCCCTGCCTACAGTGCACATTGCAACTTTCCGTAACGAGACGGAGTGACTTTTATCAAATGATCTTCCACATATAGGCGCGGACACCGTACAGCTTCCCTCCGTACCAAACAGTGCCACGCTACTGCACTACGAATTCTCGCACACAATACTCACAACATCAGATACTTTTAAAAGCAGCTCTACCACTTGCTCCTCTTTTCACGTTTTAAAACTCGTGTTTTATGGAAACTACTTCCTCATTCTCAAGTAATTATACCGGCTCTGTCGCCTCCTACTCTGACTGTCCTCCAGATTTGGCACTCCTTGTGCATGATCTTCATTTGTGCCTTGTAATGTTTCCGTACCGGATAGTGCTGCAGTAGTAAACTACGAATCCACAGTACAGGGTGTATTAAAAAGGGTCATCCGATTTTTTAAAAAGTCGTAACTACCTGTATTCTGTTATTTTTAGATACGTGCGTGAGCAACGTACGGTTGGAAAAAACAAACTCTCGTGTTTAACATGGTTCCCGCTAGGTGGCAACAGTCTTCGCCCACTTTAGTTCTAGTAAAAATGGTGTCGGGACAATAGAAAGCGTTTTGTGTTCTACGTTATGCACAGTGCGGGTCAGTAGTAACTATTCAACGTGACTTTCGTACTACGTATGGTTTGGATCCTCCTACAGCACAGATCATTAGACGATGGCATCGACAATTCGGAGAAACAGGTTGTTTGTGTAAAGGCAAATCGCTGTGCTGTCCACGAGCGTCTGATACAGTCGTTGGATGCATCCGTCAATGTTTGACAAGGAGTCCGCAGAAATCCGTTCGCCGTGCAGCTCGATATCTCAACACGACCCTGATGTCCATCGCACGTGCGTAGCGTCGACATTTACACATGAAAACATAAAAAGCTCAGCTACTGCAAGCTCTTCATGAAGGTGACAAACAACAATGTGTGGAGTTTAATGCAGTTCTGTCAAATGATGACATGGTTGTGACGATGGTTATTATTTGAAGACACATTACCGAAATAAAGTCAGATCCTACAATAAAATTCCAAACTAAACTCCATAAGCTACTATAAAACGGTAACTTTTTACTGAACAAATATGAATTACGTAACTGTATAACAATGAATACCTCAGTACCAAAACTGCGAGCACAGCCCGATTGTTAACTCAAGAAACAGCCCTGCATATTCATATGCTGTAAACTAAAAGACCTGATTCCCAAATACACTCCTGGAAATTGAAATAAGAACACCGTGAATTCATTGTCCCAGGAAGGGGAAACTTTATTGACACATCACATGATCACACTGACAGAACCACAGGCACATAGACACAGGCAACAGAGCATGCACAATGTCGGCACTAGTACAGTGTATATCCACCTTTCGCAGCAATGCAGGCTGCTATTCTCCCATGGAGACGATCGTAGAGATGCTGGATGTAGTCCTGTGGAACGGCTTGCCATGCCATTTCCACCTGGCGCCTCAGTTGGACCAGCGTTCGTGCTGGACGTGCAGACCGCGTGAGACGACGCTTCATCCAGTCCCAAACATGCTCAATGGGGGACAGATCCGGAGATCTTGCTGGCCAGGGTAGTTGACTTACACCTTCTAGAGCACGTTGGGTGGCACGGGATACATGCGGACGTGCATTGTCCTGTTGGAACAGCAAGTTCCCTTGCCGGTCTAGGAATGGTAGAACGATGGGTTCGATGACGGTTTGGATGTACCGTGCACTATTCAGTGTCCCCTCGACGATCACCAGTGGTGTACGGCCAGTGTAGGAGATCGCTCCCCACACCATGATCCCGGGTGTTGGCCCTGTGTGCCTCGGTCGTATGCAGTCCTGATTGTGGCGCTCACCTGCAAGCCGCCAAACACGCATACGACCATCATTGGCACCAAGGCAGAAGCGACTCTCATCGCTGAAGACGACACGTCTCCATTCGTCCCTTCATTCACGCCTGTCGCGACACCACTGGAGGCAGGCTGCACGATGTTGGGGCGTGAGCGGAAGACGGCCTAACGGTGTGCGGGACCGTAGCCCAGCTTCATGGAGACGGTTGCGAATGGTCCTCGCCGATACCCCAGGAGCAACAGTGTCCCTAATTTGCTGGGAAGTGGCGGTGCGGTCGCCTACGGCACTGCGTAGGATCCTACGGTCTTGGCGTGCATCCGTGCGTCGCTGCGGTCCGGTCCCAGGTCGACGGGCACGTGCACCTTCCGCCGACCACTGGCGACAACATCGATGTACTGTGGAGACCTCACGCCCCACGTGTTGAGCAATTCGGCGGTACGTCCACCCGGCCTCCCGCATGCCCACTATACGCCCTCGCTCAAAGTCCGTCAACTGCACATACGGTTCACGTCCACGCTGTCGCGGCATGCTACCAGTGTTAAAGACTGCGATGGAGCTCCGTATGCCACGGCAAACTGGCTGACACTGACGGCGGCGGTGCACAAATGCTGCGCAGCTAGCGCCATTCGACGGCCAACACCGCGGTTCCTGGTGTGTCCGCTGTGCCGTGCGTGTGATCATTGCTTGTACAGCCCTCTCGCAGTGTCCGGAGCAAGTATGGTGGGTCTGACACACCGGTGTCAATGTGTTCTTTTTTCCATTTCCAGGAGTGTATTATACATTTGAAAGTAGCTACACCATACGTAACACAAATGAACTCCCGAGCTTAATTAAAGACAGCCACATCCCATCAACAACTAAATTAGCATCAGTAGGTATGGTCAACCCTTACATGAACATCCCTATCAAAGAGATATTTAACATTATAAGAAATAACCTGCTTAAATATAAGAAATATTCTATGAACTCATAAAAATACTTACACTTATTCTAGAGCATAATAACTTTAGCTTCAACAACAAGCTGTACCAACAACATGGTAGTTTGGCAATGGGAAGTAGCTTAGCTGGGATATTGGCTTACATTTGCATCAACAATATAGAACAAAAGTTCTTCTCAACCAACCAGCATATCTCAAACAAAATAATCTACTACAGAAGATATGTTGATGATAAAATCTTGCTTTTTGATGATACAAACAATGAAATTGATACATTAGCAGCATATTTAAGGAAAATGCACAAAAATGTTAAATTCACAGTTGCACATGAAACTAATAAAAGCATTAACTTTCTTGACTTGAAGATTTGTAATAGTAACCATAAACATCAAGTTAGTATTTACAGAAAACCTACCACCATAGGTGTGTGTATTGACAACTCATCTTGACACCTCCACCAACAAAAAATGGCATATTTCAGAGCCATAATACACCGAATTAAAAAAGTACTAATGAGTGACACAAACCAACAGAATGAAATCAATATAATTAAAACAGTTGCTCATAATAATGGATATAAGCCCATAATAATAGACAAACTCCACAACAAAATGCAGTAGATCCACTTAACAGCAATCCACACAACATGCTCCAAACCAAATCAGTGTGCCATAGAAGCCAAACCTAAATATGCTGCTCTCCCATACATAGGCCCACTATCATACCAAATAGCAAACTTATTTAAAAAGAAACGTATCATAATCAGTTTTTCTACAAATAATAAATTACAACAAAAATTAGTCCATGATGTAAATACCTCCAAGAGTCCCTACAGTAGATCAGGAATATACAAGCTCAAATGTGATACATGCCCAAAATTCTACATTGGACTGACAGGCAGAAGTTTTAAAGTTAGACACAGAGAACACATTGATGCCTTAAGGCTTGAAAACTTGACCAAATCTGCATTTGGAGCTCATATTGTTGAAGAAAACCATTCAGTGAGAAATATTGAGAACGACTTAAAAATTTACATCTAGCAGAAAAAGGAGCCACTACGAATATATTAGATGAAATAGAAGTACACACACACACAAAACAGCACCCCAGATTATATCCTTAATGAACAAACTTTCCGCCCCAGTAGCTGAGTGGTCACTGCGATGGAATGTTATGCCAAGGGGCCCGGGTGAGATTCCTGTCTGTGTCGGAGATTTTCTCCACTCAGGGACTGGGTGTTGTCTTGTCCTAATCATCATCACCTCATTCTCATTGACACGCAAGTCGCCGAAGTGGCGTCAACTCAAAAGACTTGCTCCAGGCGAACGGCCTACCTGACGGAAGGCCCTAGCCACACGACATTTCATGAACAAACTGAGTTAGCTAACACCCATTTCCTGAAAATCTTCCAAAAATTATTTTCCACCCTCCAAAGCAAATAACATTCCTACACCTATCTGCAGATCAAGTATCAAGTAGCAAATTCATATGTTACAATTCTCATGATGCTCAATGTACACAAATAATGTACTGTCTTACCCATATATAAAAATCTTTGACATGGAACATTTTTATAATTAATGCAACAAATTATGATTTTTCAACACCATATGTAACGTCCCCTTAGAAAAATGTCTGAATTACTGTGCTGATAAACCTCTTACATTATTTGCTTTTCAAACAACTGAGCACAACTGAACATACTCAAACATTCACTAAAGTGACACACAATATTTTTAGCGCAACGCAATCTGACTTTCAAAAATCCCTACAAAAGAATGACCCTGACTAACATTAACCTATACCTTTCACAAATCACTTACCTCACCAAAAATCTTCGTTACTCGAACTACTGCAATACAGCGAGCGCCACTACTGCCAGCTAAATAAAAGATTCAAACTACTGAAGGCACTAACTACTGATAGGTATAGTTAGCAAATGAAAGATTTTGATAGAGAACAAACAATGTATTTATCTTAATAGTGTTGAAAAATCATAATATACATAGCAGTTCATGACATCCAGTCTTACAAATTTCAAAACTCCGCCATTTCTCTCCCCACATCCACCACTGCTGGCGGCTCACCTCCAACTGCGCAACGCTACGCGCTGTTCACATCCAGCTGCCCAACACCAGAATGGCAGACAACAATGCAAACTAGCTACAGACTGCACATAGCACGGCCAGTGATTTTCATACAGAGCGCTACGTAACGTTGCCAATAAGAAAACATAAACAGCCTACTTACAGTGTCTCACATAGATCTAGAAATCGAAATGCTCTGTGGAACGTCCAAACGTCCATTTCGTTGTCGTCGATCAGACTATTTCCCTTCTTCCCATAAGCTTGTTCGCTTCCCTGGGTTTCAGACTTGATAACTCTTACAGTTGCCTTCCCTCAGGAAATTCAACACTACTTTCTTCCGCCTTTGCTGGACTTCCGTCTTGCGTAATTTTTATAGTCTCTCTCGAACTAGTGCGATTTGCCCCTTCCATGCTCTGGAAGGATACAAATCTAATTTATGGTTCGACGATCAGACACTACAAAAAACAGTAAAAAAATACACAGCCTATACGTATAAAATAACTTCACACACAATTTTATCTGTCTTCACACGCAACATCATTAAGAAAAACGAAAAAGCTCAAAAATTCAACTATAGCACAAATTACTCGCAAGCATTGATGTAACTGTCGAAAATAATGCAAAAGAGCGAATTTATGATCGCAAAAATGGTCGCTACACCAGTATTATGCACACTAAATTGCGTCTCACCATGCTTGTTCCAACTGCGATTATCATTCCATTCCAGAAGTAGGAATCCTGAATCACGGTCGACATGAAATGTGCAACATGTAGGGATCGTTGCTGTGTGCTTGACGTACTAGGGCTCGGCTGTGGAATGTGCTATGTGCCTGCCACACTAACGTGTTCAACACACAAACGATATCCAAACTGGTATAAACCTTATATTGCCTTAACCCATCAGATTGCTAACCACAGTAACTAAAAAAGACCTGTGCTCTCAAGACTGTATTGAATGCAAATGAAAGCAGGTCTCATTAGTCATTTGTCATGCAAATTAATAAAATTTCCTACCACTTCAGTTAGCCAAAAAGGCCACTGTGTGCGCACCAGAGATGGTGTTGCCAAAGATGTTCTTCGTTTTATTTCCTATAACCGAACAAAAGAGCGATACAAATGCTGGACGTGAGGCGGTAGTACAGATCATACCCAAGCCAAAGGTTGAGCTGTCTCGCGCGCTGTCACCTACGCTATAAGAACAACTGATACTGATTGTATCTGGCAGACCATTTGGATTTGCACGTGTGATGATATGATTGCCTAACTTCAATGCTAATTTACTCAGAAATGGCGCAACTTGTAGAATTTTTTCTTAACAATTATTTCTCAGCACAAGGTACCCTGAAACTCCCTTACAAGCTTTTCAGACTGTTTGTGAAGACCTTGTATGGTGCGGATGAAGATATTGATGCTCAACATGAGCAAAGACTAAACACCGTACCTTTGGACTATATATATTACGATGACCCATATATAATCATAGGACTGGCAACAGCAGGGAATACAATGCACACGAATGAAACCGTATCAATAATTTCAGAGCTTCGGGAAATATGATGGATCATCGATTGACTATGGAGACTAAGGTTTATGAACTAAAAAAGCCCGCACAAAAACATTCCCCCACACGGACGTCTTAATATGGAGTTTGGATGATTTGTGATAGGCTGACCTTGACATGAATCAGTATTTATGATCGTATAAAGTTTTCAAATGGTTACAGATACATATAGAAAATTCATCTCGGCCCTGCCTGCGAGGAAAAAGACAGGCATCTCAACAGTTGCTGTAGATGGGAAATTGATGTCCTGACAATCTTCAAACTCACCACGGATGTAAATTTTACAACAGACATTTCAAACTTGTATGAATGAACTCAAACAGAAAGAACCTGTAACAACAACGACGCTGTACTATTGTACATATAAGTAATTTTTTTCTTCTGATTTTTCGATAAATTAGTGTAATCGATGTACTGCTTTCATTTTTTTTTTGTCTCATGCCATTGTGTTAAGAAAACTGTAAACAAGTTACAATGTGAATATTAATGTTTATGTTAAATGTCAAGCGATATTGTAATAGAATTGAAATGTAACAAATGTTGAAACTGTTGTAAGATGTTTAAAATTGTAACTGTGCGTCTGGTCCATACGTAGGCAATGTGTTAGGATATGTAGAATGCAAAACCTCGGGTGAATACCCTGTCTGTAAGGGAGCGGTAAAAGGTGGATGGCAGGCACTTACCGAAGTACAGGCTTTAACGAGTATTGTGTGCCCCACGCGCACGTTACAAGTGGCTCCCGGTGACAGGACATCCAGTTGTTGTCGGTCACAAATTAACGTTAATACCGAACAGTGGATGTTCAGTGGCACGAATAGCAATATTATTTAGTAAAGTAAATAGCAGTGAACGTCAAGTACGGTAGTGAGGTGTAATTTGCGTTCAGTATGGACAAGAACGTAGAAATAGTAGATGTGCCGAGCGTAATGAAAGATGCGGTTGGCAATGACAGGAGTTTACGCGGCCAGATAACAGATGGCGTTAGTGGTAGACAATTGGCGTACATACAATACCACGAACATGTTAACGAACAGATTGAAATGTCGAGATTGCCTCGAACACACCAAGGAATAAAAGAGGAAGTAGAGGATGACTTTGTAGATGATAGTGGGTACGTGAACGAATCCACTGACATGTTTGATTCACCACGGATAAAGAAAGAACCGAAAGAAAATTTTGAAGTAGGATCGCAACACACCGATTCCGTAGAACAAAAGAGTGTGAAAATTTTAAGCATGAACGACTTATTTGAACGATTAACCAAACAAATTGCAGGACAGAATGATCAGCTTAAAACACACGTTGACGAGCAGTTTAAAACACAAGTTGGTCAGCTTAAAGCACAGGTCGAAGAACAAGGAATTAAAATTAGTAAACAAAGAGAACAGGTAGAACAAAAAGTGGGTAATTTAAGCTCTGTAGTAAATACTATGAAGTCTGAAATTGACGCAGTTAATAAAAATATGAATACTATGCAGGGGGAAATTGACAACATTAACAGTAGGTTTGATGTTGAAATTCTCAACATCCAAGAGAAAGTAGAGCCTCTAGTTGAAACAAAAGTAGACGAAAATGTTTTCGGTCTTAAAACTGAGATCGTAAACGAATGTCAACACGGAATCTCACAGTTGAAAAAGGCAGTATCAGACACTGAAAGAAATTTAGGCGAAAAAGTTACCGGATGTGTACAAAAGTGTGAACAAAATACATCGAAAATTCAAGGCAAAATTTTCGATTTCGAGAGTAAAATCAAAGATAGGCTTGGTGTTGTCTGTAATGGCACGCCACTTACGAAGGTGTTGGAAGGTGAGGAGCGCTTCGATCCCGCAAGAAACATAACGGATGGCATCCGTTGGATTTCATCAAAAATTGCGAGAGAATGTTTCCTGAACACTTGTCTGGTCAGGAAAAGATGAACGTAGTAATTAGCGCCTTATCAGGTGAAGCTAAGCGCTGGGGAATTAACTTGAATACCGAACTAATGACGTTCGAAGAGTTTAAACAAAAGTTTACGGAAGAATATTGGTCCGAACAAAAACAGGATCATTTGTGGCGCGAGTTTATCATGGCCAAACTTCATGATAACAGAGGCAGGAATTCTTTGAAAGATTTCTGCGAATATTGGTACCGAAAGTTGACGCATTTAAGAGGGAGAAGATCCGATTCTGAAATCATATGGGAGCTATATAAAAAGCTTTCAGAAGATTCGAAGAGTTATGTGGGAACCAATCATCGCAGCTTCCAAGCGTTTCTCGAAAAGGTCGAAGACGAAGACCACTGGCGCGAAAGTCGTGCCAATTATCAGAATTTTAGTAACAGGAATAACCGCAATAATGACGAGAGAAATGACGGCGATGGGTTTCGCGTCAACGTGATACAGAGAGGTAGAGGCGGAGGAAGAGGGAGTTATCTAGGTCGCGGTAGAGGGTACACCGCGCAAAATAATAACGACGCGGGAAACTGATTTCCGCTAACGTTGCGGGCCAAAGTACCGAACAGAACTAGTAGAGGTCCAATGCAAAGTACATTACCTGAGGACATTATTATCAGTAGACTTGTATGGTCCCCTCCCGAAGACTTCGGGAAATTGTGCATATATTTTAGTAATTATGGAAGTATTCTCAAAGTTTGTGAAATTATACCCCTTGAAAAAGGCAACAGCAAAAGCTGTATTTAATAGGATGGTCGAATACTTCAGAACCGTCGGGAAACCCAAGGCAGTACTATCTGACAATGGACCCCAGTTTATATCCAAAATTTGGAAGGAAGGAATGGAGCAAATTTGTGTGGAGGTTAAATATATCTCAGCCTACCACCCAGCTAGCAATCCGGTTGAAAGATACATGCGAGAAATCGGGAGATTGTGTAGAACGTACTGCAGTCATAACCATAGAGCCTGGGGCAGGTTTATATTGGACTTTGAGAATGTCATGAACACAGTACATCATGAAACTACTGGGTTCCCACCGGAAGAAATTTTGTTAGGCAGCAGAAGTAAAAGTTTAATTGAGGAAAAACTAGAGTTTCCACCTTGTACAAGCTTGGGGTTGAGTCAAAAGAAAGAATTAGTCAGAAAAAGGGCAAAGCAAAAAGTTGAATCTAGATCTAAAAGACATGATAAAAATCTGAAAGTTTCAAAATTTAAAATTGGGGATTATGATCTTTTAAAAACCCACGAAAAATCTAGTGAACTGAACCATGAAATTTCCAAATTTAAATATATTTATAATGGACCATATATAATACAGAACATTCCACACGATAATGCTTACTACCTGATCTACCCAAAATCCAAAAGACCTTTAGGTGTAAGAAACGTTGTGGACCTGAAACTGTATGTTCCTAGGAGTGAGTGACCTAAGTAGACTCAGAGAGCAATCTGCAGTAAATGTGCTGTATCTTATACTGAAACTATTTTATTCTAAATGCAACAAATCTTTGTAAATGTATGTGTACCAATGTCGGTGTGCTAATGTACTTATATGAGTTTCAGATTACCAAATGTACTATAAATGTAAAGATGTATGGAGAAAAGGGCTGAAAAGAAAAAGCAAATGCTGCAAGCCAAATAAAAGATGGGACTGCCAAAAATCAAAGTGGGCAGTATATGAGTCATAATATAAAGGACTGCCAAAAATCAAAGAGGGCAGATAAATAGTCAAAGGAGAATTGTAAGTGTGGTACAGGAGATGTGATAAAATGATGCGAAATGGACTGCCCAAATCTGAATAATAGGCAGCAAATATATGTAGTGATTTTTCTAAATATTATTGTGTGTTTATTAGTAAATAAGGAAATGGACTGCCATTCAATGCAAGCAGCAACAAATTGTCTTATAGTGTATATAGGTATTTGTATATGCTTTGTAGTGTTTGTGTTTCAGCTTTTGAATTTATTTCTCTGAGAAATTTAATAATGATAAGTAATTTGCTATTTAAATCATGTTGTGATAGGAGGTTGGACTGTGCCAAAGGCACTTAAGTAAATGATAGGTAAATGTTCTAGATATATTAAAAAGTATAAACCTCTATAATGTGCGAGTAAGGAAGTTTAGTGATACAAAAATTTATGATGGTACATTCACTCAAAGATTCAGAACCACTGTATAAATATAAAGGTTAGTGTTCCCATCAAATTTGCACTTAGTGAAATTTACTGGAAACAGGGGCATGTGTAACAACAACGACGCTGTACTATTGTACATATAAGTAATTGTTTTCTTCTGATTTTTCGATAAATTAGTGTAATCGATGTACTGCTTTCATTTCTTTTTTTTTTTTTTTTTGTTTCATGCTATTGTGTTAAGAAAACTGTAAACAAGTTACAATGTGAATATTAATGTTTATGTTAAATGTCAAGCGATATTGTAATAGAATTGAAATGTAACAAATGTTGAAACTGTTGTTAGATGTTTAAAATTGTAACTGTGCGTCTGGTCCATACGTAGGCAATGTGTTAGGATATGTAGAATGCAAAACCTCGGGTGAATACCCTGTCTGTAAGGGAGCGGTAGAAGGTGGACGGCAGGCGAGAGCGGGAAAATGCGCATGGGCGCTACACGGCACAACAGGCTCAGCAGTAGTAGTTGGAGTTTGGCACTGGTTTGAGCAACACCTTCTGGAGCGAGGAGGCTCTCCTGTAAGACGTAGTTTCATTGAGCCTCGGATATGCCGTTCCAACGCCCATACAACATGGCAAAATTCGATAGGCACTAAATGGAAAAGTATTACGACGCTATGAAGAAATAAAGTGCCGATACATCAAGAGCCATAGCTGTGGTTGTATGTGTGCTCTGTGCCTCGCCATCTCGCCGCCCGCCAACCACCGCATCGATACAAACAGTTTGAAACTTTTAATACTGTATTCGTATGGACCAGTGTTACTTTTGTTCCATATTGTTCAATAACAACTTAATAACAACTTAAATTTTCCCAGAACTTTCCTTTGATTTAATTATCCTCACAACTAACCAAGATAGGGTCCTTTCCAAATGTTGTGCAATCCGAGTGTCCCGAAGTGAAAAATTAAATTTTGTGTTAATAATAATTACTTGCAGACCTAACTATGTAAGAATGGTGTTTAAAGAACTGTTTTGTTAATGAACCAGTAAATGAATAACGAAGGCCTGACAAAGTTGGAAGATAACTTTGATATTGATTTAGTAATGAAGTTTAATTATTTCGAGACAGATATAATGGTATTTAAATGAGCAGGAAATAAGATAAAAAGAGTAGTAACTCATATATTGGAAATCTTTAGCGCATAATGATTTCAATAATCAATTTTTTAAATGCGGTAATCATAACAGTTTCAGGGTCCCCCCCCCTTTTTTATTCATTTGAATTCTGAAGTGTTCTAAACTGATTTGACCAGCAAAGTTAAAGTCAATATAAAAGCCAAAATTTATCAGTGTTTTACCTTTATCAAAATTGACATTGTGTGTGTGATTCGAAAGTGCTATTTCTAGGGTAACCTATGCCCGATTTTAATCAGATCAATAGACAGTACAAAGTTTTGTAGTAAACATTATAGTGTAGTGTTATGTATTTATGGATTATCCATGTAAGTACAGAAAGTGAAATTATCAGTTCAATAGATTTTGTGGTTCTTTAATTCACTATATTATGCAGTGTTACTACGTGTTGTTTTGCATGAATGTACATCAACTTGTACAGAGAAGAAACTCGGTTAATGCCTAATTAGGCTGGCGACCGTATTATTAACAAATTGGTAGCATCTGCTGTGTTGCTTTTTGTCCGTCCTGACGTGTAGTGGCATTTCGGACTTGCTTGACGTACCATTGTTATTACAGAGTGGATGTAAGTCTGATTTGCCTCCATTCAGGTACACGCGGTCTATATCTATACAAAAATCCTGTCTCGTAAGGTAAACCCCACTCACTTACCAAAGTACAGGCTTTAATGAGTATTGTGTGCCCCACGCGCACGTTACAAACCACTAATCTACTTTCTCCCACACGAAAGCGAGTATTGTTGAATGTTTGAACAAAACTATAAAAACCACACACTGATAAAATTTAATATTCAGGTGTCACACAAATGGTTAGACTTTCTCTCACTAATAATTGAGCATTTAATTTCTCTGTGGTCAGTTTTGTCTAATGTTTCTCCTGATGAATACATAAAAGCAAACAGCATGTACATCACTACATCAGTAGAGATTGTAACACCCCACCCATCACTTATCTGGTTTTGGCACGTGTTCACTCCAGCTAATTGACTAGCAGACCAACAGAGAGTGCAAAAGTGCCGCAATATCAGATAATGCAAAGAAAGTAATAAGGCCCTATGACTCCTGATTGAACTGCGGTGGCAGTGTTGACATTAATTGATTCAGAATTGATCCCTTTTAGTTAAAAATGGGTGCACACTGAAGTTATATTCAGATATTGAACACCAGTTGCAATTGTTGAACATAAAATTAATTAAGAAAATGACTTGGGATTTCAGCTACTTGGTTGAAGACAGATGCAGACGATTAGCACAAATTTATTTTAACTAACGACCTTCAATCATCACATTACATGACTCTCCTAACAGGCAGTGGGAATAAATTGCGTTTACGTGGAGTAAAGAGCGATAAATCAAAATTAATTCCTATCGACTGACCCAGGCGTAATGCGAAGTGCGAGAAGAATTCTACAATACACGGCCCATGAAACCCTCGTGGAAACTTTGCCGACGTGATCCAACAAATTAATCAGTGGCCTAACTCAAGTCGGAGCGGGCGCAATATCACCGAATTCAGCGTGGCGGGGCGGCGTCGTTGTGCGGACGTCGGCCGCCTCATGGAGCTGCAAGGCTGCGCTCGTCGATTCACTCCTAGTTATCTTGCTCAGTACATAGCTGAACGAAAACTTTCTATCTCCAAGCAAAATCGTTCCGTTTGCTAAGTCCTAAACTGCAGAAATGCTCACTCTCTCTCAGGCAAGCTGAATAAAGAACGCCACATCCGCACTCTAGGCAAGTTGGGAACGGAAAAAAACCACTACAGAGACTTCTGCCAGTCCGCTCGTCACCTCGGTTTCCCCTCCAGCAAAATCACTTACGCCAATTGCAGCGCAAGTCGCGTTATGAAACGTCCCCTTAGAAAAATTGTACAAGACTGTGCTTAAACTGACACACAATATTTTTAGCGCAACGCAATCTGAGTTTCAAAAATCCCTACAAAAGAATGGCCCTGACTAACATTAACCTATACGTTTCACAAATCACTTACCTCACAAAAATCTTGGTTACTCAAACTACAGCGAGCGCCACTACTGCCAGCTAAATAAAAGATTCAAACTACTGAAGGCACTAACTACTGAGAGGCATAGTTAGCAAATGAAAGATTTTGATAGAGAACAAACAATGTATTTACCTCAGTAGTGTTCAAAAGCCATAATGTATATAGCAGTTCATGACATCCAGTCTTACAAATTTCAAAACTCCGCCATCTCTCTCCCCACATCCACCACTGCTGGCGGCTCACCTCCAACTGCGCAACGCTACGCGCTGTTCACATCCAGCTGCCCAACACTACAATGGCAGACAACAATGCAAACTAGCCACAGACTGCACACAGCACAGCCAGTGATTTTCATACAGAGCGCTACGTAACGTTGCCAATAAGAAAACATAAACAGCCTACTTACATAGCCCCCATGCTCCCCACAAAAAATTTTACAAATTGTTTATGCAGTGGCCAATACAGATTTGAAAAAAAAAATTTCATAATCATAATTACAATAACAAAGAATTCAAATGCACACACTTATTGATCCAATGTTGGTCAAAAGATAAAATTTTCTCACAGTTCATAAAGACAGTCCTGATCATTCATCGCAGTAAAATAGCAGTGTTTTTCTCAAAGTCTGAGCAGTAAAAGAGAATGCACACGGAAGTAGTGGATTTCCATGCAATCTTGAAGAAGTACTGTTGTCCTTCCAACGGAAAGACAGTGCTGACTCTCGACATGCAGGCAGGTAATGGGCCACAACAGAGCAAACCCACAGCAGAGTCATTCGAAGTTTTGAAGAATATTGGTAGGTAGGTCATCACAGAGTAGACCCACTGTAGCCCTCGTAGAGATTACGGTATTGGTGCGCCACCAGAAGTGCAGACCGACTGCAGTCCTTGTAGAAATAATGGTACTAGTGAGTCAGCAAAGGTGTAGACCCACTGTAGTCCTTGTAGAAATAATGGTATTGATGAGTCAGCAAAGGTGTAGACCCACTGTAGTCCTTGTAGAAATAATGGTATTGGTGGGTCATCAAAGATGCAGACTCACTGTAGTCCTTGTAGAAATAATGGTATTGGTGGGTCATCAAAGATGCACCCCCACCGTAGTCCTTGTACAGATGGCCAGCAGCCATCTGTTGTAACTGTGCAGGTGCACAATCACCATTGAAGAGTCTTGCGGATAATATAGCAAGTCCATAACCACCACTTGTGCACTCACAAAGTTTTTGGAATTGTCCTTAGAACCAGCAATGCTGTTATCCAGTCCCTTGCTGAATTATTAACACACGTGCAAACACTAACATTCCCTACTTCTCACATATTGTCCATATACTATGACCAACAGAAAAGTGTGCAGTGAAATGGAACTTACAAGTTAATAATATGATGAACTGGTGTCAATTACAATTTTATAACATAAGAATACAATTACAAAGGTACAAAATACACCGTTAAAGAACATAACAATACAGATAATATTTGTAGTACAGGCTTTACAAAAGAATCGAAATAACATATACATCAGTGTTACAGGAATTATGACATGAGTACATACATAAAAGATCAGAATAACTTTCGGAACATCAACTTTACACATGAGCATTAAAACAAAACAGAACAAATAATGTCTAAGCATCTTTACAAGGTAAATAACATATTACCAGAAAAATTCTACAACATAAATCTTATTAGCTAGACACATACAGACAGGAAAAACACAAATTCACATAGTGTAAAAACACAAAAATACAGGACAGGGTTTGTTTTCAGTGTAACATTTGTTACTGCAGTCCAACACAAAACTTCATTCCATAGATCTTTCGTCTTATTTCAACATTTGTTCCCACCAAAAAAATCCTATTCAAGCATGCTTTCTGTATTTATATGTTCACATATTTCTTACCTCATTATTTATTTTCCATTACCTTACCTCATCATTTATTTCCAAGAAAATCCTACCTATACCTGCTTTCTGTACTTTTTTCGTATAACTTCTCAATGCATTTCTCCCAATTCATCATAGTTAATTTCTTATATAGTCTACCCCCTCTTAAGCTAACTTAAATCTACTGAGCTCAGATATATATACCAAGGGACAAGGCAATGCAGCAGCAAATAACAAATTAACACAAACAGCAATGACAAAAAAATTCAAATTGGCAAAGCAATTGCAATATTACAACTAATATAAGCCACTGTGTAGCAAACAAGAAGAATAAATTCGTAGTAAAAATGGCTTAACAGAGTAATACAAAGTCAAATTCAGTAACATTATGCCTGGCAAACAGCATCAGCAAATGCAATAACTTATATCTAAACATAACAAAGCTCAAGAAGAAAAAATATTACAGTAAAAATGGCCATGTTTAATACCTATGTCATATCTTAATACTAGAGTGATGTATCACTGTAACTTGCTCTAGCAGACAAGTTACCAAGTCACTGACAAAAATTATGTATGCAATTCCTGTGAAGTGGAAATGTCTTATTGTGCTCCCTCATTTTTTTGGAGAACATCCATCATAAAGTTATTTTTTACTGGATCTGTAGGAATAAAATATTTATATTAGTACATCTATAAAATTTTATTTTAACCAATGCTGCAGTGCAGCTAGGAACTAGATATTAAACAAAACAGGCAAAGCAAGGCGTGAAACGACATTCACTAACCATATGGCATTTCATAATGCAGTAAACAATCTTTCAACTAGCAAGACCATAGACACGAAATGTTTCTCATCATTTCATTTCAGTAAATATCATAAATTAAGAACTCTACAGTGTTATCATGTTTTCAAGTTTGAGGGTGCCGTATTTACGATGCTTTCTACAAAGGAATGTCAATAACGAGGATAATGGCCTCTTTTGTTTTTCTGCTCCATCTGTACCTCTGAAAGGCACACACTAATGGCTTTTTTCCAGGCATCTGTCACGCAGCTGGGTCCCCACGACGCATTATGTGAAGGTGGTCACTTAACTTTCTTACCGAAATATTTATGACAGCAGTTTCCGCTACAGTGACAGTCTCATATAAAAATATTTCACAGGTCAAGAATTTGCGTTACAAATCTGTAGAAACAAAATCCTATTGATATAACAGTGTCCAAAAAATTTTCGTCGGCATTTTAATACATTCACGCATTTACATACATTTCATAACTCTTAAAGTACGATTCTTGTTTTCCAACAACCTTTTTCACAAACCAGAGTCCCTAACCACTACTCATTACTCCTTATCTTATTCGTCGACACTTCTTCAATATTTCATGATAACAGATACGTAGCATAATCAAATAACTCATATAGCATCAGCTTATTGATCATAAACATACCACAACAGCATAATACACATAGTCATCGTTATAATAACATCATAACACCTCAGACAACTCTCAAAATCGTCGTAGCTTCCTCCAATAATTTCAAAACCTAAAAAAAATTCTCTGCTCATGTGAAAAGTGTCATCTGCCTCAAATGTACTTTAAAAATCGTGATCCCATACCAATAATATCACAATGGGTCCAAAAAAATATGAACAGTTCACTAAGTACAGACAAAATACAATTTCATAAGTGTGAAGTAATCCAACTCTGTAATTGCATAAACATGTGTCACTGACGTAGTAAAAAGTTTGTCTCTCTCAGTTAAATGATCGGATAGCTGTGTAATTATGTGTTAGAGAAATATGGTACCAATGTGTAAAGTTCTGTAAGCAAATACCATATTAGCTAGGGCTCCTTGTGCTTGCCAAACACATGATACACAAAGTAAGCGTGTACCCCCATGAGGATTAATGTAATTATACCCTCAGGTGTTACAGATTACAGCAATGGAATGAAATGTATCACGGAAAATCTTTGTATCATTGTACTTCAAATATCTTTAAAAATAAATGTTTTAAGTACAAAATTAATCACTCAAATACGTGTACTGTAGCGCTAAACTGTGCGTCTTGTTGTAAGATAATCTCTGTGGAAGTGTCGTAGTTATCGTCCTCCGAAAGCTAAGTTCTGCAGAAGTCTATGTACTTACCTCATCATAAACGAAAGTGAAATGCTTTGCGTATAGATATCGTAGTTATTATGTACCTTACCGTGATCATGAAAGTGCTATAATGTAACGTATTGTTGTGCTACGGAAAAGGCTGTCTCATTGTAGCTATACCACAAAAGTTACTACTAAAACATGTTTTACTTTCTAGAATAATTCAGAAAAACTGTGCAGATATAAAACAGAAACACCGCAAAAGCAACATTGTAAATTGTCACTCATTAGTAGTGTCGTGAAAAAATCGTGTAGCTGTCACATAAATTAACCACTGTGTCATCTGGTATCTCACTGAAAGTATTTTAAATCCAGAATGTATTTTCAAGTAAACCAAAATGTTGCATTAAAATCTCATTAGCAGTACCAGTATATGTTCTAAGTATGTAAGCCTTATAGTCGTTACATAATCGAGCAACTAACAAGCAAGAATGTACACACACAATAACACTGTGACGTCTGTTCACTATAACAATGCATTCGTAATTTCTGTTTAAATAAGTTCTCTTGGTTCTTGATTGGATATTTAACTTCAAACATTGTTGCATGGTAACAGTTTCTAAGCCTGACAATGCATACTAGAAATGTGAAGTGAAAAGTTTTATGGCAAAGACAAAGTTAAAAAGCAGATTGTCTTTCAATAAACGGTTTTACATGTGAAATGTGGTGTAAACCTTTACTCTTCCTAGTACGCAGAGTTTCAGCTTCAGTGGCATTATCACATGGTATACGGTACATCGGTAAAGAATGCTGAAATTTTTCTCAAGGTTGGCGTCTATGTAATTTTTCCCTGAGCCAGCCGGCGCACGTGGCTGCCTGCGGTGCGAGTCATTGTCTGTCTCTTTGTTGGCGTGCGTCGTTATTGGGATTAGGAGACCTAACTTCTACAAATTCACCTTGTCGAGAGTGCCCTGCTCTGTTTGAATCCCGCCAGTTCTGATGCAATTCAGGTCTGTCGTTACGTCGGTAGTTTAGATAGTTTCTTGTTTGTCGGTCATGTGGTGGGAAATTTCTCCCGGAATCGTAACTGCGTGCTGAACTGTTGCGTCTGAAGTTATTCTGTATCCCTTGATAATAATTGTTTTTGTTCCCATATTGTCTGTTTCTATGGTAATCTCTGTCATATTCATTGCTATGGAAATGCGATCTTTCTCTGTAACTATTATTACTCTGCCAGTGATTGTCATATGGGTGGTGTCTGTTTTGGTCACGATTTACGTTGTAAGAATAGACTTGTCGTGTCCAGTTATTGTTTCTGTCGTCACGGAATTGTGACGGATGTGACCTGTAGTGATTGTTTTCCTGTTTTCGCATCCCGCGACTGTCTGTGTCAATTTCTAATTCTTGTAAGAGTCCCTGAAAAGCTTCAATGTCGTCTTTGCAACGTCCTGCCAAAATAATATTTCTTGAATGTTCAGGCAATTTCAGTAAGCAAATGCGGATGAGTTCTGAAGGGCTGCATGGGTTTGAAAGATATTGATTCTTAAGCAACATGTCTTCAAAATATTTGACAAGACTGGAAAATTCAGATTGTTCAAAGTGTTTCATCATCATGATGCTATGTTTTACTCTGTCTTGTGTAGCTTGAGACCAATATGCTGAGAGGAAGGTATGGTAAAATTCTCCTTCACTGTGACAATCGTGAATGACCGATTGCATTCTTACAGCTGGTTCATTCTCCAAGTAGCCACACATAAATTCTAACCTGTGCTCCAATGACCAGTTGGGAGGAAAACAATGAGAGAATTGATGAAGCCATGCTTGTGGATGAATGTCATTGTCAGAATTCTTAAATGTTTTGAATTTACGTGTAGTAATGAACAGCTTATAGTCGAAATCATTGTGTCGGCGAGTCGCACATCGCTCATTGTTACTTCGTTTCGGCGGTTCCATCTCAAAATCCAATGCGCCTTGCCAATTTCTTTCATAATTTCCGAAGTGTCCTGTGTTATAATTTTGTGGTTGTTCCGTATATCTATGTCCCTCTTCCCGTACTGGAGCGCGAGTGTCCTCTGAAATATGTAATTCTTGTATTACCTGCATCAACTGATCTTGTAGTTCCCAGATTTCTCTTTTGTACTGTGTATTGATTTGATTTTGATTTTGTTTGAATTTTCTATTTTGTTCATTCTCTTCTGTGTCAGTGAAGGGTATGGGTCTTGTGTCATTCAGATCATCATCTACCTTTGTAGATAAGTTAGTGACCTGATCCGAAAGTTCGGCTACTTTCTCCGATAGTGAACACATTTCCTCAGTGTGTTTTTCTGAACCAAGTTTCAGAGTGTCCATTTGTGTTGAAATCGAATCTACTGTGTCCTTTAAGTTTTCCTGAGTTTTTGCAAGTTGCGTAACCGAATCGGTAGATGCAACTGAGTCAATTTTAGCCCACAAGGTCTCATGATTTTCATGAACAATGGTTTGCAGTTCCTTTATGGCTGCTTCGTGATTCTGTAATGCATTTTCATGCCGCGAACAAATAGGTTGAAAATGCTCACAAATTTGTGTTTTTACGTCATTAAAGACTTTTTGACATTTCGATTCAATGTTATGTAACTCAGTAGTTAAATCTTCACGTGTTTGTTCAAGTGTGGTGTCTAACTTTTGAAGCTTTTGCTGTGTTTGTCTCTGATTTTGTTCCATTGTGTCTAACTTTTGAAGATTTTGTTCCATTGTGTCTAGCTTTTGTTGATTTTGTTCCATTATGTCTAACTTTTGAAGCTTTTGTCCCATTTGTTGCATTAATTGTAATAACAATGCACTGGTGTCTGAAACATGTTCCTCAGTGCTATTCGGCAATGCATTTGAACCGGCAATATTCGCAGTTTGAAAAGCAGAAAATGTGTCTTGACTTATTTGAGAAAACGGTGAGGATGCAAAACCTGAATCTACAGTATTTGCAAGATTGTGTCCTGTCATTTCGGATTCCTGAGGCAAGCTGTTGCCGACCGATCGATCGATAATGCTTCCCTGTTCACTAATTGTTTCACTGTCTACACCATTGTTTGCAGTCCGCTCCAATTCCCTATGCACAATTACCAAATTACTACTTTGGACATTAGTTAATTCATTACTCGGTGGCGCTAACACACTGCTTTCGTCTTCACTGTCATTTCTCAGTTTACTTTGGAGCCTAGTAGTACGTTTTTCACACACCATTATTGTCTCAATATTTCACATGACAACACAGAAAAGCACAATTTGAGGAGCAAAAATAAGAGAACACATTAAACGTAGCACTGAAAATAATATCTAGTTAATTGCAAGCGCAGTTGCGAAATACTTGCTGCAAATCTACATGCATGCCACAACTGTTTCACTGTACAACAATGAAAAACTACAACTGCAAAGGAGATTCTCTCTACAATTACGCGCTAGCAATAAAAAAAAGCTACACTAATTACACAAACTACAAGAAAAAATCAGAAGATTCCAGTGAGGTATCCTCGGCTAAGGGTCGACATATGAAACGTCCCCTTAGGAAAATTATACATTACTGTACTTAAACTGACACACAATATTTTTAGCGCAACGCAAGCTGAGTTTCAAAAATCCCTACAAAAGAATGGCCCTGACTAACATTAACTTATACGTTTCATAAATCACTTACCTCACAAAAATCTTGGTTACTCGAACTACTGCAATACAGCGAGCGCCACTACTGCCAGCTAAATAAAAGATTCAAACTACTGAAGGCACTAACTACTGATAGGCATAGTTAGCAAATGAAAGATTTTGATAGAGAACAAACAATGTATTTACCTCAGTAGTGTTCAAAAGTCATAATGTATATAGCAGTTCATGACATCCAGTCTTACAAATTTCAAAACTCCGCCATCTCTCTCCCCACATCCACCACTGCTGGCGGCTCACCTCCAACTGCGCAACGCTATGCGCCGTTCACATCCAGCTGCCCAACACTACAATGGCAGACAACAATGCAAACTAGCCACAGACTGCACACAGCAAAGCCAGTGATTTTCATACAGAGCACTACGTAATGTTGTCAATAAGAAAACATAAACAGCCTACTTACAGCGTTAATTATGCATCACTTCCCAGCACCGACCAATGCCTACTCTGGGAAGTGAGCAAATTCCCACAAAATTTCCCTTCCTCTCAACTTCTGCTATTTATCTCCTCCCAGGCCACCCATCAAGGTTAGCATCTGCATAAAACACCATTTTTTCCGAAATTCTGACTCCCATGAGAGTACTTCAAATTCCTTGGTCCTACGTTCCCATCGGAGGCTGGCGTATTTCATTCTGTCGCTCTCACCTGTTTACTTCAGACTCTTCAGACTGTGAATTCAGCGTGAAGTTGCTATTGTCACGAACACGCATATTTCGGCCTGTGTTGACTGCTCCACCGTTGCGCTGCTTTCTCGCATGTTTCACTGAAAGCGGGACGATGGACATTTATCAACAGGTGTACAAGTTCTCCATCTGCTTCCTGGTACACCAGCATGGGGTCAACCACCCCCTCACTGTCACTCATCTTAAGGCAGCTGGAGGCCACACCCCGTTACCGCTTTCTCAGAGTTTGAGCCGCCCTAATCTGCCTATTGTCGCTTCCCTTCGCAGCTCCTAAGCTGCACGCTGCCAACTGGCCGCAGTCAACTCTGAATACTTCCCTGTGATGAACTAGCCTTCAGTAAATCGACACGTTTCCACAAAGTTTTCATGTCATGTGAATTACCCAACCATCACCCAACATTAATTATTCCAAAACGCCCATACTATACCCTCTACAAGTTGAATTGTGCCTTGTCAGTCATTTTTGTTCAGCCCTACTGTTCGCTCAATGTGAGTTTGGTGATCTTTAATGATGTCATGTAAGGGGCATAGTTCTTGCCATCTTACAAGATTTAGATTTGATGTATGTTATTACTTTAAAAGAATACTCATAAGTATTAAGAGTTAACTACTTTTCCTCAATAGGTCTAAGCTAGAGGGAGTGGTGTTTTGCTTTGATTGGTCTAGAAACATGTAACATCAGAGCTAATGTCACCAAGAAGACCAATAAACTTCATCCAGTAGGTGATGAAGTTGAGGTAATACATTCTGGCTCGTACGATACTGATGATTTGATGTGTATATAAAACGTTTTGTACAAGGCTTTGAGTTATGTACGAACGCTAATACACTTAAAGCAGAGATAAAAACAACACAAAAGAGAATAGGCTTTACACATAACGATTCAATTGGATCGCTACTAGGTTTCTTGAGGAGCCAGGTGTTCAGGGAGAATACTTACAAAATTATTTACAACTTGAATCAACAATATTCGTCCTGTTAGCGCGATCTGAGTTGAGTGTAATATCACAAAGAATCCATACCTTAATGTTAGATTAATTCATACCATTTAAGGATTTTTTCCTACAGTGGGTACCAGCTACAAAATTGTGGAAGTCCACAGTGATCCAGTATACTTACTAGTGACTATTCAGATATTACACCATCTCAAGTTGAATATTATAGATCATATTGAGAATCTAATCAACTTATATGGTGAAGAAATTGTAGTGTGTCGTCATCTGAAGTAGTATAATGGACATGAAGTATAAATACGGCTCACATAGCCATCAGAACACCACTTTACAAAGGAAGAAGAACGCAATAAAATACGAGAATTACAAGATTCTTAAATCGATAGGACTGAAACCTCGCAATGATGTCGCTTGATATAACTCCAGTTCAATATGACGATTAAATCATTCATCAGGAATATTTCTCTAACAAACCATTTGCTTTGGCGACCTTTAAATAACTATGAGGTAAAAACTCTTTTCAACATCAAGAACAGTTAACACTTCCAAGCAACAGTTTCCTATATATGGAAGGAAGATTTGAGACCATGAAAAAGGATAGACGCACTATACCAACAGCAAAACTGCAGCCTACACGTAATTCATTCACCTTTCTGTTTCAAAAGATATGAACTTAATGATACTGAGCGTGACAAAACAAGAAATTTTGGAATCACTTCTACCACCAAAATGTACATATGTGCATCGAATTCAGATGGATCGATGATGTTCGCTTTAACGCCTGTATCACACTCCAAATCGTTAATGTGCTTCTTTGAAGATAATAAAGCATTATTTTGAATACTAAGCAGAAGCTGATTTTAGTCCAATGTGAGATAATATCTCATATGTCCAAGGAGTAGCAGAAGGGTACAGTAAAATTATGTTGGATAAACTGGTGTGGAAGTTCCTCATTTATCAGTATCACATGAAGAGCACCTGAAACTTTTGTGTGTGTTGCATGCAGGTGCCCAGCTACCATTAACTTTCTGTACATGGGAACTATACAGTTATCCATTCCAGAGACATTAAGACAACCATGGACAATTAAGTCATATCTTAAACCAGAAATGCCTCAATTTACTATTCCAGCACTGCAAACAGACAGGAGGGGAATACAAAAAGGAATTAGAGCGAAGTCGAAATGCTAAAGTGTACTTATATATAGAGTTTTCTCCATATGATAACATACGGCTTGACTAGAGCAAAAACAGTGTGGATGTGCTGTATGACACATATGCAAGTTTTTGTCTTCTTACTATGAAAGTTGGTTGCAAACTTAGTCTTAAGAATTTTAAGGAACTGGCATCTATAGTGATTATTGATTGCTACAAAAACAACAAGGTCGTGAAATCTAGAATTTCAGATATACATACTAAATTTGAATCATTGCAAAACCACCCCCTAGGCACAGCATAATTGCGCTACTACAACATGATAACCCGATAAAATACTCATCTCTCACAGGAGTCATAGAAGATGTAGTATAAATGTAGAGATATTGCACCACATGCATCTTATCTCACATCAACATCTCACAGTGCAAGCATAGTTGAAGATACACAAGAATTTTATGCTGATTGTGGATAATGTGTATTTAAATGTGTTGCATTCGCTGCGTTCTCCAACACTAGACGTCTGTTTATGAATTATTCCACAATTGTTACTTTGCCTAAACCGTTTAGAGCAGTACAGTGTGCTAAGACTCATTGAACAATGCTTGGCTGACTTGAAATCATCACAGAAAGTCGTGGGATGCTGAGGGAGCCTTATGTGGAAATATGGTGACACCTCTCTGAACCTACGATTATAAGGATAGCGTAGTTTATGTCAAAGCCCATGAAAAAGTGTGATTGCATGCCATCTTTCAAGAGTGCATCAACATGGAATATCGAGGAGTGCAGGTGCCCAGCAATTAAGGGACTACAGCAGTAGCAATAATATGTGTGCTTCAGAAAACATGCAAATACTTTTAAGTTGGATTACGAAATAACTTTTTCTTAAAAGAAAGCTTTGTATGTATTTATTCATATCATATTCCACACTAATACCATTTACAGGCTTCAGGTATGTGTGCAACGCACGTTGCCTGTGCTAGTCATGCAGAATTGGAGATATAATTTTCGAGAGTTTGTCTATACAACATTGAAAGTAACATCATTCAGTGGCTGCTTGCGGTCAGGAGCCCATTCTAGGCTCTCTGTATGTTGAAAAACTCCAATCATTTAATATGTGAACTGATGCACGTTCATCTTTCAGAAAACAAACTTTCTTCTCCTGCTCCATATTTGATCATCCTGGCTTACCAATAAATGATATCGTGTTTTTATTAAACAGGTCTGTATTTCAGGTGAAGGACATCCACCGACCCAGCGAGCAGTCAATTGATACGTGCAAGCTGCATGTCATATCTCAGATTCTAAGAGCCACCGAACGACGCAACGTCTGTGACATGCCTAGACCAGGGTCAGTGCAGAGTCTCTGTGTTCGAGAAACATCGCAGTCACAATCAAGACAAGATAGGCATGATGATGTCGTCTTTAAATAAAGCACACTGACCGGCTCTTATCCCACTTCAGTATGAGCACTGATTATATGAGTATGAAGCGACAGTTCGACTGTGGTAGCAGCGGTGGAGCTGGTAAGCACACTCATTTGTGGATGCCGACGACTTGTTGGCAAGCACAACATCACCCTTCATCAATGATCTGACCATGGCTTCCCTCATAGGCAATTTACAGGAATGTGACTGTCATCTAGATTCGCAACTCTCAACCCAAAGTTCCTGTGGTTTTGAGCCGAATGTTGAGAATAGGATATGTAAGTAGTATTACTTTCACATCTTCTTCTTCTTTTAAAAATACTTTCTTTAACACTTGCATGTAATACTTATAATGTATGTTGGTTCTAGATATATTTGATGGAAACATGGTGGGAGATGTTAATGCTGAACTGGAGCATAAAATATCTGAATATACCCACAGTATACTAGATTATGAAGGCAACAAGTGGATCAAATCACTTATTGGTGGTGAACCACATTGCATCAGAAATTATTATTAATATGAATAATGGATATATATGTCTATTTTCTAAGTATGAGATACTTATCAATCCCACTTTTTTTGTGCTGGAGTATGGACGCCTTATGGAGGAGGGCTTACAACACTGCACCTGGAACTAGATGTGATGCATCCTTGATCAGACAATCAAACTGGTGGCCACCATCAGCCTGGCCCAGGCCATGAAACTGGCGACTGCCATTGGCCCAGCCTGGGTTGTCAAACTGGAGGTCATGACTGGCAGCCCCATTGCTGTCATCATGACATAAGTATTAAAAGTTATTATTAATGATGGATATATATGTCTACTGTGTGTGTTAGTGATACTTATCAATTCCACTTTTTTCAGGAGTATCGATGCCTTATGGAGGAGGGATTAGAACACCAGAGGTGGACACAGGGATGATGCATCTTTCACAATCATAGCCACAACCAGGACCATCAAACCTGTGGCTACTGTCAGCTAGGCCTGGACTGTCAAACTGATGGCCACGACATGTGGCAGCCCCATCACCCTGGCCTGAGGCACCAGGGCAACATTCTGGATCTAACAGTAGAAGCAATCTAACAGCCTGCCTTGTTAATAACACCACCTAAACTGAACAGCTGCACTGAACTACTTCATAGTTGCTGGTACTTTTGAGGACAGAATCCTGCAAACCTGCATTGATAATATCAGTGCAGGGTATCAAGATCTGGCTACTTCCTTCATGCTTGTTGAACAATGTTAGAAAAGGAACTCCCTGAAATCATCAACAACCCACGGTATGGTACCATCAGCTGCAGGGCAGTCCTGTAGCTGCTGCACCCCCCCCTCCTCCCCCCCCCCCCCAAATAAGATGGTAATGCTGTAGAGAAAAAAAATTCTAAAATTTGGTGCGACATCACGGGACATGGCAGTGTTAGAGTGGTATGGAAATTCACTGAGAGCAGCAAATTGAACCATTTTTCCGATATGCAGGATAGAGGTGTTCTCCATCTTCATATGTACTTGCATGTCTTTGATCCAGTTAATCAGCGTTTCGGTTATATCCGTCTTCCTCTGGATATTGCCGATAAAAAGTCATGTATTAATATTCAGGAATATTAAAAAAATGATAATTATTGTTTTTCATGGTCACTTTTGGATTGCAAGAGAAATTGGCCAAAACACAGATATCTTAAGTGTACATAAGAAAGAAAGAAATCTGCTGGCTTTGTAGGAATCTCATTCCCCCTCACAATCCCATACCTACGAAAATTCGCGAGGCAAAACCCTAATTATTCAGTTCACACTTATGGTCTGGATTTAGATAAGTAAAAAAGCGTGCCAAGAGATGCAGAGCACAAGTAATCAGGCTCTTCTACTTTCCCAAGGTAGCTGATCAGCATCCTGGAAATTTAGATTTATAACTGTTCTCCACGGATGAGAAACATCACTGTGTAAGGATGAAAAGTCACTGGCAGTGCTGTAAAATGGTTTGAGTCTTACCTAACTAATTGGAGAAATGCTTGACATTGCGAAATACCTGACTGGCAATTAATTATATGTGGTTCCATGTTTGGTCTATTGCCTTTACATGTGTACATTAATGACCTCTCGCCTGTTAAACTGCCAGATGCTAAATTTGTTTTGTTTGCAGATGATAAAAACATTTCAAAAAATAGAAAGTCAAGTACAGATTTAGAAATGGCTGCTAATTAAATTTTCACTGACGTTAATCAATGCCATTAAACTCTGAAAAGACCTGCTACGTGCAGTTCAAAACCAGTAAAAGATTTCGTTCCAGCATGTGTACAATATATGAAGATATGCAGATCGAAGAGATTGGCAGTATTAAATTTCCGGGTCTACAACGTGATAATAAATTCAATTGAGAAGAGCCTAAACAATTCTGTATATGAAATGCAAATAATGTCACGTGTAGGAAACATAAATATAAAAACTTGCATATTTTCCTTATTTTCACTCTATTTATTCATATGGGATCATATTTTGGGGTAAATCGTCAAAGCGAGCAAAAGTTTTTAAAGTGCAAAAGCGTATAATAAGGCTCATTTGTGGTGTAAATTCAAGAACGTCATGTAGAAACCTGCTTCTAACCACTGCTTCTCAGTATATTTATTCCTTAATGAAATTTGTTGCAAATAATATGTCTCTGTTTCCAGCCAATACCTCAATAAACAGTATCAATAATAGGAATAAGAACAACCTAGATAAAGACCTAAAATCAGTTACCTTGATCAAAAACGGGGTCCAATATTCAGGAACACACATTTTCAATAACTTGAATGCAACTATTAAAAACTTGGTTTCAGACAACGCAAAGTTTAAATAGGGTTTGAAACACTTTTTCATAGGCAACTCCTACTCTATAGATGAACATCTTATTAGGGACTTTTAGACTAACTTAAGTTTTGGCAGCACTTGATCACAACATCAGGACTAGGTATTCTGTATATTTTAAATTTATTAAAAGTGCACAGATATGGGGACAACCTCATGAATCCATAGACCCTGCATGTCATCAAGGGACTGTTCAAGCTGGTGGACGTCATGTAATGATGTGAGGCGTGTGCAGTTTGAGTGATATGGGACCACTGATACATCACTGTGACAGGTGACGCATACGTAAGCATCTTGTCTGATCACCTGAACCATTCGCGTCCGTTGTGCATTCCGACGGGCTTTGGCAATTCAAGCAGGACAATGCGACATTCCACACGTCCAGAATTGCTACAGAGCGGCTCCAGTAACATTCTTCTGAGTTTGAACACTTCCGCTGGCCATCAAACTCCGCAGACATGAACATTATTGAGCATATGTGGGATGCATTGCATCGTGCTATTCAGAAGAGATGTTCACGTCCTCGTGCTCTTACGGATTTGTGGACAGCCCTGCAGGATTCATGGTGTCAACTCCCTCCAGCATTACTTCAGACATTAGTCGAGTCCACGCCACATCGTGCTGAGGCACTTCTGCGTGGTTGCGGGGGCCATACACGATATTAGGCAGATGTACCAGTTTCTTTGGCTCTTCTATATATATATTTCACATAGTGTATGTGTGTGTATGTGTATTTTTGGCTTTCTTCCTCTCTTCTGGCTATCAGTTTCCCATATATATAGGGTGTCCCATTTATCTTGACCACCTTAAATAACTGTCCAGATGCAAATTACAAAATGTTTCAAGTAAATGTTCTTTAGCCGTCAGGGGAACACTAATCAGCATGTTTTCCTTCGTTGTAGCTTTGTTTTTTACTAAGATATGAATAGCAGTATGACTTTTTCAAGTGGCACCCTATATTTTTTATTCGGTAATCCATATCCTCTCCTAAAGACCTATTCAAAAATGTATCAGAGTGTACCATTCACTGAAACACAACGTTATTAATTACATAACGCAACATTGACTTTGAGGTCGGGATAACAAACTCGTCCACTTGCTTGAGTTGTCAGAAAACAAATGAAAACCGGGCAAAAATATAACACAAAATTGACTTTGACTCTCCTGTACCATTGTCCAGGAGTAGAACATTCAAAGGTACTCAAAGTGGTGGACCCTGGACACTGATACACTGGTGCACTCGTTGAATGAAAGAATTATTTACTGCTTCCAGTGTTGCCTGCTGAAGAGAATTACAAGCAAGAACGATACGTTCCTGCATGTCCTCTGGTGTTGTTGGAATATCACGATAGACAACGTCTTTAATGCATCCCCAAAGAAAAAAGTCCAGAGGATTTAAATCAGGAGACCTAGCTGGCCAAGTAACTGTTACCCCTCGACCAGTCCATCTGGCAGGATACCTTCGGTTCAGAACACGACGTGCACGCAAGGCATTATGGGCTGGACAACCATCGTGTTGATACCACATTAGCATTCTGCTTCTTAGAAGCACTTCATCCAGAAAAGGAAGAACAACTCGTCTGAGAAAGTTGGCATGCGCTGTCCCGTTTAGACTACCATTGATGAAATAAGGGCCGATAATTGTAGTACCAAGCATCCCACACCAGACGTTAACTCTCCACTGACGCTGATGTTCCACCTGTCTAAGCCATCGTGGGTTGTCGCTGGACCAATAATGCCTGTTCTTTGCATTGACCTGTTCTTTAAGAAGGAACATTCATCAGTAAATAGAACATTGGAGAAAAAGTTCGGGTTGGCGAGGATTTGCTGCTATACCCACTGACAGAACTGTACACAGTTCCGGAAATCAAATGATTCAAATGGCTCTGAGCACTATGGGACTTAACTGCTGAGGTCATCAGTCCCCTAGAACTTAGAACTACTTAAACCTAACTAACCTAAGGACATCACACACATCCATGCCCGAGGCAGGATTCGAACCTGCGACCGTAGCGGTCGCGCGGTTCCAGACTGTAGAGCCGAGAACCGCTCGGCCGGTTCCGGAAATCGTTCCCATGCAATTCTTGATGTAGATGTACATGGTAAGGATGGAACCGGTGACGTGTAAGAATACGATGTACACTGGTTTTAGGAATACCAATCTCGTGTTCAAGCTGTCGTGTGCTCACATTGATTCATAGCAACGGAAGCGAGAACAATAACTTCGGTAGCTTCGTCTATGCGAGTGCTACGACAATTGCGTTCTCGTGGGTTGAAACTTCCCGTTTCCTGAAGCGTCGCAACAATACGAGAAAACATCCGTCGGGAAGGTCGATTCTTGTCAGGATATCGCTCTCTGTACAGTTCCGCTGCCTGCGTAACATTTCGCCTTCCTTCAACAACAACAACAATAAAAGAAACGTTATGTCGATGCAGTTTGTAGGAAGGACGGCCTTTACTGTATGCCTACTCTACACAACAGCATTTAAAAGGACTAAACTACTGTACTCAATGTAATAAGAAAAAAGTATTGCAATTACTGTTCTGCTGACTTACATTCCCCATAGATGAGTAGCATTTCTACCTTCTCTTCGTTGGTGTACATACTATTCACACAACTCTTCAACTGACAATGGTTGACAGAATGACGGGTGTGCATTCTAGTTATGTTTACATTCGTCATCTGTCAACGTCAGCACTTGGATACAAATGCAGCTGTCATATATGGACACCTGCATGTTAATCTATCCACTGCAATTGTTAATGGACAGTATAAGTCATACTAACACTGAACACTTTGCATGTTTTAAGTAAAGGTGCATGTCCTCTGAAGTTAATTTAACCACAGTTTCACTGTATATATCAGCTGTCGAAACCTTACCCATTTCAGTCTTTTCAAAACTTTTTTGCGGGAGAGCTGTGTCTTGTCGTCGTACTTACACCCCGAGTATCTGCACTAAGCACTGGGAGCGGCAACGTCAATGTTGTGATATGTAATTCATAACGTTGTGTTTCAGTGAATGGTTCACTGTGATACATTTTTGAATAGGTCTTTAGGAGAGGAAATGAATTGCCGAATAAAAAATTTAGGGTGCCATTTAAAAAAGTCATAACGCTGTTCATGTCTTTGCAAAAAACGAAGCTACAATGAAGGCAATCATGCTGATTGATGTGCCCCTGACAGCTAAAGAACATTTGCTTGAAACATTTTGTAATTTGCAGCTGGACAAAAAGTTATTCAGGGTGGTCAATATAAATGGGAGTATATGAGTATGTGAGTATACAGCAGTACAGAAAACAACCCATTGTAGTATTAATATGAAAAAACAAAAAAAATGTACCTCTGCATTATTCTGTATATAGATCAATTTTCCACTATTGTACATACATACCATACATAAAAAAGCCATAGTAGTATAAGCATGAAAAACAAAAAGAATACCTCTGCAGTATCATATAAAATAATCATTTCACTGCTATATATACTGTATACATACCTCTGCAACATTGTATGTTATATACATCATCTTGCATTAAAAAAACACTGTAAACACACACACATCATCACACAATCACTCAGTTTTAATACAATATTGCCTGAGTGTTGTATACACTTTGAAACCAGCCTAAATTGTATTTATGTCTTCTAGACACTTACATTCTTTGACACTGGTTGAGTACATGCATTTATGTACTTTTCTCAATGCGCTATATATTCGCACACAAATACTATACAAATGCAGCTGTCATATATGGACACCAGCATGTTAATCTATCGACTGCAATTGTTAATGGACAGTATAAGTCATACTAACACTGAACACTTTACATGTTTTAAGTAAAGGTGCATGTCCTCTGAAGTTAATTCAACCACAGTTTCACTGTATATATCAGCTGTCGAAACCTTACCCATTTTAGTTTTTTCAAAACTTTTTTGCGGGAGAGCCGTGTCTTGTCGTCGTACTTACGCCACGTCTACGTCTACATGATTACTCTGCTATTCACAATAAAGTGCCTGGCAGAGGGTTCAGTGAACCACCTTCACGCTGTCTCTCTACCGTTCCACTCTCGAACGGCACGCGTGAAAAACGAGCACTTGAATTTTTCTGTGCGAGCTCTGATTTCTCTTATTTTATCGTGATGATCATTTCTCTCTATGTAGGTGGGTGCCAACAGAATGTTTTCGCAATCGGAGGAGAAAACTGGTGATTGAAATTTCATGAGATGATCCCGTCGCAACGAAAAACGCCTTTGTTTTAATGATTGCCACTCCAATTCACGTATCATGTCTGTGACACTATCTCCCCTATTTCGCGATAATACAAAACGAGCTGTCCTTCTTTGTACTTTTTCGATGTCATCTGTCAGACCCACCTGATGCGGATCCCGCACCGCACAGCAATAGTCCAGAATAGGGCGGACAAGCGTGGTGTAAGCAGTCTCTTTAGTAGACCTGTTGCACCTTTTAAGTGTTCTGCCAATGAATCGCAGTCTTTGGTTTGCTCTACCCACAATATTATCTATGTGATCGTTCCAATTTAGGTTATTTGTAATTGAAGCACAGCTAGGCGGTCGGCAGGATGTTTATGCTCTTTCTATCTTCTTTTTTTAATTTTTTTTATTTGGTCTCTGCCATTACATAAGTCAACCCACAACTCACAGAGAGTTTAGTACAAGGCTGTTGTCAGTATGATTTGCCCATTTTATCCGTTAAGACTCTGTAACTTTAGCCCAATTTCCTCTTTTGTTTGACTGCAGTCAACCCGAAGATGTTCTACGAACGGAACCGGTCTTAACACAACCAATGTCTAGTAATACAGCTGAGCTGGTTTTCATTCATCTTTAACATTAGTGTCATCTCAGCTCAGCATGATCAAGAACGTAATCAAGAATATTAAACTTTGCCAGTGGGCTCTGTCACTTGGTTTTGGTACCATTATCAGCAGGCTATGGTATTTATATGCTGGGATTTCCATGTGTGCTAAGACTACACACATGTGCCTGTAAGCAAACAGAAAATTAATTTCTTAGCTTTGCCCCTCGTAATACTACCTCTGATGCTTGCGCTGTCCATCTTGTGTTACTGCAAAATTAACGCAATAAAGGCACGGTGTAGGACATGCATTCCTGAGAACATTTTATCTTCTTATGATCCTAGGAATCACTCCTTTACGTTACAAATGTTTAGGTACGCAACACAGATATACAGGTTGCGTGAAAACGACGTGGAAAATCGTCGTAAATGGATGAAAAGAAGAAGGTCATTTTTTTTTATTTCGTTCTTAAATTTCTGTTTTTATTTTGTTGAAGATACCAACCATTTTCAGTAAACTCTTCCAAGGCGCAACATTCTTTCGAAAATATGTGTACAAACACCTTATGGTTTTACCTAGACTCGCTAAACTTCTGTGTGCGGGTGCACTGGAAGCGTATGGCTGATCACATCACAAGCGCATGAGACGAATGCCT
Organism: Schistocerca cancellata; assembly: GCF_023864275.1. Classification (NCBI taxonomy): domain Eukaryota; kingdom Metazoa; phylum Arthropoda; class Insecta; order Orthoptera; family Acrididae; genus Schistocerca; species Schistocerca cancellata. The sequence continues at coordinate 178,524,788 of NC_064632.1, forward strand.
GGCTGGGCACACACAGAATGTAAAGAAGTTTCCATGACGGCACGCAGATTCGACAGGGTGCATCAGTCGACGCGAGACACCTCCACAGCTGTCAGACCCACTAAAATTTGGAAGGATGCTTTCCCAACACTAACGCGTTTAGAAATTCTCTTCATTTCCTATTACCATTAGCTTGAATGATAGTGCTTCGTGCGGGAAGATTCCATTTAAGCAATAGATTTATCTATTAGGATTTCTGGGTGATCAACAACAAATTTGGGAAACGTCGTCTGTTGTTCTACAAATAACGTAAGTATTTGCGTCTAAATATTTTATAGTAAACATGTTTGCATTCGCCAGAACCATGTACTACAAAAGTTACAACTTATATTTAACAAAAAATTGTATGGGACGTGATCGTATTAAACCATTTTAGAATTTCAATTGATCACAGACTATTATATTCAATTTAAAAAGGGGTACAAAAGTAAAATAAAGGCGGCTCAGAAAGGAATTTGTAAATCCACATTGTCGGAATTTATTTAGATAATAGTGAAATATAGCAGGTTAAATGAGGCAGCATGTTAGCATTTTAGAAATGAATGTTATGCAGACGTAGAGGTGCAATTTTTTTTAACAAAGGGAAAAGCATAAGCAACCGTATGGGAAAAAAACTGAAATGGAGGTCAGAGTTTCCACCAAACGACAACAGAACACAATATAATGTGCTGAATCAAACAAAACCAAATAAATATAAATATCGTCAAATCATAAGAACTACTTTAATTACGCCCAATTAGGAGTAATTTTCCGTATTTACAGAGGTGTCTTTATGGCGCGAGCGACTGTCGCAGCAGACTTACTTGATAATGGAGTGGAATTGATCTGTCTAGGGAATCAATAAGCTTCTTCACTGGCACCTGCGCTAAAACGGAAGACATGCCTGGAGTAATTTGAACTCCAAACACTCGACGGACAAACGCATGGCCAATGTTTCAGATTACGTTACTGCGTACTATGCATGGCTCCTAGAATGTACCATAAACACTCTAAAACTCAGAAGAACCTTTTATTCCTTATAACTCGCCGCACATAATTCTGGGAATCGTTGCGTTCACACTACGCTTTGTCAAGATCTGGAATAGACTGTTGTATTCCGCAGCCTCTGGTACGCCCGACCTTCACTCCATTACTGCTTTTCTAATTTTTATTTGTTTAAGTACGTCCCATTAAGTCAAGTAATATTATATGCATTGGTGAATATAATATCTTTGTTCTAGATTTGGTACCGATATTTTAAACTGTAGGTCGTTTTTATTAGAGTTGTTACTGTTTTAAAATTAATTCCGCATCTCAGTCTCTACGAGAAACTGAACAGTGCATGGTGGAGGGTACCTTCGTCCCGTGCACCGAGGGCACTTCACGCTGGACTGGGTTGAAAGATTGGGTTTGCACTATGCCGCGAGGACGACGAAGTAAAAGAATGAGAAAATAGCAGGGTATAAGGAGGAGGTGGTGTCTCAGAAAGCGGCGCCTCGACACTGCTGGGAGAAGAAACGGCTGGATACGTGAGCGGCGAGGCCCTGGCCGAAACCCAAAGGGGAAGTGTGTGCTGGTGCCAGGGACAGCACACAGGTGGCAACGCCCAGATAGGCACGTGCTGCAGTCAGCCGCGTTCACACCGGCCAACAGCCACTGCTGCGGCCCAGTCATCGACACGTCTCTGCTCCGCATGCCGCCTCATAGTGCATGGCCGAGGGCACTTTCGGGACCACTAAAAGTACCCCCTTCCTTGTCCCATACGCGAATGATGCGTGGCAAGAATGATTGTCGATATACCTCCGTACCAGCTCTAATTTCTCTCATTTTCTCGTTGCGGCCATTTCTTACAGACGTATTTGGAAAGAAGTAATATGTGGAGGAGGGAGGGGGAGGGGGGAGTGGACAAAAATATGGAAACACCAAAAACACAACACATTACAGTGTCTAAGACGGTGCAAAATCCGTTGGCATTCGAAACTGTTTCCAGTCATCTCTGAAGGATAAATACAAGTACTGTACGGTTTTCAAGGGAATCTTATACACTGCAGTGCCAAAGAACTGATACAGGCATACATATTCAACTGCAAAGACACGTAAACAGGTAGAAGACTGCGCTGCGGTCGGCAATGCCTATATAAGACAACAAGTGTCTGGCGCAGTTGTTAGATCTGTTACTGCAGCTACAATGGCAGACTATCAAGATTTGTTTGAACGTGGTGTTATAGGTGGCGCACGAGCGATGGGATACAGCATCTCCGAGGCAGCGAAGAAGTAGAGATTTCCCCGTACGACCGTTTCACGAGTGTACCGTGAATATCAGGAATCCGGTAAAACATCAAATCTCCTATATCGCTGCGGCCGGAAAAATATCGTGCAAGAACGGGAGTAACGATATGGGCATTTGGAGCCGAAGGCCCACTCGTGTACTGCAAGACACAAAGCTTTACGCCTCGCCTGGGCCCGTCAATACCGACACTGGACTGTTGATGACTGGAAACATGTTACCTGGTCGGACGAGTCTCGTTTGAAATTGTATCGAGCGGATGAACGTGTACGGGCATGGAGACAACCTCATGAACCCATGGACCCTGATGTCAGCAGGGGACTATTCAAGCTGGTGGAGGCTTTGTAGTGGTATGGGGCGTGTGTAGTTCGAGTTATATGGGGCCCCTGATACGTCTAGATACCACTCTGACAGGTGACACGTACGTAAGCATCCTGTCTGATCACCTGCATCCATTCATGTCCAGTGTGCATTCCGACGGACGTGGGCAATTCCAGCAGGACAATGCGATATCCCACACGTCCATAATTGCTACAGAGTGGTTCCAGGGACACTCTTCTGGATTTAAACACTTCCGCTGACCACCAAACTCCTCAGACATGAACATTTTTGAGCATGTCTTGGATGCCTTGCTTCGTGCTGTTCAGAAGAGATCTCCACCACCTGAATTTAAACACTTCCGCTGACCATCAAACTCCTCAGACATGAACATTACTGAGCATATCTTGGATGCCTTGCATCGCGCTGTTCAGAAGAGATCTCCACCCCCTCTTACACTAACGGATTTGTGGACAGTCCTGCAGGATCCATGGTGTCAATTCCTCCAGCACTATTTCAGACATTAGTCGAGGCCATGCCACGTCGTGCAGCGGCACTTCTGCGTGGTCCCGGGGCCCTACAGGATATTAGGCACGTGTACCAGTTTCTCTGGCTCTTCAGTGTACTATGCTTCCCGCAAAGTAGTGCCACATTCAAGTAACAATGATGGAGATGGATAACGTTCACGCACTCTTCTCTTCAAAGTAGACCAAAAAGGTTGAATGATATTGAGCTATGATGAGTTGGGTGATCAGGGAAGATGCGACAGTTCATCCTCATGCTCATAAAAAGATACGAGCTGTGTGAACAGTCGCCCTGTCTTCTGGGAACACAGCATTATGAGAAACAAACATTGTATCACGGGATGAATCTGATCATCCAAAATGGTCAAATAACCCTTGGCAGTAATGCAATCTGACAGAGTACCCATGGGCCCACGGAATACCACGATAGCCGGCCGAAGTGGCCGCGCGGTTCTGGCACTGCAGTCTGGAACCGCGAGACCGCTACGGTCGCAGGTTCGAATCCTGCCTCGGGCATGGATGTGTGTGATGTCCTTAGGTTAGTTAGGTTTAACTAGTTCTAAGTTCTAGGGGACTAATGACCTCAGCAGTTGAGTCCCATAGTGCTCAGAGCCATTTGAGCCAATACCACGATATGGCTGCCCAAACCATCACCGAACTTCCGCCATGTTTCACTCTTGGCATGTAAACTCGGCCACAAGCTGGAAACAGTGTGCAACAAGACTCATCCGATCAAACAACGTTTTTCCATTGCTGCATAGCCCAGGTTTTATGGCTTCGGCACCACGTTCTCCTGTTACGGGCATTAGCTTTACTGAATCATGTTGGAATTCCAGTTCACCCCTGCTACACTTTGCTTATGTTGTTTTTGTGCTGACAGTGTTCGCGAGTGGGACGTACAGTTCTGCAGTGATCTCTGCAGTTGTCGTCCTCTTATTTTTCGTCACAAATCTCTTTAATGACCTATGTCTCTTGAAATATGAAACACTTTGGTCACCGGGTTCACGGAAGCACCTAACATACGAACAACAACAATTTTTCCACTTTCGAAATCACTTAGTTCTGACATAATCCACTCATAGAATATTATTTTATCCACGACTGATCCTTGCAACGTATTGGGGACAGTGCACAGGGGCCGTTCGTAGTCAAATACAACAGCGCAACTTGCAGGTTTTGCTGTCATCTGCATTTATGTTCAACCATCCATTTCTGACGGCGTTTTCATATTTTTTCCATCCCCTGTAGGTTGCAGAACTCTTACCGGACGTACTCTTTCGAAATTCCAATAGTGGTACACAGTGCCTCTGATGTAGTGCCTGCGACTAGAGTTTCTTGGACATCTCCGTAAAGCTTTTCCGTTGACCAAAAGCCAGTGACGAAACGAGCCACACTTTGTTCGACCTTCTCTGTCTCTTATTATCTGGTAAGGCGCTCTTATTGACGAGAAATTCCCAACAGTGAGTCGAAGAAGTGTTTTATCATTTCTAATTTTTTGTTATTACAGTGGAAAGTCGTTTACTACTTGTTAGGCCTTAACTTGAGTGCATAATGGTATGGGCTCTGAATTACTGCCCTGAAAATATTCTCCTTATTACGCAAAATTTTGAACCACGAATGAACGACAACGCGATCTGACTCATTAATGTAATACGTAGTAGTAGTGAAAACCTTCATGGCACAACGGTAAATATAAAGGCATCAAATGGTTCAAATGGCTCTGAGCACTATGGGACTCAACTTCAGTGGTCATCAGTCCCCTAGAACTTAGAACTACTTAAACCTAACCAACGTAATGACATCACACACATCCATGTCCGAGGTAGGATTCGAAATTGCGACCGTAGCGGTCGCGCGGTTCCAGACTGTAGCGCCTAGAACCGCTCGGCCACCCCGGCCGGCAGAGGCATCTTAAACGTGTGTATAAGTAATGCAATATTTCTAAAACAATCTGAAAGTGTAAGTGTGTTTTCTCACAGACAAAATGGGTGCGATCCAGGTGTAGATTGCACTTTGTATGTCCTAACACCTATTCGCAAGAAGCTTGAATCAGAGAAGTCACTCTCATCATATTTAGGATTGCAGCAATTCTCTCGAAGTTTTCTGTCGTGTAAATCTACCTTATGTTGGCTGTAATATGCATGCAAAAAAAAAAAAATTGTCTGTCAGCGGCAGTTCCGCAGGAGGCAGAAGGCATTCAATGAATTGTGCTCGCTTCTACTGGGAACGCAGGCAATGGATAATTCAGCACATGGGTAGTGAGTTTGAAAACCGTAAAAAAACAACAAATGACTTCAGGATGAAATAATGAAGGTGAAATTTTAAATGAATTACTGGTACTTTTCAATAAATAAGCACGAAAAATCGTTTACAGAGTTGCAAAAGTCCTCCAAGGGACTACATGGGAATACAATACTATATATTATAAAAAAAGAACAAAATAAACACATATATTGTAAAATCCTTGTAATATTATTAAATGAGTGGGACAATAACGTGAACCATGACGCATACCCATGGATGACGTAATGAAAGGCTGATATTGATCCTTGTACAAGAACAAAGCCTCGGTCGTAAGAAGAGCTTATAACCCTACCACTGCTATTGTAATTTAGGATGCTTTTATGTAAATAACAGAAAATCCTGTCACTATGTTGCCAAGTATAACACTCTTACTAAATTTAGTTTAGTTACCAAATACAAAACACTAAGGGAGGATAGTCCTGTTAATATGAAAAGCTAATCAATAGAGTTACCGTTTTTACAGGATTTGACCGTGTGGTGTGTGTAATGGACAAGTAAATCAGACTATTCAATTCTTTTCCTAAGATCTTACACAGCGGTTAGAAAGAAATGCAGTATGTATAGCATTATGCTGAAGCTATGACAACTCAGTTCCAAGTTCATTTAGTGGTTTAAAATATGTACTAACGATCGCCAGTCTATCCAGGCAATCAAACAACGAAGTACTGGAAAAACAGAAGTATGAATTTTGCCTACTTTCTTGCTACTGTTTAAGTTGCTTCTTCAAATAAATATTATTCCACGTAAACAATGTTGCACTACACCCTTATACATTACGTTTTCGAAAGAGAAAAAGCCCAGTAGATAACTTCAAGGAAGCTACAAAAATTTGGCCAGGGGGGACCTTTAGAAAAGCACTTTCCATAATAAACAAACCTAAATACTAAAATACTTAGATAATAAAGCACACACTTTTTATACTGAACATTTCACTTCAAGAAAACCTCTTTCTTACTGGAATTTACTTTCAAAAGCTATTATTCTTTGAACTAATTCTGTATAGTCATTTAACAGATTCTAGTAAATTGGCTTCACTCTGATTGAATTTTACGTAAGCAAACTTTTACTATAACACTCTGGAATAGTTACGAAAACTTTCTGATTATTTACACAAAAACAATTTAAATGGTGCCTCTTTATATTAACTTGGCCCTTCATAAGTCTGTCCAACAGGATTCTCGGATTAATCAAACACCAGGGAGGAACGCTATATAGGCGTATGATTAGGATGAAATAACAGGGTGAAACAGTTTTTTTAAAATACGTTTTAAATTAATGGTTCACGCTGTACAAAAGTAAAATACCAAAAAATCTTATCTGGTGGTTGTAGGATTGGGTGTGGCGAACAATTATGGCGGCTACACTACCCACTGTACGGCCTGCAAGTCTCTTGCTGTATGGGCTCAGTTTCTCCTCTTGGCGTCGTTCAATTTTACATACAGTAGCCCAATAACTCGCAGCTATGCCGTAAGCCGTTTGAGTCTTCATCCGAAGAATTTTTGTGGAAATCTGCAGGCAAAGCTTCTCCTGCTCCACAAAGGGGTTGCCTCAATCACTGCTGCCTAGGTAGCGCGCCAATCCGCCCTTGCCACCTTTTCCACTCCCCAGAGCCACTTTCGTTTCAAAAAAAGCACACTGGCTTTCACATAACACCTCTTTCTTACATTGCTCCTGAGAGTGACTATTTCTTACAACTGTCAAATTTACATCAACATAAACAGTTTATACAAACAAATATTTTTAAATACAAAATGTCACCAGAAAATTATTTAATGTGACAAACAATTAAGATAGTATTTTACATACATTACTCACATACAATACAAAGAACTTGAACCTTCAGTATATCACACCTTACTTTACATATACGGAAAATAAAGAACTAATATGCGAAAATTTTTAAACAAAAAATTATAAAAATATAGATGAACCGTAAACAAATAGTGTTATAAGCTCCAAACTTGGTCACAAAGTAACATATGAGCAGAGCTGAAAAATAATGTAATAGAATGTCATGCTAAAGTGAGGTTCTCATCATAAATGCCTGAAGGATGCAGCTTAGAAATGGTCATCACGAAACAGAAGCGCCTGAACTTTACAGATAAAACCATATTAGCCCCATGCGTCTCACGGAAGAAGCAGCACCCAGCTAAGTTCAGGATCGGGTGAAGAGAGTACCTCTGTGTACTCATCCACATAGCCAGACGAACTCCAACTTTGACTACCCAGCTACCTGGCTGGCCAGCGGGGCTCCGAGCTCGAAATACTCCTTGCAGATGCTTTGACTATGCAGCCAAAGATGTGACTTCCCCGGCAGACGAGAACAGTACATAAAAAGTCTTTTGCAACTTGTTAGTGACTTACAGCTCGCGTAGTAGTATTAGTATTCAAGGCTTATACTGTCAATTGTCGAATCTGTCTTTACAGTGATACAGTACCAACTGGGCTCTCTCATATTCTAAACACCTCCACAGCCATTGCAATTGCAGAACAACCCGTCGGTTTTTATGTGCTATGTACAGCCTCCGTAAGAGACTTGTGAACATTGAATTTTCTCATTTTGAGAATACTGAAGGAGTGATCTGTTTTACTTGTTAAAAATACTCAACTGATTAGATCGCATTAAATATTCCTTTATTTAAGACAATCGGTCGAAAGACTTTGCTTTCATTGACCTGAATATGACATCAATGTCTGAAAAACCGGTTGTCTTATATAAAGAAATGTTTTATAAGATCCAGGCTGTTGAATGTTTGTTAACTTGTGAATATGTTCAAAATAAGAACTAAGTATATTACCATTTTAAAGACAAACGTTTCTTGACTTCCGCAAGGCGTTCGATACAGTTCCCCACAGTCGTTTAATGAACAAAGTAAGAGCATGTGGACTATCAGACCAATTGTGTGATTGGATTGAGGAGTTCCTAGATAACAGGACGCAGCATGTTGTTCTCAATGGAGAGAAGTCTTCCGAAGTAAGAGTGATTTCGGGTGTGCCGCAGGGGAGTGTCATAGGACCGTTGCTATTCAAAATATACATAAATGACCTGGTGGATGACATCGGAAGTTCACTGACGCTTTTTGCAGATGATGCTGTGGTGTATCGAGAGGTTGTAACAATGGAAAATTGTACTGAAATGCAGGAGGATCTGCAGCGAATTGACGCATGGTGCAGGGAATGGCAATTGAATCTCAATGTAGACAAGTGTAATGTGCTGCGAATACACAGAAAGATAGATCCTTTATCATTTAGCTACAAAATAGCAGGTCTGCAACTGGAAGCAGTTAATACCATAAATTATCTGGGAGTACGCATTAGGAGTGATTTAAAATGGAATGATCATATAATGTTGATCGTCGGTAAAGCAGATGCCAGACTGAGATTCATTGGAAGAATCCTAAGGAAATGCAATCCGAAAACAAAGGAAGTAGGTTACAGTACGCTTGTTCGCCCACTGCTTGAATACTGCTCAGCAGTGTGGGATCCGTACCAGATAGGGCTGATACAAGACATAGAGAAGATCCAACGGAGAGCAGCGCGCTTCGTTACAGGATCATTTAGTAATCGCGAAAGCGTTACGGAAATGATAGATAGACTCCAGTGGAAGACTCTGCAGGAGAGACGCTCAGTAGCTCGGTACGGGCTTTTGTCAAAGTTTCGAGAACATACCTTCACCGAAGAGTCAAGCAGTATATTGCTCCCTCCTACGTATATCTCGCGAAGAGACCATGAGGATAAAATCAGAGAGATTAGAGCCCACACAGAGGCATACCGACAATCCTTCTTTCCACGAACAATACGAGACTGGAATAGAAGGGAGAACCGATAGAGGTACTGAAGGTACCCTCCGCCACACACCGTCAGGTGGCTTGCGAAGTATGGATGTAGATGTAGATGTAGATGTAAAAAGTATCAGAATAATGATTCAGCCTTCATCTATCTACCGTGGTAAATTGGTAGCGTCTTTGACTACCAATGGAAAACGCTTGGGTTTCAGATACGGTCCAAACCAGCGCTTAAATTTTGATTAAAAATCGTAAGTAGTGGCAGGTCGAGGCTCTGACGTAAGGAGTCACCCTTGTTCTGCTGACAGCCTTACCAAAGAGGACGGAGGAGCGGACAGACATTCACAGCGCTCTATTGCCCTTGGGATGGGAAAATGCCCCTAAAAGGTGGAAGAATCCTCAATTATTAACGGAATGAGAGTGCAGAAGGCAAGCGAAACTTCGGCGTTAAAGGCACACAGTGTATATTAAACAGGGCATGTGGCCTATAATTGAAAATAGCATCATGATGATTTCTCCATTGGCAAAAGATTCCAAATTAGACACGCTTTCGGATCCCAGGAACGGAGCTACCTAGGGGTGGATGACCATAGAAAAAGATCGAATAACCAACGGAAGGGTAAAGTTCTACGAGGCAGAGCGTGGAATCGGAATGTGGTAGGGAAGCTAGAAAATCTGAAAAGGGAAATGCAAAGCCTCAGTTTCACTGAAGTGAAATGGAAAAAAGAATTTCTGAACAGAGGAATACTGAATAACATCAATAGCTTCAGAAAATGGTATAACGGGAGTAGTATTCGTTATGAATAGGAATGTAGGGCAGAGAACTAGTTACTTTCAGTAGGTCAGTGATACAAATATTCTCATAGAAATCGACAGAAAACCTGTGCCAACAACAACTGTACTAGTATACATGCTGACGTCAAAAGCAGAAAATAAAGAGATCGGGAGTGAGCATGTGAAGGCATTGAACTGGTAGCTTAGTAATAAATGGAGATTATCTAATCATCACGGCGTATTCGAACGCTCTGTTAGGTGAAAGAATTGAAGACAGAGTTACGAAAAAAATAAGGGTTCGGTAGAATGAGAGAGGAGAAAGACTAATTGAGTTCGGCAATTTCATTTATTAATAACGGATAAGAAAAGGAGTTACACTAGGAAAAGGCCTGGAGACGCGGGAAGATGCCAACTAGATTACATCACGGTGAGGCAAAACTTCCAAAATCATATACCGGATTGTACTGCGTGCCCAGGCGGCAATGTAGACGCTTATCACAATTTAGTAATGATGAAGAGCAACCTGAAGTTTAAGAGAATCGTCAGAAAGAATCACGGTGGAAAGCAGTGGGATATTGAAGTACTGGGAAGTGACGAAGCCGGCCAGGGTGGCCGAGCGGTTCTAGGCGCTACAGTCTGGAACCGCGCGACCGCTACGGTCGCAGGTTCGAATCCTGCCACGGGCATGGATGTGTGTGATGTCCTTAGGTTAGTTAGGTTTAAGTAGTTCTAAGTTCTAGGGGACTGATGTCCTCAGAAGTTGGGTCCCATAGTGCTCAGAGCCATTAGAGCCATCTGAAGTGACGAAGTGAGTATAACTTTAAACCCGTAGTTACTGTGATTATGAACGCCACCATAGGGACTTCAGTTGAAGAGAAATGAATATCTCTAAAAAAGTCAATCACAGAGGTTGGAAAGAAAAACGTAGGTACAAGAGAGGTTCACTATCTGATCAAAAGTATCCGGACACCCCCAAAAACATACGTTCTTCATACATATTAGGTGCATTTTGCTGCCACCTACTGCTAAGTACTCCATTTCAGCGACCTCAGTAGTCATTAGACATCATGAGAGAGCAGAAGGGCCGGCCGGTGTGGCCGTGCGGTTAAAGGCGCTTCAGTCTGGAACCGCGTGTCCGCTACGGTCGCAGGTTCGAATCCCGCCTCGGGCATGGATGTGTGTGATGTCCTTAGGTTAATTAGGTTTAAGTAGTTCTAAGTTCTAGGGGACTGATGACCACAGATGTTAAGTCCCATAGTGCTCAGAGCCATAGCCATAGAGCAGAAGGTGTCGCTATGAGGAACTCACGGACTTCGAACGTGGTCAGGTGATTTGTTTCACTTGCGTCACACGTCTGTACGCGAGATTTCCACACTACTAAACATCCCTATGTCCACTGTTTCCGATGTGATGATGAAGTGGAAACGTGAAGGGGCACATACAGCACAAAAGCGTACAGGCCGACCTCGTGTGTTGACTGATAGAGACCGCCGACTGTTGAAGAGGGTCGTAATGTGTGATAGGCAAACATCTATCCAGACGATCTCACAGGAATTTCAAACTGCATCAGGATCTACTGCAAGTACTATGACAGTTAGGCAGGAGATGAGAAAACTTGGTTTTCAGGACCGAGTGGCTGCTCATAAGCCACACATCACTTGGGTAAATGCCAAACGATGTGTCACTTGGTGTAAGGAGCGTAAACATTGGACGACTGAACCGTAGAAAAACGTTGTGTGGAGTGACGAATCACGGTACACGATGTGTTGATCCGATGGCAGTGTGTGGGTATGACGAATGCCCGGTGAACGACATCTGCCAGAGTGTGTACTGCCAACAGTAAAATTCGGAGGCGATGGTGTTACGGTGTGCTCGTATTTTTCGTGGAGGGGGCTTGCACCCCTTGTTGTTTTGCGTGGCACTATCATAGCACAAGCTTACATTGATGTTTTAAGCACCTTCTTGATTTGCACTGTTGAAGAGCAATTCGGGGATGGCGATTGCATCTTCCAACGCAATCGAGCACCTGTTCACAATTTCTCGGCCTTTGGCGGAGTGGTTACACGACAATAACATCCCTGTAATGGCCTGTCTGCGCTGAGTCCTGACCTGAATCCTATCGAACGCCTTTGGGATGTTTTGGAACGCTGGCTTCGTGCCACGCCTCCCCGACCGACATCGATACCTTTCCTCAGTGCAACACTCCGTGATGAATGGGTTGCCATTCTCCAAGGAACTTTCCAGCACCTGATTGAAAGTATGCCTCCGAGAGTGGAAGCTGTCATCAAGGCTAAGGGCGAGCCAACACCATGGTGAAATGCAGCATTACCGATGGGGGGCGCCACGAACTTGTAAGTCATTTTCAACCAGGTGTCCGGATAGTGTAAGTGCGGAGAAATTTTCGGTAACAGAAGACAAGACTTCAACTGATCGACGAAACAAGAAAGTGTGAAAATGCTCTAGGAAAGTCTGCAGTACAGCAGCGTAAGCCACGTAGGAATGAAATAAATAGGAAGTTCTTGGATCTAAGATAAATGGCTGCAGAAAAAAATCTGAAGAAATCGAAAAAGAGATGGCCTTCGGAAGAACAGTATTAGCATATAGAAAAATCAAAACAAGCTTTGATGAAATTAAAAGCAATGGTGTCAAAATGAATTGTGCAGAAGGCAAGAGGAGAGATTGGATAGGTGAAAAGAGTACAATGAAGGCCTTTGCGACGGGGAGGAACTGTTTTCTGAAGTTATGAAAGAACACATGGGAATCAATTTGAAAGGCACCGAGAATTCAGAGTCTGACAGAGCTTAGGAAAAGCTGCTTACAAATAAGGCAGAAAGTGTAATCACATTCCTTCGGAGATTCTAAAATCATTGGGGCAAATGGCAACAGGCATCTGTTCAAGCTGATGTATAGAATCTATGGTACTGTGGACACACAATCAGTCTTGCGGAAAAATATTATCCATAGAATCCCGATAATAGCAAGCGCTGTTAAGTTCGAGAATTATCGCACAATCGGCTTAACACCTTATGTATCCAAATTACTGACAAGTATAATATACAGAAGAATAGGGAAAATGAAGATCTGTTAAATGACGACCACTTTAGCTTTAGAAAGGCTAAAGACACCAGAGAGGAAGTCCTCACACAGCCCTTGACAATGGAAGCAAGACTTCAGATGTAGGATGGCACTTATAGACCTAGGGGAAGCGTTCGACTGCTTAAAATGGGACAGGGTATGAGGAAAGACGAGTAATGTACAAGAACCAAGAAGGAACAATAAGAATGGAATTTGGAAGTTTGTGGTAAGGTCTTATGGGACCAAACTGCCTAGGTCATCGGTCCCTAAGCTTACACACTACTTAATCTAACGTAAACTAACTTACGCTGAGGACAACACACACCCATGCCCGAGGGAGGCCTCGAACCTCCGGCGCAGGCAGCTGCGCGGACCGTGACAAGGCACCCGAGACCGCTCGGCTATCCCGAGCTGCAGAATGGAAGGCTAACAACGGATATGCTCTGATTGAAATGAGTATCTCAGGAGTTCCCCCAGGGAAATGTGACAGGACTGCTGTTGTTGTATATATACAGTATATAAATGAACTGGTGGGCAGGGTGAGCAACTATCTGCGACTGTTTGCCGATGACGCTATGCTGTTCAGCAAAGTGGTGTTCAGTCATTGAGTTACTGTATTTATTTGGTGTGACGAATGGCAGCGTACTCTAAATTTAGAAAAATATTAACTTAATGCAGGTGAGTAAGAAAAATAGTCCTGTAATAATCGGGCATGACACAGTCATATCGATTAAATATCTAGGAGTAGCGTTGTGAAGGGATGTGAAATGGAATGGAGCACTAAAGTATCATATTTCTTCGTCAAAGTTGAGAAGTCAAACACACACATAAAAACGTTTGGTATCACCTCGGTTCCGGGAGTTCCGGAACCTGTACAGAAAATTGGAATAGAGATCAACATAAACATCATTTCCACCCTTTTTATTGCTCATGAAAACAACACATTCCATGTACCACCACTCAGCGAGCTCTTCAGAGGTGGTGGTCCAGATCGCTGTACTCGCCGATACCTCTAATACCCAGTAGCACGTTCTCTTGCATTGATGAATGCCTCTATTCGTCGTGGCATACTGTCCACTAGTTCATCAAGGCACTGTTGGTCCAGATTGTCTCACTCCTGAGTGTCGATTCGGCATAGATCCCTCAGAGGGATTGGTGGGTCACGTCGTCCCATTTCAATCATCCCAGGCATGTGCGATAGTGTTCATGTCTGGACAACATGCTGGCCACTCTAGTCGAGCGATGTCGTTATCTTGAAGGAAGTCATTCACAAGATATGCAAGATAGGCTTGCGAATTGTCGTCCATGAAGACGAATGACTCGCCAATATGCTGCCGATATGGTTGCAATGTCGGTCGGAGGATGGCATTCACGTATCGTACAGCCGTTATGGCACCTTCCGTGACCACCAGCGGCGTACGTCGGCCTCACATAATGCCACCCCACAACAGCAGGGAACCTCTACCTGGCTGCACTCGCTGGACAGTGTGTCTAAGGCATTCAGCCTGACCGGACTGCCTCCAAACACGTCTGTGACGATTGTCTGGTTGAAGGCATATGCGACACTCATCGGTGAAAAGAACGAGATGCCAATCCTGACCGGTCCATTCGGCATGTTGCTGGACCCATCTGTACCACACTGCATGGTGTCGTGGTTCCAAAGATGGACCTCGTCATGGACGTCGGGAGTGATGTTGCGCATCATGCAGCCTATTGCTCACAGTTTGAGCCGTTACACGACGTCCTGTGGCTCCACGAAAAGCATTATTCAACATGGTGGCGTTGCTGTCAGGGTTCCTCCGAGCCATAATCCGTAGGTAGCGGTCATCCACTGCAGTAGTAGCCCTTGGGCGGTCTGAGCGAGGCATGTCATCGACAGTTCCTGTCTCTCTGTATTTCCACCATGTCTGAACAATATCGCTTTGCTTCACTCCGAAACGCCTGGACACTTCCCTTGTTGAGAGTCCTTCCTGGCACAAAGTAACAAACAGCTGTATTGACCGTCTAGGCATGGTTGAACTACAGACAACACAAGCCGTGTACCTCCTACCTGGTGGAATGACTGGAACTGATCGGCTGCCGGACCCCCTCCGTTTAATAGGCGCTGCTCATTCATGGTTGTTTACATCTCTGGGCTGGTTCAGTGACCTCTATGAACAGTCAAAGGGACTGTGTCTGTGATACAACATCCACAATCAACGTCTGTCTTTAGGAGTTCTGGGAACCGGGGTGGTGCAAAACTTTTTTTGATGTGTGTAGTTATGACAAATAAATTTGGCGGTGTAATAGGGAACTTTGTCAAATCGACCCTTTCTTCAAAGAAATAGGATCAAATCTAAAGCGTGTGGAAACAACCAGACAGCTTTTCAGCAAGCCAGAATAGAAGAAGAGGAACACTCTAAAATAAAAAAGTCTTAGCTTTCGATTCTACTTTGTCTGTCTTTGGACTCTGTATGCCATAAGTTAAAAAGTGCTTCATCTGTCTCTTACTTTTTATTAATTTTGTTGTTGTTGGAACATTACGTCTGTTAATCAAATAATTCAAAAATAGAAGTAGTTATTATTGACCATATAGTGTATTTAACATATATTTACCTTCAGATATTCCTGCTCCCGTGCTTTATAAATCGTTTCACACGTTTCTGGACTTATTTGGGTTAATGTGCACTGTGGTATTCGAGTGGTGTATTATAAACTAGAGTAGCTCTCTCTTGTATCAAGAAATAGCAGTTCTATGGTGAGCCTGTCTTCTGCACATACAGCATTTCTCAAGTGA
The DNA here is from genome assembly GCF_023864275.1 of Schistocerca cancellata. NCBI lineage: Eukaryota > Metazoa > Arthropoda > Insecta > Orthoptera > Acrididae > Schistocerca > Schistocerca cancellata. The sequence goes on from NC_064632.1 coordinate 178,540,649, forward strand.
GCATTCTGTTTTGTAATATGAGGGGCCACTTTACTGAGAAAATACTAATGGATGGGAGTGCATTTCAATAAGTGTTTTATATAAGACTTGACGTCCTCCACTTGCAGCTCTCGTAACAAATTTTACCGAATGATTTTATTATCTCGACGTAAAACCCACGGCTTCATCCAAGTAGGTTTCTTTTTCCTCGTCCGCTTCTCTCCCAAATGCACGCACAATGCAAATGTGGTACAAGCAAATGCGGCGCATAATAACTATTTGTTGTTGTCCGTCATCTTGAACTTTGGCGAAAAATATTTCGCCTGTGTCATTCCCCGTTTTAGAGCCACGTCAAAGGTCTCTGTCAAAGAAATTTGACGAATATTTGATCGTATTTCTTTGTCAAAGAAATATGATTGTGTAATACCGGTTTAAGGTCGGTAGGTGGCAGGGCGAATGGTCGACTTCAGTTTAGTGGGAGATTTTTAGGAGCCTGTGGTTCATCTGTAAAGGAGACCGCATACAGGATACTAGCGCGACCTATTCTTGAGTACTGCTCAAGTGCTTGGGACCCCCACCAAATCGGATTAAAGGAAGGCTTAGGAACAATTCGGAGGGGTGTTGCTAGACTTGTTACCGGTAGGTTCGATCAACAAGTGAGCGTTACAGAGATTATTCATGAACTAAAATGAAAATTCCTGGAGAGAATCGTTTTGCAGTCATCCGCATGTGCCGATTCTAATTTTTCTCAGTTGCGTTTCGCGAAAAGGACGTCAGTGATTTTTTAAAGAAAAACATCAAGAAAATTGCGCGAAATTTTCGATATAAGTACTGTAACTACTTAACCTCATATACACTCCTGGAAATGGAAAAAAGAACACATTGACACCGGTGTGTCAGACCCACCATACTTGCTCCGGACACTGCGAGAGGGCTGTACAAGCAATGATCACACGCACGGCACAGCGGACACACCAGGAACCGCGGTGTTGGCCGTCGAATGGCGCTAGCTGCGCAGCATTTGTGCACCGCCGCCGTCAGTGTCAGCCAGTTTGCCATGGCATACGGAGCTCCATCGCAGTCTTTAACACTGGTAGCATGCCGCGACAGCGTGGACGTGAACCGTATGTGCAGTTGACGGACTTTGAGCGAGGGTGTATAGTGGGCATGCGGGAGGCCGGGTGGACGTACCGCCGAATTGCTCAACACGTGGGGCGTGAGGTCTCCACAGTACATCGATGTTGTCGCCAGTGGTCGGCGGAAGGTGCACGTGCCCGTCGACCTGGGACCGGACCGCAGCGACGCACGGATGCACGCCAAGACCGTAGGATCCTACGCAGTGCCGTAGGGGACCGCACCGCCACTTCCCAGCAAATTAGGGACACTGTTGCTCCTGGGGTATCGGCGAGGACCATTCGCAACCGTCTCCATGAGGCTGGGCTATGGTCCCGCACACCGTTAGGCCGTCTTCCGCTCACGCCCCAACATCGTGCAGCCCACCTCCAGTGGTGTCGCGACAGGCGTGAATGGAGGGACGAATGGAGACGTGTCGTCTTCAGCGATGAGAGTCGCTTCTGCCTTGGTGCCAATGATGGTCGTATGCGTGTTTGGCGCCGTGCAGGTGAGCGCCACAATCAGGACTGCATACGACCGAGGCACACAGGGCCAACACCCGGCATCATGATGTGGGGAGCGATCTCCTACACTGGCCGTACACCACTGGTGATCGTCGAGGGGACACTGAATAGTGCACGGTACATCCAAACCGTCATCGAACCCATCGTTCTACCATTCCTAGACCGGCAAGGGAACTTGCTGTTCCAACAGGACAATGCACGTCCGCATGTATCCCGTGCCACCCAACGTGCTCTAGAAGGTGTAAGTCAACTACCCTGGCCAGCAAGATCTCCGGATCTGTCCCCCATTGAGCATGTTTGGGACTGGATGAAGCGTCGTCTCACGCGGTCTGCACGTCCAGCACGAACGCTGGTCCAACTGAGGCGCCAGGTGGAAATGGGATGGCAAGCCGTTCCACAGGACTACATCCAGCATCTCTACGATCGTCTCCATGGGAGAATAGCAGCCTGCATTGCTGCGAAAGGTGGATATACACTGTACTAGTGCCGCCATTGTGCATGCTCTGTTGCCTGTGTCTATGTGCCTGTGGTTCTGTCAGTGTGATCATGTGATGTATCTGACCCCAGGAATGTGTCAATAAATTTTCCCCTTCCTGGGACAATGAATTCACGGTGTTCTTATTTCAATTTCCAGGAGTGTATTTGTTTACTCTGTATTTCATCGTTTGGAGGTTACTTATGTTCACATAGGGCTTTTCTAATACTGTTTCCTACCTTGGGGCACCAACACACCAAGAATATTTCGCTACACTGGAAGAATAAAGATCGAAAACTAACGATTATGTAAAGTGCATCTTGTAAATCTTGTGAACAGTCCTCTGATGATGAACTTGTCAATTCGAAACCGCTTACAGTGCTATTTACTTAAATAAATACCAGTAGTAATAGTAGCTGGTTGCCGTCTTCTTCTTTGTAAGAATAAACCTACATCAATAAAAGTGATCTGGAGGGCGTCTACTCTCAGATGAAATGGAATACTGTCTGGAGCTTACGCAGCAATGCTCTACCATCCAATGTTAAAATAGTGTGGTGCACCATCGCTAACGATAAAAAAGCAACCAACGAAAAGTTATACAACCTTCACTTCAGCACTAGTTTCATATATGAAACATGTGGCCTCGATGATAAACTAACTCGCAGGTTCAGCTGCTGAACTGTGTCTGACATCTGGTCTTACATCCGAGGGAGACTTGCAGTTGTAGATCTTCCAACCCGAAATTGCACTCACATAATGGAAATGATTAGGCCGCAAAAGCAGCGATACCCACCATAAAAGAATGATCCAGCATTCTGGATGATCGGACACACGGCTGCTGACAGAATTCACAATAAATCAGACTTTTCAACGATAATTGTTCACACGAAAAATGAAATTAAGAAACAATAACAACCCACAATAAATATGGAGAATTATTTGGGAACTGGCTAAAAACAAGGCTACCACTATAACTAAGATGAAGAGAACGAAGAGGAAAGAGAACGAAAAAAAGGAGGCTGCCGGTTAAGAAAGCAGTGTTCCAAAGCTTTGAGCTTTAATTTGCAAGATGGAAGAAACCCTAGATCCACCATAAGGAAAAATTTGTATTATACTTCCAAAAATTTGTAAAATCATTGTTCATCAGTTTCTTAAAACAAATCCAAGTCCGGCGTCTTAACGACTTTACGACTAAGCTCAGTTCGGCTTCAGTCCAGGCAACATGTTGTACCATACTGGAAAGTCCAGTTGCAAGATAAATGTAGTGTCATAAAATGCTAAACCAAAATCTTGACTTGTGCAGCACATTATGGCATTCCTCATATTTCTGTTCCTGTACCTAGGGGCACACGTGCCTTGATTTTAGAGTCCATTGCAAACCCCAGGATGAAGAAGATGTCGTTCATCAGAATGTAGAGGAAATATAGCAGATGTTGGACTTGACCTACAATGTGAAGAACGCTATCCTTGCCAATACCACTGGTTACGACATAACTGTTGCTGCTGTCTTGGCACCGGGCCGCAGATATGCAATAAAGTGATTTCGAAACGAGGCGGTGTTCCCCTATAAAAGCTAGTCTCGCATTCTTCAGGAACAGCTCATCTGCCCTTTAGCAGCGTACGACGTCGCTTTCCTTGGACTGTTGACCTTGTTTGGAGGATGAATCAGATGGTTGCTATTGCAGTGATATGCTATTACTGCGTGGTAGTGTATTGTTAAAGGCTTTTAAGAACCGTAAACTAGGACACAGCGACGACTTTAAAGTCACTGCATGACCTCCGCCTTCATCGCTGGTAATGTGAGCACACACAAGTCCGCGTCAATTTAACGACAGAGTGTTTTCGTTGATTCCAGGAGCTATGTCACCAGTGAGTCCGACGCAAGTTGCGCAATCGCAGTGCTTAAAATTTCGTTGGTGAACTAGTGTGATTCACGGCCCGGTGTCTGCCTTTTCTATTTGTCGCCATTGACGTCAGTTGGGCTCTGTGCTTGTCACGCGTCTTAAGTGTCACTTTCTTGTGTAGACTTAATGCCTAATCGCGTTTCTGTTTTAAGCAGTATAGGAAGGGGTCATTGCACAATGCACAGTCCGAATATAAGAGCCACTACATTAACAACTCCGGCTTAATAGCATGTTGGTCCACATTTGGAACGCAACACACAAGCGATTCTGCGTGACGTGGCTTCGACAGCTTTCGGAGGTACCGTATATGGCGCCAGATTTCTACACACATGCTAAGCAATTGTTGTAAGTTAGGTAAAGTGCACATATTTCGGGCGGTTGCCTTATTCCGGGTAGCTGAAAATCTCCCTTGCTTGGTGCTACACTCTATAGCTCGCTCCGACAACCAGTAGCGAAGTCATTTTCGTACGCCATTGTGAGTTTGGTGACGGCGCTGTTAAAATTTCCTTCTCCAGAACTATTTATGCTTTGTGGTCGAGATAAACGTATTCTGCAGAGTTCAGTTACAAGTCCCCCTCAAACCACGTAAGAAGCACTTTCGAAGTCTTTCGTATGACACAGTAGTTTGAAGCATACTCTTTCTCATCTAATTGATAATACGAGTCGTCCACAGCTCACTTAAGGGCTAGGTTGCGTCTAAATAGAAGTAAGGGATGGTCCCTAGTAGCGGGTAGCAACAGGTTGCAATATTTCGGGTACCCGACATTTAGCGTCGATAGATGTTCTAACTTTTATTCCAGATGCCATCTTTCCAGTGTTAGAGAGAGATAGAGAGAGGGGGGGGGGGGGAGGGAGAGAGAAAGACGTTAAACCATTCATAGGTTGGGCATACTACAGAGCCACAGCAATGGAAGTGGCTGCAAATCGTTTCAAAAAATGTGGGGTCTGTCGTTGTGGCCCCCCGATTTCTCCATCCGTGCATTTTTCTCCTCAGCAATCTGCAGCAAATGCGGATATGGCCTCAGAAATCATGGCAGAGCCATTGCCGACTGCAGTTAATGAAATTCAAGAAACAGCGATTTCTACTTATGAATGAGTACACCTCCTGTACTTTCACGATAAAACTCAAAACAAGAGCAGGTTAAGCAATAGTGTTGACCTTATCTCCTTAGAAAAAGACTTTGCAACAGTCCCTGGATAATGGGAAAAAGAAAGCGACTACCAAGACCACTGGAAAGACATACTTTCAACAGAGCTTACTCCAGGAACTGCATTTCTTGAATCTGATATGTTGTTGTTGTTGTGGTCTTCAGTCCTGAGACTGGTTTGATGCAGCTCTCCATGCTAATCTATCCTGTGCAAGCTCCTTCATCTCCCAGTACCTACTGCAACCTACATCCTTCTGAATCTGCTTAGTGTATTCATCTCTTGGTCTCCCTCTACTATTTTTACCCTCTACGCTGCCCTCCAATGCTAAATTTGTGATCCCTTGGTGCCTCAGGACATGTCCTACCAACCGATCCCTTCTTCTAGTCAAGTTGTGCCACAAACTTCTCTTCTCCCCAATCCTATTCAATACCTCCTCATTAGTTACGTGATCTACCCACCTAATCTTCAACATTCTTCTGTAGCACCACATTTCGAAAGCTTCTATTCTCTTCTTGTCCAAACTATTTATTGTCCATGCTTCACTTCCATACATGGCTACACTCCATACAAATACTTTCAAATCTGATCTGATAGACCTTCAAAATCTGGATCTTTCAAAAGGAAGCTGTTCATAAGAAAGAACCAGTGAGTCACGAAGCTTAGGATCATGGTGAACGAGACTCAGATTCAAGCTTTGACGAAACCAGGTTGAAGAGCTCATTATCTGAATATGAAGAAGACGAGGGGTGGATGTACTGCAGCGAACTGTGGTCAACTGATTCCTCTAAATAGACCTAGATTAAGTGCATCGTTTGCTTTCGCTGGTGTTAAGAGCTTTGTGCAGGAGTCGATCATGAAACTTGGAAAGTTTATAAATATGACTGTAGTATCAAAAAGACTGATCACATGGTTGAAACATCTTGAATAACCGACAGTTATGCAGCACTCCTTACTTTTGAAGCAAATATGTGGTGCGAATGAAGACTATGTTACTAATTCATTAAATGTTAGCGTGTATTTACAACTTGTAACTAAGAAAGCCAAAAATTTTAGTTCTTTGTTCTACTGTTATAGAATGAGAAAATATTCGGATCATTTTTTGCAAGAGTGGGTTTATATATTTCCTAGTAATAGCATGGCACATTTTACATAATTAAAAGACTGCCGATTTACGGGTAATTTTAAATTCAAAAACGGTACCCGGTAGTTGTGCTCTTTCCCCTCTAGGGCAGTAGTTCGTAGGCATGGAGATGGGGCCTGATGGCGTTCCAAGTGGTGCCATTTCATCCAGATCTGTTGAATTTGGTAGCCAAGACATCAACGCGAGTTCACTGTAATGCTCCTCAAACCACAGTAGCATGATTCTGGCCTTTTGCCACGGACAGTTATGCTGCTTCTGCCACTGGTCAAACGTTTTCTGAAAGTCCTGATCTTCGAGGGTTTTTATCACCGCTAGCGATACTTCTTGAATCCTCTCTAAAGTGTCGAACCTATGGCCTTTCAACTTGAGTTTCAGTTTTGGGAATAGCGCGAAGTCGCAAGATGCCAAACCTGGCGAGTACGTGGGTGGGGTACAATCGCCTTGTTGTTTTCTTCCAAAAACGTCTTGGTGAGCAAGGACGTGTGACAGGGCGCGTTGTCGTGATGCAATAGCCAGTTCTCTTGACTCCAAAGATCGGGCTGTCGTCGCCGCACATTTTCACGGAGCCGTCGCAAAACGTCTCAGTAGTACGCGGAATTCACTATTTGGTTGGTTGGGACGAATTCATTGTGCAAAATTGCCTTGGTATCAAAGAAAACGATGATCATGCTCTGCACTTGTCTCGCTTTTTTGGGTCTTGGAGAGCCCGGGCTCTTCCACTGGGACGATTGTCTCTGGGTTATAACTATAAATCTAGCTCTCTTCATTGGTGATAGCCCATGACAAGAAGGTTGGATCATCAGATGCAGTGTGACGAAGGTCCGTGCACACTTCAACACGCTGTGCCTTCTGATCAGCAGTCAAATGGCTCTGAGCACTATGGGACTTAACATCTGTGTTCATCAGTCCCCTAGAACTTAGAACTACTTAAACCTAACTAACCTAAGGACATCACACACATCCATGCCTGAGGCAGGATTCGAACCTGCGACCGTAGCGGTCACGCGTTTCCATACTCAAGCGCCTAGAACCGCCGGCCACACCGGCCGGCGATCGGCAGTCAAGATCCTTGCCACAAATTATATGGCGACACAATGCATGCCCAATTCATCAGTCAACATTCGTCGACATGTCCCATAACCAATACTCATTTCATCCGCAAGGTCTTGAATGTTTGGACGTCGATCTGTACGAACCAGTTGTTGAAGTTTGGCAACAATGTCTGGCGTTGTGCGGCTAACGGGTGAGCATCATCTTCGACGTCAGTAAGGCCGGCCCTGAACCGAGCATGCCACTGAAGCACATGCGTACGGCTCATGCTCTGTCCCCCAAACACTTGTTGAATCATTGCAAGGGTCTCTGTAGCACTTTTCCCGAGATTTGCACAGAATTTGATACACACGCGCTTTTCTGTTCGCGGATCCATCGTAAAATCGCCACACACCAAACACAGAGTATTACGGAAATCACTGTGGACACGCAACATGTCCTACCAGCTGAATGCCACTCCGCACACTTACTCATCAGATATGCAGCTCTCGCCACCTAGCGGTGCAAAGATGTACTACTCCCACTTTCCAGATGGCAGCACCGTCCCGAAAATTTTGGATTCCACCTCGTAATGTTTCCTAAGTCCACAGCTGTCACGGCGCCTTCAGATACAACATGGAGTATGCTCCCCTTAGCATAATGATGTACCACGTCTGCGTCGTCAAGGGCACGGTGCATGTTTTGAGCTGCTGTTCGCCTGGATGACTGCAACAAAAACCGTGATTCTTTCGACAGGGTGACACGTTACCACTGATCCGCGATCCAGTCTCGGTGATTCCGTGGCGACTGCGATCGTAATTGACTGTGTCGTTGGGTCAACATGGCAACACATGGGAGTCGTCTGCTGTGGAGCCCCATGTTCAGCAGTGTGCACTGACCGGTGTGCTCTGAAACACCAGCCATGTACTCTGCCATCATATCTGTCTCAGATTGACGTCTGTCCCTCTCTATAAAGCGGGAAAGCCACCAAACTCCACGTTCTGCGATGGAACATGAATGTTCAAAACATTGTCACCTACTCGTTGCTTCAATCCCTTCAACCGCTCTCTCTCTCTTTCTCTCTCTCTCTCTCTCGCTTCCACTTCTCTTTTGCTCCGCTTATATACAGTGCAGTTATTATTAAACCTCCGCTACTTGAGAGGGCCCCAATGAAAAAGGGCAATGAAACTTTTTGCGAACTTTTGTATGGACATGCGCAAGAGAATTAACAAATAAATCATTGAAAGAAACGCATTTTTATTTCCAGATGATAGGTTAACATTTGTGAATTGTGTACTATGTTTACGATCCAGGTTACAAACTGTAACTGTGAGCGAGAGGTCTAACGTAACGGTGTCACTATGTTTTCGAAACAGGAACAACGGAGTTAGATCAAGATTGAATGTGTGAGAGGTCGTACAGCACAACAGTGTCATCAGGGTCTTTAAGAGGTGTGCGGGGAATCGGCATTGCCGTACAGAACAGTGGTACGATGGGTAAAAGTCTTCAACAAAGGTCACACGGGCCACATCGTACGAGCCAAAACTGAAACGCCAATCCAACGAATAGCGTCATTATGGGTTGCCGCGAAAGTCGAAAGTGCGCTAGAGCCCCAGTGTGGTGAAAGTTATGGTGATTCTCGTGTACGACTGTGATGGTGTTATCCGAACGCATTACGTTCCTCCACGGCAGACCGTCAATGCACAGTATTACTGTTCGTCTTTGGGGTATCACCTGCGACCAGCTTTGCGAAAGCTTTGCGCGGACGTGTATAGCGCAAGCTGTGGCTGCTCTGTTCGGTCGGTGGGACTGGGAAGTACTGTACCATCCACCATACTCCCCGGACTTAAGTCCGAAGATGAAGGAACTTCTTCGTGGCATTCGCTTCAGAACTGTTCCAGACATTCGACAGGCAGTAGACCGCTCCATTCGCACCATCAACAGTACAGGCTCTGCTAACGGCATACGCCTTCCACATCGCTGGCAACTGGTTCTACACAACGCTGGTGACTACTTTGAAGGACAGTAACAGTTGCAAACATGTAACTCTTTTTTATCGGTTGTGAATAAATAGTTGCCACTATGTAACTTCCAACCCTCGTACTTACGCATCACAATGCAGAGCAACCTAAACTGGAATGACCACATAAAAGAACAGTAGGAAAAACAAATACCGGACTGAGATTTACAGGAAGGATCTTAAGAAAATGAATTTTAATTCATCCACGAGAGAAATCGTTTGCAAAACACTTGAAAGTTTGAGATGATGTATAGTGGAGATAAAATGGAGATTACATTTCGACTAGTTTGATGCGACACAACATTACACTATAGGTTCTCAATTGTTTGTTGGATGTACTCCACTTTCTGTTTAACCCTACTGTTTTTCTCTCTATAGCTCGCTCCAGTATCATGAAAGGTGTTCCTTGGTATCTTAACACATGTTCTATCATCCTGTCCCTCATTCTTCTCAGTATTTTCCACAAATTTCCTCTCTCAGTCTCCAGAAAACCTCCTCATTGCGTTTCACCAGTCCACCCATTTGCTACATCCTTCTATAGCACCACAACTCAAATGGTTCGATTATCTTCTTTCCCGATCTTGCCACAACCCATGATTCATTTCCATGCAATGTTGCGCATTAGGATGTACATTCTCAGGAATTTCTTCCTCAAAGAAACGCCTATGTTTGACACTAACAGACTTCTTTTGGCCAAACATGCCCTCTTTGGCTGTGGTCTTCGTTGCTTCGACTGTCCAAGTATTTTCCTTCCAAGGCAGAATTCTTTCACTTCGCCTACTTCGTAGTCTCCACTTTTGATGTTAACTTCATCGCTAATCTCATTTCTGCTACATCTACATATATATTCTGCTAGCCATTAAACGATGTATGGTGGAAGGTACTAGGTAAAACTACTCCTGTTCCCCTTGCAAATGGAGCGAGGGAAAAACTGTGTATACGCCTCGGTACGAGCCCTAATATCTCTCACCTCGTTTCCGTGGTCCTTACGCGAAATGTACGTCAGGCTTGCCTCTCTGTTGCCTTTACCTTTTATAGATTATCTAACAGATCCTTAATTTTCTTTTCCATTCCTCTGTATATTTTTCTCTTCAGCAACTTGGATACATTAGCTGTTAAGCTGATGGTGCGATAATTCTCTCACTTGTCGGTTCCTGATACCCTCTGAATTGTGTGGATGATGTTTTTCCAAAAGTCTGATAGTATATCGCCTGTCTCTTATACGCCAACGTAAATAGTTGCCACTTCCCCCAATGATTCTAGAAATTAAGATGGAATGTTGTCTGTCCCTTCTGCCTTAATTAATTCTAAGTCTTCCAGTTCTTTTAAATTCTGATTCCTCGTAATACTGGATACCGTACCTCTTCCCTGTCCATTCCTGTTTCTTCTTCTACCATGTTATCAGGCAAATCCTCTCCCTCATAGACGACTTAAACAAATTCTTTCCACCTATCCGCTCTCTCTCCGAGTTTAATAGGGGAATTCCCGTTGCACTCTTAATGTTATCACCCTTGCTAATGCTATTAATAATATTGCTGTTTTCTTTCTTAGGTAATGGCAAGATGAAGCTATCTCTGCAAGCCGGAAATATATTTTCGGCATCCCGTAACTCATTTCTCATGTCAAGCAGCGCGGGTCCTATAAGGACCCAATAGGGTTAGTAAATTCCTGCGGGAGCCCATCCGGTCATGGTAGTTTCTCTTTTGAGGCTTTGTTAAAAGCTCTTTGATGTCTCCGGTGAAGGGTGCCTCAAGGTCCGCTGTGTCATTATCTCATTCGGCAGACAATCTTTTCGATAACACTGTCACAAAGTTACTCGTTAAACTCTTGTTTGCTGCAGAGGTTGCTGCGTGGTTTATGATTTCGCGCTGATTTGGCAGTTTGTTTCCTGCTTCTTCGGTGACATCGTCCAAAAAAATCGCATAGCGGCATCTGCCCGTTCGCAGAAGGAGGTAAAAGGCAGCGGCTTCTTCAGAGGCTACGTCTTTTGTCTGAGGTCTCACTAAATTGACCTCTATTTTTCCCCGCTAAAGAGCTGTAATTTTTTCTTTGTACTTTTTGATGTCCCAGCCGACGACATCATTCGGGATGGTACTGCGTAATACAAGTCCGCAAACGACAATAAAACGCTGTTGTTTCCTTCTGCCAGGTTTTCCGCCTGGCGTATTCTGTGATTGTATTCCTTAGTTTAGGCTTAGCTATGCATGTTCACAATTGTAAGCTCCTGACTGGGGTAATACGGCTTAACACTGAACTTCAATAGGTGACAGTGTAACGGGACATCATTCTCTAGCATTAATTTTCCTCAACTGTAGTTACCGACAACAGTACTATTTCCCGAATTTTGGACAGGTCAATACTCTCTCAGGTGCTTTTCTGAAAACTTTCGTATAATTTTATACGCAATATGCTTTATTTCAAGTTAAAATTTATGAAAAAGAATTACTTTATTTTCAATGTTACAATCGATAAGTACTAGCTCTAAATGTACAGTTAAAATTATTATTTTTTTAGAAGCATTTGAAATTACGAATTATTTGGCACACTTAAAATTTCTATTTTTAATTAAGCAATCTAGTATTGTTTACTATCTTTATTTTTTGATTTATTTATGAAATGATAACCGAAACAAATAAAAATTGATTTGTAAAGAAAACTTGTAAACCCTTTGGAATATTGTTATTTCCGCTGAGTGATATAGCAGTAAGCATACCTCTTTTGCGGTTGGACGTATTTTTGTATTCTGGGGACCACACCCTGCCTATGTAACCCATGTTAATTTAGGCAAGTATTTGACCCATTTCTGAAAAAACCTATTTGATGCAGGACCTTAATATTTTTACTGTATGTTATATTATGCTAATAGAGTCAACTGTACTAAAATCTACTTTATCCATTTTATAGTGTTTAAGAAATACTTTTTTAAATTTATTAACAAAAAATATTAAGTTTTTCTGCAGAAAATATTTTTTGTGAACTTCCTAATGGGGGAATATTAATGAATGTAGTACCGGAGGTGGCTTTTTATGTTAGTCAGAGTCTCTGAAAATTTCATTCATTTATCTATGATAGTTTCAGATATAATGGGGCATATGTACTGAAAATTATAGTTTGCAGTAAATTGATTTTAAAGAAAAAGCACTTCAAATTTGTTACTTACAGTTAATTAAAACTGTCCTGCTGCATACGATGGCCCTTCTTTGGCCTCTAGCAGGTCTTCCAGCTTCTTTTTCACCTTCCTGGATGTTTGTCTTGCTTTCTTGGCCATATTAGATGCAGACCTGTTTGCATCGTCTATCCTCATTTTATCGCAGTGTTGCAGCCCAGTGATCATATTTTCACTGGGATTAATTCCCAGCTTTTTCAATACCCAGCACTTTCCAATATTACCACAATTGAATGTAATAACAGCACCATGAACTCATAGTTTCATTGTATACATGCCTACAAATACAGTTTTAGGAAGGCGGTTCCAAATTTTGCTGTTGAAACATTCATTTGGAGTCTGTGTCTGCCCATGCAGACATTTCCTTAGAAGGTCAGGATGAGCCAAGTCTCTCAAAATAGGTTTAATTGCTGTAATAACAGCAGCAGGAAGAGAATGCTGGTGAGAATAAGATTCTCCAGTTGCCTGAGTCCTATTGTATTTGCACCACGAATTTTCTCCTGATGGACACAATCCATGACATGGCTTATCATCAGTAGAGGACTTATGAAAGAATATAGCCTAAACATCACTCTTCATTGCCTCCAGATTTTCTTTATTTCTCCTAATTGCCTGCCCATAGTATACCTGAAAGTTTTCTATTTCAGTTTTAGTTAACCGACCCTGTCTGGTCAACAATTTTCCATCTTCTACACTCCTGGAAATGGAAAAAAGAACACATTGACACCGGTGTGTCAGACCCACCATACTTGCTCCGGACACTGCGAGAGGGCTGTACAAGCAATGATCACACGCACGGCACAGCGGACACACCAGGAACCGCGGTGTTGGCCGTCGAATGGCGCTAGCTGCGCAGCATTTGTGCACCGCCGCCGTCAGTGTCAGCCAGTTTGCCGTGGCATACGGAGCTCCATCGCAGTCTTTAACACTGGTAGCATGCCGCGACAGCGTGGACGTGAACCGTATGTGCAGTTGACGGACTTTGAGCGAGGGCGTATAGTGGGCATGCGGGAGGCCGGGTGGACGTACCGCCGAATTGCTCAACACGTGGGGCGTGAGGTCTCCACAGTACATCGATGTTGTCGCCAGTGGTCGGCGGAAGGTGCACGTGCCCGTCGACCTGGGACCGGACCGCAGCGACGCACGGATGCACGCCAAGACCGTAGGATCCTACGCAGTGCCATAGGGGACCGCACCGCCACTTCCCAGCAAATTAGGGACACTGTTGCTCCTGGGGTATCGGCGAGGACCATTCGCAACCGTCTCCATGAAGCTGGGCTACGGTCCCGCACACCGTTAGGCCGTCTTCCGCTCACGCCCCAACATCGTGCAGCCCGCCTCCAGTGGTGTCGCGACAGGCGTGAATGGAGGGACGAATGGAGACGTGTCGTCTTCAGCGATGAGAGTCGCTTCTGCCTTGGTGCCAATGATGGTCGTATGCGTGTTTGGCGCCGTGCAGGTGAGCGCCACAATCAGGACTGCATACGACCGATCACACAGGGCCAACACCCGGCATCATGGTGTGGGGAGCGATCTCCTACACTGGCCGTACACCACTGGTGATCGTCGAGGGGACACTGAATAGTGCACGGTACATCCAAACCGTCATCGAACCCATCGTTCTACCATTCCTAGACCGCCAAGGGAACTTGCTGTTCCAACAGGACAATGCACGTCCGCATGTATCCCGTGCCACCCAACGTGCTCTAGAAGGTGTAAGTCAACTACCCTGGCCAGCAAGATCTCTGGATCTGTCCCCCATTGAGCATGTTTGGGACTGGATGAAGCGTCGTCTCACGCGGTCTGCACGTCCAGCACGAACGCTGGTCCAACTGAGGCGCCAGGTGGAAATGGCATGGCAAGCCGTTCCACAGGACTACATCCAGCATCTCTACGATCGTCTCCATGGGAGAATAGCAGCCTGCATTGCTGCGAAAGGTGGATATACACTGTACTAGTGCCGACATCGTGCATGCTCTGTTGCCTGTGTCTATGTGCCTGTGGTTCTGTCAGTGTGATCATGTGATGTATCTGACCTCAGGAATGTGTCAATAAAGTTTCCCTTTCCTGGGACAATGAATTCACGGTGTTCTTATTTCAATTTCCAGGAGTGTAATTTTTTTCCTCTCATATCAACAGTTAGTTATCTCAGCCTTGTTCCTAAACGTTTCTGAACATGGCCTACACGTTCTATTTTGCTAACAACGGCATCTCCACATGGCTTAGAGTTCACCACCTTTTTGCATGCCTTACTGTCACCATCGCCCAAATATTTGGTGTACCTTACATCTCTTGTTTCTACGGAGCGATGAAATGTTTGTTGTACTCCATGAACTTCCATACCACCACTTATTCCTCTAAAATTAGCCACACAGTTGTGTTCTTTATGTTCATTGACTTTACAACATTTGCAATATTTAGACATTATCGCCACAACTAACACTTTACTGGTGTCTACACTCATGGCAGTCACTACTCCATTCAGAGAAGTATGTCCTCTTTTCTGCCAACTTCCTTTAAGTGCAACTGCAATATCCGAACATCCATCATTTTCTTCCACTCCTTCCCTAGCAGCCAGTTTCATGCTTTCCTCTCTGACCTCACATACAGCTTTCTCTAATATTGCAGTCAGTTTTTTAAATTTATTTGGTGGTTCATGGTGTGGGTTCCTGTAGTCATGTCCTAGTTCATGAACCACGGTCAATGTATGAGTGGCCAAGTAAGTGGTCCCGACAGTCGGGATACCAGTTACTGTGGAATAAGGCTGGGCATCTCGGACATATTCTGAGTCGTGGTCACCTTTGTGCTCATATGGCAAAGACTACCAAATCCACCGATTAGTCCCTCAGCCGTTAGGGGTAAAACCCAATGGGACTCGGGGCATGTAAGTCTAGCAACCTGCTTCCCTGGTACTTTAAATATGATGCTGGCAACAATCAGAGCAAAATGCCTCGGACCTTTGGAGGTGACGGAGTCCCACCTCTAACTGACAAACCAGGGACTCCTAAGATACGACTTGGCAAACAAAGGGTAATGAGATGGGGACCTATTAATATCAATGGGGGCTACTCTGGGAAGAAGGTAGAGCTGGCAGTGGCTGCAAGTAAGATGGGGCTGGACGTTTTAGCTGTTAGTGACATTCGGGTAAGGGGTGAGAAAGAAGAGGAAGTGGGAGAATACAAGGTCTACCTGTCAGGAGTCAAAGCAGGAATAGCACAATGGGGTGTAGGGCTTTACATCAGGAAAGAAATGGAAGCCAGTGTAATTGCAATAAGATATGTAAACGAACGACTGATGTCGATAGATTTGACAGTGTCTAGCAAGAAAATTAGGATTGTGTCAGTATATTCACATTGTGAAGGGACAGATCAAGATAAGATGGATAGTTTTTATGAGGCACTCAGTGATGTAGTTGTTAGAGTAAAGGACAAGGGCAGTGTTCTGCTCATGGGTGATTTTAACGCCAGGATTGGAAATCGAACAGAAGGATATGAAAAGGTTATGGGTAAATTTGGAGAGGATATGGAGGCCAACAGGAACGGGAAACAACTCTTGGATTTCTGTGCCAATATGGGCTTAGTGATCACAAACTCCTTTTTTAAACATAAGAACATTCACCGGTATACTTGGGAAGGCAGGGGAACCAGATCTGTCATTGACTATATAATAACAGATCAGGAATTCAGGAAGGCTGTGAGGGACACACGTGTATTCAGGGGATTCTTTGATGACACTGATCATTATTTAATCTGCAGTGAAATTGGGATTGTGAGGCCGAGAGTGCAGGAGGTCTGGGCCATATGTAGGAGGATAAGAGTGGAGAAACTTCAGGATAAGGAAATCAGGCACAAGTACATAACAGCGATCTCAGAAAGGTAACAGTTAGTCGAATGTAGTCAATTACAGTCATTGGAAAAGGAATGGACAAGGTACAGGGACACAGTACTAGAAGTGGCTAAAGAATGTCTTGGAACAGTAGTGTGTAAAAGTAGGATGAAGCAAACAGCTTGGTGGAATGATACAGTCAAGGCAGCCTGTAAAAGGAAAAAGAAGGCGTATCAAAAATGGCTACATACCAGAACCCAGGTAGACAGAGAAAGTTATGTTGAAGAAAGAAACAAAGCCAAACAGATAATTGCAGCATCCAAGAAGAAATCGTGGGAAGACTTTGGAAACAGGTTGGAGACTATGGGTCAAGCTGCTGGAAAACCATTCTGGAGTGTAATTAGCAGTCTTCGAAAGGGAGGTAAGAAGGAAATGACAAGTATTTTGGACAGGTCAGGAAAACTGCTGGTGAATCCTGTGGATGCCTTGGGCAGATGGAGGGGATATTTTGAAGAGTTGCTCAATGTAGGTGAAAATGCGATCAGTAATGTTTCAGATTTCGAGGTAGAATGGGATAGGAATGATGATGGAAATAGGATCACATTTGAGGAAGTGGTAAAAATGGTCAATAGATTGCAGTGCAATAAAGCGGCTGGGGTGGATGAAATTAAGTCGGAACTCATCAAATACAGCGGAATGTCAGGTCTTAAATGGCTACACAGGATAATTGAAATGGCCTGGGAGTCGGGACAGGTTCCATCAGACTGGACAAAAGCAGTAATCACACCAATCTTTAAACATGGAAACAGAAAAGATTGTAACAACTACAGAGGTATCTCTTTATTCAGCGTTGTGGGTAAAATCTTCTCAGGTATTGTTGAAAGGAAAGTGCGAGTATTAGTTGAGGACCAATTAGATAAAAATCAGTGTGGGTTTAGGCCTCTTAGAGGTTGTCAGGACCAGATCTTTAGCTTACGGCAAATAATGGAGAAGTGTTATGAGTGGAACAGGGAATTGTATCTATGCTTTATAGATCTAGAAAAGGCATATGACCGGGTTCCTAGGAGGAAGTTATTGTCTGTTCTACAAGATTATGGAATAGGAGGCAAACTTTTGCAAGCAATTAAAGGTCTTTACATGGATAGTCAGGCAGCAGTTAGAGTTGGCGGTAAATTGAGTTCATGGTTCAGAGTAGTTTCAGGAGTAAGACAAGGCTGCAACCTGTCTCCACTGTTGTTCATATTATTTATGGATCATATGTTGAAAACAATGGACTGGCTGGGTGAGATTAAGATATGTGAACACAAAATAAGGAGTCTTGCATATGCGGATGACTTAGTTGTGATGGCAGATTCGATTGAAAGTTTGCAAAGTAATATTTCAGAGCTAGATCAGAAATGTAAGGACTATGGTATGAAGATTAGCATCTCCAAAACGAAAGTAATGTCAGTGGGAAAGAAATATAAACGGATTGAGTGCCAAATAGGAGGAACAAAGTTAGAACAGGTGGACGGTTTCAAGTACTTAGGATGCATATTCTCACAGGATGGCAACATAGTGAAAGAACTGGAAGCGAAGTGTAGCAAAGCTAATGCAGTGAGCGCTCAGCTACGATCTACTCTCTTCTGCAAGAAGGAAGTCAGTACCAAGACTAAGTTATCTGTGCGCCGTTCAATCTTTCGACCAACTTTGTTGTATGGGAGCGAAAGCTGGGTGGATTCAGGTTACCTTATCAACAAGATTGAGGTTACGGATATGAAAGTAGCTAGGATGATTGCAGGTACTAGTAGATGGGAACAATGGCAGGACGGTGTCCACAATGAGGAAATCAAAGAAAAACTGGGAATGAACTCTATAGATGTAGCAGTCAGGGCGAACAGGCTTAGATGGTGGGGTCATGTTATACGCATGGGAGAAGCAAGGTTACCCAAGAGACTCATGGATTCAGCAGTAGAGGGTAGGAGGAGTCGGGGCAGACCGAGGAGAAGGTACCTGGATTCGGTTAAGAATGATTTTGAAGTAATAGGTTTAACATCAGAAGAGGCACCAATGTTAGCACTGAATAGGGGATCATGGAGGAACTGTATAAGGGGGGGGGGGGGGGGGGCTATGCTCCAGACTGAACACTGAAAGGCATAATCAGTCTTAAATGATGATGATGATGATGATGATGTAAGTTCATCACTGAACAAAATTTTCTTCATGCAGCCATGCCCTTGCCAATGGATCGTAAGGCATAAACTAATCTAGTATTGATTTCATAAGGGCCACTTGCTGCTGGTTTTGAAGAACTCATAAATGAAATCACAGCTGAGCATTTAGTGCAAATTAAATCCAAAGCAATTACTAGGTGTTTTCTCCCACTGGCACTCTCACAAATTTTCACACTCTGTGACTCACCACACTGTCTACATTGTACAAATTTAGAAATTACATCTGATAATATTCTCAAATTTACAATAATGTTACTGCACCCATTGTTACTTACAGTAAATTCGTTGTAACTCTCTTGAAATGGTGAGAGCTTCTTTGATGATGCACTTGTTGAAGAATTGCAATTAGAAACATCGTTTCCAAGCGACATAACCTCTTGTACAGAAAGCTTTCTAAACTTGTTTCCTCTAAATTGTCGTTTTTGAAAATGCCTTTAGGTTTCGTCATCTTCAATAAACACAACAAAACACGAGTAAACAAGCACTGCAAACGTAAGTATAACAACTACTCGCAATCACACTTGAACGAAACTAACCGCGTGTTTGAAAGCGTGTTGTTTACACACAGCATAAACAGAAGAATACCGACCGTTGCATTCCAAGGATAGCCAACACACTCGGGAGGAAAAACAAAAATCCCTAACGTGCCATGTAGAGGATATAAAGATCTAAAATATATGCCGAAAAGTGCTTGACAGAAAAGTGGGCGTGGCACATAAAACACGTGGTAGGAAAATGCTCTTTAAATGATCAAAAAAAATTTTTTTCAGCTAGATCCTTTTCAGAGTACTTAAATAAAGCATTAATCTATCGAAATACGATGAAAACCGAAAATCGATTTTTTTCGACCTGAACCTCGGTGTGGTCCCTTTAATGTGAAAATTCGAAAGACTGTATGACATACTAAAATGTAACAAAATATATTAATGTAACAAAAAATTCTGCAACAGCTTTCTTCAAATTTATTTAGATCAATTCAATCATGAGGACCTAAAATATGAGAATTGCAACTACAAGAATCAGACCCCCAGACAAGAAGAACTGGAGTCAACTCTACGTGAAAAGCTATGAAGTTTAGAGTAATCTTCGCTTCTCTCAAATTTTTCACATAAGACTGCTTATTGTGGACAGTAACTGGAATTAGGAACATGAGGGGAGGGGGGGGTTACAATAGCAAAGTTTGTTTTTTGAGCCTGGTCTACATAACCTACTCGAAGGTGCAGCACTGGTCGCCCATTCCTCCGTGGCTCTGTCGTTTATAATGACTCTGAAATGCTTCAACAGAGTGTAAACGGAGGGAATGGGTACTATTATGCCAATTAAGGTAACAAAGTTCTGGTAATATCGAAGCACTGTTCACACACCATTCTCATAAATAAGTCTGAATCTTTTTTTACCGCCAAACAACACAAGTTTGCTGATCGCTTTCTCGTGAGCATTATCTCTATCTTCCTGGTTTAGTCAACGCGACACGGCAGATATATACGAATATAAGTTTATAACACGTACGACTTGTCTTAAACTGTACCATGTGCGAAATCCCCTCTCCGTGCTTTTGTGCTCCTTGCCCAGAAAGCTAACTGTGTGGAGGCCACTTCTTTACAATCTACCCTACTAATTTGCATGTATGCAAATTTAGGTGAATACCTCGATTTTTATAAGGCACCAGGCATAGATTCTACAGTGGGGGATGTAACATCCCCATATCGATAGAGCAGCGATGAGCTTCGTTTAAGAACCTTTAATTATGCTCGGTGATGTATTGTATTTAAATAAATGAATGATTTTTTACACCTCACTCGCTGCCGCGAAGGAGATACACTTCTGTTTTACCTCTAGTTACGACTAGACGCCTTTTCCATTACGGGTGAGGTAACCATTTAGTAATGTGCAACATTTGCGTAAATATCGTAAAATATATTTAATTCAATCTGTTGTTCTAATAATTTAATTAACATAAATGACCACTATATTAAATAATTACCCATATTTCTCAACACAGTTTTAGATTGTCTGTAGTACATTCGCCATATGCCGATAGCAAAGAGATGCATTTTGCCAGTAGAAATTGTCACTGCTGTTCCAAGATGCTACTCCAGGCAGGTGTAAAATGAATGTGCGCAACGGAAAATTCTGAACGCGAAAATGAAGATTTGGCCATGTCTGACTACCCCCTGAAGCAGATCTTAGGATCTCTCAGTGGTGATATTATCTCCTCCTTCTTGTTCTTAAACATATAAATTACAAAATAAACATAAATGAATGATTAAGGAAAGTAGTAACTACAAAATGATAAGTGCTGTAATGCTGTTTCTGCTTATACATTTATTGTAGATTAAAAGCCCTTTATATATATATATATATATATATATATATATATATATATATATATATATATATATATCATCTACGTACCAAACACTAGAAGAGACTACTTTCAAAGATGATCTACAGTGGTGTGCAACCTCAGTGGACATAAAATTTACGTGATCACAGCTGTTTAGCTTTATAGCTCTAATAAGCCGAAGCAATTAGCAACATCACCATATGTACTGCGTCCGGTGCGTCAGAGTGATGGCTCTCGTACACGTCTGCGATGACAGAAGAACTCTAGCCACAAAATATTTAAAAAAAAAACTCTCATTCAAACACTAGGACCGCAAAGACGGTCCTCTGACTAGTATAATCTAATACTGTCTTCTCCTCTCTGTGTTCTACAGACGAAAAACGCGAACTGCCAGCCACAAGGACGAAGTTCAGATAACGTCTCAACGTGTGTATAGGCAGAAAAAGTGCTCTCAGTCACTGAACGCTGCGTATTCAATGACGACTTCCTACGCACAGGCGAAGTCCAGAATCGTGTAAGTTCGCAACAGTACAGTGCCTAAGCGTTATAACTATAAAATCTCCTGCGAACAAAGACAGCAAGTCCATCTCTACCAACAAAAGCTGATACTGAGCGGCCAGCAAACACGGTAGCTCTACACGGAAGACCCCTTTCTCTACACTGCTGGCTTCCCAGCAAAGCTCAGCTCCCCTCCCTCGTAACTGAAGAAGGCGAATCATATTCTCGAAACCACAGAATATTCTCCCTCTCTACTGATTCTTGCTATCGCCGACCAACCATATTTTTGTCTTTTGTCATCCAGCGCGGATTTTTGCGAGGAAATACCTACCCCCGTTAATTAGAAATACATACAATGGTATGCTTCTCAGAGTAAATATCCTCGGAAATAACATAGCCTGCGTGATTTCCGAGGTAACGCTTCCTCGTTCCTCTCTGTGGCGTCCAAGATTTTCAGAGTTTCCGAAGTATTATCCGGTTATTCTTCCGACCCCACTACAAAACCGGCCGGCCGCCGCTGTATTGTGCTTCAGCACTCAGGTGCCCCGACCGTCCGTCTTAGCTACTTCCTGTGTCAAGCAGGACCAGCACACCTGTGTGGGCTTTTCCACCCAGTGGTTGAGTTACGCCCGCCGTTTCATTTCCACTGACGTCCCAACCTCTAGTAGTATAGGCAATCATTCGTTACGCCGTTTTGATAATAAAGACACTCTGCCACCTTTCGTGTAATAAGCGTTAACAGCTATTTACAAGGTGTACGTGACAATGTCAGTCTTCTTTAAATGTTCATATGTACGATGTACAACATATCAAATTATACCGGTTGTAAATCACGGCAAAGTATGTAGATGAGTGCTTGTATGGTACGAAATTATAGCCACCTTACACTGTTAGTGCAAATTGCACGGCCAAAATATCTAAGTACCTCGTCTTCTCGAAGGTTTAGTTCTGGGATCTCAAAGTCCAACGCCTTCAAATTATTCTGTCATTAATTCTGTTTCAAATAATACAATCACAGCATCTCTTTGTTAGACAGGCAGCGACATAGCTGCTAGTATTTTCTTAATAAGATTACAGGTCTTCCAGCTAGTCCCACGCAGTTACGTCATTACGTAAGAAAGATGCTTCTTTATAACTGATCCTCCCATTTGAGCTAAATTTTATTGCAATCACTAATTCAGAAATTCACTATCTAACCATTAAACCTTTCACGGGATCGTCCTCTGTTCTCATGTTATTCCTTCTCAGTAAACGAACAGATATGAATTGCCGAAACATGTGAGGCAGTACGAAACAGTTATAGGGATTCATGTAATACCTAATGTGATAGGAAAATTTATAACAAAAACAGCCTATCGTTTATTCCAGTAAAACAAAGATTATTACTCTTCTTACAAGAAACTGAGAAACAATGAATAACGCTGTCTGTGTGATACTAACAATTACAGGTTAACTTGGTTGACAGAGCTACTCTCTTGTCTCCCACATGGCCCCAATGGACTCAAACACAATCTAAAGCTTAAGAGGCCCTCACACGTTCAATAATATTGTCAAACTATCAATATATTGCCCGTATGAGGGCGGTACTGATGTATTGTCAATACTATACTGACGAGCAGTATTGATGGACCTAAAAATATTCTCAGTATCGTTAATACTTACTGAACGTGTGAGATCAAGTATTGACGGTTTGACAACAGTCTCGATTCAGATGTTGACAGGCTTTCAGTAACCAGCCACACGGCGTTAGTGTGCACTTTTTATTTTTTCAATACGCCGTCGTGAACATCATACCTCAGATTTAATTTTTAAGGACTCTTTTAAGGGGCTCCGGAACGCCCTATACTTGCAATGTTAAAATAACGCTTATAAATTACATCTTTCCTCACAAAGTATTTGAGGTAGGAAGTTGAACTTTTTACAGATTATTTATTGGAATATGGGCTACAACTTAACACAGGGATTTTACAAAATTTTAGTTCAGTTATTAAAGATGATTTTTTTTTTCAATTGTAATGAAATTTCACAACATTTTTTTGTAATTTTTTATTTATATATTCAAAAATATACAGTTTTTTGGAAAAAGGATGTGTTAAATTATGCAGAAGGTACTGTGTAACATTTACTGAAAGTTTGAAACAAATATGTTTGGAAGATCCTTAGAAAACATGTAATTAGTATGAGAACATAAAAGTTTTGGGAATCGAGCGACAAAGATTGGATTAACTTTTTAGTGCATTCCAGGTCCATAGGACGGATTATCTTCATCCTCTGCAAACTCCTCCTCCAGCTTCGTCTTGTTCCTCCTCCTGTTTACTCTTGCTTGTATTTCTGGACTCTTTACAGCCCTGTCTGCAGCCCGAAGGCGTTCCTTGTCTAAAGCAAGCATCGCTCGTACCATGTTAGAACCTATCTTCATTCCCATATTTCTAAATACCTTGCACCTTACAATGTTGCCATCATTGAAAGTCGCAACAGCAACTTAACTTTTACTCATTATTATACTTCAACAAAACAGAGACTCAAGAAACAGAATTGATTTCGAATATTTTCGAGATAACGACAGAGTAAATAAACATGAAACAATCGACAATCACACCAGCGATATATATTGAACCATCACAGGTTAGCCACAACACATACTTTATCTCACATCACTAAAATGTACCTGATGAACACGGACGTTAATAATAACACCATTTGACAGCAGTTTAACAGCGCCACAGTGGGTCACGCCCATGTAGAACACATTTCAAAAAAAATTTAAAAATAGTTGTAGTCTTCGGAATTGAATAAATTATATATCTATTAAAAGGTAATAGTCTGCAGATTCAGAAAACGCAAAAAAGTAAAAATTGAACTTTTCATGATTTTGGGCCTTTCCGGAGCCCCTTAAACTAAAATAATTTTAATAGGCCTACGCAAGGATAATCATTGTATATACCATTTTAGGATGGTTAACGGAGGATTACCTATGACACTGCGTCACTTCCGACAGATAGCGTAGCTGCAGGCCAGTTTCAAAATGGCGTCTGTAGGTGATGTACGTTAAAAGCAACGTACCATCATTGAATTTCTCACTGCAGAGAAAGGAACTGTGGGGAATATTCACAAAAGCTTGTGCAACGTCTCTGGAGCATCTGCTGTCGACAGAAGTCCTGTTAGTCTCTGGGCAAGGAGGATGATGTTATCAGGCAGTTCGGCGGAGCTCCATGATTTGCAGCGGTCAGGGAGCCCATCCACAGCTCTCACACCTGACATGTTGCAGCCGTGACCTAGCCCCCTCGGACTTCCACTAGTTTGGGATATTAAAGGATGCAATTCGTGGAAGACATTTTGAGGACGACGAGGACGTGATTTACGCAGTGAAGCACTGGCTCCGTCACCAGGGCAAGGATTGTTACTGACAGGGAATACACGCCCTTGTTTCGCGCTGGAGTAAGCCTATAGAACAGGATGGAGATTACGTGGAAAAATACTGTGTAGGTAAAACTCCATTCTTTTGGTGTGTGATTCTCATTATGTTCAATAAAGAATTGTTGAAGAGAAAACTGCGTTACATTACTTTCCGAGCAATCGTCGTAATTGCTTCATAGGTTTCCACAATAGCCGATATTGCAGAACTAAACTATGAGCATTATAATTGCCTGCCTGTCGCCAGACATCTCTAAGTTACTCCTAATCTCTTGTCGACTGCGACTGCCTCTGTAACATATTTTGTTTCTCTGTTTTATCTCGTATCAGAGCTAATAACTTTACATACGATCCAGGGCTCATCGGAAAATAATTTATGAAATCTTTTTGGTCCATGGTCCTGTCCTGTCAGTAAATTAACAGGTGACCAGCCGCTCCTTTTTTTTCAATCATTCTTGGAGCCATTTCGTCTTTTTCGTTGTTTTCTCTAGATAATATAACTGCAGCACACGCTTTCTTTTGGGTATTCGACATCTTAACGTTGTATAAGCGCGCCGTCAAATGACAATTTTTTTCATTATTGATAGTGTAAGATCGCTTCAATATACAGGGTGTATTGAAAAGAACCATCCGATTTGGCACGTTTATATTTCTGAAACTAATAAACATATACCTTAAATTCTATTTTTTGATCAACGGGAAACTAAAAAAAAAAAATTTCATAGGTGATCAATATGCCCCCCTTGAAATGCACAGTATATGTCAATGCGGTATTCAACCATGCTGCAGCGAGCATGTCTTGAGTTGCAGCTTCCACAGCTGCTGTTAAGCGATGTCTCAGTTCATTCACTGTTGTTGGTAAGGAGGCATATAAACAGAGTCTTTTATAAACCCCGACAAGAAATGATCACGTACCTTGGAGGCCAGTAATGTAAGGCTGAATCATTTGGTCCAGTGCGACCGATCCATCATTCAGTAATCCCTTGATTTAAAAACTCACGCATTTTCAGATGACAGTGTGGCAGAGCCCCATCCTGTTGGTAAATGAAGTCGTTCGAATCAGTCTCCAACTGTGGGAAAAGAAAGTTCTCAAGCATATCGAAATATGTGCTTCCTGTAACAGTGTTCTCGACAAAGAAAAATGGACCATACACCTTTTCCCATGAAACTGCACAAAACATACGAGGTGCATTCAAGTTCTAAGGCCTCCGATTTTTTTTCTCCAGACTGGAAAGAGATAGAAACATGCACATTGTTTTACAATGAGGCCGCGTTCATTGTCAATACGTCCCAGAGATGGCAGCACCGTACGGCAGATGGAATTTTACCGCCAGCGGCGAGAATGAGAACTGTTTTAAATATTTAAAATGGCGACGTTTCCCTTACTTGAACAGTGTGCAATCATTCGTTTTCTGAATTTGCGTGGTGTGAAACCAATTGAAATTCATCGACAGTTGAAGGAGACATGTGGTGATGGAGTTATGGATGTGTCGAAAGTGCGTTCGTGGGTGCGACAGTTTAATGAAGGCAGAACATTGTGTGACAACAAACCGAAACAACCTCGGGCTCGCACAAGCCGGTCTGACGACATGATCGAGAAAGTGGAGAGAATTGTTTTGGGGGATCGCCGAATGACTGTTGAACAGATCGCCTCCAGAGTTGGCATTTCTGTGGGTTCTGTGCGCACAATCCTGCATGACGACCTGAAAATGCGAAAAGTGTCATCCAGGTGGGTGCCACGAATGCTGACGGACGACCACATGGCTGCCCATGTGGCATGTTGCCAAGCAATGTTGACGCGCAATGACAGCAAGAATGGGACTTTCTTTTCGTCGGTTGTGACAATGGATGAGACGTGGATGACATTTTTCAATCCAGAAACAAAGCGCCAGTCAGCTCAGTGGAAGCACACAGATTCACCGCCACCAAAAAAATTTCGGGTAACCGCCAGTGCTGAAAAAATGATGGTGTCCATGTTCTGGGACAGCGAGGCCGTAATCCTTACCCATTGCGTTCCAAAGGGCACTACGGTAATAGGTGCATCCTACGAAAATGTTTTGAAGAACAAATTCCTTCCTGCACTGCAACAAAAACGTCCGGGAATGGCTGCGCGTGTGCTGTTTCACCAAGACAACGCACCCGCACATCGAGCTAACGTTACGCAACCGTTTCTTCGTGATAACTTTGAAGTGATTCCTCATGCTCCCTACTCACCTGACCTGGCTCCCAGCGACTTTTGGCTTTTTACAACAATGAAAGACACTCTCCGTGGCCGCACATCACCAGCCGTGCTGCTGTTGCCTCAGTGGTCAAAACAGACTCCTAAAGAAGCCTTCGCCGCTGCCATGGAATCATGGCGTCAGCGTTGTGAAAAATGTGTACGTCTGCAGGGCGATTACGTCGAGAAGTAACGCCAGTTTCATCGATTTCGGGTTAGTAGTTAATTAGAAAAAAAATCGGAGGCCTTAGACCTTGAATGCACCTCGTATTAAATTTTGGAGAGTCCTTCTCATGTTGTACGAGTTCATGTGATTGTTCCTTAGCCTGTATTCTCACATTATGACGGTTCACCTTTCAATTTAAATGGAATGTTCTCTCATCACAAAACACGAATCGTGGAAGAAAACTGTCTGCTGCATCTCGCCAAAAAAGAAATTACAGAACTCCACATGTTGTTGCTTGTTACCCTCACGAAGAGCTTTCAGTAGCTTAACTTTGTATGGTTTCATGGGTAAACATCGACGCAACACGCGTAGAAGGACATCGGGGGCATGTTGAGTTGTCGAGATGGACGGCGAACGGATTTCTGCGGATTCCTTGTGAAACTATGGCGGATGCGTTCGACGTCTATGTCAGATACTCGGGGACGGCCCGGCAATTTGCCTTTTGCAGAAACAACCTGTTTCTCGGAATTGCTCATACCACTGTCTAATGCTGTGTGCTGTAGGAGGATCCTCACCGTACCTAGTACGAAAGTCACGCTGAACAGTTATTATTGACCCGCGCTGCGCAAAACGTAGAACGCAAATTGCTTTCTGTTGTCACGACACCATTTTTACTAGAACTGAAGTTGGTGCACACTGCTGCTACCTAGCGAGAACCATGTAAAATTCTAGAGTTTGCTCTTTACAGCAGTACGTTGTTCACGCACATATCTTAAATAATATAGTAGTTACGATTGTTTTAAATCGGATGATTCTTTATGATACACCCTGTACTGAATGTTTGACAAACTAGAATTGCCAATTAATATTGAACGTGTGGAGGCCTCTTTACGTTCACCCCACAGAAACAGTGACTGGAAGCTTAGTGAGTGCTAACGAAAATCATGCACCCAACACATGTGCTCTGACCCTGAGACTGGCCATCGATCGAATCCATCAAGTGCGAGACAAATTGGCCTACCTCGCCGGTGCCAGCTGCAATGTTTACCGTGAATTCCCGTACGCCGTGATGAACTGCACTGATTTGGATATGGCTTTCCAAAGAAAACAACGGCGCGTCGCAGTAGCTGCAACTGCGTCCCCTGTTCATCTGCTTAGCTGCACTGCTTTCACCTTCAATGAAATCCGCAATCGGATCTCCTGCTCCTCTCCATCCAGTCCAGGTCAGAGCATATGAGCCGCGCGGTCTAGAGCGCCTTGACACGGTTCGCGCGCGGCTCCCTCCGTTGGAGGTTCGAGTCCTCCCTCGGGCATGGGTGCGTGTGTTGTCCTTAGCGTAAGTTAGTCTAAGTTAGATTAAGTAATGTGTAAGCCTAGGGACCGATGACCTCAGCAGTTTGGTCGCATAGGAACTCACCACAAATTTCTAATTTTCTAAGGTAAGTCATACGGTCAGTACTACCTCGCGAGTTCTTCCATTTCTGCGGAACCCAAACTGGTTTTCCCATAGGTCAGCTTCTACCAGTTTCTCCATTCTTCTGTAAATAACTCGTGACAGTATTTTGCAACTATGACGTACTAGACACTGCGCTAATATTCACATCTGTCACCGTCTGACTTCCTTGGAATCGGAGTTACGACATCCTTCTTGAGGTCTGAAGGTATTTCGCGTGTTTCACATGTCTTGCACACCAGTCTCTCCGAAGCAGCTCAGTAATTCTGAGGGCATGTCGTGCACCCCAAGGCCTTTCTTTGACTTGGATCTTTCAGTCCTCTGTAGAATTCTTCTCGCATTATCATATCTCTCACCTCATCTTTATCTGCTTCCTGTTCCCTTTCTACAATATTAAATTTCTGTTCATTTACTTTATATAGCACTTCTATATATTTCTGCCAACGTTCAGCTTTCCTTTCTTAGTACTGGCTTGTCGTCTGAATTCTTGATATCCTCACAGCTGCTCTTCTGTTCTCTCTAAAGGTCTCCTTTCCCTAATTACGCAGGCTTCTACAGCCTACCATTCGTCTTCTAACCATTCCTGTTTTGCCATTTTGCACTGCCTCTCAGTTTCATTTTTTAGATGTCTCTATTCCCTATCGTCTGCTTCATTTACTGCCTTCTTATATTTTCTCCTTTCGTCCGTTAAATTCAATAGAGGACGTAGTGCATCATCCAAGGATTTCTACTGGGTGTTCTCTTTTTGTCTATTTAATCCCCCGCTGCCTTAACCATTTCATCTCTAAGGTTACCAGTTCATCTTCTGTTGTGTTCCTTATATCTAACACTTCCTCTTAAACTCTCAACAATCTCTGATTCTTTTCTTATTCAGGCTCCATTCCTTTAATTTCCTACCTTTTTGCAATTTCTTCAGTTGTAGTTGGTGGTGACTTCAATGTATCCTCGATATGTTGGCGGAGACACATATTCACAGGCGGTCGTAGAAACACAAACCAATGTCCGAAATTGTGCTAAATACATTCTCCAAAATTATTTACAGCAATTAGTCGAGGACATCAGTCTAAGAGTTAATGGTTGAGAAAACGTACTTGACCTGTTAGCAACAAATAATCCTGAGCAAGTAGGGAGTATCTTCCTGGATATGAATCTTAATGGCGAAAAAGTCGTGGTAGTAAGACTGACCATCGTAACATCAAACCCGCCAAAAATAAAAGCAAATTATATCTATTAAAAAAATCGCTTGGCACCTTCCTTCCGAACTAAGTATGTGAGCCTAGGCTAGATGTGGGTAAAATGAATGACATAGTATCGGCAACAGTTGAAAGATTTATACCAAATAAATAAATATAAGACAAAACTAATCCTCCATGGTACACGAAACAGGTCAGAACACTTTTACAGAAGCAACGGAAAAAGCATGCCAAATTTAAAAGAACGCAAAATACCTAAGTGTGATAAAGTTCCACAGAACCTCGAAATCTAGTGCAGATTTAGGTGCGAAATGCTTTTAATAGTTTCCAGATCGAAATTCGAGACAAAATCTAAAGATATCCTGGCCATATGTGAAGTACACCATCGGCAGGATACAATCAGTACCTTCACTATCCGATAGCCATAGTAATGCAACCGATGACGGTGCCACTAAAGCCGAATTACTAAATACCGTTTTTCGAAATTCCTTCACCAAAAAAGACGAAATAAATATTCCAGAATTCGAATGAAGAATTTCTGCCAATGTGACTGATTTGGAAGCAGGTAGTAGCAAAGCAACTTAAATCACATATTAAAGGCAAGTCTTCCGGTCCAGATTGTATACCAGTTAAATTTCTTTCAGAGTATGGCGATAGCTCCATACTTAGCAGTCTAATAAATCCACTCTCTCGACGAAAGATCCGCACCTATAGACTGGAAAGTTGTACACCTGACACCAACATTCAAGAAAAGAAATTGGAGCAAATGGCTGAATTGACTGACACATATCGCTAATGTCGGTTTGCAGGAGGGTTCCAGAACATATACTGTGTGCAAACATTATGAATTACTTCGAAGGAAACGGTCTATTGCCACATAGTCACCACAGACTCTGAAAATTTCGTTCCTGTGCAGCACAATTAGCTATTTATTTTCATGAAGTAATGAGTTCTACAACAGGGCATCTCAAACTGATTCTTTGTTTCTTGATTTCCAGATCGCTTTTATCATCGTTCCTCACAAGCAGCTTCTAATCAAACTGGGTGTCTTCATCTCTGTTATACAGCTGGATTCTTGGTGTCCTGCCAGAAACATCGCAATTCGTAGGAATTGAGCTTGATTATGATGTTTGCACAATTTACGCTATATCAGTTTAAGATGAGAGGTAAGTATGAGGGTTGGAACTTAAATAGTGGCATCTATTGAGTCACAACCGATACAAAAGAGTTACATGTTTGCACCTGTTATTGTCCTTCAAAGTAGTCACCAGCGTTGTGTAGAACCCGTTGCCAGTGATGTGGAAGGCGTAGTATACCGTAAGCAGAGCCTGTTCTGTTGATGGTGCGAATGGAGCGGTCTACTGCCTGTCGAATCTCTACAAGAGTACTGCAGCGAGTGCCACGGTTCCTTCATCTTCCGAATCAAATCAAAGTCATAAGGACTTAAGGCCGGGAGGTATGGTGGATGGTACAGTACTTCCCAGTCCCATCGACCGAACAGAGCAGCCACAGCTTGCGCTGCATGCGCCCACGCATTGTCGTGCAATATGATGGGTGGGTTGCGCAGAAAGTGTCGCCGCTTCTTTCGAAAAGCTGGTCGCAGGTGATGATCCAAAAACGAACAGTAATATTGTGCACTGACGGTCTGCCGTGGGGGAACGTAATGCGTTTGGATAACACCATCACAGTCGTACACGAGAATCACCATAACTTTCGCCGTACTGGGGCTTTGACGCACTTTCGACTTACGCGACGACCCATTCCTTGGATTAGCGTTTCAGTTTTGACTCCTACGATGTGGCCCGTGTTTTATTCAGTGTTACGATACTGCGTAAGAAAGCCTCTCTTTCGCGCTCATAGCGCTGCAAGTGCCTCTGAGCAGCGTCGTAACGCCTCCATTTCTGCATTTCCGTCAATACATGCGAAACCCATCGTGATGCAATTTTTCGCATTCCCATGCGTTTCTCCAGGATGCGAGGCACAGTCGTACGCGCTAATCCGGTTTCGTGGGCGAGCTCACGAATCGTATGGCGTCGATCGCCTGTCTACTAACGCCGCAACAGCATGCACTTCTTCAGAGACGCTAGGACAACCTGCCCGATGCATGTCTGCCACAGTCTGCCGACCTTCGTTGAAGGCTTTTACCCAACTTGCCGCTGTTCTGTACGGCAATGCCGATTCCCTGCACGCCTCTTGAAGACCCTGATGACACTGTCGTGCTGTACGACCTCTGGCATATCCCATCTTGATCCAAGTCCCTTGTTCCTGTTTCGAAAACATTACTTTAGACCGCTCGCTCACAAGTGACTGTGATTCCCTCGATTGTGCGCACGCCGGTGACTTGGAACGGGCGAGTCGATTTGCTCGGAGGTAAGGCAGGCTGTCAACAACGTGTGCTATCAGCGACAATAGTAGATTCCATTGCATAGTGTCTCCACAGCAGTGTCGCCACTATTTAAGTTCCAACCTACGTATATACAGCAAGAACAGGAGTGCTCCTAGAAATGATCCATGTGGAACGCTACCATGCTGTTACTACAGAGAAGAAAGATTACGGTGCGGACACAGGCTTATCTAAACATTCATTTTTCCCTTGCTCAGTACAGAGAGGAAAGAAAATCGATAATATTGGTGCGATGTACCGTCCGCCATGCACTGTACAGCAGCTTGCTGAGTATCCAATCCGAATCTCGTCGTAATTTCTTTTCACATATCTAGTTCTCCTTCGCATTTTAGTGCCCAACAATTGCTCTGCCTCTTGTTCGCCCTACCTCTTCCTTCTTCTTTTGCTCTTCCTTCTTTTCATCTACATCTACATGTATACTCTGCAAATCACATTTAAGTGCCTCGCAGAGGGTTCATCGAACCACCTTCACAATTCTCTATTATTCCAATCTCGTATAGCGCGCGGAAAGAACGAACACATATATCTTTCCGTACGGGCTCTGATTTCCCTTATTTTATCGTGGTGATCGTTCCGCCCTATGTAGGTCGGTGCCAACAAAATATTTTCGCATTCGGAGGAGAAAGTTGGTGATTGGAAGTTCGTGAGAAGATTCCGTCTCAACGAAAAACGCCTTTCTTTTGATGATAGCCCTGTATCATTTCTGTGACACTCTCTCCCATATTTCGCTATAATACAAAACGTGCTGCCTTTCTTTGAAGTTTTTCGACGTACTCCGTCAGTCCTATCTGGTAAGGATCCCACACTGCGCAGTAGTATTCTAAAAGAGGACGGAAAAGCGTAGTGTAGGCAGTCTCCGTAGTAGGTCTGTTACATTTTCTAAGTGTCCTACCAATAAAACGCAGCCTTTGGTTAGCCTTCCCCACAACATTTTCTATCTGCTCTTTCCAATTTAAGTTGTTCGAAATTGTAATACCTAGGTGTTTAGTTGAATGTACGGCTTTTAGATTAGACTGATTTATCGTGTAACTGAAGTTTAACGAGTTCCTTTTAGCACTCATGTGGATGACCTCACACTTTTCGTTATTTAAGGTCAAGTGCCACTTTTCGCACCATTCAGATATCGTTTCTACATCGTTTTGCATTTGGTTTGATCTTCTGATGACTTTATTAGTCGATAAACGACAACGTCAGCTGCAAACAATCGAAGACGGCTGCTCAGATTGTCTCCCAAATCGTTTATATAGATAAGGAACAGCAAAGGGCCTATAACACTACCTGTAATCACTTCTGTTTTACTCGATTGTTTTCCGTCAATTACGACGAACTGTGACCTCTCTGACAGGAAATCGCAAATCCAGTCACACAACTGACACGATATTCCATAAGCACGCAATTTCACTACGAGCCGCTTGTGTGGTACAGTGTAAAAACAAAATTGTTAAGGCTTTCGTGGCCACTTGTTGACAAACTGCCTATTGGCTTCTGTCTCGGGTTCTTCGGCCGTCGTTCATCTAATGATTTTTCTGACGTTTCGCACGAGTGGCTGGCATTGATTTTTCTGACGTTTCGCACGAGTGGCTGGCATTGTCA
Source organism: Schistocerca cancellata (assembly GCF_023864275.1). Taxonomy (NCBI): domain Eukaryota; kingdom Metazoa; phylum Arthropoda; class Insecta; order Orthoptera; family Acrididae; genus Schistocerca; species Schistocerca cancellata. The sequence continues at coordinate 178,574,473 of NC_064632.1, forward strand.
AAGCTTCACCCTCCATTGCCGGTGGTGAACTGGAGGCGAGCTCGCGGCCGCGGACTATATGTGCCTGGCGCGCCAACGTCCGAGGGCTTCTCCGCGGTCATTTCCGGTGCGGTTCTCCTCTTGCTACCTGCGATGGTCGTTCGCTGCAGTACGGGAAGCCAGGGTCCGTTTACCTTAAGGCTTTCCTCTTTCTTGTTGAAACTGTTCGCGTGTTTTTGGATTTCTACAGCTTCTCTGAACAAGCGCGTGTGATAGTGCTTCTCTACAGACAGAACTTCCGTGTCGGCGAATTTTATTACGTGGTCGGTCTCATTCAGTGCGTGCTCTGCCACGGCCGATTTCTCCACCTGCCCCAACCTGCAATGTCGCTTATGCTCTTTGATCCTGGTGTTAATGGATCGTCCAGTCATTCCGACATGAACTTTTCCACATGTGCAAGGTATACGGTATATTCCCGACATTGCAAGTGGGTCTCTTTTCTCCTTCGCCGATCTAAGACACTCTTTGATCTTCCTTGTCGGTTTGAAAATCGTCTTTACGCCGTGTTTGCGCAATATACGGCCGATTCTGTCCGTCACTCTGGGAATGTATGGCAGAAAGACCGTACCCGACATTTCTTTTTCTGGTTCCTTACTTCGCCGAGTGTTTGGCTCTGTTACACTTCTAATGTAATTTGTGGAGTACCCATTGCTCCTCAGAACAGTTTCCAGGTGTTGCATTTCTCGTTTGAGGTGTTGAGGCTCACATATTCGTCTGCTCTCGTTACGAGCGTACTAATCATGCCTCTTTTCTGGCTCGGGTGGTGGTTTGACAGTTTGTGCAGGTACCGGTCCGTGTGTGTCGGTTTTCGATACACGCTGTGTCCCAGATTTTCGCCGTCCCTTGTGACCAGCACATCTAGAAATGGCAGTTTCTTGTCCTTTTCTACTTCCATGGTAAATGTTATGTTGGCATGGAGGCTGTTCAAGTGTCTCAGGAATTCACCGAGCTGTTCTTCCCCATGGCTCCACACCACGAAAGTATCATCGACGTACCTGTACCACACCTTAGGTTTGCAAGTCGCCGAGTCCAGTGCCTGTGCTTCGAATTGTTCCATGAAGAAGTTGGCCACCACTGGACTGAGAGGACTACCCATGGCGACGCCTTCCAGCTGTTCGTAGAAATCGCCATTCCACGTGAAATAGCTCATGGTGAGACATGCATGGAAGAGCTTTTTGATGTCTTGCGGGAACATGGAACCGATGTGCTCCAGAGCGTCGCTGAGTGGCACTTTCGTAAATAACGACACAACATCAAAACTGACCAGGATGTCGTTTGGCGCAAGTTTCAGTTTCTTCAACTTCTCAATGAAATGTCCTGAGTCCTTAATGTATGTGTCGGTCTTTCCCACGTGTGGCTGGAGCAGAGAGGCCAAGTGTTTCGCCAGTTTATGCGTTGGTAAGCCAGGAGCGCTAACGATCGGTCTCAGTGGAACGTTGTTCTTATGGATCTTGGGTAATCCATACAGCCGAGGTGGTAGGGCTTCTGTGTTGCGCAGGTTTCTCTGTATGTCCACCGGCAGAGAAGATGCCTTGATTAATCGATTCGTATTCCGAGTGATACGCTGCGTCGGATCTGCGCTTAGTTTTCGGTACGTCGTCGGATCTAATAGGTCTCGGATCTTTTGCTCATAATCTTCGGTCTTCATTACGACGGTCGCATTCCCCTTATCGGCAGGCAGTACCAATATACTCTTGTCGGCGTTGAGATTCTTAATGGCTTGTACCTCTTCTTTCTTCAGGTTGCAAGCTGGTGGTTTTGTTCGGCGCAATATCCTGGCTGTTTCAGTGCGTATTTCCTCTGCCCTTTCACAAGGAAGGGTCCGAATGGCTGCTTTGGTGTTGGCAATGATGTCCTCCATAGGTATAGTTCTCAGGATGATAGCAAAATTCCCTCCTTTTTGAAGAACAGACATTTCCTCTTCGGTCAATTGTCGTTCACGTGAATAAAGAGCTAGTTGTGTTTCACAGGAACGATGTTTTCTAAACCCATGTTGACTTTGTGTCAATAGACCGTTTCCTTCGAGGTAATTCATAATGTTCGAACACAATATATGTTCTAAAATCCTGCTGCATATCGACGTTAACGATATGGGCCTGTAATTTAGTGGATTACTCCTATTACCTTTCTTGAATATAGCGTGACCTGTGCAACTTTTTGTCAGCAAATACACGTCCTCAAGGAAACTACGCCCAGGGCATGCGCTCCGGCCCTAGTTATGTCTCTGGATAACTCGTGCTGATGAGAACATCGGAGAGTTATTTACTTCCTGGTCAAACACATCGCTGCCGGACCTGCTGCAAAATCGCTTCCGCGTTCGCTCCCGCAGCCTTATCTAATGCCTCCATTCCGATTTATAACCGCTCCCGTATAACTCCTGCTCCTCAGGTGTAGCGCCTGGAAAGCGACCCGCCTAAATTGCACCGATTTCGGCAATTTCGCTGCTCGCGTTTTACCCCCCCCCCCCCCCCCCCCCCCGCTTTGTAATTCTCCACACATAAGCTGCGACGGTCTCGCAGCTCGCTGCGGCCGAATTAACGCGGGGAGCGGTCGGCCGGAAGGCCCGGGGCACTTATTTCACGATTACGGGCCGGGCCTTTTCCCCAAAGTGAATAAAGCCATATTTCATGCGGCTGTGGGCCGTGACGCTAATGCTTTTTTAAAACGGCCTGATGTAAGGCGGGGAGGGGAGGGGGTGTGCGACCTGCTATTAGCCCCAACCAGGGGCGGCGCGCCCCTTCGACCAATTACGGGCGGCCAGGAATTCGGGAGGGTGGCTCCGAACGGGGGTGCGATTTATGACGCGCTCTTCCCGTCTGCATCCCCCGACCTCCGGACCTCCACAGACTCCACAACACAGCCGCTTGCGTCTCACCCGCTTTGTCTACACCACAGTCTCATAAATACGGTCACAAGACGAACTGGTGTGAAAGTTGTTACAGTTTGACAGCTAGAGCGACACTAGCGCTCCAAGCGGTGAGAAAGCAGTAACATGCGTCTTAAGGATAATATTCGTTTTTGATTATCTTCTACATAATTAACAAAATAATTTTTATCATTGTGATTTCCGTGCGTTTGTAAACTACCAAGAGACATGAATGATCGTGAAATGCATGTGAAACCAGCCGAATCACACTACAACTTATTCATGAAGAAATACTTTCGAGTATGTGAATATTTTACTTTACTTCGCTGAAAGCAAGAGACTATAAATATACACTACTGGCCATTAAAATTGCTACACCAAGATGAAATGCAGATGATAAACAGGTATTCGTTGGACAAATATATTATACTAGAACTGACATGTGGTTACAGTTTCACGCAATTTTGGGTGCATAGATCCTGAGAAATCAGTACCCAGAACAACCACCTCTGGCCGTAATAACGGCCTCGATATGCCTGGGCATTGAGTCAAACAGGGTTCGGATGGCTTGTACAGGTACAGCTGCCCATGCAGATTCAACACGATACCACAGTTCATCAAGAGTAGTTACTGGCGTATTGTGACGAGTCAGTTGCTTGGCCACCATTGACCAGACGTTTTCAGTTGGTGAGAGATCTGGAGAATATGCTGGCCAGGGCAGCAGTCCAACATTTTCTGTATCCAGAAAGGCCCGTACAGGACCTGCAACATGCGGTCGTGCATTATCCTGCTGAAATGTAGGGTTTCGCAAAGATCGAATGAAGGGTAGAGCCGAGGGTCGTAACACATCTGAAATGTAACGTCCACTGTTCGAAGTGCCGTCAATGCGAACAAGAGGTGACCAAGACGTGTAACCAATGGCACCCCATACCATCACGCTGGGTGATACGCCAGTATGACAATGACGAATACACGCTTCCAATGTGCGTTCACCACGATGTCGCCAAACACGGATGCGACCATCATGATGCTGTAAACAGAACCTGGATTCTTCCGAAAAAATGACGTCCGGCCATTCGTGCACCCAGGTTCGTCGTTGAGTACACCATCGCAGTCGCTCCTGTCTGTGATGCACTGTCAAGGGTAACCGCGGCCATGGTCACCGAGCTGATAGTCCGTGCTGCTGCAAACGTCGTCGAACTGTTCGTGCAGATGGTTGTTGTCTTGCAAACGTCCCCATCTGTTGACTCAGGGATCGAGACGTGGCTGCACGATCCGTTACAGCCATGCGGATAAGATGCCTGTCATCTCGACTGCTAGTGATACAAGTCCGTTGGGATCCAGCATGGCGTTCCGTATTACCCTCCTGAAGCCACCGATTCCATATTCTGCTAACAGTCATTGGATGTCGACCAAAGCGAGCAGCAATGTCGTGATACGATAAACCGCAATCTAGATAGGCTACAATCCGACCTTTATCAAAGTCGGAAACGTGATGGTACGCATTTCTCCTCCTTACACGAGGCATCACAACAACGTTTCACCATGCAACGCCGGTCAACTGCTGTTTGTGTATGCGAAATCGGTTGGAAACTTTCCTCATTTCAGCACGTCATAGGTGTCGTCACCAGCGCCAAAGTTGTGTGAATGAAATGCTCTGAAAAGCTGCATATCAGAGCATCTTCTTCCTGTCGGTTAAATTTCGCATCTGTAGCACGTCATCTTCGTGGTGTAGCAATTTTAATGGCCTGTAGTGTATATTTGTTGCATACAAAGCCTATATTTCTATTGTTGCCCTTTGTTATTATCATGGGGACTTCCCCTGAAACTTAAAATGTTTTAAGGTGTCTAATGATTCGCTCATTCTTACACTTTACTCGTGCCTAATACACGAATATTTTTCTAAATGTATTTACTTTTGCTTCAAAAACGAATGCGTTGCAGATTCTTGCCATTTGTGGCTCAAACTCAACAACAATAGTAGAACTAGTTTCTTCTGTGTTGGGAAACAGCTTTATTACTTTTGCCAACTTATTAACACGTCTGTGTCGTTTTCTCTAACGTACAGCTGTGGTGACTTATTCCATACACTAAATAATGCAGTTATTACATTCCATATAGGTGACCTACATTCCGAATGCACTGATTTGGCTGAAAGTGTACCGAAACAAAACTTCACTTTGTTGGGTAGATATCAAAGTCTTTCTGCAAAAGGTCGCGTCTTCCGGTGTTTACTAGCACTTTTTTATTGTTAAAGGAAAACGGCGTTATTTGGTAAATATCTGCACTTTATAAGAGCGTCGTAAATTAACTGTCCTGTAATGCACGGTCTCTTACCTTCCAGGGTTCGTAGGAAACTTACGAATGTCAAATGTGGTGACATTTTTTACTGTCGATTTTTTGGCACTGCATAGACTCCATATTGTAAAAAAAACTATGTTACAAATTAATATAAACATTAGTATTCGCACTCATTCCATATCGTTCAGAAGTGTCGCTTGCAGGCCGCTTAGGGCGCTGCTGTAATGTGGGTAACAAAAACGAGACGGAAGTGTCGCGACTGTTCTGTTAGGCTAGGCGCGCACTGGCGATTTTCCGTCGCGCGATTTATTTGTCGCAAGAATGAAACACAGTGGCTCGAATAGGAGCGCGCGCACGTGCGACAAAAAAGTAGCGGCGATTTTAAAGACGCAATCTGCCCTATTTCACGCGCGACGCGATTGTCGCAGGTGTGGAATGATTCTCAGGCACTGGCATGGGCCCGCGCGCACTAGCGACGCGATTTCTCAGTCAGTCGCTCTCGCTCTGTGTTACAGACAAGTTCAGTGCGCCAGCAGCATGTCTGATAACGGGAGTTGCGCTACGGATGGCATTGTAAGTTGTGTTGTCGATTCAGAAAGACTAATTGCAGAAGTAGAAAAGCGACCAGCTCTCTACAACAGGAAATTAAAAGAATACAGTGATCGCAATTTGAAAGAGAAACTATGGGGAGAAGTATGCTGCAGCCTAATTCGGAACTGACTGAACTGCCTGGACCAGAAAAGACTAACAAAGGTATTTCAGGGTTCACTTATTTTATTCACTCATGTAGACATCACAGTTACAACAATTTAAATTTTTTCATATTGCCAAGATACTGATCCTTGTGAAGTCACAAAGTAGTTTGCAAAATAATCCCTTATCTGCATACCACATGCATCAGCTCTTATTCCTACAGGCTCACAGCCTTGCAGAAGGCATTCGTACGACTCATCGTCAGTTCGTACACCGTCATTTCGTGTTACGAAATTATGCAGAATACATGCTTTTACGATTATGTTTTTGCAGTTTCTCATGAAACAAGTTAGCCAGTTTCGACTTGCAGTAGTGATTTTCTTGATGTATCTGATCAGTAATGTAAAATGGCAACAGCAATTGTTGAATGATATGATTCTCTTGATGTATCTAATCAATAATGTAAAAGGGCAATAAAAACTGTTGAATGAAATAATGTGTGCTCACCTCAAAGTCACTGATAAGTGCTCCTCATGTGGTATACACTTCCTCCATGTCGTATCTTGTTTTGTTACATTCGGTCCTACTGTCTGAAGCAGTGTATCAAAACTATTATTACTCATTCGATAGTATTGAAAGAATTTATTTTGGTGATTGTGTAACTCTTCGTGTAATTTGTAAAACTGCCCTTTAACTAGTCTTTGACTTACAATCGGATGCACCCAGTAACGACATTTGCGCTGCTTTCTCGCTCTTCTTCGTAGTAAAAGCGTCACCAAACAAGCTGTTTCGATGAAATCCATGCTGGTACTGAGAGTACTTGCGATTTTCCTGCCGCTGTGTGCGCACCACAATGTACTTCCGCGACAGCGATTGTTAGTCGCGCCGACTGAAAAATCGCCTGTGCGCGCCTAGCCTCAGACTGTGGTTACACTTACATCTGTTAGGCTGATGCGAAAGTCGGTAGGGTTTTGTTTTGCACCTTGACATTCCAGTTCCTATCGATTGTCATTTTTTATTACTAGCTAACTGTTGCTATGAGTTCATAATTTGTCATTTTGTCATTTGGTGATAGTGAATGGGGCCGTGGACACTATAAAACGGAGTGCCAAGTGGGGAAATCGGAACATTTCCGATGCATTCTTCTGGTTGACTTCAGTAGAGGAGTGACAGCGGTGGAGTCAGCCAGAAACATTTGCGCCGCGCTTAAGGATAATGCCGTTGGACACAGCGCGGCAAGATCGGTTTGACATTAGTGACGCTCCACATTCAGGAAGAACTCCGGTGTTTGGTGGAGATCGTTTAAACGCATTAATCCACAATGATAAACGTCAGTGTACTCGAGAACTGGCAAAAGTGATGCACTGTGATCATTCCACCGTCGTACGACATTTGTATTAGACTTGGCCACTGTTTCTATGTTTCGATACAGTGTATCGATACCTGGAACTGTTTCAATGTTTCGGAACGGCTATGGTTCACTGTTTCGAAACAGTGGTGTTTCATTCCGCCCCTGTCTCGGATCTGGAGCCAAACACAGAAACTGTATCGTTGTTTCAGAATAAGACTGTTTCAGTCCACCTGCGCCTGGAACGGGCTGATTGTATCGAAACAGTGATGTTTCATTCCGCTCTGTGCCGGACGAGATTCTGGCTCGGCACAGGTACTGAAACACAACATACCACTTCATGAAACACTTTCAAGAGTGTCGAAATCTTTTGACAAGCAATAGCATGAAGCTTAAGATATCCGAAAATAAAGCTTCGTTTCTAGCTGACTGTCCTATTCCGAAATGGCGTAACATCTGCTTTATAAACACTAACCAAACAATAAAACAACGCATACTATTCACATTCAAAATAATAAATATGTGAAAATCATTCAGTTAAATTGCACTTTTTTTATAACATACGCTTCTCTGTTCATGTACAGTAATCATATTAAGAAACGCAAGTAAGACTACAACATTTTAAATAAAAAAAGGCGTAGAGTGACAGTTATTAGACATATACATAAATTTGATGTAGGTATAATTGCAAGCAATTAGATAAACTCCAGTGGAAGACTCTGCAGGAGAGACGCTCAGTAGCTCGGTACGGGCTTTTGTCAAAGTTTCGAGAACATACCTTCACCGAAGAGTCAAGCAGTGTAATGGTGAACGGGAAGCATCGTAAATTTATAGTTACGGTTCGAAACACCTTGAAACACAAAATTTTTTTCTGTTATATTTCGTTATTTATTCGAATTATTTGGCGTTATTTGTGAGTCTATAGTCACTGTGTGTATTATCCACAATGATTCCCTTTGTGTGCATGGAAATTAGCAGGATGGGTATATTAGCCATACTAATGGAATGTGGGAATCCCAGTAGCATATCTGTTGTTTCAGCAGTTTGCTCCCACCTCCAGTTCCGTTCGTGGTGGTTCTTCTGTCTTCAGCTAAGGTTTTCCTCAGCCAATTGAAAAGTATGAAAGTCACATGACACAAAAGCAGCGCATTTGCTGCAGGAAATACGAAACTGCCAAGACGCCTAAGTGATAGTTTCATACTTTCTGCGATATGATTAGCGTTCTCGCACCTCATTTGTGTTTATATGGACATACTTATACAGTAGACATTCAAGATGATAAAATGTGTAGGTTTATTAGATTACAAAACACAAACTGTTTCACTGTTTCGAAACAGCGTATCGAAACATTACGTTGTACTGTTTCATTTGTTTCGAAACATTTACGTGTTTCAGTTTGCCCATCTCTAATTTGTATGCAATGGGGAATATTCAGAAATCGGATACACAGATACCGCATGCTGTAGGCCAAAATCACGAAAACCAGAGGGTTGGCCGTGTGTACATCTCTGGTTGATCGTTATCAACTGGCTCTTTAACAACACCAACAGTTCCTATCCTGTATCGTTACTGGTGACGAGATACGGTGTCTTTATGCTAAGACCAGGAAAAGAAAAGAATGGTTGAGATCAAAGAAAGCAGCAACTCTCCAGACAAAGATATAATGTAATGTTATGGATCAGGTGGAACAGCGAAGGTGTGGTGTCCTTCGAATTGCTTCCCCGAGGTGTAGCCATCACTGCTGTCATTTACTGTCAACAACTGAGACATCTTGTAGACGAAATCCGAGAACGACGACCAGGAAGACTGCAGTGAAGTCTGCTACTCCACAATACCGAGTGAGGTGGTCTAAATCGCTTCAGGCAAATGCCGGAATGGCTCCTTCGAAAGTGCGCGGTCGACTTCCTTCCCCATCTTTCCCTAACCCAATGCGACTGAGGACCTCGCTGTTTCGTCTCTACCTCCCCGATCAACCAACCAACGCACGGTAACGCCCGCCCCCGTTCTGCCAGACTGACAAAAAACAATATACAGTATAGCAGTTGTATTGAGAAGTCATTCCGTATCCACCTTATTCACCTGATCCAGCACCCTTAGATTTTTACATTCTCCACTCTCTATCGAACAACACTCAAGAAACTTGCTTTCCGGGTAAAAATGCGTTCCAAACATGGCTCGGCGGGTTCTTCGCCTCGAAACCACACGATTGTAGAATCGTGGAATCGAAAAGGTACCCCAGCATTGGCATAGTGTTGTAAATAGACAAGGAGAATACATTATTGTTCACTAAAGCCTGTGTTATGTATATCTGTAGTTTTTATTAAAATTATGGACAAACGCTACGAACTTGTGCACCAACCCAGTAGATATTCACCATTTGGTCAATAGTGTCCAGACATCTATTAGTGGATACTAATATGGGGTGTGTTCACCCTTTGGCTTTAGCTCTGCTGGGGACACTATCAACAAAATTTCTGTGGAGAAATGGCTGCCCATTCTTTCTCAAGAGCCGAGACCAGAGAAGATAGTGATGTGGGTACTCGGTTTGGAGCAAAGTAGGCGTTCTAACTCATCCCAAAGGCATTTATTTGGGCTCAGGTCTGAACTCTCTAGATGCCAATCCATTTGAGGAATATTATTGTCCACAATCCATCCTCCGCCAGATGCTGATTTATGACAGGTTACCTTGTCATGCTGATACAATCAATCTGCAGCGGATAGGCACTTGGTGCAGAGAGTGACAACTGACCCTTAACATAGACAAATGTAATGTATTGCGCATACATAGAAAGAAGGAACCTTTATTGTATGATTATATGATAGCGGAACAAACACTGGTAGCAGTTACTTCTGTAAAATACCTGGGAGTATGCGTGCGGAACGATTTGAAGTGGAATGATCATATATAATTGTTGGTAAGGCGGGTACCAGGTTGAGATACATTGGGAGAGTCCTTAGAAAATGTAGTCCACCAACAAAAGAGGTGGCTTACAAAACACTCGTTCGACCTATACTTGAGTATTGCTCATCAGTGTGGGATCCGTACCAGATCGGGTTGACGGAGGAGATAGAGAAGATCCAAAGAAGGGCGGCGCGTTTCGTCGCAGGGTTGTTTGGTAGGTGTAATAGCGTTACAGAGATGTTTAGCAGGCTCAAGTGGCAGACTCTGCAAGAGAGGCGCTCTGCATCGCGGTGTAGCTTGCTGTCCAGGTTTCGAGAGGGCGCGTTTCTGGATGAGGTATCGAATATATTGTTTCCCCCTACTTATACCTCCCGAGGAGATCACGAATGTAAAATTAGGGAGATTCGAGCGCGCACGGAAGCTTTCCGGCAGTCGTTCTTCCCGTGAACCATACGCGACTGGAACAGAAAAGGGAGGTAATGACAGTGGCACGTAAAGTGCCCTCCGCCACACACCGTTGGGTGGCTTGCAGAGTATAAATGTAAATGTGGATGAAGATCTCCGAATTGTTCCTCTACTATATGTAGTACTCAATGCTATAAAATGTGTTCCTAAATTAAACTTCGCCCAAACTGACCTCGGAAGGCCCGACGGCACCGACCGACCACCGTGTCATCCTTAATCAGTAGGGCGCCACTGGACGCAGATATGGGGAGGGGGGGCACATGGTCAGCATACTGCTCTCCCAGGCGTTGTGTTTTTGTGATCAGCTCTTAAGTTGGCCTCATAACGCTGAGCGCACCTCGCTTGCCAACAGCGCTCGGTAGACCCAGACGGTCCGAAGAGCTACTTCTTACTATATTCATGTCTTGGTCTCCCTCTACAATTTAAACCTCCCCTTCCCCTCACACTTCCCTGGAATACTAAATTGGTGATCCCTTGATGTTTCAGAATGTGTCCTGTCAACGATCCCTTCATCTATTCAGATCGTGCCAAAACTTCTTTTCTCTCCAATTCTATTCAGTAGTGCCTTGATATCTACGGAACCTCTCCAATGGGTCCAAAAGTTATTGTACCAACGAATGCAAACGTCCCATTCCTTAGTGGTTTCCTTCTTGTCGCTCTTGCTGACGTACGAAAGTTGGAACTTTAGCAGTGGCAACCATTTATTTAAAACTAAACTAAACTCCGCCCGAAGAGGCCCAACGGTACCGACCGGCCACCGTGTCATCCTCAGTCCACAGGCGTCATTGGATGCGGATATGGAGGGGCATGTGGTCAGCACACCACCCTCCCGGAGGGTATATCAGTTTACGGGACCGGAGCCGCTACTTCTCAATCAAGTAGCTCCTCAGTGTTGCCTCACAAGGGCTGAGTGCACCCCTCTTGCCAACAGCACTTGGTAGACCGTATGGTCACCCATCCAAGTGCTAGCCCAGCCCGACAGCGCTTAACTTCGGTGACCTGACGGGAACCGGTGTTGCCACTGCGGTAAGGCCGTTGGCTATTTATTTAAAACTTATACAAAATAGATATACAAGGAACACTTCGAACGTGTTGCATATTGAACATGCATGGCTCTTTGGTTGCGTGGGCAAGTTGAAATTCATCAGTTGTGAGCGAGACTTTAGACATTACGTCGTGTATTTGTTTGCTGGTTTGCGTGGCTCTGTCGTGAGTTAATTCAGTTTTAAAATGGAAGCTGGAACCGAGTCAGGTTGGATTACATGTAGTGACTAGCGTTCCTTCATGAAAATCGAATCCCTACATGGAGAGAACCTAACAATGCTTTGAGAGAGTGTGTGGGAATAGTGTAGCGGACCACAGCACAGTAACGCGGAGGTCTGCTCGTTTCCGTGTAGGTCGAGTAAGCACCGAGGACAACCCAAGGAGCGGAAGGCCATCACTTGTAACAGACTACAACTCCCAGGTTATTGATAATGACACTTTGAGAGAGGATCGACGAAAAACATGTGAGGAATTGCGTATGCCTGTCACATTATTAGCGAGACAACAGAAAAGTTAAAGATGAGAAAAGTTGCCACTGGATGGGTTTCGCATGATCTGAGTGAAGAGCAGAAAGCAGGTCGCGAAAGAATCACAGAAGAATCTAACAGAAGGAGAACGGTTTCTGATGAAACCTGGATACGAGATATTGAGACACAACTGAAGTCTCAGTCACCACAATGGAAAAGTCCCAACTCTTCATGCCTGAAAAAAGGCCTGACGTGCTTGCAGTTCGTGTTCTCATTTTGCGCGATAATGCGACCGCAGACTGACCTACCAGTGAGAGAAACGTGTGACAAATATGGATGGGAAATACTGTCCTACACACCATATAGTCCTGATATGAGCCCATCAGACTTTGATTTGTTTCCGAAATTGAAGGAACTACTGCGTGGAAAATATTTTGGTACAATTGATGAAGCTTCTAGTGAAGTGATCCGAGTAATCAGAGAGCTCAGCAATGAAGGTGCTCCATCCGGAATACAGAAGTTGCCAAAATGTTGGGAAGCTATCGTAAGCGAGAATGGAAGTAATAATGAAGGCCTCTTAAGGTATTTTGAAAAATAAATTATTATTTTCAATTGTATCGTAGAGCGAGCAGAACTTTTCAAATGACCCTCATAGCTTTCAAACATTTGCTATCCTTCAAAGTAATCACCAGCGATATGGAAGTCGTAGGTCGCTCTTATCAGTGCCAGTTGCGTTGATAGTTTTAGTGGAGCTGCTCTGAAGAATGGTGAAAGATAATAGGTATCGCAGCTAATATCATTTAGCAACACGAAAATGATTATTATGTCATGATACGACACTTACAAAAACCCTCCCACATAACATCGTCAGCCGGCCGAAGTGGCCGTGCGGTTCTAGGCGCTGCAGTCTGGAACCGCGAGACCGCTACGGTCGCAGGTTCGAATCCTGCCTCGGGCGTGGATGTGTGTTATGTCCTTAGGTTCGTTGGGTTTAACTAGTTCTAAGTTCTAGGGGACTAATGAGCTCAGAAGTTGAGTCCCATAGTGCTCAGAGCCATTTGAGCCATAACATCGTCATAGAATCGCGAATGTGAATGATGACGTGCTAGCGTGTGCTTGTAATATTGTGAAAGACGTGAACGCGAGTCTTGTGTCAGAAAACATACGTGTGGAACCAAGATCACAGCGTCACACCTGGTAGAACCCACATTATCACTTCAGCCCCACGCCAGCACGACACCCTATGCCACCTAGCACCAGCGAGGAGTGATTACGCGTCGGACGGAGGCAGGGGTGTGCTGTTGATGCAGTGTGGATAATAGAATTATTCTTCTTGGTGATAACAATGAGCAAATTGACACATTAGCTAAAAATCTGAGCAGCATGCAAAAATACATTAAATTAGCATGGAGCATTGTAATTTCCCCCACCCCCCCACCCCACCCCTCTCCCACCCTTCCTACTTCCATCTATTGTCTACATTAAACAAAGCCCAGTCCAAGTAATTAATAAGGAAAGTCTTTTATGAAGATTTGAGAGGAGCGAAGATTACACCAAACTTTCAAGGTAACTTAGCTTATCATGTTGAGATGTCTCCAGCTCTTCTTGTCTAGGGGTCTGATTCTTGAAGCTGAAAATCTAACATCAGGTTCTCACGGTTGGTTTGAACTAAATAAGTTGGAATAGTGTTGTTGCAGAATTTTTCTCACATTTTAGTAATCATACAGTATTTTGATTTTTCACATTAACAAAGCCGAAATTACATTGTTCACACCTATTATACATCACACTCTGCTGAAATAACAATATTAAATTTTTCTTAACAAATGAATTCCTACTGTGTAAAGGTTTTTTTGAAACAAATTACCGCTACCAGTAACAAACTGTCAACTATTGTATTACTTAATTATTTAGCGACATGTTTCGAGGGCTAAACCTCATCTTCAGGCTAAATGGCATTACCAAATTAACTTCACAATAAGGTCATATTGATATTACATAGTCTTTTCGTAAATGCTGTGACCATCCTGTAGAAGAAGAGAAAACATAGTAAGAGGCGATGTTACTTTGGGTGCTGGACTGATGTTTGCATGAAAATGTTGTGTAATGGTCACTCACTTTGTTCTTCTGGTGTGGCAATCTCGCTGTGATGTGTTGTGGTGTATACATATCCGTGGCTCTCTTGGTCACTGTTCACAAATTGTCACTGATATAGCAGTAACTTGGAAACACGATCACAAACAGTTCTGTAGTGCAGTGGACAAGATAGCGGTCGAAATACAGTTGGTTTCAATTTGACTATCGATTTGTCGATCTATGTAGTGTCAGATGTTAACATGTTGTCTGCATGTCTTGTTATCGTTTTACAGATGTAGGTTGACGAAATACATTACAAATTGAGCACCTGTTACAATATTATTGAACACTTCATGATATAAACTATTTATTTTACATACTTCTAAGCAATTGCTGGGGCTAGAGTCAAACGACTGTCATGTTATGTATCTTTTATTCTAGGACTACTGTTGTGCAATTGGAAAAGAAATGTGAATTTTTGAAGTCTGTCATTTCATTCAGGATCTCGTTATTCACCATGTGGCCATGGATGAATATTTCAATTTCTTCCAAGATGTCCAGTTTCCAGCTCTTTTCTAAATTATGTAGTACGTTGAGATCGTTGTCTATTGTAACACTGTGCCCTGTTTCATTTATATGTTTCGCTATAGCTGATTTATTCGGTTTGGCAAGTCTGAAACAGTCAAAGTGTTCTTTAAAGCGGGTTTTGAAATTTCTTCCCGTTTGGCCAATGTAATATTTGCTGCAATGAGTGCATGTAATTTTATAAATTCCTGCTTTGTTACGTTTCTCTGTGGGATGTGAGACGTCATGTATCAGTTTCTTTTTTAAGTTGTTGTTGGTGGCAAAGGAGATCCTGATGTCTGTTTTCTTGAACAGCTTGGCCATTTCGTCTGATATGACGTCTAAATATGGTAACGTTATATACTTGAGTTTTTGGATGTTGTGTCACATTGTTTGTTGCTATTGTGCGTTGTGATAGTGTGTCTATTTCATTTTCCTACTAGCTTTGGTTACATTATTAATTTCAGTTATTATTTCATAAATGAATCCAGAAATAAACATAGTAAACTGTACAGGATGCACAATTAATAATAGAAATTTTAAGCGTGCAAATAATTCGTAATTTCAAAAGTTTCTAAAAACAATTTTAACTGTACATTCAGAACTAGTTCTTATCGATTATAACATCGAAACTAAAATATTTTATAAAGTAATTTCTTTTCATAAATTTTAGTTTGAAATATAACATACTGTGTATAAAATTATGAAAGTTTTCAGAAAAGCAGCTGAGATAATACTGACCTGTCCAAAACCGAAAAATAATAATGGTATCGACAACTACTGTTGAGGAAAAGTAATGCTAGAGGAGCATGTCCCATTACAACATGAAGCAAATAACAGCATCAACTTAGACCTAAAAATCTCCAACAAAATTCATAAACATTATTTTGAATTTTACAGAAAACCAACAGACACTGATTTGTACATCAACAGCTCATCTTGCCATCCAAACCAGACTACGATGACATATTTTAGGACCACACTGAATCGTGTACAGAAAATTCCACTTGAATCAGTTGAACAACACAAAGGTATTAATATCATTAAAACCATAGCTTCAAACAATGGTTGTGACCTTCTCATGACAGATAAAATATCATAAAAAATAAAAAGAAGCAAACAACAAAACTTGACACGATGCACAACTGTGATTAACATCAAACACAGCATATATGTTGCACCCCCTTTTTAGGAAGCATATCCTAGAAAATAAGCAATGTGTTTAAAAATACAAACAGATAAGCTCCCACACAAACAACAAACTTTACGAATTAGCGAGTCATAATTTAGGGAACTACAACCACCCATACAAAAGATAACGCATATACAAACTCAGTTGCCAAAGCTGCCATTTCTACTATACAAACAAACTGGGAGAAGCTTTGAGACTCAGAAAGAATGTAAAACCTCTCAATAAGTATTGCAATGTGTGTGCTTGTTCTAGAATTGAGAACAACTGTGTAAGTTGAACTGATAAGTTTAATGTCGCTAATTTTAGCACAAAAATTACAGCTTTTACAGTTTTCAACTCGACAACATAAAAAAGCGCAATGGATAACGCATCTCGCCAACATCAGAAAGTGAAATAATCCTATACACAACACTATGAAATATTAACTCCTTGAAAGAATATTAATCCAAGCACAATAATACGAAAGTTTAATTGGAAGTTTCTTTACAAAATTGCTCCTACACATACGTTATGGTGTTGGTCAGTACTACGAAAATCGTCCGATTCCGATTTAAAGTTCGGTACTATTTAGGATGACAATCAGATCTACGGTGGATGGTTAGTTATGTGACAAATTTAAGCGCAAGATTACCCAAGGCCACTCGAGTTTACAGTGGACGCAAGCTGGTGAACCAACAAAGTTTACACCTCTGCACGTGGTATTTACCTTGAGCTGAGACGAGCTGCCGACTGCAAGGCTGCTCTCTCCCACAGAAATTCCTACAAAACTAATCTGGCCTTGCTGAACTTTCCAGCAGAAACTTTCAGTATGTTTCTCGCAATGCGAGAAAACATGTACTCAGCCCTAGTCTTAGTGTATGGCAATATACGCTCGCATGATTGGAGCAGCGTTCATATTATAGTGCCGTCTCAGTTCTCGCAGCAACAATTAACTAATTTGGCTGGTTCGTTCCTCCACAGTAGGAGTTAAACGTTGCTACAGCTAATCTTAGCTGGATTGCAGTCACTGCGAACGCAGTGTCTACACAAATTTCTTCTCTGCGTTGTACAGAGCATTAAGCGCTCTGTTCTGCGCTTGATGCCATTTCAGAGAAGAGCCCCCGAAAATTTCTCTCTTGTTCCACTCATGGCAGAATTTCCTCCCTCAGTTGAGTTCATTCGTTCTTCACGTCACGGCCTTTTTCGACCAATAGGAGCGTTCCTCTTATTTTGTGGAAACTCTCTCTACCAATCGCAATGCCCCTTCTATCAAACTGCGTCGAAACTTCAGTATTTTTCTCCTTCCTGTGCGTTTCCGCCAATCGGACGTTTTGTACCCATTCTAGACGTCTAAATTACATTGACCTTTCCGTGTGTCGCACTCGCTGGACACGTGATCGAAATGCGTTACTAGTTTTTGTTCGTACCCCGTTGGAATTCCGAAACGCAGCTTTCTAAAGCTTTTTCTCTGTCACTTGTGCAGATGTGCCGCTACACGCATTTCTCCCTCCTGAATCACCCGGTCGGGGTCATTGACCTTCCTCCCGCCACCCCTTCAAGTGGTATCCGTCGTAACACCTACAGTGAGCATTCGCTACGCCGTTGTCTGCCTGACTTTTCAAACTAAAAACGACTCGCATTGCCTGTTCCACATTCCACTCAAAGACATGCATTGTATAGGAACGATGTGTGTATTACTGTCGATTGACTGTCGTCCCTTTTTGCATTACATACTGATAGGCAAATGTTCTCATAACCACCGCATTACGTTAGTTGTCATATTCACCTTCTCCTTGCGATGTATAAAGCTCTCATGTAAGGTGCGAATCTGACCATTTATTCTGGCACCTTACAGCGTGAAGTAAAAGTGATTGAAGACCACATCCAAATATTGCACTATGCTGAGAAAGGTAGCCTAATGAATCTACTCGAAGAGATAGAAATATATACAGGGTGAGTCACCTAACATTACCGTTGGATATATTTCGTAAACCACATCAAATACTGACGAATCGATTCCACAGACCGAACGTGAGGAGAGGGGCTAGTATAATTGGTTAATACAAACCATAAAAAAATTCACGGAAGTATGTTTTTTAACACAAACCTATGTTTTTTTTAAATGGAACCCCGTTAGTTTTGTTAGCACATCTGAACATATAAACAAATACGTAATCAGTGCCGTTTGTTGCATTGTAAAATGTTAATTACATCCGGAGATATTGTAACCTAAAGTTGACGCTTGAGTACCACTCATCCGCTGTTCGATCGTGTGTATCGGAGAGCACCGAATTACGTAGGGATCCAAAGGGAACGGTGATGTACCTTAGGTACAGAAGAGACTGGAACAGCACATTACGTCCACATGCTAACACCTTTTTATTGGTCTTTTTCACTGACGCACATGTACATTACCATGAGGTGTGAGGTACACGTACACACGTGGTTTCCGTTTTCAATTACGGAGTGGAATAGAGTGTGTCCCGACATGTCAGGCCAATAGATGTTCAATGTGGTGGCCATCATTTGCTGCACACAATTGCAATCTCTGGCGTAATCAATGTCGTACACGACGCAGTACATTTGGTGTAATGTCGCCGCAGGCTGCCACAATACGTTGTTTCATATCCTCTGTGGTTGTAGGCACATCACGGTACACACGGTACATGATGGCCACCACATTGAACATCTATTGGCCTGACATGTCGGGACACACTCTATCCCACTCCGTAATTGAAAACGGAAACCACGTGTGTACGTGTACCTCTCACCTCATGGTAATGTACATGTGCGTCAGTGAAAAAGACCAATAAAAAGGTGTTAGCATGTGGACGTAATGTGCTGTTCCAGTCTCTTCGGTACCTAAGGTCCTTCACCGTTCCCTTTGGATCCCTAGGTAATTCGGTGCTCTCCGACACACACGATCGAACAGCGGAGGAGTGGTACTCAAGCGTCAACTTAGGTTACAATATCTCCGGATGTAATTAACATTTTACAATGCAACAAACGGCACCGATTACGTATTTGTTTATATGTTCAAATGTGCTAACAAAACTAACGTGGCTCCATTTAAAAAAACGTAGGTTTGTGTTAAAAAACACACTTCCGTGCATTTTTGTATGGTTTGTATTAAACAATTACACTAGCCCCTCTTCTCACGTTCGGTCTGTGGAAACGGTTCGTCAGTATTTGATGTGGTTTACGAAATATATTTAGCGGTAACGTTAGGTGACTCACCCTGTATACATGAATGTAAATCACATGATCTCCACAAACAGAGTTAGCCAATGCAGTCTTTCTAGAAAACTTCATACATCTGCTTTCCAGCTCGAAACATAGATAAACATAGATACTCCCTTTGACACAAATAACATGCAGACATTAACTTAACATGAAATGCTACAATATATAACAGCCTGCTTAATCATAACCGAGCAGGGTAGTGCAGTGGTTAGCACATTGGACTCGCATTTGGGATCCGTGACTTCCCTAAATCGCTTAAGGCAAATGGCGGGTGGTTCCTTCGAATGAGTACGGCCTTCTCCATCCCTCAGTGATCCGAGCTTGTGCTCGGTCTCCAACAACCTTGTTGTCTACGGGACGTTAAATACTAATATCCTTCCTCCCTTAATCATTCATTAATACAATAGTTAAATTACTGTACACACTAAGCTAACTATCATATGTTACTATAATATCCCAGCCATATTATTGATTTGTGTTCAATTGTTTCTCATCATTTAATGTGTTTCCTTTTGTATACTACAATATCATCATCATCATCATCATCATCAGCTAGTTCTATCACTTAATGATGTGCCCAATAAGATCTTCCATTTCTTCCCATCCTAAGCTTCCCATTGCCAATTAAATCCCACTGTCTTTCTTATATCTCTGTCCCATCTGTCTGGTGGTCTTTCTCTAGGTCTTTTTTGGTAAATTGGGCTCCAGTCTAGGACTTGTTTAGACCATCCACCATCTTTTGTGCGAGCAACGTGACCAGCACACTGCCGTTTCAATGGATTCACTCTTTCCATTATGTCGGTGACCTTCGTTGTTTCAACTGCTCTTTCCTGTCTCTTTTCGTGTAACCCAACATTGATCTTTCCATTCCTCTTTGGGCTACTGTTAGTTTCCTAACAATGAACTCATTTTATGTCCATGTTTCGCAGCCATAAGTTATTACTGGAAATATACATTGGTCAAAAATAGATTTCTTCAGTGCCTCTCATAAGCTTGCCAGCCCAATTTAATTCGTCGGAATATTTCTGGTTTTAAATCTCCTTTCATGTTTAGCAGTTGACCCAGATAGATATATTGTGTGACTCTTTGGAGTTCTGTACTTCCAACTGATATACACTACTAGCCGTTACAATTGCTACACTACGAATATGACGTGCTACAGACGTGAAATTTAACCGACAGGAAGAGGATGCTGTGATATGCAAATGATTAGCTTTTCAGAGCATTGACACAAGGTTGGCGCCGGTGGCGACACCTACAACGTACTGAGATGAGGAAAGTTTCCAACCGATTTCTCATACACAAACAGCAGTTGACCGGCGTTGCATGGTGAAACGTTGTTGTGATGCCTCGTGTAAGGAGGAGAAATGCGTACCATCACGTTTCCGACTTTGATAAAGGTCGCATGTAGTCTATCTCGATTGCGGTTTATCGTATCGCGACACTGCTGCTCGCGTTGGTCGAGATCCAATGACTGTTTGCAGAATATGGAATCGATGGGTTCAGGAGGGTAATACGGAACGGCGTACTGGATCCCAACGGCTTCGTATCACTAGCAGTCGAGATGACAGGCATCTTATCCGCATGGCTGTAACGGATCGTGCAGCCACGTCTCGATCCCTGAGTCAACAGATGGGGACTTTTGCAAGATAACAACCATCTGCACGAACAGTTCGACGACGTTTGCAGCAGCATGGACTATCAGCTCGGAGACCACGGCTGCGGTTACCCTTGATGCTGCATCACAGACAGGAGAGCCTGCGATTGTGTACTCAACGACGAACCTGGGTGCACGAATGGCAAAACGTCATTTTTTCCGATGAATCCATATTCTGTTTATAGCATCATGATGGTCGCATCCGTTTTTGGCGACATCGCAGTGAAAGCACATTGGAAGTGTGTATTCGTCATCGCCATACTGGCGTATCACCCGGCATGATGGTATGGGGTGCCATTGGTTACACGTCTCGGTCACCTCTTGTTCGCATTGACGGCACTTTGAACAGTGGACGTTACATTTCAGATGTGTTACGACCCGTGGCTCTACCCTTCATTCGATCCCTGCAAAACCCTACATTTCAGCAGGATAATGCACGACCGCACGTTGCAGGTCCTGTACGGGACTTTCTGGATACAGTAAATATTCGACTGCTGCCCTGGCCAGCACATTCTCCAGACCTCTCACCAATTTGAAAACGTCTGATCAATGGTCGCCGAGCAACTGACTCGTCACAATGCGCCAGTCACTACTTCTAATGAACTGTGGTATCGTGTTGAAGCTGCATGGGCAGCTGTACCTGTACACGCCATCCAAGCTCTGTTTGACTCAATGCCCAGGCGTATCAAGGCCGTTATTACGGCCAGAGGTGGTTATTTTGGGTACTGATTTCTCAGGATCCATGTAGCCAAATTGCGTGAAAATGTAATCATATGTCAGTTCTAGTATAATATATTTGTCCAATGAATACCCGTTTATCATCTGCTCTTGGAGTAGCAATTTTAATGATCAGTAGTGTAAGTACCAGAAACTTAACACGAAGTACTGTAAACATGATTTTCCAACTCTGCCAACATATGGTGAAGGAACATTGTTTATGGTTCAGGGAGACACCAAGGCAACAATAAAATATTTTAGACAGGTTCTGTATTTTATTTAATATCTTTCTACAAGTACCTACTTCTCGAATTTGCTTTATTATTTCGGAGTCCCTGACTTGCGGGCTAGTTCTGAATATGTTTTACAATGACAAGAAAAAAATAAAATGAGAGTGTGGCATTGTTGGCCGCGACACGCCATCCGGTGAAGTTCGGCCGCCGGGTTTCAAGTCCTATTTCAGGTGACGCCACGTTGAGCGACTTGCGGGTCAGTGATGATGATGACGACAACACCTAGTCCACGGACGGAGAAAATCTCCGACACGACCGGAAATCGAACCCGAGCCCGCTGCATGGTAGGCAAATTCTTTGGTTCAAATGGTTCTGAGCACTATGGGACTCAACTGCTGAGGTCATTAGTCCCCTAGAACTTAGAACTAGTAAAACCTAACTAACCTAAGGACGTCACAAACATCCATGCCCGAGGCAGGATTCGAACCTGCGACCGTAGCAGTCTTGCGGTTCCAGACTGCAGCGCCTTTAACCGCACGGCCACTTCGACCGGCGCAAATTCTTTACTACTCACCTAAGCAGGAGGACACGGTGGCAAGAAATTTTCCACATCACATGTTATTCAAATCAGTGAAAAGTGTTGCAGCAAACTCTTGTTAGAGGTCCAATACAAACTCTCGTCTGTTATTTCACAGTGATTTCCTAGGTGGTCATATCTTGTCTCAACGACTTTTCAGAATGTCCGCGTGTCACACAGTACGCATCGATCGGCTTAGTGTAAACGGCATACGCTGCGTGGCGCCCGTAACTTAAGAGAGTAATCGATACATAAGCGGGGCAACAGCTCCAAACACGATGATAAATCATGGGAGCGTTTCCCACGTTCATACAAAGGCACCTCTGACTGTTTCTCTACGCATCGTCAAATGGATGTTAGGACATGGCTTCTGATTGTTTGTTAAAAAAACGCAAACAAATACCAGAAGAACGAAGCCTGTAGATAGATTCAATCTGTAATCGTTAGCGCACCGATTATATGACAAATTGTTTTATTTCGAACTAATTAAGATGGTTTTAATTATTATTTGTTGTTTACGTTTCCATGATTTTTAGCTCGTCATGCTTAACTCTCCCGTGCATCCAGTACCACGCTTAATATTTATGGATGACTTGCGAGCGTAAACATGGAAACCTTCTACATCTACATCTACATCCATACTCCGCAAGCCACCTGACGGTGTGTGACGGAGGGTACCTTGAGTACCTATATCGGTTCTCCCTTATATTCGAGTCTCGTATTGTTCGTGGAAAGAAAGATTGTCGGTATGCCTGTGTGTGGGCTCTAATCTCTCTGATTTTATCCTCATGGTCTCTTCGCGAGATATACGTAGGGGGGAGCAATATACTGCTTGACTCCTCGGTGAAGGTATGTTCTCGAAACTTCAACAAAAGCCGCTACCGAGCTACTGTTGTAGTGTAACGACGTAAGTTTCTTATAAATGATTTTCTTTCGACATATGACCATGTGTAGACTTCGTCACCTACGTCAGTTACAACCCACTTCAAAATTATTTATATTCTTCTTAAATAGTCTCAGAATGGTTCTTGAACGAAACTGTAAAACATCATTTGAGTCGTATGCGCAGAATTACGTCACTCGGGCCAATTGGTTTGCGTAAACTTTTTCCATTTTGAGATGTCGTTTGTTTCTCCTCAGAAATTATATTGATACACGTTATCTGATTTAATCGATATTAGAACCACATTGAATAAACTTTTTGAGATTCAAAGTCGCGATGAACGCTGTCAAAATTCAATAATCTTGTCAAATATATTATTAATTCATTCACATAATTCTTCATAACTAAATCCTCGGAACACGTATTTCAACTTTAGTAGCATCCACTAGTTTATTATCTTCCTACATACAGACGTGAACCTGAGCCTTGACAAGATAGGACTAACATTTTCAATAAGATTAAACTCTCTATGACGTCATTGTTGTACAAAACATTACAAATTATTCATTTTCAATTTTTAGAAGCACGACGCAACAAATCGGTTTCAGAATCTTCTGTTGCTCTTTGGCTGTCGACCCGCGACGTATAGTGGCCAGCAATTTTCTGTCTGGTCCCGGCAGCGAAGATGCTGTCTCCGTTCGTTGCGCCGCTCTCTCCGTACATGAATCATAAAAAATAAATACAAAAACTTTAGACAATTCGCAACCATTACAAATATTACAAAAAATACATAAACAAAACTAAATTAAACTTATATTCACCTGCAAACTGGGCTGACACTGGTGGATGGGTGACGCTTCAATTTCGCGTCCCACTACACTGTGCGTCTCTCCTGAAGAGTCTTCCACTGGAGTTTATCTATCATCTCCGTAACGCTTTCGCGATTACCAAATGATCCTGTAACGAAGCGCGCTGCTCTCCGTTGGATCTTCTCTATCTCTTCTATCAACCCTATCTGGCACAGATCCCACACTGGCGAGCAGTATTCAAGTAGTGGGCGAACAAGTGTAGTGTAACCTACTTCCTTTGTTTTCGGATAGCATTTCCTTAGGATTTTTCCAATGAATCTCAGTCTGGCATCTGCTTTACCGACGATTAATTTTATATGGCTATTCCATTTTAAATCGCTCCTAATGCCTACTCCCAGATAATTTTTGGAATTAACTGCTTCCAGTTGCTGACCTGCTATATTGTAGCTAAATGATAAAGGATCTTTCTTTCTATGTATTCGAAGCCCATTACACTTGTCTACATTGAGATTCAAATGCCATTCCCTGCACCATGCGTCAATTCGTTGCAGATCCTCCTGCATTTCAGTACAATTTTCCAATGTTATAACCTCTCGATATACTACAGCATCATCCGCAAAAAGCCGCAGTGAACTTCCGATGTTGTCCACAAGGTCATTTATAGATATTGTGAATAGCAACGGTCCTACGACACTCCCCTGCGGCACACCTGAAATCACCTTTACTTCGGAAGGCTTCTCTCCATTGAGAATGACATGCTGCGTTCTGTTATCTAGGAACTCTTCAATCCAATCACACAATTGGTCTGATAGTCCATATGTTCTTACTTTGTTCATTAAACGACTGTGGGGAACTGTATCAAAAGCCTTGCGGAAGTCAAGAATCACGGCATCTACCTGGGAACACGTGTCTGTGGCCCTCTGAGTCTCGTGGACGAATATCGCGAGCTGGGTTTCACAGGATCGTCTTTTTCGAAACCCATGCTGATTCTTACAGAATAGATTTTTAGTCTCCAGAAAAGCCAGTATACTCGAACATAACACGTTCCAAAATTCTAGAACTGATCGACGTTAGAGATGTAGGTCTATAGTGCTGCACATCTGTTCGACGTCCCTCCTTGAAAACGGGGATGATCTGTGCCCTTTCCCAATCTTGGAACGCTACGCTCTTCTAGAGACCTACGGTATACCGCTGCGAGAAGGGGGACAAGTCCATTCGCGTACTCTGTGTAGAACCGAACTGGTAGCCCATCAGATCCAGCGACGTTTCCTCTTTTGAGCGATTTTAATTGTTTTTCTATCCCTCTGACATCTATTTCGATATCTGCCATTTTTTCATCTGTGCGACAATTTAGAGAAGGAACTACAGTGCAGTATTCCTCTATGAAACAGCTTTGTAAGAAGTGATTTAGTATTTCGGGCTTTTGTCTGTCATCCTCTGTTTCAGTACCATTTTGGTCACAGAGTGTCTGGACATTTTGTTTGGATCCACCTACCACTTTGACATAAGATCAAAATTTCTTAGGATTTTCTGCCAAGTCAGTAGATAGAACTTTACTTTCGAATTCGCTGAACGCCTCTCGCATAGCCCTCCTCACACTACATTTCGTTTCGTGTAATTTTTGTTTGTCTGCAATGCTCTGGCTATGTTTATGTTTACCATGAAGTTCCCTTTGCTTCCGTAGCAGTTTTCTAACACGGTTGTTGTACCACGATGGCTCTTTTCCATCTCTTAACGATCTTGCTTGGCACATACATCTAATGCATATTGTACAATGGTTTTGAACTTTGTCCACTGATCCTCAACACTATCTGTACTTGAGATAAAACTTTTGTGTTGAGCCGTCAAGTACTCTGAAATCTGCTTTTTGTCACTTTTGCTAAACAGAAAAATCTTCCTACCTTTTTTAATATTTCTACTTACGGCTGAAATCACCGATGCTGTTAATGTTATCACTAGCTGGCCGAATAGGAAGATTACACGCTTCCGCAACTTTCCCTGTCTTTAAGAGCATAAACTGGATAACTAAACCCTCGAAATTCGATCTGAACCGCGCGATGCTGGCTGGCGTCTGCCACACGACGTTTCTCGGATGTGTTACGGAGCAGTATGGGGCCAGGGCGCCGCCTTCCCTGCCTCTGTCGGCTTTTCAAACATTAGAGCCTCTGCTTTTGGTTCAAGCAGGTCCTCAAACTGCTTCACCAGGCTCTGTCGACTCTATTCCAGTCCTCCCGCCGAGGAAAAAAGTGCCTCCAGTACCAGGAGTTGAACCCGGGTCCTCCGCATGGCTATCAGACACACTGACAATTCATCTTTCCTTTTTTTTTAATAACACTGATTTTCGCATATAAAGACAAAAAAGGAATTTGTTTATGTGTTACTTTTAGCGTAACTAAACATAAAGAATCTCTCCTTTGCATTTTGGTTTGACGTAGCTAAAAAAACTACATTAATTTCAAAAAGAAATGTCTCTTCTTCGCATTTTAAAATTAATGAAGGCAACAAAATTCTATCCAAAACTAAAGGCCTCTTCATAAAATTTTAAAAGGAATTCAAAATGTGGAAGATCTCTTTGCCAGCTTTCATAAAGGGCAACTTTTTATTAAATAAAACGAAAATGACAAAAAATAAATGTTTGTTTATTCAGAGCATTTTCTCCATATACATATAACTTTTATTAAAATTACGTATAGCCTCCATTGGGGCCTTGCTCCATGTGAAAGTAAGGGTTATCTTCTTCACACTCTGCGATAAGGTCGGAGATTGAAATTAATTTAAAATCTGGATTCGCGATTTCTCCGTGGAGAAGTATGAATCAATTGTCTGTGCAGAAGTAAGAGTCAATTTGCAATAAGAACGTTTTGAGAAAGTTAGACGATATTTTTCACATAATTGTCTTATTTACGAAGTTGTCAGATCTCTTGATATAATTTTTAGTTTGCGGTATGGTGTTGCGATATTATCTAGTACGTGAAATCGTCTTTAATTTTGCTTTCGTCTATTACAACGTAATAGGCTGTATGACGCGTTACGCATTTTGCAGCGTTCCTGCTTTAATTAGGATAGGGTTGAACTACCGGAGCTAAAAAGCCCGATGGCGTGATGCTATTTGGCGAAAGTTCTGATTATCGTTGTAAGTAGGCTGTTTCGGTTTTTATGTCGGTAGCGCCACGTAGCGCTCTGTATGAAAATTACTGACTGTGCTGTGTGCAGTCTGTGGCTGGTTGGCATTGTTGAAATATTCGCTATTGTAGTGTTGGGCAGTTGGATGTAAACGGCGCGTAGCGTTGCGCAGTTGGAGGTGAGCCGCCAGCAGTGGTGGATGTGGGGAGAGAGATGGCGGAGTTTTGAGAGCGGATGATCTGGACGTGTGTCCATCAGAGACAGTAAATTTGAAGGACTGGATGTCATGAACTGATATATATATATATATATATATTATATAATGACTTTTGAACACTATTAAGGTAAATACATTGTTTGTTCTCTATCAAAATCTTTCATTTGCTAACTATGCCTATCAGTAGTTAGTGCCTTCAGTAGTCAGAATCTTTTATGCAGCTGGCAGTATTGACGCACGCTGTATTGCAGTAGTTGAGCAACGAAGATTTTTGTGAGGTAAGTGATTCATGAGACGTATAGGTTATTGTTAGTCAGGGCCATTCTTTTGTAGGGATTTTTGAAAGTGAGATTGCGTTGCGCTAAAAAATATTGTGTGTCAGTTTAAGCACAGTCATTTATAATTTTTGTAAGGGGACGTTTAATCGTTGCTAATATTCCAGACGTTGTCCCAGAGTCATTTGATGTTGCTGCAGACGAATCTGTACTCTTCGCTGTCTATCTTATCGCAGGTAATACACTTGCGGGTATCTGCAAGGTATGTTCCATTCAACTTTAAATTAGTTGAGATTATTGTGCTGACAGCGCAGTACCAGAGAGCTATGACTTGGATTGGAACGTCTCGATTGCTTACGTTCACGTATGTTGCCGGGAGTCAGAGGTTTTATGTTTCCATTAGAGATTGTTCCGTTGTTATCCTTTTATTAAAATTCCATGTACGTCTCTCCCCTTCAATATGTTCTTTTCCTGGATTCGTAAATGTATACAGCTATATTCGATAGAAAAATGTTTGAAGTGTCTAAATTCGTTTGGGATGTGGTGCACATCGACTGCTGGGTACAGACAGACGCGAATTATTTCGTTCAATAGATGGGCTTGTGGGCTGCTGAGTTGTAGTGTCCGAATCCTACAGGTGTTGCTTACGTATGACGCTCTTGTTTATCGATTACATCGGCGAGCTTCAGTCCTCTTCCTTTGCCTGGAAGCGATAATGTTTCATATTTTACTTTGGTGTACGCTGTCTGACAAAGTTAAACACTCAGAAGTGGAGGAGGAAACGAAACCAAACTTGAGGTATTTAGAGGGCATGTTTATTTGAGTGATTACGAAGTGCAGAAAAATGTTCGTTAATGCAGATGAGTAGGAAAAACAATCCTGTAGCGTTCGAATACAGCGTTAGTAATATGCTGCTTGATACAGTCACATCGATTAAATGTCTATGTGTAACACTGCAAAGCAATATGAAATGGAATGAGTAACTGGTTGTTGTAACGATCCTTGATATCCTGGGATGGAGTTGACATCCGAGCTTGTATCACACACGAGCACTGTCGTATAAGACGTAACACGTGAGGTCGCAAGATGTCTGTGACGTACTGTTGGGCCGTCGGAGTTCCTTCAGTCACTACCAACCCTGACGTGAAGTCATATCGGATGGCTACCCACACCATAACGCCAGGAGTAGTACCGCTGTGTTTCGGCGTCATACTCGCCGACGATTGGCATCCCCGTTAATACAGATGTCTCAAGTGGATGAGGGATCTAGAGACCGTGTTGGCGAAGGTAGCTGTCTGACAGCCTCTGTATCGAGACAGGTCACGACAGCATGGACAATATGCAGTCTGGTTGAAAGATAACATGGCAGCAACACAACGCCAGCTGTGCAAATAACCGGCTAAACCGGTGGTTCCCAACCTGGGGGTAATTACCCCCGAGGGGTAATCTGAAATTTTCTAAGGGGTCAAAATTAAACCATTCAGTTCTGTTTCAGTCACAAAACTAATTATTTTCAAAAGGATGTTACTATTATCCACAATTTTGTAAGACTCTGATACTGATTATACCAGGCGAGTCACTAACTATTGCCACCTGGAATAACTCCGAAAGTAGGATAGTAGCTGAAAAGTTTGTGGGACAAAAGTTGCATGGGACAACGGGGGCCATATATGACGTTGGTTTTTTGTTGCTAGGTGGCGTCGCGTCAGAGATATGAAGGCCAACTTTGTTTTTTTAAATGGGATGCTATAGTTTGGTACTTATTTTTTGATAGCGGCTATCGAGACGAATCCAGTGATGTGTAGTAGTAAAGTTTTTGAAAGTCAACGAATGTCAAAAAGGTGTCATGAACGTCCATTTACAGAAGGTGTTCGAAGTGATGACCATTGGTATCAATGCAGTGCCGCAATCTTCTTATCATGGATTGAGTGGTACTCCTTATCACTTCGGTACTTATCGAAGCACATGCTCTGACAATTCTCTTTACATATATTGTGCAAATAGTAAATATTCACCGAATACGGCGTATCCATCTAATGTGCCATTGACATGTAAACACCATTCGACAGTTCCGGAATACAACACCAATAGGAAGATAAGACTAGTATCTAATCAAGCGAATGTGAATGATGTATTCCTTCGACGAACATTTACGGAGAATGCCAACGAAATTCAGTGAGAGCTAGAGACTTATATGCTGACAGATATCCTTAACGTACTCACCCTACACGTCGTACATTTAAATATGTGTGTGATAAATTGAGAACAACAGGATCTTTAACGCATCGGAAGGACATCCGGCAAAGGAAAGTTACTAACGAGGAAGCGAAAATTGGTACTCTTGCCACTATGGTTCGAGATCCTTGTGTTAGTTCGCGTCAAATCGCAAGGGAATCTGGCATGAGCCAGAGTAGTGTTGTTCGTGTTCTGCATCGCCATAAATATCATCCTTACCATATCAGTCTCCACAAGAATCATCTGTACGGATTGTATGCGTCGCTTTGAATTCTGCCGACGGGCTCAACTTCAGATTCAGAGGGATGGCACATTTATTAATTTGATTTTATTTACTGACGAGGCTACATTCACGAACCATGGAAATGTTAATTTGCATGACATGCATTACTGGGCAACTGAAAATCCATGTTGGCTGCTGCAAGTTGCACACCAAAAACGTGGGTCGGTGAATGTATGGTATGGGATTGTGGAGGACAGAATTATGCCCCCTATTTCATCGAAGGAAGTCTTAATGGTAGGAAGTACACCACATTCCTGCATGAAACATTAGGCCTGTTATTGGAAGAAATCCCTTTAGGAAAAAGAAGAGAATGTGGTATCAACACAATGGGGTCCGGCACATTTTTC
Source organism: Schistocerca cancellata (assembly GCF_023864275.1). Lineage (NCBI taxonomy): Eukaryota > Metazoa > Arthropoda > Insecta > Orthoptera > Acrididae > Schistocerca > Schistocerca cancellata. The sequence continues at coordinate 178,605,008 of NC_064632.1, forward strand.
GCTGATGGCTAGAAATGAGTTGCAGAGACAATTCCCAAATCGTGGGATTGGACGCGAAGTGTTTCATGGCCGGCTCGTTCGCCAGATTAGACGCCTCTGGATTTTTTCTTGTGGGGATTCGTAAAAGAGAGTGTTTATGAAGACGTTCCAACTACGCCTGAAGACATGCGAGAGAGAATTGTCAGAGCATGTGCTTCGATAAGTGCCGATGTGTTTAGGAATACCACTCAGTCCATGATAAGAAGATTGCAGTACTGGATTGATACCAATGGTCATCACTTCAAACACCTTCTGTAAATGGACGTTCATGCCACCTTTGTGGCCTTCCCCATCGGAGGTTCGAATCCTCCCTTGGGCAAGGGTGTGTGTGTTGTCCTTAGTGTAAGTTTAAGTTAGATTAAGTAGTATGTAAGCCTAGGGACTGATGACCTCATCAGTTCGGTCCCATAGTACTTACCACAAATTTCCATTGTGACCTTCGTTGACCTTACTGTTACGCATTATTGGATTCGTGTCGATAGCCGCTATCAAAAAATAAGTCCCAAACTATAGCATCCCATTAAAACAAAAAAAACAAAGTTGATCTTCATATCTCTAAAGCGACTCCCAGCTAGCAACAAACGACCAACGTCATATTATGGCCCCCGTTGTCCCATGCAACTTCTCTCCCACAAACGTTTCAGCTCCTATCATACTTTCGGAGTTATTCTTGGTGGCAATAGTTAGTGACCCACCCTGTATCAGTTATCAACAATAATTTTTTCTGAGCTGGCAGCATTAATGCAATGGAGGTTAAAGGTTCCTCACATAGTCCACCTATTACACACATATCTGTGCTCTGTCCCATACATTTCCGATGATAAGAATGAGACATATTCGTAACAAATGCTAAATATCTCATGAAAATGTCTTCTCCAAGTTGTAGATAGTACCTGCAGCAGTCCAGAAATTTCTTCATTACTTGCTTCGAAACAGGTATATGAATTAATTGAGAGGACGATACAGCAGTGACTACGTGAGGCGTACTATAGTGCTGTACACAGTATTATTATTATTAGTGGCTGTGGTCAGACACAAAGCATTAACAGCCTGAAGTCTACTAATTTTTGCCAGTGAAGAAGTAAGGAGTGCAACAATCAGGTGATTTACGAACAGTAAGTAGAGTGAACATTTTTTTAATTTGATTGATTTTAAGTGGGGTTGCAGTATACAGTTCAAGCATGTGCCACATTTGGATGAAGCAATGCAGTGGGAGTATGTCTGTAACAAATGTCTATCCTCATTGTGGATATTTAGCTTTCTTGCACACACACACACACACACACACACACAAACACACACACACGCACGCACGCACAAACCAAATACTATCCATCTTTCATCATTTTAAAAATAAAAGTGTTCCAAGAAAAGTCTTTCATTCTACAGTTTAGTTAGATGCTGAAGTTGGTAATAATGTGTGTGGGGAGGGGGGGGAGTGGAGGGGGGGCAGAAGACAACAGGATGGGGACAGGGGGTGGGGGGAGGGCATTAACTAAAGTCTGATTGCACTCATGGGTAATGGCTTAAGAAACGTCAGGAACCACTGGGGTAAGTGAACCAGAGACGATCATATTGTCTACCCGATGGTGTCTCTTAACATCGTGCTAGATGCTGAATCCACATGAAGATGACAAAGAAAAATTAGGCAATGTTTGTTATCCTAGAAGCCTCCACATACAGCTGCATCCATCGTTACGCTGTGTCCGCAACTCATGCCTTAGTGGCTGGCGTTGCTGCCTCTGGCTCACGGGCTTCCGGGTTCGAATGGCGCCTGAGTTGAGGATTTTCTTTGCCCGGGAACTGGGTGTTTGCGTTGTCCTCATCATTTCATCATCGTCATCATTCGTGGAAGCGGCTACATTGGTCTGTGTAAAGAGTGGGAGTTTGTATGGGCGCTGATGACTGTGCAGTTGAGTGCCCCACAAACCAAACATCATCATGAAATTTCCTGGTAGATTAAAACTGTGTGCTGGACCGAGAATCGAAATTGGGACCTTTGCCTTTCGCGGGTAACTGGTCTAACCTGAGCTCGAGTCTCGGTTGGCACACAGTTTTAATGTGCCAGGCAGTTTCATATCAGTGCACAGTCTGCTGCAGAGTGAAAATTTCGTTCTGGAAACATTATCAGCACCTTTACGCTGTACGTTGAACAGGGACTCCTCTGAAAATTGACGTGTCGCCATTCCCGTGTCCAGTATTGGCGCTGGATGCACCACTGTCGGTGCACCTCTCTATGTGCCATGCTGCACCAGGAGTCGTCGCACGCTCTCCGTGTGGATACTCCTCTTGCAGCAAGAAAAGCTCATTTCCTTACTCAAGGTATGTGATACACAGAAAACAAAAAGCAGCAAAATGGCATATGGGCAGGGGATGGTGGCACTATCACAATTAAAAAGTGGTAAAGAGAAGAAGGAAAATATTTTTGAAAGGTTGAAATCCAAAACGGTTAGCAAAGGAAAAGCAAATGGCTATTAGCAATAAAAGAAAGTGGCTAAATGTTAAACAAAGCATTTCTGTCAGTAGCCTATGGGGCAGGCCTGATTATTGGATGGAAGAAGAAACATAGTATTAAGTGAACTTGATGGGAGAATGATAAAGCAGAAATGAAATTCCTGGCTTGGTCTGATGTGTATATAAGAAATTTAGATTACCTAGCATCCCACAAATAGTGTACAATGGTTTATCACACTCTGACACACCTCCTTTGCGTCATACAATAACAGCTGCATAAATTGTAACTCTCAATAATGTTATAGTGCAATATCAAAATTCAAATGTCACCCTCTGTCTCTAGCTTGTTTCCCAGTAAGTTGATGGACGAAAATTCAGCTCTCTCTGCTTCTTCCTGACTTGGATCTGAAGTCTTGTACTTAACCTCTGACTCACTGAGAGAATGTACTGAGGTGACAAAAGTCATGGGATAGCGATATGCACATATACAGATGGCGGTAGTATTGCATACACTAGGTATAAAAGGGCAGTGCATTGGCGGAGCTGTCCACAATGTCCAGCCTGGTCTCCATTTCCACATGCTCCATACCCTCGCCCAAGGTGGCTTCCACCAGCTCCCCCTCCCGGATGATGTCCCTGTGCCTTCCATCTACCCCTCCTACCAGATCTAATCCCTCCTTCTTCCCCCCTCCTCAGGGCTCCGTCCTCCCTCCCTCCCTCTCCCCCTTCCCTTCTTCCTCTTTTTCCCCTGTTGACCACCTTCTTTCCTCTTTTCACCCCTCCCCAGGCTTCCGGTTCCTTTCCTTCTCCACCGCCCCCTCCTAACCCCCTCCTGGTTTCTGCCCACCGTCTCTCCCTCCTCCCTTTTGTTCCCCCCCTCCTCCCTTCACCCAGTGGTAGGTCGCCTTTGGTGCAGTGATTTTTTAACATTTTCGTTGTGGTGTCAGTGTTTTGACAGTGCCGTGTCCAGAGCTACATTCCACCAGCACCAACAATGTCACCAGTGTCACTCATCTGTGTTCCTACTGTGGTGTTTCTTTGTTTTTGTGTTGACTCACGGTGTTCATTCTCTGCTTGTGTGTGTGGCTCTCGTCTATGTTGTTTTTAAATCTACCATTAACGCTCATTTATTTTTGTTCTTGTTTATTCATTAATTTATACCATTCTCTGCTATATGTTCTTTTCTCATTTGACTTTTTTTTTTTTAAAATCTCTTGGCTGAAGAGTGGAGTATTGTGCCACAGCCAGCCTGTGCCATTTTGGGGAGTGAAATAACAAAAACAAAAAGCAGAGCTGTCACTTGCACTCAGGTCATTGATGTGAAAAGGTTTCCGACGTGATTGTGGCTGCACGCACGACGGGGGTTAACAGACTTTGAATGCGCAGTGGTACTTGGAGCTAGACCCATAGGACATTTAATTTCGGAAATAGTTAGGAACTGCAATATTCTGAGATCCACAGTGTTAAGGGCATATCGAGAATACCACATTTCAAGCACTACCTCTGACCATGGACAACATTGTGGCCTACGGTCTTCATGAAATGACCGAAAGCAGTGGTGTTTCTTGCTTAGAGTTGTCAGTGATAACAGACGAGCAACACTGCGTGAAATAACCGCAGAAAACCATGTGGTACGTGTGACAAATGTATTCGTTACGACAGTGTGGCGCAATTTTGCGTTACTAGGCTATATCAGCTGCATTACCTCTCACCAAGGACAAGGCAGTGACCGACGAACTTCACTAAACGACCGAGACCAGCGGTGTTTCTTGCATAGAGTTTTCAGTGCTAAGAAACGAACAACACTGCGTGAAATACCCACAGAAATTAATGTGGGACATACAACAAATGTATTCGTTACGACAGTGCGGCGGAGTTTGGCATTAATAGGCTGTAGCAGCAGACGACAAACGCTAATGTGTTTTCTAACAGCACGAGAGTGCCTGCAGTGTCTCTCCTGGGCTCGTGACCATATCGGTTGGACCTTACACGATTCGAAAAGCGTGACCTGGTCAGATGGGTTCCGATGTCAGTTGGTAAGACCTGATAGTATGGTTCGAGTGTGGCATAGACCCCGTGAAGCCATGGATCCAAGTTGTCAAAAAGGCACTGTCCAAGCTGGTGGTGGCTCCATAATGGGGGGCCATTTGCAGCTATTCGTGGACTTCCTTTTCCCAAACAACGATAGAATTTTTACTGATGAAAATGCACCATGTTGCCGGGCCACAGTTGTTCGCAACTGGTTCGAAGAACATAGTGGACATTTCGAGCGAATGAGCTGAACACACATGTCTTTGTACATGCATCCCATGGAACATTTATGGGACATATAGCTGAATGGCCAGCGTGACAGACTGCCGTCCTAAGGGGCCAGGGTTCGATTCCCGGCTGGGTCAGAGATTTTCTCACCTCAGGGACTTGGGTGTTGTGTTGTCTTCATCATCATTTCATCCCCATCCGGCGCGTATGTCGCCCAATGTGGCGTCGAATGTAATAAGACCTGCAACAAGGCGGCTGGACCTACCTCATAAGGGGTCTCCCGGCCAATGACGCCAAACGCTCGTTTCCATTTCATCGAGAGGTCAGTTAGTGCACAAAATCCTGCGCTGGCAACACTTTCGCAACTATTGACGGCTATAGAGGCAGCGTGGCTCAATATTTCTGCAAGGGTCTTCCATCAACTTGTTGAGTCTATGTCATGTGGAGTTGCTGCACTATGCCGCGCAGAAGGATGTCCGACAAGTTATTAGGAGTATCCCATGGCTTTTGTCACTTCAGCGTATGTGGAAGAAATTTGTGCCAAAAATGTTAAAACGTGTTTCACAGCCACATACATCTTAATAAGTCTTGTAACTGCCTCATATATTTATAATGTTATTTATTGGCGGCTCCTGCAAAATTTTGTCAGTGTGCTACAATGTGATGGCGTATAGCCTTTTGACTTACAAGGGTAGTAACCATAAATAAATTGAATAAATTCATTTTACATATATCAATGACACGGTTTAAATGTATTTAATTTTTACAATCAATCCTTTAACATTGTGAGGAATAAAATAACTATGATGGTAGCAGCGAGAAGCCAATCCAAAGCGACAGCCCACATTTTTGAGGCCTGGTTACGATGCGTGCCTTCCACCTGTCGCTGTACTGGTCCTTCACATGGACATGGTATTAGGGATTCTTATTTTATTTTTATACATTTTATTCATTCTTTTTTATTTTTTATGAAAGTAAAACGTGATAGACATAAATTCCACTATTCCGGGACTCAAAAGGAAACAAATTATTTCTCTAGGTAGAACACAATGAGAAAAGATTCCAGAACAAGGGAAAGAGAAAAAAAAGGTATCCAATTCTTTGACGATTAAAGGCGAGGTGACACATATTTGTAAATAAAGCATCTGCTATTTCCAATGCGATTCACCATTTACGGGCGAAAAACATGGGGGTGGGACGATAGTCACAGCCAACTAAACATTGGGCGTGGTGTCCGAGGAGCCATAAGATCGAATCAGTCTTCACCCGAGGGAAAAGGGAGAAGTCCGAACAGAGAAGAAGTTCAGCTGAGAAAGCAGCTTCAGTTGATCGGGTAAGGAAAGCCGCTTGTCGACGAATTCAGTGACAGCGTTCTCGTCCGCGAGAGACAAGCTTGTGTGGTAAAATATCAGGTCGATGACATGGTTGGTATAGACCAGTAGGACAAAGACCAGTGCGATGGAGGCATTCGTTGCACGGGATCAGAGCTGAATGAACATGTACTACGATGAGGCCACTTCCATCGCGAGTATAAGAAGAGTAACGTGAAACCACAATGCTTACCAGGATATCAACGGCCCGGCCATTCCAACTGGGGAGATGGATTGTTGTACTCCCCAACGACAAAGCAAAGATCTGTTGATAAGGTGTGTCACTGATGAAATTTCGGCTAGCAGAAAATACATTCATGTACGTGTCGCAGTTTAGAGTTGATCCGCCCAACAAAAGCAAGAGAAGCCAGACTGGCCGGTCGAAGACACCTAAATAATTGACATATAATGGCATGACTATTTCGAGTACATCTTAAAACGTTACTCCATAAAAACAGTATTGAAGCCAAAGGAAATGAAACAATTTCAGAGTCATACACCTGTCACATACAGGTGTTATTTTAGGTATATAGACTGAAGCGGCAAGTGAAAAAGTGGAAGGGGCGGCAACTTGGAAGCTACACTCCTGGAAATTGAAATAAGAACACCGTGAATTCATTGTCCCAGGAAGGGGAAACTTTATTGACACATTCCTGGGGTCAGATACATCACATGATCACACTGACAGCACCACAGGCACATAGACACAGGCAACAGAGCATGCACAATGTCGGCACTAGTACAGTGTATATCCACCTTTCGCAGCAATGCAGGCTGCTATTTTCCCATGGAGACGATCGTAGAGATGCTGGATGTAGTCCTGTGGAACGGCTTGCCATGCCATTTCCACCTGGCGCCTAGTTGGACCAGCGTTCGTGCTGGACGTGCAGACCGCGTGAGACGACGCTTCATCCAGTCCCAAACATGCTCAATGGGGGACAGATCCGGAGATCTTGCTGGCCAGGGTAGTTGACGTACACCTTCTAGAACACGTTGGGTGGCACGGGATACATGCGGACGTGCGTTGTCCTGTTGGAACAGCAAGTTCCCTTGCCGGTCTAGGAATGGTAGAACGATGGGTTCGATGACGGTTTGGATGTACCGTGCACTATTCAGTGTCCCCTCGACGATCACCAGTGGTGTACGGCCAGTGTAGGAGATCGCTCCCCACACCATGATGCCGGGTGTTGGCCCTGTGTGCCTCGGTCGTATGCAGTCCTGATTGTGGCACTCACCTGCACGGCGCCAAACACGCATACGACCATCATTGGCACCAAGGCAGAAGCGACTCTCATCGCTGAAGACGACACGTCTCCATTCGTCCCTCCATTCACGCCTGTCGCGACACCACTGGAGGCGGGCTGCACGATGTTGGGGCGTGAGCGGAAGACGGCCTAACGGTGTGCGGGACCGTAGCCCAGCTTCATGGAGACGGTTGCGAATGGTCCTCGCCGATACCCCAGGAGCAACAGTGTCCCTAATTTGCTGGGAAGTGGCGGTGCGGTCCCCTACGGCACTGCGTGGGATCCTACGGTCTTGGCGTGCATCCGTGCGTCGCTGCGGTCCGGTCCCAGGTCGACGGGCACGTGCACCTTCCGCCGACCACTGGCGACAACATCGATGTACTGTGGAGACCTCACGCCCCACGTGTTGAGCAATTTGGCGGTACGTCCACCCGGCCTCCCGCATGCCCACTATACGCCCTCGTTCAAAGTCCGTCAACTGCACATACGGTTCACGTCCACGCTGTCGCGGCATGCTACCAGTGTTAAAGACTGCGATGGAGCTCCGTATGCCACGGCAAACTGGCTGACACTGACGGCGGCGGTGCACAAATGCTGCGCAGCTAGCGCCATTCGACGGCCAACACCGCGGTTCCTGGTGTGTCCGCTGTGCCGTGCGTGTGATCATTGCTTGTACAGCCCTCTCGCAGTGTCCGGAGCAAGTATGGTGGGTCTGACACACCGGTGTCAATGTGTTCTTTTTTCCATTTCCAGGAGTGTATAACGGCAGAGTCCCTACGCATGGTTAATGGCGGAAATTCTCTAGGGCCATCAAGCAATGGCTCACGTTGTCCCTCAAGAACTTGGTTAGCACAATGGCTGTCACTTGGGGAACTAAAGCCGCTGAAGTTAGCCTTTTACGATGTTCATAAGTGGAATTTAATACTGTGACACGACGCGGGCAATTTGTATGGAGGTGTCTACTCTCGTTACATATAAAACAAGTCCTTACTTGCCCTGTGTAAATTACATGTACCCAGTATCCACACAGCTGCAAATGAGAGGGGATATTTAGTTTTACCACCATGCCCACGTATCGATAGCCACTACAAACTTGTAAATGATGTTGAGCGGATCATCGTTCCCGCTGTATTTTCGTGTGTCCCCAAACGGAAACAGGACGGTCTTTAAGAAACTGTCATCAACTTCAGGCAGAAGGTTAAACACACTGAAATTCGTATATTGCACCTCTGTGTTCACCGGAATTACCGTACTATTAGAGTCATTGCGATCAGTAAAAGCAACTGTTGTCCGTGCCACAGACGGAGCCTGTCAACCTGAAGTGCATCTAGAAACTTGACATGAAACACATAAGATTCAGAATCAAAGTAAGAAATTAGTGCTCCACCTCCTGTCAATAGTACTGTATGAAATGACGAAAATCACATGAATGGCAAAGTGATAGAATCTTCCACTATTAACTCACAATAGCAGGCCAAACTAAAAGAATTGTTACTGAAGTATATACACTTATCGATGTCATAAGGAAGTAGCTCCACATAAAATTTACTGCCAAAACTCTTACTCCATCCCATGGACAGCTGGTGAGCAAAGAGATGTGATAGATCTTAGAATGGAAATTTAAAGAATCATCACTGTCACCTTATTGTAGCCCTTGATTAGCAGTAGCCAAATCCAATGGTAATATCTGCCTTGTACTAGATGCACGGGCTATTAATCAGATCATTGTTCCAGTTTGTACTACACCAGAACGTCTAATTGAACAACTGCAAATTTTACAGTGTTAAGTACCTCAAAGTTATTGATCTGAGAGACTCGTTCTAGCAGGCACACCACTCAGAAGTATCTAAAAAATGTACAGTATACATATTTGCAGGAAGAAGGTATCGATTTTGTATGTTATCTTTTGCACTGAATGTAAGTTCAGGTGTCTTTATCGCCGCATCAGACACTGTGTTAAGGTCTGATTATTGGACATGCCAACCTTAAATGTAGACGACTTGTTAACAGCTACTACAACATTACAGAAGTTTACAAATGCAGGAGCCATTGCCAGTCTCCAAAAATCAAAGTTTGGGAGAGATGAAATCAGATTTCTGGGTCGTGTGATTTTTTCTACAAGTATGACACCAGGTACAGATAAGATTAGTTCAATAAAGAATTTTTGATTTCAAGAACTAGAAAACAGCTTAAAGCGCTCCTAGGATTATGTCCATTTGTTGGATGTTTTGTAACTGATTAATTTCTAAACATTAAACTCTATTAATTTTGTTAATAAAAATGCACCATGGAGTTCGTCAAAGAACAGTCATGTGGACTTTGATGAAATCACATATGCTCTACAGCAGTGTTCGTCAAACCTTTTTGCACAAGAGCCAATGCTGACACTTTGGGGTAGCACTTGGATTGCATATTTGCCTGTCTTATTAGTAATTGGTAACCTACATAAATTACTATGTTATGAATCCTCAAAAGACAAACTATAGTAAAGACTCAATAAGTTGGCCGTTGGCCCCTAGGTAATAATCTTTAAAATTCAGCAACATTCGGAACATTTTGTGTTTCAGATTATTGCCAACCTCAGTTGTGTAGTAAGAGTTGTTGGTTTTACTATACAGGGTGTCCCAGCTATCTTGTCCACCCAAAATATCTCTGGAACAATAACAGCTATTGGAAAACGACTTTCACCGGTATCAATGTAGGGCTGGGGCCCATGAATGTACTTATTTGGAAACATTCTAAAACGAAAGCATATGTGTTTTTTAAACAAACTTATGTTTTTTTAAATGGACCTCCTATATTTTTTCTTCAGCAATCCATAGCATGACAAAGCACATACACAATGGCGTTGATTGTATCGCAATATTCCCATTACATCCCGAGATATTGAGACGCGAAATTGACGCTTGAAACACCCGACATGCGCTGCTATCGCACGTCCTGAGGCTCAGGCGTGAACCCCATGCTGCCCGTAATCGCGATGTGATTGACATGTGTAATCACACCTCCATACTCATCAAGAGGTCCGAAACGAATAATACGGTCTGCTGTGATTACGGGCAGCATGGGGTGCACGCCTGAGCCTCAGCCCTAGCAGCGCTTGTCGGGTGTTTCAAGCGTCAACTTCGCGTCTTAATATCTCGGGATGTAATGGGAATATTGCGATGCAATCAACGCCATTGTGTATGTGCTTTGTCATGCTATGGATTGCTGAAGAAAAAATATAGGAGGTCCAATTAAAAAAACATATGTTTGTGTTAAAAAACACATATGCTTTCGTTTTAGAATTTTCCAAATATGTACATTCATGGGCCCCAGCCCTACATTGATACCGGTGAAAGTCGTTTTCCAATAGCTGTTATTGTTCCAGAGATATTTTGGGTGGACAAGATAGCTGGGACACCCTGTATATGCAGATGACTCAGATTAGTAATAGTGATTGTACTCATATTTAAATGCACTTTTGAATAGGAGACACCATCACAAAAGTTTCGTAAATGACATAAATGCTAATTTTCTTCTTCTCACTGCTTTGTATTACAACAGCCTTAATTAATTTAAAGTTCCTTACTACAAATAAGTACCGTATTCGATGATGAGCACCGATATATTGCGATCTGTGGAGCGACATTAATGCAAGTGTTTTGCAGAAATAAGTATTGAAGACAACGACACAGTGAACTCAGTTTTAAAAATGATTTTGCATCTGTAAATGCTCGGTGAAACTGTTAGACACTGGTAAAAAAAGCATGATGCTAACATGTGTTGATTGCGGGATCTGCAATCTGTGCACTCACTTAGTAGCCGTGCTGGACACGTAACAGTAACTGTGCTTCGGCGTGGAGTAACCGACAATCCCGTCTGCTGTCAGTAGAGCTCGGTTATTGACATGAGATCATTATTGGCTTGTGGGAACATCAACAGCTTCGAGAGGTCGAAACCTCACTGTCATCCCAGGGAGAGGATCTTTGGGGGAGGAAAAGCAGAGACTAGCTGTGCCTTCTTGACGTTGCAACGGTGTGGAAGGGCTATAAATTCGCTCTATATAATAAAAACGATTCATGAATAACCGTGTTGTTTATCATTTGGTAGTGATTCTAGTACGCCTTAGTACCCCCCGTCCACAGACTTAAACTGTACAGTAAATGTAGATGAAAAATTGTCCAACGGAGACATTCTCGGTGAGTGTTGTGTTGTCATCTATTACGGTACTGCCACCACGTTTTCTTATTCCATTTACTGGCGTCACTAACTTCCCGCCATATTTGCCGTGAGTGGCAGCAGCAGCGCGTATCGATAAGTGCACTGTCGTACCATCTCTGGAGGGACCGATAGTATTTCCGTGTGTCTGGCGGTAGGTTCGAGACGGACCAGCCATGAAGTCGGGACGCAACAGCAGTGAAGTCGGGGACGGAGGGCCGTTGAGGCACTGACAGCCAGTGCTCGCCGACTGCTGGCGACACACATGAACTGTCCGACGGAGGGAGATTGGAGCGGGACGACCGTTGGTTGGTCGTTCGGTTGGTCGTTCGGTTGGTCGTCCCATCGGCCGGCGTATATTTGGTCCTCTTATTGTTTCCAAACCTAGGCAGTCGGCCGGTCGGCCTGGAGCAGCGAGGAATTCGCCGCGGAACGCAGTTTGGCCGGGTCCGCTGCCGGTCTCTACGCGGTCTTGGAGTGTGTGGGGATGTTCCCATTGCTACGAGGTCCGTGGCTCACCAACCCTGAACACGAAAGTTGAGTGTTGATTTTATCTACCAGCAAGTCAAAACTGTTCACATTGTGTCGTTTGGAGTTCGTTGTCGACTGTTGTGATATTCCCGCGAGCAACAACGTGGTTTTCAAGTTGGAAAATTCTAACCACCCTCTGGCGGAGTTTCACTGAATTTGGTTATTTGAATTGAAGTGCACCAGCGGAATCCTCTGCCTTGGCCATTAATGTTTCGGTTACCTGCCCTGGTCGTTGATGTAAATTTCAAGCAGTGTAGTTTCCTCATCATGTTGTTGCTGTCCAGCACAGTGTGTAGTTTTCAGCTCCATGTATGATTGGTTGTGGGCGCCAATATCTTCTACATTGTTCCGTTGAGCTCCCTGTTGTTCCCTGGTCGGGTGAAGCAGAAGTTATCTTGTCGTTGGGTCCGTTGATTGTCGGTTAGTTGGGTTGTCATCGGGTCGCGAATCTTTGGCCCGACTGCCTGTCACACCTAAGCAAGCGTTAGTGTTTGAATCCCAGGCTGACCCTCGGAACTTCTGAGCACCCTTGGGTGTAGTGCCTTTTTTTATTTGTTCTTGTTGTTTGTACGGTTATGGCTTCTAGCCGTTTTTTTTAATTAAGGTTGTTTTGCCCTTAAGTTGTAAGATTTTTTAGGCCTTCAGCCTAATTTAAAGAACTGTTTCACGTAAGGTTTTAATTTTGTTGAATTTTAAGTGTTGGGCCTTCAGCCGACTTTGAGTTTGAGTTGTTTAGCTATTAAAAACTTCAGCCAAGTTCAAAAAACTGTTTCACGTAAGGCCTTTGGTATTAAAAAATATTAATGTTATGGAGTTTTAAGTCTTAGGCCTTCAGCCGATTTGAATTTAACTTGTTTCCTCTTGAAGTGTCTGATTCTTTGGGCCTTCAGCCTAACTAGAGAACTGTTTTAAGATAAGGATTTGCCTTTTTAATTTATGTTTTGGTTGAGTTTTGCCTAATTAAGAGCTGTTTTACGTAAGGCCTTTGTATTTTTTTAATTCATGTTGTTTAGCTGTAAGTGTTGGGCTTTCATCTGATTTTGAATTCAAATTGTTTGGCCTGAAAATCTCAGATTCTTTAGGCCTTCGGCCTAAATAAAGAGCTGTTGTAAGATAAGGCTTGCCTTTTAAATTTCTGATTATGCTTGGGTTTTAAGTTATTGGCCTTCAGCCGTTTTTAAATTAAAGTGGCTTTCAGCTGGTAATTAAGTCCCAAAGCTTAAAGCTGTGTGTTAAAAAAAAATTTCTTGGGCTCTTCTAATGTTTGATCAAATAATAAAGTTGTATGTTCGAGTGTAACTGACAGCCCCTTCTTTTGGCCCCTTTCCACAATTTAAACTACCTGTCCTGTCCTGTGGGTTAAGCTGGGCGTTACACTGGTCATCAGCCTCACTGTCCGGATCCTGTCCTTCACTGTGGATGCTATTGCATCCTGTCCTTGATTCCATCTTACCTCACCTTCATCAGCTAAAACATCCAACTAACACCACAATCCCACATTTCGTAACTCCTCATATTCATTATCACAAAAACGTGAACCGAAATCATTTTCTCATTGTACTGTTTTGTTAATCTTCACATATTTGTACCATCATGCTACCTGTGTCATTAAACAAACTAAAAAACAAAGACAATATCTAAATCTGTACATCTACATTGATTTTGTAAAACAAGAAAGGTTCGAATGAGTACAAGTTTTGCGCACCGGAAGTTTTAAAACATATGCTACATGTAAAATACTGTAGAAATCATTGGCTAACAGAAGAAATATTGAATTTAATTGATGAAAGGAGAAAATATAAAAATGCAGTAAATGAAGCAGGCAAAAAGGAATACAAACGTCTCAAAAATGAGATCGACAGGAAGTGCAAAATGGCTAAGCAGGGATGGCTAGAGGACAAATGTAAGGATGTAGAGGCTTATCTCACTAGGGGTAAGATAGATACTTGCTACAGGAAAATTAAAGAGACCCTTGGACAAAGGAGAACCACTTGCACAAATATCAAGAGCTTTGATGGAAAGCCAGTTCTAACCAAAGAAGGGAAAGCAGAAAGGTGGAAGGAGTATATAGAGGGTCTATAAAAGGGCGACTTACTTGAGGTCAATATTCTGGAAATGGAAGAGAATGTAGATGAAGACGAAATGGGAGATACAATACTGCGTGAAGAGTTTGACAGAGCACTGAAAGACCTGAGTCAAAACAAGGCCCCGGGAGTAGACAACATTCGATTAGAACTACAGACGGCTTCGGGAGAGCCAGTCCTGACAAAACTCTACCATCTGGTGACCAAGATGTTCGAGACGGGCGAAATACCCTCATACTTTAAGAAGAATATAATAATTCCAATCCCAAAGAAAGCAGGTGTTGACAGATGTGAAAATTACCGAACAATCAGTTTAATAAGTCACAGCTGCAAAATATTAACACGAATTCTTTACAGAGAAATGGAAAAACTAGTAGAAGCCAACCTCGGGGAAGATCAGTTTGGATTCCGTAGAAATACTGGAACACGTGAGGCAATACTGACCTTATGACTTATCTTAGAAGAAAGATTAAGGAAAGGCAAACCTACGTTTCTACCATTTCTAGACTTAGAGAAAGCTTTTGACAATGTTGACTGGAATACTCTCTTTCAAATTCTAAAGGTGGCAGGGGTAAAATACAGGGAGCGAAAGGCTATTTACAATTTGTACAGAAACCAGATGGCAGTTATAAGAGTCGAGGGACATGAAAGGGAAGCAGCAGTTGGGAAGGGAGTGAGACAGGGTTGTAGTCTGTCCCCGATGTTATTCAATCTGTATATTGAGCGAGCAGTAAAGGAAACAAAAGAAAAATTCAGAGTAGGTATTAAAGTCCATGGAGAAGAAATAAAAACATTGAGGTTCGCTGATGACATTGTAATTCTGTCAGAGACAGCAAAGTACTTGGAAGAGCTGTTGAACAGAATGGACAGTGTCTTGAAAGGAGGATATAAGATGAACATCAACAAAAGCAAAACGAGAATAATGCAATGTAGTCGAATTAAGTCAGGTGATGCTGAGGGAATTAGATTAGGAAATGAGACACTTAAAGTAGTAAAGGAGTTTCGCTATTTGGGGAGCAAAATAACTGATGATGGTCGAAGTAGAGAGGATATAAAATGTAGACTGGCAATGGCAAGGAAAGCATTTCTGAAGAAGAAAAATTTGTTAACGTCGAGTATAGATTTAAATGTCAGGAAGTCGTTTCTGAAAGTATTTGTATGGAGTGTAGCCATGTATGGAAGTGAAACGTGGACCATAAATAGCTTAGACAAGAAGAGAATAGAAGCTTTCGAAATGTGGAGCTACAGAAGAATGCTGAAGATTAGATGGGTAGATCACATAAGTAATTAGGAGGTATTGAATAGAATTGGGGAGAAGAGGAGTTTGTTGCACAACTTGACAAGAAGAAGGGACCAGGTGGTAGGACATGTTCTGAGGCATCAAGGGATCACAAATTTAGCATTGGAGGGCAGTGTGGAGGGTAAAAATCATAGATGAAGACCAAGAGATGAATACACTAAGCAGATTCAGAAGGACGTAGGTGGCAGTAAGTACTGAGAGATGAAGAATCTTGCAAAGGGTAGAGTAGCATGGAGAGCTGCATCAAACCAGTCTCAGGATGAAGACCACAACAACAACAACATGCTAAATGCTACTTATCTAAGCAATATGTTTTGTTAACTTCAAGTTACAACAAGAATAATATCTAAACAAATCAGTATCTGTACTGCATTTCGGAAGGAATTCTGAATGGAGGTAAAATATTTTTCCAATGACCTGTAATGTCTTTAATCATATAAGTGTTGAAGCCTGAATGCCCTGTCGCAGTTTTTCTCAAGTTTCCCCGTATGGAGGGGGTGGAGGGGGGGAGAGGGGAGTGGGCAATTTACTTAAATACACTTCAGAAAAAAATTAGTACACCTTTTTAGAGGTTTCCAATTCATTCAACATTTATTGTTGCAATATTGCATATGGTATACATGATTACTTATACAGATTTATAGCACATGCAGCTCTGAGGTACCAGGTATCAACCCATGTTGGAACTCTCTTATTGGTACGTAGTATAGGCTCCATGGGCGGCGATGCAGGAGCTCATACTGGCATCCAGTCGATCGTACAGATGACAGCCACTGTCCTGGGGTACACCATGCCTCGCCTGCTCGACCTGTTTAAGTAGATCTGTAACAGTTATTGGCTGACGATTCTCACAAGTCACTTCATGTCCTATCATGCTTCAGTGGAGACAGATCCAGATATCATGCTGGCCAGGCAAGCTGCTACACATCTTGGAGAGCACATTAAATTTCACGGGCAATGTGTGGGCAGGAATTATCCTATTGGAACAACACATCACCTTCCTGTTGCAAGAAAGGCAAAAGAGCAATGCTGACAACATTCTGCACGTGCCGAGCACTAATTTGCGTCCCCTCCAGAAGGACCTAAAGTGAACGAGAGGGGCACCTTATCGCGCCCCAGATCATAAAGCCAAGGGGTGGAGAAAGTGTCTTGGACGAATCTACTCTACGAGACAGCTCTCAACAGGTCTACGTTATAAACGCAAACGAACATCACTTGCGAGCAGGCGGAATCTGCTTTCACCACTGAAGATCACGGCGCGCCATTTCGTCTTCCAAGTATTTCACTGATGGTACTGGTAGTGCACGTCGATTCTGTGGCGTGAGTAAGACGTCCTAGAAGTGCGTGTGCCTGTAGTCCCACAGCTGTTAATAACCGGTTTGGAAAATTCGTGTTGACATGTCTGTGCTGTGGTGCCGCTGCTGCCCTGGCAATACGAAGATACTGACAGGCGTTTGTGCTGGGTGGACACCAGCATCGTTGCAAAACTGATGCAGCACGTCCAATTAGTGTGACAGTTCTTCGAAAGGACCAGCCTCTTTCAAACTCTGTAGGAAGCATGAATGCATTTCCATGACATGGTTGCCCTACTTGCTTCACACGTTTGCACCACACTGAGTCTTCTGGTTGCGAGAATTCCCTATTACAGAGTAGACACAGATGGCACTCTCGTAGCTATGCATCAGCGCTATCTGTTGGTGGACGACGTTGAAACCACTATCGGTACATCTGCTATCCGCCAGGTGGCATACGCCGTCATGGGATCAAAACAGACATCATCTATCCAGCTGTACTAACGTTTTTCCGGTAATGTATATTCCTAAACATAGAACTAGATTTAGACTTTAACCCTGAGTCATGACAGAGAGGTCATTCCTTACGATATTCATTTACTGAATTGCTTTCAAGAAACCGTTATTATTCTGCAATAAGACAATTGTTTTAACAAAACCACTCCATGTTCAGTTTAAAACGGCTATGTGATTATTATTCCTGGCTGTCGACTATTCGGCATCATGAGTGAAATGTGTGTGAAGTGACGTTGAATGTCGGATCTATGTACTATGATAGACACTGTCTTCGCAGTTCAAGGGGGCTGCGTAGCAAATCAATTCATGTCAAGAACCTACCTTGACTGAATTTGATAGAATCTATGGAAATAAATCGTTGCTGATCAACGTCGCCTTTGTACACATTATGCCTGTGAAAGCTATTCTGATCTTTTTTGTTAAAATAATATAGTGATTTTTTATTTCTTCTTTGCTGAGCCTCGCTGCTAGAAGGTTGCGTAATTCCTGTATCTTGAATTCTGGTGTGAAATAATAATGCTATTTGAATTATTTTTATTTGTTTTTTTTTGTATGGTGCATAAACCTGCATTCCTGTACTAATGAAGTCCTGTATATTTTTTGGACTTTTAAATTAGTTGGAAGTAGTCAGTTCAGTAAGTCTAACTTACAATCTACAGAGTGAGTGAGAAGTTGCTCCCTAGTTTTATATCTTCATAAGTTTTGTAATTGTTGATGTTTATTAATGAACGTTGTTGTGTTTGGTTACAGGATCCCTGAGTACATTGAGCGTCCGTAGCATCTTCTTATGTTGAACTTCGAGATGGGAGGAAAGCTGACTTTACAAGAAGGCGCTCAGGTCGCTTCGCGGTTTGAAGTGTGGGGATCTGTAGTCCTTGTTCAGCGATTGTGGCGGGATGTTCATGACTCTCACGCCATAACTGATGCTGAAACCATTAGCATTTGTTACAACAAGTTAGTGACAACTAGGTCAGTTGTGGACAAACCCATGAGGAGGACGACCTTTGGTGGCGCTATCTCCAGCAAATGCAGCGGCAGTGAGGGACATCTTCTCGCACAGTCCTGGCAAATCAACACGCCAGGAAGCTCGTGAGAATGGAGTCTGCAGGCACACGGTGCGTGTTTTGTTATAGGAGGACATAATCTGGAAACCCTGGAAATCCCATTATGTCCAGGAGTCATCGTCGGAAGATTGTGACAGGTGGGTGGGGTGTGGGGAAATCAAGCTGTCGTGGCATAACGATTGGCCGGACTTGTTGAAGAACATTATTTGGAACGATGGGGGGGTTTTTCACGTTGGGGGATTCGACAATTGACACAACTGCCATCATTCGACAGAAACAAATCCAGGAATGCAAACTGAAAAATCACAGGGTCGACCAAAATTAGCAGTGCGATGCGGTATGACCGCGGATCGTCTCATTGGTCCATTCATACTGCGAGACACCATGAACAGCGACTTGTATTGCCAGATGCTGAATGAATAAGTGTGGCCACTTATATCACAATGGGACAATGTTTCGATTACCCTTTTTCAGCAAGGCGGAGCACCACCCCATTTTGCCTGCATCGTTTGTGACTGCATGGACGGACACTTTCCAGGAAGTTGGCTAGGACGGCGAGGACCCCACGAATGGCCTCCGATAAGTCCCGACCTCAACCATTGTGACATCTTCTTGTGGAGTTGTGCCAAAGAAGAGGAGTACCGAGTAAACCAACGTACTCTGGACGAATTAGAGGAGAGGATTACAGTTGTCCTCGGAAATGTACCTCTGACTTTCCAGCAGAAATCACTTAATGACATTCCTACACTTTTACGTCGTATCGTCGACAGCGCAGGAGCATATGTGGAATTTTAATGTAGTACACACATTCCCATGGTCCTGAGAACTGACTACAACTTGTTTCGTGTGAAAATATTCATTAATAAACATTAATTAATAAACTAGGGAGCGACGTCTCACTCACACTGTATATTTTTAAAATGAAGTCCGATTATTATTATGCAAACTATTTCTCTGCATTCACAGTTAACGACAACGTGGTTTCTAGTCACCGAGCTCGATGCATTCCAACAAGACTTCTTAATCTGCAGCTCATTGTTCCATGAGAATCGGCACACACGCTACAGCATGCACAACGTAATAAGTTCCAAATCACAGTGTATAAAAACGGAATTCTTCTGCGGCGCACACGTCGGGCTCTATTGGTAATAGATTATACACTTGCTTAGCCGGCCGAAGTGGCCGAGCGGTTCTAGGCGCTTCAGTCTGGAACCGCACGACCGCTACGGTCGCAGGTTCGAATCCTGCCTCGGATATGGATGTGTGTGATGTCCTTAGGTTAGTTAGGTTTAAGTATTTCTAAGTTCTAGGGGACTGATGACCTCAGCTGTTAAGTCCCATAGTGCTCAGAGCCATTTGAACCTCTTGCTTAGGCAAGTGGAACAAATCGGTTGATTCATTTTGCTTTTGATATAGTCTACGATGAATCTGATGGAGGCATCATTAGTTCATGGGTGGTTTCTTAAAAAATCCCAAAAAAAGATTTATTACCATTTTCCGTACCCAAACGGAGCCGCGGATTCCGAGGCGGGTATGCACAGCAAAAGGTTGTAATTTTTGCTATATATTTTTTTAAGATTCCGATCTCTAACAAACTTGAAAATTGTCTTCATATTTTTATCCATTTACGAGATACAGAAGTCGAGAATTATTAGCTAATGGGAACTTCCTTAGGGAAACCAAAAGCGTTGTTTTATCGTTTTGTCGTAAGAAAACCGAGCCGTGGATGCCAAGGAGTCTATGGACAATAAATAGCTGAAATTTTTACGACATATTCCTAAGATCCCGATATCGAACAGCCTTGCAAATTTTCTTGATATCTTTATAAGTTTCGAAATACAGAGGTTCATAATTATCCTTCTTGAACCCTTGACATATGTCGTAGAATCCAGTGTGAGGAGTTAGTTTATAAAGTGACGTACCAAGGAGGAATATGCTTTAGCAAAGCGTCTCCGTTTTCATCAGAATTGTTGTGGGAACCCAGTGTTGTAGTACTGACGCACATGCAAAATTTTTGTGAATGTAAATTCCAGTTTGAGGTGTAAAATCTCATAGTTTTGCGTTATTTCAATTTCACGTAAGTAGGCTCTCAAAATTCTGACCAATTAATTTTCGTATGAGTAACTGCTATAGCAGGGAAAAGATGGGAACCAGCGGAAAAATACTCCCATCGCAGCAGAAAAGAGGCGTATATGCTTCTCTTTAAAAGACTCTGACTGAAAAGTGGAGTACCAGCTGCCTCAAGCAATCTTCCTCGGCACTTTTAAAAAAATTTCCAAAAATGTTGGCAAGCGAACACATTCGGCATTTTTATGCTCTGAGAGAAGGAGACAGTGGCAGAGTGGAAGAGACAGTAAAGTAATAAACACTGGAAGACAGTAGAGATTGGTTGTGGTATAAAAGAGCGAAGGAGAAAATGGCAATATGAGAAAAAGAGAGGGACTCAGTGGCAGTGGAACACAATTGACTGTGACAGGACAGTGGTAGGAAAATTGTGAAGGAGACAGTGCCAGTAGGAGATAAGTAAAGAGAAGGAGAAAGTTGAAACGGGGGAGAGTTAGTGATATAATCTGACACAAGTTCTACCACAATGACAACGAGGTGAGGCAGAAGCGGTGGGAAGGAATGTATGAGATAGTTGCAGCAATGGAGAGCAAGATAGGGACAATGACAGGAGACATTAGCGGTAGTAGGACAGAACGAAGGAGACTGCGGCTGTGTGACAAGGACAGTGACAGTTAGAGACACACAACGAAATAATGCCAGTGAGCAGGGGTGAAAAAGTGAGTGAGAATGGGCAATGGGGAGTGAATGGGTATGAGAGATTTACAGCGATGGACTAGTGGTGTGTGCGAGTAACAGGTAGGGGAGCTTGTGGGAGCGATAGGGGAGTTGCAAGATAAAAAAGAGCGCGAATTTGTTCGCATGCCAAAACTTTTGGGAACATTTTTAAAAGTGCTGACGAAGGTAGAATGTGCCAGCTGGTAACCTAGTAACCAGTCAGAGTTGAGAATTAATTGTTTTCTACGTTTTGTTGTTATATGTTGGGCAAGACGTTTGTACTCGTATGTTCTATGTTTTTTTTTTGATAGGGCTGTATTAATTAAACTTTTTTCAGACAGTTCTTTCCTTTCCAACCATAGTGTATGTTACTTAAAAAAACGTTAAACTGTACTTCCTTAAATATTATCAAATAGCGTATCGTTAAAATAAGAATCTTTCAAATCCATTTTCGAATGAATATGGAATCCGTTCTTTCGGACATGTCCGAAAGAACAGATACCATCAGTGACCATGCAGGTTGTTAGAATGAAATTACAATGAAACGAATATCCCTAGCTGCATACTGGGGGTGATATAAGTCAACGTGGACAGATGAAAATGTGTGCCCCGACCGGATCTCGTTCCCGGGATCTCCTGCTTGCAAGGCAGACGTTCTACCCATTTTTTTAATCTCATTTTTTTCGTTTTCGTTCGTTGCATCTGCTCGGTGCGGACGTCGAAAGACATCCCTTTAAGTTCGTCGTTGATCCATGAACTCAGTTTTTTATTACAGAGAGCAGCTAACCCTCTGACCGAACATGCTGAGCTACCGTACCGGCGAACATCAGAGCCACTGAGGACACAGAGGATGGTGCGACTGCAAGGACTTATTTCTGGCACGCCTCCCGTAAGACCCACATTCCCAACTTATTGCCCATTATACTCATTACTCGCGGCTTTTTGCCGATTCCCGTAAGAGTTTGGGCACTGTTTGTGCATCCGCACAAAAGAAGACGGTCAAATGGCCGATGATCCTTAACTACACTATTGGTCATTAAAATTGCTACACCAAGAAGAAAGGCAGATGATAAACGGGTATTCGTTGGACAAATATATTATACTAGAAGTGACATGTGACTACATTTTCACGCAATTTGGGTGCATAGATCCTGAGAAATCAATACCCAGAATAACCACCTCTGGCCGTAATAACGGCCTTGATACGCCTGCGCATTGAGTCAAACAGAGCTTGGATGGCGTGTACAGGTACAGCTGCCCATGCAGCTTCAACACAATACCACAGTTCATCAAGCGTAGTGACTGGCGTATTGTGACGAGCCAGTTGCTCGGCCACCATTGACCAGACGTTTTCAATTGGTGAGAGATCGGAGAATGTGATGGCCAGGGCAGCATTTGAACATTTTCTGTATCCAGAAAGGCCTATACAGGACCTGCAACATGCGGTCATGTTTTATCCTGCTGAAATGTAGGGTTTCGCAGGGATCGAATGAAGGGTAGAGCCACGGGTCGTAACACATCTGAAATGTAACGTCCACTGTTCAAAGTGTGGTCAATGTGAACAAGAGGTGACCGAGACGTGTGACCAATGGCACCCCATACCATCACGCCGGGTGATACGCCAGAATGGCGATGACGATTACACGCTTCCAATGTGCGTTCACCGTGATGTCGCCAAACACGGATGCGACCATCATGATTCTGTAAACAGAACCTGGATTCATCCGAAAAAAATGACGTTTTGCCATTCGTGCACACAGGTTGGTCGTTGAGTACACCATCGCAGGCGCTCCTGTCTGTGATGCAGCGTCAAGGGTAACCACAGCCATGGTCTCCGAGCTGACAGTCCATGCTGCTGCAAACGTCGTCGAACTGTTCGTGCAGATGGTTGTTATCTTGCAAACGTCCCCATCTGTTGACTCAGGGATTGAGACGTGGGTGCACGATCCGTTACAGCCATGCGGATAAGATGCCTGTCATCTCGACTGCTAGTGGTACGAGGCCGTTGGGATCCAGCACGGTGTTCCGTATTACCGTCCTGAGCCCACCGATTCCATATTCTGCTAACAGTCATTGGATCTCGACCAACGCGAGCAGCAATGTCGCGATACGATAAACCGCAATCGCGATAGGCTACAATCCGACCTTTAACAAAGTCGGAAACGTGATGGTACGCATTTCGCTTCTTACACGAGGCATCACAACAACGTTTCACCAGGCAACGCCGGTCAACTGCTGTTTGTGTATGAGAAATAGGCTGGAAACTTTTCTCATGTCAGCACGTTGTAGGTGTCGCCACCGGTGCCAGCCTTCTGTGAACGCTCTGAAAAGCTAATCATTTGCATATCACAGCATCTTCTTCCAGTCAGTTAAATTTTGCGTCTGTAGCACGTCATCTTCCTGGTGAAGCAATTTTAATTGCCAGTAGTGTATATATATGAAGATGGTATCTGTTCGGATATGTCCGAAAGAACAGATACCATGTTAAAAAATATATGTATAGAGCGTCTGCCATGTAAGTAGGAGATCCCGGGGTCGAGTCCCAGTTGGGGGCACACATGTTCAAGTGACCGCCGGCCGGAGTGGCCGTGCGGTTCTAGGCGCTACAGTCGGGAGCCGAGCGACCGCTACGGTCGCAGGTTCGAATCCTGCCTCGGGCATGGATGTGTGTGATATCCTTAGGTTAGTTAGGTTTAATTAGTTCTAAGTTCTAGGCGACTGATGACCTCAGAAGGTAAGTCGCATTGTGCTCAGAGCCATTTGAACCATTTTCAATTGACCCCGTTGACTTATATCAGCGCCTCTATGCAGCTAGGGGTATTCATTTCATTGTATTTTCTTTTCACATTTTTTTCAGAGGCTCGTATGGTTCTTATTCTTCGTTGTACATTACATTTCTGTATGTTTCTATATACCTACTGGAGCCTACTAAAGGGATGGCGGTTATCACTGAAATGACCGGTTTTCGGTTACACCGGTTATTTTCGTCTTCAGTTTAGCTATTGAAACCGCTAAAAATACCGATTTCTGAGATAACCGATTTTCAGTTTGTTGTTGCTATCATACACAATAATAAATGTAGACTTCGAACAAAAGTGGAAAAATTTACTGAAGGGGAAACAGTAGGTGATCACCACCGATATGGGGTTGAGGCTGTTGCCGAACTCGGTCTCTTTTGTCTCCAGGAAAGACTGTGAACGTGAAGGGGACAGTTGCGGAGGCGGCGTAAGAGAAAGGTCACACGCTGCCGACTTCTCTACATCGTCACTTTTGGTTGGTATCATTTCCTCACCCTGAAGCAACCACAATGCTAAGTGTTCAATTATTATCCCTTGTTTATAGCGCACAAATAAAATTGCAGGTGTATCAATCAGATTTATCTGTTCTTCCAAGTGACACTGTGGATGTTTTCTCCTTGTATGATCTCGCGAGTTCGTTATGCCTCCTCCCGCTTTTCACCTTTTAAAGCAAGTTCGTTGCTACCGCACTTTGCAAAATACACACATTAAAAAAAGTTTTGCATCACCCCAGTTCCCAGAACTCCTGAAGACAGACGTTGACTGTGGATATTCTATCACAGACAGTCTTTTTGACTGTTCAGGGATGTCACTAAACCCTCCCAAAGATGTAAACAACCATGCATGAGCAGCGCCTATTAGACGGAGGGGGTCCGACAGTCGATAAGTTCCAGTCATTCTATCAGGAAGGAGGTATACGGCTCGTGTTGTCTGTAGTTCAACAATACCTAGACAGTCAATACCGCGGTTCGATCGCGTCCGCATTGTTACTTTGTGCCAGGAAAGGCTCTCAACAAGGAAAGTGTCCAGGCGTACCGGAGTGGACCAAAGCGATGTTCTTCGGACACGGAGGAGATACAGAGAGACAGGAATTGTCGATGACATTCCTCGCTCAGGCCGCCCAAGGGTTACTAATGCGGTGGATGACCGCTACCTACGGATTATGGCTCGGAGGAACCCTGACAGCAATGCCACCATGTTGAATAACGCTTTTCGTGCAGCCACAGGACGTCGTGTTACGACTCAAGTAGTGCGCAATAGGCTGCATGATGCGCAACTTCACTTCCGACGTCCAGGGCGAGGTCCATCTTTGGAACCACGACATCATGTAGCGCTGTACAGATAGGCCCAAGAACATGCCGAATGGACCACTCAGCATTGGCACCACGTTCTCTTCACAGATGAGTGTGGCATATGCCTTCAACCAGACCATTGTCGGAGACGTGTTTGGAGGCAACCCAGTCAGGCTGAACGCCTTAGACACACTGTCCAGCGAGTGCAGCAAGATGGAGGTTCCCCGATGTTTACGGTGGTACTATGTGGAGCCGACGTACGCCGCTGGTGGTGATGGAAGGCGCAGTAACGGCTGTACGATACGTGAATGCCATTCTCCGACCGATAGTGCAACCGTATCGGCAGCATATTGGCGAAGCATTCGTCTTCATGGACGACAATTCGCGCCCCCATCGTGCACATCTTGTAGATGACTTCTTTCAGTATAACGACATCGCTCGACTCGCTGGCCAGCATGTTCTCCAGACATGAACCCTATCGAACATACCTGGGACAGATTGAAAAGGGCTGTTTATGGACGACGTGAGATCTACGCCGAATCACCGTTGAGGAGTGGGACAATCTGGACGAACAGTGCCTTGATGAACTTGTGGATAATATGGCACAACGAATACAGGTATGCATCAATGCAAGAGGACGTGCTACTACGTGTGTAGATCAGTGTGGACCACCACCTCTGTATGGTGGTGCAACATGCAACGTGTGGTTTTCATGAGCAATAAAAAGGGCGGATATGATGTTAATGTTGATCTCCATTCCAATTTTCTGTGCAGGTTCCAGAACTCCCGGAACCGAGGTGATGCAATACTTTTTTTGATATGTGTACTTCCAAACTAGGTATGCTGCCATTCTCCACTACAGCTGATCTCCGAGGACGACAGCAAGAAACTACCTTACAGACCATGTGGGGGCTAGTCTTGCACAATGCACATACACGGGTACCATCTAATAAGACATGCAACACGTCAACAGTTACGAAATTTCACACAGGTTCTAATGAGATGGCGTTGTTGCTGTAGGCGTTGTTATTAAAACAGTGCTGACTGGTTTTCCCAATTTCTACTATAACCCAATATTTTGAAGCAATGGAAAGTTTATGAGTACTGTATATGTTATTCGTTTAAAGAAATGATTTATTTAAAAACCAAAAATTTTAGTACTGCTGCTGTGATATGACGGTTTTTAATCTGTTGTTGTTAAAAAATGAAATAAACCTGTTACATCCGAGACCACAGAATTACCGAAAAATACTGGTTATTAAGAACTAAAATACCAGTATCAGTTTTAACCGATCGGGTTTTCCATCCCTAAACCTCCATCCATTTGAACCTGCTCGCTGTCATCAAGCCTTATATCTCCTCTACATTTTTTATCTTCCTCTGACGATTCCATTACCAAATTGTCCATTCCGTGATGCCTCAGGTTGTATCCTAACAACTGATCTCTTTTTTCAGTAAAGCTATGCCGTAAATTTCTTTTCTCTCCATTACAATGTTATGGACAAACCATCAAGTTTCTGTTTCTTCTTTCCGAATATCTGCTTACTTCCTTTACCGCTTACCTAGCATACAGACTGAATAACGTAGGGCGTGGGCAACAGTCGTGTCTCACTCGCTTCAAACGCATTTCTAAATCTTTAAACGCGGGTATGTCTTTCTTCAACTTATCTTCTACGATAAGTTGTAGCGTTCGTACCTTTCTCTGTAATCCAGATTTATAATTCTCGAGGTTGGCTCCAACCAACTTTTCCATTTTTCTGTAATTCGTTACTACTGCATTTGGCGAGTACGACCTACCAAACCGACGGTTGTCAACAAAAAAAATTCAAAGTAAACATCTTTACGAAACATTTTTACAATGGTAGCTGAAATGAATGTTCTTGAAAGTTGGTAGGCATAACTGAGTTTGTTGAAAATTATAAACGTTTATTACAACTTACTTCTTTTCAGTGCTTCGCTGCAGTTGATGTTGCCTGTAGATAGTGAAAACGGGTCAGAGAACACCATGGCTCTCAAAAGACCCGAAACTTCAGTTATTGTTTCAGGTGTACAATTTATTGCGTCACAGAGTTCTGATCAAGATCTTACATCATGCTAAACCTCCCACACATTATCTAGCGGGTCTGTTTGCTAACAACTGGTGTATTGTTGCGTATTGTTAATTCGCCAACCAGTATTACAAAAGTTGTTGATAATTACAAAAAGTGTTATCATCTGCTGGCTACAACTGAAATGCACGAAATGTGATACAAAGACGTTTACATATCTACGGTATGCAATATCGTATTTATCTGCCGATACCGGGCAAGCGACTTTCCAAGTACCACGTCTGCCTGTACCGGAATCTACGTAATGGATGCACGAATTACGAATGAAGGTTGTAGGCGCATAGTTGAGACGTATGGAAGTTTGGGTGTGGCCGTCAGTCTTGTACGGATAGCCACATGGTATGACGACCGCTCATAATAAGCGAGAAAACCGCGTTCGAATCCCCGTCCGCCACTAATATTCATTGTTGTCATTCCATTCTGCAGCTGATGGTTGTCCTTATTAGCAATTGGGAATGCATTTTATCGATTACATATCTATTGTTCTCTTGGAAAAATAAGTGAAATGGTGGGAATAAACCATGCTAATTGCATTTTTGTTAATTACACTGAAATTACATTATACCAAGCATTTTTACCGTGTGACTTTTCATGCCTTTTCGACGGATTTGTTACAAATACATGTAGCGGGACTTTGAATTTCGCCGCGCTACACTCGTTCCCTCAGATAAAAAATATCCCGTCGCAGCGGTATGAGCGCTCGACGGCAGAGAAACTACTAAAATTGTAACTTTTTTTGTTTTCTATTCGTTTCTTAATTGTCTCTTGATAGCCGGAGCTTAAGGCAGTCGTGATCTGATGAAGACGTTAAAAAAAACTTATTAGCTAGTCTTGATCTGATTTTAATGTGTAGACATGTTGTGGAAGTTGTTAAGAAATTCGGAGGATGGAAGTAGCAAAGTAAATTAAATTGCATACAGTATCAAGATGATTTTAATTGGTATAAATTAGTGATTCCTGGACGATTGCAAGATTTCGGAGCAGACTTTTCACGCAGAATTGAAGGAGATTTTTGAAGACCTGGACGCCGCACGAAAGAAGACATGTTAACCTGGTAAAGGATGAACTCTTATCTACGCCACTTCCCCCTGTCAGTTACATTTTGTTATTCTCTGTTTCTTTTTCAATACTTTTTGTAGTGGAAATTGGTTTAACTTTTGCTCAAAAACGCCACAAGGACCACACCAACAATAGCTTTTCTGTAATACGAAGTCCGATTTGCTTTTCATTCTTTCCCTTTTTTTTTCACGGTCATTTACGATTTTAAAACCCCTTTTTTTATTCACCATTTCTTCCCACATTTTCAACCTTTTTTTCTTTTTCTTTTATTCTCTCTTTTCTTTTTTTTTATTAACCGCTACATACATTTCTCGGGTTTGCCGTCAGATCGCATTGTGTAACTCGCACAATATTGCATCGATGCAACTGCTCGACGTCATCAGGTGGTGATACACTATATGATCAAAAGTATCCGGACACCTGACTGAAAATGACTTACAAGTTCATGGCGCCCTCCATCGGTAAAGCTGGAATTCAGTATGGTGTTGGTCCACCCTTAGCCTTGATGACAGCTTTCATGCTCGCAGGCATACTTTCAATCGGATGCTGGAAGGTTTCTTGGGGAATGGCAGCCCATTCTTCACGGAGTGCTGCAATGAGGTGAGGTATCGATCTCAGTCGATGAGGCCTGGCACGAAGTCGGCGTTCGAAAACATCCCAAAGGTGTTCTATAAGATTCAGGTCAGGACTCTGTGCAGGCCAGGCCACTGCAGGGATGTTATTGTCGTGTATAGACTCCGCCACAGCTCATGGGTTATGAACAGGTGCTCGATTGCAATCGCCATCCACGAATTGCTCTCCAACAGTGGGAAGCAAGGTGGTGCTTAAAACATCAATTTAGGCCTGTGCTATGATAGTGCCATGCAAAACAATAAGGGCTGCAAGGCCCCTCCGTGAATAACTCAACCACACCATAACACCACCGCCTCCGAATTTTACTGTTGGCGCTACATACGCTGACAGATGACGTTCACCGAGCATTCGCCATACCCACACCCTGCCATCGAATCGCCACATTGTGTACCGTGATTCATCAACCCACACAACGTTTTTCCACTGTTCAATCGTCCAATGTTTACGCTTCTTACATCAAGCAAGACGTTGTTTGGCATTTACCGACGTGATGTGTGGCTTATGAGCAGCCTTTCGACCATAAAGTCCAAGTTTCCTCACCTCCTAGCTGTCATAGTGCTTGGAGTGCATCCTGATGCAGTTTGGAATTTCTGTGTGATGGTCTGGATATAAGTCTGGCTATTACTCATTACGACCCTCTTCAACTGTTGGCGGTCTCTGTCAGTCAGCAGACGAGGTCGACCTGTACGCTTTTGTGCTGTACGTGTCCCTCCACGTTTCCACTTCACTATAACATAGGAAACAGTGGAGCTAGGGATGTTTAGGAGTGTGGAATCTCGCGTACAGACGTATGACGCAAGTGACACCCAATCACCTGACCACGTTCGGACTCCTGAGTTACGCGGAGCGCCCCATTCTGTTCTCTCACGATATCTAATGACTACTGAGATCGCTGATATGGGGTACCTGGCAGTAGATGGCAGCACAATGCACCTAATACGAAAAATATATGTCTTTAGGGGTGTCCGGATACTTTGGATCACATAGTGTAGCTGCTTTCACTGCTGCAAGGCGCGAGGCACGATTCGGCGGCAATCCCGAGAAGCGTATTTGCATTTTACCATGTTTCCTGTTTCAGATATGAGTACATTAATTTTGAGTGTCAACAGAATTTCAGTATGCAGGGTGAGTCACGTAGCAACACCCCTTTTATTTCCTGAACGGTTTACTCATATCGAAACGCGGTTTTCGGAAAATGTTAAAGTGTCGAGGCCACGAGCATTTTTTTTTTTTTTAGATGGAACCATATACTTTTTATAACTGCGTTCCATAGCTCTTGAGAAGACAGTTTCAGTGATACAGCGTTTGATAATGTTGACACTGAAAACTGTCCTAACAAATTCTATAAACGTTCTAGAATTTGAGGGCACGATGATCGAAATCGGCATTAGCGTTGCAAACACTGCCAAGCAGAGCTCTCATGCTACGTTGTGTCAGAATGTCAACACATTTTCCTGTTTCAAAATGACTCTGAGAACTATAGGACTTAACATCTTAGGTCATTAGTCTCCTAGAACTTAGAACTACTTAAACCTAATTAACCTAAGGACATCACCCACATCCATGCCCGAGGCAGGATTCGAACCTGCGACCGTAGCAGTCGCGCGGTTCCGGACTAAAGTGCCTAGAACCGCTCGGCCACCACGTCCGGCCATTTTCCAGTTTACTTGTTTGCATTGCAGGCTGCTCATTTCTACTTCGAAATTCGTTGCGTGCAGTCATGTACACCAATGAGGAGAAGTTGGATATACTACTTTTATATGATGATGTAAGAGAAATACTGTAAAAGCAGTCTCTGGCCATCTATCCGGATCGCCCGCGTCCGGCGCCCCACGCAGTTGCACGAATTATTTAGACGCTAGTGCGGACAGGCTGCTTGAACGTCAAAAAGAGGACAAGAAAGAAGTCTGAACTGACAGCGGATCAAAACAAAGAGGGCCTAGCTACGACGCTAAATGAATTCGCATCGTGGTAGAGACTTACTGCCAAGGAATGTGTAATCAGCCCGTCGAGCCTCATTCAAATCCTGCATCGACAGAATTTCCATCCCTGTCATCTTTCACTACACCAGGCACTTGACGACCATGATTTCGAACGTCGTACAGAATTTTGACAGTTTGCCCTTCAACAACTGAGAGACGACCCAAGGATTTTTCTTTTCTTTTTTTTACAAACGTTTTCTCTTTATCCATGAGCCAATGTTTACCAACTACGCTAATGTAAATTTTCATACATGCACTACTGGGCACGCGAAAATCCACGCTGGCTTCGTCAACATCAACATCAACGTCCGTGGAGCGTAAACGTTCGGTGCGGCATCATACGAAATTATACTGCGGGACCTTACTTCATCTCAGGCGTCCTAAATGGACATTCAAAAGGACACTTTCTGAGAACATTCTGCAAGGTTCTTCTTGAAGAGGTACCACTGGATATTCGACAGTGCATGTGGCTTCAACACGACGGTTGTCCAGATCACTCGTCTCGCGTTGCAACGCAAATACTGAATGAGAACTTTCGTGGACGTTGGACAGGACAAATTTCTATTGCCAAATGGCCTGCGAGGTTCCCCTTTTCGACTCCTCTTAGTTTCTGTCTTCGGGAGCAATCAAAAATGTAGTCTGTGACGAAGCACCAACTACGCAAGATGATACGTGTCGTTGAATCGCCAGTGCACGCCCTACCATATCATCCACTGTAATTACATCTGTTCATCATCCTTTGGAACACGTTCTTAAATAAACGATAAAGCCATTTTTGTGAAAAATAAATTTATGTTATGCGATTTGAGTGATTACGAATACACTGTTAGTATTACGGTATATTGATAATTTTTACTTATGGACCGTCTGACAGCAACTGAATGAAACACGATTTTAGTGCCATACACGTTTCGCCTTTATTTTCTGCAAGGCATCGTCAGTGGCCTGGAATATGTACGTATGTTAGTTATTTAATTTACATTTTTGTCACTGTGCCTATAGGTTATAAACAGTTCTGGTGGTTGGTATTTCCTATTAAATGTTTTTGACAGTCAGCAAAAACCAAAACATTGCATTGAAACAAGCGTTCAGTTCATAGTGCTGTGGAATGTGGGAAAAAAACCGCAAATTGGAATTCATAAGAAGAAGAACAACACCAAAAATGCAACAGGAGCGTCATATGTAAGAAATTGTCCACGCAACCTGTAAGTACAGTTCAAAACATTACTATTTAATAGGAAATACCAACCACCAGAACTGTTTATAACCTATAGGCACAGTGACAAAAATGTAAATTAAATAGCTAACATTTGTACGAGGGCAGTTCAATAAGTAATGCAACACATCTTTTTTCTCGGCCAATTTTGGTTGAAAAAACCGGAAAGTTCTTGTGGAATATTTTCAAACATTCCCGCTTCGTCTCGTATAGTTTCATTGACTTCCGACAGGTGGCAGCGCTGTACGGAGCTGTTAAAATGGCGTCTGTAACGGATGTGCGTTGCAAACAACGGGCAGTGATCGAGTTTCTTCTGACGGAAAACCAGGGCATCTCAGATATTCATAGGCGCTTGCAGAATGTCTACGGTGATCTGGCAGTGGACAAAAGCACGGTGAGTCGTTGGGCAAAGCGTGTGTCATCATCGCCGCAAGGTCAAGCAAGACTGTCTGATCTCCCGCGTGCGGGCCGGCCGTGCACAGCTGTGACTCCTGCAATGGCGGAGCGTGCGAACACACTCGTTCGAGATGATCGACGGATCACCATCAAACAACTCAGTGCTCAACTTGACATCTCTGTTGGTAGTGCTGTTACAATTGTTCACCAGTTGGGATATTCAAAGGTTTGTTCCCGCTGGGTTCCTCGTTGTCTAACCGAACACCATAAAGAGCAAAGGAGAAGCATCTGTGCGGAATTGCTTGCTCCTCATGTGGCTGAGGGTGACAATTTCTTGTCAAAGATTGTTACAGGCGTTGAAACATGGGTTCATCACTTCGAACCTGAAACAAAACGGCAATCAATGGAGTGGCGCCACACCCACTCCCCTACCAAGAAAAAGTTTAAAGCCATACCCTCAGCCGGTAAAGTCATGGTTACAGTCTTCTGGGACGCTGAAGGGGTTATTCTGTTCGATGTCCTTCCCCATGGTCAAACGATCAACTCTGAAGTGTATTGTGCTACTCTTCAGAAATTGAAGAAACGACTTCAGCGTGTTCGTAGGCACAAAAATCTGAACGAACTTCTCCTTCTTCATGACAACGCAAGACCTCACACAAGTCTTCGCACCCGAGAGGAGCTCACAACACTTTAGTGGACTGTTCTTCCTCATGCATCCTACAGCCCCGATCTCGCACCGTCGGATTTCCATATGTTTGGCCCAATGAAGGACGCAATCCGTGGGAGGCACTACGCGGATGATGAAGAAGTTATTGATGCAGTACGACGTTGGCTCCGACATCGACCAGTGGAATGGTACCGTGCAGGCATACAGGCCCTCATTTCAAGGTGGCGTAAGGCCGTAGCATTGAATGGAGATTACGTTGAAAAATAGTGTTGTGTAGCTAAAAGATTGGGGAATAACCTGGTGTATTTCAATGCTGAATAAAACAACCCTTGTTTCAGAAAAAAATGTGTTGCATTACTTATTGAACTGCCCTCGTACATATTCCAGGCCACTGATGATGCCTTGCAGAAAATAAAGGCGAAACGCGTATGGCACGAAAATTGTGTTTTATTCAGTTGCTGTCAGACGGTCCATAAGTAAAAATTATCAATATACCGTAATATTACACGCAACTGAGGAAGGCAGGACTACAAAAGTTGAAGATGTCACTATTAGTAAATTATTTATTTCATTTACATGTGTACGAGACTGCATTGCAGTGTCAAATAAGTCGACAGCGTGTATTGCGCGTAACTGGTAACAATATCATTAGGTTCTTACGTTCCACATGAAACGACATTTCGTTAAGAAGAATATTTATTTTGCCGTGTACAAGTAGTCACCAAAGTATTTTTGATAAAATGCACAGTTCAGTGAATGTATCTCATATGATATAATTTAGAGCACTGTAGGTAGAGACAGTTGTCCGACAGCATGTATTTCACTTCTAAGCATACAGCCGCATACAGGAAAAAATAGATCAGATCTTTCTTCTAACATTTAGATATTTCAGACAGTAGTTGCTTTTTGTAGCATATAAGACCTCAATATTTTTGGAGGATGTACAAATGTGAAATAGTTTTCCCAATCCCTTTGTGATACGCTAGGTTCCTGGCTATATCATATTTCCGTATATAACATTCGTAGGTGAACCTGAATCTAGATCACAAGTTGGTTCAAGGGGAAATAAAGCTTTATTCTCGTAATGCGGTGCTATCTTACGGATACAACTACGCAGCCTGGCCCGAGACGCCTGCTTGGCGGTGTTTGCACCGAAAATGCCGTTTCCGGCCACCGCACTCTTACAATCTAGGGCATTTCTCGAATTTTTACTAAAGGTTTCAACGGCAACATTACCAAAGGCTACAGCACTGTAATTTTGTCTTCTCAAGAGCTATCGAATGCAGCTATAAAGAGTATACGGTTCCATTTAAAAAACATACTTGCGTCAATATCTCCGTTGACAACAGCGCTAAAAACATAAACCAAACAAAAACATATGTGCCCCTCTACGCTCTAACACTTGCGGAGAATCGCGTTTCGATGTGTGTTACCATTCACGAAATAAAAGGGGTGTTACGTGTAATACGGTAGCCCAAATAAACACTTTGTTTACATTGTTAATCTGGTTTCCTTTTCTGAATTACAGTAATTACTATGTAATTAGATGTTGTTATGTTAGCCACAATACTTTAGCGACAGTATGATAAACAGAGTTGTTACAGGTTTCAAACATAATACACTGAAGAACCAGAGAAACTGGTAAACTTGCGTAATATCGTGTAGGACCCCCGCAGTATCCTGCAGGGATGTCCATAAATCCGTAAGAGTATGAGGGGGTGGAGATCTCTTCTGAATAGCACGTTGCAAGGCATCCCAGGTAGGCTCAATAATGTTCATGTCTGCGTAGTTTGGTGGCCATTGGAAGTGTTTAAACTCAGAATAGAGTTCCTGGAGGCACTCCGTACCAACTCTGGACGTGTGGGGTGTCGTATTGTCCTGCTGGAATTGCTCAAGTCCGTCGGAATGCACAATGGACATGAATGGGTGCAGTTGATCAGACAGGGTGCTTACGTACGCGTCACCTGCCAGAGTCGTATGTAGACATATCAGGTGTCCCATATCACTCCAACTACACACGCCCCACACCATTACAGAGCCTCCACCAGCTTGAACAGTCCTCTGCTGACATGCAGGGTCCGTGGAGTCTTGAGTTTGTCTCCATACCCGTGCAAGTCTATCCTCTCGATACAATCTGAAACGAGACTCGTTCGATCTGGCAACATGTTTCCAGTCGTCAACAGTCGAATGTCGGTGTTGACAGGCCCAGGCGAGACGTAAAGCTTTGTGTCGTGCAGTCATCAAGAGTATACGAGTGGGCCTTCGGCTCCGAAAGCCCATATCGATGATGTTTCGTTGAATGGTTCGCACGCTGACATTTGTTGATGGCCCAGCATTGAAATCTGCAGCAATTTGCGGAAGGATTGCACTTCTGTCACGTTGAACGATTCTCTTCAGTCGTCGTTGGTCTCGTTCCTGCAGAATATTTTTCCGGGCGCAGTGATGTCGGAGATTTGATGTTTTACCGCATTCCTGATATTCACAGTACACCCGTGAAATGGTCCTATGGGAAAATCACCACTTCATCGCTACCTCGGAGATGCTGTGTCCCATTGCAGGTGCGCCGATTATAACAACACGTTCAAATTCACTTAAATCTTGAGAATCTGCCATTGTAGCAGCAGTAACCGATCTAACTACTGCGCCGGACACTTGTCGTCTAATTCTTTATAGGCGTTGCCGACCGCAGCGCCGTATTCTGCATCTTTACACGTCTCTGTATTGTAGTTCGCGTGCCTATACCAGTTTCTTTCGCGTCATTACAGTATATTTATTATCTCTTTTGTTACTCGATTGTTCGTAAATGAAAAGTTCCAATTGCAACTAAATGAATCGACAATACGTGTTCCTTCCAATGGATGGAAGTAATATTAGCGAGTATTTGGACATGAAGTTGTTGAAAATTACAGTAAAGAGCTCAAAAGGCGAAATTACAGTTATGAGTCCTACGTAACTACATAACAGTTAATCGTGCAATCCAAATTAGCTTCGAAATCGTGTGAAAAATGAGCTGTTAGCTTCATACTGTTTCCTAAGAATCTCAATAATTCTAAGGGAATCCCACGTAATCATGGTTGGTTCGCCGGACTTTGCTGCCCACCCCGCAACCCCCCCCCCCTCCCCCACCCCCACCCCTCCTTCCGGCCAGACCGCTCCTTACATTTTCACACACAGTCAACCTTTTTCTCAATGTCATTCATACATGGCGTCTTATTTTCACTTATCACACTTACCCATCCGTCTTTTTGGCTTGAATACGTATTTAAGACCAGAGCCAGGTAAGGGGCACCAGTCACTGAAACAGAATTGAAACGTGTGCAGTGTAACACATTTTGATTTATAACATCAAAATCAATTATTCAACCAAAATTATTTATGTCACTCTCAGAGCATATAACTAAAATCTTTCTCGTTCCCTGAGCAGGGGTGAGCATGCGGCGCGAGATCTTGTGATACATCTTATTTTGATTTAGCCACAAAGTATACATGGTGATATTTCGCACCATGTACAAATTCTAAGAACTGATCGATGAGAGGATACGGAGCAAGAAAGGTCTAATGAACTTATGTCCGTAAATGCATGGTTTCCATGCTAGGGGCCATTTAATCACTCATACGTTGTTTCTTCTGCCAGTACCGCGAAAGACAAAGGTCCCGAGTTCGAGTCTCGGTCCGGCACACAGTTTTAATCTGCCAGGAAGTTTCGTATCAGCGGACACTCCACCGCAGAGTGAAAAGCTCATTCTGGAAACATCCTCCAGGCTGTGGCTAAGCCATGTTTCCGCAATATCCTTTCTTTCAGGAGTGCTAGTTCTGCGAGGTTCGCAGGAGAGCTTCTGTAAAGTTCGGAAGGTAGGAGACGAGGCACTGGCAGAAGTAAAGCTGAGAGGATGGGGCGTGAGTCCTGCTTGGGTAGCTCAGATGGTAGAGCACTGGCCCGCGAAAGGCAAAGGTCCCGAGTTTGAGTCTCGGTCCGGCACACAGTTTTAATCTGCCAGGAAGTTTAATATCAGCGCACCCTCCGCTGCAGAGTGAAAATCTCATTCTGGTATTCAATTAATAGTTTCGTCCGATTGTCAAGTATGACCTCTACTCATATTATTTTGCAGGAACTATCTAATTCAACTTCACTACATGGTAAACTACTTCTGACAGCAATAAATACTCCCCCACCAACTGTATTTATTCTATCCTTTCTGAGCACTGTTAGGTCGTTTGAAAAAATTTCAGCTGAACTTATTTTCGCCTTTGCCAGCTTTCTGTACCTACGGTATAACTGTTTGAGATTCAGTGCTTTCTATTTCTGTCAAACAAATCGTTATATTTTATTAATTGGAGGTGCCAATGATGTGTACAGGAATGAGTTACTGAATGCTGTGCACAACTTAAGGAAATTTCTGGACGGTACTAAGAGGCAGAACTTGATTGTCACTAGCATTCCTTGTAGACATGACGTTATCCCCAATTCGTGTGTAAACGCTGAAATTAGGGAAGCCAACTCACAATTTCAGGAAATATGCAAAATGTATCCAAATGCAAACTTTCTTTGTACAGATTTTCTTACGAGAGACTACTTCACGAAACATGGGATGCATCTGAACAAAAAGGGCAAGAAACTTTTGTGTGGGAAAATGAGTGAAATGTTAGAGAGACTGAACAAACATAGTGACAGCATGTCATTACCATTAGCTCCAACAGTTTTAAAGCAAGCACCAGCAGAAATATTTCCACAAAAAATGCTAAAAGCATCAGAAACAATCACAGCAACAACAACAACAAAAGCAGCAACAGCAGCTACATCAACAGCAGAGCCACCTCTGGTACCAGCAGCGGCAACAGAATCAATGGTAGCTGGACCAACTCCACCAAAAGTAGTAAAAACATCAAGAACAGTTACACTAACAACAACAAATGCAATAACAGCTCCATCAACTACAGAGCCAGCCCTAATACCAGCAGGAAAATCAACAGCAAAAGAAACAGAACCATCATCAGCAACAGCAGAACCATCCACAATAGCAGCAGAATCAACTCCAATTAGCAGAACCAATACTGTCAACTAAAAAAACTTCAGACAGCAGACGGAAGCCAGTGCCTCCATTCCATCTAAATGATTTTTAGTGGAAACCAGAAAGAGGAGGAAGCCCACAAGAGAAACAGAGATATGACCTTATTTAAGTCGGTAAAGCAGAGAAATCTACCAGGTATTTACAACTTTAAAATAGTCCACCAGAATGTACAGGGCTTGAGCAGGAAATATGAACAATTAGACACGTTTGTAAATGAAACCATGCCTGATGTCCTTGGTATTAGTGAACACTGGCTATCTGATGCCAAATTAGAACTTTTTAAACCTCTAAACATGGTACTAGCTAATAAGTTTTGCAGATCTACTATCAGAGGTGGGTGGGTGTCAATGTATGTAAAAAACACATTTGATTTTAATTCTGTAAATGTAAGTAAATATTCATTAGAAGGAACAATTGAATTTTGTACAGCTCGTATAAAGGTACCAAATGATGAAATTTATGTTATATGTTTATACAGACCGCCAGGTGGAAACTTCGAAGTTTTCTTAACAAAGTTTTGTGACATGATAGAGAATGTTTCATATCACACCTGAACAAGTTAGTAATTATAGGAGACTTCAACATAAATGTATTAGCAGATAAGTTACACACTAGACAATTCAAGAATACTCTGCTTGCATATAATGTAAGATACCTGATAAACAGTGCAACCAGGGAGACTGAAACATACCAGTCTGCAATAGATAACATAATCACTGGTATTCGTCTTTACGATCTTACATCTTCTGTTATTATAAGTGCTTTGTCAGACCACCATGCAGTAGAACTAAGTGTGCACATAAAAAAGGTTCCTACACACAGATGCTATAGATATATTAGGATGAATACAGACCAAAATATAACTCATTTGAATAATATGCTAAGGAATGTGGATTGGAACAGTGTTCTAACGACATTTCATAGTTATGGCAAATTCTCAAGTGAACTAATCTACATTCTTAACCAAGCCTGCCCATTAATAAAAAAGAGAATCCAGTCACATTGCTGTAACCCAAAACTGGATATCAAGTTCAGTCGCTGAAGCTAGAGAAAAACTAAGATGGTATGAGTATGCTATGTTAAATGACTTGAGCAATAAAAAATTAGAAGAAGAGTTCAAAAAGTATCAGGAATACTATGTAGACCTTCTAATTTCGGAAAAACAGAAACATTTTGAAAGTGTCATTCAGAGCTCACATAATATCTCCAAAACATCATGGTCACTAGTAAATAGAGAAATATGTAAATCTGAGAAACATACAACTGAAAATCACTTGCTGATAAACGCCATGATAGAAACTGATCAGAATAAGATAGCAGATCCATTTAACAATTACTTTGCTTCTGTTGGCTCCAGCATACACAATCAGCTTAAAAATCATAAATACAAATTCAGAGGGACATCAGTGTCAGGAAGTATACTTTTGATGCCAACAAGTAAAGAAGAAATGATTAAATAGTGAGTTGCTTAAAGAATTCCCATGCAGCAGGATATGATGGTCTTAGTCTGGACACTCTTAAGAAATGTATACATAAAACTGCATCACCTTTATCAACAGTTATCAACTCTCATAAGGAAGACAGTCTATTTCCAGATGAGTTGAAAATTCCTCGAGTTGTGCCTCTTTTTAAAAAAGGAAACAGGAATCTAGTAGAAAACTTTCGACCCATTTCTGTTCTTCCAATAATATCCAAAATCTTTGAGAAAGTAATATACATAAGAATCTGGAACTTCCTGGTATGCAAAAAAGTGATTTCTAAGGGGCAGTATGGGTTTGTCAAGGGGTCGTCCACCATTACAGCAGCATCCAACTTAATCGAAGACGTCACTCAAGCAATAGATAATAAAGAACACGTATGTGGCACCTTACTGGGCTTACAAAAAGCATTTGACTGTGTTGATACGACCATATTGCTGGACAAACTGTGGAACTATGGCATTTGAGGCTCAGCCCATAATCTGAAGAGGTCCTGCTTGACAAATAGGAAGCAGTTTGTGTCTATTAGCACTACAGAGGAAGCATACAAATCAAACACCACTGAGATAAATTCTGGTATTCCACAGGGGTCAATATTAGGACCACTTCTTTTTATTATTTATGTTAATGATATTCAGTCCATAACAAACCATGCAACAAATATCTTATATGCAGATGATACCACATTAATATGCTGCAATCCAAGCTATTCGCAGCTCGAAGTGGAATCCAATACTACAGCAGGCTTAATTCTGCAGTATTTTAATGAAAACAAACTAAAATTAAGCACAAATAAATCTGTCTATATTGAATTTGATCTTGGGAGGCAAAAAACTCATGAAAACCAAATCTTAATGGGTGACAAATACATTAAAAAACTATACTCGACTGTATTTCTTGGCCTGACACTTGATGTGGAGTTAAACTGGTCTGATCATGTGAATGATATTTGCAAAAAGCTATGTACTACCATAAGAAAACTGACACCTTTTTGTAACATCACCACTCTGAGGCAAATATATTTTGCACTATTTGGATGTAAGCTATGGGATAGAGGTATGGGCAGCAGTAAAGGTGTATTTATCTTACAAAAGAAGGCACTTAGTATTATGGGAAAGAAATGTGCCAGGGAGTCCACTAACTGTTCATAACCTATATGTGCTGAAGATAATCATTATGGCAGTAAACAGTAACAAAACACTTAATAAAGAAATACACGATTACAACACTAGAGGTAGAGAGAGACCCCACATCATCTCTCATAGAACAACACTTTATGAGTAAAGCCCTCACTATGCAGGCATAAAACTAATGAATTGCTTCCATCCTAATATCTCCAAATTGCCCATTACAAAACTAAAAACGGAATTAAAATCATGGCTCCTAAACAATCCTGTATATTCAATAGATGAGTTTCTAGATTTAGTGCACTCGTATGTTGGAAGACCATCTATTTAAAAATATATGTAATCTCAGATCTTAGACTGTGTCACAAACTGTAAATATTTGAATGTCAGATATGACTACTGTGTCACAAATTGTAGATTCCTTAATCTAAGTATGGCAATAACAATTTTTTTCATGTATAGTCCCTTATATGTAACTCTGTTCTCTCAACTAAATTTAGAAAAAGTTGTGTAGATAAAAGTGCCAGCCAACAATATGTAACCCTAGTAAGTGAGGCTCTGACTCATCCAGAAGACTGGAACAAAAAAAAACTTTTTTTTGTAATCAGTTGATGTTGGAACAAAATAAATAAATAAATCTTTGCCAACATAAAAGAGACTCTACATAATGCAAATATATGACTTATCACAAGAGTTTTGTTTAAGCACTGATGTATCTTTGCAGGATCTGGGGAATGCCTATTCCAAATCACTGAGACAGATGGACAACAAAAACCCAAGATTATTCTTTTTGCGAGTAGAATGTGAGCGATCATATTCAGTAAGAGAGCTTGAGGCTCGCCCCATAGTCTGGGCTTTTAAGAAATTTGGATATTATTTGTGGGGAAAACAAACCAAAGTTTACTGTGACCACCAAGTGCTTTCTTTTCTCTTGACATGAAAACTGCTGTCCAGAAAATAGCTAGATGGTGTTTTACTTGCCAGAATTTAGTTTTAAGGTAGTATACGTCGAAGGTACACAAAACATAATTGCTGACACCTTTTCGAGGCTACCCCAAGGGTTAAATAAATTTTTAAAACTCACCAAACAAAACTCTGAACTCCGCATCCCACTTATCCAAGACAAAACATAAC
Organism: Schistocerca cancellata; assembly: GCF_023864275.1. NCBI lineage: Eukaryota > Metazoa > Arthropoda > Insecta > Orthoptera > Acrididae > Schistocerca > Schistocerca cancellata. The sequence continues at coordinate 178,647,101 of NC_064632.1, forward strand.
AACTCCATCACGTAAAAATTTGCAATAGTCTGGAGCAGTTGCAATATCCACGCTGGAAAATGGTAAGACTCAAACTACGTGAAGAAGATGAGGACAATAACTTTAAAATTTTGTGCTATTTATAAAGGAGCACTCTTTCACTGAAGTACACCTATTTTTACCTACAAAGTTTGTAAATGAATTCATTCTTTACACTCAGAATGTATGGGATCATTAGCCTATGGTGTTTTTCAATGCACTGATAAGATAAACATGTACTGCTACTTACTCAACAAGCGGCGCCGAATTCTCTGCGTAATTCGAAAATGTACTACATGTCAGAAGACCAAACACTCCAACAAATCAAAATTAACTGAACTACATCCAACAGTTCCCACAACACTTTTAAAATTAGTATCATAGGATGCTGCCGGTTCTTATACAAAAGCAAAAGATTGTCTTAAGCGTGAAATTGACTAATATGATGTTTTTTCCGAGTGTGTTAAGTTGTATGCAGTGAAGCCATTGACCTCAGGTTCTGTTATTAAAAAAAATCACAGATGGCTATCTCCCGAGAGTAGGGAAGCCGCAGATACAGTTTAACTGGTAATGCATCGTACTTTACAGGTAACAGATGGGAGGAATTCACGACTGCTAATAAAATAAAACACATACTCGCATCACGATTTCATACCAAAGCAAACCCCATAACAAGGGTGTTTAAGAAATCTAATAGATTTATACGCTACTACACACTAAAGAAATATATAAAATGGCTCGAATTCGTCTCACCATTTCAGCAAATAATTAATAACTTAGCACATAATTCGACAGGTTTTATACCAGCTGAGTTAATGTTTAAAAATGAGAAATGGACGAGTGGGAAAGACCACTGCCTAAAGTACCTAAGGGAGATATGTCATTTGAATAAAAAATATGCCAAGCCTTGAGAAATCCCAGAGAAAAGCCGGAGTATAAAGACAAAAATCTTCCAACAAAAGACTATGATGTACTGTTCAATTCCATATTGGACAAGAAGTAGTGTTGTGAATGAATCCAAAGCCTTCCAAAGACGGAAAACTTAACCGCAAATGGCAACTTTTATACACTGGCCCAGTTGCAATTACACTAATCCCTCATCCAGGATCATGTAGACTGTTGTTGTTGTGGTCTTCAGTCCTGAGACAGGTTCGATGCAGCTCTCCATGCTACTCTATCCTGTGCAAGCTTCTTCATCTCCCAGTACCTACTGCAGCCTACATCCTTCTGAATCTGCTTAGTGTATTCATCTCTTGGTCTCCCTCTACGATTTTTACCCTCCACGCTGCCCTCCAATACTAAATTGTGATCCCTCGATGTCTCAGAACATGTCCTACCAACCGATCCCTTCTTCTAATCAAGTTGTGCCACAAGCTCCTCTTCTCCCCAATTCTATTCAATACCTCCTCATTAGTTATGTGATCTACCCATCTAATCTTCAGCATTCTTCTGTAGCCACGCATTTCGAAAGCTTCTATTCTCTTCTTGTCTAAGCTATTTATGGTCCACGTTTCACTTCCATACATGGCTACACTCCATACAAATACTTTCAGAAACGACTTCCTGACATTTAAATCTATACTCGACGTTAACAAATTTTTCTTCTTCAGAAATGCTTTCCTTGCCATTGCCAGTCTACATTTTATATCCTCTCTACTTCGACCATCATCAGTTATTTTGCTCCCCAAATAGCAAAACTCCTTTACTACTTTAAGTGTCTCATTTCCTAATGTAATTCCCTCAGCATCACCCGACTTAATTCGACTACATTCCATTATCCTCGTTTTGCTTTTGTTGATGTTCATCTTATACCCTCCTTTCAAGACACTGTCCATTCTGTTCAACTGCTCTTCCAAGTCATTTGCTGTCTCTGACAGAATTACAATGCCATCGGCGAACCTCAAAGTTTTTATTTCTTCTCCATGGATTTTAATACCTACTCCGAACTTTTCTTTTGTTTCCTTTATTGCTTGCTCAATATACAGATTGAATAACATCGGGGATAGGCTACAACCCTGTCTCATTCCCTTCCCAACCACTGCTTCCCTTTCATACCCCTCGACTCTTATAACTGTCATCTGGTTTCTGTACAAATTCTAAATAGCCTTTCGCTCTCTGTATTTTACCCCTGCCACCTTCAGAATTTGAAAGAGAGTATTCCAGTCAACATTGTCAAAGGCTTTCTCTAAGTCTACAAATGCTAGAAACGTAGGTTTGCCTCTCCTTAATCTTTCTTCTAAGATAAGTCGTAGGGTCAGTATTGCCTCACGTGTTCCAACATTTCTACGGAATCCAAACTGATCTTCCCCGAGGTCGGCTTCTATCAGTTTTCCATTCGTCTGTAAAGAATACGCGGTAGTATTTTGCAGCTGTGACTTATTAAACTGATAGTTTGGTAATTTTCACATCTGTCAACACCTGCTTTCTTTGGGATTGGGATTATTATATTCTTCTTGAAGTCTGAGGGTATTTCGCCTGTCTCATACATATTGCTCACCAGATGGCAGAGTTTTGTCAGGACTGACTCTCCCAAGGCCGTTAGTAGTTCTAATGGAATGTTGTCTACTCCCAGGGCCTTGTTTTGACTCAGGTCTTTCAGTGCTCTGTCAAACTCTTCACGCAATATCATATCTCCCATTTCATCTTCATCTACATCCTCTCCCATTTCCATGATGTTGTCCTCAAGTACATCGCCCTTGTATAGACCCTCTATATACTCCTTCCACCTTTCTTCTTTCCCTTCTTTGCTTAGAACTGGCTTTCCATCAAAGCTCTTGATATTTGTGCAAGTGGTTCTCCTTTCTCCAAGGGTCTCTTTAATTTTCCTGTAGCAAGTATCTATCCTACCCCTAGTGAGATAAGCCTCTACATCCTTACATTTGTCCTGTAGCCATCCCTGCTTAGCCATTTTGCACTTCCTGTCTATATCATTTTTGAGACGTTTGTATTCCTTTTTGCCTGCTTCATTTACAGCATTTTTATATTTTCTCCTTTCATCAATTAAATTCAATATTTCTTCTGTTACCCAAGGGTTTGTACTAGCCCTCGTCTTTTTACCTACTTGATCCTCTGCTGCCTTCACTATTTCATCCCTCAAAGGTACCCATTCTTCTTCTACTGTATTTCTTTCCCCAATTCCTGTCAGTTGTTCCATTATGCTCTCCCTGAAACTCTGTACAACTTCTGGTTCTTTCAGTTTATCCAGGTCCCATCTCCTTAAATTCCCACCTTTTTGCAGTTTCTTCAGTTTTAATTTACAGGTCATAACCATTAGATTGTGGTCAGAGTCCACATCTGCCCCTGGAAATGTCTTACAATTTAAAACCTGGTTCCTAAATCTCTGTCTTACCATTATATAATCTATTTGATACCTTTTAGCATCTCCAGGGTTCTTCCATGTGTACAACCTTCTTTCATGATTCTTAAACCAAGCGTTAGCTACGATTAAGTTATGCTCTGCGCAAAATTCTACCAGGCGGCTTCCCCTTTCATTTCTTAGCCCCAATCCGTATTCACCTACTATGTTTGCTTGTCTTCCTTTTCCTACTCTTGAATTCCAGTCACCCATGACTATTAAATTTTCAGACTAGCTCACGGTATAAATGAGAAGTACAAGGGCCATTATCCACACAATGATCTAAAGGACAAAAGATTAAACCGACTCATGAAGTTATTGTGCTAAGTTATTGTGCTCAAGTGCAGTGAAAATATTTCACTATGAACTATGAAAGATGTTCACTTGGTTTTGGGATAAGTTTCTCTATTGTTATTTATATTTGTGTAAACAGAAATACGGTAAGCCATTAGTTATTTAAAATTTTGTTTCAGGACAAGGCTGATGTGAAATACGTAATAAGCTGAATTTTATCACCGTAATGAGAATTCACTACTAAAATATATACACCTTCAACCACAAACTGATAAATGTGGTATGGAAAAATATTTGATGTAGCATTGTGAGAGACGCAACTTGTAAATGCAGTATGTCACAGGACGGTGTTCTCGGCGCATGCGTGTAGGCAAAACGAGTCCAACACACTGCTTAACGCGCGAGACAGCTAACATTAGTATCTGTACACCAAGGAAAATATACCCGAAAGTTTATGAATATAAACTGATTACTGAAATAAATACTAAGGTCTATAGGCGTATTGTAGTAATAAAATTAATATAAGGAAACAGAACTGAGATAAGGAAATATTTACATGGAAGAAAGAAAAATGAACTACATATATACAGTATAATAGTACACAGGAGCTATATCCCGCAGTGAAAAGCATAAATTAAGTACACTAAATTGCAATTATTACAGCGACTTTTAAGCAAATGACCTTAATAAATTTCTATGGCGCAACAATATTAAAATTTTATCTATAGTGCTGCAAACACTAGGCAAATAGTTTGTTACAAAACTCAAAGAAGTGTTCACAGACTAATGCTGCCTTTACTGCATCATATCTCAAAGCTACCCAATCGTCTTTTATTGTGTTCCTTTCTCCTGTTTCACTCAATATCTGTCTAATGCCCCCTTTGACACCTTCGGCAACTTCTGTTTCTTTCAATTTATCCAAATCTCACCTTCTTAGTTTTCTACATTTTTGCAATTTCTTCAGTTTTAATATGCAATAATTGTGTGTAGAGTCCACATCCATTTCTCGAAATGTTTTGCAGCTTAAAATCTTGTTTCGAAATATCTGTCTTACGATTATATAATCTATCTGAAACCTTACGATGTTTACAGTTCTCTTCCACAGACACAACTTCTCTCACGATTCTTGAACCAATTTTAGCAATGATGTGCAAAATTCTGTCATGCTGCTTCCCCTTAGGCCTACATTTCTTTCCCACAGTCGACGTTCTTTTACCATTTTTCCTTCTCTTCATTTTCCTGCTGTCGAATTCCTGTGCTTCACCACAATTAAATTTTCGTTATGGCTCGAAGTTTTTCAAATTCTAACTAGAAGTGACGGAGTTTCTGAACAGATTCCCATCAACTGAGTGACATTGTGTTCGAACTTGTTTAATTATTCAACAAAATTGACTTTAATTTGTAACAGGTCATGTACTTCTGCTGACAACTGTGACATAGTCGGAACTACCCTCTGGAAAGCATTTCAGAATGGTCTGCAAAGCTTGAGGGTAGATGTTGACACTACTCTGTGTGGACAGCTACAGGCAAAGTCCAAAGGATTCATACCTTTAACAGCAGCCCAACTAATTAAATAAATTTAATCCACTTTTTTGCGGGACTTAAGTCCTTAGCAAGCACTTCCTAAGGAATCTCTAACATGTGTCATGACGAAGGTTAGAGTACCGCGCTATTACTATGAGTGCCTGATAAGGGCGACGGATTAGTTTCTCTTCACGTGGTCTTTTGAACAAACATGTATTCTAGTTCCCCACAATTCGCCGATCCACGCAAGGCTATGTAGTTGTAGATTACTGAAAAACCCAACTGCATCTTGAGCGCGAGCATTTGTCTTATTATTCTGCTCTAGTGGCGGATCAATCTCGTGGCAGTCATAGTGATGCATTCACTGTGACACTCCATAACTAGTTTTAAAGACATGACACGCAATTTCAGTTGTATTGGATTTTATTGATGTAATTATCGCAGTTACATAACGAACGTAATGAGAGTAAGGTCATCGCTATCACTTGTGTGTCCAACTTCGTCACTTCATGGGCACCTTATCACTACGACAGAAGACTATGTTTTCATTACGCTGATAAAGACTTGTTTGCAATATGCCAATGAACTTATCCGAAATTGCAAAACTAAGAGAATTGGTCAGTTACGAAGATGCTTCGTCTCGACAAACGGAAAGTATCTAACTTGGTTATTTCAGACTCATAAGCACATAAGAACGAACAATGGAAACTGTGAAGTGTGGGTAATAACCAGTTGTCTATCATTGCGAAACATTCACACGTATTTTATGTATTTCCCTTTATACCACACAGTTAAATGTGTAACAAACTGCCTCAATTATAGTTCCCGGCAAACTATAAATTATTGATTGAAGACCACGAGCAAATTCCCACTTTGTTGTGGTATGACTGTAATCACGTCTATCACTGCTGACAAATGTGATCTGTGATTTTGCAATGAAAACACAATCAGAGATACTGTACTCGATGCGACATCTATGAACTGAAAGTCGAAGTATCAGCGTGGTCAGAGACTCGCTCTAACTGCAAATGGGTGTACCAGTTGAATGAGTTTTGCTAGTTGGCGAACCTATTTCCCAGGTCCTTGTATATGACGTCACAATCTAAACATTGCTCAGCTGTAGGAAGGTGTAGTGCTGTCGGAAGAGTGGTTGACGTTGGATTCACACTAGATTTCTTCGGGAAACTGAGTGTGTCTCCACAAATTTCACCACGGCGACCCGTTAGCAAGCCTGGCCTCGAGCGGAGAGTCGGACGACGGTGGACTTGCTCCGCCACCGCGAAAGAAATCGCGTACTTTGGACGCTACAATGCAGCAAGCAGCTAATGGCTGTGCGCAACGCAATGGAGTGTCCGAAGACCATTCCGATACTTTCAATCAACAAAACGGTGCCGAGATCTCGCCCGATGACAACGCTGTTAATGGAGGACCAAATGAGGAAATTACTCCGAAGATAATGGACAAGACCACTCAGGACATTGTGCGACTTATTGGGCAGCATTTGAAAACAATCGGGCTTGAGTATGTTTCACTCGAATTTATTTATTTAGGCGTTTCTTAATTACTGTGGTTATAGTAACAGTTTAGAAATATGTTTATATAAGAAGGAGTTGGTAGTGGACAATCTTCATTACTCATGTTTATTAGCTGACCTATAAGTGACCTTATTTAGGCAAGGTGTACGATGCATTCAACACAGCTGTTCGCCCAAGGTTTAGCTGTCAGCCTGCCTTTGTGTTGTCATCACACGACTGGTTGACCCACCCTTACGTTTGTTTACTGTGTTAATGTTTTTCACTGTTAGCAAGAAAGCCATTAACTGACTAGTGCATGAACTACATCAAGAAGAAAGAAAAAAAATAGTATTACTAAATGTTGTAAACAGACAATTAGCCTCCAGTGTTAGCGAAAGATAACATAATCATCGATTTTTTTTTTTTTTTTTTTGTTTGACCAAATCTGATGATACTTTGCGAAGTATTCCGTTGCATTTTGCTCGTTTTGCGCAAATAAGTTCAACGGACTGTTTATAATGTGGTGAAAAAAAAAATTCCATGCAATGACGTTGCAGACGCTTATCCAAGATTGAGAATTTTTTTACAAATGTAGCTTTTACAAATCAATCGTTTCTAAATAACAGCGTAATAACTAGTTTGAAAGGTTATGAAAAGTATGATATTGTGAATTTGACACGAAAACGGCATAAATTTCGTAGGCTGTGACGGACGAGACTGGACGGAATGCAGAATTACGTCCATGGAAGACAGTACGTCATCGAAGACAGGTTATTTCATAGCAACTGTAAAAAAGAAAAATGTTACCTCCAGTTCTTGAAATTATTGTCATTCTTTATGAAATGTTTCGAAGTTAAAGCGGAAATATTGTTCAGGATTCAGCGTTTATTTGTGCCATTTTTCCAACCTTAAAGATAGAATAAACTTTTGTATTGTAATTTACAAAGAGATTTAATTTTTGAACACACTTTTTAAGCCAAATAAAACATTGCTTTTTTTATGTTTTGCATTTGAAATATTTAACTTGAAGAAAATTTTCTGCTTTATCTGTTATTGTATTGTTTTATTGTGTGAGGAGATTGACAGGCACTACTTTTCAGTATTGTTTCAAATCTGGCATTTCTTGTAAACACTGTGTAAAACAGCAGCAAACAGGCAGGTTCACAATTTTATACTGTACCTGATATCATCATCATATTGCATTTAACATCCATGTGTGATAGTTATACCTCAATTCTTGTTCAAGCTCAATCATTCTCCAACAACTCAGTCTCAAACAATTATAAATTTTACGAAGAAACAGATGTGTGTCATCAAATAATATGATACTTGGTGTTTGGTCAGGCTTAAGAAATAAATAGATGGATTCATCCTCATGCACTAAAACTATTAAAACATCTTAAAGTATCAGACATGAGTGTCAGTATGAATATTTTTGAACACTTCTTTGTAGATAAATTAAACATCATTATGTAATATTTTTGTAGTTATGTCATTACACCCTTTTTGTCTGGAAGCTGCTGGTGAAACGCAAAAATTATCTATACCCTCACAATGGCTTTGGTCAAATGCCCCTTATTGACTGACATATTTCTGGTGCCCTGTAAAATTCGTTTGAGGTGCGAGTCCAAGTAATGTCCAATAAGTGGAATGTGTTTGGAAAGCTGTGTAACATTCCTGTTTCACAATTCTTTACAAAAAAAAGATATTACTTTGGCTTATCCAAAAGTTAATTGAATTTGTTACTTAAGGGACATAGTTGCAGTCCATTACCATTGGGTGTCAGTTACTTGTTATTTTTGGGTGTTTTGTGAGTAACTTTAACTCCTTGAATAATTCACTATGCTCATGGTACCAATAGGCCTACTGTGCAGTGTGCTTCTGAAGACACAGTTAAGTGGTTGGTTTGTGAGATTCTCTTTATTACCATACTACAAAGCATAAATAAAAACAAATTTTTTCTAGTGTCAGTTGCATACACTCATTGGCTGCTACTACAAATGATTCTTTACAGAGTATTAACTATTGTTATTTGTGAATTGCGATTCTTTACAGAGTATTAACTATTGTTATTTGTGAATTGCAGTACAAAGAAGTGTGGAGTAGTGCCGATGCATATGTAGAATGGAAAAAAATAGGGGCTATTCTTGCTGTTAAATTCTGAAAGCACCAACAAATTCATTGGCTGAGAAGTGTTTTAGTCAATATAATACTGAAAAATCTGTTTCAGAATGGTGTTTTCCTTTAACATTTTGTTGTTGTAACATGCCATAGCCCTCGTATGGTTCAGATGCAAATTATTCGGAGAGATCGGTCTCGAAGTTAACGAATTATGGACACACATATATATATATTTTTAGATGGGCTGTTATTGTTGCCTATGTTTGGTTCTACTTTCAGAATAAAACATTTGAGAAAGCAATGAACATTGTGTGAATGACTAAGAGTTATAGCCTGGCACATGTTGGTATTTTCATCATTCACACTCTTCAGTGAATCTCACACCAAATGTGAACCATCATGGATGTGGAATGAGTCAGAATGTAGCTTACCACAGAGGTGGGATTTTTGATTAACTGCTGCTGTTTACAAAATCAACAACTGATTGACAAGCAGCCTTTGCTCCTTGTTAGGCACTTTAGCCACACACCTTAAAAAGATACAAATTAACATTTTGTATAATTAGCAGAAGAGACATTACTATGTAAAACATGCTTCAGAAAACCACTGTAACTACACTTTCGTAAGTTTGTGTTGATTGCTAGTAGTATAGACTAGTTTATGAAAACATTTAATAGTTGATCCAGAAGCTAACGGTTTCAATAAAATATGAAAAATTTGTCGACTTATGTATTCTCAACTACATTATTCCCTTTTGCAGTATATCCATATACTCCACAGCATACTATTTTAGTGCTAGTGGGTATTAAAAATGGATTTATATTGTTAGAAAGGGCCTACAGGACAAATTTGTCGTTTCCTTTGTGGTGAAATGTGCTAGTTGTTAAATGTCAATAGAGCTGAGGGCAGAAACAAATGGTGATGTTATGTGAGATAAAGAGAACTGATGATGAGGAACGACAGTCATAATCCTCAGAGCTAAAATATTTAGAAGTTACAAATTGTGGTCAAAAGTCGTAAGAATTTTTCAGTTTTGATTGGATGCTGCTATGTAGAAGTATAACAATTATATTTCTACACTGAATTCATGGGCTAGTATCAGTGGAGACAAATGTTTTGTATGTGGTTGGCCATATCTTGTGTGCGCTTTTTCTGCAGGCATAAAATGGCTCTGTACGTGTTGCAGGAAATGATGGCATATGAACTGTTGTTGGATTGCAAGGGAAATGTTTTCAAAAAGAAATGTATTGTTTTCACAATACTTTCTGTTCACAGTTTAGGATAATATAAAGTAACAGCTGCTAATTTTTGTGTATCATGTGATACAGATATCAGGGGAACACTGTTCTTCCCTGTGTACTAGTATGTTGTCCACTGATTTGAACAATGTATATTTCTCTACCTGCCAGCTACTGTGCCACATTTAAGGAACATTTAAAGTGAGGGAAAATTTAATATTACTCTAATGTTGGGAAATAGTAGACATAAAGGCCTTTTTTTCTGGGTGTGATCTCCATAATACTCTACCCTTTGCAAGAAGTTACTCACTCAAAAACAAAAGAACTGAGGACATAAGCAACATTTCATTTGCTGTTTCCATAATTTGCCAAAAATTTGTGGTTAAAATGAAATAATGCTGTATGTAGCTAAAAATAAAATAACAGTATAGACGGGGCATTGAATCACAGGCAGGCACAATAGAAAAGACATCTAAAGTATTAAAGCTTTCAGTCAAAGTCCTTCTCCTGGTGCAGCAGAAAGAATACACACACACACACACACACACACACACACACACACACACACACACACACACACACGACACCCCCCCCCCTCCCTCTCTCTCTCTCTCTCTCTCTCTCTCTCTCTCTCTCTCTCTCTCTCTCTCTGTGTGTGTGTGTGTGTGTGTGTGTGTGTGTGTGTGTGTGTGTGTGTGTGTTTTTTCATATTTTAGCAGTCTTTTTGTCACTGTGCCTGTCTGTGACTCGACACCTCCTCTATATGGTGAATAGCAATCTACTCTTTACATCCTGGACTTTCCATTGTTTGGGGAAAAAAAAATATTTCCGTGGCAAGCAACTTTCTTTCACGCTTTTATAACTGTGTTTGTAGACATATTTCTGTAATGTCCAAGGCTTTTATTTATTCATCTTTGTATCCAGACTCATGACGGAGTATTCTGGCACCTATCAGTTTTCTGTTCCTTTCCATATGAGACAAAAGATTAAATGCACTGTAAAGTGTTTTGCGTGGCACAATAATCAGTTCTGTTGTTAGTTTTTCATCAAATAGATTAGCTAGATGCCAAGAAATTGAGGATGTGATGTCAGTTGTATTGCTATAGACAGAGAACCATAAATTATAGATATTCTACAGTTGATTATTTTCTTGTAACATATTATTTGTTATTTTCTTTTCTATACATTTCCCCATCTGTTGTTTTTCCGTAAGAAACCTTTCTCATTAGCTGACTTTTTGTCACCAAGCAAGTGGAGCATAGTGGGGGTAGTAGCACTACTGCCTGTTCTAACAGAATCTTAAGTTGAGAGAGAGAAAGATAGCAAGAACAGTATGATGATGACCAAGACGTTAAAATTCTTTTTGGGTTGGTTCTTTTGAAAAAAGACTTTGCCAATGTTGTTTCCCACCTGTGTTCTGTCTGAGCTTACACTCAATTTGTAGAGACCTTATGGTTGACTGGACATTAAACCCTTATCCTCCTCCCTTTTTTTTTTGAAGCTTTTTTTTTTCTGTGTGTGATTTGTGCCATAGAGGTGGATTAGTGCCCCAGCGATGGAGGTTAACATATTCACTATGAGGGCTGATGGATATAGTTCACTATTGCAGTCCTCCCTCCTTCTAAAATTCGTAAAATTTACTAGCTTTATGGGAAGGTTTATAATTTTGTGTACATGAGCCGTAGTATGTAATATGGCCAGTAGTAAAAGTTGTAAATTAGTGTTTAAGGTTCCCTTAGGTCGTGTAAAGTGAACAATGCAATAGTTTCTTTGATAAGCTGTTAGCCAGCTCTTCCTTCCATGCACGTGAGCTGTTGCTCTTACTCTTGATGATGATCTTTCAATTGCTGCTTCTTTTTTGTGAGGAACACGGAAAAAATGATCATGTAAATGGTATCTGAAATCAGATGTCATGCATTTACCATTAGGAATCTACTAATATTTTTTTCAATATCTGTTTATGTTAGATCATTAGAAGCACTTTATGATTTGCAGGTGTTACTGAATGTGGGTATTTTTATTTTCATACCGTTCATTACAATACGGAATACACTTTACTTGGTTTATGTTTCTTAAACAGTATATTTAGTGGAAATGTATGTCTTTCTTTTAACATTATACTGTGGGGCAAAGTAAAGATTTCAGCATTTTATGACACAGAATGTATTTTTTACAAAAAGCTTCAGAATACTTGGTTTCAGGAATTTGTAAGTATAACTCAAATTTTGTTACTTCAGGTGCACATTTCTTATAAACCTATGTTGTTTTCAGCTGTCATGGGTAGATTGTCACATTTACACTTATTCAGTCCATTATTTCTCATTAAATGAAATCACTTGTTTAAGGTATCAGTGTATAATTGTCTCATAATGAGGTGGTGTTCTGTCTGTAATGACACTGTTAAGCTTACAACATATTCATTGCCTGGTAATGGTGACTTAATGCTTCTGCACCTGATCGTCAAGGTGATGTATTCAGAGTGTCTTACAATAAAAAGACAAACTGCGAGTGTGAGTTACTCAATTTGAAATAGTTAATCACAAATGTTCCCATGGGGATTGTTTTTAACATAAACCAGTGGTATCCGTATTAACTGAAGTTAATGAAAGCTAAAAAAGCTTTGGGGCTAGATAGTGATAATCCAGAGGATTGTAGGTGACAAAACATTTTTGTCTAGTCAGTTGTCTGCAGCCTTATTTGTTAAGGAGAACCCAGTCAACACCAAAAGTTTAGGGGGAGAATCTTCAGTTGTCTTATAAGAAGAATGATCAGCAATGTCTGATATAATATGAGGAAAATGTGGCAAATGTAAATCTTTGATCCCGCCTATTGCAGCATATAAGGGTGATCTTCTTGGTCATCGGACAGAGCACTCAGATTATTAAGGATGAGGAAGAAACTCAACCATGGCCTTATCAAAGGAACAATCTCAATATTTCTCTGCGGTGATTTGGAGAAAACATAGAAGACCCAAACCTGAACTGCACGATAGGGACTACTCCTTTCCTTCCAAATGTTAGTATAGTGCTATAAACAATGTGTCAGCAAGCATTATAACCAGAACTTAAGATACATTGGAAACATTATGTGGAAGACTCCATAAATGAATCTCATATTGAAAATTGAAGACATAGTTGTGGTGAAACTGTCTCGTGTTCAAGAGACAGAGGACTGTCATTTGATAAAGTAAGGCTCGAATTTCAATACATGTCATTTTAATGCAAATTAAACATAGCACTTATTTTATTGTAAATTTTTGGTTGCTATGAAATCAGATGGAAACATGTTCCTTTAGAGCTAGAACAAATTTGGAGAGTTGTTTAATACTGTATACACTGTTTTTATTGGACCAATGACAAATCTTGTTTAGTAACACAAGTGCCTACGATGGTTTATTGTCAGCTATTTTATTGCTATTTTTATTTGAATAAAGGTGGTTGTGGTTAAGTTTCATCAGCGTACCACAGGGACAACAAAATTTCAATTGTTCTGGTATATGTTGCTTTTGATTGTATGTACTTGGATAGTAGATTTTAACAATTTAACAGAAGCTATAAAGTGTCTTTGGTTACATGAACTAATAAATGCATGCATTCTTTCCTACAGCCGGACTGCGGACTTACTGATGCAGGAGTCTGGGTGTCGCCTTGACCATCCGGCTGCTGCCAAATTCCGACAACACGTTATGGATGGAGACTGGAATAAGGTTTTTTGTTGTTACATTGGTTTACTTGACAAGTGGAACGGGTATAAAGTTCTTGGGTTTCCAAGTGATGTCATCAAATAGATGTGTCAGTCTAAGATTCACTTCCTTTATTTTTTGACAAAATGTCAGTGACATCCCTTTTCTCTTTGTGTAACTATCACTGTGGAGTGACATGCCCCCTACCCCACCACAAGGTCCTTGCTTGTGGTGGTGGGGTTATGTGGGTAGCATTAAAGTCACATCACTAGCATTCTGCTTCTGATACATCATCGAGATATATGTCTCTCAAGAAACACTCTCTTGGTATATGGTTGCCACTATGAATTTCATGCATTGAGTTGGTGCATAGGTTCATAGCATTTTTCCATAAGTTTATTAAACACAGCAGACATACACAGACTTTAGTTATCAGTAATGTATTATCCTTCACTATTTACAATAGTCTACCAATGCTGGGATAACTTTTCAATTCTGCAACATACAGATCATGTGGTTTGGAGGTGCAGAATTCATCAAGCCATGTTCAGAGCTCTTTTTCATCTGGAGAGGAAGTTCCTTAAAGATTGCTGAATAGAGAGTGGAAAATGCGAAAATCTGAGGACATAAGATCAGGTGAATAAGATGGGTGTGGAATGACTTCCCAACCCAACTCCTGTGTTGTGTTTTTTATCAGTCTAGCAGAATGTGGGTGGGTGGATGTTAGCATAGAGCAACATCACTTAGTCTTCCTGTCCATTGTTCTTATACTGTGTCTGCAAGATGTCTCAGTTCTTCATAATAAATGTCAGCAGTGATGGTTACACCTCAGGAAAGCAAATTGTAGTACATAGTACACGACGCCATTGCTGTTCTACCAGATGGATAACATTATCTTTTGTGGATGCAGGCAGGCCTTTGTATGGGGAGTTTTGTACTTGTTTGGACTCAGCCATTCATTTCTCTCCCTTATGTTAGCATAAAGATACCATTTGTCATCACCAATAACAATACAGAATAGTAGTCGGTTGTTTATGAGCCAGTTGATGAGCAAGCAGAGATGCACGTATGACCACCTAATGATTTTTGTGATTTTGGCTTAGAGCATGCAGTACCCATTTTTGAACCTTGCCCATTGCTTGAAAATGTGGCACAATGGTGGAAGGATCACAGTTCATCACATTTGCCAGTTTTTGAGTACACTGACATGGATCATTGTTGATTAAAGAATGAAATGATCTTCATCAGACCCCGGAGGGCTTCCTGGATGTGGAGAGTCACAGATGTCAAAACAATCCTCTTTAAAATGAGAAAACCATTTTCTTGCCATGCTCTGTCCAGTGATGTTATCCCCAGACAATGTGAAAATGTTTCTGGCTTCCTCCACTGCTGTCACCCTGAAAAGTTCAGATTTTTGCACTTGGCATTTTCTAGCATCCACCACTCCACTCACTATCTCCAAATGACAAAATGACTGTATGTTAACTCAGATAGCAACAGTGAACTACAAATATAAAATGACAATTGATAAATAAACCCATAGCAATTGAAATACCAAAATGTGAAACAAAAATGCTATGAACTTAAGCACCAACCTAATACATAGCCTTAACCTTGAAGGTGGCCAAAGGCAATCACATTAAATAAGATGTGTACTGTGAACATTAAGTTCAATGTTGGATCATTTCCAGTGACAGTACTCCAAAACTGCATCAAACCGAGAAACATACAGTCGAGCCATGGATTGGAACCTGAATGACATCAAGATTTGAACGTAGTCCCTTGCCATGCCAACATCAGTCACAGGTGGTAGTGGTATAGGAGGTGAGCCACTTCATGCCAGCGATCTAAACAGGGATCAGGCTCCTGATCAGCAATATGCCAGAAAATGAAAGGAGTGAATTTCGTGGAAACATTACACATCTTTCACAGATGCACATGCTTGGAAGTCGAAGAACATTATATCATTGTTTACATTACTGTGTCCACATGACAGATCTGCATGAAATTGTGTGGTCTTTCAGCTGTGAATGGAAGCTTTATCATACTGAAAACTAAATGAAAAGGATAACAGAAAATCTCAACTGGAATATGAAGCTTAATGTGTATTGCTTGCAGAAGGCTAGGGTTAGAGATCAAATTCAAATTTGCTGCACAATTTTAATGTGCAGCAAGTTATACTTTTGTTTAACACCGCTTCAGAATGGGAATCAGTAGACTGTGACATGGTCTTGATCATGTGCTTCCTCCAAATGCTGGTCAAGTGAGGTATGCCTGACAGCTTACATAGAGTTCAGACAGAAGAATCAAAGGGATATTGGGAAATTGAAATTGTGGAACAGGCAGTGAGATGTAATACATTACTTACAGAAATTTAGCAACCAGCTACTAACTAAACCCCCCTACCCTCCCTCGCCCTCATCTCCTGAAGTCTCGGGTGTGATGACAGACTGATCTATTGCTCAGTCCGAGGTCTAGGTTAGGTTGGAAGGTGACAGTTTTGTAGTGAGTTGGCGAAGCCAACAAATTTGAAAGTAAAAACTGTGCTTATGATAACAAATTGACTGGTGATGAATTCTAATGTTTACGTATGTGCTATATTGAAAGAATCAAAGGGGTACAATACA
The DNA here is from genome assembly GCF_023864275.1 of Schistocerca cancellata. Lineage (NCBI taxonomy): Eukaryota > Metazoa > Arthropoda > Insecta > Orthoptera > Acrididae > Schistocerca > Schistocerca cancellata. The sequence goes on from NC_064632.1 coordinate 178,663,474, forward strand.
TATCTTTTACCCCAGCTACTCGTTATATAGCTTTATTTATGTCAAAATACTTTTTGTTCTTTCAGCCATCTTCAGTTGATTTGAAAATTTATGTCTTCATGAGTGCAAAGTTTTTTGTTGGATGCATTTTGATTTCTACAGCTGCCCTGTGAAAAATAGCAGTGCGTTCAGGTACCATGCTCCCGAGTTGTATTTTTTATGTTTAATCAACATTTAGGTGCACTTATTTTTACTTTGTAATTTATAGCTCATATTTCCATATAAATACAAGAAAAGGAGCTACAAGTACAGAATAAAAATAAGAACACCTACACTGACAGAAAAAAATCACAGCACCAAAAAATAATTAATGTAGAGTAATGAAAATTCTGGAATACATTTGTCTAGGTAACATATTTAAGTGATTAACATTGCAAGATCAGAGATTAATGTAAACGCAAGATAAGCCATTGCAAATGTGATATGCTGTACATTAATTGTCAGTATAACTGCCAGAATGCATTGTGTTGTCAGGTGCTGGATGTCAGTTTGTGGGATGAAGCTCCATGCGTGGTGCACTTTTGTTGGTGAATACAGAGACGGTTTATGCTGTTTGTGCATGACTCTGGAGTTGTCCAATGATGTCACATATGTGCTTCATTGGAGATGGATCTGGCAATTTAGCAAGTCAAGGTAACATGCTGACTGTCTGTAGAGCATGTTGGGCTATAACAGCAGTATGTGGACAAGGGTAACCCAGTTGGAAAACAGCCCCTGGTATGCTGCTCATGAATTGCAGCACAACAGATTGAATCACCAGACTGACGTACAGATCTGCAGCCAGGGTGCAGGGGATGAGCATGAGAGTACTCCTGCTGTTATATGAAATTGCACCCCAAGCTATAACTCCAGATGTAGGTTCTGTGTGCCTAGTGTGCAGACAGGTTGGTTGCAGGCCCCCAACTGGCCTCCTAATCAACATACAGCCATCATCAGAAAAAACAACGGACCTCCACCCTGCCCTCCAATGAGATCCCGCTTGGCACTGCTGAAATTGCAAATGATGGTAATTTGGGGTCAGCGGAATGTATGCTACAGGGTGTCTAGCTCAGATCTGTTCTTGAAATAACCATTTGTAACAGTTTGTTCTATCACTGTGATGCCAACTCTGCTCATATTGCTTCTGCAGATGCAGTATAGGGGGCCAGAGTCATACGCTGAACACTACAGTCTTCCCTCTTGGTAGTGCCATGTGTCTGGAGCCCAGTCTTCTTGTGACCATACATTCTCCTGACCACCACTGTCAGCAGTAATGTACATTGGTTACATATCTTCCACATCTTTCTGCACTATCACAGAAGGAAATGCCAGCTTCTTGTAACTCTGTTACACAACCTCATTCAAATTCAGTGAGATGTGGAGAATGGTGTCTTTGTCACTTTTATTGCATTTTGACTAACATCAACTCACCCCATCCAATCTCAAAGGTAACTAATGCCCACGACCGTTACAGTGTGTATTTAAAGCAATCCATAGCCACAGAGCTCAACCACCATTATGACGTGTAAAAATCAAACAACGGAAAATCCAGGATGGAATGTAACAATACCATAGAAGGAAAGTTGCCACTCACCATATAGTGGAGATGTTGAGTTGCGATAGGCACAACAAAAAGATTCACACAATTATAGCTTTCAGCCATTAAGGCCTTTGTCAGCAGTACACACACACACACACACACACACACACACACACACACACACACACAAATGCAAATGAAACTTGCACACACGTCTGCAGTCTCAGAGAGCTGAAACCACACTACAGCTCTCCGAGACTGCAGACGTGTGTGCAAGTTGCGGTGTGTGTGTGTGTGTGTGTGTGTGTGTGTGGGCTCAGCATCTCCGCTATATTATGATGGGTAAATTAGATGTGACACTTGTCTGAGCAGTTTTTCTGGTTGGAGCATTACCTGTTATAGGCAGCAGTTTCAGTTTAATTTGTGCTCTGGCCTACTCTTAAAAAGTTACATGAAATCTTCTGAAATATGAGACTTTCATTATAGAGTCATTGTTCTGTTGATGTATGGTAGCAGTAATACATAGAACTATTCATTCATTTATCATGCCTATAGTTCCCATCAAGAAGGAGAACCTTTAGGGATGTGGAATGGGTCAAGATATACATTAGCAAGAGACACTCATATTGTAGAAACTTAAACTGTATATTGTATCAAAGATAAGCTATCTCAGTGCCACTTAGTACTATTTCTGCTTACAACAGCTAAATTTAACGTAGTAGATTAGGAAGAAAGATGCTGCTACCTTTGTTTTATTATATATCTTATGCTTACCTCCTATTAATAGCATATGTGCTTGATTACATTGGTATCTTTATTCTTCGTAGCAAATACTTATCTAGGACTTTAAATACTAAGTCCTATTTACAGTATGTTACTACTTGTCATGCAACTTTACAGCAAGCATGGAGCTACTTTCCATGTGACCAACAGAAATTTCCAATCCTTGAATCAAGATAATTTATAGAAGGAAGGAAGTGTGATTATAATTTCCTTTTGAGTTACTCAGGATTTGAAACTGCTTTCTTTATGTTAGATGGGAATTTGTTGAATATCTTCGCACTAGAGTACATAATCCACTCCGAACCCTAGGCAAAGAGGTAGAGCCTGGATGAAAATTATGTTTGTGTTTTAGATTGAGTATTCGTGTTTCACAGTTCAACTGAAATTGATTTTTATCATCAGCAACAAAAATCATGAAGGACTAAATGAATTGCTAATTGAATTAAGAATTCCTGGATCATTAAAATGGTCTTTGTGAGATGTGTGATTATTTACTTTACACAATATTCTTTCTGCTCATTTCTGCTGAATGAATGTTTTATTTACTTCAGGTGCTTGACCCCATAAGGTAATTTCATAAGACAATAGGTAATGAAACTGTAAAAAAATAAGTTATTAGGCCAAACAATGAGAGATACTTCTGAGTGCAAAACGCACTGAACTAAGCTTGATTACCTTCATGTTGGCTCCATTTTAATTTGTTATCCAACTGGATCCTGAGGAATTCTACACAGTGTGTTTCATTTAATGCATAACCAATCTTTCCTTACTTCTGCTGCTAGCAGCTGGCATTATTGCATGTCTGAAATTGAATAAATGAATCTTTACCGGATTAAGGTTAAGGTACAAACTTTATATTGCACTTCGTATTATTATTATTATTATTATTATTATTATTATTATTATTATTATTATTATTTCTTTACTTTCTCATACGTTAAGTCTGGTTAAAAATGGAAAGTGACGCGGACCTTGATCAAGCGTCACTTCCTTTTAACTGTACGGTATATGTTATATTGCATTTAGGAACTTTCGGGTAATTGAACATGTATCAATAATTACGGATTTCTGTAATTGTATATATAAGTTTGGATGTAGCTGTATTGCATTGATGTACTGGTGGATATTGTGTGGTATGACTCCTGTAGTTGATAGTATAATTGGTATAATGTCAACTTTATCCTGATGCCACATGTCCTTGACTTCCTCAGCCAGTTGGATGTATTTTTCAATTTTTTCTCCTGTTTTCTTTTGTATATTTGTTGTATTGGGTATGGATATTTCGATTAGTTGTGTTAATTTCTTCTTTTTATTGGTGAGTATGATGTCAGGTTTGTTATGTGGTGTTGTTTTATCTGTTATAATGGTTCTGTTCCAGTATAATTTGTATTCATCATTCTCCAGTACATTTTGTGGTGCATACTTGTATGTGGGAATGTGTTGTTTTATAAGTTTATGTTGTAAGGCAAGCTGTTGATGTATTATTTTTGCTACATTGTCATGTCATTATTATTATTATTATTATTATTATTATTATTATTATTATTATTATTATGTGCTCTTATTTTCCAAGATCCTTCCCCAAAGATCCTAAATCACAGATAACTTTGTTGAGCCCTTCACTTGTCTAAAAATTGCTATAGTTTGCATCACAGTGGAAGGCAGCTAAGTTTTTAAATGTTCTGCACATCCCTTCTCTCCCCTCCCCTCTCTATTAATGCCTGATTTCTTTGCCCTGAACATTGCTGGACAATGATTAATCCTCTTCTTCAGACTGTAGTATGACCATTTTTCACTGGAAATGAAATTTTATTAACTGTTGTGCGCAGTAACACTCTGTAATTCCTGGCAACATGGAAGACATTTTCCTTCCTCTTTACTTTGTGCAGAGGTGCCTTCCAGTGTGACGTGTGCGGTAGTTGTGTTGTAATCACTTCCCAAAAAGGTCTGTACAGGCTCTAACAGTTGCCACTCATGACTTGAACAAAGTATTACAATGTCTTCGTGGTCTCCTTAAACCTTCCTTGATACCTTATCTTGCATCTTAAGCTATATATGGTCAAACTATTTTTGAACTTTTTGGATTGTTTGAATGCTTTTGTTTCGTCGGAGTGTTGATTTTATTGGAGACTCGTAGACAGAGACTATCATATTTGCAGCATTTCCTGTTTCTTTCCACTGATTTGGAAGGCTTCTTTGTAAGTCAATCTTCTGATTTAGCTGTAAAATTACAAAAACTAACTTAGCTTTCCTGTATCCCATAGCAGTAGTGTCAATCATTGCATGTCTAGAAGTGGCTAGTGAGATTCCTTTTGTTATGTGTTTCACAACATCTAATTTGAAAACAATGATGACATCCTTCACACTGATTTCTATATCTGACAACTCTGTGACAGTTTGCACTTTGTCTGTCAAGTTTTGCTTAAGTTATTTGGTTAAAACTCTAGGTAGAAATTAAGGGATATCTCAATCTGATTGGTGGTGATATATGCTGAGGTGACAAATCATGGGATAGTGAATTCACGTATACAGATGGTGGCAGTATCACGTAAATGAGGTTTAAAAGGGCATTGGCGGGTCTCTCATTTGTACTCGGGTGATTCATGTGAAAAGGTCTCTGATGTGATTATGGTTGCTCACCAGGAACTGACAGACTTTGGATATGGAATGGTAGTTGGAACTACACACATGGAACATTCCATTTTGGAAATCGTTGGGGATTTCAGTATTCTAAGGTCCACAGTGTCAAGAGTGTGCCGAGAATACCACATTTCAGGCATTACGTTTCACCACAGACAACACATTGGCGAATGACCTTCACTTAAGGATTGAGAGCAGCAGCATTTCCATAGAGACACTGACTGAAATAACCTCATAAAATAGTGTGGGTTGTGTGACGAACATATGCGTTTGGACAGAGCTGCAAAATTTGGCATTAATGGGCTGTGGCAGCAGGTGACCGCAAGTGCCTTTGCCAATAGCATGGCATCGCGTGCAGTGCCTATACTGGGCTTGTGACCATATCAGTTGGACCCTAAGTGACTGGAAAACTGTGGCATGGTCAGATGAGTCCCAATTTCAGTTGGTGAGAACTGATGGTAAGGCTTGAGTGTAGCACAGACCCTCCCACAAAGCCATCGACCCGAGTTGTCAACAAGGCACTGTGCAAGTTGGTGGTGGCTCTATAATGGTGTGGGCTGTGTTTACATGGACTGGGTCCTCTGGTCCAACTGAACAGATCATTAGCAGGAAATGATTATGTTTGCCTACTAGGAGAAAACTTGCAGCAGTTCATGGACTCCATGTTCCCAAACATTGATGGAATTTTTATGGATGAAAATGCGCCATGTTACTGGGCCACAGTTGGTTTGGAGAACATTCTGGACAATTGGAGTGAATGATTTGTCCACCCAGAGGGCTGGACATGAATACCATTGAAAATTTATGTGAGATAACCGAGAGGTCAGCTTGTGCATAAAATCTTGCACTGGCAACATTTCCACAATTATGGATGGCTATAGGGGCAGCATATCTCAGTATTTGTGCAAGGGACTTCCAACGACTTGTTGAATACATGCCACATCGCGTTTCTGCACTACTCTGGGCAAAAGGAGGTCTGAGACAATGTTAGGACTTTTGTCACATCAGTGTAGGTTTGTAAATGAGAATTATTTAGCAATAGTTCTTTTATGTAATTTAAATGTAGCCTTTAACTTGAAATATTTTGTGTAATGAAATTTACTTATGCAAGTCCATGAAAATTATTCATGAAGAGTTAATTTATTTATGAAAGAGAATTTGAATTATTTATGATGAAAAATTTATGTATGAAGACATTTAAGTATTTACAAAGAAGCAACATTTACAGTGGAATTTACCATCTGGAAGAAAATAAACAGAATAATATTGTAGACTTGTGTAAATTATAAAATTTTCATTTAGTCATATCACTTTATAAAGGGACACCATGAGGTATACTTCTAGGCAACTCTGAGGTTGTGTGGACTGTATGCCAAGTTAAAAAAGGGAGGGAGTTTTATGAGGAAGACATTGTGGAGAAGATTATCATAAGTATCCATAAAGAGTTCCTGAAAGGCCGAAAAATATACTGCCTGCTTGCAGTGTCAGAGGTCAGGTGAAGCAAAGTTTCTCACATATGAGAAGATTGCAAGAAGCGCCCTTTCTCCTACTTAGTAACAAAGGATGCTTTGATTCCAAAAATGGAGAATACAAGAACACCTTCTTCTCAATAATTTTGGGATTTTCCCAATGTGATTAATGGTGTGGTGCTGAGTGTTCAGTCATGTTATTGTTTCCATGTTTCACATAAAATAGAAACAACTACTCATCTGAACAAATGGAAGTACACCATTGCAGAAACATTTAATAATTAAACTTCACAAATCACATTCTTCTGATGTTGCTTTTTATGCCATGGAAGTTTGTTGTTAATTGATTTTTCTTTGTGTCCAGGTTCTGTGTTAAATGCTAAATTTTTTTGTTGTTGCATAATTTTTCTTTTCTTATAGGCTGACAATGACCTGAACGAGCTCAAACCTCTTTTGGAAGGCTCTTCTCAGTGTCTTGTGGTAAGTAAACGTGCCTTTACATCATAATAATTTTAAATTAATTTTGAAATTTTGTATGTTCATTTACCTGTGGTATGTTTGGATGTGAAAAGTAAATCAGTATGTAAAAAAAAAAGGGAGCAGTTTTAATATTTTTGGGCTAAGGGATATACTAAAATGAGATGAAACAGTTTTCTTGTGGAACATGGAAGACTAGATATAACGTATTTGGAACAGCAGATAAGATGGTAAAAGTAAAAAAAGCAAGAATTACTTGTACTATTGATGTGGAAGGAAGGAAGGAATAGTAAAAAAGAAATGATACTATGAGAGGTTTTAAAGAAAAGAGAATAGAGGATTGTTTAAAAACGGTTGTTAGAACACAAGAGGATTTGAAGAGAAATTAGTATATGAAAGAACTGGTACTTAACAGAAAAGAAGTGGAGAAAGTTTTATGGATGACGAAAGCTGCTCATGGGTTGTGTGATAAGTACATTGCCCGATAAAACAAGTTAAGCACCCAGAAGGGGAGGAGGAAATGATATGAAACTTCACAAGTTGAGAGGGTATGTGACGTTATTTCCGTGATTACATTGTTGAAAAAATTTACAAAGAACTTGGCCGTATAAGACCACTTATCAGTATGACGTTGCATCTCCTGTGGCTGGAATGCCTACACTGTTTCGCTTAGGAAGTTGTTGTATTCTCTTGTGAGGCAAGGTGGTTCATAGTTGTAAATGCCCCTAGATATCCTAGATATTGGCATTTGGTTGGAGGTGACGTCTGAGCTGATTCCACAAATGTTTTATTAGGGACAGATATAGGGATCTTGCTGACCACGGAAGTACTTCACCACACCTGCCAGGTGTGAACGAGTATGGTCCTGCCGAAAAATGACACCAGAAAACTGTCACATGAGAGGTAACCCATTGAGATGGAGCATGCCCCTCACATACCGTTTTGCCATCAGAGTTCCCTCAATCACACTACCAGTTGTGACCTATGGCTCTCCAAAACATTGGAAGACTGGTACTTCTCCCCATGTTATCACCACACTCGCCAACAGTGGTCAACCAATGTAGAGCAGAATCTTGCTGTATCACTGAATACTTTGCAGTGCCATTCATTAGCAGTCCATGCTTCTCATTCAACACATCATTCTAAACAGCCATTTGTGTTGTGGTGTTATTGGCAGCATAGGTTTTTGAGTTAGTTCTCTAGTCCAGCTACTGCTAGTCTCTGACCAGTTGTGTGGGATGATACAGAGTTTATTACTTGGTCTCGGATTGCAGGTGCAGATGTCAAGGAAAGGATTATGATGTGCTTGGTGCACAATATGGCAATCGTACTTGTGGCAGTCAGATGTGGTTGACTGGAACCTTGATGTGAGTATGCCTGCCCTCACATTCCCATGCAGACCATCAGCTGACTGTCAAATCCAAATGCTCCACAGATCTGTATAATGTACAATTCAACCACCTGACCAAGTGGAGCCCCCACAGTGAGGCACCTTCCAAACTCCTTCAGGTGCTGATAATGTTGTCCCACAGGAGCATATACCGTTTTCATGTTTTTCACAATGATCACTCGACATATAATGCTGTTCATACCCTCTACATACTCTACCAGACCTGGTAACAATACTAAACATCAAAAACACTAATGCACTCTGGTGAATATTCTACCTGTAACTGAGAACTGCAAACTTTCATCATTTGCATCTCCGCCAGTCATCCTTTACATATCCGCCAGTGGTTTGTTCATGTGCAAAGTTACATTGACATCTGACCATATTGGGTGCTTCACTTTTTTTTTCTCTGTATATGCCTTGGCAAACACATCCATTATCCAGGAAGGCTACCAGAATATGAATATATCTAATACAAAACACCATTTGCCAAATACTTGGTGACTTTTAGGGTATACATTTAAATTGGGGTTCTTTTAATGTAAGCCATGTTAGCAATAGTAAACAGTATGAATGACATCTCAGATCTCTGTGTCTATTTTAGAGTATTCTTTTTTGTACTTTTCAAAGAGCCTTTCTTATTTTTGTTGCATCTTTTTAAAACTGATGAATGTTTCAATATACAGGCAAAATAAATTGTGTTTTTGAAAGAAAAGTAAGATGAAAAGATTATACGAGATGGGATTTTTTGTTTTTCTTAAAGAATCTTTGTTTATTCATCAACATCAATAATACACTTTTGGTGGAGGCACTTCTGGCACTCACTTTTTGTTATGGTGTTCAGCTCCTTCAGCAGTTCTGTTTTTATTTCAATGGTGGTGGCAACCTACATCTGGTGGAACAATGGAAGAGTCAACATAACCCCCCCTTTTTTTTTTTGTCAAAAATTTGTGAACAAAGGTTGAGGTGTGAGCGGGAACATTATCGAGTTACAGTTACCACTAATGGTTTTGCCACAATTCTTGTCATTTTCTCCATGCAAAGGGTGCATAATTTCCAGGTAGTATTCCTCATTGACCATACAACCATAAGGCAGGAATTCATGATACACTGTCTCTTTTTAATTGAAGAAAACAAGAGAATTAGTTTGACTTGTGAGCAAACTTGTCAAATTTCTATAGCCTTGGTCTTCGGGCAGTTTCCATTGGGATGATTGGGCCTTTGTTTTGACATCATACCTGTATACCAATGTTTCATCACCTTTTATGACCTTCTGCTGAAGTTCTGTATTGTTGTCAGCTTTATTCAGCAATTGCTGAGCAGTGTTTATGTGACATTTAACAATATCAGAACAAAACTTTGCTATTACATGTTTCATGTCCCCCCCCCCCCCCCCCCAAAAAAAAAAAAAAAAAAAAAAAAAAAAAAAAAAAAAAAAAAATTGCTTGGCATGTGCCAAAGGATATGCTGAGATCAGCAGCAACCCCTCTGATGCTGATTTTTTTGAACCATTTTCTTCACATGTTCCACATTCTCGATGGTAATTGATGTGCTAGGCCGTCCAGGGTTGTCGCTGTCTTCAAAGTCTTCTCGACCCTCTTTGAAATGTTTATACCACTCGTAAACTCTTGTCTTATTCATAGTAGATTCGCCAAAAGCCACAGTCAACATTTAAAATGCAGTGCTGCCCTTTATTCCACTTTTCTAGCAAAATTTAATGTGAATTCTTTTGTGCATCATTTTCAAATGTAATAATTTGCTGATCGCTTCAAAACACATATAACCTATTTGATTGTCAACAATACACTAAATATTCAAAACAGCCGCAAATGCAAACCTACATCAGGAACATGTCTACCAACAATATGATAAAAATTGAAAATTGGATGTATAAAGCCTGCAATCACACCTTGTATATGATTATAACCAAGTGAATAGTAAAAAGTGGACACTTCTAAAGACATGATGCAAAATACTGTCATTATGTGGGTCGACAATAGACATCAGTAAATGCAATGGTCAAAAAGTACTATGCCGTGAACTGAAAAGCAACCACATATTGACCATGAAAGGTCTGAGCCCATAGCACTTGTATTTGATGTTAGGAAGCCTTGTTCTGTTGTTAAATATCATATAAGATTGTAAAACATTGTAGACATGACAGGATTGTGTTGATGAACACAGAGTATGCAATTAATTGCATATCAGTGATGTACTGCATGCAATATGTGCATTTGCCATGTTAGGTATCACTACTAATGCTGCCATCTCTTCACACTTGTGTGCCAACGGTTGATGCAGCAAACTGTCTACTATGATCTCTTAATAAATGTCTTTTGTGACATAGGTTTACTCTTTAATTACAATTATTAAAAAGAAATTTGCTTTCTATGAGCTGGAAAGTCAAAAGGTATAAGCTGCTCTCCTGTGTTGGTGGAAGGCGTCCAATGAAGGTGCTCTCGCTCATCACCCTGGGCCACCATATTAACTGAGTAATCTTTGACAATCACTGCGAGACTGTAACTTATGTTAGGGCCACATGATGCACACAAGGACGATAGCTAGGACCACCAGGAACTTTGCTGTTAGCTTGGCTCTGAACAAGGACTCCACTTGCCAGGCTTCCTGCCATCCTCCTCAGCTGTACAGTCCACCTCCAGTTAGCAATGGGACATCCTACTGGTTTTAAAAATTGATTGACCAGTTGATTGTTTTTTGTTCCATTGGTTTTTCTCTGTCAAATAAAACAACTGAGTGAAACTAGTCTGTTAAGCCATGTCAGCTATATGAATGTTTTCACTCACTCTCTGGGTTTGAGTGGCTACACTTAATGTGAGACAACAGAGTGACACAATTCTCTGACAGTTACATCAGTTATATAAATGTTTTCACCCACTCTGTAGTTTTTAATGATTTCATTTGCATACTTTTCCAGCCTTGTCAATTATCCATGTACCATGTCTAGGGTTGTTAACTTTTTTAGAGTGACAAATAACACTATTATTTCAACGAGAGAGGAATAAAAATTATATTTTTATGTGTTTTCTTATTTAATTACAATTTATTTGTACTTCTGGCAGTATATATGGATTTTTGGTTGATTTCAAAATGTTAATAACTTATGCTTCATTATAAATTTGTGTTTAAATAAATGAACAGTTACGTTTTTATTTAAATTTATTGAAGCTTTCTCTGTGTGCCCACTGGTTTGCTTGCATCACCAATACTTCTATTTGGTTAATGCTGAGGTGATGTAAACAGAAGGCATATGAAATAAGATTTCTTTAATTGTTTGGTGAGTTAATCACTTGCTTTTTAAGCACATACTTTCCCTTGTCGGGATCTTTTAACGAGAAATATGTGTCATCACGTGTCTTTTTTTGTAATTTATTTAATTAACACAGTTTCAGAATATGAATCATCCATGCAGATTCTGTGTATCATGTAGAATTTATCTGGATAGTAACTTTTTATACAGTCATATGATTTTTTCCATTCCTATGCCACTGAGCATTTCAGGACTTTGATGCAGACACGAAGTTCACTGTTACATTAATGCCTATTTAGACACATGAACTTAAAGCTATTTATTGGTACTTAATAAAAAAACAAATATTGGAACAATAATAAGTGATGACAGGCAATAATAAAGTGCTGTCAAAAATAATGATCTAACAGTACCAAAACAATCATATGATTCCACCTCAGAACTGAATGCGCCATGGAGACTCCAGATGTCGCTCAAAGTGGTTCACATCGATGACTAGAGATAGGCTTAACTATGAAATTGAAGTACCAGTGTGTGAATGTCAGCAGTACTTCTTCGTGGCCATGAAATGCTATACATGCTAATTTTCAAAGGACATAAAATATAAACATGTTTGTGTGTGCGGGTATGTATACAGCCAGTAATGTAACTTTCTCCATAATATTATTTACCTTTCATACAAATAAATTGCTGAATGAATGTGAGGCTGGATTAAAATAATTTTTAATTAATAGACATGTTTCAGTAAAACAGATTACAAGCAATTGCTAAAATATAACAATGTTCCTTTCATCTTCACATATATCTAAGGGAACTTTCATACTCAACTTTGTACTCCTAATAACACACCAGCTTAACAAGTTATGTGTAAAATGCATCTGGAACAACTTAATCCACAACAGTATATTAATCAGTTTTAAATGATGGAAAGATGAATTAATCTATTTTATATATAGTTAAATGAATAAGTATAACCCACATTTTAACCTTTGCATATCCCCTGAGATGTCTTCATGTACCTCAAGAGTAGAGCTATGCTCTAGGGGTGTGTATATCCCAGTTTTATCTCCATCCTTTATTTAAACTAATGAAAGTACTAAAGACTGGTGCACTCAGAGCAGTGAATGGATAGCTCAGTCAACCAAAGTACGAAAGAGTGCTTTCAGCTGAAAGAATGAATACATGGTTCAACTGACAAGAAAACTATAGACTGGTCTTACCTGAAGGGGGGAAAAAAAAAACAGATAATTCAGTTAATATGGACTGTGTGCACTGTTTTCATTCAGTTGCTCCATAAGCTGCTTTCACTCAAAAAAATTGAATGAATGATGATCCAATGATATGTAAAACTACAACGGCCTAAATCAGTTGTTTTCATTTGGTTGGTCCCGTAGATGTGTCTCACTCAAAAGAATGAAAGAAAAATTCAACCAGTATGTAAAACTATAATTGAATGAGTTGATAGTTTTCCAGCAACTGACTGAATTGGTAAATCTCATTCAGTTGTCACTCCCACTACCCATGGTGGTATAGCAAAATATTCAACTGTTGACAATATAATGTAACTGGATAGATAAAAAACCTACACACCAAGTGAGGGCAGGAGAAAACACACGCACAAAAAGGTTTAACTCGTGCAAACCTTCAGAGCTAGTGGCACCTTCTTCCGGCAGAAGAGTTGAAGGGGAAAGAAAAGAGGTGAAGGAAAAGAACTGGAGAACTTTAGGAAAAGTGTACAGTTCAGAGAAGTCAACCAGAACCTCAGGTCGTGAACCCCAGGTCGTTGAAGTCTTAGCGGACAGGATGAGAAGGAAAGACTGATTGTTGTGGACTAATAGACAACTTTCAGATTTTTCTTTGAAACTCCATCAACCTTATAATAGCTTTTTTCATTTTTTACTTTTTTATATAATTGTATTATTGTCATGACCACCTCTGATTCACATAGCCAGTTATTTGGACAGCAGATGTTACGTTTCTGTCATGTTAAGGCTGGTGGCTGTGCTCTGTCTTCGCAGTCTCCAGGACATTTTCTTTAAACAAGATGATGAAAGGTTACATGTTAGCTGTGGTCTCTTGACCCGTCTTGATACAGTGTGTTTCATTGTTGACCTGGCCAGTACATTTTCCAGATCTCTCACCCACTGAAAACAGGTAATCATGGATTGCGAAGAGACTGGCACGACATCACTTGTCAGCCGTTACAGTTGATGAACTCTGGCAAAGAGTGGAGCAGTTTGGAATAACATATCCATGTATGTCATCTAAGCTCAGTTTGATGTGATACCTACATCTGCATCTATATCTATACTTGGCAAATCCCTGTAGAGTGCGTGGCAGAGGGTACATCCCATTGTACCAGTTACTAGAGTTTCTTCCTGTTCCATTCACATGTAGACTGTGGGAAGAATGATTGTTTAAATGAATCTGTGCATGCTTTAGTTAATCTAATATTGTCCTCATGATCCCTCTGTAAGCACTACATAGAGGTTTGTAGTATATTCCTAGACTCAACATTTAAAGCCGGTTCTTGAACTTATGAAGGTTTTCTCAGGAGAGAAAAGAGCCTACCAGTTTAGTTTCTTCAACATCTCTGTGATACTCTCCCATAGGTAAAATAAACTTGCGAGAATTTGTGCTACTCTTTTCTGTCTACATTCAATATCCCCTGTTCGACCTATTTGATATGGGTGCCACACACTTGAACACTAGAATTGATCCAAGAGTGATTTGTAAGCAGTCTCTTTTGTAAACTGATTGCATTTTCCCAGTATTCCACCAGTAAACCAAAGTCTGGTACCTGCTTTGCCCATGACTAAGCCAATGCGATCATTCCCTACAAAGTGTTACACCCAGGTTTTTGCACGATTACAACTGTGACTCATTGATATTATCATCATAGGATACTATGTTTTTGCATTTTATGAAGTGTAAAATTTTACATTTCTGAAAATTTAAAGCAAGTTGCCGATCTTTGTACCAGTTTGAAATCTTATTGATATGTGACTAATTACACTCCTGGAAATTGAAATAAGAACACCGTGAATTCATTGTCCCAGGAAGGGGAAACTTTATTGACACATTCCTGGGGTCAGATACATCACATGATCACACTGACAGAACCACAGGCACATAGACACAGGCAACAGAGCATGCACAATGTCGGCACTAGTACAGTGTATATCCACCTTTCGCAGCAATGCAGGCTGCTATTCTCCCATGGAGACGATCGTAGAGATGCTGGATGTAGTCCTGTGGAACGGCTTGCCATGCCATTTCCACCTGGTGCCTCAGTTGGACCAGCATTCGTGCTGGACGTGCAGACCGCGTGAGACGACGCTTCATCCAGTCCCAAACATGCTCAATGGGGGACAGATCCGGAGATCTTGCTGGCCAGGGTAGTTGACTTACACCTTCTAGAGCACGTTGGGTGGCACGGGATACATGCGGACGTGCATTGTCCTGTTGGAACAGCAAGTTCCCTTGCCGGTCTAGGAATGGTAGAACGATGGGTTCGATGACGGTTTGGATGTACCGTGCACTATTCAGTGTCCCCTCGACGATCACCAGTGGTGTACGGCCAGTGTAGGAGATCGCTCCCCACACCATGATGCCGGGTGTTGGCCCTGTGTGCCTCGGTCGTATGCAGACCTGATTGTTGCGCTCACCTGCACGGCGCCAAACACGCATACGACCATCATTGGCACCAAGGCAGAAGCGACTCTCATCGCTGAAGACGACACGTCTCCATTCGTCCCTCCATTCAGGCCTGTCGCGACACCACTGGAGGCGGGCTGCACGATGTTGGGGTGTGAGCGGAAGACGGCCTAACGGTATGCGGGACCGTAGCCCAGCTTCATGGAGACGGTTGCGAATGGTCCTCGCCGATACCCCAGGAGCAACAGTGTCCCTAATTTGCTGGGAAGTGGCGGTGTGGTCCCCTACGGCACTGCGTAGGATCCTACGGTCTTGGCGTGCATCCGTGCGTCGCTGCGGTCCGGTCCCAGGTCGACGGGCACGTGCACCTTCCGCCGACCACTGGCGACAACATCGATGTACTGTGGAGACCTCACGCCCCACGTGTTGAGCAATTCGGCGGTACGTCCACCCGGCCTCCCGCATGCCTACTATACGCCCTCGCTCAAAGTCCGTCAACTGCACATACGGTTCACGTCCACGCTGTCGCGGCATGCTACCAGTGTTAAAGACTGCGATGGAGCTCCGTATGCCACGGCAAACTGGCTGACACTGACGGCGGCGGTGCACAAATGCTGCGCAGCTAGCGCCATTCGACGGCCAACACCGCGGTTCCTGGTGTGTCCGCTGTGCCGTGCGTGTGATCATTGCTTGTACAGCCCTCTCGCAGTGTCCAGAGCAAGTATGGTGGGTCTGACACACCGGTGTCAATGTGTTCTTTTTTCCATTTCCAGGAGTGTATTTATACAGCTTCTTTCAGACAGTATTTCATTATATATAATTGTATCATTTGCAAAAGCTTGAGGCTACTATTAATATTGTCCACAAAGTCATTAATATACAACATGAGGAGCAAGGGTCTACATCTGATGCTGACTCTCCATACAGGATAACATGTTGCATTGTTCCTACCAAAAAATCCTCAATTCAGACACCAGTTTCACTTGATACCCTACATGATCATACTTTGGACAACCCAGCTGAGATATAGCCTTGTTTATGCCAGAGATGACAAATATTCGGGTGATACAATACATTAGTATGATGTGCAGCCTATAATACATTGTTGCCATTTTCATTAGTGTTAAAGGCTTGGCATTAAATGTAAAGAATGCAAATTTGATTTTGTTTCAAAACATAAAAATTTGGTCCTTGCATATTTTATTTAAAATAAGTCCATTATTAATTTAACTGTGAAGAGAGAACATGTCACAATGTATGCTTCATCAGAGTTGAACATAAATGTATGATGGTTTGATACTATTTGTTACTGTCTGATACATTGTTTTCCCCTCAGAATTAGTTTGGGAATTTCACAGCCCATACTATCCAATATGATTGATACTCTCTACTGCGAACTGTTCTTTTGATTGTGCAGGAGATGAAATTCCTACTGTTGGAGCAGAAGTATTTGGAGTTCCTCGAAGATGGCCGTGTCTTGGATGCATTGCACGTATTGCGCAATGAGCTCACTCCACTAAACCACAATACAGCACGTGTGCACAAGCTCAGCAGGTGTGGCATTCTATACATGTTACATATTGAATATTATATTTACAATTGAATAAGCAAAATATTTTTGTGATTGTGTTAGAAAATATTATGTGCAGGATGATAAGGAGTAAAAAAGTCTTTAATTAGAGAGAAATTTTGCACAGGCTTGTGCACAGATTTATCTGATTTTAATTTTTACAGTCAGCTGTGCTTACACAAGACCTTATGACACCATGCCTCTCTTAATTTTTAATATAGGGTTTGCAATTTATATGTCCTAGGAGGTGCTTCACAACAATCTTCCAACACTTGTCAGTTCTGTTTTGTGACATTACCTGCTACCACCTCCTCAATTTCCATACGGGGTTGAAATAGTAATGTATGAATGAAGTTTTTCAATACATTTTAGTAACAGAATAATACTGTTTTTCATTAACATTTGCACTTCTGAAGATAAACATTTTGTAGAACCAAAAGGAACCCCGTATTCTATCTGTTCCATGGATTGCTTAGAGAAGACTTACTTGGAAGCTAGGAACCTATGGCATTATGCCTGGTCACAATATTTTGAGTTTAGTTTTATTACCTGTAAACAATGTGAAGTTAATTTAACTTCCTAGAGCACCTGATTTCATTTTTTGTGTAATATTTTTCCAAATTCAAACAATGGAAACTCCAGATTGGAATATCAACTGTATTAGGAAAAGGATGAATCGGTACTCACTGTAAAGATGACCCATTGAGTTGCAGACAGGCATAACAAAAAGATTGCTATGCATTATCGCTTACGGCCAAAGCCTTCTTCAGCAAAGAAAACATATACACATTCACACAAGCAAGCACACCTCAGGCACATATGACTGCAACTATCAGCAGCTCCGACTGGAATCTTTTTCGAAATTCCTCAGTGTAGCTTATAGCTATCTCTGTACTTTTGTGTAGATCTAATCCACTAACAGAAATGCTTTCATTTTTGTGGACATCAATAATTCCATGTGAAACTTAAGTGTTCAGATACTGATTCACAGTCAGTCCACTGCTACCTACACTTCTCACACTGCATCAACCCATGAACTCTATCTCAAGTATGGAATACTTCAACAAAGGAAGAAATTTTGTGAGGCAAGAAATGTCATATCCATGTTAATGTGGAACCACAGTTGAGCTTCTTATTTCAACTTGACTTCTGCTGTCAGTGAGAATAAGTGGGCACGTAAATCATGTCTCTGCCGAAAATATGCAATACCATTGGGCGTATCAGACGTCATTACAGATCAGTCATAATCTAGATTCCTGTGTCAGTTTATGGTTGCACTGGCATCTCCACAGATTCCATAACTTATTTTAACATAATGCAGATGGGGTTTAATAATGTAGGAAAAGATAGAATGCTACTTACCATAAAGAAGATGCTTTAAGTTGCAGACAAACACAGTTAAGAGACACTTGTATAAAGCTTCCAGCCACAGCCTCCATTAGCAAAAGAGAAAAACACATCAATCACACACATAAGCAAGCCCGATTCAAGCGCACACGGCCGCCAACTCTAGCCTCTTTTGCTGATGAAGGCTGTGGCTGAAAGCTTTATGTAAATGTCTTTTAATTGTGCCTGTCTGCAACTTAATGTGTCTTCTTTACTGTATGTAGCAATCTGTCTTTTCCTACATTGTTGATATTCCTACCTGGAGTTTCTGTTGTTACAAACGGGATTTAGTTACACAATATGTGTTTGGCTCTCATGCCATGTCATAAATTAACCACTCTTCTTTTTCTATCTCTTTAATCACTACTCTGCGTCGCCCCCCCCCCCCTCCCATCCAAATCCACTTCATTTCTGCCATTACCACATCATAGTGTCTGTAAAATGTGTACCTAACTAACAGAGCCATAATTTTCCTATTATTCCCATTTAAATGATTTTTTCTTTTGTTTTTATTTTTTCCATATTTGATGACTTCTACATTAATTGCTTCCTTTCTTTTTCTTTTCTTTTTCTTTCTTTCTTTCTTTCTTTTTTTTTCCCCTTTCATCATCAGTGTTTGTTTCATCTTTGCATCTATTTTCAGTGTGTCCTTCTCTTGTATTTCTTTGACTCTTCTATGTTCTCCAATTTTTAAATATCATTTGTTGCTAACGTTTCATAGCTAATTTCCCTTGTGGCCCTTCCTTCTCTGTATCCCCTGCTTGGTTCTAATCACAGACTACCATGGCTGAATATGTTGATTGACCATGTAAAGTATGTTTACTGTGCTAACAGTAACCTTGTTTCTTTTCAGGTGTATAAAGTATGCTGCTTCATCTTTTGGTTTTCATGTAACAGGATTTCTGCAGAATTATAACAAAATACACGCTTGCCCTGAACACAAAAGTTAATATATGAAACAACATTAAAGATGGAAATAACAATATCAAAACTGCAAACACTAATACTACTTGCTGAAAGTCATTCAATTGCTGTAGTACTTTTTTATGATTTTCTCACTGTACAAGTGTTGCAGTTTTGTTTTAAACAGAGGAAGTACTTAGAAAAGAATTGTAGCTTCTGCTTCTTTTGTTTGCTACAGAAGGAGCAGACTGGTCTGTTGCAGTCAGTATTTTAGTGTAAAGCTACTTTATTATACTTTTTATGTAACTTTTCACAAACATAGACATTTCCTACTTCGAGAAAGGCATGAAGGTTTTGCAGTTTTAAAAAATTGTTGAAATAGTTATATTGCCAGAATATTACAGCATTATTTGTTCACAGTATTTTAGTTACGATTGAGCAGTGTAGCTATTAATTTGAAGAAAAAAGGTCAGAATTTGTGTTTCCTACATTAGACTAGGAAGTAAAAACACAATATGTGTGTTTTTGTCGGAGAGTGCTTATAACACTATTTCTTTTCAGCTATATGATGTGTAGTGGCCGAGATGACCTGATGCAGAGGGCAGAATGGGATGGGAAGGGAATGAAGTCACGCCAACAGCTAATGGACAAGCTTCAAGGGTTCCTGCCTCCATCAATAATGCTGCCACCACGGAGGTAAAAAGCTTGATCTCTTTATTGAACTGCCTTGAAACTGCATTGTAGTTTTGTGTAACAAATCACTGTTTCCCATCATTTCCTTACTAAATACCTGCATGCACACTAATATTGAGCATGAAATGTTGCTTCTTGCGTGAGTTTCTGCTCCAAATGACGATAAGCAAAACAAACTATCATAACCAAAAATGCCTAATGATGCATAATGCTTCCCAAACCAGTATAAGCAAACAAACTTCAAAGATTAATGATATCAGCTGAAGTAGTTAGACCTGTTGACATTCCACGTAACTTAATGCTGCTGTGATGTGATTTATCACCCATTCTAATGTGTATAAAAAAAAAACTAGGCATTTTAGTTATGAGCTTTTACGATCTCGTACTTGATGTTTCGAAAGGAGTGAGTAGTTGCCAAAAGCCTAAATAAATAAATAAAAAAAAACCTCATATACTGAATATATATTTTCATCAAGGGAATTTAAATTACAGTTTATTTGCATATTTAATTTTTGATTTATATTGTATTTTACCATCATCTCCTATGACTGACACACACACACACACACACACACACACACACACACACACACACACACACACGTCATCCACAATATTTTAATATTATAATGGCAAGGTAGCTACTGGGTGAGGATGTGCAGGGCAGAAAGGAATATATATCACCATCTGTATTTCTCATAATTTTTCTGATTTTTTTTTTCTTACTCTGTATTATTGTTTACATTTCTTTATTCTTCTATTAGTTGTACCTTCATTGATTGCTGTTACCTTAAGGGAACGGACTAAATATGAATATCTACATCTCAATCCTCATCTTAAAAAAGATACATTATTAAGCAAAAAAATTTAATTTTGATGATGTGGCTTATCTAACCACCAACAGATGCAACACTTAATGTGGTTGTCATAAAAACAGAAAACCTACATCTTTCATCTGGTTATCATTTGTTGAGTTTACTGGATGCCATATAAATTAAAGTATTATTTTGAAATGACAATTGTATCCATGTGGCAATTTTCATTATTTTTCTTAGTTTCAGTCTGTGATATGGTACCAACATAAGTGGTGGTGTGGCAGCAAAAGCTTTATCCTTGGTCTCACATGTTTTTTTTTTTTAATTCCCTGTAGTTAGAACTAGTTGCTGAGGATCAGATTTCTTATGTTTTGAATAAATAGCCATTACAAAAAAGATTTCTATAATTAAAGTTCTTCCACATTATTCCTCCAGAATCAAAAGTAATTAATGAAAAAATCAGGAAACTTCACACTAAATACTGTCTTAGGCTTTTCCATTACTCTATGCTCCTCAAAACATGTATTATTACCATCTTTCTTTTAGCCTTAAATTAATGTTCATTGTGATAGAGTACTTATTATTAAAAATGAAAACTGGTCTTAATGTTTTGTGATGTTAAAACAGTGACTTGTGTTGTATTTTCATGAAAAATTTCTTTCTATAGTGAACCATTCAATAGTAGTATCACTGTACAAATGAAGGTGTGATTTATGTACCTGCAAATTCTCAATGGACACATTGTAGCGATGCAGGACACCTCCTGGTCATCTGAAATAATTCTGATTGCAATGAGGTAACGGAATAACTTTGGTATTTTTGGTACAGTACAATTCTCAAACTTCTCAGTGAATGTAACTTGGTTCCAATATGCAACCAAAAATGGATCATTATAGTCAATCATTGGATGGTCTTGGCACAGGGATTGCACCTGACTTCTCCAAGACCCTGTACTGCAAATGCATTTGCATAGGTACTTTTATAAAGACTGGCTTCTTTAAATGGTTCGTAGTATACTACATAGGTAACTGCCCATTGCACTCTTTAAGATGTTGAACAAGCCAGATAAAAATGAAACTGAAATTTCTTACACAGGCAATATAAAAACAGAAACTTCATGGTAGGTTAAACACTGTGCCTGACCGGTACTCAAATGTTACATTATTGCCTTTTGCTGTCAAGTGCTGTACTGACTGAGTTATCCACGCATGACTCATGACCTTCCCTCACAGCCCTACTTCAGCCAGTATCTCTTTGCTACCTTCCAGACTTGATGGAAGTTCTACTTTATACCTTGCAGGATTGGAACTTCTGGGAGAAAGGACAAGTTCAGCAAGGTCATCCACATAAATCACAGAGTAATGGGCTCAGTATTGAACCCTGAGGAACTCTGCATTTTATCAGTAGTCTCTGATTTTATCGTCATTTGAGTCCTACTTGAGTGATACCTTCCACCTGCAGTTCCACATACACGAACATAACTTCCTGTGTGCTATGTCCCTTCATATCCCGTCTTTGTAATTTTGCGAAAAGAGTTTTATGATCCAAGATATTGAAGACTTTTGAAAGGTCAAGAAAAATTTCTGCAGTGACACCATGCTGAGGGAGTTTAAATCAAGATTTAAAAACTCAGATTGCTGATCGGGTAGACTTAGACTTCCAGCAGCCAGACTATTCAACGATGAGTGTCTGTCATGGAAAAGTTTTTGTAGCACATTTGGGAAAAAAAAACTGTGGAACAGATCTGTAGTTGAACAGTATATCCAGTTGAACCTTTCTTGAACTATATCAGATTGAACTTTTCTTCAGTAATGGTGAAACTTTTTCTGTTTTGAGAACTTACAGAAAAAATGTGTTTATAGTGACATGTTGGAAATATTTGACAATGGCATTGCTATGTGCTAAACACATGGTTTTAATATGAAGTCTGCTCTTTCATCAACACCACTTCAGATTTTATTACTTCAATCTTTTATTTTAAACCATAATTTAATTCTGGTTTGTTTTGCACACATATTACAATGACCTGTTGCCATTTATTTTCTGGAGAAGAATGTGTGTGACTCTTTACAATGTACTTGAATGATTTCTTCAGTTAATGATATGAAGTACTGCATTTTTCACAACTAATTTTGGGTCTGTCACATTGACATTGACTCCATCTGATGATAAACATCATTATATATTCTTGTTTAGCAGTGCACTAGAAGTTTCTCTTTTGATAACATTCCAAATGGATACCACTTCATTTCCAGATTATCTTTGTACATAATATTTGCTTACTTGTTCATCATACTGTATATCTTTTGCTCAGATTTTGGAGTAGTCATCAAATTCTTGGGAAACTATGTCTTTTACAACAATGTTTTAGAGATTTGTTTCTCTCAGAGGAAGTTTTGATGCTTTTGTTACCTGCCACCCTCATTTTTTTTCTTCTTAAAAACTAATATTTTGCTTTGAAATAGAGAACTGTATTAAGGTAGTAAAGGAAGATATTTTGGAAACACTTTTACGTACTTTTAGTATTTTCCCAAAGAAAATGTTTTCCCTATTTTGTCCCTGCTTGTTTATATCTCTGTGCATAACTTTACTACAGGAAGAAAGAGATAATATTGTTACATTCCATCCTGTATTTTCCAGTGTTTGAAGGACAGATATAATGTAGATACAGTAGGGTAGTATATGTATCTTACAGTTCTTCATAGTTAGATGAAATGTTCTTTTGGGCATGTGTGCATGTCCAGAGGAGCAGACACTGCTGATTATTTGCAGCATTATTAAATTATGAAATGCATTCACAACTTGTGAATACAATTGTACAATGGATGTAAGATTCACAAGTGACATGTGAAAATTTTTGCGGGACTGGGACTCAAACCATACTCCCATATGTCCAAGTGTCTACATCCTATTCTGCTCACATAGAAATCGTATGATTCCCACACAGAGAGAGACATTGTTTTGCTCATCATATTGCCTTGCTTTGGCATGAAACACAGTAGGGTAGCCCCTGTATTTTACAGTGTGTGTGTGTGTGTGTGTGTGTGTGTGTGTGTCTATATATATATATATATATATATATATATATATATATAATTAAAGATGATGAGACTTACCAAACAAAAGCGCTGGCAGGTCGATAGATTAATTATATTTTTCCCACGTGGAATGTTTCCCTCTATTTTATATATATATATATATATATATATATATACTTAAAAACAAAGATGATGTGACTTACCAAATGAAAGTGCTGGCAGGTCGACAGACACACAAACAAACACAAACATACACACAAAATTCAAGCTTTCGCAACAAACTGTTGCCTCATCAGGAAAGAGGGAAGGAGAGGGAAAGACGAAAGGATGTGGGTTTTAAGGGAGAGGGTAAGGAGTCATTCCAGTCCCGGGAGCGGAAAGACTTACCTTAGGGGGGAAAAAAGGACGGGTATACACTCGCACACACACACATATCCATCCACACATATACAGACACAAGCAGACATATTTAAAGACAAAGAGTGGGCAGAGATGTCAGTCGAGGCAGAAGTGCAGAGGCAAAGATGTTGTTGAATGACAGGTGAGGTATGAGTGGCGGCAACTTGAAATTAGCGGAGATTGAGGCCTGGTGGATAACGGGAAGAGAGGATATATTGAAGAGCAAGTTCCCATCTTCGGAGTTCGGATAGGTTGGTGTTAGTAGGAAGTATCCAGATAACCCGGACAGTGTAACACTGCGCCAAGATGTGCTGGTCGTGCACCAAGGCATGTTTAGCCACAGGGTGATCCTCATTACCAACAAACACTGTCTGCCTGTGTCCGTTCATGCGAATGGACAGTTTGTTGCTGGTCATTCCCACATAGAATGCATCACAGTGTAGGCAGGTCAGTTGGTAGATCACGTGGGTGCTTTCACACGTGGCTCTGCCTTTGATTGTGTACACCTTCCGGGTTACAGGACTGGAGTAGGTGGTGGTGGGAGGGTGCATGGGACAGGTTTTACACCGGGGGCGGTTACAAGGGTAGGAGCCAGAGGGTAGGGAAGGTGGTTTGGGGATTTCATAGGGATGAACTAAGAGGTTACGAAGGTTAGGTGGACGGCGGAAAGACACTCTTGGTGGAGTGGGGAGGATTTCATGAAGGATGGATCTCATTTCAGGGCAGGATTTGAGGAAGTCGTATCCCTGCTGGAGAGCCACATTCAGAATCTGATCCAGTCCCGGAAAGTATCCTGTCACAAGTGGGGCACTTTTGTGGTTCTTCTGTGGGAGGTTCTGGGTTGGAGAGGATGAGGAAGTGGCTCTGGTTATTTGCTTCTGTACCAGGTCGGGAGGGTAGTTGCGGGATGCGAAAGCTGTTGTCAGGTTGTTGGTGTAATGCTTCAGGGATTCCGGACTGGAGCAGATTCGTTTGCCACGAAGACCTAGGCTGTAGGGAAGGGACCGTTTGATGTGGAATGGGTGGCAGCTGTCGTAATGGAGGTACTGTTGCTTGTTGGTGGGTTTGATGTGGACGGACGTGTGAAGCTGGCCATTGGACAGGTGAAGGTCAACATCAAGGAAAGTGGCATGGGATTTGGAGTAGGACCAGGTGAATCTGATGGAACCAAAGGAGTTGAGGTTGGAGAGGAAATTCTGGAGTTCTTCTTCACTGTGAGTCCAGATCATGAAGATGTCATCAATAAATCTGTACCAAACTTTGGGTTGGCAGGCCTGGGTAACCAAGAAGGCTTCCTCTAAGCGACCCATGAATAGGTTGGCGTACGAGGGGGCCATCCTGGTACCCATGGCTGTTCCCTTTAATTGTTGGTATGTCTGGTTTTCAAAAGTGAAGAAGTTGTGGGTCAGGATGAAGCTGGCTAAGGTAATGAGGAAAGAGGTTTTAGGTAGGGTGGCAGGTGATCGGCGTGAAAGGAAGTGCTCCATCGCAGCGAGGCCCTGGACGTGCGGGATATTTGTGTATAAGGAAGTGGCATCAATGGTTACAAGGATGGTTTCTGGGGGTAACGGATTGGGTAAGGATTCCAGGCGTTCGAGAAAGTGGTTGGTGTCTTTGATGAAGGATGGGAGACTGCATGTAATGGGTTGAAGGTGTTGATCTACGTAGGCAGAGATACGTTCTGTGGGGGCTTGGTAACCAGCTACAATGGGGCGGCCAGGATGATTGGGTTTGTGTATATATATATATATATATATATATATATATATATATATATATATATATATATATATATATATATATATTATGATGCTGCCGCCATTTGATTGTAACAAATTTTATTGTTACACAATCCAGATTTCAGGCTTAGGTCATTTTCGAGTACAAAAATTGTAAAAAAACGTTAGTAGTATAAATCACAAAAGCAAAAAACAGGGCAGCCATGAGAAATAATGTATACATACTGCAGTTCTTTATCTTATTCAACAGACGTCAGACTGGTATGAAATAAAAGTCCTTGCAAAAAAAAAAAAAAAGCGTATGTGGTCATACAGACCAGATCTGTCATTAGGAAAAGTGAGAACATCTCTAAAATTCAGGAATAAATTACTCACTTTAGTTTCTGGACCCTATAGCACAGCTGTTATATGAAATTGCTATACAATGAACAGATATGTGCCACACTGTTACATCTGGACAACAACTGGAACTGGAATGGACATGGACGAAATAATCTTCCAAAGATCACCTGAGAAACATCACACAGTGCACAACACAGTCAGCATGTGTGTGTATGTTAGGGGACAAGTTGGCTGAAATATTTATATTGTGTGATAAATACATTATCTTTGCATACATTGGTACGTAAGTGTTAACAGTATATGACATGGAGGCCCACTAATAAAGTTCACATGTAAGTATAGTTCATCAACCACAAATAAAACTGTTTTGCCCGTTCCATTGTTGTTTCACAATTCGAAGCCCATACTTATTCCCTCATTATTGCTTCAGCTAAATATTGTTGTCATATGTCCAAGTGAGCGGCAGTAATATAAAATGAACAGTGAGCTAGGTGACAAAAAAATTATATTGCATGCAAGAAAGTGACCTAGACTATGAGCTAGCAGCACAATCCCACAATAAGGCAGTTGTCTATGAGATAATTAGCAGTCAGATAAGCGACTAGCTGGCTTCTGTTGCAACAGCACTGTTTAATGCTTCAAATGGGTTGTTATAGTGGGGTATC
The DNA here is from genome assembly GCF_023864275.1 of Schistocerca cancellata. Lineage (NCBI taxonomy): Eukaryota > Metazoa > Arthropoda > Insecta > Orthoptera > Acrididae > Schistocerca > Schistocerca cancellata. Next base: position 178,690,266 of record NC_064632.1, read on the forward strand.
ACCTGCTCGAGGCTACAGAGTGACACAACGAAAGTTTGTTTCATTACCCTTTGGTTAAACAGGGTTTTAGCTCATATTATGCAATTTATTTTACCATCGTTTAGTTAAACTAAGATTAAACAGTGATTTTGCTCATACATCTTTACCTTGGTAACATAAAGACAGCTATTCTTCACATGTGTACAAAGTACACCTCGCATGCTCGTGTTATGAAAAGTGGGTCACCTGCTCGAGGGTTAACAATAGCTATAAATTCAGTGGTTAAATCAGTATGTTATTCTTTAAATAAGTAACATAAGAGGGAAGCTATATCATGTAGCAATACTAAATACTTTCTGTCAATTTTGTTTTGTATCTATAAAATCAAAGCTTATATGTATATAATAATTGAAAGATATATCTAAAAACAAAGATGATGTGACTTACCCAACGAAAGCGCTGGCAGGTCGATAGACACACAAACAAACAAACACAAACACACACACAAAATTCAAGCTTTCGCAACCAATGGTTGCTTCATCAGGAAAGAGGGAAGGAGAGGGAAAGACGAAAGGATGTGGGTTTTAAGGGAGAGGGTAAGGAGTCATTCCAATCCCGGGAGCGGAAAGACTTACCTTAGGGGGAAAAAAGGACAGGTATACAGTCGTACGCAGGCGCGTGCGCGTGCGCGTGCGCGCGCGCGCGCGCGCACACACACACACACACACACACACACACACACACACACACACACACACACACACATATATATATATATATCTCCAACCGCACATACACAGACACAAGCAGACATTTGTAAAGGCAAAGAGTTTGGGCAGAGATGTCAGTCGAGGCGGAAGTACAGAGGCAAAGATGTTGTTAAAAGACAGATGAGGTATGAGTGGCGGCAACTTGAAATTAGCGGAGGTTGAGGCCTGGCGGATAACATGAAGAGAGGATATACTGAAGGGCAAGTTCCCATCTCCGGAGTTCTGACAGGTTGGTGTTAGTGGGAAGTATCCAGATAACCCGGACGGTGTAACACTGTGCCAAGATGTGCTGGCCGCGCACCAAGGCATGTTTAGCTACAGGGTGATCCTCATTACCAACAAACACTGTCTGCCTGTGTCCATTCATGCGAATGGACATTTTGTTGCTGGTCATTCCCACATAGATAGCTTCACAATGTAGGCAGGTCAGTTGGTAAATCACGTGGGTGCTTTCACACGTGGCTCTGCCTTTGATCGTGTACACCTTCCGGGTTACAGGACTGGAGTAGGTGGTGGTGGGAGGGTGCATGGGACAGGTTTTACACCGGGGGGCAGTTACAAGGCTGGGAGCCAGAGGGTAGGGAAGGTGGTTTGGGGGATTTCATAAGGATGAACTAAGAGGTTACGAAGGTTAGGTGCACGGCGGAAAGACACTCTTGGTGGAGTGGGGAGGATTTCGTGAAGGATGGATCTCATTTCAGGGCAGGATTTGAGGAAGTCGTATCCCTGCTGGAGAGACACATTCAGAGTCTGATCCAGTCCCGGAAAGTATCCTGTCACAAGTGGGGCACTTTTGTGGTTCTTGTGTGGGAGGTTCTGGGTTTGAGGGGATGAGGAAGTGTTAGTTTTCTGCATCTTTCATTTTCTGAATTCTCTGTTTTTCGCCACCGCCCCCCTACCACCTCTGTTACATTCAATGCACTTGGCTTTTCACTCTTATCAGCTCATGCACCATGTTTTAGTAGTAATCTCTGTCTTGCATATTATGCTTTCTTCCACCTTTAAGCTCTTGGGTTTTCAAATCTTGTCTGGTACACTACCCAACAATCAGTCTTTCCTTCTCAGCCCGTACGGTAAATCACCCCTGACTTGGAGTTCTTAGTGACTTTTCTGAACAGTATCTCTTTCCCTAAATCTCTCCAGTATTTTTCCTTCACTCCTCTTCCTTCCCCTTCAATTCTTCTGCCAGGAGCCACTCCTGTGTGTTCCCCTGCTGCTGCCCAGCGAGTAGATTTTTTACCTATCCATGTATATTATATTATCAGTAACTTTGTTTCAAGATAGAAACAACGTTTGTCGCAAATATATTATGATAAGACGCTTCATGATGTTTACATGTGAATTGTAATACTGGCCTTCTGAGTTGTACTGTATATACTGTGGTGTACCAATGTATGCAAGGATAATGTATTTATCATGCAAAATAAACATTTCAGCCACCTTTTTCCCTAAACCTATGTTCACACTTGTGGATTTCTGGTGGAGATTTGTGCAAGTATGTCGGCACGTGTACATCTGACTTAATTCAGGGACATGTGCCCGGTACATGTAGCCAGTGCAAGTGTTCTCACTGGCAACATGTAACCTGTCAGTTTCACAGAACATGGTGTCCAAAGCAGAACTTCTATTTATTTCTGCTAGTGCTGTCAATATAATTGTGAAAAGGGAGAATAAAAGGAGAAAGGAAGATACCTGGTGGGTGCGTAAGTTTCTCAGTAAACGGTGTAGTCATGGAACTTACACTTCAGTGATGAGTGGCGTAAAGGATCAAGACACACACAGTTTCAAAAATTTTGTTAGTATGTCAATGACGGACTTTGAAGTATTACTACATATGCCAGCACAATACTACACATCGAAGGATACAAATTTTTGAGGAGCTGTAAGCCCTGCTGAACAACTTGCCATTACATTACACTTTTTAGCTACTGGAGATTCGTACAGCTCTTTGGAGTATATGTGTAGGATTTCCAAATCTAAAATCAGTGAAATAATACCAAAAGTTGAGAGACTATAGGAACTGTATCTTTATCGATTTTTTTTTTCATTTTTTTTTTTTTTTTTTTTTACATTGAGAGTGCTATACCGTGCATTACATAACATTGGTATCCTCTGTTAAAATATAAAAATTTTCTGACTGTTTTTAATTAAAGTCCCCCCAGGGGGCTCACTGCTCTTTGCCAGGTTCATGCTTGGCTGCCATGGGGCCCCAGCCATTGCAGCATCTTTTCCCTTCCGAGCTGCAGCGCTAGCGGCAAAAATGAAGTCTTTTATCCTCGTTTTGAGAATAGCAAGACTTTTTTGGGAATTTCTTGAAATTCACATTCTACGTAGTTCTAAAACAACCTGAACTTGTACTCCTTTTTCCTGAGAATGTATTCTCTGCCTCGTGATGACTGGGTGTTGTGTGTTCTTCATCATCATTGACTCGCAAGTCACCAAAGTGGTGTCAACTAAAAAGGACTTGCAATACGGCAGCCGAACTTTCCCCGCATGGGGCCTCCCGGCCAACAATGCCATACGATCATTTCATTTCATTTCCTCACTAGTATGTTTCAAAACTTTGAATGTGTGATGTTACTTTAGCCTTCTTTTGTGGAGGCTTGATAGAAGGCTCTGAATTAGTATTTGAAGTACTTTGTCCATCTTCCAGTGATGTTGATGGCTCTTCACATCTCTCTTTCGATATACACTAAAAAAAAAGGGGGAAAACTTCCTTCAGATTTTTTATCTTTTTTCAGGTACTGAATTCTGAAGCACAATGGGAGGAAATTGCACCAGAATTTGAGGTTTGCTGGAACTTTCCTCTCTGCATAGGGGCTTTAGATGGAAAACGTGCAAACTGTTAATCATGCTCATGTTGAAAGCACATATTACAACTATAAAGACACTTTCAGCACTGTGTTAATGGTATTAGTGGATGCAGATTACCAGTTTCTATATGCGGATGTGGGAGTGAAAGGATGTATTTCAGATGGAGGTGTACTGAATCCCACAACCTTCAACAAAGTCCTTCAAGCAGAAGAGTTGCACACACACCAGAATCGGAACCTCTGTGTGGAAGAGATGTGCCCACCCCCTACGTAATTGTTGCCGACAACGCCTTTGCACTACAAGGACATGTCATGTAACCCTTCCCATGTAGTCATTACAAAGGCAGCAAAGAAAGACTATTTAATTACAGGCTCAGTAGAGCCTGATGAATTGTTGGAAGTGCCTTTGGCATACTGTCGTTTGTTTTTCGTGTTCTACGAAAACAAGTTCACCTTGATCCGCATAAGGCAACTATTGTTACTTTATGCTGTGTTTCCTTTCACAATTTCGTAAGAAAAAATTGAGAAACTTGCCTGATTTATTCACTGCCTGGCAGTTTTGATTCTGAAAACATAGAAAGAGGGACTGAGAACCTGGGAGATGGTGAGACCACCCACCATTTCCATCGCTATCAAGAATTGGCAGAAGTACTGCCAAATATGTTAACCAAATTAGAAGTGAATTGGCAGCATATTTTGTTACTGATGAAGACAAGTGGAGAGGCAGTATTTGTGTGTTTAGTATCAAGGATAGTTCAGTGATAATAATCATGTTCATAGGAAATGTTTTCTTTTTCTTTCTCATGCACAACTGTAAACAACAAATTTACATTTTTTATTGGTATGTAAATAAATATTTGTGTTAAAAATCATGTAAAATAAATATGCCCGAACTTACCTCAAACGTGAATGAACTCATTCTTGGTTTGTTTATATCCTTCAGGAAGAGCAACAATTCATAGGCATACTGTTTAGAAATGCACACATCTTTTCTGTTTGATACTGATGTCTTCTACAAAGCTCATTTATTGAATTCATGGAGGAATTGTGACCTCAGGTTATGTAGTTTGCTGTCCAGTTCTTTCTCAGAAATGCTGAATAAACATGCAACCTGATGAACTGCATCCCATTTCGTGTTGCAGTTTTTATAATTGAATGTGGGATCCCACAATGAACACCTTTAGTGAAATTCTTCAATTAATTTTATGGTATTATTTTTTGACCACTCCATCTTCGCAAACTGCTACTAAAAGGACTGCTAGCACATTGAACGTAAACAACAGTTGTAACCTCCTTATACACATACCCAAGCTGTAGGATGAGCCAGCCCATGAACTGCACATGTGCAGTGGAAAATGTATCTGGGATTTGTGCTTTGTTTTCAATGAGCACATGGACACAAGCACATGTGCCAGAACAGAGTATTTCTTGGCATTCTAGCACTGATGTTGCAGGTACATGTCGCAGGAACTTGCAACTTGTGCCACACCGTATTGGCTACATGTGCTGAGCACAAATTTCTGCTTCAAATCCCTCAGTGTGAATGTAGCTTAACACACCACAGATTGTGTTGTGCAGGCTCTGATGCGTTTCAGGCGATCTTTGGAAAATCATTCTGTCTATGTGCACTACAGTTGTTCGGATACAGTAGTGTGGTGCGTACCTGTTTCATATAATAGCTGTGGTATAAGGTCCAGAAATTAAAGTCAGTAACTTATTTAGATGTTTTAGAGATGTTCTCACTTTTTCTAATGATAGATCTGGAGTATATGACCAGATATGCTTACGTGACATGGGCTTTTATTTCATACCAGTCTAGATGTCTGTTGTAATATAAAGAAGATACAGAATTCCTGTATTTATACATTATTTCTCAAGGTTGCCCTGTTTCTTGCTTTTGTGATTTATGCTTCTGTTGTTTATTCCAGTTTTTGTACCTGAAAATGGCGTAACCTTGAAATCTGAATTGTATAAGAATAAAATAAAAATTGTTACAGGTGTGGCAGTAACAATCAAAAAATTTACCATGACTGTGGCTCCAGGTACAAGGAAAATTATCAAGTGTTATTTTCAAAGGAACATACACTCCCTGATGATTGACAGCCGATTAAATTATGAAATACATTTACGAAGTACAAATACAATTGTGCAGTGGCTATAGATTATGCTAGTAACATGTGATACCAGGACATAACGGAAGTTTGGGTCAGTCCTGGAGGCACGTTTGGATAGCTGAGGTGGTTAAGACGACTGCTCGCGTAAAGCATGAAACCCAGTACAATACAAATTTTCACATGTTACTAGTAAATCATATAGCTGTTGTACAGTTACATTTGTAGTTTGTAAATGTGTTTCATAATGTAGGTAATTACCAGCAAATGTCTTTGCTATCAGTGCTTTTTTCAAAAGTTGTTGAGAACACATTGTATAAGAGAGCAGTGGCGCCTATCAGTGCATGTAATTTGCTGCTACACTTACAGTTTGGTTTCAGGAGAGGAGGATCCATAGGAAGTGCAGTGTTATTCTTTTTATATAATGGACTAGCAGGGCTAAATGACAGGCTGAGGACCGTCACCTTTTCCTTGATTGAACAAAAGCATTTGATTATGTGGACAATGCAATACTTTACATAAGTTGGAACATTATGGGTTTAGGGAAAAAGATCAACAATGATTCGCTTCATATTTGCCAAATAGGAAGCAGAAAGTTGTAATCTATTGTCATTAAACAGAGACATGACTGGCATAAAGTAAAGTGATGTGTGCCACAGGATTCTGTTCTGGGCTATTGCTTTTGTTGACATATATCAGTAATCTACCAGTAAATGTGATTGAAGATTCAAAAATAGTTTGCTTTGCAGATGGCACAAGTGTTATTGTGAAAGACGCAGAACATGATGCAAATGATCTAGCTGATAAAGTTGCCATTAACATCAGCATGTAGTTTTGAGAGATCAGATTAATACTCGACTGCTCTTAATGCTCAATGCAACAAAATGCAATGTGTGTGGTTTCTGATATGGCACTGTTGTAAAAGCAAAATTTTATTGTGTAGTGGTGGGTGTAACAGTCAATGATCTCAACAATTTTAAATCCTTAGGACTGGGGGTAGATCAAAGATTTCTAGGAAGTATCATGCTGAAGATCTTGTGCAGAAACTGAATGCTGCTATCTTCACTATAAGGATAATATGCACTGCCTCTGACACTGAAACATGAAGACTTTTGCTCAAACAGTCCACGGGTGTACTGCTGGTCCATAGTGTCCAACGGGCACAATATTTCGGCAATCAGACATGTCGCTATCGTCAGCGCACCTGACGATGGCAACATGTCTGATCGCCGAAACATTGTGTCCGTTGGACACTATGGACCGGCAGTACACCCATTGACTGTTCAAGCAAGAAATATGCTGGGAGAAGTTGAAAAATCACATGAAGACTTTTGTTTACTTTGCTTACTTTCACTTTATCATCTCGTATGCTGCTACACTATGTGATTAGAAGTATTCGAACACCCACAAAAACATGCGTTTTTCATATTAGGTGCTTTGTGCTACAACCTACTGTCAGGTACTCCATATCAGTGACCTCAGTAGTCATTAGACATCGTGAGAGAACAGAATGGGGCACTCTGTGGAACTCACGGACTTCGAGCATGGTCAGGTGATTGGGTGTCACTTGTGTCATATGGCTGTAAGCGAGATTTCCACACTCCCTAAACATCCCTGGGTCCACTGTGTCTGATGTGATAGTGAAGTGGAAACGTGAAGGGACACGTACAGCACAAAAGCTTACAGGCCGAGGCCGCTGACAGTTGAAGAGGATCCTAATGTGCACTGTTGTAAAAGTGAAATTTTATTGTGTAGTGGTGGGTGTAACAGTCAGTGATCTCAGCAATTTTAAATCCTCAGAACTGGGGGTAGATTAAAGATTTCTTGGAAGTATCATGCTGAAGATCTTGTGCAGACATCTATCCAGACCGTCACACAGGAATTCCAAACTACATCAGGATCCACTGCAAGTACTGTGACAGTCAGGCAGGAGGAGAGAAAACTTGGATTTCATGTTCAAGCTGCCACTAATAAGCTGTACGTCGTGCTGGAAAATGCCAAACGATGCCTTGCTTTCTGTAAGGAGTGTAAACATTGGATGATTTAACAGTGAAAAAATGCTGTGTGGAGTGATGAATCACGGTCCACAATGTGACAATCTGATGGCAGGGTGTGGGTATGGCAAATGTCCAGTGAACGTCATTTGCCAGCGTGCATAGTGCCAACAGTAAAATTCGGAGGCAGTGGTGTTCTGGTGTGGTCATGTTTTTCTGGGACGGGGCTTGCACCCCTTGTTGTTTTGCGTGGCACTATCACAGCACAGACCTACATTGATGTTTTAATCACCTTCTTGCTTCTCACTGTTGAAGAGCAATTCAGGGATGGCGATTGCATCTTTTAACATGATCGAGCACATGTCCATATTGCACAGCTTGTGGCAGAGTGGTTACAGGACAATAACATCCCTGTAATGGACTGACCTTCACAGAGTCCTGGTTTGAATCTTATATAGAACACCTTTGGGATGTTTTGGAATACCGACTCGTGCCAGGCCTCACCAGATCGATACCTCTTCTCAGTGCAGCACTCCATGGAGAATGGGCTGCCATTCCCCAAGAAACCTTCCAGCACCTGGCTGAAAGTACGGCTGTAAGAGTGGAAGCTGTCATCAAGGCTAAGGATGGGGCAACACCATATTGAAATCCAACATTACTGACGGAGGGCACCATGGACTTGTAAGTCATTTTCAGCCAGGTGTTCCAATACTTTTGATCACATAGTGTATTTGTGTTTTTTTAACTGTTCTCGTTCCATTTTAAACTTTCTTCAGTTGGGAATGAGGGACACTGTCCTTACTTTTAAAGACACAGTGAGATTTCTTTGCCTCATAATTGACTCTAAGCTTACATGGTTACCACATCTTACGGACCTGAAAAAATGGTCACTTAAGGCTTCAGTTATTTTAAAATGTCTTAGGTACAGTAAATAGGGAGCTGACAGGACTTGCCTGCTCTGGTTTTAAAAGGCATTTGTGTGATCTTGGCTCGATTATGAGTGCACGGTGTATGGGTCTGTGAGACACTCTTAAAGATGTTGGATGTGGTGCACCATGAAAGGATTCGGTTGTCCAATGGGGCATTCAGAACAAGCCCCATACCAAGTCTCTGTGCAGGCACCTTTTTACAGTGTGTCAGGCCTGTAAAACACTGTCCACACCATACACACATACCTACCATACCATTGCTCGGCTTCCACTGGCAAGGCTTTTCTGTAACCGGCAACAGGCAATGAGGCCCTATGGGATTCATGCACGGGATTGCCTTCTAGAGATGTGTGGGGCTGGTCTTCATGTTTTACATTGCAGTGGGAGCAGATTTCCACCTTGCTTTCTCCGAAGGCCCAAACTTATTTTAGACTTGACGAATTTTAAGGAAGCTTGTACATCAGACTTGACATTTAAATCTCAGTCTTTTAGCCTTTTAGATATGCATCACAGTTTCACAATACTGTGCACTGATGGCTCCAAGTAAGGGAATTCCCTTGATTGCTCTGCCGTATTCCCTGACCATGTCACCAGGATTTGCCTTCCTGATGAGTATACCATTTTCTCGGCAGAGCTCCATGCGATCCTGAAGGCTCTGGAGCAGATGCATTGTATTCGGGGCAAACTGTTTCTCATTTGCTCAGATTCCCTTAGTGCCTTACAATCGTTACAGAACCTGTATCCAGCTGAGGAATTGGTCCAGCTGATATATGACCAACTGTACTTGCTCCAATGGCTAGGTAAGCAGGTGTAATTTGGCTTTGTGCTATGTCATGTAGGGGTATGGGGAAATGAACAGGCCGATTGGGCTGCCAAGGAGGCCGACAGAGGACAGTATGTAGCACAGTGTCCCATTCTCTTGCAGGCTGTTGTTTCTGCACCACACAGAAAGTGCATGCAGTTGTGGGATGAGGTATGGCTGGTGGTAATGGCCAGTAATCTGCAGTTGGTGAAGTCTATAGCCCGGCCTTGGCGTTCCTCCTGCCAGTTGCTCAGGTGGGATGAAGTCACGTTCATGCATCTTAGAATTGGGTACTGCCCTCTCACACATGGCTTTTCAGTATGGCGAAAGGATCCCCCATTTCGTGGTGCTTGTGGTGTGTACATCTGTGTCCGCTATATTTTAACGAAATTCATTTTGTATCGTGATGCAAGGATGGAAACAAATATTGGTGGAGATTAGCACTCTATTTTAGCTGATGATGAGACGAGTGTGACTAAGGTTTTAAAGTCTTGTGATGTGTCTGGACTCTGGCCTAAACTTTTAGGCTGGAGGTCTTAGTGTGTTGCAGAGTGGCTGGCTTCTCCTTTTTTTATTATTGTGGTCAGCCAGCCACGTAATGTGACAACCTTTTAAATTTGTTTGTCTAATCATTAAAAAAAAAAAAAGGCAAATTTTGCCAGAAACAGATGCTACATTTTCAAGTCCCTACTTATGGCACTCCTATTCTGTATAGGAGTGATTGAGAAATTTTCACTATAATGTGTTATTCATTTGTATACTAGCTGACAATTTTTTCTTCATGTTTTATTTATTGTTTAGTTTGTTTGTTTATAAATATTTGTTGGCATTATGTCAGCTGTGCACTGACTTGTTTCATGACTACACTGCTTTGGCTCACACTGTTCCATGGACCCTCATAAATAAATGAAAAAATAAAAATAGTAACTTTGCCTCATGGTCACAGTATCTTCTAATGAAGACATAGTTTATTCCTGAGATATATATTTGATCATTGATGAAATTCATATCTGCTCTTGATCTTTTTGGGAAGCATATTGTGGGGACCTGACATAATATTTTTGTTATATTTGGTAAAGCATCCCTCTCAATACTGGCCTTTTTTTCCCATGGTTGGAGGATCAGTGTTAAAAATGATCACAAAGCATACATCTTCATGTTTAATGGGTTGAGCCTGTTCAGTAGATCCTCCAGTTTGTTCATAAAAATAAACAAATTACAACTTGGTGTTCAATTTGTGTTAATGATTGTTGTTGTGGAGTAAAGTTCTGGCAGTTAGGATGTAGATAATTCATTTTTTTTCTTGGATTATGTAATGTATATTCACCATCTTTAAATTTATCTGCTCATTCTCAAAAATTGGGGTACCACCACATGTGAAAAATTCTCTAGTGTAAATCTGGTTATTGAGCTTAATTTTATTTTGTCATTTCATAACTAAAATTCAGTGAAACAGATTATATCAACATTTAGTTTATAATTGAGCATTACGTCCAGCTTTTTTAATAGAGAAACTGGACATTGTGATGTAATATAGTAAATGATGGGCTCTATGTATTTCAACTAATGCTGTTTCTGAAGGCATTTCTAATAAAGCAATTTTAGTGACACATCACTGGTATCATCAAGGCAGACATGGATGCTAAACACTAGTCTGTTACTTGTGAGTGTGAGTCACTTTGAGACTAAAGATTATTATCTTTAGATTTGAGTATAAAATAGTGCATCAGCTGAACAAGAGCAATTATCAGTTATGAAAAGAAAGACACACTTGTTTTGCAATTATCTGTTCTCAAGTGTATAATGAATGTAATAGTTTAATATCTCATAGCATACATTTTGTAATAGGTTATATTTTTACCCTTTTAAATTAAATATGAGAACTGTAGGCAGTCACATCAGTTTTACTGACTGCTGTTTGGATTATTTTTATTCTGTGCTATTCACTTAAGTGGGGGACACCTTCCTTCATGTGTACATTTGAGAGTGTTGCATAGTTATCTTCTGTAAAAATTATACTCCATTTTACAGTGTGTTCTTTTATAGTTTTCTTATTTTTGTTTTGTGTAAACTGATGATAGCATGCAAGTTTTACAACTGCCAGCTTTAACAGTGTTCTATATTGACAATTCACATGGAAAATAGAATAACTCTAGTGTTTGTAGTCTAAAATTCAGTTCAATGTAAACCAACAATGACATGAAATCTATGCCTGACGGCGGAACTACAGAAATTTCTTCATTTGTTTTCTTGTAGTTTTGATACTGTTTAGTCAGCTAGAAATGGATAGGAATTGCTTGCAATTATACTTATTATATTGACACTAACATAAAAATAAGAGATACGCAAAAGAAGAGCTTGTATTTTTTCATGAACTTCAACAGGGCTAATAAACACAAAACAGATTTCTTGTTTGGCATTTTCCACGTGAGAAGCAACTTAACAAATCGGTAATTTCTCTATCAAATCGGTCTTATCAATAAGAGAAATGTCTTTTTAACAGTATTATGAAAAAAGAATGATTGCTACTCACTATAGAGATGAAACTTTTGAGCTGCAGACAGGCACAACAAAAAGACTGTTACGCATTGATTTTTCATCCAAATCCTCTTCAGAAAATAAAAACACACACATTCACGAAAACAAGCAAATCTCATGCACTCATGACTTCTATTTCTGGCTAGAATGCAACTGTTGCATGGGATGCAAGAAGCAATTTGGAGTGGGACGGGGTAGGGCTAGCAGACTATGGGTGGGAAGAGAGGAGATAGAGCTACTTGCTGGAGTGTGCAACTGAAGAGTAGCAGGATGAAGCTATCAGGTACAGTCTCGGAAGGTTGTAAGGGCAGGGGAATGGGGTGTGGGGCAATGGGGAGCAAGAAAGGAGAGGAGTAAATGCAGATAGGTGTGTTGACAGAGTGTGGCACACATTGAGGGTGAGGGAATGTAAATCGGGTGGTAGTGATAGGATTGGGGGGAGGGGGGGGGGCAGAAACTGTTGGGTGGAGGGTGTGTTGTTAGTGGGTTACCATAGCTCGAGTCTGGGATGATTTCGGGAGTGGAGAAGGTGTTGTAAGGATAACTTCCATTTGCACAGTTCAGAAAAACTGCTGATGGAGGCGAGGATCCAGATGGCCTAGGTTGTGAAGCACCGATTTAGATCAAGCATGTTATGTTCAGCTGCATGTTGTGCCACAGGGTGTTTAGTGTTTCACTTTAGTCTTGGCCATAGTTTGGCAGTGGTCATTCTTCCTGGTGGACAGCTTGTTGGTAGTCATACTAACATAAAAACTGTGCAGTGATTGCAGCAGAGCTGGGATGTGACATGGCTGCTGTGAGGTGGCTCGATTTCTGATGGGATAGGATAAGTATGTGACAGGACTGGAATATGAAATGCTGGGTGAATGGATTGTGCAGATATTGCATCTGGTCTTCTGCAGGAATATGATCCCTGTGGTGAGGGGTTGGGATTGGGAGTAGCATAGGGGGATGGACTAGGATGTTGTGGAGGTTGGGTGGGGAAGAGGACACCACTGTAGGAAGAGAGGTAAAGTATCTTAGGTATGATGTCCTTCGCTTTAGGGGATGATGATAGATAATCAAAGCCATGACAAAAGGTTGTGGCTCAGTTGTTTAGCTGGTTCTTGAAGGTGGTGGTAGGATTGGGGGTGTGTGGGGGATATGGCACAGGAAATATGTTTGTAGACTAAGTCTGAGTGATAGTTCCTGTATGTGAAGGCCTTTGTGAGACCTTCAGTGTACTGGGTGGTGGAGTTCTTGTGCCCAGGTGATCAGGTTGTATGGGAGGGATTTTTTTGCTGCGGATGTGATGGTAGCTGTTGAAATACAGGTATTGTTCGGGGATTTAATGTGGACGGAGGTGTAGACGGAACCATCAGAGAAGAGTAGGTCAACGTCTAAGAAAGTGTCACACTGCGTTGAGCAGGACCATGTGAAGTGGATGGGAGGTTTTGAAGGAATGAGGAAAGGGTGTCTTGGCCTCGAGTCCAGATCATGAAAATATTATCAGTGAAACTGCTCCAGACAAGGGGTTTGGGAGGCTATGAAGATGTGGCTCTTACACATGTTGGCACAGGAGGGTTCCATGTGAGTGCCAGTAACTGTGTTGCAGATTTGTTTGTATACTGTTCCATCAAAGGAATAGTAGTTTTATGTTAGGATAGAGTTAGTAAGGTGTGTGGGCGATGAGGCAATGGCTTTGGAGTCCTGAAGGATGTTTTTAGAGATAGTGTTCAAGAATGTCAGGACCATGAGGAGTATCTTTGTACAGGGAAGTGGCATCAACAGTGTTGAAGGGGTGCAGATTGTGAAGAGTCAGTGAAGGAAGCAGTTGATATCTTTGATTTGAGAGGCTAGATTTTTGACAGTTTGTTGAAAGTGTTGGTCAGTGAGGGCTGAAATTCTTTCTGTGGGGGCCTAATAACCAGCTACAATGGAGTGTCCAGGATTTTTGGGTGTGCTGGTATTTTGGAGCCCCAGAAAGTGGGTGCGCAGGTTGTCTTTGGGATGAGGAGGGAAATGGATTTAGGGGAGAGGTTACCTTCCAACCTTCCATTGTTGGAAAGATCTTTTTCATTTAAATGAAAAATTATTTTGTTATTTTCTGTTGAGACATAACTAACAGGTCATTTTCCAGTACTGTTCGTATGATACAAACATATCTTTAGCTGCATGGATTCTTCTTTCCTGCTTGAAATGCAGCCAAGATATAATCTTCTACACCTACACGTGTTGGATCTTTCATTGCAATAGGATCTAGTGTGGATTTCTTGCTGCCATCACTCTTCAAAGAGATGTTGGAATCAAAATCAGTCTCCCCAGTTTGCTTCTTCTTTTATGTACTTACCACAGCTTTGGTAACAGCCGTAGCTTTCTGGCTCTTCTGATTTTGGCCTACTTCTTTCTTGTTTGGAGGCTTTTCTTTTTCAGCTTTGGGTTTGCTGCTGGAGATGATGTCTCCCCACAGTTACGTTGCTGGTGTATGGGAAGGACAGCCCGCAGTACACCCCTTTGTAACTGGTGGCTGGGCCGTAGGCAACCAGTGTATCACTTTTGGGCATTGACTGTGTCATATTTTGGAATGGAGCATATCATGTTTAAGGGTTATATTGACTGTTTGATAATTAGCATCATATAATAAATGTGAGAATAATTAATAATTCAGTAGATAGAACACAGAAAACTGTGTATGTAACACAAATTTGGTGGATATATAATCAGTATTTGCACAAGTGTGGCAGTATTCTAGAGGTGTGTGCACATTTATTTTCAGTCTCAAAGTGCTGTTCCTCAAAATTATTTTTTGCCTCCCAAGTGAAGTTTCTAAAGAAAAAACAAATTATGACTGATTATTCCTAAATGGTTGCAGCATAACAAACAGTAGGAACATTTTTGAGAGATATCATCATGGGCTGGGTGTATCAGTTTTTGAAAAGTTCTATCAGTTTTAGGATATCTTATCCTAGTGCATTTACTGGATCTAAATTATCAGGGATGCCATCACTTAAAAAAAATCTTTAATTGTTGTTTCTGGTACTATTCACTTGAGTTCATAATAATAACTGTAACACTTGAATAGCAGCTAAGAAATTGTCTGAAAATACACAGATACATTCAAATCAGGTAGTTTTTCTCTTGGTGTTGTTGTGTACACTATCTTAGTATTAGTGTGTGCTGTGTTGTGTGCAGACTCCATACGCTGCTGTGCCAAGCAGTGGAACACCAGAAGCATAGTTGCCCCTACCACAACACCTTAACAGAAGAAGGGCTTGCAGGTGTCTCGCTCCTTGTTGACCACCATTGTTCCAGGCAAGTAATGTTTGCTATTGTTTATGATAGCAACAAAGGGACAATAATTCTTGCTGAAATGTCACTAACACTATTAACCTCTTAACATAAAACACCGTATCTCAATTTTCTTATTTTGGCAGGAACTTAAAGTCCCGAGCATACTCGGGCAACTTAAGAACAGACCTCAAAGGAAAAATAATAAAACCCCGCTTATACCCGTTTCAGCACTGACAGTTAAGTGTTCAGCCACTAGAGAGCATCTGGTCGTACATTTGTATCCCAGCTGCTGTGATTTGGTTGAGGTGGTTGCCACTAGATATCATCTTTGCTGTGTGCAGCTTTGGGTACTCGACAACAAAACACACACTTTCAGCCTCTCTCCTGTATGTTGATTAGGCAGTGCTTTCAAAAAAGGATGGCTACAGTGATCCTGAGTTTGATATTGAATTTTGCAGATCAGAAAGTGAAGAATGTGATGTTACTTCATTAGAGGCCGAAAGTGATGACAATTCATCAGTTGAGTGACAAGTGATCACCAGTGGTATGAGATAAATACAGCCACTGTGCTCCAGTCAGCTCCTCCAAGATTTATGTTCACAGGAAACTTGTGAAATATATGGCTAGACTTCATACCTGCACAGAAACTAAAAAATGACTTCAAGTTTCAGGATATTTTAGCTAAAATTCCAGTGCACGAGTATACTTGGGGTTTTATTGTTGGTGGTCTCCAAATTTTTTAACTCACTATTTTGAGCTTTAAGAACTATCTCTGTATTTCTATATGTAATGTCATTCATTATGGTATGTTTTTCAAAAAAATATCAGTTTTTGTAACATAATTTGAAAACAAAATCAGTATGTTAAGGGGTTAATGATTATAACTTGTTTGATGCATAGTGAGCTTTGTTTGCATTTTTTCATGTTGTTAGTTGATAGTACCTATCTCCATTGGCTACTGGTGAAAGATTTAATGTGGAAATTAAGTAGTAAAAGTACTTTTATTTCAGCAAGTATGGATTCAGTAGTTTTCTTCATGTGAAGTAAAATGATCTTTAGCTTTCCTAGAATTAGCGTGCCACATGTACAAAGAAAACTGTTCCTTACATGTCCTGTCAATGGTGTATTTATAACATTCTCTGCACACACATTTTCATGTTTTGGGGGATCTTTGTTTAAAATTTGGATCATACATAGCTAAGATCTGGGAAATATCTTTGTCACTGAGTGAGTTGCAGTGTCTACTAGTCACTGGTCCAACAACAAATTGATCTGCTAACAGATGAGGTGTTGCACTGTTTAAGGCACTGGACTTTTATTGGGAGATGTAGGGCTCAGATCCCTGTTGAGGTCTCGTGACTTTTGTTTTTTCTTGTTATTTCCTCAAATCACTTCAGGCAAATAAAACAATAGTTACTTTCAAGCACATGGTCAATTTCCTGTCCCATCCTCACCCAGCCAGAAAGATTTGCTCAGTCACTAAATGACATAATCAGTGGTACATTAAAATTGTAACTTTTTTTCCCCTTCCAGTTGATCTTTCATTTTGCCATGCTTATTTACTTGCCTGCCAGACTATTAAGTCTTTCATATAGGAGTTTCAACACCAGATGGTCATTATGTTTATCTACAGATAGAAAATGGTTATAAAAATAAGAGAGTACTCTGAATGACTGGCCCGCACATAGAGAACATTTTGGTGTAAGCAAGGAAAGGTGCTGCTGTGGCTCTGCTTTACTGAATTCATGCTTGTGTGAAATGTGACCCAGCATGTGCTAGTTTTTCACTATTGTGAAACAGGAAAAATTAGGGCTGAAATTTAAGAAAACACTTGGCCTTCCATTTTAGTAAAGGAGAATATTGTTTTATGATAGAGATAATAGTATTTTCAACATTATATTGTGAGATGCTTAATTGGTTCATAGTTATTATAATACCCATTTTAAGTGCTTTGCATAGTCCACTGCTGCTGCATGTTTTAAAACTTAAAAAAATGTGTATTGCAATATGACATTAGTTTATGCAGAATTCAGTCATGGAGCAGCCTTGCATGGCACTTGTTGTAGAATGAGAGCTACTTTTGTTTAAATTTATGGTTTCTTTGTTTGTGCTAATAATTAAATAACCGTTGGAAATGTAATATCCATTCAGCTGCTGGTCTGTCACTGTGTGAAATTTTAAATCAGACAGACACTTTTTGTTATTTTGTGTTATGCTGGATAAACTAGAATTTTGACATCTAAAGTTCAGGGTCCTGTTATATTTCAGAAAGTAGATAGAATTATTGTTTGTGGTAATTTAGCAGCTGTCTGTAGCATAGTCAAGTCCAGTGTTGAGCTGTGTCTTTGAAATATATGAAGACTTAGTGCTACTTCTATCGACAACTGACAGGACAGATCTTATGTAGCATGTTAAAAGGAACAGGTGTATATAATGCTTGAATTTATAGGAAAGGGCAAACCTGTAGCATCTGTTCCTGTATAGTGCAAATTTTGTTCTTTGGGTCTTTTTGTATCATATCCACATATATGAATTTACAGTGTAAATTTCAAACAGATCCAGACCTGTCATCTTTCATATAGCATATTAGATTGTTTAAGGTAGGAAACTTCATAAGCATGTAGTTGTTTGCATCGTGTCTTCCTTTGGTATGATAACCAAAATATAATGTACTTCACATTATAACAGAAGGCATCAACATGGAAAGTTGCCAGAAAATATGTACTGCAATCTTCAAGTGTATTATGACAACTGTACTAAAAGAAATAACAGCATGGTACCTACAGGAAGTAGTTGTTGTATCATATTTCCATTCATGAAAACAAGAAACAAGGATATAGTTGTACCCTGTCCAATGTTATGGAAAGCTGAATCGCTGCAAAGGATGTCATATGAAAACATATGAGGTTCACATGCCATTTATTCTGAAGTGTAAATTTGAGGAATGGGTGAATTAACTGAATGAGACTGGATGTCACAATACTTTGGAAGGTAATCATCTGTTACTGGAATAGTGAATAATTCAGGTGAATTCTTAATCTGTTTGTCCCAATGAATTCACTATCTTGATGCATACTATATACATTTATAGATACCTTATCTTCAATTTATGTGGAAGTCTAGACATACTACTGAAGTCAGGCCCTTCATTTCAGTTTATGATTATGTGTAAAAGGCCCACTATTTGTATGCACTTTAGTAAGTTAAAAGATATTTTTGCTTGTTGGATTTGTGATCAGTGACCCAAATGCAAACTATACCATATTCCATTCAAAGTGAGAGGGTATGAATGCTCAATAGAAAATACAAATACAAATTGAAAACAGGATGTTTAGTTGAGAAAGATTAATGCCTTTGTATACGCTCCACAGCAAAATAAACTGTAGGGAAACTATTTAAAAATCCAGATTCCCTTGATGATGAATGCTAAAACACTGATGAGTCAGAAAAGTTTTGAAATTAGCAGTTTAACAGCATGGTACCTACAGGAAGTAGTTAGAAATATGTGATATATTAAACACCAACATTTGTAAACTTATATATGTATAAAATAACTGTATACTTAAAATGTAACTGTCTTCACTAACCTTAATAAGTAGTTTTAATGGCTGTATTGCTTTCAGTAAAGAGCCAGTAAAATAATAAAATGAAATGCAGAAAACTGATAACAAATTATCAGAAACCTAAAAGGGATAGATGTTTTGATTGTAGGATCCAATCCTTGTTGTATTTTGGGAGTGGACACTGGAAAGGGAAAAAGTAAGATGAGAGGCATAAGTGGGTATAATTCTGTCTAGTATTATTATTGTTCTTTTTCTTTGTTGTTGTTGTTGTTGTTGTTGTTGTAGTAAAAAATGGGAGAATTGCCCAAAATAGATGGAAGGAGTCAGTAGAAACACTGCATTAGAGAAGCTGAGTTTCCTTAGTTACTTCCAGTTCCTCTTGTGTAGTTGATGATTATTTAGGGCCAGTGGTCTTTGTGGCTCTTCCCTCTGCATTTTTCTTGTTAACTCTCTTCCTACAGTTTGAAATGTTCCTTTGCTCTGTATGTCAAAGAAAAAATATTCTCAACAGCCATTCATGTTGTCCACGTAGTGTGTGGCACACATCCGATGTGTCATGCGTAACTGTTCCATGGTTTGACAAAGAAAAAGATTTATTAGGTGTTACTAAATGACTTTGTTCTTTAAATGATTTAAATAAGGGTTACCAACTGTACTTCGATTTGTGAGATGAGTAATTACTAACAACTTTTCCACCACTGATTTAAATGCTATTGCTGTCTGAATGTGTCCAGGAAACCCTCAAATCTGGTCAAACATAAGTCAAACACTCCTTGCTGTCTCTATGACCGATTGATGTTAATCAAAATGTTCTTGAATTATGGGTGGGATAGTTGACTGAAAACAGATCAGCATTCACAGTTTCTCAAATGTAAACAGATTATGTTCTGGAGAAGAAATACCATTTATTTAGTTTAATCTATCTGAGCTAAGCATACTCCTTTAACTTTGTCTTTTCTGGCTCAGTATTAGCACTGCAACCTCACATAGCTGTTGCCATAAAGGCAGTTTGGTATTTTGGTAGTTTTCTTCCACCTCAATTACTTTGTTTGTTTTGAACAATCTGTAACTAGAAATCTTATGTCAGCACCTGTAAATAAATAATTTTATGGTAGTAAATTACAACAGCTGTATGTATGATGTGACATGGAAAATTTGTCTATTTATTGTCTTATGAAAGTCCATCAATCTTGTGGACATGGGACAGTAGCTGACAATAGAAGTGGGGGAAATGGAACACCACAGCTGTATTTTAAAAGTATTTATTATTTAGATGTTTGGTTTGAATGTTACGTTTGCATCATCTTCAGGTCCTATAATAAACCAAATAAATACTTCCAGCCATAGACTCGTGTATCATAGGAACCATACAATAACAAGGCCCTGTGGACTAATATTCATCAGGAGTGTATATTCTGAATGTGTCACTGTCACAGTCACTTCGTAGTATTGAGCCCCAAGCTTTGTAACTAGAGTTAATAAACTTTTCCACTAATTAATCTGAAGATACGTGAAACATTGAAGTTCTTGCAATTTGTTCGCATTGTTAACTGATTTTCATGTGCTTGTTGTTAGTCAAAGAGGATTGTTTCAGAAGTTATATCCAGGGTGTGTCTAGGGCAAACCTAATAACTAAAAGTATTATTTCTATATTAATATTAATAAGAAACCACTACAGCAGTATTGATACCCATTTATTGATTCACGGCCAGTTTTGTTCGAAAGAACATCATCAGATTACACTGCCAACATGACTTAAGAAGTCAAGTTATCAAACGTAATGTTAAAGGCAAATTCTGAAACATGACAAATACTCCATCCATCACATGACAGTAGCATGGTGAACAGTGAGCGTAGGCAATTTGGCGTGTGACAGCACTCACTACTCTGTGCTTCTGCCACACAATCAATGGAGTGTTTATGTGAATGTCAAGTTCCAGAATTTGCTTTTAATTTATGAGAGATAACTAAGTCATAATACTGCCACAACTCTGTGGGGATTTGTTATGAAGACTGTTGGCAGTGTATCTTTTGAATGAAGTCAGTCATGACGTATTGAATGTATAACAATTAAGCTGTGGTGCTTTTGTATTAATATTAACTAGAATCAGCTGTGGAGATCAAGATGATGAAAATCATTTTATTTTATTTTAATGTACTACAGTTTGCTTCAGAGTAAAGTGCTTCTTAACTCAACATCAGTGGTATCACAGACCTTCAAACGATGACAACTTCTTCAAAATTTAAACTTCTGGAAAGGTGAAAGATAATGATTTTTCAAAAGTAGTTCAGTATTAAGGGATTTTTCTGTGGTTGCATTGGCCAGTAACTGATATCTGAAAGGCATTATAAAATTTAAATCAGTTTTGAAAATAACATGATATTTTGTATTACCTCTTTAATGCTCTTGCCTGTTTTCTTAAGCTGTAGAATTGACACAAATGAGTAAATTGTTGAGGTACATTTGTTTACTAAATTGTTTGTAATTTCTATTGTTTATGCAATTCATAATTAAAGATGTGTTTTCTGCAGGGATCAATTTCCATGTGAAACAGTGCAAATACTCAACGATCATTGTGATGAGGTGTGGTTTTGTCGCTTCTCCCCAGATGGTCTCAAACTTGCCACTGGATCGAAAGACACTACAATTGTGATATGGGATGTCAACCCAGTGAGTACAACTCAGGACATTAGTGTGAATTTATTTCAGTTAAAATGTTTATAATTTTTTTTAATAATAGACACAAAGATAGCCTGAGATATAATATGTAAAAATATGAAGGCGTTTGACGTAAACAATAAAAAGTTTATTAATAAAGGTAATATTAATTGTAGCATTGTTTGTCGAATAATGAAAAATCCAGGATGGAATAATGACAAGTTTATGAAAAGGATAGATTGCCACTCAGCATATAGTAGAGATGTTGAGTCACAGACAGGCATAACAAAAAGGCTACTAAACATATAGTCTGTCCTTGGCAGCCACAGACAGTGGTCATGTACGTGTGAGCTGCATTAAGCTTATGTATTGTCTGTGACTCAACACACTGCTATATGGTGAGTAGCAATCTATCCTTTCCATAATATTGTCATTGTAGCATTGTCTGTAATATATGACTGAAATTGTGTGTTGTGTGCAGCCTGATGATTCAACATGTCTATGGCCCGTTCTGCATAATCATCATACACTTGACTTGTTCAGTATTACTGGTCTTGAAGACAGTATAGCTTTCACTCAGAATGTCACATTGTGTTCATCAGCAACTTGGTGAAATGGTGAAATCATTCAATTTATGCCATGAGGCAGTGCGCCAAGGAGTTTGTAATCGGTGCTAATAAAACTTCGGAGGAACATTCGCACATGTCCCTGCTCAGCATTGGCAGCGTTTAATGTTCATCGAAGCAATACTGGCCAAAATATAGTCATTTGTTTGACTCCATGTGTGGCTTTGTGCAGAGCAAGTGTGTGTTTCTACTGACTTTGAGCTATTATGTCTCAGGCAATATTCAGTTGAAAGAAACGCAGTTTGACAAGTTCATGCATTCTCTTAAGAATAATAATGAAAAGAATTTTATGAGCCATATCCAGCCAAAACCTTTTAGGCAGAACCTTTCAAAATAATCATGCCTGAAGAAATTTCAGAGCTAGGCTTCTTACATCTCATGTACTAAAAATATGACAAATGTGAAACTTCACACGTAGTAACCTAACAGTACAAGGTTCTCAAATATAAAGTTTGGTTTATGTTCCACTTTTCAATATTGACTAAATTAAGTGCAAAGTTGAAACCTTTGTAAAAATATAAAAAATTGCAATATTTTCAATCAGATTTTGCAAAAAACTGTGTTGTAACATGAACTAACATTGCTAGATAATTTGAATCAAAGTTCGGCACAAAAATTGCGGCATGAAGAAAATGTAAACTTCGTCTCTTATGCCTCGTAGAGTAAACATCTGCTGAACATAAAAAAAAAGAAAAAGAACTCAATAGATTGGCAGCACAAGAATGTGGAATACAAATTTTCATTCATCTACCATTTTCCAACGATATACAAATTCATCAAGAAGTTTATTAAATCTTCAAAACCAGTTTCATTCAAAACACCATATTTTAACCCACTGCAGATTGCGAAAATGTGTGAAACAAGCCAACACTCTTGTATTTAGGTCAAAACAATGAGAGATACTTCTGTACACAAAACATCCTGAACCAAGCTCCTTGGTTAGTATACCGTATTTACTCGAATCTAAGCCGCACTCGAATCTAAGCCGCACCCGAAAAATGATACTCGAAATCGAGGAAAAAACATTTTCCTGAATCTAAGCCGCACCTGAAATTTGATACTCGAAATTCAAGGGGAGATAAAAGTTTTAGGCAGCACCCCCAAATCGAAACAAAGTTGGTCCATTGTAATATGAGACACAATTTATGTCGAATGAATGGCGATACAGCTACAGTTGTTTAGTTCGAGTCGTAAGCTTAGAAGTTAAGCTTTACCAGGTAGCCATTGCTATGCGTCAGGCGCTCCGTCCGTATTTATACGGGTACGCTTAATTTTTCACGTGCTTCGTCTAGTTTGAATTCATTGCTTATTTTTCTTTGATCTGATAAGTGCCGTTCTCTTTGTTATAGGTGTTTACGTCACTCTAAACTGAAAATGCATTACTGTACTGTGTCATGCATTGTTTGTCACATTCTGATAATGAGTGTTTACGGCCTGTCGCCGCTCGCGGCATGGCTTGCTTTTGTGCGCGCTACCGCCACTTACAATAAAAAAAAAGAAGAGAGAGAGAGAGAGAGAGAGAGAGAGAGGAATCGTCTCATTAGTGAAACAATGGGAAGAGACTGCTATTTGTTGTTACTTACACTGCTGCTTTCTTTGATAATGATCTACAAGAACCAAATAATGGACTGCGTATGATAGATGATGTTCTGAACGAGAGTTTAGTGAAAATTTTTCTCCGTTGAAAATGTTTGCAGACGCCTCTTTAGTACATTACATTCTGCACAGAAATTAGTCATCGTAGATTTAAAAATCTAGTCAATTGCCGTGCTTCATTTCTGACTGTATCACTATTAGGCATACGAATAATATAAATATAAACATGACATGATATGTATATTCTTCCGCGTTTGCTGTTGTCTCACTCTAGTTTTGTAGTTTATTAGGCAGACAGGATTTAAATGAGATAGCAGCAAACATGAAACAAATGCATGGCAAAATGTTTATATTCGAATTATTCTTATGGTGAAGGGAATACTGCATGTGATTCACAATTCATAAAAGTTCCTGTTAGCAACCATCTCTTCTGACAGGTAGGAAAAAATTCAGTACGTAGAGTTGGCCATATTGACAAACATCCCAAACAGTCTTGCCAGACGGATTTTCGTAGTACATTGAAATGCTGCTATATTCGAAGATGAACAATACGGAATTTGTATTTACTTCGTTGTATAATGTATGAAAATGTAGTGGTCGAAACTCGGGGCGGAGAAAAAAGCTCGTCTTTCACCTATTTTTAATTTATTTACTGACGCAGAGGTTTTGGCGCCAGAATTTATCTTTGTGCCTGCAAAGCATGCCTGTGTAGCGCTACATATATTCGACGGCGGAAGTTAGTTGTGGCGGCACCTACCAAATTTTTCAGAACTTCCGCTTACTTTGCACTCGATTCTAAGCCGCAGGTGGTTTTTTGGATTACAAAAACAGAAAAAAAAGTGCGGCTTAGATTCGAGTAAATACGGTAGCTGCATCTACATCTACACTCTGCGAACCACCTTGGGGTGCATGGCAGAGGGTTACATCCCATTGTACCAGTTATTAGTGTTTTTTCCCATTCAATTCACATATGGAGCATGGAAAGAATGATTGTTTGAATGCCTTGAGCTTGCAGAAATTAGTCTAATCTTATCCTCATGATCCATATTGGAGTGATATGTAGGGGGTTGTAGTATATCCCTAGAATAATCATTTAAAGATGGTTCTTGAAACTTTGTTAATAGACTTTTTCAGGATAGTTTGTCTATTCTCAAGTCCTTCAGTTCAGTTCCTTCAGTATCGCTGTGACACTCTCTCTCAGATCAGACAAACCCATGACCATTTGTGCTGCCATTCTCTGTATACATTCAGTATCTGCCATTAGTCCTACTTGGTACAGGTCCCAGACGGTAGATTGGGTAGCACAAGTGATTTGTAAGCAATCTTCTTTGTGACTGATTGCACTCCCACAGTATTCTACCAATAATCTGAAGTCTACCTATCGCCTGCTTTACACACAACTGAGCCTGTGTGACCTGTTTACTTTGGTATTTGTATCAGTAGGTCAATTCCAGCAGTTACTAATTGATATTATAGTCATGGGATACTCCTTTTTTTCGTCTTGTTAAGTGCACAGTTTTACATTTCTGAACATTTAAAGCAAGTTGCCTGTTTTTGCAGTTCTTTGAAATCTTATCAAAATCTGACTGAATACTCGTGCAGCTTTTTTCAGATAGTACTTCATTATAAATAACTGCTGCATCTGATTTTGCTATTACTATTGTCTGCAAGGTCATTAATATACAACATGAACAGCAAGTGTCCCAACATACTTCCCTGGGGCATACCTGAAGTCACTTCTACATCTGATGATCGCTCTCCATCCGAGATAACATGTTGCGTCCTCCCTACCAAAAATATCCTCAATTCAGTCACAAATTTCACTTGATACCCCATATGATCATACTTTTGTGATGTGGTACTGAGTGAAATGCGTTCCAGAAATCAAGAAATACTGCGTCTATGTGGCTGCCTTGAACCAAAGCTTTCAGAATGTCATGTGAGAAAAGTGCTAGTGGGTTTCACATGGTCAATGTTTCTGAAATCCATGGTAATTGGCATTGAGGAGAATATTCTGTTAAAGTACCTCATTATGTTTGAGCTCAGAATATGTTCTAAGTTTCCACAACAAATCAGTGTCAAGGATATTGGATGGTAGTTTTGTGGATCACTTCTACTACCCGTCTTGTAGCCAGGTGTGACCTGTGCCTTTTTCCAAGAACTGGATACAGTTTTTTATTCAAGGGATCTATGATAGATAATAGTTAGAAGGTGAATATAGAATCTGACAGGGAATCCATCGGGTCCTGGAGCTTTGTTCAGTTTTAACGATTTTAGCTGTTTCTTAACGCACTGACACTACCACTTACTTCAGTCATCTTTTCAGTGGTATGAGGATTAAATTGGGGCAATTCTTGATTTCTGATTGTAAAGGAAAGTTTCAAAACAGAGTTAAGAATTTCAGCTTTTGCTTTGCTACCTTCAATTTCAGTTCTTGTCTCATTTGCTAGTGACTGGATACAGACTTAGGTGCACTTTACATATGCTGTATGTTGACTGCATTTTAATCTATCAACTAGACCCCAATGATTTTTACAGTGTGTTTCCTGCAGTGTTTAACTATTAATGTCCACATGTAGTGTTTGCAGTCCATTTTTCCTTGTTCAAATAGTATTGTATTAGTTTTTATACAGTAAAAGTTCTGGGCCACTAGCTTCCCACCCAACCCCTCTTACCCTACTCCACCTGCTGAATTACAGTCCCAGCATTGTGTATACAGCTGACACAATTTAGGGATGTGTGTGTGTGTGTGTGTGTGTGTGTTTTGTACTCAAGCTCGACAAAGAGTTTATTCTGAAAGCTAACAAGTTTTCTTTCTCTTTTCTGTGCCTGTCTGCGACTCAGTGGTTCTGCTATTCGGCTTGTGCTCTCCTTTACTCCTAAGTTAATATATATTAATATTAGTTTTGTGAGATTAAGACTTAAACTTACTGCTGTGAACCAGTTGTAGGTGTGTTCAGATATCGCCTATACTGTGTGATAATTGTGCTTGTGCCATCACCATACATTGCAGGTTTTCAACATTCATTTAAAGTCATTTTTTGTCATTCGTGTAGGTTGAAAATAAAAGTAGTCCAGTACTAATCCTTGTGGAACCCCATTCTGACATTAGTTTCATATGCCTTTGACACAATTTACCAATTTGACCCTCTGCTTTCTGGTAAACTTGGTCAAAATGTTCGATTTCTCTGTAGTCCGATAACAGTATTGTTTTGTTATAACAATGATTTTATTTTGCCATGTGTGTGCAGACAATAAAAAAAAATCAGCCAATAATAAAATCAAACAATGGAAAATCCAGGATGGAATGTAACAATATTATGGGAAGGAAAGTTGCTACTCACCATAGCAGAGATGCTGAGTTGCAGATAGGCGCACCAAAAAGGCTGTCACAATTATAGCTGTCGGCTGCTAAGGCCTTCATTAATGATAGACAGACATACGCAAGTGTGCACACATGACCTGCCCCCCCCCCCCCCTCCCCCACACACACTACTGCAGTCTCAGGCAACTGAAACCACACTGCGAGCAGCAGCACCAATGTGTGATGGGATGGCAACTGGGTGGGGGTTAGGACGACCTTGGGGTGGGGAGGGGAAGGAATAGTATAGTGGGGGTGGGAGATAGGGAAGCGTTGCAGGTTAGACTGAGGGCTGGTGAGAGGAAAGGGGGGGGGGGGTAGCGGAAAAGGAGAGAAATAAAAAGACTGGGTGTGGTGGTGGAATGACGGCTGTGTAGTGTTGGAATGCGAACAGGTAAGGGGCTGGATAGGTGAGGACAGTGACTAACAGAGGTTGAGGCCAGGAGGGTATTGCAGGGAAAGTTCCCACCTGCGCAGTTCAGAAAAGCTGGTGTTGGTGGGAAGGATCCATATGGCACAGGCTGTGAAGCGGTCATTGAAATAAAGGATATCATGTTTGGCAGTGTGTTCAGCAACAGGGTGGTCCATTTGTTTTTTGGCCATAGTTTGTCGGTGGTCATTCATGCGGACAGACGGCTTGTTGGTTGTCATGCCTACATAGAATGCAGTACAGTGGTTACAGCCTAGCTTGTAGGCCACATGACTGGTTTCACAGGTAGCCCTGCCTTTGATGGGATAGGTGATGTTAGCGACTGGACTGGAGTAGGTGGTGGTGGGTGGATGTGTGGGACAGGTCTTGTATCTAGGTCCGTTACAGGGGTATGAGCCATGAGGTCAGGGATTGGGAGCAGGGGTTGTGTAAAGGTGGACGAGTATATTGTGTAGGTTCGGTGATTGGTGGAATACCACTGTGGGAGGGGTGGGATGGATAGTGGCCAGACATTTCTCATTTCAGGGCATGACGAGAGGTAATTGAAACCCTTGCGAAGAATGTAATTCAGTTGCTCCAGTCCTGGGTGGTACTGAGTTACAGCGGGAATGTTCCTCTGTGGCCGAACGGTGGAACATTGGGAGGTGGTGGGAAACTGGAAAGATGAGTCATGGGAGATTCGTTTTTGTACAAGGTTAGGAGGATAATTACCATCAGTGAAGGGTTCAGTGAGACCCTCAGTATATTTCGAGAGGGACTGCTCATCACTGCAGATGCGATGACCACGGGTGGCTAGGCTGTATGGAAGGGACTACTTTGTATGGAACAGGTGGCAGCTGTCGAAGTGGTTAGTAGGTTTGATATGGACGAATCTTCCTCCTCCTCCTCCTCCTCCTCCTCCTCCTCCTCCCCCCCCCCTCCATCTAACCTGCAGCACTTCACTGTCCGCCACCCCTACTATACTATCCCTCCCCCTCCCTGCCCCAGCCCCCTCTCACCACCACTCTGTCGCCACTCCCATCATGCACTGGTGCTGCTGCTTGCAGTGTGGTTTCAGTTGCCTGAGACTGCAGTCATGTGTGTGAGTCACGCTTGTGTGTGCGCATGTGTGGGTGTGTGCGTATATCTGTCTATTGTTGATGAAGGCCTTAATGGTCGAAAGCTATAATTGTGAGAGTCTTTTTGTTGAGCCTATCTGCGACTCAGCATCCCCACTATGTGGTGAGTGGCAACTTTCCTTCTCATAATATAGCCAATAATAAAAGCAAGATACAAAATCATCGGCTGATTGTCATCGGCCAAGGGATCATGTATACAGTTTTGCATATATGGCTGTGCATTAATTGCCTAAAGCTAGCCAGTAAAATTAAGTTTTATGGAAACAATATATGAGAAGAATGATGAATGTTTCAAATTTCTAATAAATAAAATGTAATTGCTGATATTTGTTTTATGGGAATAAGGCCGTAGTCAAAGACGTAATTTTCTCTCCAATGTTTCATTTTCCAGTGCTGGAGACATCATCAGAGGCTTTAATACAAGCAGCTGTTGATTTTTGATGTTGTCAGATCTCTGCCTAAGATTGCAGAGTCGCACTGACTTATGATATGGAGTTTGTAATGGGGGAAGATTTGGTACTATTCATTTGATTTAGTACTAAGGCCCACAACTTGTCTAATTTCAATCGATTTTCTTTTCTTTTAAAGTTGTTTTTGTGGTTTACACAATCACAGCGTTTATCAAAGATACAAAAAATACTAACGGATGTTGTAACTGAATGTTACTATCAATTCAGCCCAGAAATCCATGGAAGCAGAAAGTTATTACGTATTGTTGGTCTGTAAAAGGTGGCACTATGCGTTCTTGTAATAACTATCGGGGGAGATCAAAAGGTTGCCATTTGGAGGTGTTACAATCCAGAATTGGTATGCCAACTGGATAAAATTGCTTTGAGCATAGGGATGATGATCTCACTGTCACCAGGGTTGTTGGGTAAAACACTGTGTTCTGCTGTGTGAAAGGGACTGAAGACATGACAATCTCATGGGGAGAAATGAGGAGTACAGGACAGGTGCTAGAGTGTTTCCCAATTTAGATGGCGTAACTTCTGCCTTACAACATGTGCAATATGGGAATGTGCATTATCATGAAGCAGCAGCACCCCTTCTTGCACCATTCCATGACAGTGGTTTTTGACAGACAAGTTTCACAGTACACATTCGTCATTTGCTGATGTTTATCTTTCGGCGGCCAAGAGAGGAATAATGGTATATTGGTCCTCTTTGATGCATTTGGTAGTAACATCACCATAATTCACATTCCTGCATTTACTACATGTGAGTCAGAAAACTGTGAATGCCACACTTATCCCTTGCCTTCAATTTGGTGCTTATGTACCTGCATCAGTCACACTACGTTGCTTACATGCTGTAGCAATGCCCTCAAACAGAAACATTTTGATGGCCTCATATACATATGCATTTGCTCAGCAGGACAGGACTAGAAGAGAAATGTGACAACACAATACGGAATAACCAGTAACATTTGTTAACAATGATTGTGTACAATTTACTTAACTTCTGGTAACAGTTTGATGTGTGTCATGTGAGATCCTATATCTAATCCTATGAAATTCTAAATAACTGTGCTCTCTCTTGTCAGTCTGTGATTTAGTTGCTGTGACTGAATGTATTATGCAAACCCTCATAGTTAACTGTCTTGTTGCTCGATAAATAGCGACTGCTGCATCAGAACTGTATTCTTCTGAAGAGAACTGCCAGAACTCATGTTCTGTGTAACTATAGGAATTGTAGCAACTGCTGGAGCCACAAGAACTGCGTGTCAGTGGCAGAAAGATTTCCATCTTCACCAGTACTAAGCAGAAGCGAAGCGTCCAGGACTGACAGTGCTGTCTCTAGCATTGGGCAACACTGTGTGCAGATGTATTTGGTATCCTATTGCATGTTAAATAGCGACTGCTAAGTCAAAACTGTATTCTTCTGAACAGAACTTGTGGACTGTATAGCTGCAGGAACTGTAGGGACTGCCAGAGCTGCAGGAACTAAGTGGTCATCGGCGGCCCATCATATGATGTGCCTGTTGACAGAAGGATCTCCATCTGCACCAGTAGTAGGCTGAACCAAAGTAGTCCATGGTGGGCAGTGCTCTCTCTGGTAGTGGGCAACACTATCGGTGATGAATTTGGTGTGCCAGTGGATGTTGGGCGGCAGCAGGAAACTGTCCCATTAACAAGTGCCATCTGGAGATGGCTGCTCTGAACTGAGAAGGCAATTGGGTGTGTGGTTGTGATTGTGTACTTCTGAGCCATGTCCACAGCACAGACAATTTTTATTGTTCATTTGTGAAATCTTATATGGTTTTCTGTGTGAAGAATCCTTTAGGAGAGGCAGTTAATAAGTTTCGCTGAGTTACATGTGTCAGTACTCCACCATAGACTACTTCCTCAAAGGACTTTTGAAAATATTGGAAGAATTGAAATGGATCTTTAATTAGACATTGTTTCCATATCTCCAGTTTTATTGATGGGTGCTACAACAGTCTTTTTAAGCCTGTTAGGAATTACATGGTGGATCATAGATTAATTACAAAGATAGCTTACAGGTAGTCCTATTAGACCAACACAAGGTGTTAATAGTAGACTACGAACACCATCATAGTCACCAGAATTATTACTACTTTGTATTTTGTATTCTCCTGAGGTGCTTATATTTTTAGGCTATTTTCTATTGGTGCAGCATGCAGTGTGTGCACATGTAAATTCAATGCTTATGTATTTGGTTATTTACTAGTGGGTGCAGTGTTTGCTGTTACTGTGAGGAAGTAATCATTGAATTTGGTAGTCAGTGGTTTGATGTCACCATTTCTGCCAGAGTTACTTTCTGGGGCATCAGTTTCATTTGGATCACTATTCGTTTCATGTATAATAGTGTTCCAAGTTTGCTGTACTTGTTGTGATAGTGTTTCAGCAATGGACTACAGCTTGGCCTCTGAAATAGAGGCCTTTCTTCCTGCTGCAGGTACTTCATTGCCAGCAGTTACCGTATTTACCCGAATCTAAGCTGCACTCGAATCTAAGCCACACCTGAAAAATGAGACTCGAAACAAAGGAAAAAAAGATTTCCCGAGTCTAAGCCGCACCTGAAATTTGAGTCTCGAAATTCAAGGGGAGAGAAAAGTTTTAGGCCGCACCTCCAAATCGAAACAAAGTTGGTCCATTGTAATATGAGACACAATTTAGGTCGAATGAATGACGATACAGCTACAGTAGTTTGGTTCGAGTCGTAAGCTTTACCAGGTAGCCATTGCTATGCGTCAGGCGCTCCGTCCGTATTTATACGGGTACCCTTCCTTTTTCACGTGCTTCGTCTGGTTTGAATCGATTGCTTATTTTGTTTGATCTGATAAGTGCCATTTTCACTGTTATAGGTGTTTACGTCACTCTAAGCTGAAAATGCATCACTGTACTGTGTCATGCATTGTTTGTCGCATTCTGATAGTGCGTGTTTACGGCCTGTCACCGTTCGCGGCATGGCTTGCTTTTGTGCGCGCTGCCGCCGCTTACAACTAAAAAGAGGCGAATCGTCTCATTAGTGAAGCAATGTCAAGAGACTGCTATTTGTTGTTACTTACATTGCTGCTTTCTTTGAGAATGATCAACAAGAACCAAATAATAGGCTGCGTATGATAGAACATGTTCTGAACGAGAGTTAGGCGAAAATTTTTCTCCGTTTGAAAATCTTTGCGGCCGCTTCTTTAGTACATCAAATTCTGCACAGAAATTAGAGTCATCTTAGATTTAAAAATCTAGTCAGTTGCCGTGGTTCATTTCTGACTGTATCACTATTAGGCTAAGAATAATACGAATATAAACAGACACGATAAGTGTATTCTTCCGCGTTTGCTGTTGTCTCACTCTAGTTTCGTAGTTTATTAGGCAGACAGGATTTAAATGAGATAGCAACAAACACGGAAGAACACATGGGAAAATGTTTATATTCGTATTATTCTTATTGTGAATGGTGAAGAGAATACTGCTTGTGATTCACATTTCATCAGGTTACTATTAGCAACCATCTCTTCTCACAGGTAGGAAAAAATTCAGAACGTAGAGTTGGCCATATTGAAAAACATCCCAAACAGTCTTGCCAGTCGGATTTTCGTAGTACATTGAAATTCTAATACATTCGAAGATGAACAATACGGAATTTGTACTTACTTCGTTGGATAATGTATGAAAATGCAGTGGTCGAAACTCGGGGCGGAGAAAAAAAAGCTCGTCTTCCACCTTTTTTTTAATTTATTTACTGATGCAGAGGTTTTGGCGCCAGTATTTATCTTTGTGCCTACAAAGCATGTCTGTGTAGCGCTACATATATTTGACGGCAGAAGTTAGTTGTGGCGGCACCTACCAACATTTTTCAGAACTTTTGCTTGCTTTGCACTCGATTCTAAGCCGCAGGTGGTTTTTTGGATTACAAAAACCGGAAAAAAAGTGCGGCTTGGATTCGAGTAAATACGGTAGCCATCTCTTATCCTTGCTCTTCTTCAGTTTTACCCAATTTTTTTAATTTTTATAAAAGGAAAAAAAAAAAAACAAGAATGAAAGTGATGTAGGAATATATTTAAGAAAGAGTCAAATTCCCCTTCTGCATACTACGATTTATAAATTCTTCCCAACATTCTTCCCATAACTTCTATCTATACTCCGTGATCAAGTAATTATTTATTAGTTTGTGATACGTGACTTTTCCATATGATCTGAAAATAATGGGCTAGCATATTTTAGTATGTCTGTCTCCGTAACTGGGTGGTCAGTGTAAATTTCCTCCAAGCGGAGGGCCCAGGTTTGATTCCTGGTACTGCTGGGGATATTTCCTTGGTTGGAGGACTGGAGCTGGGTGCACTCAGCCTCATAAGGCCATCTGAGGAGCTGTATGATTGAGAGGTCTAAACATCAACAGTGGCTGACCCCATGCCCCTCCACACCAAATTTGGATGATGCCGTACAGTGGAGCGTGTCACAGCAGCAGGTTTAAGTGCTCATTTTTCCCCGCATGCCGTTTGAGAGTGGAACGGTAGAGAGACAGCATGAAGGTGGTTCATTGAACCCTCTGCCAGGCACTTGATTGTGAATAGCAGAGTAATCACGTAGATGTAGATGTACATCACATGGTCTTTGAGGCCTGAGAAGGGCCTGATCACAGTGTTTTGTTTTTTAGTTTTGTTTTATTATTAATATTCGTTCTTCATGGTCCGGTAAACTATCAACTATTGGTTTGTGAAATTTAAAATTTTCCTGGTGAATTAAATGTTTGAAGAGATTTTGGGATTGCAGTCAGTTGTCATAAACGTCACTCAATGATATTTTGACTGGCAGGTGTCCAGACAAAATATCGTGGAGTGGAGTTTACGATGACTGACTGCAATCCTGAAATCTTGTCAAACTATTGTTTTTACATCTGAACCACTGAAGGTTATTGGGCCTGAAGGCAAGTTTTCAGTGGCTTTTGCACTGTGTCCTTCAGTTGTCATAGTGAATGGTTCTCTAGTTAAGTCTGCATAACCTTATTAAAACTTAATAAACGCAAACATGGTCCATCGTACGTTGTAATGTGATGTTTATTTAATTTTATTTTCAACTATTTGTCTTTCTCAAGCACCTGTAAAACGAACATGGAAAAGCACTAAATGGTCTGCATGCATCACCATGTATAAATAACACTTTACATACCTCACATTAAGAAAAAACATTGTTGTACAAATTCTTTACTTATGTAACATCTGTATCTCATGTCATTTTCAAATCACTCTTAATTACAAGTAAAAAGTAGCCACATTCTGTAATTTTAGAAAAGGATCCACACTACAGTGAGACCTTTCAAGATCGTATTCTGAACTTTGCTCTATGTACAACAATGTGATAACTGACAGCAGCTGGCAATTTGCTATCACATATATATATTAATCCAAAAACTAGACTCTCGGTAGCACATGTCATAGGCATGTTTCATATATTGCTGGCGTGCCAGACTCAGTTGATGTCATGTATAAAAACAGTCAGCGACCAAACAATACATTAAGTGTATACAAATGGCATAAAACATTGTATACAGGTGTATCACCGGGCAAACTACATTATTATAAACATAATATTAACAAGAATATGTATGAGATATGTACACAATTCAATAAATAATTGAAATAGAATACTCCGCAAATTACTGGCTTGCCAGGTATAATGACTGCCTTCTATTGTAAGTCATCAGGGTCTGAAAGCTATTTCTAGACACACAGAGGCCAGACTTGCTATCTGTACAGAAAGATAATCCACAGGATTTTTTTAAAAATTTTAAGTAACTAACAATATACAATTATTTAATTGGATAGATAAAAAAATCTACTTGCCAAGTGGCAGCAGAACACACACAGAAAAGACTGTTGTGATTGGCAAGCTTTTGGAGCCAGTGGTCGTTCAGGCAGAAGGGTTGAAGGAGAAAGAAGAAGCGTGAAGGAAAAGGACTGGAGAGGTCTAGGAAAAGGGGTAGATTTTGGGAAAGTCACCGAGAACTGTGGGTCAGGGGATACTTACCGTATGGGATGAGAAGGAAAGACTTATTGTTGGGGAGTGCATCGGACGAGATTTGAAAACCTGTGAGCTTAAAGGTGGAGGACAGTGTAATATGCAAGACAGAGATTACTACTAAAACATTGTGCACAAGAGTGAAAAGCTAAGTGACTGTACTTAACAGAGGTGGGAGGGGGGCAGTGAACAATAGATGAGAAAGTCAGTGAAAGATGTAGAAAACTAAACCAGAGCGACGCAAAGAGCAGTTACAGTGAAGAAAAGCTGAAATGGATTCCAGTTCCTCCATCTCAACTTTTCTTCACTGTAACTACTCTCTGCTTCACTCCGTTTTAGTTTTCTACAACTTTCATTGTCTTTCCCATCTATTTTTCACTGCCCCCCCCTCCCACATTTGTTAAGTACAATGCACTTAGCTTTTAACTCTTGTGCACAATGTTTTAGTAGTAATCTCTGTCTTGCATATTACCCTATCTTCGGCCTTTAAGCTTTCAGGTTTTCAAATCTCATTCGATGCATCCCCCAACAATCAGTCTTTCCTTCTCATTCCATATGGTGGTAAGTCTCTCCTGACCCACAGTTCTGGGTGACTTTCCCAAAATCTACCCCTTTTCCTAGACCTCTCCAGTCCGTTTCCTTCACCCTTCTTCCTTCCCCTTCAACCCTTCTGCCTGAAGGAGGAGCCTTTGGCTCTGAAAACTTACCAATCACAACAGTCTTTTATGCATGTGTACTGCCACCACTTGGTGAGTAGATTTTTTTTATCTATTCAGTTAAATACTTTTATCAACAATTAAACAATATACAATGCGTGAAAGTGTGGCAACCAAATGTCACCTGTGTTATAAAATGTATCAACCAGTATTTGGAACATAAAGTACATCATGACTTACAGTGTTTGATAGTATCATAAAATACATTAAAAAACCTTATAACAATGAAAACAATCAGTTTTTGACAAAATTATTTAATTAGGTAGATAAAAAATATACTCAGCAAGTGGTGTCAGAACACACACATTAAAGAAGGTTGTAGTTAGGCAAGCTTTTGGAGCCAGTGGGTCCTGCTTCAGGTTATGCCCTGAGTTATCAGTCTTCAAATCACAGTCTGGCTCTACAGCTTCACTTCTGCCAGCACCTATCTCATAGTTTCCAAACTTGATAGAATTTTACTTGCATATTTTGCTCAACTAGGACTCTTGGAAGAAATGATGTCACTAAGAAGTTCTGAGACAGTTCACACTTTGCTGCATAATAAGAGATTCTTCCTTGAATAACTCCTAGGTTGCGTCTGAGCCATTTTCCATTGGATTCTTTCCTCCAAGAAAACTAGTTAAGAGGGATATGCAATTCGCCCTTCCCACATGAGATAGTGAAAGCTTTGGATTAAAGCAATCAGGTAGATGCAGTATTTCTTGATTTCTGAAAAGCATTTGACTCAGTACCACACCTACACTTGTTGTGAAAAGTATGATCGTATGGGTTATCAAGTGAAATTTGTGTCTGGACTGAGGATTTTTTGGTAGGGAGGATGCAACATGTTATCTTGGATGCAGAGTTATCATCAGATGTAGAAGTAACTTCAGGTGTGCCCCAGGGAAGTGGGTTGGGACCTTTGCTGTTCATATTAATAGTAAAATCAGATTTCTTTGTACATGATGCAGTTATCTGTACTGAAGTACTATCTGAAAAAAGCTGCATAAATATTCAGTCAGATTTTGATAAGATTTCAAAGTGGCGCAGATGCTGGAAAGCTGCTTTAAATGTTCAGAACTGTAAAATTGTGCACTTCACAATATTGCTCGAGTGTGTGGGACCCATACCACACAGGACTAACAAGGGATATTGAACGTATACAGAGAAGGAGAGGAGTTTGGAAAGTAAGAGAAAGATAATAACTGAAATGGAGCTGTGAGTGTGGGTCGGGAATTGCCTGTACAGCTCAGTCAATAAAAGCACTATCCTCAAAAGAGATACTCTAGGTTTGACTCTTGAACCAGAACACAGTTTTAATAGGCTAAAAAGATTCAAGCTAATTTACTCTGTAGACCAAGTGAAACTATTAGAATGTTGTTAGAGCCTTTTTATCTCATGAACTAATGAATTTGATGAATTTCTGGAACCTATGAAAAAATCTGTGCCACAAATAACAATTTTTGTGTCTAACAGGAAACACTGACATGCACACATCGCAAGACGCTTGAGGGTCATTCTTATGGAGTTGCCTACATTGCATGGAGTCCGGATAGCACACACTTGGTAGCCTGTGGACCTGAAGACTGCCCAGAGCTGTGGATCTGGAACATCGAATCAGACGAGTTACGTGTGAAGGTTTCGCATTCGCCTGAGGACTCCCTTACCTCCTGCTCATGGCATCGTGATGGCAAAAAATTTGTCACGGGTGGCATCCGTGGGCAGTTTTATCAGTGTGTGAGTACATTTGTAAGTCTCGATAACTGTTTTTAAGACTGTAGTGATTTAATAGTAAGTAGCTTGTAGTTGTACAAATATATTGGTAACATGGCAGTAATTTATAATTATATAAAAAAAAAAGAATATTGAATTACAAAAATTGTTAAATTTATTAATGATAGAGAGGCTGCCCAGAGTCCAGAAACACACAAAAATAGATCAAAAGTACTCATAATTTTCAGACAATAGGTCTCATCTTATGGAAGCTGAAAGAAGTTGGTTTGTGAAGGTTAGTGTGCTTTTTGGGGTACATGGTGACAGATTACTTAAAATTCAGACCATTTTGCAAGGTAAGGGGCGGGGGAGGGGGGAAGGAGACAGTCAAAGATGAAGGCAAAGGCAACGGAAAGGGTAGGAGGTTAATGACAGTTATACTGTCTTCAGTTCAGAGATGACCTGAGGGATGGGCATAGTGAGCTGTAAAGATAGAATTGAAGAGGAAGAGAAAATTACAGGTAAAAGGAATAATGTTATTGATAAACAAATAATTAATGGAATGAAAGGGAAAGAAAAAGGTTGAGAAGAGAATGAGTATAAAGCAAGAGAAATAAAACCAGAGAAAGTAACAAGAAGAAAAAAAGGAAGGGTTCTGGTGGAAGGAGAATAAAAAATAAGTAAATAAATAAAATAAGATTATATTCCAACAAGTACAGGAAAAAGAGTACAGTTTAGACTTTCAGAGGTTAAAACTAGAAGGTTGGTGGGATGAGAGGATATATTGGAGAGCAACTCTTATCTCTGCTGTTCAGGGAAACTGGCACTGATGACAGGAGTGCAAGTGGTCTGTGTGATCAACCAGCAGAGCATGTTTGGCATTCGGGCTCTGGACATCCCTAAAGCACATATTTCTTCTGTATCATTCACACATTCTGACAGTTAAGTGTGTGTGTGGGGGGGGGGGGGGCATGTGTGTGTGTGTGCGTGCATGCATGCATGTACGTTTGAGTCTGTTAGCTATGAGGAAGGACGTTATTCGAAAGATAAATCTTGCCTCAGCAAGGAGAGTGGTTCCCTTTTTTCCATCCATTGTTCATATTCTTGCCACCATTCTCCAGATAGTATTGAGGATTTGTGTAACTAGACAATACCAGTATATTTCTATGGGTGTCTTAATATCCATACCTCTATCTGCAACATTTCATGTGTATTTCCTACCATGGTATTTGCCTGACATGGCTCCTGCTGTGGCACCCACTGTGGCATCCTGAAACTGTACTTGCTCATGACTTTCGTTGCATTGTGAAAACATTTAAATTACACTTCCGATCATCTGTAATTGGAACTCTGTCTTCACAGGATCTTGAAGGCAATGTACTTGACTCCTGGGAAGGAGTGCGTGTGAATTGCCTTTGGTGTCGCAGTGATGGAAAGACAGTCCTTGCAGCAGATACCCATCATCGTGTTCGTGCCTACAACTTTGATGAGCTTTCTGACTATAACATGTAAGTTTTTCAGTGCTCTA
The DNA here is from genome assembly GCF_023864275.1 of Schistocerca cancellata. Taxonomy (NCBI): domain Eukaryota; kingdom Metazoa; phylum Arthropoda; class Insecta; order Orthoptera; family Acrididae; genus Schistocerca; species Schistocerca cancellata. The sequence continues at coordinate 178,729,243 of NC_064632.1, forward strand.
AAAATTTATGTTGTTGCTGGATGATGAATGCATAAGTACCTTCTCAGATTGCAATTACAATGTAAGTGATTTGGTGAACAGATCTGGATGACAGAGAAGAAATTGATTTGGTAATACAATATAACTAACCAAATCATGACAGGAAGCACCTGTTGACATACTACACCAATATTATATTTTAGAGAAAATAATTTAACTACTGCCAATTAATTTTTGACTTCTGATGAGTGTGTGTTATGTGATGCTCTCATGGGATGAGAGTTTGTTACTGAGTATGCCAAAGGGCCTGTGGCAGTTTCAGATTTGCCATTGAGGATTTAAAAAAAAATAATGGTAAGACACATTGTATAAAATTGCTTGCTTTGTGTTGACATAAATCGGAGCAGAATTTATGGAAAGAAACTGTCAATACAGACATAACTTACACTGACTGGGCGTTGTACCATGGAGGAACACTGTGACCATCCTGTAAACAAAATTCTAACCTATGTCCCTCATACTGATGCCCTTGTAGCTGTTGAACAATACCTCTCCCAACATCCTTCTGACTCCAAACCTACAGCCTCATTCCTTACACATCTCACCAATTGCATCCTCACATGCAACTTCTTCTCCTTTGAGAAGAAGACACAAACAAATCCATGGCTCAACCATGGGCACTTGCATGGCACCATCCTATGCCAACCTCTTTATGGGCCATCAGGAGGAAACCCTCCTAGGCTCCCAAAACCCCAAGCCCCTTGTCTGGTACAGGATCATTGATATCATCTTGACCCAAGGACAAGAAACCCTGCACTCATTTCTCCACAAGCTCAACCCCCTTTTCCATCCGCTTCATCTAGTCCTCCTCAGCCCAGTGTGCCCCTTCTCCCTTATCACTCAATCCATACATCTGTCCATTTCAAACCCATTAACACTCACAGAACGTACTTTTGACAGCTGTCACCCCTTCCAAACAAAAATGTTGCTCCCATTCAGCTTAGCCACCCATGGAAGGTGTATCTTGTAGACTGATGAGAATTTCCGTGCCCTGTATACTGAAGGTACCAAAATACCTTCACAAACAGGAATTCCACCCCCCACCTCCACCACCACTCCCTCCCAACCTACACCCACACCCACCTACCCACCAACCACTACCTTTCCCAAAAACATAGTCTGCAAATTGATTTCTCGTACCATATCCTCAGACACACTTAATGATTCCACCACCCCTCAGAATCAACTGTAAAGAAGCATTCCCTTAAATCACCCAGTATCACCCCCGACTGCAGCAACTGAACCATGTCCTTCACCATGGCTTGAACTATCATTATACCCAGAAATGAGGGATATGAAACCCACGACCCTTCCCACCCCTCGTTAAGTGGTATTCTGTGCCCATCCAACCTACACGTCACTCTGGTCCATCCCTATGCCACTCCCATTCTCAACTCCATGCGCCACAAATGTCACATCCCTGTGGAAGATCCAAATGTGGAAACTGCTGCATACACCCACCTAGCACATCCTACTCTTAGTTCTGTCATAGCTTATCCTATCCTGTCAGAGAAAGGAGTCCATGACATATCTACTGCAATTTCTGCACAGTATTTTATGTGGACCTGACCACTAACCAGCTGTCGACTTTGATGAGTGTCCTCCACCACACTGTGACCGTGAAAATAGTGGTGAACATGCTGCTGAGGACAACAGACTCAATTTCAGTGGGCTGCTTCACAGTCTGTGCCCTCTTTATCTTCCCCTCCAGCACCAGATTTTCTGGACTTCACAGATCGATGGGAGCTAACCTTGCAACACATCCTTTGCTTCAGTAATCGTCCTGGCCTCAATCTTCAGTAACTCACTGCACTCACACCCTCTACCCAGTTGCCTCCTGTTAGTGTGTCCCATTACTATCCTGCACACCTATTGCCACCCTCCAAACCATCAGCTACCCCTCCCCAACCTCTCCTTCTGCTACTTTACTCCTAAACTATTTACTTTCTATGAGTACTTTTCTTACCAAATTCCTTTATCGGCAATTTTAAACCTTAAGTCACACAAATAATATGATAATCAGTTTTGACTTTGTAGCTGATCATGTACTATGTAACATACTCGGAAGTGCAGCTGAGATGCCCTGGGATAGTAACTCCTCACTGTTTTAATATTGTCCCCTGTGTAATAAATTCACATCATCCGATGATGACTTTCTAAGAAGTTAAAACAGGTTATGATACCATTAATGAGATGTAATACTGAAAAATATAGTAACATAAACTGTTATTTCCTTAGATTGACTTTCTTGATGTTTATTAAGCATAGTCATATTCTATGTCCTTGTTTCTGAGTGAAATGGTATGCCAGTTGTAACCACATGCTGTGGAATAAATACTAATTATTTACGATTTTAATGCAGTTGAACCTTGCAAATCTGTTCTTGGATCATCCGACTCCCATCTTAGCCTGACTATCTCATTTCCACTGTTTATTAGGACTCGTTAATGACCCATCATTTGCGCTATTGATCAGTAGACATACAGGTACTGATACGTGTTGTTGTTGGATCAGTTTTAGTATGAAATAACTTGTTTCTAACTCGATCAATAAGCTTTTTGTGCACATATTTGTCTTATAAATCAGTATAGTGTTCTTGTCACTTATTAAAGTGTTTAAAACTAAATTATGGCCTGAATTAAATGTAAGCATGTGATAATGTTTTTGGTGGAGAATCTGAAAGCGCTTGAAAAAGTTTTTAAAGTCATACAGTGTTGATCGATGATGTGAAAGGACTGGAAATATGCAAGACTTTGAAAAACCTATAAGTGAAATTCTAGACAGTGCTTTGTAGGTGAATTTTGAGCAGGAGAGGAGGAAAGGAAATCTGTTGTCTGGACCAATCAGAAAGAAAAGGCACTGATTTCATATGAAAAATTACAGGAAACTGAAAAGTTTATGGCCAGTGAAGACTGGTTAGACATGGCATTCAAAATGTAATTATTCATAGTGAGAAGCTGTCTGCTGATGAGACAGCTGCCAATGAATTTTTTCTGAAATTTGAAAACTTATTTACAGAGCTAAACCTAACCCCTAATCAGGCATATATAACATTGATGAGTCTGTCTCGAACTACAAAATGCTCGCTACAAGACTTCTTGCTACACAAAATCAGTCTGTAACAGTTACAAAACTTGCAATTTACTATTGCTCTTTGTAGTGCTGCTAATGGCAGTCACAAGATGCCATTGTGATCAAAAAAGTGAAAAAAAGGGTGGGGGGTTCAAAAACATTATTATTGTATCACTACTTGTATATTATTGAAACCAAAAGTGAACATAGATGGAATCCAGCCCATTTAAGGTATGGTTTTGTGACCAATTAGTTCCTGTTGCTACAAAATACATGAAATAGAAAAACTCCCTAAATGTACCATATTGATACTTGATGCTGTGACTTGATGCTGTGATACTTGATCTGTCTGAAGATGAACTTTAAAAGACAAAATAAAAGCTTTATTTCTTCCTTCCATTGCAACATGTCTAATCCAACCCATGGACCAGGGATTCAGTGAGTGGCTGAAGAAGTGATATTGTCAAAAATACATTTGATCAACTTTAGAGAGGACCCAGGAAGGCAGAAGTTTGTTTCAAGTGATGGGAAGGCATCAACTCGCTTAAAGCAATGAAATCAATTAATATAAAAGTTGTGATTTGCCATAGTTTGGGAAGAAATGTCAGCATCAATGCTAGAAAAATCTTGTTGCAAACTAGGCAAAAATGAATGAAATTAAAGGTGTAACATCAAAAGAAACGAGTGAAGAGAATTAAGATGAAAGAGACAGTGCAACAATTGACGAAAGTAAAAAATAGAAACTGAGTGTTAAGCACCGTGATGTAAGTGAATGGACCAGTACAGCTGACACTGACTGCACAATGGAAGAAGAATAACTGACAATCAAATCATTGACCCTGTAATTCAAAGAACCAATGAGAATGAGAAAGATCATGATAGCAACAAAGACAATGGACTTTTGGCTCAAATATAAACATACAGATGGTCAAATTGTATTTGATATAATGTTTCAGTACATTGAACAAAGCTCTGCGTCTACCCCAAAAGACATTTTGTGGATAGGTAATGGCAGAACATCGTGGCAAAGTCAAGTTTGTTATTTCCTAAGCGAAAGCTTATTACAGACCTTTTTTGAACTGCTTAAGAACAGAACATTTTTTTACTGTGTGATCTCATGTTTTAAGCAGTTAATTGAAAAACAGTTGTGTGTCACTGCGGTACTGTAATAAGGTATGTACAGCTGCTAAACTTTCTCTCAAAGCAGCAGTATCTTGCCATGTGATACAGACATATTTTAGAATACAGGCAGTACTTTACATTACACTTTTGAATAAGAATTTTTAGTATGTCGGCGTTTTCTTCTCATTTCATTACGGTTTTAACATGGCACCCACTATTTCAGACAGTATTTCCAATTGAAAACTAAAGTTTTAATGTACTGTATTGTAATGGTAAGGGTTGATAAAAGTGTTCCTCTGATAATCTGATCTTTTTCGTATTCCGACCATGCTCTCAGTCCCATAGGTAATGAGTTAGTGAGGTTGTACTGTAGTAACTTAATGTGGACTTTTTCTTTCCTTCACTGTAGGTGATTGATGTTATAACTTCACTTTTGATTCTTTCAGAAGCAGCAATTCTGTTATTAGTGTCAAGTCCTAACAAAAATAACTTAAACAGTTTCAGAAATAACTGCAACTACTCATCTTTTGTGATGCTTCAATTTTATTTATTTATGATGACATGTTTTGAATCACCTAGCGACTCATCTTCATCTGGTGCACGCTTTTAATAAATGTAGGGAGCATTGTCGGGGTCGTGTAGCTGTGGCAAAATAGAAAAATGAAACAAGCAAGCACTGAATGTGGTGAAATTATTTAAATTGTTATACAGACTTAAAGGCATTACTTACAGTCATTAGCATTCTCATTCAACATGGGAATAGTTCACATTACGTGTTGTTAGCATCATTTATCCAGTGAGCTTGAGATTTCATCATACTTAAAACAGGCACTTTGCTTCCATGATTGCTGATGCCTCTGACATATGTCCTGGGTGATGTTCTGTGTGATATTGGGCCCTCCCTTCAATATTTTGTAACAGGAAGTAATAGTGTAATTCTCATTGTGGTTGTATAAACTCTGAGAGAACACCAAGTAATGAACTGTGGTATAAGGTTTACAGGAAACTGAAGCACACAAACAAGTGTTTGCCTGCACTCACTTCATTATCCATCACAAAATCTTATACTGGTGCGTCAAAAAACCCCACTGCTGCTAACAACTTCAGATGTGAATTAAACGAGCTCTGAACAACATTTGATAGAAACACATGTGGAAATAAATGTATGCAATGAGCTATGAGGAGTGGCAGTAACAGGATAGATAAAGAAACAGAACAAATTCCTGTTGTCTGCAAACCGCATTTCAGAAGTGCTAGTAAACATGTAGTCTAGGTGCTTTGCTGCGGAGATATGAAGACAATATTTCACAGTAGGCCTAAGAACCATCATTTTTTGAGGCCCACAAAGGATTCATAGATTTATAGGTGCTCTGCAGGCTTCAGGGAAGTTCAGCTTTCAGATGAGTTGTGCAATGTCTGTGTACAGGAAACCAAGAGACTAGTAAACCCAAGTGTGCATTTTCCTTTCCTTTCTTTTCTCTTTTCTTTGCCATTGTTTTCCTCTCATACATATATTCATGTGAAAATGGAGTGACGTAAACATTGTGGATATAATTTTGTTGTTGAAATGAATGTGTTAAACTGTGCAGTGCAGTAACTTGTCTGCCAGTGTGCAGTGATTTAGTGTCAATGAAAATCTCAGTGTAGTAGCTCGCATTCATGTTTTTAATAAGTTTTGATGTACAAATCGTTGTCTATAAGACAATAGATCTTGTTTTTTATTATTATTTTCATTCTTTGTGACTTGTAGTTTTCGGAATGTAGCTTAGCGTTACCTGCACCACGCAGATGTGTAGTTTTGAACGTAGTAACCTGTATCCATGCTTGTTTTTGCCAGAAAATGCAGTGAACTGGTGTAGGAACAGACTTATGTTTTCATTTGAAGTTTATTAGTGGGATGGATAGGGAGTGTACATGCTGTGTGCAGATACAGGAGAAGAGGCTGCAGTTCATGAGTAGCTGAGGAATCTGTTGGCTATGCGGCCATCTGCAGGCTGCTGCTTTGGGGTTTAGCAGCAGCAGAAAAATGGGCATGTCACATAGGATACTTGAGGTATCGCTTGTTTTGCCCATGGGCTGTGCTGCCAAAGCACTTTTCCAGGGTACATGACATGGGGGACTGTGCTCACCACAGAATGAGTGGCAGGTTATAACATGTTTTTGTTGCATGAGGCAGAGGGTGACTACTGGCCAATTGTTTTCACCAATTCACCCTTATCTCGATTGAAGCAGGCACACAAAATGGGGGGGGGGGGGGGTAGTGACAGTTTACTAGTTATTATTTTCAGTATTGTCCCCAGAGTCGATACTGGTACTTTGGTTTGGGACTGACAGGAATATCTCAACCAGTGGCTCTGTCAATCCTTGACAGTTTTAGCTGCTGGTTTTTGGATCTGCAGTGTGGGTTGGAGAACTGTAGAATTCACCTTGATAAGTTAAGGTTGCATTACATAGAGGAAGCAGCTATTCATGTAGTAGGGTACATGTAGAATCCACATGGTTTTTTTAGGGTAGGATAGTTTGAGGGCTTGTGACGAACACTCGTGACAATATGCAAAGCGAAATCATAGAGCTTACAAAGCAGATTAGGTGACTTCAACCTACTGAATAGATACTGGGATGTCTGTGGAGTCATTGCAAATGATATGGGCAGACAGTTTTATGAAGTAATTCAGAACACATGTTCTGAAAACTGTCTTGAGCGGCTAGTTCGAAATAGAAGTACTTTAGACCTTGTAGCTATAGCTACAGTTGGGCCTGATCTTATTAACAGTATCAGTGTAGAAATGGGGTTAGTAATCATGGTGTCATCATTGTGACAATGTTTACTAAAATTAATAAATCTATCAAGAAGCCTAGCAGAGTTTTTATGCTGGAAAGAGCAGTTAAGCAGTTGTTAGCATCCTACTTCGACAATCAATAGGAATCATTTCGTTCCATTATGATGGACATAAAGCAGTTATGGGCAAACTTTAAACTGATCGTAAATCATGCTCTGAAAAACTGTGTGTCAAGTAAGTGGATTAAGGAAAGAAAAGAGATTGTTGCATTCTCACAAGTGAAAGGTGCAGAACTCGTCTCACCAATTTGGCAAGTATATAACCCTTTGAAGTTTCTAAAATATTTCGTTCGAGTAGGCCGTAGGAAAAGAGCAAAGTCCACGAAAGTTTTTTAATTATATTATGAATGATGTTTTAATAACAATTGCGCAGTTAGTGGCAAGGCACAGTTGGTAATCATACAGAGTGATAATTCAGTGGCTCGAGTTGAATTCGCGCTGCTAGCCAGTTTTTTTATTCATTGTATTTTATTCCTTGCAGTGTTAAACTATCAGTTCTAAAATTTAAATATAATTTAACAATTCAATTTATATAGGTAAAATTAATATTTGCTATTTATAGTTTGTTACGATTACTTTAATTTGAATAATGAAAACAGTTAAACAGTGAATTTTCATAACTGCGTGAAGTTCTGTATGAAAGTAGTATTTACAAAAATTCTAGTGAGGAATTATAAGCTTTTTATTTATTACAGGCAGTTGCATTACATTTTTTGAGCGATAGTCATTAAATAAACATTTAAAACCTAAATATTATTTTCACCATACAGATTTTATGAATGCATTTTTGAGCAAGAACATTTTTCCGAAATATGCTTCAGTGGAAAACATTATTCATTCATGTTTTAAATGGTCTTCCCTCTGTGAGTTTCAATGCATACCGAGCATATCAAATCAACAGGGTGAAAACAGGAGCAATGAATTGATGTAGTGTAATCAGATGTATTTTAATTGCATCTTTCCTTGATGATAATTCTTGCTGTTTTTGTTACACTTTGTAATCTTTTAATTAGATTTTTGATTTGGCGATAGAAATATACATCACAGGGTTGAGCAAGATGAGTACATTTGAATGGAGTGATCTTCACTGTACACTTTACTTTGCCTTCCTCATTGCCAAATCTTTCTTTATGCACTGTCAAATCTAGCTGGCCACTCCCATGAACCCACCAATAGAAGGAATTTGTTGTTAGCAGCATATGGTTTTAATGTTGTTTTCAAAAATTTTGCAGAAAGCTCTTTTGTTAGTTTTCCTGACTTGGAACAAGTAATGGCGACATTCTTGTATTCTTCTTCTAATTTCTTTGTGGTACCAGCATCTTGAGGGTCAGATTTCTTGCCAGCTTCTTGCATTAAAAAAAATGCAGGAGGGGGGGGGGGGGAGTGGTTAAACTGTACTACACTGTGTAAGAGTGGGTGGTGTTGTAGAGATGGATTTTTTTACCAAAATAGTCTTAACACCCTTGTAATCCAGGTCCTGTTATAGGTTGATTCATACTGGCATCCAGTCTGGTCAATGTTAACTGCACAATCGAGGTTGAAGTTTGTAGTTCTATATTTTGTCTGTATACATAACTTCTCTGATGCTTCCACCATTTCTTCCACACTTGCAACGTCATTTTTACAGACAAATTTGGCGATTTTTCACTTTCTTATTGAATGTTTACATTTAAAGGTTTTTACCCAGGTATCCAGGTATCACTAGCAATAAACTGAAATTTTTCTGATAAATATGAGAATGTGACAGCCATTGCCCATTCTTGTAATATTCTCTGCATCACTTATTCGTAACAGTCTCATGCATCCTGAAATATTTCCCATGTTTCAGAGTTAATGAATGATATTTTGTTGTTTCTAGGGCCACCTTGTTCTGTTTTTCCCTCCAAATCTGGAGATGATATTTCTTTCTTTTTTTTCTTTTTTCAAAATTGGGAATCAGCATTTTAGTGATGAGGACTTCCGTTTTGGATGAGCATCAGCAAAACCAATCACGTTCTTATCAGCCAGGGACACCAGAGTATGAGAAGAATATTTGTCTGGATCATAATCATTACCATTTGCATCTGTCCTTTGAAACTGTTACAAGTAAAACTGGGCTGCATACAGCAAGAGTCTATGTGGGCATAGATAGACAGAGAGAATGAGAAAATCTACAATCTCTTTATGAAGATTTTGTTCCTCAGGTTCGGTGTATAATATGAAATCTTCATCATTTACCATGAAATTAGCAGTTATAATTTCGATAACCTGCTCAGCAGTTGCTTGCCCTTCAGCTATTGCTGCAGGACACACAGGTGCGTGAGGTTTTTTTTGGTTATCATGTATTTTTCTTTATAAACTGAATAAGCTTAATGAAGAGCACTTTTTTTTTTTTAAGATCTTCATCAAATTTTAAATTTTCTCTTCTCTGGCAGGAAATTCTTGCTTGGGTTCCATTTTCCAATAAGATAAGTCTTTCTGAAAAATCACTGCAGACACTTGACAAAATGCTATTCACAACTGTAGAGACTGTTGCAATATCTCAGAAAATGATTAAATCAGACATGAATCATTTAAAAGACTGTTGCAATATCTCAGAAAATGATTAAATCAGACATGAATCATTTAAAACGATCCATATAAAAACAATCCTCATTTAACTATATTGAGTATTCAAATAAAGTAATTGTAACTAAGTGTAAATTGCATGTATTAATTTTACATATATAAATCAAATTACTAAACTGTATTTAAATTTTATAATTGATAGTTTAACATTGCGAGGAGTAAAATACAACCATAAAAAAAAAATTGGATAGCAGTGGGAATCAAACTCAAGCCATCGACCTATCACTTAATACCCTTACTGATTGCACCACACCACTAATTGCGCAATTGTTATTCAAACATTGCTCACAATGTAATCAAAAAACTTTTGAGTGATTTTTCTCTTTTCCTAGGACCTAGGAACTTCAGAGGATTATAGACTTGTTTCATAGAGAGCTATGGTAGTAAAAAACTCAGTTTGCCCTTTTGTTGCATGATTTCCTGTGAACCATGGATGGAGGACAGCAGGCAGATTCCACATTCTTAGATTTCCAGAAAGTGTTTGGCACAGTGCGACATTGCAGACTGTTAATGAAAGTCCAGACACATGGCATAAGTTCTCCATGGTACGTGTGTGGCTTGAAGACTTTAAGTAATAGAACTCATTATGTTGTTCTGGACAGCGAGTGCTCATAAGAGACAAATGTATCATAAGGTATGCCCCAGAAAAGTGTGAGAGGACTACTCTTGTTCTCTATGTACATAAATAATCTAATAGATAGAGCACCCAGCAATCTGCACATGTTTTCTGTCAAAGCTGTACATTAGAGATAGTGTTGTCATTGACTGACTCTGAGATGACCGGATAAATTAGACAGAATTTGTATTTGCTGTAATGAATGTCGGCTTGCTCTAAATGTGAAAAAATGTAAGTTAATAAAGATGAGAAGGAAAAACAGTGATACAATTTTTGAATGCAGTATTAGTGGTGTGTTGATTGACACAGTCATGTTGATTAAATATCTAGGCACAATGTTGCAAAGTGACATTAAGTGGAACAAGCACATAAGGTCGGTAGTAGAGAACGTTAATAGCTGACTTTGGTTTAGTGGAAGACTTCTAGGAAAGCTTAGCTCATCTGCACAGAACTTGTATGTGACCCATTCTAGAGTACAGCTTGAGTGTTTGGCATCCCCACCAGGTTGGATTCAAGGAAGACATTGTCACAATACGAAGGCATGCTGCAAAATTTATTACCAGTAGGTCTGACTAGCATGTGAATATTACAGAAATACTCCAGGCACCGTTGGGAAAGTTTAGTGAACAGTCATTTGTGATAAAGTGCTGAATGATTCTACTACCACCAATGTGCATCTCACATAGAAACTCTAAAAACAAGATAAGAGGTATGAGGGCTTATATGGAAGCATATAGACAGTTAATTTTCTCTCATTCTGTTTGTCGGTGGAACAGGAAAGGAAATGACATAGCAGTGGTACAATGTACTCTCTACCAAGCACCATATGATGGCTTATGGACTATGTACATAGATGTAGAAAACTAATGTTTAGTATATATGGTTCTTGGGCGAGACGTCGGATGTCATAGTGAAATCTCCACAATATTTCATCAGCGCAACTGGCCGACGCCTTCAGGTGCGACGAACACACTGCTAAGGCATGACTATAGCCCACTATTTATGCCAGTCTTAGGCAGGAAGTGCGCATGCGTGGAGGTGCCAAATTCGATGGCCAATAGCAACGATAGCTGGAAGGACAGCAACACCACCTGCAAGGTGAAGAACCAAAGACTTTGGCACACTCATGGAGGCTGCCGCTGCTGCTCTGCGCTGCCACCGGCCGCCCCAGCGACCTCTGTCAGAAGCCACAAGCAAAAATGCGTGTCCACATAGGCGCGTGACTATCCTCCCGTTGTCAACAGAATATTTATGTTGCTGGCGAATTGTCATCTGTTGTATGACCAATAGTACACCTCTCTGCTTGATGCGACTTCAATATGGCCACTGCTGGATCCCAAGCTGTACTGAGCTGAAAGCCTGTGTCTCTGTTTATAAGATTCGTCGAGCTACATATTTCCACTGCTTCCTTAATAACACTGTCCCAGTACGAACTCGCTGACATGAGAATTTTGGTGTGTTGATAATTCATAGAATGGCCTGTACTGAGACAATGCTCGGCCACTGCAGACTTCTCTGGTTGCTCCAGATGAGTGTAATGTCGGTGTTCAGTACATCTCTCTTCTACAGTGCGACAAGTCTGTCCGATGTACATGCCGCAGCTACAAGGAATCTCGTAAACACCGGGTCATCTTAGGCCGATGCTGTCCTTAGATGAGCCCAGAGAGCTCTGAGTTTTGCCGGTGAATGAAAGACACATTTAACTTTATGCCTCTTCAATAATCTTCCTATTTTTGAAGAGACACTGCCAATGTATGGCAAGATGACCATTCCCCTTTGTTCTTCACCTTCTTCCAATTCCTCACGTTGGGTAACCCACTTCGGGTGTAAGGCACGGCGAATCTCCCGTTCGGAGTCCCTTGTCACCCATTGTGGCTAATCTTTTTATGGAAGACTTCGAGGAGAGAGCACTCCAGTCGTCGGATTTGAAACCTACGTATTTTTGGCGATATGTGGACGACACCTTTGTTATCTGGAATCACGGCACTGCATCGCTGAATGTATTTCTTGAGCATCTTAACTCGCTTCATCCCAACATCAAGTTCACTATGGAGATGGAGAAAAATGACGAACTTCCATTCCTGGACATGTTGGTACAGAGTAAAGAAGATGGCACATTAGGTCAGGCAGTGTATCGTAAACCAACACACACGGACTTATACTTACAGGCCACCAGCTGTCACCATCCTTCACAACGAAGTGGCGTACTTAGGATGTTGGTTCACAGAGCACAAGCCATATCTGACTCAGACAGCTTATCCAATGAGCTACTCCATCTGCGTACCACTTTCCAACAAAATGGATATTCCGAATGGGAGATTCGCTGTGCCTTACACCCGAAGCAGGTTACCCAACGTGAGGAATTGGAAGAAGGTGAAGGACGAAGGGGAATGGTCATCTTGACATACATTGGCGGTCTCTCTTCAAAAATAGGAAGATTATTGAAGAGGCATAAAGTTAAATGTGTCTTTCGCCAGCCGGCAAAACTTAAGAGCTCTCTTGGGCTCATCTAAAGACAGCCTTGGCCTAAGAAGATCCGGTGTTTACAAGATTCCTTGTAGCTGCGGCATGTCGTACATCGGACAAACTTGTCACACTGTAGAAGAGACATGTACTGAACACCGACACTACATTCGTCTGGTCTCAGTACAGGCCGCTCTATGAATTATCAACACACCAAAATTCTCGTGTCGACGAGTTCGTACTGGGACAGTGTTATTAAGGAAGCAGTGGAAATATGTAGCTCGATGAATTTTGTAAACAGAGACACAGCTTTCAGCTCAGCTCAGTACAGCTTGGGATCCAGCAGTGGCAATATTGAAGTCGCATTGAGCAGAGAGGAGTTCTATTGGTCATACGACGGATGACGATTCGCCAGCAACGTAAATATTCTGTTGACAACAGGAGGATAGTCACGTGCCTACGTGGACGCACATTTTTGCTTGTGGCTTCTGACAGAGGTCGCTGGGGCAGCCAATGGCAGCGCAGAGCAGCAGCGGCAGCCTCTGTGCATGCGCCAAAGTCTTTGGTTCTTCATCTTGCAGGTGGTGTTGCTTTCCTTCCAGCTATCGGTTGATATCGTCGCTATTGGCCATCGAATTTGGCACCTCCAAGCATGTGCACTTCCTGCCTAAGACTGGCATAAGTAGTGGGCTCTAGTCATGTCTTAGCAGTGTGTTCGTCACACATGAAGATGTCGGCCAGTTGCACTGATGGAATATTGTGGAGTTTTCGCTATGACATCCAATGTCTCGCCCGAGAACCATATATACAACATGTCCGTCGGGAAAGCCTCAAGCAACACAACTAATGTTTAGTTTGGATGTCTGCCTGACAACTGACTTCTGTTGATGTTTGTTACTGTGCAAATATGTTGTCGAAATTTTAGTTGTGGAATAAAATAAAGATGCGTTGATGATGGTACAGATATAAGAGGGGCATTTGAAAAGTCTGTGCAAAGTCCGAGAGATGGCACCACTGGTGCGTATTGAGGTCATGTTTAGTTAGTAGCATCTTCGGAAAGAATGCACACCATGTTTCAGCCGTATTGGTCTATTTATTTGTGTTTGGCATTCATGTGACTCAAGGAAGTCGAGTGATTGTCAAAAAATGGACGAAAAAGAATTTCGTGTGGTGATTAAACATTACTTTATGAAGGGTGAAACACCTCAGGAGACTAAAGAGGAGCTTGGTAAACATTACGGTGACTCTGCACCTTTGATTAGAACAGTTTATAAGTGGTTTCCAAATTTTCGGAGTGGCGATATGGGCACAAGTGATGCTGAACGTTCTGGACGCCCCGTGGAGGTTACAACTCCACAAATCATGGATAAAATCCACGATATGGTGATGGATGACAGAAGAGTTAAGGTGTGTGAGATTGTTAGTGCTGTGGGCATCTCAAACGAACGGGTACATAACATTTTGCATAACATTTGGACATGAGAAAGCTATCCGCAAGATGGGTCCTGCGATTGCTCACGCTTGACCAAAAATGGAATCGTGTGAATTGTTGCAAGGATGGTTTGCAGCTGTTCAGGAAGAATCTGCAGGACTTTAAGTGTCGTTTCATCACTGTGAATGAAACATACTATGCTTCTGAGATCCTACAACAATCTAAACAATGGGTTACCAAGGGAGAATCTGCACCAAAAAATTCGAAGACCATTCCTTCGGCCGGAAAGTTTATGGTGACTGTCTTTTGGGATTTGCAAGGGATAATTCTCATTGACTATCTGGAAAAGGGTAAAACTATTACAGGTGCATATTATTCATCGTTATCAGACTGCTTGAAAACCGAGCTGCAAGAAAAACGCTGGTGATTGGACCACAAAAACTCCTTTCCATCACGACAGTGCACCAGCACGCACCTCAGCAGTTGTGGTCACAAAATTAATGGAGATAGGATTCCAACTCATTTCACATCCCCCCTATTCTCCAGACTTGGCTCCCTCAGACTACTATTTGTTCCCCAATTTGAAGAAATGGCTGGCGAAACAAAGATTTTATTCAAACGAGGAGGTGATTGCAGCAACTAATAGCTATTTTGCAGACTTGGTCACTTCCTATTATTCGGAAGGAATCAACAAATTAGAACAGCGTTGGACAAAGTGTTTAAGTCTAAAAGGAGACTATGTTGAAAAATAAAAAAGGTTTACCCCAAACACGTAAGTAGTTTTTATTTTTGCACAGACTTTTCAAATGGCCCTCATATTTTTACAAGTGTGGGTAAACTAATCAAGAAAAAAATCATTTGGAAAATCTGGCAGTTTTCATATTATCATTGCAGAATATGTATTGATAGTCTTGCTGTAAGTTGACTAGTGGACTAACTTTAAAATACCGAGATTAGTGAGGCCTGCCAGTTATTTGTAGTGTCCATCTGATACAGTATAGAAGGTATAACAACGAAAACAGTCAATTTTTAACAGAATAATTTTTGACAAAAGTCAGAGTATAAAAGGTATCATTCATGTGTGATGTATGCAAGGAAAAAAGTATGACATTTTGATTCTTTGTAAGAGTTATTGACAAATATGGATTTCCATGCTGTAGATAAGACAAAGTTCTTTTACATATTTTATTGTGTGAAATTTTAGTGGGTTAGAATGACATGAGGAAACCAATGAGATCTATGAATAGTGAAGTTAGCTGTAATGACTTTGTTTAGAGGAGTGTAATTTATGTCCTCATTAGGATCAGGTGGCAGAGAGTGTGAAACACATTAGATACTTAACATGTGTTGCCATCTGGAAGAATCTTGCATATGACCTGTGAGCAAGTAGTCAAGATAATGCAGAAGAGGGAGGGATGCAGAGTTAAGTGTAATACAGAGACAAGGGACTGACTTTAACCGGGAATGTGGTAAGATGAAGGATATCTTGGAGGACAATCATCATAGACCTAACTCACAGAAAGTAGTGGGAGGAGAGGGATGGGAATTGATAGGCAGTTCGAACAGGCTGATAAAATGAATACGTAACATAACAATATTCTCGGATGGGACTTTTTGAAAGCTTCTCAAGTGATTATAGGTTGTGGTCGCTCGAAGATTATGCTAGACGAGATCAGATACTGTGAACATCAAGATGCGCATCCGATTGTGTGGAGACTGTGTGTGCTGGATGAAGTGATCATTCCTGCAATCAGCACTGGAAAGGTAACTGTCACGTGTCAAGCCATGCATCAACCCATGGATCTTGTAGTGGAATGTAAGAGAAGCATACCACTGAAGAATGACTTGGTCATCACAGCCTCTGTCATCTCGTTTAAGAACGGATTTGGTGAATTGTGGATAGTTAACTATTACTGAAAACCGCAGATCCTTCCAAGACACATGTGCGTAGCAAACACTGAGCCATTACTTGAAGAACAGCTGAGCGTCATCGAAACTTCCCATGCCGAGTCTGTGGGCAAAGTTAGTGCTACCACTACGAGACAAGATCTTCTTGCTCTACTATCACCAGATCTCACTAAGGATCTTGCCATTCTTCAAGAGTTCTCTGAATGCTTCAATCCACAGGTGAAGGGCAAATTAGACAAATCGATGGTGAAGCACCGGATTAGCACTGAAGACTATCAACTAATAAGCCAGACAGCATATCGTGTGTCAGTAACGGAACGTCAAATAATTCGCGATGAGGTAGAGAAAATGATGAAGAATGACATCATTCAGCCTTCGCAGAGCCTATGGTCATCACCAGTGGTCCTTGTCAGGAAGAAGGATGGCAGTTGGCACTTTTGTGTTGATTACAGGAAGCTTAATAAGATAACTAAAAGGGACATTTACCCTCTTCCATGAACTGTCGATACACTAGATTGTTTGAAGGGAACTAAGTTTTTCTCAACCATGGACATGTACTCGGGTTACTGGCAAATCGAAATAGATGAGGCTGGTCATGAAACAACTGCATTCGTCACCCGTGAGAGCCTTTATGAGTTCAAGGTAATGCCGTTTGGTTTGTGTAATGCACCAGCAACTTTTGAACGGATGATGGATAATCTTCTAAGGCACCTGAAGTGGACGATGTGTCTTTGTTATTTAGATGACATTATAGTGTTCTCACAGACATTTGATGAACATATAAAAAGACTGAGGGCCGTTCTTAAGTGTCTCCAACAAGACTGACTGAAACTTAATCCAAGGAAGTGTCTCTTTGGAGCAAAAGAAATCAGAATACTTGGACACCTTGTGTCAAATGAAGGAGTGCGGCCAGGCCCAGAAAAGGTGAGATCTATAACGGAATTTCCTATTCCTAAAAGTATTAGAGATGTGAAAGCTTCATCGGATAATGTTCTTATTACCATCGTTTTATCAAATACTTTTGTATCAAAGCCAGGCCACTCCAAGAGTTGTTAAAAGCTGATGCTAAATTTATCTGGGGTGGTGCTCAACAAGATTCTTTCGATGTGCTGTGAAAAGCTGTGTCAACAGACCCTGTACTTGGTCTGTATGATGGGAGAGCACTTACAGAACTACACACAGATGCTAGTGGGTATGGGATCGGTGCTGTTCTGGTGCAAATTTCTGATGGAAAAGACAAGGTTATAGCCTATTCTTCTAGGACACTTACAAAAGCCGAGAGAAACTACTCAACTACAGAAAGAGAATGTGTTGCTGTGATGTGGGCCATGTGAAAATTTCGACAGTATCTCTATGGAAGGCCATTCACAGTTGTTACAGACCATCATTCACTTTGTTAGTTGACAGGTCTTAAGGATCCAACAGGACGACTCGCCAGGTGGGCATTATGTCTTCAAGAGTATGACATTACCATAGTGTACAAAAATGGAAGAAAACTCCAAGATGCCAACTGTCTCTCAAGAAATCCTGTGCAAGACCATCAAGACCTTGATAATGATAGTGACTGTCTCGCCGCACTCCAGGATCTCTCTTCTGATCAGGAGGAGGACGCCAAGATATCTCAAATTATGCTTGCCTTAAGTTGGTCAGAGGATGGGAAAGGACAATTTAAGGTAGTTAATGGATTACTTTGCAAGAAAAACGTTGATCCGTTTGGAAACCTGTGATTCCTAAACACATGTGCTTAGATGCTCTACAGAGATTCCCTGACACACCTGAGGACAGACATTTAGGATTTATTATGACATACGATAGTATCCACAAGAGATTTTTTTGGCCAGGTTTATTTAGGAGTGTCAGTCACTGTGTGTCACACTGTCGAGAGTGCCAGAGGAGAAAGGCAGTTCCTCAGAAACCACCTGGCCGACTCATACCAATTCCACCAGTTGAAAAGCCTTTGCAATGTGTTAGGAATGACCTTCTCGGATGATTTCCAATGTCTGCTAGTGGCAATAGATGGATTATTGTTTGCACTGATTATCTGACACGCTATGCCATTACAAAAGCCGTGAAAACAGCTGAAGCATCCGAGGTAGCCAAATTCATTGTGGAAGACATTGTACTAAAACACAGTGCCCCAAGGTCGTTAATTATGAATCGAGGGAAAGTTTTCCAATCGAATCGTGTGACAGAGATAAACCGTCGGTGCAACATTACTCATCACAAGACGACTGCCTACCATCCGCAAATTAACAGGCTCACTAAACGCATTAATAAGACCTTGGCAGACATGCTATCAGTGTTCATCATTCATCTGATTACACCTTCCTCTACGTGACAATATTATGAAAAGGAAAGTTGCCACTCACCGTACAGTGGAGATGCTGAGTTACAGATAGGCACAACGAAAAGACTATCACAAATTGCCTTTCGGGCAGTATGGCCTTCATCGAACACACACACACACACACACACACACACACACACACACACACACATTCTTCAGTTGCCAGAGACTGCAGTCGTGTGTGTGTGTGTGTGTGTGTGTGTGTGTGTTTGTGTTTGTCTCTGTTTTCTCTTCCTTGAGTTTCTAGTGCTGTTTCATTTGCCTAGAGTTAACTCCTCCTTCTTATCCTGTGCCTTCACAGGGTCGGCATATTAATTATTGGCTTTGGCAATATTAGTGGTAGATGGTGGGACGATGGCTGGATGCCCTTCCCCCTTCCTGTTGCTGCTGCCATCTCCATAGGTTGTTTATATCAGTGAGATTATTTCCCCAAAATTCTCTTCCATGTTCCGTATCCATTGTTTGTTGTAGCCTTGTAGCAGTTGAAATTATTAGGGTGGTGCATAATTGTGTTGCGATTTTGTTTTTCATGTTGGTATTCTGGTTTTACAGGTTTACATATGGATTTATCATTTTTTATTTGTAATTCTATATTGCTATTTGAGTTTACATATTGTCATTTGGAGATAGAGAGTGGAGCTGTGGGCACTAGGAAATGGAGTGCTAATTGGAGAAATCTGAACCTTTTTGAAATATTCTTCTGTTTGAGTTCAGTACGGGGGCAACAGCAGCAGAGGCAGCCAGGAACATTTGAATCATGTATGGGGATCATGCCATTGGACAGAAAATGGCAAGAAAATGGTTTTCTCCTTTTGATGAGGGCTATTTTCAAATTAGGGACTCAACACGTTCAGGAAGACCTTCGGGGTTTGACAAAGATAATTTTAACGTATTAGTACACAATGATCCACGTCAGTGTACTCGAGAACTAGCAAACATGATCAATTGTGATCTCCCCACCATCATGTGACATATGCATTCAGTGAGGTAGGTTAAAAAATTGGGTATTACCGCATGTTCCCATCCAAAATATGAAAATTACCAGGTGGACATATGTACATCTGTGGTTGCTTGTCATCCACAGACTTGTGAACAACACTGACCATTCCTACCCTGTATCATTACTGGTGATGAGAAATGGTGACTCGGTGTACAAAGACCTGCACACATCCACAAAAAATTACTTTATGCACCTGGTGGAACAGCTACATTGTAGTGTTCTACAAATTTCTTCCCAGAGGTGTAACCATCACTGCTGACATTTATTGCCAATAATTGAGATGTCTTGCTGATGCCGTCCAAGAACGACGACCAGGAAGGCTGCGTGAAGCGATGCTATTCCACGATAACACCCGCCTGTATTCTACTAGATTGACAAAAAGCACTATACAGGAATTGGATTGGGAATTCATTCTGCACCCACGTTATTCACCTGATCTTGCATCTTCAGATTTTTCTCCTTTTCTGACTCGACCAACAACCTTCAAGGAACTTCCTTTCCAGATGAAAATGCGCTCTGAATGTGGCTCAGCGAGTTCTTCACCTCAAAACCACATGTTTCTACAGTCACGGAATCAAAAAGCTGTCTCAACATTAGCAAGCTGTTGTAAATACTGAAGGAGAATATATTATTAGTGACTAAAGTCTCTGTTATGTGTATTTGTTGTGTTTATTAGACTTACGGAAAAATGCTATGAACTTGTGCACCACCGCAGTAATTCCTGTGGAATGTTACTCCTTTCGTAAACCTCAAACCTATTTGTTTTTCTTTCTTTCCTGCTTCCCCAGTTTATGAAATCTATGGAATGTGATGATTCAGCTGCTTTTTTCATATGACAGTGTGTCCAATGAAACTTCCTGCAGATTAAAAGTGTGTGCCAAACCAAGACTCGAACTTGGAACCTTTGCCTTTCATGGGCAAGTGCACTACCAACTGAACTAGCCAAGCTCAACTCGCTATCCATCCTGGCAGCTTTACTTCGGCGAGCACCTCATCTACTACCTTCCAAAGTTCATAGATGCTCTCCTTCAAAACTTGCAAGACTAGCACTCGTGGAAAAAAAGGATACTGTGGAGACATGGCTTTGCTACAGCCTGTGTGATGTTCCCAGAATGAAATTTTCACTCTGCAGGGGCGTGTGTGCTGATATGAAGCTTTCTGGCAGATTAAAACTGTGTACCAGACCGAGGCCTGAACTGGAGGCCTTTGCCATTCATGGGCAAGTGCTCTACTGACAGAATTCCCCAAGCGTGACACATGACCCTTCCTCACGGCTTTACTTCTGCCAGGTCCGGAGTTACACTCTCGGTATGGCACAAAGTTTTAATCTGCCAGGAAGTTCGATATCAGTGCTCACTGCACTGCAGAGTAAAAATATCATTCTGGAAGTGTGTCTGATGATTCTGCAGTTTTGTTAATGCCATAATATCTCTCTCACTTGGCTAGATACCAAGTGCACAGTGTAACAGAGTTTTGCATATTTTAATTGTTTTCTTTGTCTTCTGTTCCACTGTTTTCACTAGGCAGTACTTTTGCTGGTACCACCGTGCACAATGTGACACATTTTATTGCTTTATCCTGCTAATCATGATAGGTTTCCCAGTGACACCATATGCTTCAAGGTCTTGTTTTATTGCGATATTCTCCCAATCATCTCAGTGTTCTTTCATGGTGACACATTTTTGGTAAATACACTTAATTGAATTCTAGCTCACAAATTATTCCAAATCTTTTTGTTTTGTTTTTTATTGGTATGAAGGGGAACTAGTGGTAACATAGCCCCATTGCCCATTCATGTCCTTTGATAATGCAAACTCTTTCTTAGTATTGATTTAGTGAATTGTTTTGAGAATATTTCTTTGATGGAACAACGAGAATGAAACATTTGCGTGTTGCAGACTGTTTCTTAGTAACAGCTTTCCTTTCCTATCACAACTCAGTTCCGGTATATGGGTTCTGTACCAAAATTGGTAAGAATGGAACCCTTGTAGAATCACTTTTTGTCTGTCTGTCCAGGTGTTAAAATCCTCTTTTTTTTTTTCAAGAACAAGTAGATGTATTAAGCTAAAATTTACATCACATATGAAGGTCTATGGTCCCATGAGAGTATAATAAATGTTGTCTTCTAAGTTGATGCAGTCAAAAGATACAACCATTTATGTTACATGTTTCGATATTCGCAAACTCATTCTTTAAAACCTATACACTATGTGATCAAAAGCCCCCCCCCCCCCCCCCCCTCCAAAAATATATATACACTCCTGGAAATTGAAATAAAAACACCGTGAATTCATTGTCCCAGGAAGGGGAAACTTTATTGACACATTCCTGGGGTCAGATACATCACATGATCACACTGACAGAGCCACAGGCACATAGACACAGGCAACAGAGCATGCACAATGTCGGCACTAGTACAGTGTATATCCACCTATCGCAGCAATGCAGGCTGCTATTCTCCCATGGAGACGATCGTAGAGATGCTGGATGTAGTCCTGTGGAACGGCTTGCCATGCCATTTCCACCTGGCGCCTCAGTTGGACCAGCGTTCGTGCTGGACGTGCAGACCGCGTGAGACGACGCTTCATCCAGTCCCAAACATGCTCAATGGGGGACAGATCCGGAGATCTTGCTGGCCAGGGTAGTTGACTTACACCTTCTAGAGCACGTTGGGTGGCACGGGATACATGCGGATGTGCATTGTCCTGTTGGAACAGCAAGTTCCCTTGCCGGTCTAGGAATGGTAGAACGATGGGTTCGATGACGGTTTGGATGTACCGTGCACTATTCAGTGTCCCCTCGACTATCACCAGTGGTGTACGGCCAGTGTAGGAGATCGCTCCCCACACCATGATGCCGGGTGTTGGCCCTGTGTGCCTCGGTCGTATGCAGTCCTGATTGTGGCGCTCACCTGCACGGCGCCAAACACACATACGACCATCATTGGCACCAAGGCAGAAGCGACTCTCATCGCTGAAGACGACACGTCTCCATTCGTCCCTCCATTCACGCCTGTCGCGACACCACTGGAGGCGGGCTGCACGATGTTGGGGCGTGAGCGGAAGACGGCCTAACGGTGTGCGGGACCGTAGCCCAGCTTCATGGAGACGGTTGCGAATGGTCCCGCCGATACCCCAGGAGCAACAGTGTCCCTAATTTGCTGGGAAGTGGCGGTGCGGTCCCCTACGGCACTGCGTAGGATCCTACAGTCTTGGCGTGCATCCGTGCGTCGCTGCCGTCCGGTCCCAGGTCGATGAGCACGTGCACCTTCCGCCGACCACTGGCGACAACATCGATGTACTGTGGAGACCTCACGCCCCACGTGTTGAGCAATTCGGCGGTACGTCCACCCGGCCTCCCGCATGCCCACTATACGCCCTCGCTCAAAGTCCGTCAACTGCACATACGGTTCATGTCCATGCTGTCGCGGCATGCTACCAGTGTTAAAGACTGCGATGGAGCTCCGTATGCCACGGCAAACTGGCTGACACTGACGGCGGCGGTGCACAAATGCTGCGCAGCTAGCGCCATTCGATGGCCAACACCGCGTGCCGTCCGCTGTGCCGTGCATGTGATCATTGCTTGTACAGCCCTCTCGCACTGTCCGGAGCAAGTATGGTGGGTCTGACACACCGGTGTCAATGTGTTCTTTTTTCCATTTCCAGGAGTGAGTGTGTGTTTATATATATATATATATATATATATATATATATATATATAGAAAGATGATGAGACTTACCAAACAAAAGCGCTGGCAGGTCGATAGACACACAAACGCAAACATACACACAAAATTCTAGCTTTCGCAACGAACGGTTACCTCATCAGGAAAGAGGGAAGGAGAGGGAAAGACGAAAGGATGTGGGTTTTAAGGGAGAGGGTAAGGAGTCATTCCAGTCCGGGGAGCGGAAAGACTTACCCTAGGGGGAAAAAGGGACGGGTATACACTCGCGCACACACACACATATCCATCCACACATATACAGACACAAGCCTGCTAGCACTGCAGACGTGACTTGGCTTTAAGATATATTCCATTAGTCCCGAGTACTTGGCTGCCTCTTCCGCCACCTACCCTGTTTTGAAGTCAATCTTGTCCACCACAGGTGTCGTAGAGGAAAGGAAAGAGGGAAGGAGAGGGAAAGACGAAAGGATGTGGGTTTTAAGGGAGAGGGTAAGGAGTCATTCCAATCCCGGGAGCGGAAAGACTTACCTTAGGGGGAAAAAAGGACAGGTATACACTCGCGCGCACACACACCCATATCCAACCGCACATACACAGACACAAGCAGACATTCGTAAAGGAGATCCATCCTTCATGAAAGCCTCCCCACTCCACCAAGAGTGTCTTTCCACCGTCCACCTAACCTTCGTAACCTCTTAGTTCATCCCTACGAAATCCCCAAACCACCTTCCCTACCCTCTGGCTCCTACCCTTTTAACCGCCCCCAGTGTAAAACCTGTGCCATGCACCCTCCCACCACCACCACCTACTCCAGTCCTGTAACCCGGAAGGTGTACACGATCAAAGGCAGAGCCACGTGTGAAAGCACCCACGTGATATGCCAACTGACCTGCCT
This sequence comes from Schistocerca cancellata, assembly GCF_023864275.1. NCBI lineage: Eukaryota > Metazoa > Arthropoda > Insecta > Orthoptera > Acrididae > Schistocerca > Schistocerca cancellata. The sequence continues at coordinate 178,753,268 of NC_064632.1, forward strand.
ACACTGTGACGCTTTCTATGTGGGAATGACCAGCAACAAACTGCCCATTCGCATGAATGGACACAGGCAGACAGTGTTTGTTGGCAATGAGGATCACCCTGTGGCTAAACATGCCTTGGTGCACGGCCAACACATCTTGGCACAGTGTTACACCGTCCGGGTTATCTGGATACTTCCCACTAACACCAACCTGTCAGAACTCCGGAGATGGGAACTTGCCCTTCAATATATCCTCTCTTCCCGTTATCCACCAGGCCTCAATCTCCGCTAATTTCAAGTTGCCGCCACTCATACCTCACCTGTCATTCAACAACATCTTTGCCTCTGCACTTCCACCTCGACTGACATCTCTGCCCAAACTCTTTGCCTTTAAATATGTCTGCTTGTGTCTGTATATGTGTGGATGGATATATATGTGTGTGTGTGTGTGTGTGTGTGTGTGCACGAGTGTATACCTGTCCTTTTTTCACTCTAAGGTAAGTCTTTCCGCTCCCGGGATTGGAATGACTCCTTACCCTCTCCCTTAAAACCCACATCCTTTCATCTTTCCCTCTCCTTCCCTCTTTCCTGACGAAGCAACTGTGGGTTGCGAAAGCACGAAATTTTGTGTATGTGTTTGTGTGTTTTTTTATTGTGCCTATCTACCAGCGCTTTCCCGTTTGGTAAGAGTGTGTGTGTGTGTGTGTGTGTGTGTGTGTGTGTGTGTGTGTGTGTGTGTGTATATATACACACCTAAAAGCAAAGATGATGTGACTTACCAAGTGAAATGAAAGTGCTGGCAAGTCGACAGACACACAAACGAACACAAACATACACACAAAATTCAAGCTTTCGCAACAAACTGTTGCCTCATCAGGAAAGAGGGAAGGAGAGGGAAAGACGAAAGGATGTGGGTTTTAAGGGAGAGGGTAAGGAGTCATTCCAGTCCCGGGAGCGGAAAGACTTACCTTATGGGGAAAAAAGGACGGGTATACACTCGCACACACACACATACCCATCCACACATATACAGACACAAGCAGACATATTTAAAGACAAAGAGTTTGGGCAGAGATGTCAGTTGAGGCGGAAGTAAAGAGGCAAAGATGTTGTTGAAAGACAGGTGAGGTTTGAGTGGCGGCAACTTGAAATTAGCGGAGGTTGAGGCGTGGCGGATAACGAGGAGAGAGGATATACTAAAGGGCAAGTTCCCATCTCCGGAGTTCTGACAGGTTGGTGTTAGTGGGAAGTATCCAGATAACCCGGACGGTGTAACACTGCGCCAAGATGTGCTGGCCGTGCACCAAGGCATGTTTAGCCACAGGGTGATCCTCATTACCAACAAACACTGTCTGCCTGTGTCCATTCATGCGAATGGACAGTTTGTTGCTGGTCATTCCCACATAGAATGCATCACAGTGTAGGCAGGTCAGTTGGTAGATCACGTGGGTGCTTTCACATGTGGCTCTGCCTTTGATTGTGTACACCTTCCGGGTTACAGGACTGGAGTAGGTGGTGGTGGGAGGGTGCATGGGACAGGTTTTACACCGGGGGCGGTTACTAGGGTAGGAGCCAGAGGGTAGGGAAGGTGGTTTGGGGATTTCATAGGGATGAACTAAGAGGTTACGAAGGTTAGGTGGATGGCGGAAAGACACTCTTGGTGGAGTGGGGAGGATTTCATGAAGGATGGATCTCATTTCAGGGCAGGATTTGAGGAAGTCGTATCCCTGCTGGAGAGCCACATTCAGAATCTGATCCAGTCCCGGAAAGTATCCTGTCACAAGTGGGGCACTTTTGTGGTTCTTCTGTGGGAGGTTCTGGGTTTGAGAGGATGAGGAAGTGGCTCTGGTTATTTGCTTCTGTACCAGGTCGGGAGGGTAGTTGCAGGATGCGAAAGCTGTTTTCAGGTTGTTGGTGTAATGCTTTAGGGATTCCGGACTGGAGCAGATTCGTTTGCCACGAAGACCTAGGCTGTAGGGAAGGGACCGTTTGATGTGGAATGGGTGGCAGCTGTCGTAATGGAGGTACTGTTGCTTGTTGGTGTGTTTGATGTGGACGGACGTGTGAAGCTGGCCATTGGACAGGTGAAGGTCAACATCAAGGAAAGTGGCATGGGATTTGGAGTAGGACCAGGTGAATCTGATGGAACCAAAGGAGTTGAGGTTGGAGAGGAAATTCTGGAGTTCTTCTTCACTGTGAGTCCAGATCATGAAGATGTCATCAATAAATCTGTACCAAACTTTGGGTTGGCAGGCCTGGGTAACCAAGAAGGCTTCCTCTAAGCGACCCATGAATAGGTTGGCGTATGAAGGGGCCATCCTGGTACCCATGGCTGTTCCCTTTAATTGTTGGTATGTCTGGTCTTCAAAAGTGAAGAAGTTGTGGGTCAGGATGAAGCTGGCTAAGGTAATGAGGAAAGAGGTTTTAGGTAGGGTGGCAGGTGATCGGCGTGAAGGGAAGTGCTCCATCGCAGCGAGGCCCTGGACGTGCGGGATATTTGTGTATAAGGAAGTGGCATCAATGGTTACAAGGATGGTTTCTGGGGGTAACGGATTGGGTAAGGCTTCCAGGCGTTTGAGAAAGTGGTTGGTGTCTTTGATGAAGGATGGGGGACTGCATGTAATGGGTTGAAGGTGTTGATCTACGTAGGCAGAGATACATTCTGTGGCGGCTTGGTAACCAGCTACAATGGGGCGGTCGGGATGATTGGGTTTGTGAATTTTAGGAAGAAGGTAGAAGGTAGGGGTGCGGGGTGTCGGCGGGGTCAGGAGGTTGATGGAGTCAGGTGAAAGGTTTTGTAGGGGGCCTAAGGTTGTGAGCATTCCTTGAAGCTTTGGATGGACATCAGGAATGGGATTACCTTGGCAAACTTTGTATGTGGTGTTGTCTGAAAGCTGACGCAGTCCCTCAGCCACATACTCCCGACGATCAAGTACCACGGTCGTGGAACCCTTGTCCGCCGGAAGAATGACGATGGACCGGTCAGCCTTCAGATCACGGATAGCCTGGGCTTCAGCAGTGGTGATGTTGGGAGTAGGATTAAGGTTTTTTAAGAAGGATTGAGAGGCAAGACTGGAAGTCAGAAATTCCTGGAAGGTTTGGAGAGGGTGATTTTGAGGAAGAGGAGGTGGGTCCCGCTGTGACGGAGGACGGAACTGTTCCAGGCAGGGTTCAATTTGGATAGTGTCTTGGGGAGTTGGATCATTAGGGGTAGGATTAGGATCATTTTTCTTCGTGGCAAAGTGATACTTCCAGCAGAGAGTACGAGTGTAGGACAGTAAATCTTTGATGAGGGCTGTTTGGTTGAATCTGGGAGTGGGGCTGAAGGTGAGGCCTTTGGATAGGACAGAGGTTTCGGATTGGGAGAGAGGTTTGGAGGAAAGGTTAACTACTGAATTAGGGTGTTGTGGTACCAGATTGTGTTGATTGGAATTTTGAGGTTTTGGAGGGAGTGGAGCTGGAAGTGGGAGATTGAGTAGATGGGAGAGACTGGGTTTGTGTGCAATTAGAGGTGGTTGAGGTTTGCTGGAAAGGTTGTGAAGGGTGAGTGAGTTGCCTTTCCGGAGGTGGGAAACCAGGAGATTGGATAGTTTTTTGAGGTGAAGGGTGGCATGCTGTTCTAATTTGCGGTTGGCCTGTAGGAGGATGCTCTGAATAGCCGGTGTGGATGTGGGAGAGGAAAGATTGAGGAGTTTTATTAAGGATAGGAGTTGACGGGTGTGTTCATTGGCTGAGTTGATGTGTAGGTGAAGGATTAGGTGGGTGAGGGCAATGGATTGTTCAGTTTGGAACTGGTATAGGGACTGATGGAAAGAAGGGTTGCAGCCAGAGATGGGAACTTTAAGTGTGAGGCCTTTGGGGGTTATGCCAAATGTCAGACAAGCCTGAGAAAATAAAATATGCGAGCGTAATCTGGCTAGGGTGAAGTGATACAAATCTGATACTCTCAGTTATTAATTTATCTTTCCATTACTGTATTCATATTATATTTGATGTTTAAGCAAATGTAATTTTAATTGTTAGTTCTGTCTTTCTCTCGTTGTGATAGATGTAATAAAGTTCATTACTTTTGCCGTATATGTTTGAGTGGCAGTCAAATGAAAACCAAATCCCTGCCCACCCTCCCCCTCCCAGTGGTACCACGGAATGGTTCTGTTCAAAAGTAATCATTGCACATGTTATGATATTTATCTCAGTGGGAGATGAGATGATCAATTTCTGTTTTGTGGAACGTGGTTGGCAGCTGCCAGATCCACAACTACATCTGCTCTTGCACTTCCTTGTCAGACTGAAACCAACATCCATGCATGTCTTTCTTCAGGTCACCAGTAATGTGAAAATCACACAGTGAATGATCTGGGCTGTGCAGAGGATGTTGCATTGTTTTCCAACCAAATCACTGAAGCATAGCTGTTGTCAGATTGACAGTGTGGGCAGTCATTATCATGCAACTTCAACTGCGGGGACCCTCTGCTCATCAGGTTCCTTGAACGTAGAATCACAATCAATGCTCAGTGCTATGAAGACACTGTGCAGAAACTGTGATGTGCAATGAAGTCAAAATGCTCAAGAATGCTGTCGGGCAGAATCATCCTGTTGCATGATAATGCCTGCTTTTACACTGCCAATCGGATGAAGGCTATCCTTGAGTGATTTGGTTGGGAAACATTGCAGCATCCTCCGTACAGTCTAGATCGCTCACCATGTGATCCACACATTGTGTGTGACATGAAGATACACATGCGTGGACGTCCATTTGAGTCAGACAAGGAAGTGCAGGAGTGGATGCAGTTGTGGATCCATCAGTGGTCGACCACATTCTACAAAACAGGAATTGATCATCTCATTTCCCAGTAGAATAAATATCTTAATGTGTCTGGTGATTACTTTTGAATGGACTGATTCCATGGTCGTGTTGTGGTAGCTGTTTGGTTTTCCTTAGACTGCTCCTAATGATTAAGCTTCTTTATTGTTTGTTTATAAATCACAGTCATTCACATAATTGTCATCTTATATGTTCTCTGATTTAAGCTATTATTGTTTGCACAAAGAGCAGTTAATACTACATTTATTCCATTTATTACTCAGAAGAAGAAATAATTAAACCAACATAAAGAGTTTATTCATAACTATGAGGGTAATCACAAAGTTTTAATTATCACCTAATACTCACAAAATTTGGTTACCTGTAGAGGCAATATGTTTGAGAATGGTACTGTGCTGAATGACTAGGATGTCATCACTGAGCAATAAATCACCCTTGGACAGCTTTCTCAGACACTTCCTGTTGACAACCTCCTGTAACCTTGTAAGGAGATATCAGTAGTGCTAATGTGACAGTTTGTCCCAACAAGCACCACACTGCCATATCAGTCCCAATAAACAGTCATCGCCACCTTGGACAATGATAATTGAGTCTCCACCTTTTTTGGCAGTGGTGAATCCACATTTCCACTGCTTGCACTGCTGTTTTGTCTCCTTTGTCTGAGTGATACGTCCAGCACTCAACCAGGGGTATTAGATGGCTACAGAAGTCATCTTCTGGATTAGTCTGACACTGTTGCAATATTTTTGTTGCAGCCTCTGTTTGACAGGCTTTTTTAATGGGCATGAGCAGCTGCAGAACCCTGTAGGCAGAAACCTTAGTCCTGTTCAGAATGTCATGCAAGATGCTGAAAACTGATCTGAGACTGATTTTTACTTTTTCCACTGCCATTTTAACTGTGGTACATGATCCTTGAGCACCACAGCCTCAGCTTCTGTTGTGATTCATGGTTCTTCGCAGAGAGATGGTCTGCCAGTTCATTATTTGTCATTCAGACTTGATTGACCACACTGTACGCATCTGTGCCACCTAATCAGTGTCATACGATTCATATAATGATGTGCTGTCACTGTACTTTTCCACCAACTCCAAATGGGTTGTTGCAGTGTTGTTCCCCCATAAATGCAGAAAATGAGTTCTCTCACTAGGCCCCACTTTATCAATGTGCTCTGCCCTTTCATTTTTGCTCCAGAAGTGGCAAGCTTTGATACTGTGACATGGAAATTTCAATGTGTATCAGGACTACACACATGTACCAGAAGAATTACATGATTTTCTTTAGGACTGCCCCTTTGTATCTTCAAGATTCCAAAATTTGACTGCAAGTTATCATTGAGAGATGCTCCAAAAAGATGTACACAGAGATGGCAGGGGGATCATTGCCTAGCTGTATTATTAGAGTGGATGACTAAGAGGGACTAGAGTCAGAAGATCGCGAGCTGAACAACTGTGTGTGCCTTGTTTGTGTTCACTGTTTATTTCTCTCCACTGCAGCTTCATGCTTTTCTTCAAGGTACACTTATGAGGAGAGGAAACACCTTGAGATCAGTCTAATCAAATTGCTGGAGAGTGCAAGATGAATTCTTACCAAATAGAGTCTAAATGTAGCTTTTAGCAAAGTAGTGGAGCATAAACAAACCATCAAATCTTGTGTATCACGAAGTGCTAATGCGTAAGCCAATTGCCTGCTGCATTGTCAGATCTTGTGAGGTCTGTCCAGAAATGTTTTTGATGTTGATTCTGAATCAGTATAGGTGAATAGTCCTTCAGATTTTTTACAGCTAGTTTGTACCCATTTGTCAGCCAGCTCTCCATCTATAATAAATTCACTGATGTGGGATCTTGCAATACAAAAGCTTTGGTTCAAGATACAGGTCTTGCACTTCCCCCCAAACACACATACAGACTGATTATCTTTTTCTTCTTAGAATTTCTTAGCCAGAAGTGTTTCAGTTTAGACACATCTACCAGTAGGAAAATACCTGATGGGAACAGCGTCTCTTATTCTTATGAAGTAATACTGTGTGAGGTGTAAGGTCTTTTCTCACTGCCATAATGATGGAAAGGTGTAAATTTTACTGTGGTATTAGGTGGTCATGATGAATGAATTGTTTTGGAAACAAGGCATTACAAAAGTTAAATTTCATTTTTCGTTTGTATTAGATGGTTGTAAAAATACCTTGGAATGTTTAAAATAAATTCATAAATAAGTTTGAATATTGGTGTTCTTAGGTAGAAATGAGACATGTCACTTTTATACTTTCCTTAATATGAGACAAAAATTTGATTCCAAGTGTCAGTGTTCCTCACGACTCATGTACAGCAACAAATTTGTGGAATTAGGTATACTTTCCCTTATTGTTAGTGTTAAACATGTGCTGGAAAGTAATCTTTGGAGTTTGCAGGTAATGATACTACCAACGAAATCTGAAGCATACTACTGTGCTACTAATGAATTGGTTATTGTAAGTTGCTGTATAATAAATGGAAACAAAAATAGCACCTCAAGTTCTGATTTTCCAGTCACAATAGATCTAACTATTTTTGTGTTTGCTTTTGTGATAACTGTCACTTTTAAGCTTCAACACTTTGTTTTTTAAATATTTTTGTTAATAATACTCCATTCAGATAGGAAATATTTTTAAAACTGATTCTGCGCCTCCAGACATAGGACAGCTTTTATACACTTTCTTTTTTCTTTATAATACAAGGTAGCAATGGGAAAATTGTTTATACTTCTACATTACCAATGACGGCACCATTGCTGACCCTCTTGAAAGTGGCCTTCATCTCAACCAGCCTATAATAGCCCCCAGTGCCACAGATGTTCCTCTTATCTACTCTCATCTGGGGTGACTTTCTCTATCTCCTTATTGCCAGCCTCTGTGGAACACATGTTACGTCTTTGCTGCAAGTGAGTTTCTTACTTAGTACATTTCTCTTTATATTGGTATTGTCATTTTTTTAAAATTAGGCATATCTGTTTCAAACACAAGTGTCTGCATTATAAATGACAACTTAATGAAAATATAATTGTTAGTAATGAGTTGGGTACACTAAACAGCACAAGAAATTGTATTGAAAGATTCTTCTTCATCTGTTTTGTTGGAATATGATACAAGTGTATGCCCTACAGCAGTGGCGGAGAAGACATCTTGAAGTTGGTGTCAGATTGACGATTATATTCTCGATTGGTAGCAAAATGACATTATTTTAGAAATTGCTGATCAAGGGGGAAAGGAATGCTATAGTGGTACTATGTGTACATTTTCTGATTGATTTATTTACATAGCACCTTTTGAGAGAAAGAACTCTCTTGATTTCACTCAGTATATTCTTTTTTTATTATTATTTGTAAACTCTTCTTAATGAACTGTTATATATCATTCTTACAGTTGTGTGTATTATCTCAGTTTCATTTTCAGGTCATGATAAGTTAGAATTTCAATGTTAGTTGTGTCCAATTAATTTTGCACTACAGTGGTGCTATGAAATATTAACAAAGTTGTAAAAAGCAACAATCTGCAAAAAACGATGGAGTTGTCACCAGTGGAAGTAAGTGCCTCCTTCACAATGTGGAATGTGATTGGAAGAAAGAGAAATACATAGAAAATTGCAAAAAGCACTGAAGGAACAGATTAACCATTTAGTGAATAGGCTCTAGATGAATTTAGAGAGGGTGGGGTGGGGGAGGGTGGGGTGGGGGAGGGTGGGGGATATCACTATTTAAGCTTTTTGGATGCAACAAAACTTAATCTAATTAGCACATACACTGATGCGCCAAAGAAACTGGCGAATACAAATATCTATTTAAACAGGCAGAATATGGCGCTATGGTCAGCAACACTTATATAAGACAACTACTTCTGGCACAGTTGTTGGATGAGTTAGTGCTGCTACAATGGCAGGTTATCAAGATTTGAGTGAGTTTGAACTTTGCGTTATAGTTGGTGCACAAGCAACGGGACACAGCATCTCCGAGATAGTGATGAAGTGAGGATTTTCCTGTATGATCATTTCATGAGTGTATCGTGAATATCAGGAACCAGGTGAAACATCAGATCTCTGACATTGCTGCGGCCAGAAAAGAACCTGCAAGAACGTGACCTACGACAACTGAAGAGAATCATTCAACATGACAGAAGTGCAACCCTTCTGCAAATTGCTGCAGATTTCAATGTGGGAGCATCAACAAGTCTCAGTGTGTGAACCATTCAATGAAACACCATCGATATGGGCTTTCTGAGCTGAAAGCCCACTCGTGTACCTTTGATGAATGCACGACACAAAGCTTTAAGCCTCGCCTGGGCCTGTCAACACTGACATTGGACTGTTGATGACTGGAAACATGTTGCCTGATTGGATGAGTCTCATTTCAAATCGTATCAAGCAAATGGACATGAATGGGTATGGATACAACCTCATGAATCCATGGGCCCTGCATGTCAGCAGGCTGTTCAAGCTTGTGGAGGTTCTGTAATGGTGTGGGGCGTCTGCAGTTGGAGTCGAATGGGACTCCTGATACATCTAGATACGACTCTGACAGGTGATACGTACATAAGCGTCCTGTCTGATCACCTGCATCCATTCATGTCCATTGCACATGCTGACAGAGTTAGGCAATTCCAGCAGGACAGTGCGACCCCACACATCCAGAACTGCGACAGAGTGGCTGCAGGAACACTTTTGAGTGTAAACACTTCCACTGGCCACCAATCTCCCCAGACATGAAGATTATTGAGCATATCCGGGATGCCTTGCAGCATGCTGTATTCTTATGGATTTATGGACAGCCCTGCAGTATTCATGGTGTCAGTTCCCTCCAGCACTACTTCAGACATTATTCAAGTCCATGCCATATCTTGTTGCAGCACTTCTGTGTGCTCACGGGGACCCTACATGGTATTAGGCAGCTGCACCAGTTTCTGTGGCTCTTCAGTGTGTATGCCATTATACAACTGTGTTTTATTGCTTTTCATTGTTGTTCACTAGCATTGGCAAGTAAATTTTCTCACTGACTGCACTGATAATTTTGTGACAGATAGGTATGGACAAACATTTTTGCTTTGGTAGTGAATGGAATGAGAATTGTTAGCATTATAACTATTCCTTTTCATTGATGTTTGATGAAATTTATTTCTTTGTAGCTGTGTTGCATTAGGTCATTACTTGTACACTACACTCAGTGGATTAACATGTTCACTCTTACTGATTTACTAGCACACACAATTTCCAATAGTCTATGAGGATGGAACTTTCACCCTGTGGTAAAGTGTACTTAGAAGCAAATATTCCTTACAGTTGCCTTATACAGCAAATTTCTGGTAACTGGACACATGTGGTAGAGCATAATGTGTGAAAGCCAAAGGATAGACTGTTTTTTCCCCAGCCTTACATGCACTAACATTTGTGGATTTTATGGCACTATAAAAGCACTCGGAGGACAGGAAGGAAATTTTAAAAATGTAGGAAAGTTTGGTGAATAGCTAGAAGTGTGTCGTAATGGAGATATCTAGGTATGCCAGTATATTCTGTATATTTTTGTGAAAAGTTTTACAGAACGTATCCAAATAATGTATATTTTTCAGTGAGTTTTAAATTGGTGTAACAAAGAGCACCCCTCTTGTAATCCTCATATGCCACTTCATAAGCAAATTGTATAGCCTGAATGGAGATAAGGGCTCAGCCATTGTGAAGATTCATTCAAACATGACATTGCTACTTATACAGGTTTCAGTGCCGTTATTGAACATGACGTTTCATAACAGTGATGATTCAGTAGCATCAGAGCAATCAAAACTCTGGCAGTTGAACTCAATGTCAAATGGTGCAGCTGATCAACATCCTTCTCAACAACAGCATTAATGAACCATGCAGGATTTTACAGATTGTTAGCAAATCATTGAACATTATCAATGTGGCATTTAATGATTCCATAATTAGTGATATTGTTTTGGAATGAGTACCATTAGGAAGAGATTACTTTGCATAATTGAGTAAAACAGCACACATTTATTTAGCTCGTAATGCACATCACACACACGCACGCGCATACACACGCACACACACACGCGCACACACACACACACACACACACACACACACACACACACACCCTATAATTCTTATGAACAGCCAGTTTAGATTGTCCTAGCAGAATGCTTCTACAGTATGCATGTGTCTGCCATTGTACACATGGATATTTCTACTGAATGGGTAGGTGTAGGTTTAAGACTTCTCAGTTGAAAGGACTGCAGTTCAGATTCATGATGAGACATTCAGATTTAAGTTTTCTGTAGGTTCCCCAATAACTAAAGCAAATGCCAGAATGATTCTTTTCGTAAGTATATGGCCAGTTTCTTCCCTGGCCTTTCAAAATCTGAGCTTGTGATTTGCTTCTAATGTTCTCATTGTCGGTAGGATGTTAAACTCTATAATCTTCCTTCTTCTTTTTTGTTTCTCCTGAATGAAGAATATATAATGAAAGAAAGAAATTACACAGTAAAGCCATCTGATTATAACAGCTTTACATGTGAAGCATACTCAGGGTAAAATAAGAATATTAGGAACATTGATCTCTTAGTGGTTTATTTCATCAGTTGCTATACTCACAAAGCATTTCCATGTGCATGAAGTACCTAATTGTCTTTACTGCAGTTCAGAACCACTTACCTGATGGGTCCAGCAGTTGCCACACTTATTATGCTGTATTACATTTTAGCTTATACTGCAGACTACATAACACAGCACGTTAGTACTATCCCAGATAGTTTGATTGCCTCTTGTAATCATCCACAAATATATTTCCATTACATTGATTTACCATATATTTCTCCACAGCAGTTTTACTTATCTGTTATAATATCAGAATCAAACTTTAAACAGTCCAGTAGTATTCATAAATGGAAATTTGTTATTTACAGGCACATTGAGCACAATTAGTTGAAAATTTCTATGATGTTTCATGAAATTCTTGTTGCCGTAGATGAATACAGTGTCAAAAATGAAAAATACTTGCTTAATTTTTTTAATGACTTTCGGTAACAAGGGAGTCTATACCAACATTACTTTCTTCATGGCTTTAAAATTATCCTCTCCTTTAGCTGAGCAGGTTAATATTCAGGCAAGAATTCTCTCTGTATTCTGTGCTGAACAGGTAATTTAAGTAGAGTAAGACTGCAATAGTCCAGAACTCGATAATCTGGTAGACCCACTAGACTGGCATGCATACTTTTAGCTCAGTGCTATTGACATTATAATGGACAGCTTTGAGAAACATCAGAAACATTCGGCGTGGTGCCTTATGCAACAATTGTCTGCCTCAGTTGGCTGCTACCTTCTCGCCAAGATAAGCTGGTTGCATTGTTAGCTTTGTGCTAGTATAAATGATGCTGAACCATCACTGGCAGATACCAGTCCGATGTATTTCATGCCCTTGACAGTGTTGGGTAAGTGTGCTATTCCTGAAGACAGTGATTCCAATGAAACAGTACAAAATTCTTGGTAGCAGTTTTATTAGTAACCTTGTTCTTGTTCTTTTCAAATCTGTGGTACATATTTTATTTTGTAGCTAGTGTGCAAAAAATTATTTATGTACAGTACATTGAACTTTTTTGAAACTTGGAGCTTTAAACTGATTTAATAGAACAGTACCATATTTGACTTCTACTAAAGTTTTATTTTTACAGAAAAAGTACAGCATAATTTTGATTTTTTTAATACTTCAATCTCTTCTGTTGTGTTTAATAAATAAAAGTTCATTGATTTTGTATGTTAAAACTAGAAGTTTTGCTTATATCCCTTTTTTTAAAGTTTCTGAAACTGATGTTGATAATCGGGCACATTTTATAATCTGGCATTGACAGAGTCCTGAATATACCAGATTATCAATGTCCTACTGTATTTGTTTTCATAGTGGGCTAGTGAAAAATTATATTTTGCCAAGTGAGATAAATATCATTTCTCTGCTTGCTAATTACTCAAAATAGGGCAACCAGAGTGGTATTGACAGACACAGAAACAGAATCCACAATGTTAGTTTAGAAGATTTCAGAGCATTAGAAGATAGCTGCTTCATCAAAATTAAGATCTGATTTATTACCTACAGCTGCTATCTTGTTCCTTCACAGCTACTTTTGCTCACCTCTTTTATGTCTACATCTTTATCATGGTGTCTCCTATTTTCAGGCTGTACCTCTTTGCCAAGAGGGAATTAATATCAAATTTCTTAAAACCTAAGATTTTACGCAATTTTTTTTTTTTTTTATTTACATGCCTATAAACTCTGCTCTTGTTGCTCCTGATTGTGCTGGTGGTAAGTAAGTGTTCCTTTCAATTTCCCAATTTTTAAATTTTTTTTTAATTTTTTAAGAAAGAGATATTGTGATTTTTGGTCTGACAGTAATGATTGCCACTTCTTTTTAATACTGAAATTTTTAGTGACTAAGTTTTTGGTTGTTCTTAACTTATGTATTTGCAACCGATAATTCCTCTGTTGGCTGTTTTTTGAGTGTGAAAGTTAAGTGGAGGCCAATTTTCCCATTTTTCTTATTTCTTAAATGTACACACAGCTGTGGGCATGTCACTTTCCTCAGTCTCTGTACAGATGGAAAAAAATTATCCCCATTTGTATATTATCAATGATTCATTTTCTTCTTGTTCTTCTGTCCCATTTCCTCCTTGTTCCGCTCCATGTCCTCCTCCTAATATTTTACAATTTCAACTGGATCTTGTTCTTCTGATCACCAAACACTATTCTTCTTTATCTCTTGTGGCGTTTGGGCATAGTCCAATGGTTGTTGCCCCTCTGTTAATGACATTCTGCCAACATTGAGTCAATCATCCACATGTTAGTCTGTCATTGTTTTCTCGGTGTTGTCCACAGTTTAAGATGTTTTATGGGATCTAATGCTGTCATAATTAGACTGCTTTTATTCTAGTTCTTTCATCACTAATATGTTCCTATTAGTTTGTAGATGAGATCCAAGATACTAGAATCAGCTTGCCATCTTTATTTTGCCTTTAACATTCACTACTGAAAGATTAGGACCAGTTTACAAATACTCAGTTTTTGTGATATTTAATTGTGGTCCAGAGACTTAATTGTGGTCCGGATCAACTGAGATGATCATATCATGCAATCTTTCTGTTTCTTTGTTTGTTGTGAAATAATAGAATTAATGATGATGTCTGGTGGAGGCATTTAAAAAAATTCACATCTCAACCACTTATTTATAATTGTGACAAATTGTTGAATAGGGGGGTATCTAAATGTTGTTTTGAGAGTTTAATGAGTTCACTGAAGTACTTAATGTAGTCTGCGCAGTTCAGAAAAATCTATCACTGTACTTTTAGTTGGATGCTGATTGTAGTCCTAATCTCTCTCCTGTGATGAATCATGTTTTGCTTGTGTGGACGTAGTCTCACTTCATTATCATGTATGTGCCAGTTATCCCTTTTGCCAGTTGCTCTCTATGTATTTCATTAATAATGACCAAATATGCAAATAGCTATGCTTAACATAGCTACTACTATAACTTATGATTAAATTTTTTTAACAGTTTATGTTTATATGATCTCACTTAACAACTAACTCACAACTAATACTATAAAGAAAAGCACCAAAATTTTGCAAATGGACTCTTCTCTTTTAACTCTGCCCCTAAGATTATTATTACTATTATTACTATCTTACTGAAAATAAAATGCTCTAATCACATGCTTTCATTATTTTTATTGATTCTTTCCATTGTGAGGCCACATTCCTTAATGCAACCTCAAAGCTAATTCTACAATGTTGTGGTGGTAAATAGCTAATGTTTTTGTGCATTCATTCAAGGAGGAGAACCAACACAGAAGCTTGCATATGGCTTAGTAGTAAGTTTTATGCTCTTATTCACACCAATCAGTTGACATTTTCTTTATTTGGTTTTGATTTAGATACAGTCACTGAATTTTATTGGAGTAATAACTAGTTTCAGCCATACATTATCTGAAGATGGGAAATGTATGCTGGAACCAGTTATGATTGTAATCATATTCTGTAACTGTGACTAAAATTAAAAGAAGTATATAATGTGTTAGTCACTCAGTGTGGAGTTTATTGAGCTGAGTAAATCGTTCGCTAATTAGTGTATGCATTCCCACTTAAGCATTGCTAAAGAGTAGAATTTTAGTGTGCATTTAATGTCACCTGCAGGATGAGTTGATTTGAAAAGATGTCACAGTTTGTTTGTGTTGTTAGCCTGAAAATTTGTATTCCCTAATAACTTTAGAGAGATCACGGCTGGCCATAACCATTCTTTATAGTACATTGGAATAAGCACAAGTTTCAATGTCAACATCACAACCTAGTCATTAATTACTATGGTTTTTGAGGATGCTGATATTATGAAATAAAATGTTATGTGCCTGTTGGGTAATAAAATGACTGGTTGTAACTAGTGAAATTATTAATAGAAAATGGTTGTCAGTATTCAGTAAATCCTATAATTCATTATATTGTCTGTAACTTGTGTTATGATGTGACATATGTGTCTATGTGTTCATTTCTGAACCCACTTAGAAAAATGAGGTAATAAAGTAATCAGAAATTAGTTCCACAGTCATCAGCAACATATTTTTATACCAGTTTGCAGGAAGATCACCCTGTGATGGCATTTTCCGTAAATGCTGCAGATCGCCTTGCATTGTTAAATGTTGCCACCCAGGGTGTACACTTATGGGACCTACAAGATCGTTGCCTTGTGCGGAAATTCCAGGGAGTTACACAAGGACATTTCACTATACACAGTTGCTTTGGTGGAGTCAACCAGGACTTCGTTGCCAGTGGAAGTGAAGGTAGGTAGTACTTACTTATGGAGTGCCTACTGTTAGACATTTGAGATGCAGCTTTCACTCAAATGATATGCATGTATGCCACAAAAAAGTCAGCATATTGCTGTATGCCTGTGTCAATTCAATAATGGTTTGTACTGTTAGTGCACATTTTAATTTACAAGTTTCAGAGAACTGCATTTGTCATCAGCAAAAAAAAAAAAAACCTAGACAAAGCCACTGGGGTGTAAATCCAAACTTTATATTTCTTGTTTAGTGCTGTCAACAAAAGACATGACAGTTGTGTGTGATGTATTGTACTAGACGCCTGCCAAAGTCATAAGCGACAGGCAGAGCTAATTAATACCCAAGCTGTTCAAGTAGCTAAAGCTTGAGGCACTGTGGATGTTTGAGGAGGCATTGTGGATGCTTCTGTGATTAGGCAAGAAGTGCTAACTGTAGTAACCAAGTAATACACAAAACTGATCCAAGTGACGCAATATAGCTTTATTCATAAACTTTTGAACAGTACTGGAAATAAGCCTTTCATGACTTCACATATAACAAGACAAGAAAATCATACAGAAGGTGCAACATAAGTGATACACAGAGCAACTGATGTGAGCAGCACAAACTAAAAGACCGTGCTGCTCAGCGCATATAGAGGCGCGAGTTGCCAGTAGACAGTACAGCGGAGACTGAGCTGTGTACATGCTCCCTACAGGTGGCCTCTAGGGGCTGGTCTGCCCTGATAACATTGACTGTTGGTTTAAGTACATAGGCATGGTGACACTACACTGGGCACACTCACACCCACAATCAAACCCACTAGTAGCAGTATACAGCACACCTCTGCCTTGTGTGAAGAGGGTGCCCAGGTGACGGAGGAGATGTCAGCAGTCCTATGAGAGACACATCCATCGGATCTGGAATGCCAACTGCAGAGTGTGAGATGATGTGCTGGGTGGGTACTGGTACATAGGACCAAAACGTGTGGAGACATGGGCATGCCCGAGGGCAGTGGGCCCAGACAGTGCATGACAAAAGCACTGGGAAGGAGGGTGCCTTTGCCATATCTGTGTCGCCATCAGCAAGCAGGTCCTGGGGGGCTGGAGACATTGATGATGATGATGATGATGATGATGATGATGATGATGATGATGATGATGGCTGAAGCAATGATGGTGAGGTGGCCAGTGGATGTGGCCCGATGGAACAGCAGGGTGTGATAATGGACCCGATGTCAGAGACAGACTGAGGTCTGCTGCCGGGAAGCTGGAACCCCAGGGCACTGCACATGGAGGAGGCAGCCAATGGGCTTGGGGTGGAGGGCAGCGGGACGGGCTGTGGTGATGGGGGCTGTATCCACAACTGGTAGCTTCTGGCAGTGAACGGGACACAACTGTTCAAAGTGGTGTGCCATCAGCATGTGGGCTGTACGGCCATCGTGAATTTCGCATCCCGGTGACAGACAACAGTGGCCAGTATCCATTTGGGCTAGTGACCAAATCCTCGTGCCCACACTGGCGATCCCAGTGCAAAGCAATGGGATGAACCTGGCTACGGCAGGTGCAGCACAGACTGCAGAACGTGGAGGAGTATGCGTGACTGCCAGTCATGAAGCAACTTAGCCAGGCTCTGTTCCCCCAGAGGCGTGAAGTGATATATGGTCAGAAAACGGAGACAGGCATCGTCAGGTGAAGAATCCACTACAGACTTTTTCATTTGAGACATGAACATACACATTAGTTGTTCTGTCTCATCATTTGATTAAGGGCGGAATGGCAGAGCAATAATGTGATGAATAACGTGATTGGAAAAAAAGCAGTTGAGAGGTGTGAGAAATGAACTGGGGCCCTTATCAGAAACTGAGGCACGAGGCAACCCCTTGATAGAAAAAACCCACAAAAGTGTTTGAATTGTGACGTCAGCCAATGTCAACACATAGTGGAGAATGTAAGGAAACCAGGAAAATGCATCCACAATCAAGAGCCAATATAAATTCAAGGTGACCCATGAAGTCTATGTGAATGCATTCCCATGGTTGGCATGGAGTGGGACAGAGGAGGAGGAGGAGGAGGAGGAGGAGGAAATTAGTGTTTAACGTCCCGTCGACAACGAGGCCATTAGAGACGGAGCGCAAGCTCGGGTGAGAGAAGGATGGAGGAAGGAAATCGGCCGTGCCCTTTCAAAGGAACCATCCTGGCATTTGCCTGAAGCGATTTAGGGAAATCATGGAAAACCTAAATCAGGATGGCTGGAGACGGGATTGAACCGTCGTCTCCCGAATGCGAGTCCAGTGTGCTAACCACTGCGCCACCTTGCTCAGTGAGTGGGACAGGGGGAACAGGTATGCCTTGAGAGCTGCTTATTGTTGGGCACACTGCTCTGAAGCCACAACAAAAATGGACAATTCTGCCGTCAATCGCCTGCCAATGAAAATGTCTCCCTAGTAAACAGTTTAGTTCGCAAAACTCCCCAATGGCCCTGGTCGAGAAGGTATAGAACCTTGCACTGTAATGTGGCAGGAATTACTACTCTGGGATAGAGGTCTTCCGTGGACAACAGCAAAACACGATAAAAACAGAGAGCAATACTGTAAGGAAAAATAATTGCACAGGGGTTCCAAAGCCTTACCCGGCAGTTTCTTTTTCCAGTCCCGTTGAACAAACTAAATCATCTGACAGAGAACTGGGTTGGTGACAGCAGCAGGTGCTATGTGCAAGCTCATAGTTGGGAAACCCTCAAGTGTGACCTGCATTCCAGTATCAAGATGGAAGCAGAGCAGTTCTCAAAGATCAAAGTGATCAGGACCCACGGAAAATTGGGACACAGTGTCCACATTGGCATCTTTAGACGTAAGTAGGAAATGGATTTCGTAATTGTAGTGAGACAAAAACAGCAACCAGCATTGTAGGCAGTTTGCTGCTTTGTCGGGAAAGGAAGTAAAACTGAGTCATCAGTTTTTCAGTTCATTTGCTATATTCTTTGAATGTTATTTTGATTTTATATCAGCTACAGCAGAAAAGCCTGTCACATATATGTTGTATTAAAAAAAAAAAAAAAAAAAAATCTGACTGTTTTTAATTGATAATATCTCACTTACTACACGACATTTTAACATCTTTATTCCTCCAAAATGCTGCAAATATATGCCATTTGAGTGACATAAAAAGGAAAAAAATATATACATTTAATGTGTCCCATACACCATTCCACCACCACTTACTCCAGTCCGATCACAAGCATCAACTATCCCATCGAAGGCAGGGCTATCCGTGAAACCAGTCATGTGATCTACAAGCTAAGCAGCAACCACTGTATGTCATTCTACGTGGACATGACAACCAACAAGCTGCCTTTTAGTATGAACGGCCACTAACAAACTGTGGCAAGAAAAAGCTGGTCTGCCCAGTTGCCGGACACGTTGCCCAACACCACATTCCTTGTTTTAATGACTGTTTCATAGCCCATGCCATCTTGATCCTTCCTACCAATATCAGCTTTTCTGAATTGTGCAGGTGGGAACTCTACCTGCAATATATCCAATATATCCAATGTTCCTGTAACCCTCCTAGACTCAACCTTCATCAGCCATTGTCCTTCACCCACCTATCCCCTTGCTTGTTCCCACTCCAGCACTACACAGCTATCTAATTCCACAAGCACACCCACAGTCTTTTTACTTCTTACCTCCCCCTCCCCCCCAGTCTTTTTACTTCTTACTTCACCCCCCCCCCCCCAGTCTTTTTACTTCTGTCCCCCCCCCCCCCCCCCGCCACACTCAGTCTTTTTGCTCCTATCATCCTTACCCCCACCCCCAATCTAATCTCCAGACTACACATAATTGCTCTCTACCCTCTCTCCACCTCATCCCTTTATTATGCTCCCACAAACACTTTACTGTTCCCAACCCAGACCCTATTCTCCCTCCCCTTCCCTGCCCCAGCCTCGTCCTTACCCCCACCACCTAAATTGCTTCTCTCATCATGCGCAATTGCTTGCAGTCTGGCCTTGGCAGCCTTAGACAGTCATCATGTGTGTGTGGTGAGCTGCATTTGCTTGAATTTGTGTGTGTGTGTGTGTGTGTGTGTGTGTGTGTGTGTGTGTGTTTCAGAAGGCCTTCTGGCCAAAAGCTTGTGTTTAGTAGCCTTTGTTGTGCCTGCTTCTGACTCAGCATGTCTGTTATATGGTGAATAGCAATCTATCTTTTTTCATAATATTGAAATCTATAAAAGAAGGGCTGATGATGTGAAAATGACATAACCACTTTGCACTATGCACTAGTACTCTTAGTCTGCAGCTGAGAAGTACACACCCCCAACACTTGATTGATATGGAAGAGATTTTCTGCTGCATTCTTCTTAAAGTTTGTTGAGTGTAGTTGATTTGTTTACGTACACCCTCAATTTAAGTAACTCACTAAAAAATCATGTACCCCATCAGTTCAAAAAGTTTCAAGACTAGAGTAATAAAACAAGAGAAATGATAAGATGTTGGTATGGTGGTTTTAAAGCTTCAGCTGTTCTTCATAGTCTCCATCCACTTTAGTACATTCTACAGAACATTTGTACAGCTGTGTGAAACTGCCAGAAAAGTATTTTTTTGAGATTTCATTCAACTTTTGTGTCACACTGGCTTGAACAATGTAATTGGATAGAAAAAAAATCTACTCACCAAACAATGGCAGGAAAACACACTTATAAAAGGTATTTCGTGTACAAGCTTTTGGAGCCAGTGGCTCCTTCTGGCAGAAGGTCTGAAGGGGAAGTACGACAGGTGAAGGAAAAGGACTGGTGAGATTTAGAAAAGGGGTTGTTGTCGTCGTCGTCGTCGTCGTCGTCGTCGTCGTCGTTGTTGTGGTCTACAGTCCTGAGACTGGTTTGATGGAGCTCTCCATGCTACTCTATCCTGTGCAAGCTTCTTCATCTCCCAGTACCTACTGCAGCCTACATCCTTCTGAATCTGCTTAGTGTATTCATCTCTTGGTCTCCCTCTACGATTTTTACCCTCCATGCTGCCCACCAATACTAAAATGGTGGTCCCTCGATGTCTCAGAACATGTCCTACCACCGATCCCTTCTTCTAGTCCAGTTGTGCCACAAGCTCCTCTTCTCCCCAAGTCTATTCAATACCTCCTCATTAGTTACGTGATCTACCCATCTAATCTTCAGCATTCTTCTGTAGCACCAAATTTCGAAAGCTTCTATTCTCTTCTTATCCAAACTATTTATTGTCCACGTTTCACTTCCATACATGGCTACACTCCCTACAAATACTTTCAGAAATGACTTCCTGACATTTAAATCTATACTCGATGTTAACAAATTTCTCTTCGTCAGAAACGCTTTCCTTGCCATTGCCAGTCTACATTTTATATCCTCTCTACTTCGACCATCATCAGTTATTTTGCTCCCCAAATAGCAAAACTCCTTTACTACTTTAAGTGTCTCATTTCCTAATCTAATTCCCTCTGCATCACCCGACTTAATTCGACTACATTCCATTATCCTCGTTTTGCTTTTGTTGATGTTCATCTTATACCCTCCTTTCAAGACACTGTCCATTCCGTTCAACTGCTCTTCCAAGTCCTTTGCTGGGTCTGACAGAATTACAGTGTCATCAGCGAACCTCAAAGTTTTTATTTCTTCTCCATGGATTTTAATACCTACTCCGAACTTTTCTTTCATTTCTTTTGTTGCTTGCCCAATATACAGATTGAATAACATCGGGGAGAGGCTACAACCCTGTCTCACTCCCTTCCCATACACTGCTTCCCTTTCATACCCCTCGACTCTTATAACTGCCATCTGGCTTCTGTACAAATTGTAAATAGCCTTTCGCTCCCTGTATTTTACCCCTGCCACCATTAGAATTTGAAAGAGAGTATTCCAATCAACATTGTCAAAAGCTTTCTCTAAGTCTACAAATGCTAGAAATGTAGGTTTGCCTTTCTTTAGTTTTTCTTCTAAGATAAGTCGTAGGGTCAGTATTGCCTCACGTGTTCCAACATTTCTATGGAATCCAAACTGATCTTCCCCGAGGTCGGTTTCTATCAGTTTTTCCATTCGTCTGTAAATAATTCACATTAGTATTTTGTAGCTGTGACTTATTAAACTGATAGTTGGGTAATTTTCACATCTGTCAACACCTGCTTTCTTTGGGATTGGAATTATTATATTCTTCTTGAAGTTTGAGGGTATTTTGCCTGTCTCATACATCTTGCTCACCAGATGGTAGAGTTTTGTCAGGACTGGCTCTCCCAAGGCTGTCAGTAGTTCTAATGGAATGTTGTCTACTCCGGAGGCCTTGTTTCGACTCAGGTCTTTCAGTGCTCTGTCAAACTCTTCACACAGTATCATATCTCCCATTTCATCTTCATCTACATCCTCTTCCATTTCCATAATATTGTCCTCAAGAACATCGCCCTTGTATAGACCCTCTATATACTCCTTCCACCTTTCTGCTTTCCCTTCTTTGCTTAGAACTGGGTTTCCATCAAAGCTCTTGATATTCATGCAAGTGCTTCTCTTTTCTCCAAAGATCTCTTTAATTTTCCTGTAGGCAGTATCTATCTTACCCCTAGTGAGACAAGCCTCTACATCTTTACATTTGTCCTCTAATCATCCGTGCTTAGTCATTTTGCAGTGCCTGTCGATATCATTTTTGAGACGTTTGTATTCCTTTTTGCCTGCTTCATTTACTGCATTTTTATATTTTCTCCTTTTATCTATTAAATTCAATATTTCTTCTGTTACCCAAGGGTTTCTACTAGCCCTCGTCTTTTTACCTATTTGAGCCTCTGCTGCCTTCACTATTTCATCCCTCAAAGCTACCCATTCTTCTTCTACTGTATTTCTTTCCCCCATTTCTGTCAATTGTTCCCTTATGTTCTCCCTGAAACTCTCTACAACCTCTGGTTCTTTCAGTTTATCCAGGTCCCACCTCCTTAAATTCCCACCTTTTTGCAGTTTCTTCAGTTTTAATCTACAGTTCATAACCAATAGATTGTGGTCAGAGTCCACATCTGTCCATGGAAATGTCTTACAATTTAAAACCTGGTTCCTAAATCTCTGTCTTACCATTATATAATCTATCTGATACCTTTTAGTATCTTCAGGGTTCTTCCATGTATACAACCTTCTCACAAGCAGCTCACTTGGAGCTGCTGGACATTTATGCTTGTAGCTTTAGGTCTAATGCCCAATCTGTTGCATTTCATGGATTTTTGATGCTGTTTTTTTTTTTGCCAAGTTTGGCAAGACATCATATAAAATGAATGTGTAATGACAAAAACTGCACAAAAAAGTAAAAGCACTGCAGCATAAAAAAACTATGACAAGCTGTAGATTGCATAGTAGACCTAAAGGTACTAGCATAAATGCCAAGTAGCACCACTGAGAAGGAAAGAGACAAAACCACTGAAGAAAGCACAAAAAGTGCTGGAACATGTCTGGGTGAAAACAAAACTACAAAGTTGTCTTGCATAAGACGCAGTTCCTCTTCAATTTTCTTAGCAAGCACTGAAATAAGAACTGCAACATTCACAAGATGATTAGTGAATCATTATTCAACAATGAAAATGTTGTGTAGTAATGTCAATCATTTTGGCACATGCTGTACAATTATGTTGTTATAAAAAGAATTAGAATCTTCAGTAACTTAGGGAGAGACAGGGGAGGAGGAGGAGTGTGTGTGTGTGTGTGTGTGTGTGTGTGTGTGTGTGCGCGTGTGTGTGTGAGAGCAAAAGACTGCAGAGCAGCCGTCACAATACTTGCTAAAAACTAGCTCATCCATCTCAGTGTTAGAATGATGAAGTTCTCATTCCTTACAAATATCCAGTTTTTGCAGCTTATAATATTCTTTAAATACTTTTTATGAAGAAGAATCGTAATTCTGAATTACATGAAGGTGTTCAACGATCCGCTAGTGAAACTGCCACGTACTGCTACATGTGCATAGTACAGTTTGATCATAGGTGATTATAAAGATAAAACAGTCTTAAGTTTCTGTTATGTAATTAAGAAATTGTACTTGACCAGAGTCATTGTGATAAACTGAGTCTCATACCAACTGATAAAATAATGGCCCTGAATCTTATCATCATAGTAAAAAACCTAGATGGAATGTGAAGAATGGTATTAGTGAAAAGAGATTGCATTCAGCAGTGCATAGACACACAGTGTGTACGTATTGAATGTAGGAAAAATGAGTAGTCTCATATTTAAAAAATAATGATTGATCTGGGTGAACTTACTCATCAGTCTCTTTAGCAATTTTAGAAACATATTGTATCTTATGAATTGTGATAAAAAAGTAATGGGAATTTTATAATTACACACACTTTAGACCACCAATTTTTAAATTTTTTTTATCTTGATGGCACACGTGCTCCTGATGTATGTTTGCATTTTCAGCTGTTTTCAATATTAAGTTTATTGTTATAAGTGGTTATAAGAGTTCTCGAGTGCTCGGTGAAATTTTACTTTCAAAAAATGTGGAGCAAAGAATTTGTATTAAATTTTGTTTGAAAAATGGAATAAAGTGCAACAACACATTTGAAATATTGGCTGTGGCTGTTGGTGAATTTCCCATAGGAGTTTACAAGTGGTATAAACATTTCACCGAGGGTCAAGATGTGGAAGACAACGACTGCTGTAAAATTATTTTTTATATGAAAACTTTTAAAGCTTTTGAAACGAAACAAATGGTGTTAACGTTCTACATCTATATTCTTCATGTTTACATATTTGCAGCTGTCTGCCTTTAAAGTGCTTTGAATTGTAGTGTGTAAAATAGTGTTGTATAAAAATGTAACTATGTCAGTGCATGAGAAACAGCTTGCTGTAATAGAGTTCAAAATTCAGAGCGTTCTTCCACACATGGTGCATACCCCCCCTCCCCCCCCCCCCCCTCCCCTGAGCATGACAATGCCAGACAACACATGAGCACTGCAACATCTGCAACAATCAGGCATCTTCGGTTCACTGTCATCAATAATTCTTCATATAGTCCTGACTTTGCCCCATTTAATTTTAATCTGTTTCCAGAATTTAAGGGAAATAAATTTGTACATGCAACACACATGTCCTGATGGTCACAAAAGCGTTAATACTCTTATCTACAAAAAAGAGCATTGTATCATCTTCATGAGTGACTGCTCAGACATTTAGTGAATGGTAAAATAATGCTCAAATGATGGTGCATATTTACTAATAAAAGTAACTGATATTCACGTAGGAAAATACTATCACTTTGTCTTTACAAAGGAAATAAAAGGAAAGAAACATTAGAATTTAACATCCCATCAGTGATTAGGTCGATAGAGACAGAGTACAACCTACCTTAAATACTTGTTTATCTTGATTATGCTTTTCCTTAAATGTACAAAACTTTGTGTCTTCATATATAAGGGACAGCCAAATGAAAATGCGACAAATGGAGGGGGAAAAAATAAAAAAAATGCCTTTGTGTAAAAATGTTGTGGTTGCCTATAGAACTATAATTGTACTCAAGCATGAACATATTTGTCCAAGGTGAATCATTGGCCACGGATGTCTATCTTCAGGGCTCCAAAGACATGGAAATTGCATTGGGAGAGATTGGGACTGCATGGGGGATGCGTAAGGTCTTTGCAGCGAAACTTCAGCATAGTTGAAACAACCTGTCAACAAAATGCGTGCCCACATGTTGCCAAGATTGTTTCGACTATGCTGCAGAAGTTTTTCTGGAAAGCCCTTACATATCCTCCACACAGTTACATTCTCTCCCCCTGCAATTTACATATTTGTGGGGTTCTGAAGAATAGGACTTGTGGCTGTCAGTTTGGTTCAGATGAAGAGGTGCATACCTATCTACATTCATGGTTCCATAGGCAACTGCAAACATTTTCTATGAAGGTATTGACCATCTTGTCTCATAACGAGATAAATGTATTAAGAGTTAAGGCAATTGCTTTTGAAATAATAAATAGTTTACTTACTTTTTTCCATCTGTCTTGTTTTCTTTTACTTATGCTTATATGTACTGCCTTAGCTTAATCAGACTAGGCGGAAGTTTCAGTCGAGCATTTCTTTCTCTTTGGCAGTGTGATACTGACTGCACAACACTCCTGTTGTGAAGGGCATCCTAAATGTCAGAAGTTTCTTTTGTAGAACAGGAGTAGTGAAAACTCTGCATCATGGTCCTATAAAATTCATCCCATTTGCTTGGAGACCCTGTAGCCTGATTAATGGTGACCCACTTCTCCTCTGTTAGCTTATCTTTCAAGGTGCAAATGTTGACTCTACTCATACCTTTTAGTTGATATTGGTGCAGAAGTGCTTGGAAAATGCAGTATGGAATGTAATAATATGAAAAGGGTAGTTGCTACTCACCATATAGTGGAGATGCAGAGTCGCAGATAGGCACAGCGAAAAAGACTGTTGCACAATAAGCTTTCTGCCAACAAGGCCTTTGTCAAGAATAGTCTGTTGTCTATTTTTGACAAAGGTCTTGTTGACCAAAAGCTTATTGTGTGACAGTATATTTTTGTTGTGCCTACTTGCAACTCAGCTTCTCCGCTGTATGAAGAATATTGTTACAGACATGCCTGAGTGTTCTAACAACTGGCAATAGTGATCTGAACAATTAAAATCAACACTTCTGTAGTTAACCCTGTCTTATGCATATCTGTTGATTATTGCACAATCTATTCTACTCAAGTTTGACTCTGCTACCCTATTGTCAGAGCTTACTATATTTGTTAGACTAGCCTTTCACCGCAGCTTCGTCCTAATATGTGTTCTCTACATATATTTCATGCATCTCCTCCTTCCCCCTCCTTCCATCTCTCTCTTCTTCCCCCTTTGCTCTGTGCAAGAGATGTGGAGTATTTATTTATTCCAACCTGTAATTGTAAATAAAATACTGTGAACTATCTTTGCAGTGCCATATCAAGAAAATAGTGCTATTTTGACAGCTATTGTTTTGATTTTGTAGTTAATAGTGCTTTGCAGTTGAAAGCTATCTGAAGCATCCTCAGCTGTGAGGATTTTCCTTAACTCTGTCTCAACAATTGGGGTGTATTGTTGTCACGGTATATGTATCCATGGTCCATGTAATACATGTACAGCTTGTCTATCCCCCACTTCCTCCTCCTCCTCCTCCTCCTCCTCAACTATGTCCTCCTCCCCACTGCTCTGTGTTCATCTCCCTTATTTCTGTCCAACACCATATTGGTTGAAATCGACCCAGTGGTTAGCAAGAGCATGCTGGACATACTTGCAGAGACATCCACATACATTCATTTGTATATAATAGTTTGGTGCATAAGATCGTAGAACCCCCACCTCCTCACGTTGGTTGCTATGGGCTTGTTTCTTTATTGTCATTTTTTATTTGCAGTTCACTGTTGCTGTCTGAGTTTACATATTGTCATTTTGGGCTAGTGGCTGGGCTATGGATGCTAGGCAGTGGAGAAATCTGAACACTTCTGACATACTCTTCTTTTTCATTTCAGTAGAGGAGTGAAAGCTACGGAGGCAGCCAGAAATATTTGTGCCATGTCTGGAGATAATGCCATTAGACAGAGCACAGCAAGAAAATGTTTATCTCATTTTAAGGGGGCTGTTTTTGCATTTACTGATGCTTCACATTTCACATCCAGGAAGACCTTCAGGAGTATTGCATGTTCTGAGCCAAAATCACAAAAATCAGTGGGTGGTCATATGCATATCTCTGGTTGCTCATCATTAATTGGCTTTTGACCATCACTGACTATTCATGTTCTGTATCATTATTGGTTCAAATGGCTCTGAGCACTATGGGACTTAACATCTGAGGTCATCAGTCCCCTAGAACTTAGAACTACTTAAACCTAACTAACCTAAGGACGTCACACACATCCATACCCAAGGCAGGATTTGAACCTGCGACCGTAGCAGTCGCGCGGTTCCAGACTGAAGCGCCTAGAACCGCTCTGCCACACCGGCCGGCGTCTTTACGCTAGCATAAGGAAAAGTAAGGAATGGCTGAGTCCAAAAAAAGCAGCAACTCTCTGTACAAAGACCTGCACACATCTACAAAAGATACTGTTGTGCATCTGGTGGAACAGTGATGATGTGGTGTACTACGAATTACTTCCCTGAGGTGTAATGGTCACTGCTGACATTTATTGTTAACAACTGAGACATCTTGCAGAGACAATACAAGGATGACGACCAGGAAGACAGTGTGAAGTGATGTTTCTCCATGATAATGTCCACCTGCATTCTGATACATTGACAAAAAACACTGCATGGGAGTTGGGTTGGGAAGTCGTTCCACACCCACCTTATGCACCTGATCTTGCACCCTCAGATTTTCACCTTTTCTGCTTTCTGTTGAAGAACTTTCAAGGCACTTTCTTTCAGGATGAAAATGCTCTCCAAACATGTATTGAAGAGTGCTTTGCTTTAAAACCACAAGATTTCTACCGTCTTGGAATTGAAAAGTTACCTCAGTGTTGGCAGACTGTTGTAAACAGTGAAGGAGAATATATTATCAATGACTGAAGTCTCCGTTATGTGTACCTTTTCTGTTTATTAAACTTATGGAAAAATGCTGCGAACTTATGCACCAACCCAGTATGTTTACACTAGGCTTTTCCTCATGGCTTTGCCCATGCACACCTTGGACACATATATTGCACACATCTCTTCCTCCATTATCTCTGTGTCTACCTCTTTCTCTCCCTACACCTCTGCCCACCTGATCGTACTCCCTCTTTCCGACCATATCTTCCCCCCTTTCTCTATCCATATCCTGCCCCTGCCTCTTCCTTTTCCACTTGCCTACTATCCCTCTACACCTCCCACCTGCTCCCTGCATCTCCCTCTCCACCTCCTCTCTCTGTGTCCACTGTCTCCTCCCCCCTCTGTCTATTCATCTCCTCCTTCCCCTTTCCCTGTGCAACTCATCCTCTCCCCTCTTTCACTATTCATTGTCTGCTCCCCCCTGTCACTCTCCACTCAGCCGTGTACTTCTGTACAAATAGCTCCTGAAGGACATGCCAATACTACCCACATTACATACCTGTCATACAGGGCAGCTTATGTGTTGGGGGTAGAAAATGCATTTTTTTTTCTGTATATGTGCTCCTCTGGGAGAAAGGAGGTTCTAACCACCACAGCACTGATTTGCATATAGCAAGCAGTAGGCATACCGAGTTTGGTTGAAATTGATTAACTCTGTTAAGTCTATGACGACAGTACACCACAACATATCTGTGCATGTCCACATACCATCCGTAAACCATTTGCAGGTGAGTAGATCCCATTTGTTTGTTTCTTTTAGGGTCTTTATTTGCCAATAAAAGTTTCTCAATTACTGTGATTGCAGATAACAAAGTGTATGTGTGGCACATAAAGAGAGAACTGCCAATAGCTACTCTAACTGGCCACACCCGGACAGTCAATTGTGTTACGTGGAATCCTGTCTACCACCAGATGTTGGCATCAGTATCTGATGACTGCACTGTCAGAATATGGGGTCCTGCTAACCAGCATCGTACCAACAAGACAGGTAAGCAAGAGAGACATGAAGCAGTAGGACTAATAATACCTCTATTGTCACCAGTATCTAAAGAAATGTGTGTGGTTTATATAGCTTATATAGCTGAAGAGTAACACTCTAACGGCTTCATACTCCTCCCTTCCAAACTTTATTCTTAATTCCAGATAAATTTAAATTTACTGAATAACAATTTTTCATGCCAGTGACAAAATAATGCTCCCAATTTAATCGTTATCCTGTATGTTATTGTAAGAAACCTGAAGACTCACATAAATGAGTTGGAAAAAGTAAAGAAAAATGTATACTTACTTCAAATTCACTGAGAACTTCATTGGCCAGGGATATAACTATTTTATGTAAGATTAAAGTTCAGAAATTTCGTCACTGTTGGTAAATAAACTGTTGACACAGCTTCTTGTATTTCATCTTCTGATTTATTAGTTCAGATTGTATCCCTCCATTTTAACAAAAACTTATACTTACGCCAACCTCAGCAATTTCCTAAAAATCATAATAAAATGGAGTACAAGAGAGACACTTATGTTGCTGCATGAAAACTTTTAAAGCTTTTCAAAAAACAACAAATGATGTCAACATTCTACATCTATTTGCAGCTGCCGGCCTTTAAATTGCTTTGAACTGTAGTGTGTAAAATAATATAAGTATGTCGGTGTGTGAGGAACAGCTTAGATTAGATTAGTTTTTCGTTCCATAGATCCGTACTGAGGAGATCCTCGTGGATGTGGAACATGTCACTTTTTTTTTTTTAAGCTGAAATAACAATACTAATAGTATGAGTATATACAATACATAATTTGTTTCTATTAAAAAAATCATCAATGGAGTAGAAAGAGTTGGCCACTAGTAAGTCTTTCAGGCTTCTTTTAAACTGATCTTTATTTGTAACTAAATTTTTTATGTCTGCTGGCAAATTATTGAAGATGAGTGTTCCTGAGTAGTGGACCCCTTTTTGAACTAAAGTAAGTGCTTTAAAGTCCTTGTGCAGATCATTTTTGTTCCTGGTATTGTATGTATGAACTGAGCTGTTTGTTGGAAAAAGAGATATATTATTTAGGACAAATTTCATTAAGGAGTAAATGTACTGAGAGGCAGTAGTTAGTATACCCAGTTCTTTGAAGAGGTTTCTACAGGACGTCCGTGAATTTACTCCACAAATAATATGTATTACATGCTTTTGGACTCTGAAAACTTTTGTTTGACTTGAAGAGTTACCCCAAAAAATTATACTATATGACATCATGGAATGAAAGTAGGCAAAGTATGCAAGCTTTTTCATTTTTTTGTCGCCTATGTCTGTTAACACTCGAATTGCAAATACAGATTTGTTAAGGCGTTTCTGCAGTTCTGTGGTGTGCTCCTCCCAACTGAATTTATTATCAAGTTGTAATCCCAGGAATTTAAGACTGTCAACCTCTTCTATCTGCTCTTCTTCATACTTTATGCATATGCTGGGTGGAAACCTCTTAAAAGTTCTGAATTGCATATAATTAGTCTTTTCAAAGTTTAATGCCAGTGAGTTGGCTTTAAACCATTTATTAATATCCATGAAAATATCATTAGCAGATCTTTCTAGAGCTACACTCGACATACTATTTATTGCAATACTTGTGTCATCTGCAAACAAAATGAACTCTGCTTCTGGCAGTGTAACTGATGAGAGATCATTAATGTATGCAAGAAAAAGCAGTGGCCCTAAAATGAATCCTTGTGGGACACCACATGTAATTTCTTCCCATTCTGATGATGACTGATGACTTAATTCACTAGTTCCTTGCACTGACACCCTTTGTTTACTCTTAGCGAGGTATGACTTGAACCATTTTGCAGCACTACCCATGACATCATAGAATTCTAATTTATTTAAAAGGATGCCTTTGACAAATCACAGAAAATACCTGCTGCTTGTAATTTGTTATTTAATGAATTAAGTACATTTTCACTGCAGGTGTAAATAGCCTTCTCGATATCAGAACCCTTCAGAAATCCAAACTGTGTTCTTGATAATATGTTATTTGTGGTCAGATGGTTGAGAAGCTGCCTGTACATTACTTTTTCTAAAATTTTTGAGAATGCTGGTAAAAGTGAAATCGGTCTGTAGTTTGATGGTATCTCTTTATCCCCTTTCTTGAATAGAGGCTTAACATCTGCATATTTTAGCCAGTCAGGAAATGCCCCAGTTATAATTGATTGGTTACACAAGTAACTTAGAATTGTACTAAACTCACAAGAACATACCTTAATTAACTTTGTTGATATTTCATCGTAACCACTAGAATGCTTTGTCTTTGGAGATTTTATTATGGAAGTTATTTCTTTTGGTGAAGTGAGTGACATATTCATGTACCTGAAGCTATTTGTAAAGGCTAGTTTCAGCGATTCAAGGGCATTATTAACTGATCCTGACAATCCCATTCTATCAGTTACGGATATAAACCGTGTTAAATAGATTTGCCACACTATGCCCATCGGTTACTAATGTGTCATTTACCCTTAATGCTATTTGTTCCTGTTCCTTTCTGGTTCTACCAGTCTCCTCTTTCACTATATCCCATATTGTTTTTATTTTGTTCCCCGAAATGCCATCTTCTTCTCGTAGTGCATTTGTTTGGATGTCTGAATTACTTTTTTAAATATTTTACAGTATTCCTTGTATTTAGCTAAATCATCAGCATTGGAGCTATTCTTGGTCGACAGTCACATTTTCCTTTTTGTCTTACAGGAAATCTTTATTCCTTGTGTAATTCATGTTTTTATTATAGACTTCTGTTTAATTTCAGTAACTTTTAGAGGAAAACAGTTTTCAAACATAATACTGACATTGTTCATGAATGTGTTATATTTTTCATTCATGTCATGAGCACTATACACATCTTTCCAGTTCATATCTTTGAGCAGTTTTCTAAAACACTCAATTTTTGGTTGATTGGCTACTCTCCTGTACTCAGATTTAGCAATCTTGATAATCTGCTTAGAATTTATATCTAAAACAAGGACCTGCATGTCATGATCTGATAGTCCATTTATTACAGGTTTTATGATATGATTTTGTTCCTTTGATTTGTCTATAAAAATATTATCAATTGCTGTCCTTGAGGATTTAGTGATCCTAGTTGGAAAGTTTACAGTGTGAGTTAGATTGAAAGACAACATTACTAACTGCAGTAAATGTTTACTGGAAGATTGCATTAGAAAATCTGTATTAAAGTCACCAGCAATCAAAATTTCTTTGTTTCTTTCTGTTAAATAACCCAAAAGAGCTTCTAGATGAATAGATTATAATTTCATGCAGGTGCTCGGTAGATAGTTACTATTGTATAGGATCTGTTATAGAACTCTACTTCTTTTGCACATGCTTCTAGATGCTGCTCTAAACAGAATTTATTAATGTCAATGTTCTTGAATTTATGGCAGTTTTTAATAAATGTGGCAACTCCTCCTCCATCCATAGCTACTCTGCAGAAGTAGGAAGCTAGCTTAAATCCTGAAATGTCTGACATATCTATAACTGTAGTCACTTGATGTTCAGAGAGGCAGATAATGTCAGTTTGGTTAGATGAATTCATTTCATCAATACAAATGAGTAGTTCATCAACTTTATTTCTGAGGCCCGGAATGTTCTGGTGTAATAAAGATAACTGATACTGCATACTAATGGGATTATAACTGCTTTGGCGAAGATGAACTGGCAGTTTTTGATTACTTTCTCTTAAACATTGTTTAAATGGAGGCTGTATGCTAAAATCTGACTCCTGTTCATCTGTTTTCTCAAACTGAGTGTGTCTGCTAATCTCTCGTAAAATTCGTTTTCTTTCCCCCTTCCCTATCCTAAACAAGGCATCCCTCTGACACCTGTGACCACTGGTATTTTACCACTTATGACATTGTCCCCCTTAAGTTTTCTGTAATAGAGTTTTGAATTCAAAGAGTTCTTCCACATATGGAGCATTGTCTCCTTCAGCATGACAATGCTGCCAGAATACACATGACCTCTGCAACAATCAGGCATCTTGGGTTCACTGTCATCGGTAATCCTTGATTCTGTTCTAACTTTGCCCCATTTAATTTTAATCTCTTTTCAGAATTTAAGAAACACTTTAGAGGACTTCACTTTGATAGTGACGAAGCAGTGCAAGCAGAAGTGTGGTTATGGCTCTGTCAATGAAGTCAAACATTCTACAGTGACTGCGTTAACAAACTGGCCTCTTGTTGGCAGAAATGTGTTCATCATGAGTGTGACTATGAAGAATAAAGATGTACGGTGTTAATCACATTGCTTTTATTTATAAAGCAGTAAGAAGAATTTCGACTTGTTACTTTTCAGCACATGCTTGTCCAGTGGGTCAATAAATGAACTACTACACTACAAATGGTTAATGGATGTGCCTGAAAAGTGACACTCTTGAACATTTGAGTGCCAGTTTTAATATGAGAGTTATTTCATATCAATTTTATTGATTTGACTTCAGCTTGACCCATGCCATCTCTTTTATTAGAGAGCAATGAGATCAATGTAATTTTAATTATTATGTTTATAATAGAGGGAAACATTCCACGTGGGAAAAATATATCTAAAAAGAAAGATGAGACTTACCAAAAAAAAAAGCGCTGGCAGGTCGATAGACACACAAACAAACACAAACATACACACAAAATTCAAGCTTTCGCAACCAACGGTTGCCTCATCAGGAAAGAGGGAAGGAGAGGGAAAGACGAAAGGATTTGGGTTTCAAGGGAGAGGGTAAGGAGTCATCCCAATCCCGGGAGCGGAAAGACTTACCTTAGGGGGAAAAAAGGACAGGTATACACTCGCGCGCACACACACACATATCCATCCGCATGGTGTATATGCGGATGGATATGTGTGTGTGTGCGCGCGAGTGTATACCTGTCCTTTTTTCCCCCTAAGGTAAGTCTTTCCGCTCCCGGGATTGGGATGACTCCTTACCCTCTCCCTTGAAACCCAAATCCTTTCGTCTTTCCCTCTCCTTCCCTCTTTCCTGATGAGGCAACCGTTGGTTGCGAAAGCTTGAATTTTGTGTGTATGTTTGTGTTTGTTTGTGTGTCTATCGACCTGCCAGCGCTTTTGTTTGGTAAGTCTCATCATCTTTCTTTTTAGATATAATTATTATGTTTAATATACAACAAATAAATCCAGCAGTTTTCAAAATGCTCAAAGAGTAAAGGGCTATCCACAAATGACATCACACAAATTTCATGATTTTTGGCGCCGCCCCTCCCCCCCCCCGCCCCCCCTTAGTCACATGGCTCAGATTTGTGTGATGCCCACTCCCCTGGTGTGACATAACATATTTTGTAGTTTTCAATTTAGAAATTATTAAATTAAAATGGCACTTCCAAAATTATTTATATATATTTCTATACAAAATCCTTTTACCTTGGCACATCTGCCTGCAATTTTTTGAGGAGGACTCTTCATGGTGGCAAACTCTCTTATTGGCTCTTATGTGATTGCATGTGTTGGTTAGTGGCTTTGTATGATGAAAAATATGGGCTAAAGATGCCACACGATGGTTGAAACGTGTATGCCTCAACACTGGAGCAATAACCAGTGTACGGAACTTCTTCAAATGTGATGGCACTTGGAGATCCAAATAGAGCAATAGTAACAGTGGAGCAAATTTATGTTCAGAGATGTCATTTCCTAAGGGTATATACCAGTCTGAAGTCTGTTTAATCAAAACAGGTAGTGGTAAAAGTAATAATTGCCACAAGCTGGATTGTCACACACTGCAACCTACAACCACCTTGCTTTTTACAATTTGCAAAAAATATTGTGGTCCACAACATGATTTGTATACCAAGTGACATCATTTTTCTATGTCCTAGTCCGTATGATACCCAACCTGCTATCTGTTGGCACAATGTATTCGGCAACCACAGGAAAATCATCAGTGACCAGTTGGCATCAAATATTAGCCAGCACAACTATGGCACTGTCAAAGTTCCGTTTTTGTAG
The DNA here is from genome assembly GCF_023864275.1 of Schistocerca cancellata. Taxonomy (NCBI): domain Eukaryota; kingdom Metazoa; phylum Arthropoda; class Insecta; order Orthoptera; family Acrididae; genus Schistocerca; species Schistocerca cancellata. The sequence continues at coordinate 178,788,418 of NC_064632.1, forward strand.
CTCCAAGTCAGTAGTTCAATTACTGGAATTAAGATGTGAATGAAACACCACATCAGTTGGTTTTCAGCTAAAAGGAGCCATTCGTCGCCCTGCTCTGTTAAATGCACTTCTTGCTGGAGTATTTGTGGCAATGTAATTAGCATTCAAGTCAAAATATTTGAAATGTTGTACAGCTGAAACTAAAACTCTCTCTTTGTGGATTTTCATGGGGACCACCATAGAAGTGAAAATAAACATGGGTTTTACAAAACCGTATTGTGTTCTCATTAACTTTTCAAAAGCTGGTAATTCAGAAAGTCTACATGTGTCTGTGGCATGAGTCTCTGTGTTAGAGGAAGAATGTTTTCCACTACGAATCACTATGAATGTAGGCCCATAGTGTGTCACAGCTTTAGGTTTCCCTTCACCATCTTTCTTTTATTGCAGTACCTGCCTAAACAGAGGTAATAAGTTTATGTTTTTCAACAGTCACAAAGTCATGATCCAGTAATTTTACATGATAGTCAAGATGCATTCATAGTGGTGCTTGAGCATTTACTGCTGTAATACCTAATGACACACTGCTTTCTCACGCATAGATAAAAATAATACTTGATGAGGGCCCAAAATTGAAGCTAAAGAGTCTAGGTTTCTTATAGCAGCTTTACAGAATTTACCATCTTTATGCTTTACATGAAACATAGTCTGATTTGCACAATTTAACAGGAACAGTTACCACGTGTTATATTGCTACTTCTGTGCTGACTTGTCTGGGAAGAAGGAAATAACTCTGATCCACTGATAGTATAGCCTTGTATGCATAGTTCGGCCTGTAAGTCATCCAATGATGTGCAGCACCTTAGAATTTCAGTGTAACGTTGATCTGTCACCATGTGCCGACATTGCGTGCTAACATCAAGCTACAGGGCTCAGATTCTAGTATTACAATTTTATTCCTTATTCCTGGAAGTGTTTTGAATAGGCATTGATTTAGGTGCTGTTTGAGGTAACTGGTTTCCACTTGGTTGCATGCCAATATCTTTAGTGTCTTGGGGTACATCATGTTTGGTTTCTACCAGTAATTAAAGGTAAACATGCAAAATGATGAACATGGGCATTTCATACGATATGTGTACTAAATCACCTTGAAGAATCCAGCTACACTATATTGAGAACTATACCTTCTGAGATGATTACCTCCAACAGACAGACAGAAAGGTGTGGTTTGACTTTCGAATCCATGTCACCTTTACCATTGGCACTACTTTTCAGACTTCACACCAAGGTGTTAATTTTGTCTTTCACTTTTTTAGGTTTTTTAAATTTTTTAGAAAAACTAAAAATCACAAAATAGTAGACCCAAGAAAAACAAGTCCATCACTCAGCAAGTCACATTTCAACTGAATGATGTTGCCAGTTCAACATAGACAAAATGAGAGGGGTGGCAGTTTTTGTCAAAGCCTCAAAGGCATATATCAAAGGCAGCTGAAGTATGACACCGTAGATACAGTGAGCGTGAATGACAATCACTTCGCACAACCACCATGTGTCAGAAAGTGATACAAACAAATTAAAACCTTAATGAATAATAATGATAGAGTTAGTAATATTTTACAGTTAATCATTAAAATTGGAGTTCAGAGTTCTCATAAAAAACTAAACAAAACCATACAATTTAACAACATGAAGCTTATGTCGCATAAACCCCCCCCCCTTCCCCCCGCCACAGTCACGCAGTGTTGAGCCTTCCTCTTCCTTCCCCTTAATGTGTGATGTAATTTATGGACGGGCCCACAAAATGGTGACATTATTTTATGTCAGATGGTCACAACATGTGGTTTACAATATCATGGGACAAAAAATACGGTGAAAAAATTTTCGGATACGAGCATGAAAGCAAACAGAAAAGGTAGTACCAGTAATTATTATTATATTGTTGTTATCCTGGCTTCTAAATTTCATAGAAATGTTCTTCTTGAAACTGCTACAATTTTAAATAATGTTATGAAAAGAATAATTGCTACTAACCATATAGCGGAGATGCTGAGTCGCAGATAGACACAACAAAAAGACTGTCACAAAATAAGCTTTCGGCCAACAAGGCCTTTGCAAAAATCACACACACACACACACACACACACACACACACACACACACACACGACCAGTACTAAATTGGTGATCCCGGGATGCCTCAGAATGTTTCATACCAACCGATCCCTTCTTCTAGTCAAGTTGTGCCACAAATTCCTCTTCTCCCCAATTCCATTCAGTATCTCCTCATTAGTTATGTGATTACCCATCTGATCTTCAGCATTCTTCTGTAGCACCACATTTCAAAAACCTCTATTCTCTTATTGTCTAAACTGTTTATCGTCTGTGTTTCACATCCATACATGGCTACACTACATACAAATACATTCAGAAAAGACTTCATGACTCTTAAATCTGTGCTTGATGCTAACAAATTTCTCCTCCTCAGAAACACATTCCTTGTATCACCAGTCTATATTTTATATCCTTTCTACTTCAACCCCCCCTTACTGCCCAAATAGCAAATCTCATCTACTACTTTGTGTGTCTCATTTCCTAATCTAATTCCCTCAGCATCACCTGATTTAATTTGAGTACATTCCATTATCCTTGTTTTGCTTTTGTTGATGTTCCTCTTATATCCTCGTTTCAAGATGCTGTCCATTCCATTCAACTGTGCTTCCAAGTCCTTTGCTGTCTCTGACAGAATTGCAATGTCACTGGCATGCCTCAAGGTTTTTATTTCTTCTCCCTGGATTTTAATTTCTGCTCCACATTTTTCTTTGGTTTCCTTTACTGCTTGTTCAGTGTATAGATTGAATAACACCGGGGATAGGCTACAACCCTGCCTAACTCCCTTCTTAACCATTGCTTCCCTTTCATGCCTCTCACCTCTTATAACTACCTTATGGCTACTGTACAAATTATAAATAGCCTTTCATTCCCTGTATTTTACCCCTGTCACCTTCAGACTTTGAAACAAAGTATTCCAGCGAACATTGTCAAAAACTTTCTCTAAGTCTACAAATACTGTAAACATAGGTTTGCCTTTCTGTAACCTAGCTTCTAAGATAACGACCTGCAGCTGGTTGTTGTATAAATTATAAAGTTTGTAATTATACTATGGCCATGGTTCTCAGTATGTCAGCTTTCAGTAAGTTGGCATATACTGTATGTATTATTCACACAAACCAAGTTGCCACTCAGCATGGTGGCTGCTGGAACTTACTGTAAATGAATAATGCCTTTGTGGTCACTCCTATGAGCTGCTGCACTGAGTGTCAACTTAGTTTGCGTGAATAGTAATGTTTTTGACACTGTTTCTTCACACTCCTCTGCCTTTTGTTTTATGGTGTGTGGTTCATTATTTGACTGATTAGATATACTTGATGATGACAAGGTGTTGTAATAGGTCAATTACTAGAATGAGTATTAATAAATACACCTCATTTTGGCTGTGGATACAAGTATGTGAAAGTTGCTAAGAATCATTCATAGTGAGTGTGGGTCTTAGAACCATTTGCAGACTGTTAGAGTGGTTTAGCAATCTTCCAATGTAAATAACAGGATATAAAAATATCTCATTCCAAACCGTACATGTGCAAAACATTTTCATTATGAAAATGTTATTATGTATGGTGATAATGACATACTTATATATAGTAGTACATTCACAGAGTGAATATTGAGCTGAAAACTCATTAATGTGCAATCTGTGGGACATCTTCTACATCAGTTATATTTGCCTAACTCAAACGTATGACACTTGATCTGAGTGACCTTCTGTGCTGCTGGACATTGTTGGCACTGAAATGGTTTCCTTAGCAGATAACAAGCTGCAAAATAAAAGTCCACAGATCATTGATAATGTCCAGTCATTAACAACAGTATGATTAGTCGTGCTTCATGAGACATTCCCCTGTATAAAAAATCATAATATATTTTGTTTTGTGGATGTGGTGAGTAAGACCAAAAAAATAATGCCTGAAAAAGGACCCTTTTCTACATGTATAGTAAATTTAGAGAGGCTACCTAGATCATGTAATCAGTAAAGCACATTTAATATTGAATATTACTTGCTGAGACTGAAGAGCTAATCAGTCTCATAACCTCAAAAAAGTCATAAAATTGAAATTCCATTTGACTCTTAAATATAAGTTGTGTTTCATTCTGCAGAGAATTATAATCTTTCTTGTGTACTGAAACCCTGAAGTAGCCCATTTCAAAGATAATCAAATGAAACTGTTGATCCATGTAAAGTCTATGCTTATAGATGTAGCTTTAGTACTCTACTTAATCAAGACATCCTCTTATTTCATCAAACTTGAAGTTATTTCCAATGTAACCAATTCTTTTTAAAGTTATACATGGTTTTTTAAGAAACATATGAATAAGTGCTCAAAAGAAAACACAGTATTTGATACAGACAGTAGGGCTCATAAATAATGTTGATACTCGTCAGATTTTAATTTAAATGGTTAATATGTAAAATAAGTAAATTCTACAAACACTGTAAGCTGATTTTCCATTCAGGAAGCCAGAAAATTGTGAGTATTTCCTTACGTGAAGCAGGAATATTGCACTCTATGGGTTGCTTTTGCAGCAAACGATTAAGTATACAGCTGTTACCAATATAGTAAACTGTTGAAATACTGTAACTCTCATTCAAATGTTTGATATGCTTTCACAATTATTTTAAAGCTCATTTTAACGGCATAAAATTTTGTTCCAGGTTATGCAAATTCAAGTAGTGAAGGAGGTGTCTTTTCATCGCCATCTTCGAATGGTAGTGTCTGGCATGACTTGGGTTCATAGTAGTCATGTGGTCCTCTGCTCCATTCTACTTCTCCCTCCTTCCCTTCTCTATTTCTCCCTCTGTCACACTGTAGCAACACATGGGCATCACATCAAAGAAGATTTCCATACCTGGAGCAGGTCCTGCTTGCATGTTGTCGTGCATATCAAGTAGGAAGAGAAGTGAATGAAACACCTGGTGGAATAGAGAATTTGTGCAATCATTTGTACAATGTTTCTGTGATTTATTTCTGTAAAAATTAAAATAAAAGTGAACATGTTTCTTCATATCAGTCTGTGTGGTACTGCATCAGTTCTCTTAGAATGAATACTGGTATTGGTTTTCAAAAAATAAGAGGACAGTATGGTCCATTGTGATAAATTGCATGGTTTTTCACTTGCTACTCTGCTGTGAGAATTATGTGATTTTTTTTGTCCTGAAACACATAAAGCCTTTCCTTTCTGTTAATCTTGATTATTGTTGAGTCAGCTGGAGAATATTTTAGAATGGTAAATGTCAGAGAACAATCATCTAGGGCCATCACGACAATGGATGTGAATTGTGAGAAGTCTTTTGTTATGAATACTGATAAGAGAAAAGGTCTGACATTTATTACTGCAGTTTGAAGTTTGGGTTTCCTTATTGGATTAGCTGAAGAAAGAACAGAAATATCATAACTTTTTTTAGTCTTTTTTGTGTTAGACTACATAGGATACAGAGCATCGGATTGAACTTAATTATGCAATCTATTCAAATTAAAATTTTTCTCACAGTGACTGTAAACAGTTATGCTTGTTAATGATTTGTAAGGTATACTGAATACAAACAAAGGATTGAGCTGATTGAGGGTGATGCTGTTTCATGCAAATACTGTTTGAATTAATGTGCTGTAAGTAACACTGTTTACTTTGAGATTTCATGCCATAAAACGAATCAGAATTATTTAATTGTACTTTGATAAAGTTCGAAGTACTCTCTAATGATGTTACTTATGCATGATTTTCATTTAATGCCAGTGAAAATCTTAAGAATTTACTTGATTGTCCATGCTATTGGAACAACTGTGTTGTGCACAAAAAAATTAATTTCATTGGAAGACCTACAAGAAATGTACAATTTACTGAAGTGTATGTTACGGAGTTTTGGGCAAACTGCTGTGATAAATGAGTCCACAGTGCTCATATTTGTTACCTTGTCTGTCAGTGAAAAGTGACAGAGCAATAAGTTGTCTCCAGTTGTGAAGCGTATTTAACAATCCTTTATTGCTTTTGGAAACCATTTTCTATTTTTATGCACTGAATACTAATTCAACAAATTCAAATGCCTTCCATGTTTTCCTTATATTGGTATTGTCTTTGCATGTGAGGGTGTTTGTACTTGTCAGTCCTGGTGATAGCAGTCCTTTCTTTGTATTGTGGTTATCTCCTGCATCGTAATTGTTAGTGACTGATAAGACGATCAGTTGCACATTACATATTTTCATTAATGTACAGTTCTTTGAGAGTTGCCATGCTGATGTTTGTAGTGTGTAACAATCTGCACGTAATATAAGGTTTTTAATATTTATGCATGAATGAGAGTTCCTTAACAAAATACAAAATCTGCGGCAATACTTATAATTTATAGTAAAAATTCCGTTACTCATTAACAGATATTTTTCTGTATTTTTTATATGGTTCATGTTACACAGCCTATCTTTGATATTTATTATTATTTGCAGCAATAATCAGGAAGTTTTGTTGCTCTGTATGCTTAAAAAACAGCAGTGTTTGATTACCAACTATCTCTTTGTTGATGTTATTATTGTTATTGTTGTTATTATTATTGTTGTTAAGTGGTGTAAAACTGTACTAAATTGAGCTTTTCCAGTTTTTGTCCTGCGTTATATGAGTGTTCAATTTCTCTCTATTACTCAGAAATTTGGTCAAACTGAGTATGAAATGTGCCTTTGTTATCATTACCGGTCTTTGGAAGTATACCACTTCATATTTCTACACATTTATAGAATTGTGACACGAGAAGTGTATGCTGCAATAAATATAATAAGTAGGATTTTTTATACTAGGAGGGAGAGAGAGAAAAAAAAAGAAGAAAATTTAATGTGATACCACAATTCAGCCCTTTAATAAATAAAATGACCCATAAACAAATTGCACAATTGGTGTAATGCTTTTAGGTTTGTTGAGATGAAATGAGTACTGTGATCACATATTGTATCATTCCAAAGTATTGATGTCATTTTTTGAAATTAATAACAAGGCCTTACTGATTATCAGTATCGTAGCAAAGACTGATGATTGTTTAGATGTTTCATTTTGAAACTGTAAGGGGAGACAGAGAGAGAGGAGCAGAGACAGGAAAAGAGCTGTTTTTGCAGCAAAAGTGCCATCTAAACGGATTGAATGCTGTTCATAATTTGTATATAAGAATGCTAGTGTGTAATAATTTTTATACATTTGTATCGTACCTTCTCTTTTTTCGTGTTTCCAATGACATTTAAAGAAGGGGATGATGGAGATGTAAGACTCAGGCAATAGTAACAAGGTTATGTTATTTATATTATAATTTTCTGTCAGCAGAACTTTCTTAGTGTGTACCGATTCAAATTCTGCTTCCATATTTCTTGTGTACAGGAACATCAAAGTTTCGGTCACTGACACTAGTAGTAGTTACTGTGCAAGTGCCATTTCAATAGTTTTCACACTCTCTATTTTCCTCAAACTTTTCTTCATAGTAACTTTCTTAATACTTAAACTGTCTTGCGTCTCTATAGCTGAAAATATTACATCCCTTTATCTGAGACCATGTTCAATGCTCTAACTTTTATGCCACAGCAACCTCAGGAAATAATTTTGTTCCTATTAACCATATCAGCTCACATATTTGGTTATGTTAGACCTTGAGGAATTGGGGATGTATTGATCATTTGCATTACATTTTCACCACTGTGTTTATGGGAATTTCAGTAACTAAAAAGCCATAGTTAATACTTTGTTTCGGAGAATATAGCTCACATTTGGAGTAAACTGTATCTTTAAAAATGTCATAAAACCAAATAGGTCTCTTTCTTTGAACCTCTGAAATAAGGCAAGTATTATTTTTTCCACTTAATTATCCAGTTGACAGTTTTGATATTTTACATTTTTAATGCTCTCGGTTGCTTAAAAAAATTAATAAACTTTCAATTGTGGTTGTTTAGAGAAATGTGGTCTCTTGTAATGCATTATAGTTGCTCTGGATTTTGATAATTTCTTTTTCTGTTTTGGTGGGATGTGAGCAACATGTGAGAGTTAATAACATAAATGCAGTTGATCTGTCAAAAACAGTTATGTAGGTAGGTAGTCATTTTACACAAAGACAACTAGAAATTACTGTTATCTAACATGGTGATCTTCTGTATTTTCATTTAACTGCATTTTGATTAAAAATGTAGTGGTTAAGCACAATAGTTACTGTTAATTGTAAGGGTTAATTTTTAATAATCCTCTGTTTATTTGTGAATTATTTGATTGATAAAATTATAAGTGAGAATAATGCAGAAAATTTCTGGTCATATAATGGAAGCACTAAATAATATACTTATTTTAACAAACTGAATATACAAAGTTGCATTTGTCTAATGCACTCTTGAGTGTTATAGCTCTCACTGAATGCCCCATTTGATGATGAATGGTGACCCCCTCTTTGCAAATCCTTTTACATCTGAATGTAAACATAGGTTTGTCAGCAATCTTTGCACAACATACACATTCACAAAAAACTCCATATTCAACTTCATTTATGTGCTTCCAATATGTTCTCTACTTACTATTATTTCTTTTGAAATGTGAATGCCAAAGAAATGTGTTTTAATAGATTTTAAGAATGTTCATTTCAAAATATACTTATTAAAAAGTTTACAGTTTACAGAAAATGCCAGTTTATAAACTTGACAGTACCCCTGGTGATACATAATGTTTACAGTTAAATTATGAAAACAATAGGCCAGCAAACTGTTTCAGAAATATCCATTTGTGTCACAGATAATGGTGCTTCTCATACATTTGCACCTGCTTTCTCATGTGAAAATTATGGGAAAAATATGTTCATATTCTGGATGGAGCTGTGGGTATTTGCTTTTTAGAGAGATTTTATTTTGCCTGTACATCATTTAATTTCCAACATGGTATATGAATCAAAATTTGTTGCACTGTCAAAATAAATCACATTGCATTTGGATAAATTTTAAGATAAAAGAGAGATCTGCATTTTTTAAGTCTGTTGCTCATTTGATGTTGTACTTGCTTATTTTTATAGTACCCAATCGTTGTGCAGTTTCATATGCTGTTTATTGAAATATTCAGCCATGTGTTTCATAAAACTGCTGGGAAAGAGATTATGCAAACATAATTGTCCAAAATCAGTAAGTCTTTTTGGTCAAATTATGTGACCCTGTTAGTGTGGTCACTTTTCTCTCTACTTCACCCCTACTCCCACTCTCCATAAATTTGCTGCAAAAGGTTTAGTGCAAGTTTCATGTTGTTGGAAATCCTTCTTTATGTTACGCTATCTTTTCAAGATTTGATGTATCTTGTGAAAGATTGGAAGCTGCTGAAGTGGACCATAGTACAATGGGAGAACCTGAACACATTACTTCACTTGAACAATGTTTCTCCCATCCTGAAATTTTGTCACATAGTGCCTGTACATAGCCTGTCAATGTTGGGCTTTTTCTCCGTCCTATGGAGGCACTTGTGCATCCCATAATGTTTTTGCTTGTTAGACTTCTTGGCATTACTTTTAATTTCTATGGTCTATACTCATCTTTTACGTAAATCTGATGGAAGTTTTATTACTGTTTACATCTCAGGAATTATCATTTATATTATCTTCCCATTGGAAAAAGAAGGTAACTAGGAACACGAGAACTTCATGTATTTTCCAGCATGTAAATCATTTTCTTGTCACTCATTGATTGGTACTGATAAATTAAGCAGTGTGTATGTGAAAGAAAAATATGACAATATTTTAAATATCTTTGCTAATAATTGTTTGCTTTGCTAATAATTGTCTTGCGCTTATTTTTGCTCTCATGTAAGAGAATGATTTTCGTTTAAAGTACCTTATGTATCCCAAATTTTATATTAATGATTTATTTAATCCAGAAGTTCATTTTTCTTCTGTGTAGGAATATTTCATGTTTGGTGTCTGGGTTTTCCAGAGAGAGCCAGGGAGAACGTTTTGGAGATTGAAAGATTGAAATAAGTCAAATGTCCTTAACATCTAACATAGCAGCAGTTGTGGAATGTATAAGAATTTTTTTACTCACAGATGGCAAGGTACTGGTTTTCCTTATAGTGCCTCCAGATTTTAAGTGTATAAAACTTAACTGTTGTTATTGATTGTGGCTTAAGTGATCAATACAGTAAAGTTTGTAAAAATGGATAGAGATGTAGCTTCATATCCCTGATTACTGGCCAGTATTGTTGCTGCAAGTTGTGTGATATAGAGGCAGTGGATATGTCTTTATATCATATATCAGTTTATTAACAGTTATGGCATAGAATGAGTAATAAGATTGCCGCATTATGTAATACAGATACCCCATGTTGGGCATAGATTTGGTTAGGGCTCTGTCAGTTGCAAGGGTAACACTGCTGTGTTAAGTATTGAATCAATAAATTTCTAAGAGTACAAGATCATTTTGAATTAAATGTGCTTCATCTGTTAAATTCAGATTGTCTGGTGAGATTGAAGTGTGTAAAAATCCTAACTGTAGGGAGTACTAATGTGTTTGGTTTTCATGCTGGATTCTTCATTGTGATAAAATGCTTCTGCTTGCTGCAGGACACATTGTGAAATGCAGTAGAGTATACATAATGGTGTGAGAATAATGAATAAGATCTCCTTGAGCACAGTAATAAAAGGAAACTGTTATATAATTTCCTTGTAGCTTTAATTCCATGTTTAATAACACATTTCTGCAGTGTTTAGAGTAATGAATATGGAATAAATGATGAGATTTTGGACAAAGTGTGGTTAAGAAAATGTGTGATAAAAGTGCATTAAGACATAAAGCATGTTTGCCTTTGTTTTTAAGAATAAATAATTTAATCTATAATACCTGATTTCTTTTTGAAATATATATAAAATATTATTATAACAGTTGAATTAAAAATGTAAAATTCAGATGTAGAAAGTTACTTTTGTACTGTGAATTTTATTATTTTTATTAAGTGAACCAAGTTCACATGAGTAAATAAAGGTTTATGTCCCTTTTACGAATTGATTAAAAAGAAGTGTATTTTCTGTGATATACTGGGACACTATACATTTGTCTTGTTTTATTTATTGTGCATCATTGCACACTTCGAGCAGCTTGGATTCAAATACCATCCATTGCAATTTACTTATCTTTCGAGCTGTCAGTCTGAAGAACATAGAAGAGTGCCGCTTTCTGTTTTGCTAGAGGAAAATTCATAACATACTTCTGTCAAAAGATTCTCTCTTCCTCTGTCCCTCCCCCTCCTCCCTCCCCTCCCCCCCACACACTCTTCCTCCCTCCTTCCCTCCCTCCCTCCCTCCCTCCCTCCCTCCCTTCCTGTCTGTCTACACACACACACACACACACACACACACACACACACACACACACACACACACACACAATGGCCACCATTGTCTCTGAGTGCAAAGGCCCAACTGCTTCTGCATCTGAGGTGGGCAGCAATCTTTGCTGGGGCAGGTAGTGGGGTGCAAAGATACATCTTGTGGGGAAGGGGAAAAATGTAAGCAATAATGAAGTAAACTAGGCAAAAAAGTGCAGGTATGACATGGCTGCTCTAATTGAGGTATCATTGGTTATAGATATTACAGAAATAAATTGGGATGTCAGCTGTTATCAAAATTACAAAGGTTCAGATTACTGTAAAATTACAAGGAGACAGGAATGCCTGGCCATCACTAGCTCTCAGGGGTTGAAATTCAAGTAGTGATGATACATGTTTATATAAGTAGAAGAAAGCTTTCCAGACTTCTAGCTTTCCTTCTTCTGGGAGAAAAGAGGGGTAGGTTATGGAAAGCTGGAAAAATGGGACAGTTCACTCAGACCCTAATTGAGAATGACCTAGCTTCTGTGAAGATGAGGGGAGACAAAGACTGATAAAAGTAGAGAGAAAAAGAAATTTCCTGAAGAAGGAAAGGTGAAGAGACGTGGACTATAACTTTAAATGTACATCTTGGAGTCACTTGTGTCTTAAGTTTCATGATTATTTACCACCACTATAAAAAATACTGCAAGTCTGCAACAAATGTAGTATTTTAAAATGTGGTAATAATCCACAAAATATATATTCCTATCTTACCTCAATATTCTCAGCAAACTGGAAATTTTTATTTGTTCTCTCCATAAAGAATGAATAATCATGCCTTCAGCCAATTATGGAAAAAAAATTCTGCTGTTTTGTCATTGTGAAATAGCAGGTCCCCCACTTCATTTTTAAGCAACCCAAGCAATAGATAGTTACATCTAGGTAATTCTGCAATGAAATGTCATTTTCCAAAGGGTTTCCCATGAATATCACCACTTGTTGTTGGGTCATTGTGGTGCTCAGTATTAACTAAAAAGAGTGGGATTGTGAGTTTCCATGTAGGAATACAGCACTTGCTCATAATGCCTAGTGGCAGGATATAGGGGTCCACAAAAATTTCCTTAAAGGGGGGGGGGGGGGGGGGAGGAGGAGGAGGAGAGGGCAAAATTCTACTGTCATTGCCATTTGCAATATAATGATTTAGTGTGTTTGAGGATGTACTGCGATTCAAGAACTATATTTGTCTGGAGATACTGCAAATCATTGAGTGTTAAACATTCAATATACTTTTGAAAGTAGACTGCTTCAGTACCTAAAAGGTGAGCACATTTTGTTAGTATATGGCATTTATATAACTATGGAAACAACTTTTCTTGGTTAATGACCTGATGCTACATCTTCAATTGATTGAATTCAGAATATCCAATGAGTTAGTAAATGAAGGTAGAATAATTCACAAAGATTATTTGTACACCAATAATGTTGAGTTGACTCAGAGAATTAAAAATCTGTAATAGCAAAAGCAGAATGACACAGAAAATCTTGTTGGGCATTAACACAAATAAAGAGCAATAAATACCGTGACTGGTACTCTTCAACTTTGATGCCATTAATAATATTGTATTTGCTTACAAAACATGTTGTTGCATGTATTGTATTATTTTCATGTTTTCCATATTTTGATATTTACTGGCGCAATTGATGTTGAACACAAGTGTTTTGAAAGCTAAAGCTATTGGCTTGTCTGTGTGAAATATAATTCTGATCAAGCATTTGACTATATCAATCTCTAATTGGTTGATAGAGCCAACTAACTGCCTAGAACTGAACCAAAATGGCCCTTGTGTCCTTAGTTTGACAGGTTATTGTGCAGCAATGTCAACTAGATAATAGAATTTGTAACTATGACTACATGATACATTGTGTTCACTGTGTGTGAAATTTGAGAAAATTCCAATCTTGAGGAAGACATTTTTTGGGCCTTGAAATTTAACACTGTTTTGTCCTCTTCTAGCACAGAAAATGACGTGTACAAATTGAAGGCTGACGACTGTTATCATCAAGGTATGCGACAGGAGGATGAGAGAATTGGGCTCAGCTGTCGACCAGGTATACACTACAGCCAAACTTAGATTGTGCCAATGACAGTACAGGAGAGAGTTTTGGGAAATGGCAATGGGCACACTGCCAGAACATTGGGCCTGACCTTTTATGCAGATCGATATGGACTTGAGGAAGTGGCAGAGATTAGAATGGGAACTTTGTTTGACCCCTTTCCTCTAAACAGTCTCATCTGTGTTGACAGAAGGATAGCACCAGAACTGCTGCTGTACCAAGGAAATGGCGCAGTTCTCTGTTGACAAACACTCAAACATCTAGAGATTACTAGAGACACAGTATTTAGTAGGTTCATGGATAATAATTTCTAGAAATGGATGAGAATTCTGTGGTGAATAAAAATTTTGTAATCCAGATTGCAGGCAGGGGCAAGTGCTCCCTCCTAATTTGTAGACCCCTATGTGCATGAATATATTTGCTTGGTAAAAAAGGTGATATTTATTTCTCATTGTTTATGTACAAAGTCAGCCAAAAATTGTAATTGTGTTACTGATCTTTTATTTTGCTCAGAATGGAAATAATTTTTCTGTTTTATGAAATATAATTTTTTTATAGTCTCACATTAACATATTTTGGCCTATGAACAATGTTGTTGCTGTTGGATGTAGATTCAATGTGTTATATTTGAGGCAGGATAATTATTTACTATTTCTTTGAATTTATGAAAAACAAGCCAGTACAGACTGACCGTGTAAGCAGAAGCAGAAAGGATACTGCCTGCAGATTTGTTGAAGGTATAAACCAAGAAGTTAATTCTGTGGAGATATATGCTTTTCATAGATTGAAGTTAATGGGCTTAAGTTATTGGGATCAATGGAAATTTATCCATTTTATCAGGAATCACATCTTAACAATCTTCTGAAAAATGCTGCATAAACACACTGGAGAAATTAAGTTGCAGGGATAATCTTTAAGAGAAAGACTATTTTTTAAAACACGGAAGAGGAAATCTGAGTATGTTGGTGGATGATCTTCAGTTTCTATTGAAAAATTATCACAATATGAGGAGTGGAAAAATTGAACAGTTCCTGCATCTATCAGAAATTTTATTTTTCTTGTGGCCATATAGCATCACACACAAAAACCCTGTGAATATTGGAATGAGTATATGTATTGATACTACATAAACATATTTTCTATTTTTCAACCCAATCACAATGCTGTTTAAGTATTTCAAGACATGTTGTCCTGGTGCTCTACAGTTTTGCATATACCTCCACTGTTTTGGAAGTGACTGTAATAGTAAAAGGTTTGCCAGGCTGTGAAATCACATTTTAATGTTAAAACATTCTAATCAGTTACACTGAAATCAAGAAATAAAGGTATGAGATACCACCCGAAATTTTCAAGGATTTTGAATATTGCACCTAACGATCAGTAGTACAACTTTAAGCTGCTAGGTGCCTCTAGTTGTGTCTTTCTATTGCCACATTGCAGCAATGTGAGTGCATCAGCTTTAAGCTGCTAGGTGCCTCTAGTTGTCTCTTTCTATTGCAGCATTGTGAGTGCATCGGTGCAAAAATTTATGCTGTATTCTACTGCATGTGCAAAATATGTAATGGCTGACTTGAAGGCACACAGGGTCTACTTTAAGTTTTGTTTTAAGCTCCACAAAACCAGCTTAAACATAGTGCATGCAAAGGGAGACTTTTAGTGAGCAAGAAGCCAGAATGTTTGTTTGGGGGAATAGACATCGGGTGTACTGACGTCATAGAGTCCAGTGGGTCCAGTATTTCAGTGATAAGACATGTTGCCATCGTTAGTTTTGCTGACGAACTGTCCTAGTGGTGGCACATGGCTGTCCTATGTCCCAGCCATCATGGGCCATTTCATATGCACACGTTTGTTGCCGAAAAGGGGATTGCTTTAGTTTCTGTGGATGGCAACACCCAGTCAGATGCCACAGCTGCAGCAGTGTGGATGTAGGGACACCATCTGCCCTGATAACTAGCTTGTGTTTCCTGAATCTTTTCTTAACTAAATCTACTGCTGGTTCCCAAGCCTTGCTGGGACTACAGCCACAGTCCCCATTTATGAGATTGTCAGTAGTGCTATTTTGGTGACCCCTCTAATGATGTTCTCCCAATATTTTGACTTTTTGCTGTAAAAACATGGTGCCTTGGTATTCCATCACAAGGGTCTCAAACAAGCAGTACTCTGTGACTGTCAACTTGGGATACTTTAGTCGAATGTGCTGTCAGTGTTCTTGGTATTGATCTTCAATAGTGCATGCAGTTTGTCCAGTATATGCAGGTTCTGTTGAAATAATTCCAGACATTTGTAATTTCATGCCAATGGTGTGTTGGAGCAAAATGTGGTTTGCATCACTCCACATGTCTCTGTTTCATGTATAACTGCCAGAAATTTCATCATTGTATGTGTGTTAGTTATTGTTCAGTGCTGAATTGAGCAAAGCATTCTGTTGCACAGTTTGTGAAATTCAAGATGGCAGAGTTGGAGGAACTTTGTGTCTTCATTAAATTTTGCATGAAACTCAAGAAAACCTTTACGGAGACACACCAAGTGATGCAGAAAGCATACGGTGATGAGTGCTTAAGCTGTACTTGGTGTTATGAATGGTTCACATGGTTTAAAAATGGCTGGACGGAAGTTAAAGATGACCCTCGTTCATGATGCCCTTCAACATCTACTGACAACACTCATGTCAGGAATGTCATTGAAATTGTGCATGACAATCGAAGACTGACTGTCCAAGAGATTGCAGAAGAATGTAACATTTCAGTTGGATCATGTCATGAAATCCTGACACAGCATCTTGGAATGCATTGTGTTTCCACAAGTTCATCCCATGGCTCATGAGTCAAGATCAGAAAGGCCTTCTCCTCGCAATCTCTGAAGAGCTTTCGGATTGCACAAATGAGAATGAGATGTTTCTTAAGAGAATCATAACTGGTGATATGTGGGTCCATGGTTATGTTGTTGAGACCGAGGATCAATCTTCACAATGAGTAGGGAAGGGTTCTCCAAGACCAAAAAAGCTCATCAGGTCAGGTCAGAGCCATAGTGACAGTTTTCTTTGACTTTGAAGGATTAGTTCATCATGAATTCTATGCTACAGGGACAAACTGTTAACCGATGGAAGAATTGGGATGTGTTGCAGCACCTGCAAGAAAATTTGAGAAGGAAACAGTTTGTAATTTGGTGAGACACTTACATGGCTCTTCTATCATGATAACACAACCACACATTCATTCCTGTTGGTGCATGACTAGTGCACAAAAAACAGTCACTGTGCTGCCTCATCCTCTCCAGAGACAGCACTTGGCGTGCTCCGTGAAGAGGCATACCAGGACTGCTTCTGGAAGTGGAAACGGCATGTGAAGTAGTGTATCAATTGTGGAGGAGGGTATTTAAAAGAGATCATGCACAGTAAGTAAAAGGTAAATGTAAAAATGTTTTTGTGAATTTTTCAAACAGACCTTGTATCTTGCCATAGTGGCATGGAACCGTAATATATCTCAGCCATCTACAAACAGCAGTCATTTTTGACACTCCTCAATAACTCCTGTGTTTTATTGGACAGACAAAAGACATTCTTACTTGTTGCTATTTCAGAATATGTCTTGATTTTTTCCAGTAGCATGCCGCTGTACAGTATAAAGGCAGTGGCAGCTTCTTCCTCCATAACCTTGTCCATTTCCGCAGGCTGTACTGTAGTTGTGGGGCACAGAGAATGTGTAATCTGCCATTCTGAGAAACCATTTTTCCAGAACCCTATTCTGAGGTGTTCCGTTGCCTAAGGGGTACACATTGTCTCTGGTGTGGTGCACGCCCTGTGTAGCATTTTGAGCACTCCATTCTTCAGCTTAGGGTGGTGACAGCTATCTGTGTGCAAGTACAGATGAATGTGTGTTTTCTTCTGATACACGCGATGACCTAGGGTGCCATTTGCTCTTTTCTTGGCCATGGCATACAGGAATGGTAGGCTTCCTTCTGGTATGGGCTCTAATGTTAGGATTAATGTTGAGGAAGTTGTGGAGTTTCTCTCTTCCATGGGGTCAGATGTGTGTTCCACATTCACTATTCACCAGGATGCATCTATGAGAGTCAGTAGTGTCCATTCATCAGAAATTTGTCTTGGAAACCACAGGCCATTTCGAACACATCCTGACATCCACTTATTTTCTATTTAATGGAGGGAGTTTGTGGGCAGCCCACTCTCTCTTCTGCTTGAGAATCTGTATTTGGAGCATTCTGAGGAAGAAGCCCTGAAGTCATCTATGTGGAAACCCAATTGCATTTTCCATTATGTGGATGGCAATTCAATGAACTGAACATTAAACTGATTACAGCAAAGTTCATTCTTCGTCTTTTGAATGCTAGCCAATAAGACCATGGGATTAAGATAAGCACGAAACTGCTGACAACTGTTTGAGAAGATCCAAGACCATAATGGCTTGTGAATCATGAGTGTGCAGTTATAGCTCTGAAATAGAACAGCAGTTTTTGCTATGTAAGATGCTACATTCTCTGCAACCCAAAAAAGCGCACCAAGTTGGCTGCAGCATCAGTTTAATGGTAATTATTTCTGTTTGACATTCATGAAATTGCCCATAAGGAGTTTCTTCCATGTAGTCAGACTGAGGGAAGTTGTTAGATGCAAGCAACCTGAGAAATTGGAGGTAAAGGAAAAAGACTGGTTGCTTCATCATGACATTGTACCTGCACACACCTCCCTCATTGTGAGGGGGGGAAAAATAGCATGACTGCTGACCCTCACCCCAACCACTTGCCTGCTCTAGCCCCTTGCGATTTCTTCCTCATGCAGGATTTTGATTCCATAGAAAAGGTTCAATTGGAATCACAACTCATTTTGAACACTGTTCAGCTGCCAGATTTCCAGCACTGCTTCCAACAATGGGAAAATCACTGGAACCATTGCAAAAAAGGGCAAGGGAACCACTTTGAAGATGATTGTGGAAATTAAGACATTAAAGGTAAGTTTCCTAATTTTTATGGGGATATTCATGGAAACTTTGGATAGCATACTGTTAACAAAATTGTAACCAGTATCTTGGCCACAAAGTTCAGAGATCTCAGAGAGGAGAAGGGTCATTTGTTCCACAATATTATCATATTGTTTTGTATTCATATGGTTTGTGTCCCATATCAGTTACAAATTATGGGACAGAATTTCTGACCAGTAGTTACCTTCAGGATGCAAAGTGTTTAGAGCTGCCAATAGACACACATAAAAGTAAAACTGATAGCAGTGGCACCATTAGTATGTTCCTCAGTGGGAAGAGAGTGATGGATTCAAGAAGGCTAAAAAGGAAGTTCAGAGCCCTCAGAACCTTAGGTGTGTGACACACACCAAAAGCTACATAGTGCTGTTACTTTTTACTTTCACATGTGTGTGTTGGCAGTACTAAACATTTTGCCTCCTGTAGATAAGTAATGGCCAGCAATTCTGCCTCATAATTTATTAGCTTCCTCAATTGAATTTTCTTTTGGTATTCTGATAAACACATTTCATCTGTTGACACTGCACTGGCTCTTTGATTATCCTGTATTGGTATTAGTAGTTTGTCCATTCACTTGTGAGAGTTTCTTACATTTTGATGAAAAATATTGAGTGGTCTGTCCTATAATGTTTTATTCAAGCTGTGGTGTCTTGTTTTGCCAATACCTGCTTCAACCATAACTGTATTTAATGTGTAGCCCTGTTTTTCGGAAAAATATGTGGTGGAAAAGCCTATTGAAAACAGCAGAATGGATGTGCCTGTCAATGAGCCATGCAATTTTCTCCTTCTTAGTAGTAGTCTTGAGGCATTCAGGTCCAGGCTATGCTGCACAATTCAACAGAGACACCAGCGATCCACAATCACAGCTGTGTGTGAATGGCCTGCTCTCATGAGTGAGTGAATCTGCAAGTTCCATATCAACACAAGCAATGTATTTAATTATTAATTATGAGGAATAGGTTGCAACATTACAGTTCTAACCAGGTAATAGGTTCCACATACCCTGAAGTATGCTGAAACCTGTGAAGCAAGAAAGCAGAATACTAAAAGTGTATGAATGCTAAGTTGGGGACTCCTTATACAAAGGAAGTGTCTGCTTGACCACAGATACAGGGGCGTCAAAAGTACTGAATGTACTGTGGCAGCACATTTCACAACAGGTAACTCACAATTATTTTTCAACATAATAGCTAACCACAATTTTGCAATGGTGCTTTTGTCTCTCACAGGAAAATAGTTACACAAGTAACTAGAGCTCTCTCTTTTATTCTTGATAGATGACCACAAGCAGCGACGCACAAACTGAAAGTGAAATTTCTGTGCTTCACTTTGCTACAACATTACATCTGCATAATACTACTGGAATTGAGAATGATCAATGCATCTGGAAGATAACAATGTTTCATAGCTTCCATTTTGAAACAGCAGCACTGCTTGTGCAGTAGAGCACCTCTATAGGAACACTGGGTGGAATGGCAAACTTCATGCAAACACCTTGGACAGCATTGTATACCTTGATAATCACAATTACAAGAGCACAAAATTAGAACATTACCAGAAAAAAACGCTAAAACCCAGAAGAACATCAAAAGTATAAAAGAGATGACACTTCCTAGTTGAAGTCATTTGTTACAATTGATAGTTCAGTCCCCCCTCTCTCCCCCCCCCCCACCCTCCCCCAGCCCCACCATCTATTTAAAACCTGGAGCACCAGCAGTGTTGGGGAAGCGGTGTTTCACCAACTCCTGTTTCACGATTTCTTGATGTTGACACTTCAATGGTTGTGGCTGGCATCCACTGTTTGGGCTGCTGTTGTCGGCAGTCGGCCGTGTGCAGATTGGTGGAAGGATCTGATTGCAATGAGGATGTTATCTGGTAGTCATATTTATCTCATCTCTTTGCGCGAGTGCTTGGTTTAAGGCCCTCCATGCAGACCACTTCCTCCTGATCACTGTGCACTGTGTTGTACATCTTGAATGTGTGAGGGGCACGTTGCACAACTGGAAATGGACCCGTATTAGATGGTGTAAGTGGAGGATATATTGAGTCATTATGAAGCCAACCATGGGAAGAATTGAATGTGGCCTTATGTATAAAAATGGACCTATTCCCGTGTAGCTTGGGTAGTGTCAGAGGGAGAAGTGCCCTAGTTTCTCATAGGGTCTTTAATCACTCCAGGCCACACCACCTGCCTCATTATCAGTCGAACTTTTGTAGTCCATATGGAAGGGGGCACGTGGGTCTGCTCCTGAAATCTGACAGAGAGGCCGAATGCAAGGAAGCGAGTAGGAGCAGGTGAGGTAAAACTTTCGGTACTGCAAGTAAAGTAAAAGTGGTTTTACTATAGTATAAACATACGCAAAGATATTACATAACTTTAGGTGATGAGCACGTAGGTGTGCAGCCAAAGTTCAGATAAGAAAGTCTCAATAACAAGCTAAGCTAAATCGATGGTTCTCGGCCGTCTGGTCTTCATGAACTGAGGCGAAAGTTGACTGTTACTCATAGAGCTGCACAGCACTGGCTAGAGGGCGCTCTCGTCGGTGAAGATCTTCCCCTCTTGTAGTGCCAACCTACGCTGTGCCATCGGAACTATCGATACCACAACCCTCCCCCCTGAAACGGTACACCGTCGTGGAATAAGGCTTCCGACAGCAGGTGGAGGGTTCAAGGGGCGGCACAACTGAGGGGGCGGACAGCAGAACTGCCGGGGCATGCGCTGCCCACCCGCATCCCCGAATTGTTTGCGAGGGGGCGAGGAAAACGCCGCGTTGAAAACCTGCCCAGGACGCACTGCCACTGGATATGCTCAGATGAGGAGGCAGAGCAACGACCTCCATGGGCAATGGTGGTGTGATGGCAGGCTCAAGGTCCATCGGTTGTGGCACCGTGGAGGAACACGGCAGTGACGGTGGCGGCCGGATGTGGGGCATGGCGGCAGTGAGAGGCGCCCGTGCAGCACAGGAAACCGGACTGGTGGCGGCAGCAGGAGCGTCCACGGCGGAGGCACCATCGGTGGAGTCGTGGGCTGAGGTGGCAGAAGCCGTGAGGCATCCAATTCTGCCGGAAAAGAACCAGCGGCAGAAAACCGAGGACCGCACAAATGGATATAGTTCCGGTGTTGCTTGACAGTGCTGGAGGGACCAGAAATTAAAAACAAGGCGCGGCCAAGCTGGCGAAGAATGTGCCCCTGCTCCCAGTGCTGCCTGCCAGAGAAAACTCGATAGAACACCAAAGTATGTGGCGCCAAGCCAGAACGAGCGTCAAAGGGTAACCGCAGCCGTGGTCTCTGAGCTGATAGTCCATGCTGCTGCAAACGTCGTCAAACTGTTCGTGCAGATGGTTGTTGTCTTGCAAACGTCCCCATCTGTTAACTCAGGGATCGACATGTGGCTGCACGATCCGTTACAGCCATGTGGGTAAGGTGCCTGTCATCTCGACTGCTAGTGCTACGAGGCCGTTGGGATCAGCGGGAGCACACAGCACACAGCGGCGAGTGCAATATCTGCAGGAGTGACTGATGGGCGCGGCCATGTAGCAATTCTTCTGGGGAACAGGTGGCGCATGGTTGGGAGCGACAGGAAGCAAGGAAAGTTCATAGCGTGCACTCACGAGAGTGTGGGGTGTACAACTTCTTCATCTGCGACTTAAACGTACGCACAAAGTGTTCAGCCTCGCCGTTCGACTGAGACTGGAATGGGGCTGAGGTCAGATGGCGAATGCCTTTAGTAGCACAGAATGCTTCAAACTCGGAAGACCCAAATTGGGGGCCATTGTCGGAGACAATAACTTCATGAACCCTCAATGCAAAAACTAGACGTCGAAGTCCTAATAGTACTGGCAGATGTAGTAGAAGACATAGGGACAACAAAAGGAACCGTCGATCAATGGAAACGTGTCGGTTTTTCGGGTAATCACGTCTTTGCTACACTAGGTCGATTGTCGTCTCCACAAACGCCGTCATCGAGGTGGATAGCGGCTCGAAACGTGCAGTGCGCCCCGGATGCAGCCTGGTGGGAGCAGTATTATGCTATGGAAGGCATTCTCCTGCACTTGCATGGGGCCTGTGATAGTAATCGAAGACACGTTGCGAGCAGTTAACCACCTGTATCCCTTCATGCTTGATGTCTTCCCCGACGGCTATGTCATCTTTCAGCAGTATAGCTGTCCGATCTCCGAGCCAGAACCGTGCTACAGTGGTTTGAGTAGCATTATAGTAAACTCACATTGATCCCTCGGCTTCCAAATTCGCCTGAAGTAAATCCTGTGGAACCCATCTGGCTCGCTATCGGGCGCCGTCACCGCAAGTCAGCGGCCCTTTATTACCGGAAATTACATGACCTGTGCGTAGGCATCTAATGCCGCATACCTGCACAAACCTATCAACAAACTGTAGGATTCCTGATACGCAGAATCAGTGGTTTATTTCGTTACAAAGACGGACAAAGAAGCTATTACAATGTTTTGGGTCATAAGTGTAAGTCTTTGCGTTCTATGGCGTCACAACATCGACACGAAAGGATCGATTTCAATGCCTATTTCTTATTTATTTGCTAACTTAATCAGAATTGTCGTGACATATGTTGAATGAAAGTTTGTTCAATAGCGTAAAGGTAATCTGCTAAACAGCGTGTAACAAAAATGTACGCCACAAATTGCAGGACACATTCCTCATACATAGACGAAGAAATTATGCTATAGAACCATGGGTAGGGAAACGCTTCGTTTCCATTTTACATCTCATTTTCTCGAACATATTAATCATGGGAAACACATAAGAAAAAGGCTCCAGGATACCACATGCAAATCCTTCACACAGGAAATGTTCAGTATGTCTTCCGTGAGCAATGATACATGCATCAACCCGCCATTGTAGTGAATCTCGTATGCGCTGATGTATCCCTGGAATATTTCGTATGGTTTCGCTGTCTTCCATAATACAGACACGGGGCTCTGAACATCTTATACTGGGGTTACATACACAAGAGCTTACAAGTATCAGGCTTAAGCACCCCCTGTCCCCTAGTCGACGATCGATGGCTTCAGATGTTTTCCTGTCGGGGCACCTTCATCCTAAAAACCTCCGCTGGTACAAATGTTGAGCGTGAGCGCCTTTCCGTCAGTAATCCGTACATCAAATGGGCGTCTACCATCTTTGTATTTGTGTACACTACCATTGTACGAGCCAAGTCTGTCATTAACTCCACGTTATAACCAGTGTGCTTGCAACGATCGTACTGATCGCCGGACAGTTGATATTACATGTAAACAAGCAATAACGAACGCCGCATGGCAACAGGGCCATGTAAAACAAAACACTTGCAGTGTAAGAGCGTATGTTCCCCACGTTTCAACGTTCTGTTCTTGCGTATTTCTCATGAGAGATGAGTGGGGGAAAATAAGATGTTCAAAAATGGTTCAAATGGCTCTGATCACTATGGGACTTAACTTCTGAGGTCATCAGTCCCCTAGAACTTAGAACCACTTAAACCTAACTAACCTAAGGACATCACACACATCCATGCCCGAGGCAGGATTCGAACCTGCGACCGTAGCGGTCGCGCGGTTCCAGACTGTAGAGCCTAGAACCGCTCGGCCATACCGGCCGGCAAAATGAGTTGTGACATGGAAACAAAGCGTTTTCATATCCATGTTCCTATAACATAATTTCTTTGTCTATGTGTGAGGAATGCGTCCTGCAATTTGTGTCGTGAATTTTTGTTACACCCTATGTAAAGTAAACAGTTTCCCGGCACCAAAACGCTGCCTAATCAATAAGTGGCACATAATCTGATGTCATACTACAATACAGATCTCAAAAATCTTTACAACAAATTCCGCGAGGACATATGTTTTATCTCTTATGGTTCATTCACAATCACAATTTTTGTGATGTCTTTCAGATTAG
The DNA here is from genome assembly GCF_023864275.1 of Schistocerca cancellata. Classification (NCBI taxonomy): domain Eukaryota; kingdom Metazoa; phylum Arthropoda; class Insecta; order Orthoptera; family Acrididae; genus Schistocerca; species Schistocerca cancellata. Next base: position 178,812,804 of record NC_064632.1, read on the forward strand.
CTGCGCCAGTTGGAATCAAATCACAATAATTATTGTGGGTGAACCGTAAAAGCTAAGCATATGCTCTCGTGGACTTTTGTGTAAATCTTTCTGAGATTTACATTTCCTACTTTCCAATTTGACGTAGCTCTTATCGCCTGCGCAAAGTATTGTAAAGGAGTGCATTGCCAACAAAGATTTTGCTGCCTAGATTCACCATTGTCGACTATTATCACTGCTTCGTACTGATTTAATTGTTTTAAGTAGCCTGTATTCTTTCTCAGGGGTGAAGCTATCTGCTTACCAGACTTTATCAAATTCGATTCAGTAATTCTGCCGTGAAAAGGTAACAGGCAGACATGTGGTGAAAATGTGATAGAGACAGAGTTAGTTTCACATTTTTAACATTGGTAACTTATGGGTTAGTCACTGTGCCTTTCATCAGGAAGTGAAGTGCTATACTTACTATGACTGAAATACGCTTGCTCCTGATAAAAACAGCAAACAGAGCACAAGCTACCATTTGGCAACAAGAGGAACGTCAAGGCGCATAGAGCACAAATATACTGACTGTAAGTAGCCTGACGATGATGGAAGCTTCAAATAAAACAGTAGCTTCAAATGAAGCTGCTTATAGCAGCAACTCGTGGCAGTACTACACTGAAGCTCCAAAGAAGCTGGTATAAGCATGCGTATTCAAATATAGAGATGCCTCTATAAGACAACAAATGTCTAGCGCAGTTGTTAGATCGGTTACTGCTGCTGCAATGGCATGTTATCAAGAGTTAACATGAGTTTGAATGTGATGATACAGTCGGCGCGGGGGCACAGCATCTCCGAGGTAGAGATGAAGTGGGGATTTTCCCGTACGACCCTTTCACGAGTGTAGCGTGAATATCTGGAATCCGGTAAAACATCAAATCTCCGACATCGCTCCAGCCGGAAAAATATCCTGCAAGAACGTAACCAACGACGACTGAAGAGAATCGTTCAACGTAGCAGAAGCTGTGTGTGTGTGTGTGTGTTGGGGTTTATGGGCGCTCAACATCGAGGTCATCAGCACCCCGTAGCAGAAGCTCGACCCTTCCTCAAATTGCTGCAGATTTCAAGGCTGGGCCATCAAAAAGAGTCAGCGTGCGAACCATTCAACGAAACATCATCGATTTGGGTTTTCGGAACCGAAGGCCAATTCGTCTATCCTTGATGACCGCACGACTCAAAGCTTTACGCCTCTTCTGGGCCCGTCAACACCATCATTGGACTGTTGATGACTGGAAACATGTCGTCTGGTCGGACGAGTCTCGTTTCAAATTGTATCGAGCAGATGGAAGGGTACGGCTATGGAGACAACCTCATGAATCCAGGGTCCCTGCATGTCAGCAAGGGACTGTTCAAGCTGGTGGAGGCTCTGTAATGATGTGGGGCGTGTGCAGTTGGAGTGATATGGGACCCCTGATGAGTCTAGTTACAACTCTGTCGGGTGACACGTATGGAAGCATCCCATCTGATGACCTGCATCCATTTACGTTCATTGTACATTCCGACGGACTTGAGTAATTCCAGAAGGACAATGCGACATCTTACACGTCCAGAATTGCTACAGCGTGGCTCTAGGAACACTCTTCTGAGTCTAAACACTTCCGCTGGCCAACAAACTCCCAGACACGAACGTTATTGAGGATATCTGGAATGCCTTGCAACGTGCTGTTAAGAAGAGATCTTCATCCTCTCGTACTCTTACGGATTTACGAACAGCCCTGCTGGATTGATGAAGTCAATTCCCTCCAGCATTACTTCAGACATCAGTCGAGTCCATGCCACTTTGTGTTGCGGCACTTGTGCGTGCTCGCGGGGACCCTACACGAGACTCGGCAGGTGTACCAGTTTCTTTGGCTCTTCCATGTATTTCTTACTAACTGAGAAAAAGAGTCCAGAGAGACCAAATATTTATCGAAAATATCTGAATATGTGAGCCTGAACACAGCCCTACAAATTTTTCACGAAGTAAAAGATTTAACTTTACTTGTGTATCGAGTAAAACCTACACAGTAGCTCATCTATCTGCTACGCAATCATGAAACGATGAACGACGTCGTGTTTTTATCGCAAATTCTGACGATAGAAGAAACAAGAATGCATAACGCAACAAATCACACTTAGGTTCCGTTAGTTCCAGACTTTCTGCATTTTTTAAACTCACAATTACATGTTGCCCGTAAGTAAAAATTGTGACCATGCCGAGATTCACGGTCTCTCTTCCCTCCCCCCCTCTCCCTCTTTTCTCCCTTTCTCTCTCGGATTGTCTGGGGGGGGGGGGGGGGGGGGGCGCGATCTACCCGCGTGCAGCCCCCTCCCTCCCTCCTGAATGCCCCTGCCAGTCTCTTGTCTCTTCCAAAGTATATCGTTTCTAACAGCTGCATTGCTTAGCCTGCCATCGCATTTTTATCTGTGTAGACTTTTTGTGGTATGCGTCGTGGTGCTCAAGGACTTTGACTTGCGAGAGCCAATCGGAGGTTTAACGCGAATTTCAGTTCGCGAGAGCATGATCTATTGGAAGTGGAAGAGACACCGCTATGGGCTACGTTTTGATATTGTACGGACACTGAACTGCTGTTTCATCACGGTGCAGCGCTTACTTGGGTGAGAGTGATATTTATTCATGGTTTAAACCGCTTTTGCACTCGTGCTCCACTTACGTTTCTTGTATGATGTATTAAATTTTGATAGCTGTTTCTCGAGTCACGTGCTTGCTTAAATTCCAATGGAACCCAGCATTCCTTTGTATTATGTACGGGAGCTTTGGCCCAGTAAGCAGGTTATGTTATTTAGTCAGATGTGTAGTAAAATTTGACATTTGACATTTGAGACGATTTGCAGTCATTCATGTAGGCTGCCTACCATGTAAACAAATGATTTGAATATTAAATCGTCTTTCCAACATGCATCGGCGTTTGCCTGTTCACTAGACTATATTAAATTGTCCTTTGTATGAGCATGAAACTACGTAGCTCCGCTTATTCACGACCAGAAATGGCTTTTACCTGACTCACTGTCCCATTCAACGGCATTTTTGCTACACGTTTTGTATCGCTAACACTGTGATTTATTTTACGTAATATTTTCAGCTCTGTGATAAATATTGCTATTGCAGCTTGTCGCTGAATTCAGTTCTACTTACAGCCAGAAGTAAGGTCAGCCTTCTACATCGATAATTGTTAGCGTTTAAAATTTCATTTTCTTGTGTACTTAGATTCAGAGACAACGAGACATCGTCTATATGATGGAACTTATTACCTGAAGCATTCAGAATAACATGAAAAGAATAATCAATCGCTTTCCATCACAAACATTATCATTGAAACCTACATTCAGGCTGCGGAAGTTTAACGGTTTGTCGTTAAATCCTTTCAAGTCAGATACCGTCATCTCAGGATTCTGCCTGTAACATGGCCATAAATCTGTATAAAGCATTATTGGGATGTTTAAGAAAGCTTACAAGAGAACAGTTAGCTTCCAAGGTACTTCAGGAAACATACGAGGAATTATCTAAAAATCATAATGCATGATAGCATCTCGAAACATGAACATCAAGAAATCAAGAGAAGTGTACTAACGAATATGAGCTGTTTATGATAGAAGGAATAACTCTGTGGGATAATTAATATTTATGGTAATTGGGGGAAACTTAAGGTTCATAAGGTGATCGACGAAGTGCAAAACCACCAAAGGCCGTGGTTTCGCATTCACAACAGATGACCCAAGACGAGCTACGGCACGGCGAAACATCGGCCGGAAGCAAACAGGATGGGGTCAGTAATTCCTTTAGTTTCGGAAGAGATTTTCGTCAGTCTCGTTTGGAAGAAGAAGAAGAAGAAGAAGAGGAAGAAAAAAGACTTAGATTTCTCTCACTCCGTAACTTATGCGTATTTTATGATGTACTAGCGGAGTACCTGGTGTTTCCTGCATATGCATTTATTCCAATTCTGCTATTCCACCCCTCCTTCCCTCTCTCTCAGTCCACCCCCTCCGTCCTCCTCTCTGGCTGTCTCCTTCTCCCTCTTCTCTCTGTCTACTTCCTCCACCCCCACTGTCTGTCCATCTCTGTCTTCCTCTCTCTCCCTCCATCTGCTACTACCCCATCTTTCTTTGTATCTGCTCCTTCCCCCTTTGTCCTTCTCCTCCTCCCCCTCTGAGTCCACCCCCTCCTGCTGCCTCTATCCCTCCTCACTCCCTTTATCTCCTCCTCCCATCTCACTCTGTTCATCTCCTCTTTCTTTCCTCTGTCAATTTCCTCCTCCTCATTTCTCTGTCCATCTCTTCCTCTTTCCGTTTCTGTCCATCTCCTCTTCCCACATATCTGTGTTCATGTCCTCCTGCCTCTATCCATCCGTCCATCTCTTCCTTCCCGTTCTCTCTCCACATTATCGTCCCATACACCAATATGAGCTTGCTGATTCTTGCCCTGCAGTATTTCTTTCCAGGCAGAAAGTAATATGTATACCTACTTCAGTTGAAATCGAGCTAGAAGTTTAGGGGGAGCTTATTATCCGTGGCTTTGCACGCATATTTAACATGTTTCACACATATTTGCATACATATTTCGTCTATATTTTGTAAGATGCCTTATAAATTATTATTATTTTGTGTAAAATTTTGTGTATGCTTGTGCAAAGGAAGATATAATTGATATATCGATAGATAAGCAAAGATTTCATGTGGCAATAACTATGCTGTCTCTACAGATAAACGAGGGTTCGCCTTTGAAGTGTCTTCGAGGGTAACTAGGAGATGTCTGGCTGTTCGCTTTTGTCTTTTACAATCCTGCCGCCCGCATCTCGTGGTCGTGCGGTAGCGTTCTCGCTTCCCACGCCCGGGTTCCCGGGTTCGATTCCCGGCGGGGTCAGGGATTTTCTCTGCCTCGTGATGGCTGGGTGTTGTGTGCTGTCCTTAGGTTAGTTAGGTTTAAGTCATTCTAAGTTCTAGGGGACTGATGACCATAGATGTTAAGTCCCATAGTGCTCAGAGCCACAATCCTGCCCTGGTCATGTAAGCATTGTTCTCTGTAGCTCTCTATAATTTCTAATATAGTGAACTAAATTTCATTGAAAATGTGTTCGAAAACTTTATTATATTCCTTGTCCACATATTTATGTTAATGATCATTGTGGTGCTAATTCCATTTTTCAGTTTTTTTGGGGAGAGACGCATCACATCGACGGGATTTTGTTACTAATTTTCAATATCTTTTTCTCTTATCGTACAACCTGAATATGCAGTCATTCCAAGACGTCCGAGAATTTTAATTAATCATACAGCGTAGTGCGGTTATCAGATCGCGATATGCAGTTAGTGTTTCCCAAAATTCCGTCGGTCTACATCTTTAGTTGCGCTGCTCCTAACACCAACTTGGGATAATTACCAAGTGTATTCTTAAACTGTTTCGGAATTCTTTTAGTGAGAGGAGGTGGAAGCCAACCCACAATCTTTGGCGAATTTCACCCTGCAGTTTCGTTTTCACACAGCTCAGTGTTTATTATGTGATACCTCCCGAACTATGAGTCTTACAATGATATAATTTTATAGGTACAATCAGCGGCACATGCGGATACTGTCTACGAACTGTGTTGCGAATTGAGGAAGTAACAAAGGAGTAAAAGAATTAAGCATCATGCAAGATTCGGCAATTTTACTGCGTGAAGAGCGAAAATGTAGTAAGCGATAAATCTTTTCATTTTCATCATTATGAGGCGGTTTTTAGCCAGAAAAAGTAGCGCAAAAATTTGAAACTATGTGCAGACTTTGCTCCAAGTCACCAAATGCTCTCATTCTCAAATACTGGGTGAATAAAATATGGATATTTTTCACCTCCAGCCCCACCCCTTTGATATGTCGGTAGTTGTTAATCTCACAGCGACTCTTTCCACATAGTAACTAATACGTGTACCATGTTTGGTTGAAATCGATCCAGTCATTTAGGAAGGGATGTGTAACATAAATACCGGCTGATCAAAAAGTCAGTATAAATTTGAAAACTGAATAAATCACGGAAAAATGTAGATAGAGAGGTAAAAATTGACACACATGCTTGGAATTACATGGGGTTTTATTAGAACCAAAAAAGTACAAAAGTTCAAAAAATGTCCGACAGGTGGCGCTTTTTCTGATCAGAATAGCAATAATTAGCATAACAAAGTAAGACAAAGCAAAGATAATGTCATTCCAAGCATGTGTGTCAATTTTTACCTCTCTATCTACATTATTCTGCGGTTTATTAAGTTTCCATATTTATACTGGCTTTTTGGTAGTTTCCAAGAATGATTGCCTCTCTAAGTTGCGGGGTCCGAACGATACATATCGAACGTGCGATCGAATTCGATCATGCGACCCCGGTGGCGGACGTTGTGATCGTCATTTTTATCTGTTTTACGTCGTTCCCTTACTTGCTCTAAATTACATACATCCGCGAATTATTTGTGAGTTGCTAGGGAAACCCAGACGATTTATGTCGTCAGTGAGTGGGATGTCTGATGTTCTTGACGTTTCTTCGGCGGATTCTCTCACATGGAAGAATCTAATTTCATGTTTAATTCCATGTTTATGCAGCGTAGAGAATTGTTCGACTTTTTGTATCAAATATGGAGTACTATCGGATGAGGAAAGCAGGAACTGTGTAGACTGTGGTGATGCGAAATACGTAAAACTTCGTAAGAACAGTTTCGACGCTGAAATACCGTTACAATTTCATTGCGGACAGTGAGAAAAACGAACGAGTATTAGGAAGAATACATGGTTTGTCTCTTCCAAATTATCCATCCACACCACCGTAATGGACTTTCACATGACGACAACACCGACGACGAGTAGCGCAAGCCGTCTCCTTTGCAATTACAAGTATTTTTGTAACGCTCTTCTTTTGTCGTTGCTGTAGTGACCAACGTAAACATACTCATAACACCCGCCAGAGTCGCATGATCTATTTACGATCTCACGTTCGATGTGTATCGTTTGGACCCCGCGACTTCGATAGGCAATCATTCTTGTGAATTACCAACTTTTCGATCATCCGGTACATACATTTTTATAATATGTACGGATGCTATGACGTGTTACTGGTACGAGTTCAGTTTTTATAAAAATTTAAATAAATAATTTATCTACTTCTTCTATAAGGACTAAACATGACTAAACATTTACTCTCTTCAGTTTTAATGAGACGAAAAACGTACCCAACGTCGTAAAATGCTGCACTGCTCTATAACTGTAGGAAGGCCGATAAACATCGCGTGGGAGATATGAAAAACGATTCACTGTTGTGATTTCACGGTTTATTGTGCAGCTAGCTAAAGATTTAGTGCTTGCCACCGAATGAGATATTTATTGCGCTCGTGGAGACAGACGTGTAAGGTAACCACAGTGAGGACACTGCATTACATCTCGCCGATACCCCGTTTTCCAGGCGTTGTACATATCGCAGATGACGTCCCACTGGTATCTCTTCCTCAGGTGCAGCATAACCAGGTAGCCGAGAAAGGCAGCAGCGATGACGTTGGTCCACTTCAGCAGCATATAGGCGATCGCTTCCTCGGCGTCGATCGGTTCGCCGACGTCGAAGAGGAACTGAAGAAACAACTTGCTGACCCACAAGACACTGAGAAGCAGGTGCACGACGAGGGCCGCACAGGTGTAGACGAGCCACGAACCGAGGGCCACCAGGTCGACGTACAGCAGCGCCGCCAGTGTCACAAGCACTGCTATGGGCAGCGCCGTGCGGTACTTGGGCTGCGACATTGCCGCGGTGTCGATGTCAGCGTCGACGGCACCGCGAAACTCTCGTTACTACGGCAACGACCTGGCTCCTCCATAATGTCACAAGCCTTAAAACGTATTATGCAGGGTGAGTCATGCAAAACCCCCTACGCACGCACTGACCGACCGACAAATAGGACGTGTGTAAGCGCATTGGCCAACCGACCGATCAACTTTTTTTGTCGGAAGATCGATTAGGCCGGTATTACACTATCATATTTCTTTCTCAAAGTTGATACATCAAATGTTTATCTCAAAGAAATTTGATGGTGTAATACAGAACTTTGTCAAATCTCGCGTGTCGTCAAATAAATATGATCAAATCTAGGGCCTCACTGTAGATTTGATCTTAAAAGTCGCTTGTCTTCTGATCACTGCAATGTGGTCCGCCCCCCTGTACCTGAGTGGTCAGCGCGACAGAATGTCAATCTTAGGGCCCGGGTTCGATTCCTGGCTGGGTCGGAGATTTTCTCCGCTCAGGGCGTGGGTGTTGTGTTGTCCTAATCATAATCATTTAATCCCCATCGACGCGCACATCGCCGAAGTGGCGTCAAATCGAAAAACTCGCACCCTAGCTGGCCGCTGTGACAGAGCGATTCTAGGCGCTTCTGTCCGGACCGCGCTGCTGCTACGGTCGCAGGTTCGAATCCTGCCTCGGCCATGGATGTGTGTGATGTCCTTAGGTTAGTTAGAATTATATTAATACCTTCAGCTGATAACGAGCGTTTATATATATCAACGGGGACAGATGTAAATGTGTGCCCCGACCGGGAGGCGTGCGCGAGATAGTCCCTGCAGTCGCGCTGTCCTCTGTGCCCTCGGTGGCTCAGAGGGATAGCCGGCACGGCAACCCAGCGTGTTCGATCAGAGGGTTAGCTGCCCTCTGTAATAATTAAAAAAAAAACTGTGTTAATGGATCCACGACGAACTGAAACGGGTGTCTTGCGACGTCCGCCCCGAGCAGATACAACGAACAAAGTGATATTAAAAAAAAAAAAAGATGGATAGAGCGTCTGTCATGTAAGCAGGAGATCCCGGGTTCGAGTCCCGGTCGGGGCACACATTTTCACCTGTCTCCGTTGATATATTTCGTTCTAGACGGCTGTTCTTTCGGACATGTCCGAAAGAACAGACACCATATCCATATAAATATTAGGTTAGTTAGGTCTAAGTAGTTCTAAGTCTAGGGGACTGATGACCTCAGGTGTTAAGTCTCATAGTGCTCAGAACCATTTGAACTTGCATCCCGCTAACGGTCTACCCGACGGGAGGCCCTAGTCACGCGACATTTACATTTTTACTGCAATGTGAAATGTAACCGCTTGGAGTGCTGGCGTCGCTACAGCTATTTGACGTCTCCGTAGTGTATTAGTAAAGTGGCTTCAGAGTTGGTGTGTTCCTTCGAGTCTCTCTCTCTCTCTCTCTCTCTCTCTCTCTCTCTCTCTCTCTCTCTTTTTAATAAACTTGTTTCGACTAGAGTGGGGAGGTGAGCAAGAGGCACAGTGCAAGCTATTAATTGTTAGTTGACAGGAGGTGGAATATGCTGCAGGCGACCACAATCGCAGCTATAGCCATCCACCTCTACATCTGGAAACGTCCAGCAGCTTTTCAGCAAGCCGAAATAGAGGACGTGGTCACACTCTAAAATAAAAAAAATTCTTTCTTAGCTTTGCATTGTACTCTGTCTATTTGTGAACTCTGGATGCCACAAGCGCGTCATCTGTTTCGTACTTTTTATTAATTGTGTAGTTGTTGGAACACTAAGTCCATTAATGAAAATATTCAAAAATAAAAATTGTTCTTATTGCCCATATAGTGTACGAAATATTTATTTACCTTCACATATTCCCTCTTCAGTACTTTAAAGTCACTTCGAACGTTTCTGGAATTATTTTGATCAATGTATGATGTAACATTTGAGTGTTGTAAATTAGAGTAGCTCTCTCCTGTATCAAGAAATCGCAGTGTCATAGTTTGCCTGTCTTCTGCACATATAGCATTTCTCAAGAGACTATTCGGTTTTCTAATATGAGAAGGGCCGGCCTTTGTGGCCAAGCGGTTCTAGGTGCTTCAGTCCGGAACCGCGTGACCGCTACAGTCGCAGGTTCGAGTCCTGCCTCGGGCATGGATGTGTGTGAAGTCCTTAGGTTAGTTAGGTTTAAGTAGTTCTAACTCTAGGAGACTGATATCAGATGATAGCCGGCCGTTGTGGTTGAGCGGTTCTAGTCGCTTCAGTCCGGAACCGCGCTGCTGTTACGGTCGCAGGTTCGAATCCTGCCTCGGGCATGGATGTGTGTGATGTCCTTAGGTTGGATAGGATTAAGCAGTTCTAAATTCTAGGGGACTGATGACCTCAGATGTTAAGTCCCATAGTGCTCAGAGCCATTTGAACCAATATGAGAAGGCACTTTACTGAGCAAATACTGAGAAACGCTCTTGTCCATTGGTAAGTAATTTATATTCAAGACTTACATCCTTCACTTGCAACTCTCGTAACAAATTGAGTCTATGTGATTGCCGTAAGCTTAGTAACAACAGTGCATCCCAATTTGTTATACAATATAGCACTGAAGATGGTCACTCAGTGACAGAAAATCGATTTTGCAATAGAAAAATATACGACCAATGCTGTCTCTTTTTTCAAGTATATCAAAGATCTTTGTCAAAGATATTTCTTTGTGAAAGACATATGATAGTGTAATACCGGCCTTAGGTATGACCGCTTGACAGACGCCCCCCCCCCCCCCTCCCTCCCCACCATCCCTCCGAACTTAAGCCATCAAACTACAGTGTGTAGTGTTGTCGTGCCAACTGTCCGACAAAAGTTCTTCTTGTGTTACTGCGTGCGTGATTAAACGCTATTCAAATATGGTTAACACGACAGAATGAGATGGACCCAACTTTGATGATTTCTGTAGAAATAGAAAGATTGCAGATGTTTGTGGGACACGTCGTGCGAGGTGTATAGCAACAGAGATGCGTGGAACGAAGCACGTGTTTTATTTTTTAACGAATCCGTAGTGGTTTCATGCAGCACACAGAGACGATAAAATATATATTTTATGAATAGAAAGTTTGTCTACCTTCTGAATTTCTGTTTTTTAAGTTTTATTTCCGATATTTTTCGGGAATGATATCTAAGAGCCGAAATAGAGGCAGGCTGGATTTAGGTTTATCGGAAATGAAAATACCGAAACACAGACGTATTACACTTCAGGTTTTATTTCCGATACGCTACGGAAATAAAACGAAATACAGACAGTCGAAGGACTTTTATTCATAAAATACTGTATTTTTGCTTTACTGTTAGAGCTGTCAATAGAAATACAGTCTGTAGCCACGCCCTCTGCTATGAAGACCAAAGTGCAGGATTGTTTTTTTTACAGTTGTAACAGCTGCTAAATGCTTCATTTCTTATGTATTTGTCGTTGTACTTATTAGATGAATGTGCATTGCCACCTTTTTTAGTCTATTTCTTCTAATTTGAAATGAGTTTCTTAAACTTATAAAGGACATCTTTTATGCTACACACAAAAATAAATTTAATAAAGTTTGCATAAACATCATTTGTTTTATTTATTTTGATGTACTTCCTTGGGTAACTATAAATGACGTTGCAGGTTTCAATAATCATTTTACATTATAGATGTGAGGATACACCTACACTGAATTTGAGGTCATTGCATCTTCTGCCAGTGGCTGGAAACTGTAGTGTAGCTAACATCCTCTCCATGACTGCTTTCTTTTTCATTGAGAATGGTTTCATTCTGTTCAGCAGCTCCTAAAAGCATGTCTCATCCGTTCTTAGATAATTACGAAAATCATCGGCTCCCATCTCTGATGAATTTCTGTCTTCGCAATAGCCGCTTCTTAGCCCACACCTTTTTCTCAGCTTTCCTTGGTCTTGTTTCAGTGTAAAACGCAGCGGTGTTTGGTTGAACATAACCTCAATGAACTTACTATAAACAAAGCGCAACCAGGAACATGAGCCGTAATCGCGAAGTGGTCGGAACGTGTGTAGGCTACACGTGAAATTGGTAGGTCGGTATGGTACGTGTGTAGGGTTCTTGAGACGTAAAATCTGTTTTATTCCGTGAACAGTTCAAGACATCAAAACCAGATATTAGGCAAAAAATAGTACGATAACTGGCTCGTAATTTTGTAGCATGATTAATACTTACATCAGCCGACATATTGAAGAATATGCTTTCTTTTTAAACGGAAGTTGCACTTTTTTACCGGCATTCTAAAGTTGCGATTTATGAGGGTATTTTATGCAACCAGTCATTCTCTGTGTCATTCACTTGTTTACAAGCCATAGTAAGTTCATCATCAGTTAGAAGCGTTTGTAATGCCCCAAAATTGAAAAGTAATGTGAGTGGTATACGTATGTGGAATTATATGTGTAAGTCTCCTCAACTTATTATCAAAGTGTCAATTTCGATATAAAAAAAGGGGTTGTTGATTTTATTTGTATTTGCTTCTGAAAATGTAGTCAAAATTATGTTGTAGAAAGAGCATATGCAGCGGAGCCTGTCGCGGTCAGAGATGTCACACAACCGCGACGATAGCTGCAGCGTGGCGCGCGTCAAAGATATCGACTGATGCGCAGCTGGCCGCTATTGAAGAGGAACGAAAGCATCTAATAATGAAAGTTGTGAAAAAGAGAAAATTAACGTGACATGTTTTTTTGTTCAAAAATTCTCGTTCTTGGTTTTGTCCCTTGTTTCGAGAGGAGTTATCGTTGAGATCTCGTGTAGAGAGTTACATTTGAGACATCGGGAAGTTAGTCACCGTTAAGGTCACGGGGTAACGTTAGTCAGTTCGTGACACACGGGAAGTGTAAGCCTATTTGGAGTTGGCGCTCGAGTGATCGAATTTGGGCTTCTAAAGTTATTAGTTGAACCCGTGATGGGGTTATGGCCTATTTGGGACGTTCTACGTAATTATTGCGCGAGGTGTATTGTTCGCAGTCGGTAGTGGGATATGCGATGATATTTGGAGTTCGCTTTAAAAGAGTAACTCGTTGTGAGACACGCTAAGAGATTGGTTTTTCTCGCGTTTTTATGTGATTAGTGATAGTGTAAAGTTTGGTCGAGCTAACCTTGGAGTTACTCGAAATCAGGCGTTCCGTATCTCGTTCTAAGGGGAGGTTCTTTTCAGTCTTGATTGTGTGTATTTGGTATGGCCTTCACGCGAAGACTTTGTGAGTGATTAGTTTAATAAGAGTAAGCACAAAGGTACATGTGCCGTTGCCGCTTCTCTAATAAGGATTTGCTAAAGCTTTGGCGTGAGTGTGCGACTGTATTGGTGGTATTTGTGGGGAAGTCCTAAGGTAATAGAATCCCCGGCTGAAAGAACTCTCAAATTGAAGTGCGGCCTGTGATTGTCGTGTAATTATTGTGAGAACGGACGTCCTATTTTGATTAATGTAAACGGGAGAACCAATGTGTGTCAGATACTTTGTGAGACGCGCGAACTGGTGTAATAGTAATTTTTCATCCGATGAAACTGACAGAACCAAGACCTATTAACTAAGTAGAGCACGATAATTGTCTCTTTGAAATTGTGAGTGCTGAGTGTTTTAAATTTGGTATAGAAGGTCCGCGTATGTCAGCGCCTGAAAAGGGAGAGATTTGCTGTGATTTGAGTGAATATTAATGATACTTCAAAGTGACGGTCCGCTTAGGTTTTTTGTTTCTTTTTTTTACTAGCTTCCGCTTAGTCGGGAAGTAGTTTACCACCAGCACTCACGCCTGACGAAACTTTGTGGAGACATTGAAAATTAAGAAAATGGCTAAATAAAATGATGCTCAGGCCCTGTGCATGATTAAGAAAAAATTGGTGTCTCGTGTTATCATTTCTCCCCATATAACATAACTTGAAAATACGATAACAGAATCTTTGAATCTCAAAAAATAAAAAGGTTACAGATTACGCAGTGAATCAAAATGGTAAAGTACAAGCACGATAAAGAATATTAAAGTGAAAGATAAGTCACACTGAGAGTTTGTTACGATGATTACGTAAAGTTCGGCTTAAAGTATATAAAAGAGGTTTCTGTCTGACTGCTTAAGTGATAAAAAGAGGAAAAGTTAAGTTATGGGGAATTAATAAACTCTATCATTGATAGAGTACAAATAGCATTATCCATTGTGTGTGTTTGTAAAAAGAAATAAGCAAGGATAGAGCTGCAGTGCAGCGACCATGGAGGTAAGAATAGAGGGAGACGCCGAGACGTCACAGCTGTGAAGCTATGTGAAGCCGAGGGTAGCCATCTCAATCCGACCAAAACATTGCTGCTGTAAGCTTGTGTGCATAGGCTTGTCGCTCGCTTTTGGAAGGATTTTGCGCTATTATGGTGACTTGTGTGGTGTTCGGATGTACGAATCGTTCTGATTGTGATGCGAAATCGAAGGGAATAACATTTCATGTGTAACTTGTCTCGTTAAGTGTGATTTAACAACTTCATTGTGAATGAACGTGTGCCACATCGGTACTTGTACTATAGCGTGTTTTTCTCCTGTATGATTTTAGATTTCCTAAAAATGAAAGTCGGAAAGCTCTGTGGGAGAATGCCGTGAGGAGGAAGAATTGGCGTGCGTCTAAATGGAGCACTATACGTTCTCAGCATTTTCGAGAAGAGGACATAGACCGGACTTCCCTTTCAACAGTAAGGCTTCGAGAAAATGCTGTACCATCAGTTTTCCCTACACACCCAAAACATTTGCAAAAGGTATGTTAATTCAAAGAATTAAATTCTTAGTTTTCAAGTTCACGTTTCAGTATAATACGTACGTATCGTCGATAATCGAAGTGTTGAGTAACTCACTTTGTCTTCATCATGTACCAAATTAAAAGCTAACACTACATTAACTGGCGTAAAGTATAGGCCTAAACAGGACACTGTGTAGATTTGCCATTCTATGTACCGTATTTCAGTAAATATTGGTGGTAATGAACAGTGTTTCCCAGTAGTGTAACGTAACTGAAATGTTCCAGTACGTATTACAAACAAGATGTATTTATGGGGCTTTGGAGGGAGGGTATAGCTAACGTAGTTTTCAGTTTCTATTATTTAGTTTGTGATACACGTTTATTACTGAATTAAAAATATTGTATCGTTTACATTGAAGACTAGCTATTCGTAATATTACATTAAAAACTATTTTTAATCAGAAGAAACGCGGAATTTCGCCTTTACGAGTTTTTATTTTAAACAAAAACTTTGAAATAACCAATCTGATGACGTTACATGCGTATATAGTGCAATTAGCGACTGTAATACACGCAGCGCTATAGCACACTGGTAATGTTTTGGTCAGAGTGTCATGGCAGCGAGCCACGCCCCCATGGCTTCAAAACGTAGTACGGCTGGGATACTTAGCGCCATCTCCCCTTATTCTTACCTCCATGGCAGCGACTGTATAGGATTAATAATCTCTGACTAGCAACGCTCAGTCAACACGTAAAATTATATCGCTGGCGTGCTCTTACGAAAATTAAATTAACTGAAACTGGTAGCTAAGAAGGTTCAGTCTAGATTGATTGCTTCAGTGGGGTTCTATTAAAAGGAACGCTTAACTCCACGTTGGATAGTTTTCAAGCTGGGAAAAAGATAAGATAAATCCAAGCTATCAGCGCTGGAGTGTTGGCTTACGTAAGCGAGGTTTCCGATCACGTTGCTGTGAAGTGTGGCACATCGCAGTGAGTTGGGTTTAATTGACTTAAGAAGCGCATCCTATTCATACTTGCAGTTTCTGCTTGATTCCATCGACTAGTAGATTACTTTTGGTGTTAGCTTGCTGGTCGAACCTGTAAAATCTTGTGATAGTCAGATGCGTTAACTAAAATTTTCAATCGGGGGCTAACACTAGCCGATAAAACCAGAACCCGTTTGTACTAGTGGTGGTCCAGGTGCATCTTCGGCAGTAGCCATTGTGCGAGTGGTAAGCACTTGGTTAAACTTTCCATCCTCACAACTACTTGCAGATAGCTGATAGTACACGGCGTTGAGGGAAATCTGCGGTGTCAATACATGTTTTAATACACTTGTCATCTCTGTGTATCAATGCCATCCCACCCAGGTTTGACAACTGATAAATAGTAGTCGCTTTAGCAGGTGTTGTTGGCTAGCGCAGTAAATATAATTTAGCAGACACACCACCACCGAGGAGCAGTACACGTTACAGATATGCCCACGGTCCATGAACAGCTACATGCTATAATCGTCGTGCTGGGAGAAATAACGAAAGTTTAGATATCGGTAACGAAAACTATCTTTTAGAACAAACTGAAACAACACGGAACTTTTTCTTCTAAAAAGTCCAAGACATCTTGACACGAAAACATCTCCAAAAAGGACAATAATAAGATACAGGGTGTCCCAGGAAGAATAGTCAATACTCAGGGACATCACAGGAACAATCTTTTGAAATAGAAAAGTCTGGTAAACATGGGCTGTAAAATGAGTACCTTAAAAGCTATGAGCACTTACTCATCTTCGCTACTGTGAAACGCTTATTTCCTGCTGTTTACTGGACGTTTTTGCTTCGACTGTTCTTTCCTGTAACACACGCGAATATTCACCAGTCCTCCTGCGATCCCCCTGTATACTCATCATCCTGCATAACTTAATACCCTCTTTTTCATGTAACAACTATGTCATTCTGTTTACACATAATTGTTTTTCTCTTTATTAATTATACTACCACATCTCTAGGAAGAAAAGTTCTGTCACTTACACTAAGTGATCAAAAGTATACGGACACCTGGCTGAAAATTATTTAGAGGTTCGTGGCGCCCTCGATCAGTAATGCTGGATTTCAATATGGTGTTGGCCCAACCTTAGCCTTGATGACAGCTTCCACTTCGCAGCCATATGTTCAATCAGCTGCTGCAAGGTTTCTTGGGGAATTGCATCTCATTCTTCACGGAGTGCTGCACTGCAGAGAGGTATCGATGTTTGTCGGTGAGGGCTGGCATGAAGTCGGCGTTCCAAAACGTCACAAACGTGTTTTGTATGATTCAGGTCAGGACTCTGTGCAGGCCAGTCCATTACAGGGATGTTACTGTCGTGTAATCACTCTGCCAC
Organism: Schistocerca cancellata; assembly: GCF_023864275.1. Classification (NCBI taxonomy): domain Eukaryota; kingdom Metazoa; phylum Arthropoda; class Insecta; order Orthoptera; family Acrididae; genus Schistocerca; species Schistocerca cancellata. The sequence continues at coordinate 178,829,683 of NC_064632.1, forward strand.
AGGCCATGCATTATGAACAGGTGTTCGATCGTGTTGAAAGATGCAGTCGCCATCCCTGAATTGATCTTTAACAGTGAAAAGCTAGAAGGTGCTTAAAACATCAATTTAGGACTGTGCTGTGATAGTGCCACGCAAAGCAAGGAGTGCAAGCCACTTCCATGAAAAACACGACCACACCATAACACCACCGCCTCCGAATTTTGCTGTTGGAACTACACACTCTAGCAGATGATGTGCACCGGGCATGCGCCATACCCCGACCCTGCCATCGGATCGCCACATTGTGTACCTTAGATTAGATTAATTATTCATTCCATAGACCCATAAAAGAGGGAATCCGACTAGGTGTGGAACATATCAGATAAACACATTACAAAAATGTAATTAGAAAAACTTGAGTTTCATTAATTTTAATGATCCTCAGTCAATAAACAGTAAAATTATATACATGAATCAAATTTAAACTTCCAATATTTACATGTTTAATACTTACATCTTCTTTCATTAAATCCATCATTCAGACATTTGCTAGGTTCTTGGCTGTTACAACCAAGTATTGTCAAAAATTAAAGTAAATTATTCATTTCAGTGATCCTCAGTTAAGAACAGTCAGATTATGTGCAAGATTTAAAATTAAACTTTCACTATTTACAGACTTACGACTTACATCTGCTTTCCATACATCCATCATTCACACAGTAGGTAGTTATTTGGCTATTACAACCAAGTATTGTCAAAAATTAAAGTATAATAAATTTTCATTAAAATGGTCTACTGCTGGTCTACTTTACTTGTTGAGAAACTCATGGATGGAATAGAAGGAGCTGGCCACCAAAATTCTTTTAAATTATGTTTAAATTGTGCCTTGTCTGAAACTAAACTCTTAATGGTTGCTGGTAACTTACTGGAAATATGTGTTGCTGAATACTGGACTACTTTCTGGGCAAGAGTAAGTGATTTTAAATATTGATGTATATTGTTCTTATTCCTAGTATTGATACTGTGTACTAGGCAGTTAGTTGGAAAAAGAGATGTATTATTTACAACAAACTTCATTAAGGAATAAATATACTGAGAAGCTGTGGTTAATATGCCCAATTCTTTGAATAGGTTTCGACATGATGTTCTTGGATTTACATTACTCATTACTCTTATTGTACGCTTCTCTACTCTAAAAATTTTCTCTCTGTTTGTGGAGTTACCCCAAAATATGATAGCATATGACATAATGAAGTGAAAATAAGCAAAATATGCCAGTTTTTTTATATTTATATCTCCTATGTCTGACATCATTGGCATTGCAGACACAGACTTGTTTAGGCGCTTTAGCAGTTCGTTAGTATGTTGCTCCCAACTGAATTTATTATCAAGTTGTAATCCCAAGAATTTACACTCTTAACTTTTATTTATATTTGATTTACTATTTATTGCAATGTTTGTATCATCTGCAAATAAGACAAACTTGACATCTGCTAAGGTAACACATGTCAGGTGATTAATATATACAAGAAACAGTAGTGGACCTAGTATGGAACCTTGGGGAACACCACATGTAATTTCTTCCCAGTCAGATGATGTCTGATTGCTTACTGCTGAAGTGATATGTAATGACACCCTTTGTTTTCTATTAGTAAGATATGACTGAAACCACTTTGCAGCACTACCAGTGACGCTATAATATTTTAATTTACTTAAAAGAATGCTGTGATTCACACAGTCAAACGCCTTTGACAGTTCACAGAATATGCCAGTTGCCTCTAATTTGTTGTCCAATGAACTAAGGACATTTTCGCTGTAAGTGTAAATAGCTTTCTCAATATCAGAACCCTTAAGAAACCCAAACTGTGACTTTGACAGTTTGTTATTTTCACTAAGGTGTTTAAGTAGATGCTTGAACATAACCTTTTCAAAGATTTTTGAAATAGCTGACGAAAGTGAGATCAGTCGGTAATTTGACAGCATTTCTTTGTCTCCTTTCTTGTGGAGAGGTATAACTTCAGAATATTTAAACCAGTCCGGGAATGTTCCTGTGACAAGTGATTGATTACACAAATAACTTAAGATATGACTAAGCTCACATGAACACTCTTATATTAACTTTGTTGATATGTTGTCATAACCACTAGAATGCTTTGATTTCAAGGACTTTATGGTGGATTCTATTTGTTTGGGTGAAGTAAGTGTCAATTCTATTTCACTGAGATTACTTGTGTGCACTGGTCTCAGATATTCCATTGCATTATTTACTGAACCTGACAACCCCATGCTATCAGTAACAAAGACAAAATACTTGTTTAAATGGTTTGCAACACAACATGCGTTTGTTTCCAGGGTTTCATTTATTTTTAGAGCTATTTGTTCCTCCTCATTTCTGGTCCTACCTGTCTCTGACTTAACTATATTCTATATTGTTTTTATTTTATTGCTGGATGTATTTATCTTCTTCTCATAATGCAGGTCTTTAGATTCCTGCACAACCTTCTTCAATATTTTGCAGTAATTTTTGTAATGAGCTATAATGCTAGTATCAAAGGTATTCCTACATATCGGATAGTTTCCTTTTTGTCTCACATGATATCTTTATCCCTTGTGTGATCCATGGTTTCTTCTTACACTTCTGCTTAATTTGAGTTACCTTCAGGGGAAAACAATTTTCAAATAAGGTGCTATCTTTATTAATGAATGTTTTGCATTTTCCATTTGTGTCTTGGATGCTGTAAACATATCCAGTTAATTTCTTTGAGCAATCTCCTAAATTTCTCAGTTTTTGACTGTTTTATTGGCCTTCTGTATTCAGTTCTGATAGATTTTTTACCCTGACAATTTTCAAAATTTAATGTTACGTGTCATGGTCAGATAGCCCATTTACTATTGGTTTTGTAATGTGGCTTAGTTGCCTAGAATTGTCTATAAATATATTATCAATGGCAGTCTTAGAACATTTGTATACCCTAGTTGCGAAATTTACAGTAGAAATTAAATTGGATGACAATGAAACTGATTTCAGTAACTGTTCACTGACAGTGTTTTTCAGGACATCTGTACTAAAATCACCAGGAACCACTAGTTCCTTGTTTTTTAATTTTAGATGAGATAATAAATCTTCAAGACCATTTATAAACAGGTTGAAATTTCCTGAAGGTGCTCTGTATATGGCTACTATTATAAAGGACCTATTATGAAATTCTATCTCTGTTGCACATGCTTCTAAGTGCTGCTCTAAGCAAAATTTTATTATTGTCAGTATTCTTAAATTTAAAACTGTTTTTAACAAATGTGGCAACTCCTTCTTTCTCCATCTTTTGTCTCCAGAAGTAGGAGGCTAACGTAAATTCTATAAGGTTTAACATATCTATACCAGTGGTCACATGATGTTCAGAGAGCAGATTGTATCAACTGGGTTCGATGACTCTAATTCATCAATGCAATAGCGTGATTCGTCACTCCACACAACGTTTATCCACTGTTCAATCGTCCAATGTTTACGCTCCTTACACCAAGTGACGCGTCGTTTGGCATTTACCAGCGTGATTTGTGGCTTATGAGCAGCCGCTCGACCATGAAATCCAAGTTTTCTCACCTCCCGCTTAACCATAGTGCATGCAGTGGATTGTGATGCAGTTTGGAATTCCTGTGTGGTGGTCTGGATAGATGTCTGCCTCTTACACATTACGACCCTCTTCAACTGTCGGCGATCTCTGTCAGTCAACAGACGAGATCGGCCTGTACGCTTTTGTGCTGTACGTTTCCCTTCACGTTTCCCTTCACGTTTCCACTTCGTTATCACATCGGAAACAGTGGACCTAGGGATGTTTAGGAGTGTGGAAATCTCGACTACAGGCGTACGACACCCAATCACCTGACCACATTCGAAGTCCGTGAGTTCCGCGGAGTGCCCCATTCTGCTCTTTCACGATGTGTAATTACTACTGAGGCCGCTGTTATGGAGTACCTGGCAGTAGGTTGTAGCACAATGTACCCAATATGAAAAACGTATGTTTTTTGGGGGTGTCCGGATACTTTTGATCACATAGTGTATGCTAGCAACTCACTCACTCTTTAGTTGAGTAGTAAACATTTCATTCTATTTGTTTATCAGCAGTGCGACTTTTTGATCCATAATGCATGTGTATTGTTAGTTTCTGAACACATTTGCAGCTTGCAATGCTCACACGCTTCCATTATCTGTTTTTGTAAATATTTATTTCGTAATACAATGGATCGTAAGTCCAAGATAGAAATGTAGCATATTTCGAAATGCAGCGTATTTCTTGTACTTCAATTCAATGTTTACTTAACTGGGGATGAGTGTGAAATTAAGTACAGCTGTATTGTGTATGTGAGTGTCATCGGCTAAACGTACATTATCAGCGTGAATTTGTCGCGGATACCAAGAGACAGTGCAATGAAAGTATCCTGAAACGTAATAGTCTTCTCGTTTCATAAATGTTTCATTACCAGTAGCTAAATATTCGTTATTTCCGTCACCTTCACGACCATAACACCTAGACGAATATGGTCCAGATAAACTGATCAGCCAGAACATTGTGACCACCGATCTACTATCGAGATAAACCCGTCCAGGCGATAGCAGTGTCACCTGCAAGGAATGGCTGCTAGTCAGACACACGCACGGTGAATTTAGTATCAGTGAGCGTGCTATCCGTGTGGGGAAGGGGTAAGATCTATCTGAGTTTGAATGAGGGCAGATAGTGGTAGTCCGGAGGCTCAGCACAAGTATTGCACGACTTGTCGGGTGTTATAGGAGCACTGTGGTAAATGTCTTCAACACGTGACGAAACCGAGGTGAAACCACGTCCAAACGTCGCAGTGTTGGGTGGCCACACCTCATTACTGAGGTTCGACGTCGTAGCTTGGGTACATTGGTAAAACAAGACAGGCGGCGAACTGTGGCAGGACTAACGTCAGACTTTAATTCTGGGCAGAGTACAAGTGAGTCCGAGTACACAGTGCACCGAGCACACCTACGATGGGCCCCTGCAGCCGACGACCCATGCATGTGCCAACGTCAACACCACGGCATCGACAACTAAGACTGAAATGCGCACGTGACCTTCTGCACTGGACGTTGGTTCCCCGTGATCGTTCCTGTCATGTCCCTGAGTATTGACTACTCTTCCTGGGGCACCCTGTATCTTATTATGGTCCTTTTTGAAGGTGTTTTCGTGACAAGATGTCTTAGACATTTTAAAAGGAAAAGTTCCTTGTTGACCCAGTTTGTTCCAAAAGATAGCTTTCTTTACCGATATCTGAACTTCCGTTATTCCACGAGCAGATGTGGTTTCAACTCCCCCAACGACCTACCAAGGCCTCAATGCTTACATGCCACGACGCGTCGCCGCTGTGTCAAAGGTGGCCATAGTGTTCTGGCTGATCAGTGTAATGTTCCTGAAACACCACCATGTTGGCGAATGGCTGCAGTAAAATCTGTGGGTATGCTTTATATAGGTTGAGCACTCCTTAAACACCGTTTTAGATTGCCGCCTGTTACCTCAAATGTTTCTTCTTGATGACGTATTGGCTTGCTACTTCGTTCTGGTGGTCCAGATCCTCCGAGCCCCGCTGTGCTCGAACATCCAACTCTTCTGGACTTTGTTCCGTCTTGCAGGGAATGCTAGATGAAAGACTGTAACTACTACTCCGAGCTACGAATTTACTTCGAATGAACTCTCGTTTCAACTCTTCTATATTTTAAAGCTAATTTATTCTCATTAACACCTACTGCCGTAGCTCCAATAGCCTATATAAATGATAACATACACTACTGGCCATTAAAATTGCTACACCAAGAAGAAATGCAGATTATAAACGGGTATTCATTGGACAAATAAATTATACTAGAACTGACATGTGATTACACTTTCACGCAATTTGGGTGCATAGATCCCGAGAAATCAGTATCCAGAACAACCACATCTGGCTAATAACGGCCGTGATACGCCTGGGCATTGAGTCAAACAGAGCTTGGATGGCGTGTACAGGTACAGCTGCCCATGCAGCTTCAACACGATACCACAGTTCATCAAGAGTAGTGACTGGCGTATTATGACGAGCCAGTTGCTCGGCCACCATTGACCAGACGTTTCCAATTGGTGAGAGATCTGGAGAATGTGCTGGCCAGGGCGGCAGTCGAACATTTTCTGTCTTCAGAAATGCCCGTACAGGACCTGCTACACGCGGCCGTGCATTATCCTGCTGAAATGTAGGGTTTCGCAGGGGTCGAATGAAGGGTAGAGCCACGGGTCGTAACACATCTGAAATGTAACGTCCACTGTTCAAAGTGCCGTCAATGCGAACAAGAAGTGACCGAGACGTGTAACCAATGGCACCCCATACCATCATGCTGGGTGGTACGCCAATATGGCGATGACGAATACACGCTTCCAATGTGCGCTCACCGCGATGTTGCCAGACACGGATGCGAACATCGTGATGCTGTAAACAGAGCGTGGATTCACGCGAAAAAATGACGTTTTGCCATTCGTGCACCCACGTTCGTCGTTGAGTACACCATCGCAGGCTCACCTGTCTGTGACGCAGCGTCAAGGGTAACCGCAGCCGTAGTCTCCGAGCTGATAGTCCATGCTGTTGCAAACGTTGTCGAACTGTTCGTGTAAATGGTTGTTGTCTTGCAAACGTGCCTATGGGATCGAGACGTGGCTGCACGATCCGTTACAGCCATGCGGATAAGATGCCTGTCATCTCGACTGCTAGTGGTACGAGGCCGTTGGGATCCAGCACGGCTTTCCGTATTACCCTCCTGAACCCACCGATTCCATATTCTGCTAACAATCATTGGGTCGCGACCAACGCGAGCAGCAATGGTGCGATGCGATAAAACGCAATTGCGATAGACTACAATCCGACCTTTATCAAAGTCGGAAACGTGATGGTACGCATTTCTCCTCCTTACACGAGGCATCACAACAACGTTTCACCAGGCAACGGCGGTCAACTGCTGTTTGTGTATGAGAAATCGGTTGGAAACTTTCCTCATGTCAGCACGTTGTAGGTGTCGCCACCGGCGCCAACCTTGTGTGAATGCTCTGAAAAGCTAATCATTTGCATATCACAGGATCTTCTTCCTGTCGGTTAAATTTCGCGTCTGTAGCACGTCATCTTCTTGGTGTAGCAATTTTAATGGCCAATAGTGTATATCAATCGTTAAAACACGTCTGACTTAAAGGTAGTACAGACAGTCAAACGTATATTATAAGATAATTCATCTGTCTTGATGATGACGTTGGTATTGTCTGTAAGCCTGCGTATTCCGGACAGCCAATTACACTTTGAGTTGGAGGCACCATGGTGTAAATACACGCGTAGAGATGGAAGATGCTGCTCGTTCGCTGCCAACGTACCTCTTCCCTCCTATAGTTCCTGAGCAAAAATAAAGCTGTACCGACAGCCTCTGATTTCGCCTTATGCACTATTTCTACCCTTTTCCTCTAGCTTTATAATGGACCAGGAGACCTGCTGAAACATCTTGACACACTACAAGATGAGAATGCAGTGGTTTGAAAACTACTTAATGGTATAGAAAATAAAACGTAAAAAAATGAAAAAAATGGTTGCGTATTATAACCGCATTAAGGGACTGATGACCTTCGTAGTCTAGTCTCTTTAAACAACAAACGAACCAACCCACATGAATAGCCAAATTAAATCAATAACTGTCCCATTTGAGGAATGAAAGATATTAAGGACAGATGTCGCTTGTGGCTCAAGCGTAGATACGGGATCCGAGAACTCTATTACGAACAAGGCTGTCGCCAGTCAGCTGAATTTGGGCATGGAATGAAGATCAGTGGAAGAATTCGGATTTCCGTGGTCAGCACTGACTAGAGTGGGCCTTCAGTATCACAGAGACTACTTTCCCACACGTGTAAACCCCTGGACAGTAATGTCACAAGTGTTTGACGCGTGTTGTGACAGTTGTTAAAACCATTTTTTGTTTAAGACGACCGGTTTCAACAACCATTGCTGTTATCTTCTGGTCTTTAACATCATTTTACGCTGAACCTCACGCACAAGATGTCAAGCAGATAAAATTTGGCACATTATGAACTTTTGTCATCGCTAAATTATATAAAAACGTAAAGCGCAGTATCCAAAAGGCCATGTCCATAATATGTTGCTCACAGATGCTTGTTACATCATACAAACTCGGTACACAATAGCATTTATGTTTACATAATAGCGAAAGGCTATTTACAATTTGTACAGAAACCAGATGGCAGTTATAAGAGTCGAGGGGCATGAAAGGAAAGCAGTAGATGGGAAGGGTGTGAGACAGTGTTATGGCGTATCCCCAATGTTATTCAATCTGTATATTGAGTAAGCAGTAAAGGAAACAAAAGAAAAATTCGGAGTAGGTATTAAAATCCATGGAGAAGAAATAAAAACTTTGAGGTTCGACGAGGACATTGTAATTCTGTCAGAGACAGCAAAGGACTTGGAAAAATGGTCCAAATGGTTCTAAGCACTATGGGACTTAACATCTGAGGTCATCAGTCCCCTAGACTTAGAACTACTTTAACCTAACTAACCTAAGGACATCACACACATCCAAGCCCGATGCAGGATTCGAACCTGAGACCTTAGCAGCAGCGCGGTCCCGGACTAAAGCGCCTAGAACCGCTCGGCCACAGCAGCTGGCAAAGGACTTGGAAGAGCAGTTGAACGGAATGGACAGTGCCTTGAGAGGAGGAGATAAGATCAACATCAACAAAAGCAAAACGAGGACAATGGAATGTAGTCGAATTAAGTCGGGCGATGCTGAGGGAATTAGTTTAGGAAATGAGACAGTTAAAGTAGTAAATGAGTTTTGATATTTGGGGAGCAAAATAACTAATGACGGTGGCAAAGGATATAAATAGACTGGCAATGGCAAGGAAAGCGCTTCTGAAGGAGAGAAATTTGTTAACATCAAGTGTAGATTTAAGTGTCAGGAAGTCGTTTCTGACGGTATTCGTATGGGGTGTAGCCATGTATGGAAGTGAAACATGGACGATAAATAGTTTGGACAAGAAGAGAATAGAAGTTTCGAAATGTGGTGCTACAGAAGAATGATGAAAATTAGATGGGTAGATCACGTAACTAATGAGGAGGTATTGAACAGAATTGGGGAGAAGAGAAATTTGTGGCACAACTTGACTAGAAGAAGGGATCGGTTGGTAGGACATATTCTGAGGTATCAAGGGATCGCCAATTTAGTATTGGAGGGCAGCGTGGAGGGTAAAACTCGTAGAGGGAGACCAAGAGATGAATACACTAAGCAGATTCAGAAGGAATGTAGGTTGCAGTAGATACTGGGAGATGAAGAAGCTTGCGCAGGATAGAGTAGCATGGAGAACTGCATCAAACCAGTCTCTGGACTGAAGACCAAAACAACAACAACATGCTGGACACGACAAAAATATGTTAAAAACCTGAAGATGGTCGTCTTAAATATAAAATTATGCGATATTGGTTTTTTAATGGTTTTTAACAATTTAAACAGATCACCCTTCAGTACTCTGAAAATGAGAAAATTCAATGATGATGTGACATTGTAACCTTTCGATAGCTTTTTGGTTGGTAGAGAGTCACACCGTGTAAGTGAGGGACGTGGACTATCCGTCCCCACCTTGTGCCTTGCCCACGGAAAAATCAATCCGGTGGTTTAGGAGAACAGGTGGAACACACATACATATATTTTTATAAAACACTGGTGCGCAAAACTTAAGGAGGAAAGTGACTGTGTCACTGCCAAGTAGAGTAACTCGATGAAACTTGAACCATACACAAAAACCACTGCTGCAGTACAGTACAAAACAGTTTACTGAAAGAAAAACGCCATGAAACGAAAAGAAATGATACTTTTATTCAAAGACAATAATTACACTGAAGCCACCGCGTTTCATGTTGACCCCTTGGACATTATAAAAGTGGGACATGGTTCTTAATAGTGTGATCACAGTGGACGGCAATGCATACTCTGCACCGCGCTCCCTTATTGGCCTCAAGGTTGGTAAGAAGTTCTTCTGGTAGAGCATTCCATTCTTCCACGAGGGCGGCTGACAAGTGCTGGAAGGTCGCTGGTGCGCTGGACGTGTTGCAGTATGTCTCTCCAACGCGTCCCACATATGCTTGATGCGATTTAAGTCGGATGAGCAGGAAGGCCAATCCATTCCGCAAACTGTCATCTATAAAGTCGGGACCGAATGCACCCCTGAAAAGACGCGCATGGGAATGGAATAAGGAGTCACAATGACGTTGATCAGTGAGTGGTATATCTTCACAGATTTGTGTAATTGTTTCCTTGCAAGCTGTGTGGTTCTTTAGTGGATCGAGGAGCGAGGAACAGATGCTGCTCATGAACAGAGAATTCAGATATTAATTTATTCTACATCTTATATCAAATAGCAAAAATAATACATAACTTTGTTGCTGCAGTTGCGGCGTCAGTTGCTAAAGCCTAGTTTACACGACGACACTAGGTTGCAGGCTACTGCGTTACCGGCCACTGCGCGTGCGCTCCGCGTGTTTGCGCAACTCGTTGGTGAAACTAAACACTTTCGGCGTGTTCCAACTTTGGCGACACTAGTTGCATGAGTTTTGAGGTTATGTGTTTTCGTAGAGTGTAGACAAACTGAAAAATGAAGTGGGGAACGGAGAATAAAGTTCGCTTTTTGGATATCTATGCTTTGCGTAGGTGTTTGTGGGATTTCAGTGACGCTGATTACAAAAATAAGCAACACATCGCTGCCGCTGAGACCGTCCTGTGCGATCATAACAAATGATTTGACAGTATCTGAGCTGCAGGGCAAAACTTATTGAGTTAGGAGCACATATACAACTGAATTAATAAAGATACAAGAAAGTGTAATTCTAGCTGTAGCAATGCTCTCGTCTACAAGACTAAAATCCCTTCGTTCGAGTTGGCCAACTCTTTGTTAAGGAATATTGTTGACAGGAGGGAAGGCTACACAAATTCAAGAAGCTGCATTCTTTATTCAATATTCACTATTTAAAACGTCACTGCAATGCTCCCCATTCACATATGTTAGAATTTTGAAATATTGCCACTGTACAGATGTATCTTCAAGAGAGTAGCTTGCAAACCATTCTCTTCTCAATGCAGCCTGTTTCGAATTATTATTGTTGCTAACGTTAATATTTACTACTGATTATGTTAATAATTATTGGTGTTAACGAAAAAGTGTCATCACCAACTAAAACCGTATCTTATAGCATGCAAAATGACATGTAATTTCAGTTCTGGCGACAGTGCTTCATGCACTACAGTACCTTTGTTCATTATCGCATAACTAACTCCATTTAGAAAAAAAACGTGAACAGTTCTGGTGACATTCTAAGACAATTAAAAGAACTTCTTGGATCTTCCGTTATAAATTATTTCAGCAAGAATGCTGAGCAACCGAGCTGGCGTCTTTTCTTCATCCAGTCACGAATCGAAACACGTTTCTTATTTTTCTTATGCAGCCATTCCACGCAGCAAGCTTTAACTCGATCACAACTCGTGCGACGTGCAGCTGCCAAACGTTTCATTTCAGACACGACTCAGGGACGCACAAAACGACGAAACTGAAGTGTATACTGGTGTCGCCGTGTCTACAGTCATATATGAAACCACTTGCGTGCAACTCATTCCACGCAACGAGTGGCGCAACCCAATGTCGTCGGGTAAACTAGGCTTAACAGGAGGTTTGAATTGTTTCAGCAAGGATGCTGAACAACCGAGCTGACGCCTTTTTTTCATCCAGTCATGAATCGAAAAACGTTTCTTATTTTTTCTTGTGCAGCTATTCCACGCAACAAGCTTTGACTCCACCACAACTCAGGGATGCACAAAACGATAAACTGAAGTGTATAATCGTGTCGCCATGTCTACAGTCATATATGAAACCACTTGCGTGCAACTCACTCCTCGCAGCGAGTGGCGCAACCCAATTTCGTCGTGTAAACTAGGCTTAACAGTAGCTTTGAATGTTGAAACACATACAAATACCGTAGATTTACAAATACAGTAACTGCTCAGTAGATCAGGTGCCCTGGCCAGTCAAAGCCTGTAAATGTTTCCAGAATGAGATTTTCGCTCTGCAGGGGAGTGTGCGCTGATATGAAACTTCCTGGCAGATTAAAACCGTGTGCAGGACCGAGACTCGAACTCGGGACCTTTGCCTTTCGCAGACAAGTGCTCTACCAACTGAGCTACCCGAGTACGACTCACACCCCGTCCTCACAGCTTTACCTCTGCCAGTACCTCGTCTCCTACCTTCCAAACTTAACAGAAGCTCTGGTTCGCAGGAGAGCTTCTGTTAACTTTGGAAGGTAGGAGACGAGGTACTGGCAGAAGTAAAGCTGTGAGGACGGGGCGTGAGTCGTGCTTGGGTAGCTCAGTTGGTAGAGCAATTGCCCGCGAAAGGCAAAGGTCCCGAGTTCGAGTCTCGGTCCGGCACACAGTTTTAATCTGCCAGGAAGTTTCTGTAAATGTTATTGAACTGCCAGACACACAAATGGGGTAAAAAAAAGGATCAAATGGCTCTGAGCACTATGGGATTTAACTTCTGAGGTCATCAGTCTCCTAGAACTAGGTAAACCTAACTAACCGAAGGACATCATACACATCCAAGCCCGAGGAAGGATTCGAACCTGCGACCGTAGCGGTCGCGCGGTTCCAGACTGAAGAGCCTAGAACCGCTCGGCCACCCCGGCCGACAAATAAGATCAGTGCATGAATGTTCTAACTTAAGTAGACCCGTCGTTGGAGGCCCGGAGAGAGGATGCTTGCATCAGATTGGCAGCTGCGTAATCGTTCGTGGCAGCGCTCTCGTGCCGCTGTGGCGGCTGTAGGAAATGCGGCTGCGTAGGTGGCGGCGCGCTATTTGAAAGTGCGGCCCATCAGATAGCGGCCGATACTGCAGTTTGGAGGTCAGTATGGCTCCCTACACCATAACATCTGGACTACCAAAATTATCATGTTCAACAATGCTCCTAGACGCACTGAGTGTAACCACCTCTCCCCGCATGATGGAACGTCCAGAATCATTACTCAGACTGAATCTCCTCTCATACGAGGAGAACACAATTGCAACCACTGTTTCACGTGGGTCCCTTCTTGCGTGTTGCACAGTGCAGCGGTGCTGCTATATCTGATCACGGCCGACCGCTTACTGTCCTGTAGTTCGGAATGCTCCTCATGCACGTGAAACAACGCTGTGAGCAATACCAAACTCCTGGGCTACACTAGTAACACTTCATCCTTCTTCCAGTTTCCCGACGATTCTTCCCTGTGTGAAGACATACAAGTGTTGTTAGGGAGTCTACGAGTCGTTTTGTACTGGAAAACATTTTCACACTTCACAGTGTACCGCCATCGCTCGCTGATTGACAAAAACTGTCATAAACCATTTATTCAGCTACATCGTGTTGCGAGGCGAGTCCCATTTGGCGATATAGCTATGCTGACCTCATGCTTTGTGACCTCCAGATTTCTGTGCATGACTGGAGAGCTCCGACAATACACAATTTCATTCATTCACTTCCACCGATTTGTTAATACATTTCTCGAGAACCTGAAACCGGAGAAGGCAGTGATGTTGGACACTGGGGTCTGGAGAGAAATCGACTTTCTGACTCATCCCAAAGGAACTCCATTGGGTTCAGGTAGGGACTCTGGACATGCCTGTTCATTTGAGGAATGTTACTGTCCAAAAACCATTGCCTCACAGATGTTGCCTTATGGCAGGGTTCATTGCCTTACTGACACAAACAATCATCGTCTCCATAGTCTTCCTTTACTACACACAACAGACAATGTTGCAAAAATGTTCACGTTCTTCCGCACTTAGCGTTTACTTAAGCTCATTATGGGCCTAACCAGGAATAACGTCTCCACACTGGAAATACACACATCAAAAAAAGTTTTGCATCACTTCGGTTCCGAGAGTTCCGGAACCTGTACGGGAAATTGGAATAGAGATCAACATAAACATCGTTTCCGCCCTTTTTAATGATCATGATAACCACACATTGCATGTTGTACCACCATACAGTGGTCCAGATTGCTGTACACACCGGTACCTCTGATCCCCAGTAGCACGTTCTCTTGCATTGATGCATGCCTATATTCGTCGTGACATACTACCCACAAGTTCATCACGGCACTGTTGGTCCAGATTGTCCCATTCCTCAACGGCGATTCGGCGTAGATCCCTCAGAGTGGTTGGTGGGTCACGTCGTACATAAACCCCTTTTCAATCTATCCCAGGCAGTTCGATATGGTTTATGTTTGGAGAACATGCTGGCCACTCTAGTCGAGCGATGTCGTTATCCTGAAAGAAGTGATTCACAAGATGTGCGCGATGGGGGCGCGAAATGTCGTCCATGAAGACGAATGCCTCGCCAATATGCTGCCAATATGGCTGCACTGTCGGTCGGAGGATGGCATTCACGTATCGTGCAGCCGTTACGGCGCCTTGCATAACCACCAACGGCGTTTTTCGACCCCACATAATGCCACCCCAAAACAGCAGGGAACCTCCACCTTGCTGCACTCGTTGGACAGAGTGTCTAAGGCGTTCAGCCTGACCTGATTGCCTCCAAACACGTCTCCGACGATTGTCTGGTTGGAGGCATATGCGAAGAGAGCTTGGTGCCAATCTTGAACGGTCCATTCGACATGTTGGTGGGTACATCTGTACCGCGCTGCATGGTGTCGTGATTGCAAAGATGGACATCGCTATGGACGTCAGGAATGAAGTTGCGCATCATACAGCCTCTTGCGCACAGTTTGAGTCGTAACACGACATCCTGTGGCTGCACGAAATTCATTATACAACATGGTGGCGTTGCTGTCAGGGTTCATCCGAGCCATAATCCGTAGGTAGCGGTCATCCACTTCAGTAGTAGCCCTTGGGGGTCCTGAGCGAGGCATGTCATCGGCAGCCGGCCTTTGTGGCCGAGCGGTTCTAGGCGCTTCGATCCGGTCTCAGGTTCGAATCCTGCCTCGGGCATGGATGTGTGTGATGTCCTCAGGTTAGTTAGGTTTAAGTAGTTCTAAGTTACAGGGGACTGATGACCTCAGATGTTAAGTCCCATAGTGCTTAGAGGCATTTGAATCATCTTTTTTGTGTTATATGTGTATCTGTGGAGTGTAGGTGAATGTAAGAGATGCGTATATGTCTGTATTTTATGATGATGACAATGATGACGATGATGATGGTGGTGGTGTTGATGGTGGTGACGACGACGACGACGACGACGATGATGATCGTCATCATCATGACGGAAGAGAGAGCGAGAAATCTGCTGCCAGCACATAGCCTACTCCTCTCGAATGGCACGAAAGGGACCGCTGAGCTTATGTCCCCATCCGACAGACGGATCACCATCAACAGTGCTACATGCCCCCACGTCATGAGCACTGCAGACAGGTTTGGAATTTCAAAAAATGGTTCAAATGGCTCTGAGCACTATGGGACTTAACATCTATGGTCATCAGTCCCCTAGAACTTAGAACTACTTAAACCTAACTAACTTAAGGACAGCACACAACACCCAGCCATCACGAGGC
This sequence comes from Schistocerca cancellata, assembly GCF_023864275.1. Taxonomy (NCBI): domain Eukaryota; kingdom Metazoa; phylum Arthropoda; class Insecta; order Orthoptera; family Acrididae; genus Schistocerca; species Schistocerca cancellata. Next base: position 178,845,284 of record NC_064632.1, read on the forward strand.
AGAGAAAATCCCTGACCCCACCGGGAATCGAACCCGGGAACCCGGGCGTGGGAAGCGAGAACGCTACCGCACGACCACGAGATGAGGGCGTTTGGAATTTAATCCAGGACACTGGCGCCAAGACTGGTGATCAGGAATCTTACACCACCACCTCTCCTCTACCACGAGGATTCGAACCAGGAACCTCCTGCTAGCAGCCGGATATACTATGTAAGCTTCCATAGGCTCAGATATTTTAATTAAAACTGTGTACAAGTAGTATAAATAATTAGAAAATGATGAACTGATGAAACATGAGACCTGGATCAACTACATAGCAATATAATTAACAAAAGGAGAGTATCTGACTACGAAATAAAATACTGTACCAAATCAAATAAATTTACTACGATACTTCTACTGTTTACTGACAAAAGAGTAAATTTGATTACAAGATGTAACTGCAGTTCACAGACGCCAAGAACACAATCAATATTGGATTAACTTGAAAGAAACAAATGTCTTGGCAAATATCGGAAGATAATGGAGACATGTGATGTCGTCAACTAATAACTTAAACTTGAAAGTACAAGCTCGGGGTGACTGCTCAGTCATTTCTTGATTACACCGAAAGAATGGTTATTTAGAACATGCATATTGTGTTAAAGGATGAACTGCAAATAATTCCCTCAAACTCTCCACGAATTTACAATGTTCACAAAAGTAACTCGCTCCTATCATCGCACCTACAGATAATTCCTAAGACTCGTCACTCATCTGCCTAAGCTTGCATTATCTGATCAAAGGCTCCAAGTCGTTAGGCAGAAGTCTACATGTGCCATGATCTGCTGCTGATTGCTGCAGTGGAGGAGAAGTCCTTGCTCACCGACTGCCTGAGAAGGAGGTTTTCCTCGGTGCCCTCGGGAGAAGAAGTAATTCCTGCCCACTCTCCAGACTATGTCTCGCTTCTGAGCCTACATGACTCGCTGTGCACTAATGAGATGGCTTTTGCAATATTCTGACCAATGGTACAGTACTAAATAAAACAAGAATATCCGAGTTTCGGAGTATTAACCTATAGAAGGATTATATACACTACTGGCCATTAAAATTGCTACACCACGAAGATGACGTGATACAGACGAGAAATTTAACCGACAGGAACAAGATGCTGTGATATGCAAATTATTAGCTTTTCAGAGCATTCACACAAGGTTGGCACCGGTGGCGATACCTACAATGTGTTGACATGAGGAGAGTTTCCAACCGATTTCTCGTACACAAATAGAAGTTGACCGGCGTTGCCTGGTGAAACGTTGTTGTGACGCCTCGTGTAAGGAGGAGAAATGCGTACCATCACGTTTCCGACTTTGATAAAGGTCAGATTGTAGCCTATCGCGATTGCAGTTTATCGAATCGCCACATTGGTGCTCGAGTTCGTCGAGATCCAGTGACTGTTAGCAGAATATGGAGTCGGTGGGTTCAGGAGGGTAATACGGAACGCCGTGCTGGATCCCAACGGCCTCGTATCATTAGCAGTCGAGATGACAGACATCTTTTCCGCATGGCTGTCACGGATCGTGCAGCCACGTCTCGATCCCTGAGTCAACAGATGGTGACGCTTGCAAGACAACAACCATCTGCACGAACAGTTCGACGACGTTTGCAACAGCATGAACTATCAGCTCGGAGACCATGGCTGCGGTTACGCTTGACGCTACATCACAGACAGGAGCGCTTGCGATGGTGTACTCAACGACGAGCCTGGGTGCACGAATGGCAAAATGTCATTTTTTCGGATGAATCGAGGTTCTGTTTACAGCAACGTGATTGTCGCATCCGTGTTTGGCGACATCGCGGTGAACGCACATTGGAAGCGTTTATTCGTCATTGCCCTACTGGTGTATCACCTGGCGTGATGGTATGGGGTGCCATTGGTTACACGTCTCGGTCACCTCTTGTTCGCATTGACGCCACTTCGAACAGTGGACGTTACATTTCAGATGTGCTACGACCCGTGGCTCTACCCTTCATTCGATCCCTGCGAAACCCTACATTTCAGTAGGATAATGCACGACCGCATGTTGCAGTTCCTGTACAGGCCTATCTGGATACAGAAAATGTTCGACTGCTGCCCTGACCAGCACATTCTCCAGATCTCTCACCAACTGAAAACGTCTGGTCAATGGTGACCGAGCAACTGGCTCGTCACAATACGCCAGTCACTACTCTTGATGAACTGTGGTATTGTGTTGAAGCTCATGGTCAGCTGTACCTGTACACGCCATCCAAGCTGCGTTTGACTCAATGCCCAGGCGTATCAAGGCCGTTATCACGGCCTGAGGTTGTTGTTCTGGGTACTGATTTCTCGGGATCTGTGCACCCAAATTGCGTGAAAATGTAATCACATGTCAGTTCTAGTATAATATATATATCCAATGAATACCCTTTTATCATCTGCATTTCTTCTTGGTGTAGCAATTTTAATGGCCAGTAGGGTATAATATTAGCAATTCTGTCTTACATCCCAATTCTGCAGTCGAGTTTTCTTCCCAGCCAACTAGCTTTCTGGTTATCCCCTCTGGTAGATGACTGCTGAGAACCAATAATGCGCTCTGTTCCAATTTTTCTACATGTGATCTGACTTTTCCAGCTGAGGAGGAGGACTTCCAAGCTAATCACGGTACCACAAGGTGATTGCCATCCCACTTCACTCGCTTCTGGGAAGGCGTTTCCATCGTGAAAACAAAGTTCTTTTGTCAACAGCTACAGTCGACTGCGTCACCTTGAAAAATCTATGAGTTGGCCCAAACTCAAGTGTTGACTACTGTGTTATCTGATTTCCGCAAGAAGGTGGCCAGACTAAACACAACATGAGGGTGCTCCGTGAACCACTATTCGGTCAGCAAGAGGATGGGCCCAAGGGTCTGAGCAATGCCACCACGCAGCCAGCTTAACACTCCAGGCTCTTGGATGAAAGGGGTCCTCATTTCTGCAGGCGTCAGGGGACCTCAACCTCGCTGTACACAAACACAGTTCTGGGCTATGAAATAATTACTAAAAACAGTTACAGAAAGACATATGTAGAAAGAACTAACATATTAATTGATGTTTTCATCGTCATAATCACTGAGGCTCCTTGATATAGTCACGAGCATTTATCAACTGAAATTAGTTGAATTGAATCCAAATAAAGTATGAAAATGAGACGCATCATTCCAGCAATAGAACGTCATGCATCACTCTAAATCGGATGCCACCGTGCAGGCGTCTTTTAACAATCTCAGCTACGGAGAGAGTAAATTGGCAGCGTAGGGGTCTGGTCCAAGAGTCCAACATTTGTCAGGATTGTGCCAAGCAGGGTTCTGTGACGAGGAACTGTTCACGCTCGAGGTGTCCAAGAAAACATTATTCACAGTGACATTTATTGTACAGAAATAAATAATTGCCTTTCCAGGGCGCTGGCAGCTCAGTTGGGGTGGTGGTGTGTAGATCCCTTCAGCAGCAGCAGGCATGCATCTGTCTGGTAGCACTGCTACATAGTGAACAGCTTGCGTAACAGCTTTAACATCGTGGCTGGTCAGTGCCCACCAATGTCGTAACCAGCGTGGCCTGTGCTGGATCAGGATAGACAGCAGCTCTGTGAGCAGTCCAATTCCTTAGTTGTGTGGTCAACATGTCTGACTGCCATAGAGTGGGTCCGTGTTCCATTCCAGACTGGCTCAGAGATTTTCTCCACTCAGTGACTGGGTGTTGTGTTGCCCTCATTATCATCGACACCCAACTCTCCCAATATGGCGTCACCTGGGAAGACTTGGAACTCGGTGGCCGAAGTACCCCATGTGGGGTCTCCCAGTCATCAATGGCATATGATCATTTCATTCAATTGTTTCAGCTCTGCGAGCTGATATCTAAAATGCTCTCATTGCTGTCGAAGACATGTACCCAGGAGACTCGCCCTTCAACCTAGTCTGAGGTACTACTTGTCATGCAGAGTTCGATCAGTGGCTTCTAGTCAGGAGACAGAGGCCGGCAGCATCATGGGGCGAGCAGCAACAGTCGCTCCCCCTCAAAATGGAAAATGGCGAACAGCTTCTTAGCCTCGCTGGTCAAGCTTACATTGAGGCCAGCAGGTTCATGGCGGTCTTTGCATCCAAATAGTAATGACCCAAAAGTAAGTGCTAGTGCGTGGACTGACAGAGTCTTTCCAGTGAGACTTGCAGCTCTATAGATGATAGTAGATGATTACGCACACAGCGGGTAGACTGACGTAACCTCCCCTCTCTACGTAACAACTGAAACTGAGATCTCTGATTAAGGGAAGTGTAATATATATGTTGGAGCTTCCAGTGCGCTCTGCTGCAATGGGGGTAGCAATGACATCATGTGTATTAGTCTTTCCGTTCGGTCAGCAGTTCTAATGGCTTCAGACTTTCTTAACTTCGTATTTCAGACGCTTACTTCTGTTGTGTCAGTGGCTGAATAGTTAGTGTTGCATTGTATCAGGCCTTCTTGTTCAAATGGCTCTGAGCACTATGGGACTTAACATCTATGGTCATCAGTCCCCTAGAACTTAGAACTACTTAAACCTAACTAACCTAAGGACATCACACAACACCCAGTCATCACGAGGCAGAGAAAATCCCTGACCCCGCCGGGAATCGAACCCGGGAACCCGGGCACGGGAAGCGAGAGCGCTACCGCACGACCGGCCTTCTTGTGACATACTGCTCTCTCATCAGTACGACGACACCTTTTCACGTGTCACTGTGCTTCATTCACAGATTTGGGTCTTCGGCTGGTATCACATGTTGCACTCACCTCGAACTGCGCAGCATTTCCCCCTAACTGGCAGTCTTCTGTTAAGTGAATCGGTATGAGGTATGATGTAAGGGCACTGACATCTCACAGGACACTGAAACAGATATGTGACGTTTCACGTCCTAATATTTTTAATACGGTATTGCAGCGCCTGTGTTATTCTGATTACGATACGAAGTTCCTTTGGATACGTATGCATGTCCAAATGAACAGGCACTGCGGCGACCACAGACGTTACGAAACACATCAAATGAATTAGTAGTTGCGAATAAGGACCACCACCATCTGTAGAATGGAATGACGATAGTGAAACTTTGTGCCAGACCGGGAATGGAACCCAGATTTGTCGCTTACAGCGAGGGGATGCTTTACAATTTTTTTTTTCATGATATCATTTCGTTCATTATCGTTCGTTCCATTGGTCGGGGTGGACGTCACATAACACTTGTTCAAGTTAATCGTTGATCCGTTTTCTCAGTTTTTTTTTTATTACAGGGGGCAGTTAACCCTCCGACCGAACACGCTAAGCTACCGTGCCGGCACACCATTTGGCTCTCCCTGCACCACTAACCGGCAGACGCGAACTTTCATATGGTTCAAATGTTTCTGAGCACTATGGAACTTAATATCTGAGGTCATCAGTCCCCTAGAATTTAGAACTACTTAAACGTAACTAACTTAAGGACATCACACACATCCATTCCCGAGGCAGGATTCGAATCTGCGACCGTAGCGGTCGCGCGGTTCCAGACTGAAGCGCCTAGAACCGCTCGGGCACAACGACCGGCACTTCCATATGCCGTCAACCATACGTCTATGACCTATATTCGTACATCCATTATGTTTATTCCCGTACAGGTCAGACGTTTTACTTGAAAGTCGCTTGCGCGGTATCGACAGATAAATACGATATTGCACTGCATGTGTTATGACATACATGCATGTCGAAAGGAACTTTGCATTGTAATCATAATAACACAGGCACTGCAATATCGTATTTATCTGCCGATACTGGACAAGCGGTTTTCAAGTACAGCGTCTGACCTGTACGGGAATATACATAATGGATGTACGAGTACAGCTCGTAGACGCATGGTTCACGACATATAGAAGTTCGGGTCTAACTATCAGTCGTGCACGGATAGCCACAGGGAAGGCGATCGCTCGTGATATGCGGGAACTCTGGGTTCGAGCCCTGTTCCGCCACAAATTTTCATTGTCGTCACTCAGTTCAGTCGTCCTTATTTGCAACTGCTAATTCATTGGATGTGTAGTATTTTTAAGGTACGTAGTGCGCACCCTCCCTCTCGCTTTGCAGTCCTTCCTCTCTCCCTCACGCACAGCTCGCAGCTATTGCTACACCTCGCCAACTATTCAGAATAGTTGATGGTGTTTAGACAGAAACCAGCCACAAATTTATTTTAAGTTCCTTTATTCAAAAGGTACCGTTACCGGTTTCGAATCATTGCAGTTCATCGTCAGACAGCTTTAATGCTTTCATTAGTACATGTGGTGCTTTTTTTATTGGTTAGTTGTCCTAAAATATAAATAATACATAATTATAAGTACGCCACACAGATGGCTGCGTAACAGATATGCATTGGGATATGACTTACGTGAAATGTCGGTTTGGAGCATTTAATTTCATATTTTTCGTCAAATACATGATGATCGTAGTTTTCGCCACATTCTTACCCGTTGCACACATAAATTTATATAATAACTTATCTAACTGGAACGCCAGTACAGAGAGACATTGATTTTGTGAATATTAGAACATACTGCTACACTAATTATAAAGATATATAATATATATGTTTGTGTGTGTGTGTGTGTGTAAGACAGTACATTATTTATATTCATTTAGCATCATGAGGATTGTAATAACATATAAATGTAGCAAATTTATATGTTACTACAATTCTCATGATGCTAAATGTAAATAAATAGTGTACTGTCTTACCCATAAATATATATGTAAAATTTAAAGAAATCTTTCAAAATGGTTCAAATGGCTCTGAGCACTACGGGACTTAACATCCGAGGTCATCAGCCCCCTATAACTTAGAACTACTTAAACCTAACTAACCTAAGAACATCACACATATCTATGCCCCAGGCAGGATTCGAACCTGCGAACGTAGCGGTCACGCGGTTCCAGACTGAAGCGCCTAGAACCGCACGGCCACACCGACCGGCAAAGAAATCTTTGACATGGAACATCTTTATAATTAGTGTATCAGTATTCTCTCTAATATTCACAAAATCAATGTCTCTCTTTACTGGTGTAGAGTTACATAAGTGAATATATGATAGTTTTCCAAACATGGGTCATCTTTATAATGTTACGATATATCATACCATCTTTGGCACTCATATGTTTGTAAACACTTTGCATCTATCAAAACCTGCGGTGCATCTTAGAAGTCTGTTCTGTGACTAATATGAAGTGCTCAGTGATAAAAATTTAAGTGTGCGACGGTAGGAATGTGGTGGAAATGCATTCAGTGACAAATCTGAAGCACTCGATTATACAAGTTTATGTGTGCAACGATAAGAATGTGGCGAAAAACTACGAACATCATCTGTTGTACGAAAAATCTGAAAATAAATACTCCAAACCGACATTTCACGTAAGTCACAACCCAATGCAAATCTGTTACGCAACCATCTGTGTCACGTGCTTATAACTATGTATTATTTATATTTTAGGACAACTAACCAGTAAAGAAAGCACCACATCTTTTAATGAAAGCATGAAGGCCGTCTGACAATGAACTGTAATGATTCGAAACCGGTAACGGTACCTTTTGAATAAAGAAACTTAAAATAAATTTGTGGCTGGTTGCTGTCTCAACGTCATCAACATTTGTCGTCAAATAACAGCCACGGTCTCCAACCATGTCGTCATATGACAAAATTGCACTCAGAATAGTGTTAGTCGATTGATTGATGTAAGTGTGTGAAGTAAGCGCGTCTAGGGGCCAGCCCGCTTGGCCGTGTGGTCTGACGCACGGCTTTCCGGGTGGGAAGGAACGCCTGATCCCCGGCACGAATCCGCCCGGCCAGTCCGTGGATGGTTTTTAGGCGGTTTTCCATCTGCCTCGGCGAATGCGGGCTGGTTCCCCTTATTCCGCGTCAGTTACACTATGTCGGCGATTGCTGCGCAAACAAGTTCTCCACGTACGCGTTCACCACCATTACTCTACCACGCAGACATAGGGGTTACACTCGTCTGGTGTGAGACGTTCCCTGGGGTGGGGGGGGGGGGGTCGACCGGGGACCGAACCGCACAATAACCCTGGGTTTGGTGTGGGGCGGCGGAGGGGTGAAGTGGACTGCGGTAGTCGTCGTGACGTTGTGGACCATTGCGGCTGCGGTGGGGACGGAGCCTCTCCGTCGTTTCTAGGTCCCCGGTTAACATACAATACAATACAATACAAGCGCGTCTAGCCCATTGAAACCGACAGGCGTCTTCCTTTGACAATTCTGCTTTAGTGTATAAAAGAGATAGATTCTCAAATCGTTCGAGTAGTTACTTTATTGACACGGGACGGGACGGAGAGCTCTAGGAAAAATAACTACGACGCTAATTGCCACTCTGGGCACTGGGATTTGGTGGGAGGGTCAGACGTAGATGTCCATGCGCTCCGGCATGGGGAAGGGGTTGCGCTGGGTGCGGCTGAGGAAGACGCTGTGGTAGGATATGTCGCGGATGGTGGGCGGGAGGCGCGGGTAGCGCCCGGGTCCAGGTCCGGGCTTGATGACGCCGGCCGCCGGCCGCTGCTGCAGCGAGCGGGACGCGCCGAACGCGACCCCCGTCGCCTCGGCGCGGAACACCTGCTCCGGCCGGCACCGAAACCGCGGCCTGCACAAGAGAGAGCGGGGGACAGTCTCTCGCCGTGTTGCGTGACGAGCTATACAGGGTGGCCCCTTCTAAAATGAGAACAGTTTGACAAACAGGAATTTCAAGTCATGTACTGTGTGAGATGACAGCAGAGAACAACCTGTGTGGTTATGTTACGGACCCAGTGACGATCAAACAATTCGTCAAACTTCACGTGTTTGCCAAATTATCTGTGCTTGTGTGTTTGTCAAACATGGAGTATGTTTGAAAAGCGTGAGAACAACTTTTACAGCCCGTTTGACAAACAAGTTCTGCCGTTTACTCATACGTCTGTCAAGCCAGTTGCTTGCTAGACTGTTATCTTTAATCCCTAGATAATAATCTAGTAAGCAACTGGCTATTGTTTGGCAAAGATATGAGTATACGGTAGAACTTGTTTGTCAAAAGGGTTGTCAAACAAAATTTTTCTCACTCTCTTCAAACAGTCTATGTTTGAGAAGCACATCAGCAGAGCAGCACAGATAACTTGACAAATACATAAAGTTTGACGAATTGTCAGTTGCCAATTTAAAAAAAAAGATGGCTCTGAGCATATGGACTTAACTTCTGAGGTCATCAGTCCCCTAGAACTTAGAACTACTTAAACCTAACTAACCTAAGGACATCACATACATCCATGCCCGAGGCAGGATTCGAACCTGCGACCAAAGCGGTCACGCGGTTCCAGACTGTAGCGCCTAGAACCGCTCGGCCACTCTGTCCGGCGCCAGATTTAAAAGATTCAACGTTTGTATCCTACATTGCATCTCGTTCTTTTCCCACTAATGTCAAAAATACTTCGTGACTATACGGTGCTTGCTTCAAAAGTGACATATTTTGTTGGTTCTTCTGTGTTCTTATTTGACAAACCTGTGGATGCAAACAGCAAATCTGACAAACAAGTTTGACCGTTTACAAGGGCATATATCAACATGATGGAAAATTGGGAAACTCTCCATCTTGGAAGGATTCCATTATTTTCATATGCCCACCGTCTTGGTAACATAGCATCTCAGGTTTTCTTCATCTGCCATCTCATACCAGTTGACTAAAAAATCCAGTCCACCTCTTATGTTTTAGAAGGATTTTCCTGCGTCTATGTTTTACACTTCCTCAGTGAAAAGTATTTGTTTCATTTACTTGTATTCTTATTAAGGTGGCAAAGTTTTGGCCACCAGGCCCTGAACATCTTACCATACATTCTACATACATATTTTGCGTTACATCAATTAGATAAGCATGTTATATGTTAACTAACACGGAATTTAACATCTAGAAATTATTGTGACATATATAGTATAGATAGGTACAAGTAGTGTTGACAAGTACAACAATGAAAACAGACTGAAGGCAACTAGATCTAAACTATGAGCACCAGCAGGAGTAGTGGAAGAGGTAGAGAAATATGGCAGCATTGAAACCATAAGCCACAGGTTTTTTTTAAACTCACATTCATTTATAGTGAAATACTTTCAGTAATTTGCACACTCTCTCTCTCTCTATAAAAATACAAGCAGACACAAATGCCATATTGTTGTGCATTAAGAAATTACTCTGTGAAGAATAATTTGTCGGGCATGTATGATTTCAGTTTGTTTCACGTCAATTTTATTATCTATTAGATTCTGTACATCATCGAGTACGCGGTCAAAGATTTTTAAAGCTGAATACCTCACTCCTTTCTGTGTGCTGAGTGACAGGTAGTATAACTCATTTACTCTTCTTGTATTCTGTTCGTGAATGTTACCGTTCTTTTCTAACTTGGATTGTTAACAACCAAGTTCATAAAAGTAAATTTCCTGTGGGGCTCTTGGCTACAAGAGGGTCTAGAGGGTACAACACACATTATCCTTAGTACCCCGTTCTGCGCATCAATGTCTTTCTCACTGATGAGATACCCCAAAATTGATGCAACAAGGCATTTTCATTTTCAAAATCAAGCGGGGGAAGAGCTTGGATAAGGACAGCAATTACTTAATTAGGAGTGACCTGGATTAAATTGGAGTGGCAACTACACACAAAAACGTTACTTTTGTGTAGGTTCTACTGCTGCATGGCCAGCTCTGGCTTATCATTGCTGTAAGACATGTGAACACTAAGCTGAGCAGGCTGCTGTTGATTGAAACGAAACGTCATTAGTGCAGAGTCTGTAGCTACAATTGGGAGATAGTGGTGTACTAGATTCTTGAAGAGATAGATAGAGAATCAGGATCCAGGACACTGTTTTGAATGAACTCAAAATAACAGACGAGCCCCACAAAATGCTTAAGAATGTACAGAAAAGTGGGTTAGCTATTTCACCAAAATATTGGAGGACTGAGTATTAAAGTAGAAGACCTTCTTGTCTGTTTGGAATATTTGGTGAAGTCTCAAAAGACAGACATCCTGTGCCTGTCTGAGCACCAGATAAGCACAGAGTCAAGTAAGTTAATATAAAAGATTACACTCTAGCATATTACTCAGGCAGAATTAATATGGAAAAAGGAGGACTTGTTACATACATTGAGACAGAACAAAAGTTGATAAACATTGAGAAAAGTAGATTTTGTAGCGGATCAGCACATAGAAGTGTATGTTTGTGAATAAATACTACAAAAACACTTCACTTTTAATTGTAACTGTACACAGATCCCCACTGGGAAATTTTGAACTACTTTGGATTCCTTGCTATGCTCTCTGTCAGACAACAACAACTTTAATGTAGATTTTCTGGAGGATTCTGGTAGGAGAAATGATCTGGAAACCTTATTTGGATCATGCCACATTATCTCAGTAAGCTACTCTCCAGCACAGATGAAGAAAAACAACTGGACACTCCAGCACAGACGAATAAAAACAACTGGACCCTGAATGATAATGTTTTCTTTAATGAAGCTCAGAGTAGGAAAATAACTGTTCACCCAGTAACAAATACTCTCTCTGATCGTGATACCTACAGTATAACATAGTGCCTTACAGTATTGATACTCCTCAGTGGAAGTCAATTAGAATAATTAGTAACTCCGGGACAAATGTTTCAAGATTTGTTTATAAGAGATGATTTGCGATGAAATTTATAAAGAAGCAAATGCTAACCTAAAATTTAATCTATTCCACGATAAATTCGTATCATTATTGGAAAATACACTCCTGGAAATTGAAATAAGAACACCGTGAATTCATTGTCCCAGGAAGGGGAAACTTTATAGACACATTCCTGGGGTCAGATACATCACATGATCACACTGACAGAATCACAGGCACATAGACACAGGCAACAGAGCATGCACAATGTCGGCACTAGTACAGTGTATATCCACCTTTCGCAGCAATGCAGGCTGCTATTCTCCCATGGAGACGATCGTAGAGATGCTGGATGTAGTCCTGTGGAACGGCTTGCCATGCCATTTCCACCTGGCGCCTCAGTTGGACCAGCGTTCGTGCTGGACCTGCAGACCGCGTGAGACGACGCTTCATCCAGTCCCAAACATGCTCAATGGGGGACAGATCCGGAGATCTTGCTGGCCAGGGTAGTTGACTTACACCTTCTAGAGCACGTTGGGTGGCACGGGATACATGCGGACGTGCATTGTCCTGTTGGAACAGCAAGTTCCCTTGCCGGTCTAGGAATGGTAGAACGATGGGTTCGATGACGGTTTGGATGTACCGTGCACTATTCAGTGTCCCCTCGACGATCACCAGTGGTGTACGGCCAGTGTAGGAGATCGCTCCCCACACCATGATGCCGGGTGTTGGCCCTGTGTGCCTCGGTCGTATGCAGTCCTGATTGTGGCGCTCACCTGCACGGCGCCAAACACGCATACGACCATCATTGGCACCAAGGCAGAAGCGACTCTCATCGCTGAAGACGACACGTCTCCATTCGTCCCTCCATTCACGCCTGTCGCGACACCACTGGAGGCGGGCTGCACGATGTTGGGGCGTGAGCGGAAGACGGCCTAACGGTGTGCGGGACCGTAGCCCAGCTTCATGGAGACGGTTGCGAATGGTCCTTGCCGATACCCCAGGAGCAACAGTGTCCCTAATTTGCTGGGAAGTGGCGGTGCGGTCCCCTACGGCACTGCGTAGGATCCTACGGTCTTGGCGTGCATCCGTGCGTTGCTGCGGTCCGGTCCCAGGTCGACGGGCACGTGCACCTTCCGCCGACCACTGGCGACAACATCGATGTACTGTGGAGACCTCACGCCCCACGTGTTGAGCAATTCGGCGGTACGTCCACCCGGCCTCCCGCATGCCCACTATACGCCCTCGCTCAAAGTCCGTCAACTGCACATACGGTTCACGTCCACGCTGTCGCGGCATGCTACCAGTGTTAAAGACTGCGATGGAGCACCGTATGCCACGGCAAACTGGCTGACACTGACGGCGGCGGTGCACAAATGCTGCGCAGCTAGCGCCATTCGACGGCCAACACCGCGGTTCCTGGTGTGTCCGCTGTGCCGTGCGTGTGATCATTGCTTGAACAGCCCTCTCGCAGTGTCCGGAGCAAGTATGGTGGGTCTGACACACCGGTGTCAATGTGTTCTTTTTTCCATTTCCAGGAGTGTAGCTTTCGGCATGACCTAATCAGAAAGGACATTTAACAGCTATCCATGATCACTAGAGGAACTAAAGTACGTTGTGAAAGGAAAACGACAACGTATCTTTCGGTATGAACAAATAGGGATTCTGCACTAGTTATACACTAAAAAAACTACTCAAAATTACTAAGAAAAATTATAAGAATATCATGGAACATGCACATTATGTCAGAAATCAGCGGTTCTGAGAACAGGCTTAAGGCTGTGTAGAATGTAGCGAAACGAGGGACAGCACAATTGCCCAAAGAACAGGATAACATTTCTATTGAATTAAATGGAAGGGCCATAAGTGATGAGCCACAGGTAGCAAATGTGTTTAAGGAGAGTTGGAACACCCTATCCCGACAATGTTAAATTTAGTGACTTGGATTCCATGTATATCAGGAACCACTGTAGCTATTGACATGAAACTTTTACAGGATATTAAACTGAATGTTCTGAGTCTACTAAACTATAATAATTGCATTTTAGCCACTGCTCTCGGAAATACAATTTTTTAATTACACAGTTAAAATTTTGTGTACTTTTTTGTACATTATCCTAAATAATTTTGATTATACGTAACATTATGTTCTTCTTTTAGTTCAGTAGACTCAGGATATGTACGTTTTTACTCCCTGAAAATTTGAATGCTATACTCGATGTGATTTCTGAGATTTAGGGAAAAATGGAACGGAAAATGTAAATTTTCAGAAACGGCTTCTAAAGTTTCAAAAGACTGTAACTCATTTAATATATGCTTAATTTTTTATTTTCGTCACTCATAAGCACCCTACACCATGCAGTATATCATCCTCTTGATCTTTCTCCAAGTTTTTCTTCCTTCTGGACTCCCATCATTAAAAGCAATAACAGCATCACTGCCCCCCCCCCTCCCCCGCCATCCCACTTTAGTGTCTTCTTTCCAACAAAAAATATTTTTTGGTAAGCGAGTCCATATAAGATTACTGAACGACTCATTGGGATTTTGAGTTTCACCATGCAGACACTTCTTCAGTAATTCAGGGTTTGCCAGGTCTCTGTAAATAGGTTTTATGTTATCCACGACTGCTGCTGGGATAGAATGTTTATGGCTGTATGGACTGTTTGAGTACTCGGCATTGCGGTAATTGCACCATGAATCAGGTCCAGGAGGGCAAAGGTGGTGTATTGGTTTTTCATCAGATGACAGTCTGTGGAAGAAGGTAGCCATACCGCCTGCTTCATTTTCAAGAAATTCTCAGTATTATTTCTAATGGCCATCCCATAATACTGCTGTAGTTCATCAGTGGAAGGGTGGAAGAGCTAGCAGACTGATGTAGGAGGATTGCAGCTTTGGCAGCAGCGTCTGCAGCTTCATTTCCCGTCAGACCGACGTGACCAGGAACCCTAATCAACATCACAATTTTTTGTGATATCGTAGTGAGTTACTTAAATGTAGAAGCTCTCTTATAGCCCTCGCTCCACTGCAGTCGGAAACAAAGTCCGCGGTTAAATACGTGGCACTGCATAACAGGACCACAACGCCAAGAGAAAACAAGACGGCGACCGGGAAATAGGGAAAAGAAGGTAACTGTTATTACGTGGGAACGAGTAAAGACTTGGCATCTCGCAATGTATCCATCACTTAAAGTCAACCCACAACAAGAAAAATGGTTCAAATGGCTCTGAGCACTATGCGACTCAACTTCTGAGGTCATCAGTCGCCTAGAACTTAGAACTAATTAAACCTAACTAACCTAAGGACATCACACACATCCATGCCCGAGGCAGGATTCGAACCTGCGACCCTAGCGGTCACGCGGTTCCAGACTGAAGCGCCTTTAACCGCACGGCCACACCGGCCGGCCACCGAGCGAGGTGGCGCAGTGGTTAGCACACTGGACTCGCATTCGGGAGGACGACGGTTCAATCCCGTCTCCAGCCATCCTGATTTAGGTTTTCCGTGATTTCCCTAAATAGTTTCAGGCAAATGCCGGGATGGTTCCTTTGAAAGGGCACGGCCGATTTCCTTTCCAATCCTTCCCTAACCCGAGCTTGCGCTCCGTCTCTAATGACCTCGTTGTCGACGGGACGTTAAACACTAACCACCACCACCACACCGGCCGGCCAACAAGAAAAATGCGTAGCCGTAATGGCTATTGAGATGAGTACATTAACAGTAACACGAACTAAGCATTATACTGCGTCCGGCAACAGAAGCGGATTCCCACCGTAACGTCAGTGTACGTTGGCTGGCGCGCCGAGTCGACGCGGTACATGGCCATCCATCACACTGCCACGTCCTTCCGACAGCCACTCTCTGGCGAACTACACCACAGCTCGTCACGATACCCTTCCTCTACCCGGGTATCAGCTGCGTTATGAGCCGGCGTCACTGCCATCAGACACCAGAGTTTCAAACAACGATACTCCACTCGAAAACGAAAACAACAATTCTGAAATAACTTCTGAATACTAATACGGTTGCAGTCCCGTCAAGTACTGCACTGTTAATTCAAACGACAGCAGCCTAAACAGTGAGCTGATCACAGAGAGAATGTTGGGTCAGGGACATCTTGTAACGTAACTTCCGAGTAACGTTACAGGAAGACGTAATTGGCCGTAACAATTACCTCAGTACATCAGCTTGACACGATTGTGAGAACCGAGGGAGATGGCGCAGTGGTTAGTGCACTGGAGTTGCATTCAGGAGGACGACGGTTCAAACTCGCGTTCGGCCTCCCAGATTTAGGTTTTCCGTAATTTCCGTAAATCTCTTCAGACAAATACCGGGATGGTTTCTTTGAAAGGGTACGGCTGATTTCCTTCCCCATCCTTGACACGATCCGAACTTGTGCTCCGTCTCTAATGACCTCGATGTCGACAGGGCGTTAAACCCAATCGTCCTTTCCTTCTATTACGTTGATGTGAAATGGTAATTCCTGAAGATTGAAGTTTAACAAAGGTGGGCGTTCAGTAATCGCACTTCGGTACCAGTAGAAATACTTAGCGAAGTTGTTACCAAAATCTGTGACATGGATAATTTTGGCACAATAGAAGCTGATGTCATAGCATGAGATAGCAAATGCCATTGGAGAATCCCGAACTATCATTTCATGAATGCCGACTCACTTTCACGTTACGGGAGGTTTATGGATAACATGAGGGTAAGGTTGTTCGTGAACATCTACAGCCAGAATGGTCGCTATCTCACAGTCATATTAAGCATTAAAACCACTATCTCAAGTTCTCTATATTTTTTGTTAAACCAGTCTCGAAATTTTTTGGGCTGAAGGGGTACGTATGTCAGTACAAAGCTTAGGAATGAAACGCATTTGCCAGTAATCTTTCTAGTATGTACCGGGTGATCAAAAAGTCAGTATAAATTTGAAAACTGAATAAATCACGGAGTAATGTGGATAGAGAGGTACAAATTGACACACATACTTGGGATGACATGGGATTGTATTAGAATAAAAAAAAATACAAAAGATCAAAAAATGTTCGACAGATGGTGCTTCATCTGATCTGAATAGCAATAATTAGCATAACAAAGTAAGACAAAAGGAAAGATGATGTTCGTTACAGGAAATGCTCAATATGTCCACCATCATTCCTCAACAATAGCTGTAGTCGAGGAATAATGTTGTGAACAGCACTGTAAAGCATGTCCGGAGTTATGGTGAGGCATTGGCGTCGGATGTTGTCTTTCAGCATCCCTAGAGATGTCGGTCGATCACGATACACTTGCGACTTCAGGTAACCCCAAAGCCAATAATCGCACGGACTGAGGTCTGGGGACCTGGGAGGCCAAGCATGACGAAAGTGGCGGCTGAGCACACGATCATCACCAAACGACGCGCGCAAGAGATCTTTCACGCGTCTAGCAATATGGGGTGGAGCGCCATCCTGCATAAACATCGTACGTTCCAGCAGGTGTTTATCAGCCATGCTGGGGATGATGCGATTCTGTAACATATCGGCGTACCTTTCACCCGTCACACTAACAGTTACAAAACCAGAATCACGGATTTCCTCGAAGAAAAAAGGCCCGATAACGGTAGATGTGGTAAATCCAACCCATACCATGACTTTCTCGTCGTGCAATGGAGTTTCCACGACAGTTCTAGGATTTTCGGCAGCCCAAATTCTGCAGTTGTGGACGTTGACAGACACTCGGAGCGTGAAATGAGCTTCGTCGGTCCACAACACGTTACTCAACCAATCGTCATCTTCCGCCATCTTTTGAAACCCCCACACCGCAAATGCCCTCCGCTTCACTAAATCGCCAGGTAACAGTTCATGATGCTGATGGATTTTGTACGGATAGCATCGGAGGGTACGCCTAAGTGCCAACCAAACGGTAGTGTATGGAATGCCGGTGCGACGTGCGACTGCTCGAGCGCTGACTTCCCCGCGCATAGACGAACCCGCTACAGTCTCCATTTCTTCCTGAACTGTCTCAGCAGCATTACGCCTTGTGCTCGGTCGGCCACTACGGGCTCTATCGTCTAAACAACCCGTGGCTTCGAACTTCGAAATCATTCTCGCCACAGCTGCATTTGTCAACGGACCTTTACCCGTTCGAATCCCCTTCCTATGGCGATAGGATCGTAACGCTGAACTAGCGCATTCCCCATTCTGATCATACAGCTTCACTAAAAGCACCTTTTCAGGTAACGTCAACATGCTGCGACTGCTGGCGCATCTGATTCTCTCTCTCATTACAGCTCCTTTTATACACGATTGTCATGCGCAGTCACTGACGTTTTGCTGTCCAGCGTCATCTGTCGGAAATTTTGTAAACTTTGTTTTTTTTTGGGTTCTTATAAAACCCCATGTCATTCCAAGCATGTGTGCCAATTTTTACCTCTCTATCTACATTATTCCGTGGTTTATTAAGTTTTCAAATTTATACTGACTTTTTGATCACCCAGTATATTAATGAGTTCTACATAGCAACTTTTATCTTTGCATTACATGTTTTCTAATACGTACGTCTAAAGTTTCTGTCTTTAATTCTGTAGATCTGAAGTTGACTCGTGTCAATATGCTCAGGTGGTACGTAGCAACGGCAAATGGTCCGAATATACACTGGGTTAGGAGTGAAAGTAACTTTTGCGTGATGTGTCGCTGCCAAATGACATAGCTCGATGAAAGGTGGACCACACATAGAAGGAAATGCTACAGTACACTACAGCACAGGAGGTAACTGAAAGGAATACGCAATGATACGAAAGAAATAATACTTTTATTCAAAGACAATAATTACACTGAAGTCATTGTGATTAATGATTGTCTTCTGGAAAGTACGCAAAGGCCGAGACATGGTTTTTAATAGGGTACGTGGCCACCACAGACGGCAGGGCATGCTCTGCAAGATGCATCCATGCTGACCACAAAGTTGTTAAGGAGTTTTTGTGGTAGGTGTTCCATTCCTACACCAGCGCGTTTATCAACTGCTGGATCGTCGCTGATGCATATGGCCTTGCTGCAATACGCATCCTACAGGTTATGGATGGGATTTAAGTTGGGGAAACAGCTAGACCAGTTCTATCTATCGCTTGAGCCTTGTCCCGCAGGGTCATCCATCGTTAATCGGATTTGGCAGGTTAATGTTTAAGGGTGGCCGGATGCCCTTCCTGCCACCACCCCGTACACATTTGGCTCAAATGGTCATTTTTATGTACTTCATTTACATAAATAAAACGGTAGAATATAATTCACGATGTACCAATATCCGATGCCTATTAGTCCTACTACAAGCAAACAGTCTTATATTAGGAAATAGTCCCACATTTCATTCACACGCTCCACTCCCTCAAGCATGAGATCGAAAAGTAGTAGAACGAAATTTTTGTATAAATTTGGAATCGTCCTATTCTTTCGTATCATTTGTGTGATGTCCCCGTTTCTTCTTCTTCCTCGTTCTAACAAACAATCTTGCCATCACTAATTCTGTAACTATTCCTGCCTTTGACAAAACTTATTCTTCGGTTAACTTCACTAACCCTGCCAGAATCATCAGTTCAGTTGTCTCGTATTTATTCTCTGGTTAGGCGTTATTATGTGTTCGTACAACACGTTTTCGCGCTATTCCAAGAATAGAACTTAAGCGGCTGCTAACCGGGGACTGTACAACTGGCCCTTAGTAGTGTAGCGATGT
This sequence comes from Schistocerca cancellata, assembly GCF_023864275.1. Classification (NCBI taxonomy): domain Eukaryota; kingdom Metazoa; phylum Arthropoda; class Insecta; order Orthoptera; family Acrididae; genus Schistocerca; species Schistocerca cancellata. The sequence goes on from NC_064632.1 coordinate 178,864,677, forward strand.
GGCAAACATTTTCTGTCACAATTTCATTTTCTTGGATACACTGAGGAGATTAATATGTAAGCTTTCTCACCTGTTATTCCTGTTATTCGTTTATTTCCACTCTGGTAGACTGAATCTATGGATTTCTCTAATAATCGTAACAACGCTGATCATTCGCGCATCCAATCAACCAAATAAACAAACAGCGATTGACATTCACCTGTTCGGGTTTATCCGGCTCAGACCATATAGCTCCACCCCCTTTTTTCTGGGGGAAAGTTTTTTATTTCTAGACCCGACGGGGATATCCCTTGCAGAGGCATCACGTACACTATGCACGCATTCAAAAACAACTTATGATTAGTTCAGGAATCAACTCGGAATGTTTCGAGAATGAGATTTTCACTCTGCAGCGGATTGTGAGGTGATATGAAACTTACTGTCAAATTAAAACTATGTGCCGGACCGAGACTCGAACTAGGGACCTTTGCTTTTCGCGGGCAAGTGCTCTACCGGTAGAGCACTTGCCCGCGAATGGCAAAGGTCCCGAGTTAGAGTCTCGGTCCGCCACACAGTTTTAATCTGCCAGTAAGTTTCAACTCAGAATGTGTTCAAAAATGTTCAAAAAACGACTGTGATGCGTTTCAAAATCATATGAATGATCAATAGACCAGCATGAGCTGGATGCTAAGGCGCTTCGTCAAGAATATTTAGCGCCCCGTGAAATTTCCCCCCGGGGCAGATACCCTGGTCTGGTCTGCATCCCCTCCGCTCCCCCCTTCACCAAGACCCGGCGCTGCCGAACGAGACAGCGATACGACAGTTGGACATGGGATGGTGGTAAGGCTCGAAGTCGAGCCAAAGGCTGAGCAGTATCGTGCATTATCATCGACGCTATGACAAAAGCTGATACTAATTGTATCTGGCATGCCTCTCGAATTTACGCGCAACGGCCTGATTGGCTAACTTCAATGTTAATCAACTCGGCGACGGGGCAATGTATCAATTTTTTTTAACTGTTACTTCTCAGCACAACCTACGCTGCAACACCCCTACAAGCTTCTCAGATTATTTCTATCTACCCTGTATAACTGATCTAGCCGAAAGCTCGTAAGGTTGTTCTGAGAAGTAACTGTTAAAAAAATTGGCACATTGCCCTGTCTCCGAATGAAACCAGTGAAGCCACGACTTCGTCACAGGGATATTACAAAGAGTTTAGTAACATGTGAGATGTGCTGAACTCAAAAGAAACTTTTGAATACGGCACAAAGACAAAAGTCGGAAAACCTACGTATGTCGCCCATGTAGAAAACATAGGCCAAGACAGTGGAACGATAAAGAATGGTTTAAAAATCCTGCACCCAAGGGAGAAGATGAATTACTTGACTCATTCTAGTAGGTGGAAATACATGATGCAAAGAGGAGAAACCCTGAATTGCTATGCAGTTAACAGGATTAGCACAAAACGAGTGTTTTTTGTACCTCACCTCAGTACCGAAACACGAACCTCAAAAGAAATGTCACATAAGCCACTCACAAGGCGGCATGCGATAGAGCACGTCCGTGATATATTTACGCGGCTGCGGGTGGACATAGCACTGGAATAAACAAGTACTGAAAGTCAACTACAACAAGACAGTACCCTGCTAATACGTACGGGTAGTAAGGCATATCTTTGCATACTGAAGCGTAAACAAGAAGAGAGAGCGCTAGAAATTTATTGCTGATTAGTCTGATAAGAGTACCATTCCAATAAAATCATCTCGGTTTACAAGGTGGGTCATTCCGAATAAAACACTCGAGCTTTAGACAGCTGCCTCCGCCATCGTCATCAAAGAGTTGAAATCACTGACTGCCAGGGTTGGATAGGTGTTCTGCTTATATATACAGGGTGTTACAAAAAGGTACGGCCAAACTTTCAGGAAACATTAATCACACACAAAGAAAGAAAAGATCTTATGTGGACATGTGTCCGGAAACGCTTACTTTCCATGTTAGAGCTCATTATATTACTTCTCTTCAAATCACATTAATCATCGAATGGAAACACACAGCAACAGAACGTACCAGCGTGACTTCAAACACTTTGTTACAGGAAATGTTCAAAATGTGCTCCGTTAGCGAGGATACATGCATCCACCCTCTGTCGCATAGAATCCCTGATGCGCTGATGCAGCCTTGGAGAATGGCGTATTGTATCACAGCCGTCCACAATACGAGCACGAAGAGTCTCTACATTTGGTACCGGGGTTGCGTAGACAAGAGATTTCAAATGCCCCCATAAATGAAAGTCAAAACGGTTGAGATCAGCAGAGCGTGGAGGCCATGGAACTGGTCCGCCTCTACCAATCCATCGGTTACCGAATCAGTTGTCGAGAAGCGTACGAAAACTTCAACTGAAATGTACAGGAGCTCCATCATGCATGAACCACATGTTGTGTCGTACTTGCAAAGGCACATGTTCTAGCAGCACAGGTAGAGTATCCCGTATGAAATCATGATAACGTGCTCCATTGAGCGTAGATGGAAGAACGTGGGGTCCAATCAAGACATCACCAACAATGCCTGCCCAAACGTTCACAGAAAATCAGTGTTGATGACGTGATTGCACAATTGCGTGCGGATTCTCGTCAGCCCACACATGTTGATGGCGAAAATTTACAATTTGATCACATTGGAATGACGAAACTAAAATGAGCTCTAACATGGAAATTAAGCGTTTCCGGACACATGTCCACATAACATATTTTCTTTCTTTGTGTGTGAGGAATGTTTCCTGAAAGTTTGGCCGTACCTTTTTGTAACACCCTGTATATGTAATGATAGCTTCTGGAACCTTCCACTCTGGCCCTCCCTGGAAGGTTCCAGAGCCGCCATTACATCTATGCAAGCAGAACCCTTGCGAAACCTGGCAGTCAGTGACTCCAATTCCTGATGACGTAGGCGGAGATAGCTGTCGAAAGCCCGAGTGTTTTATTCGAAATGACGCAGCTTGTAAACCGAGAACATTTTATTAAAGCATGCCACCGCAAAAGATTCCGAGGACACAAGATTACTACTCATTGTCTTATGATAAATGAACCATATAGACCGTGACTTCGGTAAGTGGGACAAACTGCAGGAAAAGATCGCTGAGGGGTTAAGGTGCAATATAGGTCGCAAGAATATATCGCCAGAAATGGCTTCCAAGGGAGTTGTACCCATTTGAAAGAGGAATCAAAAGATCTTTCACAGTGACCCCTTTATCAGCACCAGCGTGGGGTGAACGAGACAATCGTGTGGAACAATCTTCACCATAACTGTCACTATGCATATCACTTATACACTCCTGGAAATTCAAATAAGAACACCGTGAATTCATTGTCCCAGGAAGGGGAAACTTTATTGACACATTCCTGGGGTCAGATACATCACATGATCACACTGACAGAACCACAGGCACATAGACACAGGCAACAGAGCATGCACAATGTCGGCACTAGTACAGTGTATATCCACCTTTCGCAGCAATTCAGGCTGCTAATCTCCCCCATGGAGACGATCGTAGAGATGCTGGATGTAGTCCTGTGGAACGGCTTGCCATGCCATTTCCACCTGGCGCCTCAGTTGGACCAGCGTTCGTGCTGGACGTGCAGACCGCGTGAGACGACGCTTCATCCAGTCGCAAACATGCTCAATGGGGGACAGATCCGGAGATCTTGCTGGCCAGGGTAGTTGACTTACACCTTCTAGAGCACGTTGGGTGGCACAGGATACATGCGGACGTGCATTGTCCTGTTGGAACAGCAAGTTCCCTTGCCGGTCTAGGAATGGTAGAACGATGGGTTCGATGACGGTTTGGATGTACCGTGCACTATTCAGTGTCCCCTCGACGATCACCAGTGGTGTACGGCCAGTGTAGGAGATCGCTCCCCACACCATGATGCCGGGTGTTGGCCCTGTGTGCCTCGGTCGTATGCAGTCCTGATTGTGGCGCTCACCTGCACGGCGCCAAACACGCATACGACCATCATTGGCACCAAGGCAGAAGCGACTCTCATCGCTGAAGACGACACGTCTCCATTCGTCCCTCCATTCACGCCTGTCGCGACACCACTGGAGGCGGGCTGCACGATGTTGGGGCGTGAGCGGAAGACGGCCTAACGGTGTGCGGGACCGTAGCCCAGCTTCATGGAGACGGTTGCGAATGGTCCTCGCCGATACCCCAGGAGCAACAGTGTCCCTAATTTGCTGGGAAGTGGCGGTGCGGTCCCCTACGGCACTGCGTAGGATCCTACGGTCTTGGCGTGCATCCGTGCGTCGCTGCGGTCCGGTCCCAGGTCGACGGGCACGTGCACCTTCCGCCGACCACTGGCGACAACTTCGATGTACTGTGGAGACCTCACGCCCCACGTGTTGAGCAATTCGGCGGTACGTCCACCCGGCCTCCCGCATGCCCACTATACGCCCTCGCTCAAAGTCCGTCAGCTGCACATACGGTTCACGTCCACGCTGTTGCGGCATGCTACCAGTGTTAAAGACTGCGATGGAGCTCCGTATGCCACGGCAAACTGGCTGACACTGACGGCGGCGGTGCACAAATGCTGCGCAGCTAGCGCCATTCGACGGCCAACACCGCGGTTCCTGGTGTGTCCGCAGTGCCGTGCGTGTGATCATTGCTTGTACAGCCTTCTCGCAGTGTCCGGAGCAAGTATGGTGGGTCTGACACACCGGTGTCAATGTGTTCTTTTTTCCATTTCCAGGAGTGTAACTCGTGCAGGCCGTATTACCTATGGACTTGCTTTCGGGGCAACAGTATTGTCGCCCTTTCATTGTGCAGGCCACCACCACCATACATTCTATGCACAAATGAGGCTATCCTTACGAGTGGCAGTAACGTCAACCTTGAGAACACCCGCCTGTGTCCTACGGAGGATCCCCACAGTATGGTGACAGTAAACTGCCAACAGCAGTTCGTCCGCAGTGTGTGGACGGGAACTATTGGTGACAGCCTACTGGGACCAGTCATTATTCCACAACCCCTCACAGACGAGGCATATCTGCATACTTTCTGCGGGTGACCCTGTCTTTCCTGCTGGAAGAGGTGCCTTTGGTTGTATGAAGGATTAGGTGGATGTTTTATGATCGTCCTCCAGATCATTTCCCTCTTGAGTGTGGAGATAAAACACTAGTGGAGACAGAAGGTTCTCACTTGGTGTTTTCTCATGCTGCTTTCAATCATTAAAACCTAAACTGGGAACGATCTTTGAACTCTACCTTCCCAGTCATACTTCCATATCACTTTTAATGCTCCCTGTCCTATCAGGGATCGTTTTCTGCAGTTTGACACAGTTTAGTAAAGTCACTCTGTATTTTTATGTTATGACTACTATAATTTTATATTTGAGCTTGCTATGTAAACTCTTTGTAAATTTTTGTTCCTTACAACAAAACACGAAACGAAAAACCAGCTTCGACCAGCCACTGATCATCCGGCAAGTGATAATGTTACCATTGCATTGTCAGCCTACTACACTGATATCTGTGTTGACAGCGCTGTGGGAACATAATGTCACCGCATGCAGCCATTACTTATCATTCTGAAGACGATTACTGGCTGCTGCTTCATTGTGAAATGCTTTCGTCATTTGTCGTAAGGAGGAAAAAAGAAGATTTCCAACCAATCACATGATCTCAATTTAGAATATGTGACGAAGTAGTAGCTTTGTTAATTTGTGTAAGCAGTCTACCAATTCGATTATATAACCTAGATTCCTTGCAAAGCTTTGACATTAATGCCAATAAGCTTAGTTTTTATGTAGTTGTATAAAACTTGAAATAGTTACTTTGGTCGAAATCCGGCTGTTTAACGTATTTTACTCTACAAGTTAGATTGTAATACTTGGTGTGATTAAAAATCTGTGAACGAATAAAAAAAAGATTGAATATGATGAAGACGAACTACTATGCTATACACGGTGCCTCCCAGTACTGTTAGGAGTGCTTGTGTGAAATTCCAAACTGCGATGCTATCTTGATGCGAGTTGCTGTGTTACACTCCTTGAAGTTTGAGCAAGAGCTGTGTAGGTCAATGCGCTAGCATCGCTACAGCTGGCGTTCCGATCGTGAATGTAACATCACGTGCCTGACACTAGTGGGATAATGGCGAGGAGCAGCGATGCAACATCAAGTTATGTGTTAATTTTTGTGTCTGTGGTTGTGTCCCGAGTACCGAGAGGTTCTTGGGCGGTCACCCATGACAACGGCCCAGCCCACTAAACGAAGATCTTGTGTGTTTTCCGCCAGCGAACAGACCACAGTTCTCGATCATCCACCGAATTCGCCGCATTTGGCCCCAGCCGACCTCTCGTTGTTCCTCACATTGAAGATGTCAGTGAAAGCACACCGCTACGACGCAGTTACGGACAAGCCAGAAATATTATTTTGTAGTACTGAATGTAATTTCAAAAAAGGACTACAGTGACAATTTCAAAACACACTTAAAACATTCTCAGCTGAGTGTTGATTCACACTATTTTGAATAAATACAGTGATTTTGTGAACATATTCCACGACTTATTTTTCATGGCCACAGCCCTAACAGAACTGGGACACATTATGTAAATGATGAAGCCTGATGTATTTATAACATGAACATAAGTGGATCAAATATGGATTTCCGTGTACTGGTTATTCCCCATTCTGAAGTTGCTGTTTCGCTGTGTACAGTCTTGTGTTTTTTACTGCTAATCTCTGCATCCTTTTGGATGAGATGAAAACCAGTCACAAACAAGATCTCTGGTACCATAATATTAGAGCATCTCTAAGACGGTTTTGTATAATACGAAACATAAATGAAAATTAGTACGATCTGTTAGTTTAGTCAGACTATACACAAAGCTACTTGCGGTGTGTGTGTGTGTGTGTGTGTGTGTGTGTGTGTGTGTGTGTGTGTGTGTGTGTGTGGGTTGGTGGAGCGGTACCTGCATTTGGGCTTCTGCTATCAAAGGTCGTTCTCGCAGAAAAAGGAAATTACAGTTACATTTTCTGGTGTTGAGGCCGGCCGAAGTGGCCGAGCGGTTCTAGGCGCTACAGTTTGGAGCCGCGTGACCGCTACGGTCGCAGATTCGAATCCTGCCTCGGACATGGATGTGTGTGATGTCCTTAGGTTAGTTAGGTTTAAGTAGTTCTAAGTTCTAGGGGACTGATGACCTCAGATGTTAAGTCCCATAGTGCTCAGAGCCATTTTTCTGGTGTTGAAGTTAGTCCATTGAGCTTTACTTTAGTTACTGTCCGCCTGCTTAGCTGGGTGGTAACGTGCTCGCCTCTCATGAAAGCGGGCCCCGGTTCGATTTCCGGCCGGGTTGGAGATTTTCTCCGCTTGGGGACTGGGTGTTGTGTTGTCTTCATCATAATTTCATCCTCATCACTGGGCAGCAAGTCTCCCAACGTGGCGTCAAAAGAAATACGACTTGCACTTGACGGCCGATCTTCCCCGTATAGGGGCCTCCCGGCAAACGATTCCATCCGATCATTTCCATTTTTTTTTATTTTAATACTTGAAGTGTCAGCAAAGAGAACTACTACTGCTTCTTGAACACGTGGTGACAGATCATTTACACAGCATAAGCTATGAGTAATTTTACATGTGGACTGTTGTTTTATGATGAGCCTGTCCGTTCAAAACTAATTAGACCGCTATTTTATTAATAAATAGCATTATTAACAGTGTCTGGTTACTGTTCTTACTTTATTGTAAGAACGAACCTGTGTTTTCTTACATGCAGGTCTCACAATGACGGTTTCCATCAAAATAGCAAGATCATTTATGTACAAGAAGAACAAAACTGTGCCCAATATCGCTACCTGCAGTATATCTTTAGTAACTATTCCCCTTTCTGAAGACACTGTTTCCCGGTATACATTCCTTATGATTCTTACAGTAACTCTCCGCATCCTTTTAGTTATGAGGTACCGAGCGAGGTGGCGCAGTGGTTAGCACACTGGACTCGCATTCGGGAGGACGACGGTTCAATCCCGTCTCCGGCCATCCTGATTTAGGTTTTCCGTGATTTCCCTAAATCGCTTCAGGCAAATGCCGGGATGGTTCCTTTGAAAGGGCACGGCCGATTTCCTTCCCCCATCCTTCCCTCACCCGAGCTTGCGCTCCGTCTCTAATGACCTCGTTGTCGACGGGACGTTAAACACTAATCTCCTCCTCCTCCCTCCAGTTATGAGGAGCGGTTTCATCGCCTCTGACAATGTCGACAAAAAACTGTCACGCTAAGCCTTGCAGCATGCAAGTATCTTCGCACAGGTCGACAAAAAACTGTCACGCTAAGCCTTGCAGCATGCAAGTATCTTCGCACAGATGCTCCTTCGTTGCTTCTTATAGTCTTCCGTTAGGTGCTGAAGAACCCAGCGGGCACACGGCTTTGACTACCCCAGCTGGTGGACGAGTGTGTCAGCACTACAGAGATGTCTAGTTGAGCAGCGAAGTGTTTTATTGTAATCCATCAATCACTTCAAATGAGAGTGTCTGCATGCTCCAACATTGCAGGAGTCACAGCAGTGTGCAGTCTGACAGCAGGCAGGAAATCGGACACATCGGCGTGAACTTGTCGTACAGTGACTCACCGGACTTTTGCCCACTTCCAGGTCTCTGTAGACGTTCTGCAAACAGCTATGAATATCTGCGGTGCTCTGGTTTTCCGTCAAAAGAATCTCAGTGAGAGCTCTCCGCCTGGAAAGCACCTCCGTCAGAGAAACCATCTGTCTGAACTTTATGAAGCTATAGAGGCTAAAGCGGAAATACTCAACTATGTCCCACGACAAATACCGCATTTTTTGAACAGAAATAAGCCGAGAAAAAATGTGTTGCATTATTTATTGATCGCCCCTCGTATATATGCTGCTCTACAGTCTACAGAAAAGTTAAAAAAAAAAAAAACACAATAAGAATAGAAACAAAGAAGAAAAACAGGCGATAAAACGGTGACATTGCAAAAACTGTAAAATGGCGTTAAGTTATTGAATTTAAAATATAAAAACACTGCGGTGACGATATGGATGAAGACACACAAGATGTAGACAGGCACAAAAAACACGGCGACAGTCTGGTTTCTGTTCGCACGAGATAAAAAAACACAACTAGCGACAGTATGGCGGCTGTTCGCAACACTGACAGGAGACGCACAACACTCAACACTCACTTATAACAGCATTATACAGGTGACATGGTGGCAGGGGGAAGGGAGGGCCCAGACCTATGAGGGGGAAAAGGGGGGAGGAGAGGAAAGGAAAAAACGGGGGAGCCAATGGAGGGAGGGGGCGTAGAAAAGGTTGGTTGAAATGGCTCTGAGCACTATGGGACTTAACTTCTGAGGTCATCAGTCCCCTACAACTTCGAACTACTTAAACCTAATTAACCTAACGACATCACACACATCCATGCCCGAGGCAGGATTCGAACCTGCGACCGTAGCGGTCGCGCGGTTCCAGGCTGTAGCGCCTAGAATCGCTGGCTGGCCGGTGTGGCGTGCGGTTCTAGGCGCTTCAGTCTGGGACCGCGTGACCGCTACGGTCGTAGGTTCGAATCCTGCCTCGGGCATGGATGTGTGTGATGTCCTTAGGTTAGTTAGGCTTAAGTAGTTGTAAGTTCTAGGGGACCGATGACCACAAATGTTAAGTCCCATAGTGCTCAGAGCCATTTCTTAGAACCACTAGGCCACCACGGCCGGCCATAGAAAAGGGGGGGCAGGCGGACTTAAGAAGGAGTGGGAAAGGCAATGGAGAAGAGAGCAGAAAGGACTCAGGGGAGAGAAGGGAGGTAGAGAGAGGGTAGGCGGAAAAAAAACAGGATGGAAGGAGGGAAGAGGGAGCCCAGGGAAAGGACAGTGGAAAGGAGGGGGAGGTGAGGATCACAGTTGATAGGAGGGATAAATGGAGGGAGAGAGGGCATATCCAGGAGGGGGAGTTGACGGAAACCGCCTAGGGAAAGGAGATGAAGGGTGCAGAGATGGAGGGTAGGGGGGACACAACAGTGAAGGTCCGCCGCTCGTGGTCTCGCGGTAGCGTTCTCGCTTCCCGAGCACGGGGTCCCGGGTTCGATTCCCGGCGGGGTCAGGGATTTTCACCTGCCTCGAGATGACTGGGTGTTTGTGTTGTCCTCATCATTTCATCATCATCCAGGAAAGTGGCGAAATTGGACTGAGCAAAGATTGGATAATTGTACGGGCGCTGATAACCACGCAGTTGAGCGCCCCACGAACCAAACATCATCATCATCAACAGTGAAGGTGCGGCAGAGGGCAGGGGTTGGAGAGGAGATTAGCAACCAGGGGATGTGCGGGATCAAGGTGGCGGGAGGTGTAGAGTATGTGGATATGTTCGAGAAATAGGATCAGATGGGGGAAAGGAATCAGTACGTAGAGGATCCGCGTAGGGGACGGGAGGCGTATACGGAAGGTGAGGCGGAGTGCATGGCGTTCGAGGATCTGGAGGGACTTGTAGGATTTGGGGGGCCGGATATCCGGGCGCGACTGGCATAACAGAGGATGGGACGGATTAAGGATTTGTAGGTGTGGAGGATGGTAGAGGGGTTCAACCCCCCTGTCCGGCCAGAGAGGAGTTTGAGGAGTCGGAGGCGGTTGTGGGCCTCAGATTGGATAGAGCGGAGATGAGGGATCCAGGTGAGGTGACGGTCAACGGTGTGGCCAAGGTAGGTGAGGGTGGGGGAGAGGCGGAAAGGACGGGCGCAGATGGTAAGGGATTACAAGCAAGATCTGTGACAGGATTATACTTTTACTTCCCTGGGAGAACACAGAACTGCACAGTCGAATTGTGATGCCAAGTCCCAGGCACGTGGTGTGACGTACCTGCGCTTGGGCTTGAGCGGCGGCAGGTCGGGCTCGTAGGCGCCGGGCGCGGGCACCCTGGGGTCGCGGTACTGCTGCAGCAGCAGCCGCATCGTGGGCACCGCCGTGAAGCGCGCCGTCGCCGTCCACACGCCGTAGCGCTTGCGCGCCAGCAGCTTCTCGGCGTCGCTCGGCGGCACGTACATGTCCTTAGGCTGCACGCGGAACGCACGCGGCGCGAAGTGGTTCTTTATCGTCGACTCGTCTCGCGGGCCTGCGGGCACCAGGCGCGCCTTTCACTACCCACAAATATACAGCTTGAGGATCGTATAACACGTGTACTCTTATCACCAACTGTTTAAGTAGGCTGTTTAGGTTTTTATGTTGGTAACGCCACGTAGCGCTCTGTATGAAAATCACTGACTGTGCTGTGTGCAGTCTGTGGCTGGTTGGCACTGTTGGAATATTCGCTATTGTAGTGTTGGGCAGCTCGATGTGAACAGCGCTTAGCGTTGCGCAGTTGGAGGTGAGCCGCCAGCAGTGGTGGATGCGGGGAGAGAGATGGCGGAGTTTTGAGAGCGGATGATCTGGAAGTGTGTCCATCAGAAAGAGTAAATTTGTAAGACTGGATGTCATGAACTGATATACATATTATGACTTTTGAACACTATTAAGGTAAATACATTGTTTGTTCTCTATCAAAATCTTTCATTTGCTAACAATGCCTATCAGTAGTTAGTGCCTTCAGTAGTTAAAATCTTATATTTAGCTGGCAATATTGGGCGCTCGCTGTATTGCAGTAGTTCGAGTAACGAAGATTTTTGTGAGGCAAGTGATTCATGAAAGGTATAGGTTATTGTTAGTCAGGGGCATTCTTTTGTAGGGATTATCGAAAGTCAGATTGCGTTACGCTAAAAATATTGTGTGTCAGTTTAGTGTTGATCAGAATAAGTAGAGAGTACGTTCAGTTTCTCTCAGCTGTTTGAAAATCAAATAACGTAAAGGGTTAACCAATACAGTAATTCATTAATTTTTCTAAGGGGATTTTCAACTGAGGCTCAGCCACTGTACAGACGCACAGTGACAGGTATACGGGGTATATACTCTACCCTCAATAAGTTTGGAAACACCTAGTAATTATGGACAATGGAAAGAAATACAGTGTAAAAATGCATTTTGTTGTTTTCCAAACGTTTATTAAGCTCAAATAATACACAGGAAGATGCAAGAACTAAATTTTCGATTCCTCAAAATAGCAACCCTATGGTTTCACCACTGCCTTGCACACCCTCGGCATGCGCTGCGTCAGTTTTTCAAAGGTTTCAGTTGGAATTAATCTCCATTCTTTCTGTAGGACCTCCCACGATTGTGACCCGCTCTTGATTTCCCGTTTTCGGATCCTCTACATCTACATCTACATTTATACTCCGCAAGCCACCCAACGGTGTGTGGCGGAGGGCACTTTACGTGCCACTGTCATTACCTTCCTTTCCTGTTCCAGTCGCGTATGGTTCGCGGGAAGAACGACTGTCTTGAAAGCCTCCTTGCGCGCTCTAATCTCTCTAATTTTACATTCGTGATCTCCTCGGAAGGTATAAGTAGGGGGAAGCAATATATTCGATACCTCATCCAGAAACGCACCCTCTCGAAACCTGGACAGCAAGCTACACCGCGATGCAGAGCGCCCATCTTGCAGAGTCTGCCAGTTGAGTTTGCTAAACATCTCCTTAACGCTATCTCGCTTACCAAATAACCCTGTGACGAAACGCGCCGCTCTTCTTTGGATCTTCTCTATCTCCTCCGTCAACCCGACATGGTACGGATCCCACACTGATGTGCAATACTCAAGTATAGGTCGAACGAGTGTTTTGTAAGCCACCTCCTTTGCTGATGGACTACATTTTCTAAGGACTCTCCCAATGAATCTCAACCTGGTACCCGCCTTACCAACAATTAATTGTATGTGATCATTCCACTTCGAATCGTTCCGCACGCATACTCCCAGATATTTTACAGAAGTAACTGCTACCAGTGTTTGTTCCGCTATCATATAATCATACAATAAAGGATCCTTCTTTCTATGTATTCGCAATACATTGCATTTGTCTATGTTAAGGGTCAGTTACCACTCCCTTCACCAAGTGCCTATCCGCTGCAGATCTTCCTGTATTTCGCTGCAATTTTTTAATGCTACAACTTCTCTGTATACTACAGCATCATCCGCGAAAAGCCGCATGGAACTTCCGACACTATCCACTAGGTCCTCCTGTCCAACTCATCCCATAGCAGCTCGATTGGGCTACAATCAGGGGACTAGGGCGGCCATTCCATCTTTTTCAATGTTTTACGAACCGTAGAGACTTCACATTGTTCTGACACAAGCGAGACGTATGTTTCAGGTCGTTGTCTTGCTGCAGAACAAACCCTTTCCCAATCAGACGCAAACCAGATGTCTTAGCACGTCGCTGGAAAATGGCATGATAATCCTTTTGGTTCATTTTTCCATCTATTTTCACCACATCGCCGACTTTATTCCCTCCAAAGGATCCCCATACCATCACAGAACCCCCTCCATGCTTTACAGTTGGAATTACGCACTGAGGATTCAAGCATTCATGGAGTAAACGGCGTACAAATTGACGGCGTTTACTTCCAAATATTTCGAACTTGAATTCATCAGTGAATAAGACTCTTTCCCAATCCCCCGCTGTCCAATGTTGGCGTGTCTTGGCGCACTGAAGCCTTTTCTTCTTGGTAACAGGGCGCAACAGAGGTTTCCTTGTTGCTACATAACCTCGGAGGTTGTCTGCCAGATGTCGTCTCACTGTTGACTCACTCACCGGTGTATCCCTCGTTGCGTTTAGTTCAGCAGCCAATTCACGGACAGTTTTTAATCTGTTACGTTAGGACGATCTCCATAGGATCCTGTTTCTCGATGCCGTTGTATGGTTTTGACAACTCCGCTGATGGAAATCATCACTTTGTTTACTATTTGTCGACACTGTTGCCTTTTTGGTGCAAAATGGTTATCATCACCTGTGACTCATAAGGAATCTGGCACTTTGGTGCCATTTAAAATTACTTTCGCGGCGTGTTATACCTTTATGCAAACGCAACTACAAGTGAACAGAAATGTAAACAACGTTCCTCTACATAGCCATGCGGTCTACTCGCGCTACCTGGCGTGTTTAGTAGAACTGCTTGGACAGGTAACGTCGGTTTACATAAAACTGAGCAATACTAGTATGTTCCAATACGTATGTATATGTACAATAATTAAGTGTACAATACTGTACGTGTCATTACTAACCGTTATTAGAGCTTGCTATTCCGTATTCTAACCAATAACTCACGTAGATCACTTCCCTCTTCTTCCGTTGATACGCAGCATGGTGTTTCCAAACTTATGGTGGGCAGTGTATAAAAATGGAAACACCGTAAGTGCGGTTTTCACTCTACAGAGGAGTGTGCGCTGATATAAAACTTCCTAGCTGAGTAAAACTGTGTGTCGCACCGGTACTCGAACTCTAGACCTCTCACGGACGATGCTCTACTAACTGAGCTACCCAGAGACGAGGTAGTGGCGGAAGTGAAGCTGTGAGCACGGGTCGAGAGTCGTGCTTGGATAGCTCACTTGCGTCAGCGGAAATTGCTGAGTTGGGAGAGATTTAGAGTGCGGGTCTACTACACTCTATTCATCTAGTCGACGTACTGATACGCCTCCACTGCGTGGTCGTCGACTCTGAAGAGTTGCTCACGAAGAAAATGTTGGCCCTTTTATTGCGTACGGCGCACACGGCAATCAAAACTGACGACCTACTCTTCCCCGAGGAAATATACTTTCTCACCGTTCGGACAAGTGCCGTGAACTGGATAAAGGGGATGGTGATGTATTATTTGTATCGTGCCGATGACAGGGATGTCTTGTGCTTCTGATACGTACTGCGAGAGCAACGTATGATTTTGCGGCGGCACGTAGAACATAGAAGTTTTTTGCCAATTCCTAGGGTTCGTTATTCATGGACCCCCCGGTTAGCTTTCGGGTGCGAGAAGTGAGAAGACAGATTATGGTTCAGGACCTTACGTTCATGCCTGATGTACTCAGGGAACTATTTATCACTTTTAAGTTAGCGAGAAGCCAACCTGGATACGCGGTAACTGGGATGTTGCAGGGTCCTGTTTCGTTTTGATAGTGAGTTCGCAACATCGGGAAGCAGTTTTGCTTTTGGATGTTTTGAATGGCTCCATTACTTCCTTTATGCACCGTTTTTCACCTTTATTTCGCGAAAACAAAAATAAAAAGTAAATACAATTATAGAACCATTTCATCACTTTGTCCATGTCCTCAGGGATGTGAGGGAGGAAACATTGTGGCCAGGCCTCGGGTTATGATCACTGCACACCATGGCTCTGTCAGCCCACGATCTGATCCCTTAGCGTCCTAGCCAAAAATAAAATAAAAAAAGTTGGTAGAGCACTTGGCTACGAAAGGCAAAGATCCTGAGTTCGAGTCTCGGTCTGGCATACAATTTTAATGTTCCAGGCAGTTGCGACACCGACAATGCTTAGTGTATTCTGCCAGAATGGCAATCCGGAAATACTGCAATGCCGAAAGTTAAGAACGGTGGTGCCAAAGTGTCTGTGGATAACATTCTTCCTCAGCTGCTACTTCAGTTATGTTCATAGTGCAGCTAAGGCGTAATCCGTATTTTGGGACTAAATGTTTATTCAATTTTGAAACCATTCATACTAGCACCATCAGTGGTCAGTATAAAAATTTCCTTAATTTTACCCTCGGAGCTTCCGTGGCGTTGCACGAATAAGTACACTTGTCAGTGGCCAAATCCTATTCTGGTTTCAAAATTTTACTAACGTAAATACGGTATGGTTACGAGGAAAGGAGAGAAGGTTTAATATTCAGACGAAGCACAAGGCGTGATACCAGGTGGGCATCTGGAAGGGAGCCAGCACTCTGTATGAAGTGATACTTGCTTAGAAGATTGCTGTGGCCACAACACTGCGGTAAGGTCTAGAAAAGACAACACCCTCCGAATCAAGATGAATAGCAAACGTGGGCCTACAGCCAGAATGTTCTAGAAACTTTTGTAAGGTTCTGCAAAGACTTCGGTCGTTAGGAAGATCTTTGGTAGCGTCAGGGGAAAGCAACGCTGCTGGAGGAACTCATCCAGAAATCCTGAAAAAACAGTTTGTGAGCAACTAATGCACAGGAACAAGGCAGTTACAGTCATTACGATCAGTTGAGAGTCATTATACGAAGCGGGTAGGAACACTACGACAGCCGACTCATCAGGAGTAGGCACTATAAAGGGTGAGTGTGCTGCCCTACACATGGGTTTTATGCAATCCGCAACACCTTCAAAAATTGTGTGCAAAATACTACTTGTACAGAAAAAAAAAGGAACTGAACATTTGGATAGGAAATTTAACGTAGTTAAATTTTGTACTTGAGTACGTTTTTCAGTCTCGAACCGATGTGCTGCTACGGTCGCAGGTCCGAATCCTGCCTCGGGCATGAATGTGTGTGATGTCCTTAGGTTAGTTAGGTTTAAGTAGTTCTAAGTCTAGGGGGCTGATGATCTCAGATGTTAAGTCCCATAGTGCTTAGAGTCATCTGAACTATTTCTGGAGTACGTTTTCACTGGAGGCTACGGTTTTCGAGTTATTCAAGGAAGCCGCATTTAAATGTGGCTTTTGTGTGCTTATCTTGAATAATTTGGAAACCACGGGCCCAAGTGAAAATGTACCCCTGTACAAAATTTAACTACATTTCTAACAAAAACATTCCGTTCATTTTTTTTTTGTAAAAGTGATAGTTTGTGTGCAGCGAGTGAGAAAATATGAAACTCTTGCATATGGTATTTGAAGGCGTCATGGGCTGCATAAAACACGTAGGCTGGAATAGCTGAATCAGCCTGCGTAGTGGCACTTTGGTACTGATGCAATAAAAACTACTAGAAGTTTGTGCAAACTCGAGGAAGGACAACTGAGTTTCCGATAAATATCCAGCGACAGTTGTTATCTTGAGTTGCGCATGTTAGTAAAGAACAGGCTCTGTGGAATTGTCTCTAGTGTCGTAACGAGGAATAGTAGATGTTTTTTGTGTGTCAGAATATAAAGAGGAACAAGCGCTGTCTCGCATTTGTTTCCTTTTGTCAATGAGTGCCTATAGGCACAACGAGTAATGTTTGACATTTTCGATGTCAGACCATAGGAAGGAACAAGTACTGCCTCACTCTTGTCACCCATTCCGTATCGTCGGATCGAATTGCAGACTGAGCATTTGTCTCTAATACTGAAAAGCCAAACTCAGGAACCAGGAGTTGCTGGTATGGATTAACATGTAGAGGGGTAGGGCGTAATCATTGATTTGCAAAGTAACTGTTTGCAGTACCATTCTTCCTGCGACACAGTGGCAAGTTCAGGTAATGATGATGGAGGTGGATAGTGAAGACACACGGTTCTGTCCACATTGTGGTACCACGTATAGGTACCATCCCGAAAGCGTCGCACAATTGGCAATGGAACTGCACCTCTCCGTCAGAAGCTGACAGCAGTTGGCGGACCCAATGGAGCATGCCTGCTGAGCCATACCTCCAGTGGCCTGGTACCACAAGCGTCCTCTGCCGCCGCAATATACGAGGGCAGTTCAATAAGTAATGCAACACATTTTTTTTCTGAAACAGGGGTTGTTTTATTCAGCATTGAAATACACCAGGTTATTCCCCAATCTTTTAGCTACACAACACTATTTTTCAACGTAATCTCCATTCAATGCTACGGCCTTACGCCACCTTGAAATGAGGGCCTGTATGCCTGCACGGTACCATTCCACTGGTCGATGTCGGAGCCAACGTCGTACTGCATCAATAACTTCTTCATCATCCGCGTAGTGCCTCCCACGGATTGCGTCCTTCATTGGGCCGCACATATGGAAATCCGACGGTGCGAGATCGGGGCTGTAGGGTGCATGAGGAAGAACAGTCCACTGAAGTTTTGTGAGCTCCTCTCGGGTGCGAAGACTTGTGTGAGGTCTTGCGTTGTCATGAAGAAGGAGAAGTTCGTTCAGATTTTTGTGCCTACGAACACGCTGAAGTCGTTTCTTCAATTTCTGAAGAGTAGCACAATACACTTCAGAGTTGATCGTTTGACCATGGGGAAGGACATCGAACAGAATAACCCCTTCAGCGTCCCAGAAGACTGTAACTGTGACTTTACCGGCTGAGGGTATGGCTTTAAACTTTTTCTTGGTAGGGGAGTGGGTGTGGCGCCACTCCATTGATTGCCGTTTTGTTTCGGGTTCGAAGTGATGAACCCATGTTTCATCGCCTGTAACAATCTATGACAAGAAATTGTCACCCTCAGCCACATGACGAGCAAGCAATTCCGCACAGATGGTTCTCCTTTGCTCTTTATGGTGTTCGGTTAGACAACGAGGGACCCAGCGGGAACAAACCTTTGAATATCCCAACTGGTGAACAATTGTGACAGCACTACCAACAGAGATGTCAAGTTGAGCACTGAGTTGTTTGATGGTGATCCGTCGATCATCTCGAACGAGTGTGTTCGCACGCTCCGCCATTGCAAGAGTCACAGCTGTGCACGGCCGGCCCGCACGCGGGAGATCAGACAGTCTTGCTTGACCTTGCGGCGATGATGACACACGCTTTGCGCAACGACTCACCGTGCTTTTGTCCACTGCCAGATCACCGTAGACATTCTGCAAGCGCCTATGAATATCTGAGATGCCCTGGTTTTCCGCCATAAGAAACTCGATCACTGCCCGTTGTTTGCAACGCACATCCGTTACAGATGCCATTTTAACAGCTCCGTACAGCGCTGCCACCTGTCAATGAAACTATACGAGACGAAGCGGGAATGTTTGAAAATATTCTACAAGAAATTTCCGGTTTTTTCAACCAAAATTGGCCAAGAAAAATAATGTGTTGCATTACTTATTGAACTGCCCTCGTAAGATGGCTGGCGGCAGTCAGATATCCCGCTTGCACTTGGTGTATCTGTGCTACGACAATATCATTCGTGGTTAGCACAACAAGCCAACTGCTTGTTGACATTGAGAATTGGCCTTTATTCTTTCTGCACTACTTGTAATGAGTCTGCGGATGTATGGAGAAATACTAGTTAAGTAAAACTTCTGTTTACTGGGTTAACATGTTTGCTAATCATTTCTGCTCCTCTCCGGCTTTCCTACTTCCATAGTTGCCACGCGAATCTGTAGCGAACCTCTCCTTACCCTTGTGTACGAAGTCGTATACGACAGAAATTAGATCACGAAGGCTAAATAATATTGAAATCTGGTGATTGTGATGGCCAGGGGAGATGCGATAGTTCATCCTCATGCTCACAAAACCAGTCCTGAACAATAAAAGCTGTGTGAGAAGGGGCCCTGTCGTCTTCGAACAGAGCATCAGCATTGAGCAACTAATGTTGTGCTATGGGATGGGCCTGATCAGCCAAAATGACCACATAATCCTGATGCTACATTACAGAGTAACCTTGGGGTCCATAGAATACCACAGTATAGCTGCCCCAATCATCACTGTAATCCCGCCATGTTTCACTCTTGGAATGTAAACACGGCCAGAAGTTGGAAACAGTGTGAAACGAGACCTATTCTACCTGACGTCTTTCTTCCATTGCTCAATTGTCCAGATTTTATTGCTTCGGCACCACGCCTTCCTGTTATGTGCACAATTGTATCACTGGTGAGTGGTTCTGGAATTCCAGCTTTCCCTGCAATTCACTGTTTAGGGATGTTCCTTCGTGTTGTTTTGTTGCTGACAGACCTCGAGAGTGCGACATTCAGTTTTGCAGCGGCTTTTGCAGTTTTCATACTGTTATTTTTCGTCACGGTCCTCGCCAACAGCCATCCTTCACGACCACAGAACGCATAATGGTGCCCATGTTGTGACTTAGCGGATGACGTTTCTCGACTTTCCGTGTATGTGGTATGAATCTCCCTTACGCTGCGTCTTGAAACACCAAACACATCGGCTACCTTCGTTACGGAAGTACACAACATAATAGCACCAACAATCGGCCCACGTTCGAATTCACTTAGCCCTAAAAATGGTTCAAATGTTTCTGAGCACTATGGGACTTAACATGTGAGGTCATCAGTCCCCTAGAACTTAGATCTACTTAAACCTAACTAACCTAAGGATATCACACACATCCATGCCCGAGGCAGGATTCGAACCTGCGACCGTAGTGGTCGCGCGGTTCCAGACTGTAGCGCCTAGAACCGTTCGGCCACGCCGGCCGGTCTTAGCCCTAATGTAACGCCGTCACACTTATACAGAACACTGTTCTTACCACGATTGGCACTTGCAATGTGTTGAAGTCGTCGTACAGGTACCGTTCGTGGTCATATACAACAGCGCAATCTGCAGGTGTCGCTAGCATCTGCTTGTGTGTTCAAGCATGCAATTCTCGCGGTGTTATGTACGTGTGTGTCTGCTACAGTGGGTTATGCATTATTTTGAAAGTTCCTCTTAGATTAAAACTATACCGTGCAGGGCTACTAATCCGTATACACTCCTGGAAATTGAAATAAGAACACCGTGAATTCATTGTCCCAGGAAGGGGAAACTTTATTGACACATTCCTGGGGTCAGATACATCACATGATCACACTGACAGAACCACAGGCACATAGACACAGGCAACAGAGCATGCACAATGTCGGCACTAGTACAGTGTATATCCACCTTTCGCAGCAATGCAGGCTGCTGTTCTCCCATGGAGACGATCGTAGAGATGCTGGATGTAGTCCTGTGGAACGGCTTGCCATGCCATTTCCACCTGGCGCCTCAGTTGGACCAGCGTTCGTGCTGGACGTGCAGACCGCGTGAGACGACGCTTCATCCAGTCCCAAACATGCTCAATGGGGGACAGATCCGGAGATCTTGCTGGCCAGGGTAGTTGACTTACACCTTCTAGAGCACGTTGGGTGGCACGGGATACATGCGGACGTGCATTGTCCTGTTGGAACAGCAAGTTCCCTTGCCGGTCTAGGAATGGTAGAACGATGGGTTCGATGACGGTTTGGATGTACCGTGCACTATTCAGTGTCCCCTCGACGATCACCAGTGGTGTACGGCCAGTGTAGGAGATCGCTCCCCACACCATGATGCCGGGTGTTGGCCCTGTGTGCCTCGGTCGTATGCAGTCCTGATTGTGGCGCTCACCTGCACGGCGCCAAACACGCATACGACCATCATTGGCACCAAGGCAGAAGCGACTCTCATCGCTGAAGACGACACGTCTCCATTCGTCCCTCCATTCACGCCTGTCGCGACACCACTGGAGGCGGGCTGCACGATGTTGGGGCGTGAGCGGAAGACGGCCTAACGGTGTGCGGGACCGTAGCCCAGCTTCATGGAGACGTTTGCGAATGGTCCTCGCCGATACCCCAGGAGCAACAGTGTCCCTAATTTGCTGGGAAGTGGCGGTGCGGTCCCCTACGGCACTGCGTAGGATCCTACGGTCTTGGCGTGCATCCGTGCGTCGCTGCGGTCCGGTCGCAGGTCGACGGGCACGTGCACCTTCCGCCGACCACTGGCGACAACATCGATGTACTGTGGAGACCTCACGCCCCACGTGTTGAGCAATTCGGTGGTACGTCCACCAGGCCTCCCGCATGCCCACTATACGCCCTCGCTCAAAGTCCGTCAACTGCACATACGGTTCACGTCCACGCTGTCGCGGCATGCTACCAGTGTTAAATACTGCGATGGAGCTCCGTATGCCATGGCAAACTGGCTGACACTGACGGCGGCGGTGTACAAATGCTGCACAGCTAGCGCCATTCGACGGCCAACACCGCGGTTCCTGGTGTGTCCGCTGTGCCGTGCGTGTGATCATTGCTTGTACAGCCCTCTCGCAGTGTCCGGAGCAAGTATGGTGGGTCTGACACACCGGTGTCAATGTGTTCTTTTTTCCATTTCCAGGAGTGTATAACATATAGGGTGAGTCACTAACTATTGTCACCTAGAATAACTCCGAAGGTATGATAGTGGCTGTAAAGTTTGTGGGACAGAAGTTGCATGGCACAATGGGGGTCATAATATGACGTTGGTGTTTTGTTGCTAGGTGGGGTCGTGTCAGAGATATGAAGGTCAACTTTGTTTTTTTAAGTGGGATGCTATAGTTTGGTACTCATTTTTTGATAGCGGCTATCGAAACGAATCCAAGAAAATGTAACAGTATGGTCTTTGAAGGTCAACGGAGGTCAAGAAGGTGGCATGAATGTCCATTTACAGAGGCGTTCGAAGTGACGACCATTGGCATCAAATCAGTGCTGCAATCTTCTTATCATGGATTGAGTGGTATTCCTTATTAAATCGGCATTTACCGAAGCACGTGCTCTGACAATTCTCTCTCGCATATCTTCAGGTGTAGTTGGAACATCTTTAGAAACAATGTCTTTTACGAATCCCCACAATGAAAACTCCAGAGGCGTCAAGTCTCGCGAACGAGCCGGCCACAACACACCTCCTCCGCGTCCAATCCAGCGTCTTGGGAACTGTCTCTGCAACTCATTTCTAGCCATCAGCGAAAAATGTGCCGGACCCCCTTCGTGATGATTCCATATTCTGTTCCTTGTTCCTAAAGGTATTTCTTCCAGTGACAGACATAATATTTCTTGCAGGAATGTGGTGTACTTCTTACCATTAAGATTTCCTTCGATGAAATAGGGGCCTATAATTCTGTCCTCCAGAATCCCACATCATACATTCACCTACCAAGGATTTCGGTGTGCAACTTGCCGCAGCCAACGTGGATTTTCGGTTGCCCAATAATGCATTTATGCAAATTAACATTTACATGGTTCGTGAACGTAGCCTAGTCAGTAAATATATCATGTTAATAAATGTGTCATCTCTCTCAATCTGAAGTTGAGCCCATCATCAGAATTCAATGTGGCGCATACAATCCGTACCAGTTAATTCTTGGTGGAGACTGACATGGTAAGGATGATATTTATGGCGATGCAGAACGCGAACAACAGTACTCTGGCTCATGCCAGATTTCCTTGCGATTTGACGCGAACTGACACAAGGATCTCGAAGCACAGTGGCAAGAGTACCAATTTCCGTTTCCTCGTTAGTAACTTTCCTTTGCCGGATATGTTTCCGATGCGTTAAAGATCCAGTTGTTCTCAATTTATCACACACATATTTAAATATACGACGTGTAGGGTGAGTACGTTGAGGATATCTTTCAGTGTATAAATCTCTAGCTCTCAGTGAATTTCTTTGGCATTCTGCGTAAATGAGAAGCATATCGACTTGTTCTTCGAAGGAATATATCACTCACATTCCCTTGATTCGGCGATACTAGTCTTACCGTTGCTATTAGTGTTGTATTGCGAAACCGTCGAACGCTGTATACATGTAAATAGCACGTTAGATGGGTAGGCCTTATTCGGCGGATATTTACTATTTGCACGATATACGAGAGAGAATTGTCAGAGCATGTGTTTCGATAAGGCTGAAGTGATAAAGAATACCACTCAATCCATGATAAGAAGATCGCAGCAGTGCATTGATAGCAATGGTCATCACTTTGTCTCACCTGAAAATACCAAATCTGTTCTCATGAGCGTAATAAACACGAATGTCTTTGGATGATTACTTATGCATCTCAGTAGCCATCGGTGTAAACTGGATTCACGAACTGCACCTAATATATTTTCTGCGCATGGACTCTCTCTTCCCACAGTCTTATGTTCTTACCCTGTGTAAATATGTCTTACTTTAATTGGGTAGATGTTGTTCTATCGCTACAATAACGTTGTTGACGACACTGCGATATGTACCGGTATACGTGTAAAAAAGTTATCTGTATCACATGCATACGGCAATGTTGCCAGGGTTAGCCTTTCACTCTACAGTAGGGTATGTGTTATTTTGAAAGTTCCTGGCAGATTAAAGCTATGCCTTGCAGGGATACTTATCCAGCAAGGTATGAAGAAGATATTCTGGTTCAAATGGTTCAAATGACTCTGAGCACTACGGGACTTAACTGCTGAGGTCATCAGTCCCCTAGACTTAGAACTACTTAAACCTAACTAACCTAAGGACATCACACACATCCATGTCCGAGGCAGGATTCGAACCTGCGGCCGTAGCGATCGCTCGGTTCCAGACTGTAGCGCCTAGAACCGCTCGGCCACTCCTGCCGGCCCTGTGCGTACAATAATATTGCATGGTATTCATAAGTTTATCGTAAGTGTGACTGTCCTTTTGGATACTTGTGTTGGCACAATAAATTCAGTGCATTAACACACAATTCAATTTTTCTTTCTCTTAGCTCTCAATTCATTTAATAGTTTACTTGGAAGAATTTCAGTATATGTGGCAATGTTTTATAAAAGTATGAACCAGTGCCACTTGTTACTGCCTCCTGAAGCTATTTCAAGTCTGTATGACTAAGATATAATTTTTTAAACTGATTTATTAGTGATTTTTTAGATTATTTTATTATGATTTAAATAATATGGAAACAAGGAATGTTTAGTGTAAAAAACCCATTATAAACATTTGGTTAACATTTGAGAGAGACAACTGCACTACGTAGATCAGAGCTCTTCAGGAACCACAGATTTGTCTAGCCTCACCACAGACACCTCTCTGTTGTAGTTGCACCTATTATACAACTAGGTATATCGTTGAGACACTAAAGACACCCCATCTCGGCAATGTCAATGGTTCATGGGAGGGACTGAAGTAATATGTACTTTTTGAAAGACACAATCACAGTATATGATCACCATCATAATTGGTTCCTTCATACATTGGCCATCTACAGATTCTACAATAAAAGAGGAGGTAAACTTGACAAAATATACTGGGTTGTCTCATAAGTTCGTCCGTTTTGCTTGCACATTCAATCTATAGCGCCTACAAACCGTACACCCGCCGTTTCCGAAGGAGTGACATGGTTGCCTAACGGCAACCTGATGCGTCATTGGATGTGTTAGTGGATGTTCGTGGCTGGTGTTGGATGGAACAGCGTGAATTTGAGCTTACAAGCTATGAAAAGCAAGAAGAAACGTTTCTAGCAATTTATGTTTTTCTATTGTCGTAATGGGAAAGCAGACTCACAATACGGCAGAAGATTTGTGCTGTATACGAGGAAGATGCCGTAACGCTTGACAATGTCAAAAGTGATGTAGTCGATTGTGAGCGCGGAAACCTCGATCAGGACGATTAACGGCTACGAATGTGGAAAGGCTTAATGATTTGATAGTCAACAATCCAGGAATGACAATGTAGGTGTTGGCATTGGAGCTTAATATCGATCTTGATTCTGTAGCCGGGAACTTGAAGAAGCTGGCTTTCGTAAAGATTCCCGATGTATGGGTTCCAGATGTGGATCGTGTACAACAACGCCCGGAAGAGTAAATAGTGGCGCAAGACATGGTAGCCACCACTATGGATTACTGAACCAGGGCAGCATCCGAAAAAGCTTCTGCTATGCATCTGGTGGGATTGCAAAGGCGTCCTGTATTACGACCTTCGTCCGAATGAGACTGTCACTTCCAAGAAATGCTGTTCGCAGTTGGATCGTCTCAAGGCAGCCATTGGTGAGAAACAACCGCATTTGGGACACGATATCTTTCGCCGCTACAACTCCAGACGACATACCTTTATGGTGCCCCGTCGAAAGCTGCGTTCTTTTGAGTTGGATGTGTCACCTCAACTGCCGTATTCGTCGGATATTGCTCCTTCCGACTTTCATCTATTCTGTTCCCTCCAGAATTTCCTCAATGGCAAACGCGTCACCTCCTTGGAGGATTGCAGACTGACCGTCGAAGAGTTCATCAACTTGAAAACCCCCACATTTTGTAAGAATGGCATTTATCAGCTTCCAAAAATGGCAATATATTATCGACAATAATGGCTTATACTGCAGGAAATAAATAGTTTGTTTAAAAAAAACGAACCGCCTTGCTTAGACCGCCTTGCTTAGTTACATTGCGCACGACCTTGAGTTTGAAGTGTGTAACCAGACAGGTCGGCAATTACTTTGTCGCAGCTGTGCTGCTGGGAAGTGTGTTACCAAGCGAACGAACTTTTTAGATAACCCAATAAAAAATTATGCCCACTTTTGCCTTGGATTTTGGTCTCAGATTTGGTTTTACAGCGCATAACGTCAACACTTTGTACGTCATGATCTATGAGAATGATCTGCATTATTTTGTGTTTTACATTACGTGCTTACAAACATAATTGTCACAAATTTTATAGATTTTTAGGATTTGAATCTAGATTTCTTCCTGCTCTCCGTATTGCGGAATCTGAAGATGGCCAATAAATGACCGAAACCTGTTACGATTTAGATCATACACTGTGGTAGTGTCTAAAATAAAAATAAGGGCATGATAGTGCCTGTTGGTTGGAAAGTGTGTAATACAATAGCAACGCTAGTCTAAATATTCCGCACGTCACTATTTCGTTGTTTAGGCAACAATGCGAACTGTATTAAATGCCTCCCGGGAGCTCAACATAATTCTAAGCTCCGAAAGCTACAGCTGCAGAATCTTATCGACGAA
This sequence comes from Schistocerca cancellata, assembly GCF_023864275.1. Lineage (NCBI taxonomy): Eukaryota > Metazoa > Arthropoda > Insecta > Orthoptera > Acrididae > Schistocerca > Schistocerca cancellata. The sequence continues at coordinate 178,891,092 of NC_064632.1, forward strand.
CACAGGAAGTTGTTTTCCTTTTGCGGAATCCGTGCTGCTCCTACAACACCAAGAATGTCATAATACGCAGTTACAAAGCGTGTTACAAAATTATTCAGCACGTAGGTATCAGCAGCATAGGCATATTGTTGCACACAATCGCCTGACAACCCTTCTCGAAAGCGAGAACGACGCGCACATTTTCGCAATCGCTTGGAACGTTTCGTTGCTACAAACTGACGCTCTATTCTGCCAGAGAGAACCAGTCAAAGCGCAGATGAGACCGAACAGCTGTACCAAGAAATCGGGCGTCAGTGATGACAGTGCTGACAGAGAAATTCGTGAACAACAGGTAATCACGAATTGTGGTTGGAGGAGATATAGGAATTGAGGGAGAAAGAAAAGGTTTGGGGGGACTAAAATGGAAACTGCACAGAGATATACACACATCAGAAAAAGTTTTGCATTACCCTAGTTCCCAGAACTCCTCAAGATAGACGTTGACTGTGGATACTGTATCACAGACACAGTCTCTTTGAGTGTTCAGAGATGTCACTAAACCCACCCAAAGATGCAAATAACCACGCATGAGCAGCGCCTGTTAGACGGAGGGGCCCGACAGCCGATCAGTTCCAGTCATTCCACCAGGAAGGACGTACACGGCTCGTGTTGTCTGTAGTTCAACTATGCCTAGACGGTCAATACCGCGGTTCGATCGTGTCCGCATTGTTACTTTGTGCCAGATAGGCCTCTCAACAAGGAAAGTGTCCAGGCGTTTCGGAGTGAACCAAAGCAATGTTGTTCCGGACATGGAGGAGATACAGAGAAACAGGAACTGCCGATGACATGTCCGCCCCAATAGCTGAACGTTCATTACGTTTGAATGCCACACACGGGGGCCTGGGTTCGATTCCCGGCTGGGGAGGGAGATTTCATCTCCTCAGGGACTGGGTATTGTGCTGTCCTCATCATCATTTCATCCCAACTGTCGACGTGCAAGTCGCCCAATGTGGCGTCGCACTTAGTAAAACTTGCACTTGGCGGCCGAACTTCCCGACTGGGAACTCCTGGCCACTGATGCCATACGATCATTTCCATGTTTTTTGTCGGTGACATGCCTCTCTCAGGCCTCCCAAGGGCTACTATTGCAGTTGATGACCGCTACCTACGGATTATGGCTCGGAGGAACCCTGACAGCAACCCACCATGTTGAATAATGCTTTTCGTGCAGCCACACGATGTCGTGTTATGACTCAAACTGTGGGCCCAACAACATGCCGAATGGACCGCTTAGGACTGGCATCACGTTCTCTTCTCCGATGAGTGTCGCATATGCCTTCAACCAGACAATCGTCGGAGACGTGTTTGGAGGCAACCTGGTAAGGCTGAACGCCGTAGACGCACTGTATAACGAGTGTAGCAAGGTGGAGGTTCCCTGCTGTTTTGGGGTGGCATTATGTGGGGCCGACTCACGCCGCTGGTGGTCATGGAATTCGCCGTAACGGCTGTACGATACGTGAATGCCATGATCCGACCTGTAAGCAACCATATCGGCAGCATATTGGCGTGGCATTCGTCTTCATGGACGACAATTCGCGCCCACATCGTGCACATCCTGTGGTTGACTTCCTTCAGGATAACGACATCGCTCGACTACAGTGGTCAGCATGTTCTTCAATTATGAACCCTATCGAACTTGCTTGGCATAGATTGAAAAGGGCTGTTTATGGACGTGACCCACCAACCACTCTGAGGGATCTACACCGAATCGCCGTTGAGGAGTGGGTCAATCTGGACCAACAGCGCCCTGATGATCTCATGGGTACTATGTCACAAGGAATAAAGGCATGCATGAATGCAAAAGGACGTGCTATTGGGTATTAGAGGTACCGGTGTGTACAGCAATCTGGACCACCACATTTGATGGTCTCGCTGTGTGGTGGTACAACATGCAATATGTGGTTTTCATGAGCAATAAAAAGGACGAAAATGATGTTCATGTTGATCTCTATTTCAATTTTCTGTACAGGTTCCGGAACTCTCGGACCCAAGGTGATGCAAAACTTTTTTTGACGTGTTTATAACATTAAATCATAAGAATACTCTCGTAGGACTGTTTTGGGGGACAGCTGCAAAAGGCCTATCTCTTCCTGGTATAGAGGTGCTTGTTTTTTGTTTTTGGCTATTAAGTGAATCTGCTATTGTTGTGCTAAGGAAAGTGTAAAGACTATATTTGTCGATTGTTGTTTTATTTTTGTGCCTTTGCAATTGGTTGGCAATGAAATAATGAAACTGAAATCCCGTTATTGTTAATTTGACTTTGCATTGTGTGTTGTTTAATGGTTTGAATTGCATCTTGGAAAAAAGCGTTGTTGAAATGCTTACCTTTAACGAGGTACTTCCAAATTCTAAGGTCTCCGATTTCCTTTGTCACAGAATAGTCACACAAGAGATTTGAAACTTCTGTCATTTTCCGTTGTAATCCCCCTGCGGTTGAATGTGTTTTTCACGACATTGTCGCCACGATTCCATCTTCGTAACCACTGAAAATTCTATGATGAAATAGCGGCACTACCTAATAATGTGCGACTACGGAGCGTATCTTTCAATTTGGAAGAAGCCAAAGATCGGTAGGAGCCAGGGAGGTGAGTAAAAGAGGATGAGAAACCACTTCAGACTTGTTTTAACGAAGAACACATGTATGGTGTTCGCTCAATGTGCGGGACACTGCTTTGCTGAATGGAATGGGCAATCTAAAGAGTAGAGATAATGGAATGAGAGTAAATCGAATAAAGACGAAGTAATGAGAAGTAGCAGAAATGAGAACAGCGTGAAACTTAACATCAGCATTGATGGAAATTGATGGTCACGAATTAGATGAAGTTAAGGAATCCTGCTATCTAGGCAGCAAAATAACGCATGATGGACGGAGCAAGGGGAACATGGAAAGCAGAATATCACTGACAAAAAGGGCACTCCTGGCCTAGACAATTCTACTAGTATCAAATATAGATCTTAATTTGAGGACAAAATTTCTGAGAATGTATGTTTGGAGCACAGCATGAAACATGGACTGTGGGAAAACGAGGAAAAAAGAGAATTGAAGAATTTGAGATGTGGTGCTACAGGCGAATGTCGTAAATTAGGTGGACTGATAGGGTAAAGAATGAGGAGGTTCTGCACAGAATCTGAGACGAAAGGAGTGTATCTAAAACCCTGACAAGAAGAAGGGATAGGATGATAGAACATGTTAAGACATCACGGACTAACTTCCTTGGTACTGGAGGGAAGAATAGAGGGTAAAAGCTGTTGAGGAAGGCAGAGATTGGAATACATCCAGAAAATTGTTGAGGACGTATGTTGCAAGTGCTACTCTGAGATGAAGAGACTGGCACAGGAGAGGAATTTGTGGCGGGCCTGGAGGTCGGGTGTTGAAGTATGGACGCCAAACTGTTAGTCTATACTGACAGATGTAGTCTACTTAATGGTGAACTTATGAATGTGTACAAAACATTAGAGCATAAGGTTTGTGACACGTTTATGAGAAGACCGTTCGAGAAGGAGAAAAAACAACCGAAACAATGATGCTTGTGCATTTTAAGGTTGTTTGTTGTTGTTATGGTCTTCAGTCCTGAGACTGGTTTGATGCAGCTCTCCATGCTACTCTATCCTGTGCAAGCTTCTTCATCTCCCAGTACCTACTGCAACCTACATCGTTCTGAATCTGCTTAGTGTATTCATTTCTTGGTCTCCCCCTACGATTTTTACCCTCCACGCTGCCCTTCAATACTAAATTGGTGATCCCTTGATGCCTCAGAACATGTCCTACCAACCGATCCCTTCTTCTGGTCAAGTTGTGCCACAAACTTCTCTTCTCCCCAATCCTATTCAATACTTCCTCATTAGTTATGTGATCTACCCATCTAATCTTCAGATTTCTTCTGTAGCACCACATTTCGAAAGCTTCTATTCTCTTCTTGTCCAAACTATTTACCGTCCATGTTTCACTTCCATACATGGCTACACTCCATACAAATACTTTCAGAAATGACTTCCTGACACTTAAATCTATACTCGATGTTAACAAATTTCTCTTCATCAGAAACGCTTTCCTTGCCATTGCCAGTCTACATTTTATATCCTCTCTACTTCGACCATCATCAGTTATTTTGCTCCCCAAATAGCAAAACTCCTTTACTACTTTAAGTGTCTCATTTCCTAATCTAATTCCCTCAGCATCACCCGACTTAATTCGACTACATTCCATTATCCTCGTTTTGCTTTTGTTGATGTTCATCTTATATCCTCCCTTCAAGACACCATCCATTCCGTTCAACTGCTCTTCCAAGGCCTTTCTGTCTCTGACAGAATTACAATGTCATCGGCGAACCTCAACGTTTTTATTTCTTCTCCATGGATTTTAATACCTACTCCGAATTTTTCTTTTGTTTTCTTTACTGCTTGCTCAATATACAGATTGAATAACATTGGGGAGAGGCTACAACCCTGTCTTACTCCCTTCTTAACCACTGCTTCCCTTTCATGTCCCTCGATTCTTATAACTGCCATATGGTTTCTGTACAAATTGTAAATAGCCTTTCGCTCCCTGTATTTTAACCCTGTCACCTTCAGGATTTGAAAGAGAGTATTCCAGTCAACATTGTCAAAAGCTTTCTCTAAGTCTACAAATGCTAGAAACGTAGGTTTGCCTTTCCTTAATCTTTCTTCTAAGATAAGTCGTAAGGTCAGTATTGCCTCACGTGTTCCAGTATTTCTACGGAATCCAAACTGATCTTCCCCGAGGTCGGCTTCTACCAGTTTTTCCATTCGTCTGTAAAGAATTCGTGTTAGTATTTTGCAGCTGTGGCTTATTAAACTGATTGTTCGGTAATTTTCACATCTGTCAACACCTGCTTTCTTTGGGATTGGAATTATTATATTCTTCTTAAAGTCTGAGGGTATTTCGCCTGTTTCATACATCTTGCTCACCAGATGGTAGAGTTTTGTCAGGACTGGCTCTCCCAAGGCCGTCAGTAGTTCCAATGGAATGTTGTCTACTCCGGGGGCCTTGTTTCGACTCAGGTCTTTCAGTGCTCTGTCAAACTCTTCACGCAGTATCGTATCTCCCATTTCATCTTCAACTACATCCTCTTCCATTTCCATAATATTGTCCTCAAGTTCATCGCCCTTGTATAGACCCTCTATATACACCTTTCTGCTTTCCCTTCTTTGCTTAGAACTGGGTTTCCATCTGAGCTCTTGATATTCATACAAGTGGTTCTCTTCTCTCCAAAGGTCTCTTTAATTTTCCTGTAGGCAGTATCTATCTTACCCCTAGTGAGATAAGCCTCTACATCCTTACATTTGTCCTCTAGCCATCCCTGCTTAGCCATTTTGCACTTTCTGTCGATCTCATTTTTTAGACGTTTGTATTCCTTTTTGCCTGCTTCACTTACTGCATTTTTATATTTTCTCCTTTCATCAATTAAATTCAATATTTCTTCTGTTACCCAAGGATTTCTACTAGCCCTCGTCTTTTTACCTACTTGATCCTCTGCTGCCTTCACTACTTCATCCCTCAAAGCTACCCATTCTTCTTCTACTGTATTTTTTTCCCCCATTCCTGTCAATTGTTCCCTTATGCTCTCCCAGAAAGGAGAGCAATTTTGTGGACTATGATGTATTAAAATCCACTGTTACTGAGAAAAAAATGCCATAATCATTTACGAGAGTCGTTCAGTAAGTAATGGCCCACTTTTCCTAAAAAAGCCATAAATATATATAGACAACTGTCCTTATTGGTGCTTTACATTTGATGTTTGTTCTGTGCACCAGTGAAGTTTCCAACCGTTCCGGCAGATGGCAGAGCCGTAGTACAGCATCAAAATGACGTCTACATACGACTCACATTACAAGCAGCGCGCTGTTATTGAATTCTTGTGTGCAAAGAAAGAAACATGGTAAACATCCATAAACGGTTGTGTGCAGTGTATGGCGATGCTGCAGTTGATAGAAGTACAGTTGGACGGCGAGTAAAGAAAGTTACAGCCTCAGGAAATGCAGAAACAGAGCTCCACGCTCGGGACGTCCTGTCACAGCCATCGTACGGATGCCATTACTGGTGCCGACCGACTAATCACAACTCGAGTTGTCGGTCAGCATTGGAAGCGCGCCTGCAGTGATCGAGACTCTCGGATACTCAAAGAGGTGCTCACGATAGATGTCACGAACGCTCACAGCGGATCACAAGATTTAAAGAGAGGTCATTTCATCTGAATTGTTGGAGTGTTTTGAGACCGACGGAGAGGCCTTTCTGTCACGGATCGTTACGGGTGACGAAAGCTGGGTGTAATCAAATGTAGTGATTCAAATATTTCCGTGTAAATCCGAGAACCACTTAGCCTTCTACCGTCTCGAACACACGATATTCTACGTACGAGTGTGGGATGGTAAAATCCTACCTACTGCACGTCACATGTTTGTGTGTGCAGGTTTAAAATCAGTCGCGGTCGAACGGCACCGACAAGTACTTCTCGGGCAATCCATAGATGTTTTAGAGGAAGGACCATGGAGTTTTTATGCAGCTCTGTGCCTATTGTGTCACTGACTATTGTTACGTGAAAGAAGAGCAGTTGAAAAAGTAATGTTAAAGATTCCTAATCCAGCCTCGGTAGAGGCAAGACCTGTTTTATGATTCATGTGTAGAGTCATGGTTATTAAGCCAGCTCTTTTATAAATGTAATTAAATTTGTTTCTGACTTTGGACGGAGCGAGTGACTTACTGGAAGTTATATATGTATGTGGAAAGTGAGAATTTTATTCTGTATGGAGTTCAAATATACCGTTGGTTAAAGAAAATTAAAGTTCGCGTATCTACTTACTTCACAAGTAGAGAGAGAGGCTTCAACATTCCCGTACCTAGCATCACTCTACGGAGACGAAGTCAAGAGAGTTTTCCAGCAGCCAGCTAGTAGATCGGCTGCGAATCTCAAGGAAGTCATTTCGTATACAAGAAGTGGGAAGTTTGTACGTCTACGTCACGCTTTAAATCACCGTCAAAAACGTTAGAACGTGGCGATCTGTGTGAAAGGACCCGAGAAAACGGGAATTTTAAGTCAAAAACTAGAGAAGAAGTTGTTACGTGTTGCCGTAGCAACCAAACATAACCCAACAAGGGAATCACTCTGAGACATTGGAATATGTTCAAGTATGCAATGAAGCAAACGTTGAATGCAAAATGGTGAAAGACATGGAAAATCCACAACTATAAAACAGCAAAGAAGATTTCGACGCATTTGTCTAAGAAGAAATACGCGTAGAATACTTCAACCAAGAAGATCCAGTGTGGAGAGTATACTGCTCTCACACACATAGCGGGGACGCAGACGCGGAAACCAACCTACATCCGACGACGCCGGCACCAACTGCTGTTCACCGCTGCTGACCTGCCTCTACATCCGCTCACCTACCCAACGAGACTTCTACGCTGGGTGAGCGTGACACAGAACTTCATTACATTTGTGTGTATTGGTACATACTGTTGAGTGAACTTTTATTGTGTAATTACAGTATTTAAAGTTAGTTTTAAATGCTTACTAGGGCTAAAGCATATAAAAGCATGGACAATATACAACAAATTGAGGACACTCAAGAACCAGCTATGGCTATGAAAGTGAGTAAAGAAATGCCAGACTGGGCTCAGTTGATAAATTTATTTAAAGCTCAGAGTCTGCAATCAAATACTCAAAATAAGACTCTAAGGAAAGAATTAGGCTTGGTAAATTCTCAATTAAGTACCCAGAGTGAAGCTTTAAATGCTCAGAGTCTTAAGTTAAACTCATTAAATACGCAATTAAATGCCCAGAGTGAAACTCTAAATAGTCAAGCGACAAATCTAGGTTTGCTAAATGCGAAAGTCGACTCCCAAAGCAAAGAACTTAGTAATCTATGCGAAGGCATGGGTGCTCTTAAGACTGTATTTGACGCCTTGAATAATAGAGTAGAGAATTTGAAAACAGATTTAAAGACTGAATTGACTAATTCCTTGACCATTCACGTAAATCAAATGTTTACTGACCTTAGTCATAAACAGAATGACAATTTCCAAGATTTACCAAAAAGGTTAGAATTTAGCATTGGAGACAGATGTAATATTGTGAATCCGAAATTAATGAAAAGTTAGGATCATTTGAAAATGTGTGCAATGTTAAGTTTAATGCTGTAAATCACGGATTGAATACTTTGAAAGAGAGTGTAGATAAGACTAATGAAGTAATAACGATTATTCAGTAGCAAATTACAGGTGTCGGCACACGAGTAGATACTGTGGAAAGAAATTTCAAAGAGCAAATAACGAACTCTGATATCATAAATGTAAGTAGCTTGGAGGAACAATTTGAAGAAATTATAAATCGAAAAGTTACCGAGAGAATAACCTACGGAAACTTATCGCCTATTCTGTCTTCCGAACTTAGTGATACCAGGAAGGCTACAGACGACTTTTGGAGAGAATTCAAGCTCAGAGCCTGCAATCAAATACTCAAAATAAGACTCTAAGGAAAGAATTAGGCTTGGTAAATTCTCAATTAAGTATCCAGAGTGAAGCTTTAAATGCTCAGAGTCTTAAGTTAAACTCATTAAATCCGCAATTAAATGCCCAGAGTGAAACTCTAAATAGTCAAGCGACAAATCTAGGTTTGCTAAATGCGGAAGTCGACTCTCAAAGCAACTTCACCTAATGTGGTATTAACTAGTGAAGCTGTGACTGATCTACAATGGGGAGCTAATTCAGGGTTATCTACGCAATTACCTAAATTTAAGCCGGACGGGGATGTACATCCGACCCATTACTTAAAAGGTTTAACCAAGCATTACCAAAAAATTGGGAAGACTAAGAAGATCGAATTTGCTGTGGGGTACCTTCTAGGGGAAGCCTCAGAATGGGGTGCAGTAAATATTGAGAATTTTTTTCCCTAGGGAAGACTTTCATAAGAAATTTAAAGAAAGTTACCGGTCTGCCAGTGCACACGAAAAGTTAATATCAGATCCATGGGAGCCAGGCGGAGTCATCTATCACCCAGGGACGTTAACATTCTGAATTAAGGGGCAGAGTGACGACCGTCGGATTCTGAGTTGTTTTCGGTGTTTCTTCCAAATTAGTCTTCCTGCACCGAATTCCTTTAAAATCTTAAACTATTCTGTCATTTATCCTTTAAAACCTAGAACTGTCCTGGAGACTTACTGCTTAGAAAGCCGAATATGAATATAAAATAGAGAACAATTTACGAAAATCACCGAAAAGAAATGATATCTAGGCGAAATAAAATGACTAGAGTATTATATTTGTGGAAAATACACTCCTGGAAATTGAAATAAGAACACCGTGAATTCATTGTCCCAGGAAGGGGAAACTTTATTGACACATTCCTGGGGTCAGATACATCACATGATCACACTGACAGAACCACAGGCACATAGACACAGGCAACAGAGCATGCACAATGTCGGCACTAGTACAGTGTATATCCACCTTTCGCAGCAATGCAGGCTGCTATTCTCCCATGGAGACGATCGTAGAGATGCTGGATGTAGTCCTGTGGAACGGCTTGCCATGCCATTTCCACCTGGCGCCTCAGGTGGACCAGCGTTCGTGCTGGACGTGCAGACCGCGTGAGACGACGCTTCATCCAGTCCCAAACATGCTCAATGGGGGACAGATCCGGAGATCTTGCTGGCCAGGGTAGTTGACTTACACCTTCTAGAGCACGTTGGGTGGCACGGGATACATGCGGACGTGCATTGTCCTGTTGGAACAGCAAGTTCCCTTGCCGGTCTAGGAATGGTAGAACGATGGGTTCGATGACGGTTTGGATGTACCGTGCACTATTCAGTGTCCCCTCGACGATCACCAGTGGTGTACGGCCAGTGTAGGAGATCGCTCCCCACACCATGATGCCGGGTGTTGGCCCTGTGTGCCTCGGTCGTATGCAGTCCTGATTGTGGCGCTCACCTGCACGGCGCCAAACACGCATACGACCATCATTGGCACCAAGGCAGAAGCGACTCTCATCGCTGAAGACGACACGTCTCCATTCGTCCCTCCATTCACGCCTGTCGCGACACCACTGGAGGCGGGCTGCACGATGTTGGGGCGTGAGCGGAAGACGGCCTAACGGTGTGCGGGACCGTAGCCCAGCTTCATGGAGACGGTTGCAAATGGTGCTCGCCGATACCCCAGGAGCAACAGTGTCCCTAATTTGCTAGGAAGTGGCGGTGCGGTCCCCTACGGCACTGCGTAGGATCCTACGGTCTTGGCGTGCATCCGTGCGTCGCTGCGGTCCGGTCCCAGGTCGACGGGCACGTGCACCTTCCGCCGACCACTGGCGACAACATCGATGTACTGTGGAGACCTCACGCCCCACGTGTTGAGCAATTCGGCGGTACGTCCACCCGGCCTCCCGCATGCCCACTATACGCCCTTGCTCAAAGTCCGTCAACTGCACATACGGTTCACGTCCACGCTGTCGCGGCATGCTACCAGTGTTAAAGACTGCGATGGAGCTCCGTATGCCACGGCAAACTGGCTGACACTGACGGCGGCGGTGCACAAATGCTGCGCAGCTAGCGCCATTCGACGGCCAACACCGCGGTTCCTGGTGTGTCCGCTGTGCCGTGCGTGTGATCATTGCTTGTACAGCCCTCCCGCAGTGTCCGGAGCAAGTATGGTGGGTCTGACACACCGGTGTCAATGTGTTCTTTTTTCCATTTCCAGGAGTGTATAGTAAGATGTGACTAGCCGAACAATTGTTATACCGTAGGGTATAGATTTTCTATTTTGTATAAGAATTTTATACCTTTTATGAGATGTGATATACTGGGTGATCAAAAAGTCAGTATAAATTTGAAAACTGAATAAATCACGGAATAATGTAGATAGAGAGGTACAAATTAACACACATGCTTGGAATGACATGGGGTTTTATTAGAACCAAAAAAAATACAAAAGTTCAAAAATGTCCGACAGATGGCGCTTCATCTGATCAGAATAGCAATAATTAGCATAACAAAGTAAGACAAAGCAAAGATGAAGTTCTTTACAGGAAATGCTCAATATGTCCACCATCATTCCTCAACAATAGCTGTAGTCGAGGAATAATGTTGTGAACCGCACTGTAAAGCATGTCCGGAGTTATGGTGAGGCGTTGGCGTCGGATGTTGTCTTTCAGCATCCCTAGAGATGTCGGTCGATCACGATACACTTGCGACTTCAGGTAACCCCAAAGCCAATAATCGCATGGACTAAGGTCTGGGGACCTGGGAGGCAAAGCATGACGAAAGTGGCGTCTGAGCACACGATCATCACCAAACGAAGCGCGCAAGAGATCTTTTAAGCGTCTAGCAATATGGGATGGAGCACCATCCTGCATAAACATCGTACGTTCCAGCAGGTGTTTATCAGACAGGCTGGGGATGATGCGATTCAGTAACATATCGGCGTACCTCTCACCCGTCACGATAGCAGTTACAAAACGAGAATCACGCATTTCCTCGAAGAAAAAAGGCCCGATAACGGTAGATGTGGTAAATCCAACCCATACCGTGACTTTCTCGTCGTGCAATAGAGTTTCCACGACAGTTCTAGGATTTTCGGTAGCCCAAATTCTGCAGTTGTGGGCGTTGACAGACTCTCGGAGCGTGAAATGAGCTTCGTCGGTCCTCAACACGTTACTCAACCAATCGTGATCTTCCGCCATCTTTTGAAACGCCCACACCGCAAATGCCCTCCGCTTCACTAAATCGCCAGGTAACAGTTCATGATGCTGATGGATTTTGTACGGATAGCATCGGAGGGTACGCCTAAGTGCCAACGAAACAGTAGTGTATGGAATGCTGGTGCGACGTGCGACTGCACGAGCGCTGACTTCCCCGCGCATAGACGAACCCGCTACAGTCTCCATTTCTTCCTGAACTGTCTCAGCAGCATTACGCCTTGGGCTCGGTCGGCCACTACGGGGTCTATCGTCTAAACAACCCGTGGCTTCGAACTTCGAAATCATTCTCGCCACAGCTGCATTTGTCAACGGACCTTTACCCGTTCGAATCCCCTTCCTATGGCGATAGGATCGTAACGCTGAACCAGCACATTCCCCATTCTGATCATAAAGCTTCACTAAAAGCGCCATTTCAGGTAACGTCAACATGCTGCGACTGCTGGCGCATCTGATTCTCTCTCTCATTACAGCTCCTTTTATACACGTTTGTCATGCGCAGTCACTGACGTTTTGCTGTCCAGCGCCATGTGTCGGACATTTTGTAAACTTTGTTTTTTTTGGTTCTAATAAAACCCCATGTCATTCCAAGCATGTGTGTCAATTTTTACCTCTCTATCTACATTATTCCGTGGTTTATAAAGTTTTCAAATTTATACTGACTTTTTGATCACCCGGTAGGTGGGATGGTTTGTATGACATTTTGGAAGGGGTGGGTATTATAGATAAGAGCATGATTTACACAAACAGATAAAATCATGACTAACACAAAACACACAACACACCTTTTCTAACAACCCTTACAAACAAGTCTGCCTGATTGTTCATCATCTGTCGTTTCCATAGGATTTCTAGGATTTCTTTCGGAGACTTCGATGGTGAAGGTGGGACAAGTCCGTTCTGCAAGAGACGATTTAACACCAAATCTCCTCCGGCGTCTCACTCAAGTACCTGAGGGGCAGAGATTCAGGGGTAGGGGGGTGGGAAGAGTTTCCTGTCTTTCGGGCTATCTTCTTTCTCTTCTTCGAACCTAGCAACCATATCTATTTTTTCCTTTCTTACTTCTCATTTGAAGACCTGTGTATTTTTTCCCTCTTTCCAAATTCATAAACTTCTATCGCTGAAGCCCTTCCTTATTTCCGTGGTTTCTAATAACCTACATCTTATCTTTAGATAAGAAGGACGAAGAATCAGACTACACGAACACAGATCCGCATATATACAAGTATACACTTAGACACAAACATACAATTACAGACGAGAAAGCCTGTCACTATGTGAGAACCGCCAAGTGTTGTAGGGGAAAATGTGGGTACACCTAGAAATATGCACACATATATAGGAAGCTATAGAACGTTAATCATGATGATCAACAAAAAATGTCAGTATAATAAATACTTTCATGAATTGAAGGATAGTGGGACAAGAATAGTATATGTTGACATAGTACCAATTGAATGTATAGTAGTTGATAAGTAGAGGAGGACTCTGGGGAGTAAATGATGTCTTAAAGAATAAATGTGAAGCTTAAGATATAAATCTATCTTTACCAGAAAATAATTAATTATGTTATACACAGAAATTTATACTAGGGTAATGAACCGTGAGGCCTACTCAGAAAGGATAAGGGGGCCGTACCCAGCATTCACTAAGTATATAGAGCAAGCGTGCCTACGTGGAGAGAGGACAACCTGTGGCCTAAAAAATAAGAATGTTTTATATGGGGCATACCTACCAGAATGCCAGAATGGCTCATAAGGTCAACCCACAAGCAATGAATAGGTGCTGATCCTAAGAGAAGGGGACAGTATCGTGACGAAAATTACAAATTTTATGGGAATTACTCTGGAAAGTATAAATTCTGTGAACGACTAGCATTATTATGTTTTGTAGAAATAAATAAGTGTCTAGAAGAGCACTTTCAGTTCGCCCAGAGTTCCTCCAAACTAAAAAAAAAAAAAAAAGGAAAATAGTACGTACTAGGAAAAAGGTAGCACAAAAAGATAGGAATAGAAAATATATTTCACATGTGTCACAAACACCTGAAGTTTTCGATTGAAAAATAAAATAAAGGAGAGAAGAAGTTCTCACGATTTCTAAATATTAGAAAAGCTGACTAAAACCACGAGTAAATGCTCAAATCTTAATGTCAAAGTGAGACAAGAATGAATAGCGAAACAGAAAGCGAAAGACTGCTCACGGTTATTGAAATAAAAGAAATGTATACTGTTGAAATATAAAATTTTATTATGTGTGATATTAGTTGCATAATGATTATGTATAAAATATTGCGTGTTCGATCTGAGGGGGGGGGGGGGGGGGCGGATATGTAGTGATCGAGAATTTCTGTGTAAATCCTAGAACCACTCAACCTTCTATTGCCTCAAATACACGATATTCTAGATACGAGTGTGGGATGGTAAAATCCTACCTACTGCACGTCACATGTTTGTGTGTGCAGGTTTAAAATCAGTCGCGGGAAGAAAAGTAGACGCGGCAGTTGAACGGCGCCGACAGGTACTTGTCGGGCAATCCATAGACGTTTTAGAGGAAGTAGCATAGAGTTTTTATGCAGCTCTGAGTCTATTGTGTCATTAACTATTGTTATGTGAAAGAAGAATAGCTGAAAAAGTAATCTTAAAGACTCCTAATCCAACCTGGATAGAGGCAGGACCTATTTTATGATTCATGTGAAGTAGAGTCATGGTTATGAAGGCAGCCCTTCCTTAAATGTGATTAAATTTGTTTCTGACGATGGACGGAGCGAGTGACTTACTGGAAGTCTTATGTGGGTGGAAAATGAGAATTTTATTCTGTTGTTGTTGTGGTCTTCAGTCCCGAGACTGGTTTGATGCAGCTCTCCATGCTACTCTATCCTGTGCAAGCTTCTTCACCTCCCAGTACCTACTGCAACCTACATCCTTCTGAATCTGCTTAGTGTATTCATTTCTTGGTCTCCCCCTACGATTTTTACCCTCCACCCTGCCCTCCAATACTAAATTGGTGATCCCTTGATGCCTCAGAACATGTCCTACCAACCGATCCCTTCTTCTGGTCAAGTTGTGCCACAAACTTCTCTTCTCCCCAATCCTATTCAATACCTCCTCATTAGTTATGTGATCTACCCATCTAATCTTCAGCATTCTTCTGTAGGACCACATTTCGAAAGCTTCTATTCTCTTCTTGTCCAAACTATTTATCATCTACATTCACTTCCATACATGGCTACACTCCATACAAATACTTTCAGAAATGACTTCCTGACACTTAAATCTATACTCGATGTTAACAAATTTCTCTTCTTCAGAAACGCTTTCCTTGCCATTGCCAGTCTACATTTTATATCCTCTCTACTTCGACCATCATCAGTTATTTTGCTCCCCAAATAGCAAAACTCCTTTACTACTTTAAGTGTCTCATTTCCTAATCTAGTACCCTGAACATTACCCGACTTTATTCGACTACATTCCATTATTCTCGTTTTGCTTTTGTTGATGTTCATCTTATATCCTCCCTTCAAGACACCATCCATTCCGTTCAACTGCTCTTTCAAGTCCTTTGCTGTCTCTGACAGAATTACAATGTCATCGGCGAACCTCAAAGTTTTTATTTCTTCTCCATGGATTTTAATACCTACACCGAATTTTTCTTTTGTTTCCTTTACTGCTTGCTCAATATACAGATTGAATAACATCGGGGAAAGGCTACAACCCTGTCTTACTCCCTTCCCAACCACTGCTTCCCTTTCATGTCCCTCGACTCTTATAGCTGCCATCTGGTTTCTGTACAAATTGTAAATAGCCTTTCGCTCCCTGTATTTTACCCCTGCCACCTTTAGAATTTGAAAGAGAGTATTCCAGTCAACATTGTCAAAAGCTTTCTCTAAGTCTACAAATGCTAGAACCGTAGGTTTGCCTTTCCTTAATCTTTCATCTAAGATAAGTCGTAAGGTCAGTATTGCCTCACGTGTTCCAGTATTTCTACGGAATCCAAACTGATCTTCCCTGAGGTCGGCTTCTACTAGTTTTTCCATTCGTCTGTAAAGAATTCGTGTTAGTATTTTGCAGCTGTGGCTTATTAAACTGATTGTTCGGTAATTTTCACATTTTATTCTGTATGGAGATCAAATATACCGTTGGTTAACGAAAAGTAAAAATCACGTATCTACTTATTTCACAAGTAGAGAGAGAGGCTTAAACATTCCCGTACCTAGCATCACTCTACGGAGACGATGTCAAGAGAGTTTTCCAGCAGCCAACTAGCCAGCAAAGAAGATCGGCTGCGAATCTCAAGTAAATCATGTCGTATACAAGAAGTGGGAAGTTTGTACGTCTACTTCATGCTTTAACTCGCCGTCAAAAACGTTAGGCACTTTGCGCCGGAAACAGAAAGGCAGTGCATGGAGTGGCATCATTCTCATTCACCACAAAAGAAGAAATTCGAGACAACCCCATCTGCCGGGGAAGCCATGGTGACAATCTTCTGGGATAGTGATGGCGTCATTCTCGTGGATGTGATGCGAAGAGGGTCAACGATCAGCTGAGAGGTATACGTGAAGACTCTGAATATATTCAAGAACCGTTTCCGACGTGTAGTATCGGACAAGAATCCAGCAGAATCTTGCTTCAACACGGTAACGCACGCCCACACACAAATATGAGAACCCGATAACACATCGCCAAATTGGATTGTACATCATTGTCAAACCCACCCTGCAGTCCAGACCTGGCACCCTCTCTTTGGGTCGCTTAGGATTCTCTACACATGGAAGATGACGAGAGTGTCAGTCAAGCCTTGAAAACTTAGCCACGCCTGCAGAGCAAGAGCTTTTACCAGCACGGATACATGCACTTTCACAACGTTGGCGTATGGCCGTAGAAATTATAGAGACTACGTAGAACAATATGTAGGGAATCAGCCTACTCACGCTGTAGTAAATTCGCATCAGTTTCCATTGTGTGCCAGCCAGTCTGCTGTAACTAGCTCTGACGTCATAAATGTTGCGCAATACCTTAAAAATCAAGCAAATGACCTAAAACTTTTCTAGCATGTCAGGAATAATACTAAATTAATGTGTGTTAAATATCAGTTCGATAACTTCAGCCATTTTCAAAATTTGGACGTTTTTCTGAAAAAATCATAGGCGCAACAGAAAAGAGCTAGAGACTTCAAAATTTATATTTAGATTCATCTTTCATAATGATTTAATAAAAACAGTACTTTGGATTTCACAGATTAAGACTTTAGTGGAAATTCATGATTTTCTGGTTTTCGTCCCAAAACTGAAGGAAGCAAGATAGATTAAGTAGGCTAATAAATAAGGCTAGGATGTTTAGATTTAAATAGGTTGGAGGTCCGCTATGACTGGGAAGATGTGAAAAGTTTCTTTTGAATACCTATAAAATTATAGCGATAGCGGATCTCAAAAGGGCCAGTTCAAAGCTCATCTGCTACGTGCAGTGTAACTTAATTAATTCTCTCGCACAAAATATTTAACTTAGCCACGTCAAAATTTTATTATAAATACTTACCTGCGTGCTGAATGCACGTTTAAATTAAGAGCTTCATCGGCCATCAGCAAAAGAAGCTATAAATTATTATGTAACTTGAAGTGGTGCGTTACTAGCCCAGCGGCTAGTCGGGAGAGCCGATTTGATCAGGCGTTCTCTTAGCCGTCCGCACCGCGGCTATACATATAAGAGCGCTGCGCGAGGAAGGAAGGCCCCAGTTCTCTCCAGACGCTGAATAGCACGTCAGCTGTGTTGGGAGTCGCGTCGCATCGGTATCACTGCTACAAACAGCCTCGGGTGCCGTATTAAGTTACTAGAGATACGCGGAACCATGAAATCATTTCAAGTGAAGGTTTAATTCTGGGATGATTTTCATTATCTAGCTTCAGTTTGCGTATTGTCGTATTTTCACGTGCCGTCGCGGGACAGACATTCTACCAATTATTTAGCGTGGCGTTTGATGAAATATTCTCATCAAATCTTGGCGAGCATTCTTTTTAACATTTAATTCGGACATTTATAGTTGCATCAGCGCATTAGACTCTGAACTGCTCTGTTAGTTAGGTTGTAGGGATACTTGTGTTTTTATCAGTGAATTTCAGAATATACTCAACTATTTTGGAAAATCGTTTTTGATTAGAAATCCCGGACAATCTCCCAATTCCTCAGAGCTATAAGCTGCAGCTATAATGGTATTCTCAGATGAAGTGGGCACTAGGATCTCTGATTACCGGCTTCATGTTTGGTTAAATCACTTTCTGGGAGCTAAAAAAGTAAATAGAGAGCCAGTGTTGAGAACGGCGAAAGACAGCATTAACAACATTCTAAAAGCCTGAAACTGATTCAACATTCAAACATTTATACAGCAATTATTTTAATTTTCACGAGTTAACCGCCGCCCCACAAATAGGACATGGAAAAGGCGTGTTGATGTATATTGTCACCAAATTCCGACTCTTAGCGATAAATATGTTCTGAGAAAAAAATGTAGGGCATTACTTATTGAACGACCCTCGTAGCAGTTATGGCAGAACTCCTTCGAATCATCCATACAGGTGGAAAGCTGCCTGGCCCCAGGGACATGTCGGTGTGAGCTTCGCCTGTCAGGTGACAGTTGCGAGCTACGATGAATTAAAGTGACCTTTCTCGCTCCCCCCTTCTCCTCCCTCGCTTCCCCCCTCCCCTGTGAACGATGCCATTGCTGTCTAGCGCTGAATGGCAGAATTCCTTGCGATCATGTAAGGCGACCTGACTGAGGCACTAAGCTGGCACCACTGGGAGAGTGGTGCTCGCTACTGTGCTACCCGTGCAAAGCCAAGGCAAGTCGCTAATCTAGTAAAAAAAAAGAAAGTAAATAAAAAACTTCACTCTTGCCGCAGCAGCTACTAGAGCTCTGTTCAACATACAGTCCTTCCATGTGATTTCAAGCGGACTAAGAAGTGGTGAGGGTTACACAAAAAGTGATGTGAGGCCGGCAGGAGGAGGCGGCTCGAAGTCTGAGATTGCCCTGGGCGCCAGTTAGCCTAGTCACGCCACCGAATCCTTGAGACTTTGGTGCCTGACCTGTGAAGACGTCGTATGGTCCGCGCTTGGTGACGGAGGGCTTGGCCAGCGGCTGGTCCTTGTGGTGGAGTCCCGGCGGCAGACCCGAGCCACTGGTCCGGGTCTTCGCTCGCCCCACCAGGCCGTCGCGCTCGAAGAGGCACACCGTGCCTTCTGTCTTCTTCTGCTTATCCTCCGTTTTATATGTGCCTAGAAAAAAGCCCTCCAACTCAGTTCTCTCAATTGTGTTTGCATTTATCGGAAGAGACAGTAGCCTTAGGAAATCTCTCGTGAGATTTTTTTCTCGAAACAATAAGTTTTCTGCAACGGATATTATTTGTTTCCATTTTACTATTGTTTTGCATACTACGACGTTTCAGCTGTGTAGCCATGCTCCAGTAATTCCATACATATAATAAAAACCATATTTAGAATAGATACTGCAAATCAACCGTTGATTATACAGACTAGAATAAAAATAGATCAAAACAATAACAAGATGACTAACAACCTTAACTACATACGTTTTGTGTAGCAGTCATTAGCATGAGCAGTCCGTGGTTGGCGTGATATGCAATAAAGTGACTAACAATTAAACACCATGTAAGTACAAATAAAAATAGTAAGTAGGCAACAGTAGGAAACGTCATATAATAGCGTGGTTTATAACATTGTCGGGCCTGAACGTTGTAGCCGTGTTTTATCGTGGAGCAATGAACTGTGTCCAGTCACATCTCGTGGCAAACAATAAGAAGATAAACCTGTGTGCGCACGTGCGCTCTGTGTGTGGTTTATGCTATCTACGACTTTAACGTCCACGTTAGGAAAGGAAGAAGGAACGATTACTTTCTCTTTACTATATGTACGAGGATCGTAACAGAATGAAACAAGTTTACTGTTAATTAAATGAAACAACAAGTTTACTGTTACCAGTCACTGTTTATTTACCACGACGACGCGTTTCAAAGGTTTGAATCTCAGTCATCAGGTGGATTTACAAGACATTTGTGTGTGTGTTGTCTTACGATCTACTGGAGGAAATACTGGCACTGTCTAGTGGAGAAACAAAGCACTATTTCAGAACATGGTTTTGGGATTCTTTAGACAAAAAATTAAACGTATATCGAACGGTAAACATAAAATAAGTAAAATAGAGTACTTCTAGTGGTCACAGGTTCCTTTCACTGTCGTAACACATCACGTGTATACTGTCATATTCTGTAAACAAATATGGAGTCTTTAAACTACTGGGTGCAAGGATCGTATAGCAGATGAGAAAACATTATCACAAAGTACAAAGAATATACATTGTAACAACATTATCATAGAATAAATTTTTATAGGATTTGGAGGTGTTTGTTTTGAGATGCCGAATACATGCGTTGGAATTAATACTTCAGGTGGTATATAAATCCGATTTCGACAAGTTAAAATACCTTAACCCTCATAATCGTGCATACAATCAGGTGAAATGTTACAAACTTTAAGTACAGTAATCTTAGTGGCTACAGTGGTAAAATTATACACAAATAACAATTTTTGGTTGGCATTCATAGATAGATATGAAAGGCTGAAGGCAGAGGGAGAGGAAAAGAACGTGAGAGGGAGAGAGAGGATGGAAAGAGTGATTGTATAAGAGCAAACTTTACAAAGCAAAGGGTCTTAAGATTATATCTGTTACATGTAATAACTGCCTAATGGTTGGGGTAATACATTTGTTAATGCTTTAAAACACGTAGATGGATGTACAATTTGTCAATTTGTGCTAGTAGTTGATGTACATGTAGTTTCAAGCTGACAAGGGGTACGAGCTGTTGGTGTGACGATATATCTGTAAATGAGGTCAATCTCTTTTACACTAGGCTGCTGTCATCGTAATATAACTAAATATTTATGGTAAATATTATGGTGTGTGTGGTAGTGTGTGTGTGTGTGTGTGTGTGTGTGTGTGTGTGTGTGTGTGTGTGTGTGTATTGCAATATTAATGATGTAGGCAGTTGCTGAAAACAGAGATGACACTATCGCAAATATTGTCATTTTTGTCACTTAAGATGGATTCAAGTTTTTTTCTTTGGTATTTTTATATATTTCAAGTGTTTCAAGGATGTCTAGTTTGGTTGTATGTGTAAGATGCTGATACTTGCGATGTTAACATGGTGTTTTGTTTCATGCAGGGGGGTGGCTATTGCTGATGTGTGGCATTTTTTGATTTATAGTGATGCCATGTGTTCTTTGAATCTAATCTTAAATGATCTGCCTGTCTGGCGTATGTAGAAGCAGTGACAGTCCAAACGTTCAAGTTAGGTACACACCTGTGTGGTGAAGTGGGTTTCGTATGCTGATGTTGTGGGGTACCTTCTGTCATATCTTGTTGTCTGTGGTAAAGGACATGCTTGGCAATCTTATATGAAATGTTACCTAGAAAGGCGATTGTGTGGAAGATGTTACTTTCTTTTTTTTGTGTTGTGATTGGTTTGAAATTATTGAGTGTTTTTTAAGGGTGTCTACTGTGGAGCTGTTATAACCATTTGCAATAGCTGTTTGTTTTATTGTTTCAATTTCTTGATCACATTTCTCTTCAGAGAGTTGTAGTTGGATAGCTCTATTGATCATGTACTGGAATGCTGCCATTTTGTGGCTGTGGGGTGACAAGAGGAGTTGTGGACTGTAGTATGTGTTGTGGTAGGCCTCCGATAAATTTCAAACTGATGTCTGTTATTCTTTATTCTAATGGTAAGGTCTAAGAAATATAATAACTGATTCAACTCACTGACGTCATCTTTAGTTTCTTTGATTAAAATGATGGTATCGTCTACATATCTGTAGGAGTAGATGATATTTTTGAGGAGATGGTGATAGGAATTCAGGATTTAGTGTTCTAAGTTACTTATAAATATTTCAGCTAGCAATCCAGGCCATCTGTTTCTTTGTAGATTTTATTATTAAATTTAAAATTTTTGTGTGAAAGCGTGAATTCAAGCAGGTCCATTAGTTCAGTAATGTGAGTTGAAGGGATTTTTTTTTGTATTTTTGTTGGTTGGCATTTATTATCTGCATTGTGGGATCTATTGGCCTAGAGGAATAAAGGTTTTGTATGTCAAATGAGGCAAGTGTAGCTCCATCAGGTACTTCCACATTTTCGACATGTTGTGTAAATTCTGTTGTGTTTTTAAGTGTTCTCTCATTATTGAATCTGTATGCTTCTTTGAGAATTTTGAGCATTTTGTTGAGGTTGAATGTTGGGCTGTTCCTACAGTTCCCTATAGGCCTGATAGGGGCCCAGTTTTGTGTATCTTTGGTTGTGATCTAAGACAATGTGCTTGTGGGCTCATTGTTACAATATTTCTTGCGTCTTGGATGGTGAGTAGAAAACTGATGTTGTTTGAAGTACGTTTAATCTCTCTTTGTATTCTGGCTGTTGGATCTTTCTGTATTTCTGTTATGTTGCTAGTCTGAAAGAAATCTTAAGTTTTTTCTATGTTCTGGTCATTACAATAGTTGTGTGACGCTTGTCAGCTTTTACAGTTATTGCATTACTCATGTTTAATTTAGTCTTAATGGTATGTGTAAGAGCTGCTTCTCTTTTCTTGAATGCTAGGAATGGTTTTGCAATTTCCTTCTCAATAATTTCGTTAATTTAGTGGCGGGCTGCTATTCTGTCATTTAGCTTCTTAAAAGCGATGGTTGAGATCTGTGTGGCACTAGTGATGAGCTTTTCTTGGTTCTTTTGGCCCCGTGGAGCTTGAACGTTGTGTTTTAAACTTTTGCAAAATAGTGCCTCTTCTTATGCAATGAATATTACGTTCGTGTTTTTTGAGGAAAGGTATGTAGAATGTGTGTTTACTTTGGCTGTTTTGATTCAATTTGGGAGGTAACTGTTGCTTTATAAGACTGGCTAGTTTTTTCTTCTGTGTAGCTTTTGTTTTCTGTACGATGAACTCGGTGTTATGGAATCATATTCTAGTCTATGAAGCAACTTTCCCAACTGTAATTCTGCATTATAAAGCTGTGTGTTGAACATTTGTTTTTTAATATAAAGTTCTTTCAATTCATTTTTCACCCAGAGTTTTCGGGCGCTTTCCAATGTTTTATTTGCAGTTGTCGTGTTTGTTTTGACCTCAATCTTGAGATAATTTGGAATGACGTTATATTTGAGGCAATTTCTATTGGAGTGAATATGCTGTGTCGTCATTGCGAGCTTTTCTGCACTGTTTTTGTACTCGAAAATAACCTTGATTATTTGACTGGGCAGCTTAACTTTAAATGCGAACATCTTAGGTTAGGCTTTAGCGTGACTGTTATTGACATTAAATGAAACAACAAGTTTACTGTTACCAGTTACTGTTTATTTACCTCCACTACGCGTTTCAAAGGTTTAAACCTTCATCATCAGGTGGATTTACATTTGTTAATATGACATTTGTGTGTGTGTGTGTGTGTGTGTGTGTGTGTGTGTGTATGTGTGTGTGTTATGTTACCATTCGGTATTCGATATCTCAAAACAAACACCTCCAAATCCTCTAAAAATTATTCTATAATAATGTTGTTACGATGTATATTCTTTGTGCTTTCTGATAATGTTTTCTCTTCTGCTATACGACCCTTGGCCCCAATAGTTCCCAGACGCCATATTTGTTCACAGAATATCACAGTATACACGTGATGTGTTACGACAGTGAAAGGAACCTGTGACCATTAGAGGTACTCTATTTTACTTATGTTTACCTTTAGATATACGTTTAATATTTTGTCAAAAGAAACACAAAACCATGTTCTGAAATAGTGCTTTGTTTCTCCACAAGACAGTGCCACAAGTTCCTCCAAAAAAACGTAAGACAACACACACACAAATGTCCTACTAACAAATGTAAATCCACCTGATAATAGAAGTTTAAACCTTTGAAACGCGTCGTGGTGATAAATAAATAGCGACTGGTAACAGTAAACGTGTTGTTTCATTTAATGTCAATAACAGTCACGCTGAAGCCTAGCCTAAAATGTTACTGTTACCAGTTTTCACACCCGATATTATCGAAGCATAAGTTGCTCCAATGATAACATTGCAACAGTTGTTTTACATAATTTGCCACAGAAAAAATAAATAAAATAATGTAGAGATTTCCATGTTCCTTTTACACTAACGCGCCAAAGAAACTGGTATAGACATGCGTATTCAAATACACAGATACGTAAACAGGCTGAATACAGCGCTATGGTCGGCAATGCCGATATAAGACAACAAGTGTCGAACAGTTGTTAGATCGGTTACTGCTGCTACAATGGCAGGTTATCAAGATTTAAGGGAGTTTGAACGTGGTTTTATAGTCGGAGCGCGAGCGATGGGATACTATCTTTGAGATAGCGATGAAATGGGGATTTTCCCGTACGACCATGTCACGAGTGTACCGTGAATATCAGGAATCCGGTAAAACATCAAATTTTCGACACCACTGGGGCCGGAAAAAGATCCTGCAAGAACAGGACCAACGGTGAATGAACACAATCGTTCAGCATGACAGAAGTGCAACCCTTCCGCAAATTGCCGCAAATGTCAATGGTGGGCCATCAACATGTGTCAGCGTGCGAACCATTCAACGAACTTCATCGATATGGGCTTTCGGAGCCGAAGGCCCACTCGTGTACCCTTGATAACTTCACGACACAAAGCTTTACACCTCGCCTCTACCCGTCAATACCAGCATGGGAGTGTTGATGACTGGTCGGACGAGTCTCGTTTCAAGTTGTATCGAGCGGATGGACGTGTACGGGTATGGAGACAACTTCATGAATCCATGGACCCTCCATGTCAGCAGGGGACTATTCAAGCTGGTGGAGGCTCTGTAATAGTGTGGGGCGTGTGCAGTTGGAGTGATATGGGACCCCTGAAACGTCTAGATACGATTCTGACCGGTAAATAAAATGTATATGTCGTGTGACTAGGGTCTCCCATCTGGTAGACCGGTCGCCGGGTGCAAGTCTTTCGTTTTGACGCCACTTCGGCGGCTTATGCGTCGATAGGGTTGAAATAATGATGATTAGGACAACACAACACCCAGTCCCTGAGCGGAGAAAATCTCCGAGTCAGACGGTAATCAAACCCGGGCATTAGGATTGACATTCTGTCGCGCTGACCATTCAGCTACCGGGGAAGGACATTCTGACTGTTGACATGTACGTAAGCATCCTATCTGATCACCTGCATCCATTCATGTCCATTGTGCATTCTGACGGACTTGGGCAATACCAGCAGGACAATTCGACACCCCAAATGTCCATAATAGCTACAAAGTGGCTCCAGGAACACTCTTCTGATTTTAAAAACTTCCGATGGCCACGAACAGTATTGAGTATATCTCTGATGCCTTGCAACGTGCTGTTCAGAAGAGATCACCACCCCGTCGTACTCTTACGGAATTATTACCTCCAGCACTACTTCAGACATTAGTCGAGCCCATACCACGTCGTGTTGTGGCACTTCAGCCTGCTCGCGGGGGCCCTGCGCAATATCACCCAGGTGTACCAATTTCTTTGGCTCTTCAGTGTAGATGCGTACCCATCGTTCTCCGGGTATGTTTGTTCCAATTCTATTAATCCATCTCCTTCTCCCCGTTCTCTTTGTCCATCTCCTCCGCCCCATCTCATACTCTCCCCACTTTCTCTGTCGATCTCCTCTTCTCCTCACTCTACGTCAATTCCTCTCCCCCGTCTCTCTGCCTATCTCGTCTTCTACGTTCTCTCAGTCCACTCGTCCTCCACCCTTTCTCTGTTAATCTCTTTGTCTTGTCCTCTTCATTTTCTCAGCCCACTTCCCTTCCCCTCACTGTGTCCAACGCCTTCCCTCTGTTATCTGTGTCATAAGCTTCTTCCACTTGTCTATCTGTCCGTCTCTTCCTTCCCTCTTCTCTCTCCACGATATCACCCCCACCACAATAGGAGATTGCTGGTTCTAGCCCATACAGTATTTCTTTCCAGATAGTAAGTAGTACGTGTACTACGTTGGGTTTAAATCGAACCATCCAAGGGCTTATCAGCAGCAGCTTTCTAGCAGCTGTTTTCCCTGCGTACGTACGTGCCACATATATTTCATAAATATTTAACTTATTTCCCATGCACTTGTAGATATATTTCATATGTATCTGTAGCGAATGCGCCCTGAAGTTTCGATTCCAAGCAGCTCAATCTCTATGACGTCTTATCTCCTGAACAAGGTGTCGTACAATGATATAATTGTACAGGTACATCCAGTGGTACATGTGAACACTTTCTGCAAAGTGTGTTGTGAATGCAGTTAATAAACTACTGGCCATTAAAATTGCTACACCAAGAAGAAATGCAGATGATAAACGGGTACTCATTGGACAAATACAGTATATTATACTAGAACTGACATGTGATTACATTTTCACGCAATTTGGGTGCGTAGATTCTGAGACATCAGTACCTAGAACAACGAAGTCTGGCCGTAATAACGGCCTTGATACTCCTGGGCATTGAGTCAAAACAGAGCTTGGATGGCGTGTACAGGTACAGCTGCCCTTGCAGCTTCAACACGATGCCACAGTTCATCAAGAGTAATGACTGGCGTATTGTGACGAGTCAGTTGCTCGGCCACCATTGACCAGACGTTTTCAATTGGTGAGAGATCTGGAGAATGTTCTGGCCAGGGCAGCAGTCGAACATTTTCTGTATCCAGAAAGGCCCGTACAGGACCTGCAATATGCGGTTGTGCATTACCCTGCTTAAATTGTAGGGTTTGGCAGGGATGGAATGGAGGGTAGTGGCACGGGTCGTAACACATCTGAACTGTAAAATCCACTGTTCAAAGTGCCGTCAATGCGAACAGGAGGAGACCGAGACGTGTAACCAATGGCACCCCATACCATCACGCCGGGTGGGTGATACGCCAGTATGGCGATGACGAATACACGCTTCCAATGTGCGTTCACCGCGATGTCGCCAAACACGGCTGCGATCATCATGATGCTGTAAACAGAACCTGGATTCATCCGAAAAAATGACGTTTCGCCATTCGTGCACCCAAGTTCGTCGTTGAGTACACCATCGCAGGCGCTCCTGTCTGTGATGCAGCGTAAAGGGTAACCGCAGCCATGATCTCCGAGCTGATAGTCGATGCTGCTGCGAACGTCGTCGAACTGCTCGTGCAGATGGTTGTTGTCTTGCAAACGTCCCCATCTGTTGACTCAGGGATCGAGACGTGGCAGCACGATCCGTTACATCCATGCGGATAAGATGCCTGTCATCTCGACTGCTAGTGATACTAGGCCGTTGGGATCCAGCACCGCTTTCCGTATTACCCTCCTGAACCCACCGATTCCATATTCTGCTAACAATCATTGGATCTCGACCAACGGGAGCAGTAATGTCGCGATACGATAAACTGCAATCGCGATAGGCTACAATCCGACCTTTATCAAAGTCGGAAACGTGATGGTACGCATTTCTCCTCCTTACACGAGGCATCACAACAATGTTTCACCAGGCAACGCCGGTCAACTGCTGTTTGTGCATGAGAAATAGGTTGGAAACTTTCGTCATGTCAGCACGTTGTAGGTGTCGCCACCGGCGCCAACCTTCTGTGAATGCTCTGAAAAGCTAATCATTTGCATATCACAGCATCTTCTTCCTGTAGGTTAAATTTCGCGTCTATAGCACGTCATCTTCGTGGTGTAGCAATTTTAATGGCCAGTAGTATAGTAAAGCCGTAATAAATTAAGAGCGTCGTGCCTGGTGCGGCAGTTTTTCACTCACTTCAGCGTTTATGGCGTCGTATGTCCTGAAGTACGTGTCGTAACATGATATAATTCAGTTGATACATTCGGCAGCATATGAGGATACTGTCTGTGAAATTTCTTGTGAATAGAGATGATAGCAGATAAGTAATAAGTTAAACCATCATCCCTGATGCGACGGTTATACAGTATGAACAGCTGAAATGAAGGGAGCGATAGACTTTTTTCCTTTCATCATTTTGTGGGTCTGTCAGCGAGAAGTGTTTCGCAAAGGTTTAAAATTATGTGAATAGTTTGTTGCTGGTTACTAAGTACTCTCATTCTCAAATACTGGATGACTAAAGTTTGGCAATTCCCGCGTCATGGGCTACACTTCTTTTTCATCCCCACCCCCACCCCTTTGATAAATAGGTGGTTCTTACCCGTATGGCGATTCTCTCCAGACAATAAGTGATATATGGACCAGGTTTTGGTGAAATCGACCCAAAAGCGATGTGAAACTTAGGTACATGTATACATACATCCCTTTTTAAAATAATGTATGTATGGGTGTATGGATATGGATTCAGGAACTGTTATGTGTTTTCTTCATTTTACAAAATGGACTAAATGCTGTTGTGGCTGCCCCACAAGAAGAACCATTAACGGACAAATAAAATGTAACTCTCGTCAGAGTGTCAGTGATTTGCCGCCTGTCCCAATTCCTCTATCAGAATTTAACGATCACATTCAATGCGAAAGCTTATCCAAGGCAACACCAGGGGTCTGTTCAGCAGAGTCAAATCGTAGTCCTCTCCAACCTATAGCGGAAGAACTTCGAGACGACTGTGATGATCAAAATTCTGAATATTCCTCAGCTACATATTTCTTGACATTGCCGTTTACCATAGCAAGAATATAATTATTCGTTTTATAAATGCAAATGTCTTTTTTTGGAGGAAAGGCCTATGAATTTATAAAACAGGCTTTAGTAATTTCTTATATATACGTGGAGAACACGTCACACTGAAATCAACAACCAGACCAAGATTCTTCACCTTCGTAAGGATTCAAACCGTTTTTAAAGGTACCATAAACTGCAACAAAATATTACCCACCGCAAAGAAGTATACTAAGAATTACGAAACCTTGAGACAAAGGACTGAAAACAACTTCATCAGACAAAATGTTTAAACATAGGCCGCAGATTTCAAAGATTGGCGCTAATATTAGAAGAACAATGATGAAAAACAGCTTCTACCATGAAAAAACAATAAAACACAAATGATTAAACGGCCATCCTTGAAAATTGTAATCTAATCTCTTTAAATGCTAAAGAAATTCATGAATACACCTCAAATGAAGAGTGTGATGGACTATGGGCGTAATTGGATTTAGGCCCTTCTTCCCTCAAAGTGCTAAATCGATACCTCCATATGTGAATTACCCACCCTGAAAATTTCAGCTCATTATCTTTGGTGTAGGATAAGCAATCATCTTAAGAAGGCAGTGGATGACAGGTAGTTGTCACCTTGTTTACGGCATATAGATTATTGTATCGACTCTGAGCTGCTTTGTGTGTTAACGTGAGTGATATAATGAGTGAAGTGAGTGTTAATGAGCCGGAAAATGATTTTACAGACAAAAAGAAGAAAATAAACAGTGGGGAAAGTTACAGAAACAAGAAAGGAATGGTCGTGGGCGCAAAAAAATTTAAGCCTGTAGATCGATGTTGTCCAAAAAAGTGTACTGCAATAGTGACAGACGAGATCCAAGAAACAATATTCTGTCTCTTTTATCGTTGTGGTGATAAATCTCAACAGGATGCATTTCTCTCAGGATGTGTGGAGAGAAAGG
Organism: Schistocerca cancellata; assembly: GCF_023864275.1. NCBI lineage: Eukaryota > Metazoa > Arthropoda > Insecta > Orthoptera > Acrididae > Schistocerca > Schistocerca cancellata. Next base: position 178,920,477 of record NC_064632.1, read on the forward strand.
ATGTTAAGCAAATGAAGAAGATGCCTAGAACTAAGAACAGAGAAAATGTATGGGTGTATTCATTTTCTGACCAAGGTTGTTAAGTGCCTGTCTGCAGAAATTTGCTCCTTCATGTGCTGAACATTTCTGAAAAGCGTTTCAGAACTGTGCAGAAGAAGGTCTTGCAAGGACATTCAAGACCTGTTGCGCTTTCTTCCTGATTTGACAGAGTAAGCACTGAAGAATCTACAGATCCTGAACAGGAACATAAACTATAATGGCCATGAACATATATTTTTTGTTAATGTACAGTTTAACTGGATAATAAAATAATAAAATAAATTTTTAACTCAATTTTCATGATATTTTGTAGAGGTATCATGGTTTGATGGAAAAAGGGCGTAAACCATTCATCATATTTTCGATAATATATCACAAATGGAAGAAATATCTTCAGTTGTAAGAAATGATTCTGTATGTTATAAGTATGGTCTAAGACAGAATTATTATATCATTGAAATATAACTGTTTTTCAATAAGATGTAAACATGTAAATCTTTAGCTCACTTTTAATGGAAATGTACTTTTCGGATTCACGCCAATAGTCCATCAAACTCCTCAAATGTACCCATATAAATCTGCAGCATCCTCGAGTAACTGCACGCAACGTTTTAATATGAATTTATACCATTACACAGAGGTGGCAATAGTCGTGGGATACATTCTAATATCGTGTCGGAACTCCTTTATCCTGGAATAGTGCAGCAGATCGACGTGGCATGGAATCAGCAAGTCGTTGGAAGAGCCCTGTAGAAACATTGAGTCATGCTGCGTCGATAGCCATCCATAATTACGGAAGTGTTGCTAATGTGGGATTTTGCACACGAACTGACCTCTCGATTATGTCCCATAATGTTCGATGGGATTCATGTCGGGTGGTCTGGGTGACCAAACCATTCGTTCGAATTGTCCAGAATGCTCTTCAAACCAATAGCGAACTATTGTGGCCCAGTGAAATGGCGCATTGTCGTCCTAAAAATACCATCGTTATTCGGAACATGAAGTCCATGAATCACTCTAAATGGTCTCCAAGTAGCCGAACATAACCATTTCCAATCAATGATCGGTTCAGTTGGACCAGAGGACCCAGTCCATTCCATGTAAACACAGCCCACACAATTATGGAGCTACCACCATCTAGCACATACCTTGTTGACAACTTGGGTCCATGGCTTCGTGAGATCTGCGCCACACTCGAACCCTACCATCAGCTGTTACCAACTGAAATCGGGACTCTTTCGACGAAGGCACGGTTTTCCAGTCATCTAGGGTCGAACCTGATGAGGAAGATATGGGGACAAGTTTTAGATAACGGAGAATGGAGGAGGAGGAAAAACGAGATCTACCTTCTGATGCGACAATCAACTATCCTACAGAAGATAAACAGCAAAAGAATACAATGGGTGGGCCATGTAGCCCGTATGCCAGATGGAAGACAGGCGAAGATGGCACTAGCGGGGAAACCAAACATTAAACGCCCCGTTGGACGACCAAGGCAGCGCTGGATGGACGACCTGGCGAAGGACCTAGCAGCCCTGGGAACTGAAGACACCTGGAGGAACCGGCCACAAAACAGGAAGGAATGGAGGCAGTTTGTGGAAGCAGCGCGTGGTGTGCAGGGCCTGTGATCGCTGAATATCTGTCTATCTAGGGTCCAACCGATAGTGGTCACTAGCCCAGGAGAGGTGCTGCAGACAATGTCGCGCTACTAGAAAAGCCACTAGCGTCGATCGTCTGCTGCCGTAGCCCATTAACGCCAAATGTCACCGTACCGTCCCAACGGATATGTTCGTCGTGTGTCCCACATTGATTTGTGCAGTTACTTCACGCTGTGTTGCTTGTCTATTAGCACTGACAACACTACGCAAACCCCGCTGCTCTCCTTCGTTAAGTAAAGGCCATCAGGCACTGCGTTGTCCGTGGTGAGACGTAATGTCTGAAATGTGGTATTATCGAAGCACTCTTGACGCTCTGGATCTCGGAATATTGAATTTTCCGAAATGGGATGTCCCCTGCGTCTAGCGCCATCTACCATTCCGTGGTCAAAGTCAGTTTATTCCCGTTGCGCGGACATAATCATGTCGGAAACCTTTTCACATGCATCACATGAGTATAAATGACAGCTCAACCAATGTGCAACCCTTTTATAGCTTGTGTAAGCGACACTACCGACGTCTATGTGTGTGAATGCCGCTATCCACGAATTTCGTCACCTCGGTGTAGATTGCAAGTTTGTGGATTTAGGAAAAGCAGTCAGCTCCAGGCTGTGGCTAATAATGACCACCTCTAATCCACGGATCTCACGACACTGTTTGACTTATGGTCAACGATTTGATATGAAGAGCTGACTTAATGAACGTTGCTACAGGACACAAGCACGCGTTGATGAGGTAGTCTTCTACGCAATTTTCAAAGAGATATCCAATGATGCACTAAAATGGAAGTCACAGATGTTTTAGAAAAGTATGACATAGATTATCGGTATGTGGCGTAAAAATCTGTCCTTTATTGTGTGGAATAAAATGATGTGGTGGCGGGAGGCGTGTTACAACATGAAAAGACCAGCTGAAAAACAGGATTATGAGCCAACGGTAAGACAAAAGTACAATTGCAAAGAAAGATAAGGAAGATGTAGATAACGTCTGGAAATTTTCATAAAGCTTGAGATTTATATTCTGTTTCATGGAATTCAGAAAAAAGTGACGGACGGGTCAGCTTGGGAGATTTTATATTTAATTTTACTTCTTTCTTTCTTATTCTCGAGCTACAAGTATTAATTAATTCTCTGTACCAGCTGCTAGAACAACCTACGTGCTCTTCAGTTTAACATGTGACAAATCTGTATTTCTTTTAGGTTCATGACTTATACTTTACAAACTACAGTTATTGAAGAAGAAATATTACTAAGAGAGGTATAAAACGTTTCCGATAAGGAACGCTACTGCTTCAGGAGTATTTCAATTCATTTAGTTTACTGCCGATAACGTCACACAAAGATCTGCTGTGTTAATTCCTTGTGCAGGAATTCAAATTGCGCCAGAGGTTGGTATAAAAATACACGGCATTCCAGCCTGCATAACGACTGCGGTATGTTAATGAGCTCTGGAATATGTACGCTGCACATACCTTCGGCAAAATTAATAGCCCTTCACGCACACAGTCAGAGTTCGCGGTTTCGTTACCGGATGTTTGTGGTAATGAAAGTGGAACGTTGAAACTGACAGTGTAATGCAGGGCCAGCCACGGCGTGCCAAACTTCACTCGTACTATTTGTGCGGGCCACGAGCAGTCCAAGCCCGGTATGTCCCTCGGCTTTGCTCGGACCTACAAGCAAGTGCCCAGAATAGATCGACACCTCATTTAGAGTTGCAGTGCGGCATTTTTCGCTCGGTACGATTCTTCAATTCGGCAGAATCGTGCTGTCAACGCTGTTTAACCTTCGCTATTTGTTCGTTGTATGAAGGACTTTCACTGGTCCAGTGGGTGTTTGTACAAAGGAGGCAGTCTACCGATCTGTCGCCGGAATCCTTTGAAGGGAGTGGGTATGACAAATAGGGGAGGAAAATTCTAAATTTGCATAAGGGACGGGTAGTGCATATTTGCTGTGAAACGACATTACATTACCATGCAGAAAGAATTTAAAGATTTAATTGACAATGAAAGAGAAAAAAATTACAAAGATCGACAGATGGGATTCATTGGTTCGTACTCCAAAAGCACTTTGTGCTAAATTTGCAGGCGTGGAACAGGTGAAAAAATTGATGGGACGAGTAGTAAAATTTATGAAGTCACACGCATTATTCCATTATCAGTTGCAACAGTTTTCAATGGAACTGGACGAAGAGTAGGGAAACTTTATATATTACTGCAAAGTACGTAGATTAAATCAAGGGACATGCCTAGAACGATTTTTCGATTGAAAACTCGCTACTGTTTGATTTTTTGAAGGAAAAAGGAATGGAGGAAAGTTCAGACTTCACATTTTAAGTGGACATGACGGCAAAATGCCCACAGTAAGACATTGCTATGTAACTTGTTTCTGATTTGATGGGGATGCATTTAAAAAGAAATTCGCGTTGTAGGAGGGATACATTCTGACAAAACAAGTCTAGGTCCTTAGGTCCATTGGCGTTAAAGAAAATGCCAGGTCTGAATAATTCATTGTGGCCTAGAAAGAATTACAAGGATTGTTTTATAAAGATTTTTAGGACACTGTCAATCTTAGATCTGTTTTCGAGAACGTGTGACGTTTCAGTTGAAAGCGACCCAATGGAGATGTAACTAATCGACCTGCAATGTAATTGTAGTTGTGACAAACATTTTTAGGTCAAAACTGTCCAGAACGTCTAAATTGCTTTCCTCACATAGAATTTCCATGTCTCCACAATGAGGTGACAAAAATGCTACAATATTGCGAACTACATAAATGTGTGAAGGGTTTTTGGGTTATGATACCAAATAAGTCACGACTACATGGCAACTTGAGAGCGGAACTCTATAAAACTGTCTGCATTTGTCCGTATGGTGCCACTTTGACCCAGATAAAATTTATATTATGTCTCCAGCAGGCCAAAAATAATTAAATAATACTCTAAATTTGTTTTGTTTGTGACCTAAGTTGTTTAGAAATTAAAAATATAAAACCAAGTCGTACTCAGTGCGACTGCACAGCCATTTAAATGCGGCGTGTTCACAGTTTTCCCCTTCTCCCCCTCCTAGCGCTCAGACAGCAAGGCGTGGCGGTAGGAGAAAAGTGAAGCGAGGTTGAGCGCTTTGGCACCTGTGTCCAGGCACGGCCCACGAGCCGAAATATTGGCCTCCCCTTACGTAATGTTACAACACAGCAGTCGATACCCTCTAACTATCCATTTTTAGGGCAATCGTGTATCTGGAATTACGTTCAGTTTGCCATCTCGTACAACACACGAAGAATTGTCATTGTGTATTATGTGCATCTTCTGTTAAGTAAATCGTTTAGTTTTATTGTGATCTTCGGTTTGAAGACTGGTTTGATGCAGCTCTGCACACTAGCTTATCCTGTGGAAGCCTCTCATCTCTTCATAACCGCTGCGGCGTAAATCCATCTGAAACTGCTTACTGTTTTCATGTTTAGGTCTCCCCACACAATTTTTACCCCCTCCACACTTCCTTCCATAATTAAAGGTTCAAATGGCTCTGAGCACTATGAGACCTAGAACTTAGAACTACTTAAACCTAACTAACATAAGGACATAACACACATCCATGCCCGAGGCAGGATTCGAACCTGCGACCGGTCGCGCAGTTCCAGACTGAAGCGCCTAGAACTGCTCGGCGACACCGGCCGGTCCAGTGTGTGCTATCAAACTACCCTTTGATTCAGCCAGTTGCCAATTTATGCCATGGATCTCTTTTATACCTGATCCATTCTAATATCTCCTCCTTAATTACTCAGTATACACATCTAATATTCACTATTCATTTATAGCACCACGTTACTAAGGCTTCTGTTTTCTCCTGGTCTATTCCAACGGCAGCATACACTCTAAGGCAAATGAGAAAAAAAATAATAATGAGAAAACAAACGCACCAAGGAGTAAGGAGTTATGCAAATTGATCACAAATTGATATTCACACAGGTGTCGACAGAAAAAGTGAAACTGTAAACTTTGGCAGCTGATGGATGAATGTGTGATGCTGCAGCGTGGTTTCAACGTGCAGGTGGCAAGGATAGTAAATAGAGGACATGCCAGTACCAGGGTATAAAGTCTTTGCGGATTTCTTTCTGTGCACTCAGTGGGACAATAAATGTGCCTCACAGACAGGCCCGCAAACAATATATCAGAAGTCAACATTTGGGAGAGGAGATGTAAATGGGTTCAAAGAAGCTGGGTGGATTAAACAGCGAATCTCTCTACGTTTGAATAGGAGCGATGCCACTACTCGACGATGATGGCTATAATGCGTGAGCCATGGCAGAACATAGCGTCAAGAAGGAATCAGCTGATCGAGAGAGACGACAGGAGAGGACCGTGCAATCGTCAGAGAGGCACTCAGTATCATCAATTCGACGTGAAACTAATGCTTCAGTGGGCGCAGGGACCATTAATGGGCGGCTCACAGAAAGGGGACTGAGCTCACGGCACCCCTAGCGCCGACTGCCATTGACCAACATGCCAGTTTGCAGTGGTGATGGACACATTCGGCCTGGTATCTCACTGATTGGAGTAGAATTGTCTTCACTGATGAGTCCCACTTCGAACTGAGTCGCAATGACCATCTAAGACATGTCTGGAGATGCTCCAAGCAATGGTGGGATATCAACCTGACTGTCACTCACTATACGGCCCAACAAAGAGGAGTGAAGATTTGGGGCGCCACTTCATTTAATAGCAGGATCCCATTGATTGTCATGCGCCGCACCCTTATAGCACTGTGGTACGTCAACGATATTCTATGCCTCATTTTGCTGCCCTTAATTGCAAGCCATCCTGGGGTCATATTTCAGCATGATAATGCCCACCTGCACACGGCTAGAGTTTCTACTCCTTGTCTTCGTGCTTGCCAAGCCCTACCTACCTTGGCCAGCAAGGCCATCGGGTCTCTCTGCAATTGAGAATGTTTGGAGCATTAAGTGTAGGGTCCTCCAACCATCTCAGGATTTTGATGATCTAAATCATCGACTGGACAGAATTTGGCACGATATACCTCAGGAGGGTATACGAAATCTCTATCAATGAATGCCAAGCCTAATAACTGCTTGCATAAGGGCCAGAGCTGATCCAACACGTTATTGTCTTGCTGAGGGTGTGAATCTCTTTCCCTTGAATAAATCATCCCAATTTATCTAAAATTGTAATCATTTGTTTGTTTGTACATGTACATCACATCTACCGGCTTCCGTCCCATTCGGCCAATTACTTTGTGGTGTATTGCTTTTTGTCGCTTAGAGTGTATGTACTCAAATAACCTTACGGTAGGTATGTGGTGGTGGGCACTTCGTGAATTCCTGTCAGTTCCCACATTCCTGTTCTAGTCGAAAATGGTGTGAAGGAAGAAATCCTGTTGGTAAAGATTCATAAGAGCTCGAATATCTCTGATTTACCTTTCTGATTTTTCGCGAGCTATATGTAGCAGGCAATATGTATTGGTTCCCTCTCCTAGCACCATGCGCTGTCGAAATCTGAAGAACAAACCATTCCACGATGGGCAACGCCTGTGTTGCAGCGTGTGCCACTGTAGCTGGTTGAGGAACTCCTTGATGTTTCCACGTTGGCTAAATGCACTGGTAACAAAACGTGCTGCTCTTTTTTGAATCTTCCCTGTTTTCCCTGTCAATTCTATCCAGTAAGACTCCAAGATGGGGCAACCATACTCAAGTATAGATCGAACGAGGGTTTTACAAACTACGTCTTTCATTGTTGGACTGCATTTCATGCAGATTCTTATCAGTAAATCAGTCTTGCATCTAACTTTCTCAGGATATGTTTTATCTGGTCGTTCCAATTCTGATCTCTCCGCACGCATACTCTGATATTCAGTGTCTGTTCTAGTGACTGTTCGGCAGTTATGTAATCTAACAACAACCGATCTTTCCTCTACACTACCTGACAAAAGAGTGAAGCACCCAGAACATATGATAGAATGTCAATGTAACGTCAAACAAGTACACACCGTCGGTGGGTGTACAAATGATTAGAATTACAGTTCTTTGTGATAGGTAGAACGGACAGCACAACGCACTAGTGCTGTTCGTGTTGTTGCCAGGCCTGATAGGGTACATAAGGGTCGTGAACAGGGTTATATATTGAGTGATGGCTGTGGAGGACACGGAGATGTCACCTACTCGTGTGAAGCAGCATTATCAGCACCTGGCAAGAGTTTGGAAGGGGCTTCATTGTGACTCTCCATTTGGGCAGCTGGTCGAATCGTGAAATATCCAGAGTTGTGGAGTATGACAGTGGCCCTATGTTGGACTGCATGGGAATGTGAGGGCAGGCATAATGGTGGTGAAAACTCTGGTGGACCACGTCTGACCACGACAAGGGAGAATCGCCATATTGTTCACCAGGCACGTCATTACCCCTTCACATCTGCACCTGCCATCCAAGAACAAGTAATGGACTGCCTGCAAGAATCGGTGTCATCCGACACCACTGGCCAGTGACTACTAGAAGACAGACTAGGGAATTGCTGTCCAGTTCATGGACTGCCATGACATCTGGAATGTGGCGGACTGCTGATGAATGGCCTCGCATTGTAACCAGAGACGAATCGCTCTTTGTCCCAAGCCCTTTGGCGAGTATGGCAGCGACCTGGGGAGAGTTAACTTGCTTCCTACGATTTGGAGAGGCACAATAGAGTTACTCCTGGCGTCCTGGTGTGGGTAGGCATCGGATATTACTTCAAATCACGGATGATAGTAATTGAGGGAGTCCTGATGGCTCAACGCTATGTCACGTATATCCTGCGTCCTCTTGTGTTATTTCTCACACATGTGAGGTAACGGGCGAGTTGTGGCACCCTGAAAACATTCTAAGTTCGGAGTTGGCGTGGCCGCGAGGGCCGCTCGGCAGGCCAACCGCATGGTGTCGGACAAGAAGGGTAGCCCCAGCACGTGGTCCAGGGACCGCGTGGCTGGGAATTCCATGGTGACGCTGTGTCGATGAAGGAGACATGCTGGGACTGCCAAAGATTGCGGTCTTTGTGAAACCTTAATGGCGGACATTTCACAGTTCATATAGAAATTAATAGTAGCCCGCTGAATCATGATACCTCAAAAGAAACATGTACATTACCATTATTTTCACGACGATTCTAATAGCGTAATCATATTTTCAATTTCTTTATTAGTTCAAAGTTTAGTATCTGATGATAAATCATACAACTAACACCCAGCAACAAATTTCCAAAACCTAAACAGTTCATTCGATTTGTCGATCGACATGTCTTTACAAAGCTATTAGTGTAAACCTAAATTGGTATAAATTACAGGCATGTAACTTGAATAGCACTTGAATTATTGGAGGTCAAAGTGACCGATTACCATCGATCGCGTCAGGCCATAAGTTCTCCACAGTTACACGAAAAACGGTAGCAACGTGCTTATAAATATATTATTCATCTATGTCTTTGTTTATATCCGATATATACTATTCATGAAGAAATTGGTCAATTATTTACTGTGTTTTAGAAAGCACAGAGACATTAGCTACTGGCTTACTTCTGTTCTATTCCTTTGGTGTATGTGTATTTAATTTGTTTATGTGTTTAATAATGTGTGTTAGAGCGTGTTTATGGTCCAGCCATAGGAATATTTATTTAATTTCAAGTTATTTAAATGTAAATCCCGTATTTCGAATGTGTTTAAAAATGTTTGTGAGTGTGCGTTGGCATGGAGACATGACGGGAGCGCTATCGCCAATCACAGCTCTCGTTACAGGGAGCGACTACCGAAGTGAATGGAGGGGGAGTTCGAAACAGTGCAGCGCGAGGGACAGTCACACGGTACTGGAGAGGACACATGAGAGACCTGGACAGTACGGTGCGACGGACGCACAGTCGCGGGGAAGACTTGGAGAGTGGAGCAGTTTGCGCATGGTGGCGGGAGATAGAAATACACTCCTGGAAATGGAAAAAAGAACACATTGACACCGGTGTGTCAGACCCACCATACTTGCTCCGGACACTGCGAGAGGGCTGTACAAGCAATGATCACACGCACGGCACAGCGGACACACCAGGAACCGCGGTGTTGGCCGTCGAATGGCGCTAGCTGCGCAGCATTTGTGCACCGCCGCCGTCAGTGTCAGCCAGTTTGCCGTGGCATACGGAGCTCCATCGCAGTCTTTAACACTGGTAGCATGCCGCGACAGCGTGGACGTGAACCGTATGTGCAGTTGACGGACTTTGAGCGAGGGCGTTTAGTGGGCATGCGGGAGGCCGGGTGGACGTACCGCCGAATTGCTCAACACGTGGGGCGTGAGTTCTCCACAGTACATCGATGTTGTCGCCAGTGGTCGGCGGAAGGTGCACGTGCCCGTCGACCTGGGACCGGAACGCAGCGACGCACGGATGCACGCCAAGACCGTAGGATCCTACGCAGTGCCGTAGGGGACCGCACCGCCACTTCCCAGCAAATTAGGGACACTGTTGCTCCTGGGTTATCGGCGATGACCATTCGCAACCGTCTCCATGAAGCTGGGCTACGGTCCCGCACACCGTTAGGCCGTCTTCCGCTCACGCCCCAACATCGTGCAGCCCGCCTCCAGTGGTGTCGCGACAGGCGTGAATGGAGGGACGAATGGAGACGTGTCGTCTTCAGCGATGAGAGTCGCTTCTGCCTTGGTGCCAATGATGGTCGTATGCGTGTTTGGCGCCGTGCAGGTGAGCGCCACAATCAGGACTGCATACGACCGAGGCACACAGGGCCAACACCCGGCATCATGGTGTGGGGAGCGATCTCCTACACTGGCCGTACACCACTGGTGATCGTCGAGGGGACACTGAATAGTGCACGGTACATCCAAACCGTCATCGAACCCATCGTTCTACCATTCCTAGACCGGCAAGGGAACTTGCTGTTCCAACAGGACAATGCACGTCCGCATGTATCCCGTGCCACCCAACGTGCTCTAGAAGGTGTAAGTCAACTACCCTGGCCAGCAAGATCTCCGGATCTGTCCCCCATTGAGCATGTTTGGGACTGGATGAAGCGTCGTCTCACGCGGTATGCACGTCCAGCACGAACGCTGGTCCAACTGAGGCGCCAGGTGGAAATGGCATGGCAAGCCGTTCCACAGGACTACATCCAGCATCTCTACGATCGTCTCCATGGGAGAATAGCAGCCTGCATTGCTGCGAAAGGTGGATATACACTGTACTAGTGCCGACATTGTGCATGCTCTGTTGCCTGTGTCTATGTGCCTGTGGTTCTGTCAGTGTGATCATGTGATGTATCTGACCCCAGGAATGTGTCAATAAAGTTTCCCGTTCCTGGGACAATGAATTCACGGTGTTCTTATTTCAATTTCCAGGAGTGTATTTCGGAGTGCCGACTTGTGCTTTTGTGAGATGTCTGTGGCTTCTGCAGTGAAGACGTAGTACGCGTTTAGAAGTGAATATCTCGCGAGCTATGTTGTTGCTCATAACTAATTACGTGAAGTAGGAATCTATTGTTTCCCTGTTATTCAACTTACACTTTATTTAATTGCTGGACCATCGACACCAATAACTTTTTTACAGTAATAAAGGGTATTTTTAAAGGTACTTCTGCTATCGTACTCATCATTTAAAGTCGTTAAAATAGTACCTGCAGAATTTATTTAATTGCAATCTTTCATGTATAAATGTTTATGTTACGTTTAAAATTCGCTATTTCCGAGTGATAGGAACCTTCGACCATTCGATTCTTGTGTATATTCATATTGTATACCGTAGGCTCAGCTGTATTTGACTTGTAATGCGGCAACTACGTATCCCAGCCCCCTAGACAACGAAACCAGCCAAAACTTTCAATATTTCAACTCTGAGTCGGAGGGTACGTAGCTGAGGGACACCACACCATTTTATTTGAAAGCCCAAACCTTTTTTCAACAGGACACTGCTCTTCCACTCATGGCACGTGTCACAATGAACTCTCTGCATTACGTTGAAGTACTTCTCACGGCCAGCAAGATCACCATATCTGTTCCCAAAAAGAATATTCTTGGGGCCAGATAGGATGTTAACTCCGTCCAACAGCCAGTATCCAGGATATCAAGCACCTGTTACAAAATCTATGTAGCTTGGCTCAGGAGAAGACAAAACAACTTTGTGACAGCATTTCAGCCTAATAATTCCATATATCAATGCCAGATGGAGGTGGAACGTCATACTGATAAATGCACTCCTTAGTAAATTAGATTCATTTTGGTAATTACTGAAGTAACATCACATACACTCGCAGCCTGTGAAGACTCATGCCGTTTCCATCTCCCCTTCTGGGTGGTTCATTCTTAATCAGGCATTGTATGACTTTCAACCAGCATAAGTAGTTATGAATGGTCAAGCACTGAGTGAAACACACAATGTAAAATTTCTTGGGTCCAGGTGGATAACAAATTGAATCCACACATAGACAACCTAATCGGTTCAGCATCCTTTGACAGCAGAAGCGTCTCTCATTGTATCTACATCTACATCCATACTCCGCAAGCCACCTGACGGTGTGTGGCGAAGGGTACCTTGAGTACCTCTATCGGTTCTCCTTTCTACTCCAGTCTCGTATTGTTCGTGGAAAGAATGATTGTCGGTATGCCTCTGTGTGGACTCTAATCTCTCTGATTTTATCCTCATGGTCTCTTCGCGAGATATACGTAGGAGGGAGCAATATACTGCTTGACTCTTCGGTGAAGGTATGTTCTCGAAACTTTGACAACAGCCCGTACCGAGCTACTGAGCGTCTCTCCTGCAGAGTCTTCCACTGGAGTTTATCTATCATCTCCGTAACGCTTTCGCGATTGCTAAATGATCCTGTAACGAAGCGCGCTGCTCTCCGTTGGATCTTCTCTATCTCTTCTATCAACCCTATCTGGTACGGATCCCACACTGCTGAGCAGTATTCAAGCAGTGGGCGAACAAGCGTACTGTAACCTACTTCCTTTGTTTTCGGATTGCATTTCCTTAGGATTCTTCCAATGAATCTCAGTCTGGCATCTGCTTTACCGACGATCAACATTATATGATCATTCCATTTTAAATCACTCCTAATGCGTACTCCCAGATAATTTATGGGATTGTAGTGACCTAAAGACAGGAATGTTGTCTTATTTTGCAGATTTTTCATTGTTATCTTAAGGACGTATCTACTGCAACACTGCACCTAAAGTAAACAAAGAACGAGGACTATTCGTTAACTAAGGTCCGATCGGTCTTGAAGTGGAAATCACAGTGAAAATCAAAATTATTTTATTTGCAATGTTAGCTACAGCTTCCAACTACTTCTCCACAGAGTCACCGCTCTGACTCAGACATTTGTCGTGGCGTGCAGCAACTTGCCAATACCGCGTCACAGAAGGCTGCCGAGTGTACTTTCCGCCAATTCTCTACGCTAGTCTGCAGCTCTTTGTCTGTACCAAAACGCTGTCTTCATAGCCACCGGTTCGTGTGAGAGGAGATGAAAATCAGACAGAGCCAAGACCGGGCTGCAAGGTGGGTGATCAAACACTTCCCATCGACAACGCTGCAGGACTGCAGGAGTATCTTCTTTGCCCCCCCCCTTCCCCCCCCCCCCCACAGTGTGCGGCCGAGAATTGAGGCGTTGACATGCGGAAGGGAGTAAGTCATGGAAAGCAAATTTAACAGGATAAGCCAAAAACGGTTTTGACACTACGAAATACCAAATTGTACTTAAAATGGTTACAGAAACTCCAAATTAACTTGACAAATATATTTGCAGCAAGATGCCATATCTGTGTAAGAAATATAATTACGGCATACAAGATTGCGGGAAAATGCACAATATTTGATGTCCAGGAAGACCAGCATGGCCAGAAGGTCTTTCTTTTGGCGTCGCCAATGACGTGCCTTCAGCCAACTGGCGATGGAGAACGACGTGCAGAGATGTTCTCGACAGATTTAACCTTTTTCAAAATATTGTGATCCCTTTACGGTTCAATTTCTTTGAACGAATCTTTCATTTTTATTATGGGCACCTTATCATTCACAATTCAAATCCAAGAAGAGGAACTGATCTTCACTGGTGCTGTATGCAGTAATGTATCACATATCGAGGTGAAATCGTAGAAATCTTCCCCCGTTATCGTTACAACACTGAATGGTTGTACATTCTTTGCTTCTCTAATCGTAGCAGCTACTTCGCCAGGAGTCACTGGCTGTGGAACCTTCTTCCTCTTCTCCATTATGTCGAAATCTCTGTCACAAGGCGTCTACGAATGCCCCTATACTAGAAATTTCAAACTGACGATATCAACCATAGCCGTACTGTAGGTGCAACCACAACGGAGGGGTATGTGTTGAGAGGCCAGACAAACGTGTGGTTCCTGAAGAGGGGCAGCAGCCTTTTCAGTAGTTGCAGGGGCAACAGTCTGGATGACTGACTGATCTGACCTTGTAACACTAACCAAAACGCCCTTTCTGTGCTGGTACTACGATCGGTTGAAAGCAAAGGGAAACTACAGCCGTAATTTTTCCCGAAGGCATGCAGCTTTACTGTATGGTTAAATGATGATGGCGTCCTCTTGAGTAAAATATTCCGGATGTGAAATAGTCCCCCATTCAGATCTCTGGGCGGGGACTACTCAGGAGGACATCGTTATCAGGAGAAAGAAAACTGTTGTTCTACGGATCGGAGCGTGGAACGTCAGATCCCTTAATCGGGCAGGTAGGTTAGAAAATTTAAAAAGGGAAATGCATAGGTTAAAGTTAGATATAGTGTGAATTAGTGAAGTTCGGTGGCAGGAGGAACAAGATTTCTGGTCAGGCGAATACAGGGTTATAAATACAAAATCAAATAGGGGTAATGCAGTAGTAGGTATAATAATGAATAAAAAATAGGAATGCGGGTAAGCTACTACAAACAGCATAGTGAACGCATTGTTGTGGCCAAGATAGACACGAAGCCCACGCCTACCACATTAGTACAAGTTTGTATGCCAACTAGCTCCGCCGATGACGAAGAGATTGATGAAATGTATGATGAGATAAAAGAAATTATTCAGATAGCGAAGGGAGACGAAAATTTAATAGTGATGGGTGAGAAGGAAACGTAGTAAGTGAATGTGGAATAGGGGTAAGAAATTAAAGAGGAAGCCGCCTGGTAGAATGTTGCACAGAGCATAACTTAATCATAGCTAACGCTTGGTTCAAGAATCGTAAAAGAAAGTTGTATACATGGAAGAGGCCTGGAGATACTCGAAAGTTTCAGATATATTATATAATGGAAAGACAGAGATTTAGGAACCAGGTTTTAAACTGTAAGACATTTCCAGGGGCGGATGTGGACTCTGACCACAATCTATTGGTTATGAACTGTAGATTAACACTGAGGAAACTGCAAAAAGGTGGGGATTTAAGAAGATGGGACTTGGATAAACTAACAGAACCAGAGGTTGTAGAGAGTTTCAGGGAGAACATTAGGGAACGATTGACAGAAATAGGGGAAAGAAATTCTGTAGAAAAAGAATGGGTAGCTTTGAAGGATGAAATAGTGAAGGCAGCAGAGGATCAAGTAGGTAAAAAGACGAGGGCTAGTAGAAATCCTTGGGTAACACAAGATATATTGAATTTAACTGATGAAAGCAGAAAATATAAAAGTGCAGTAAATGAAGCAGGCAAAAAGGAATACAAACGTCTCAAAAATGAGATCGACAGGAAGTGCAAAATGGTTAAGCAGGGATGGCTAGAGAACAAATGTAAGGATGTAGAGGTATATCTCACTAGGGGTAAGATAGATACTGCCTACAGGAAAATTAAAAAGACTTTTGGAGAAAAGAGAACCACTTGTATGAATGTCATGAGCTCAGATGGAAACCCAGTCCTAAGCAAAGAAGAGAAAGTAGAAAGGTGGAAGGAATATATAGAGGGTCTATACCAGGGAGATTTACTTGAGGACAATATTATGGAAATGGAATAGATGTAGATGAAGATGAAATGGGAGATATGATACTGCGAGAAGAGTTTGACAGAGCACTGAAAGACCTAAGCCGAAACAAGGCCCTGGGAGTAGACAACATTCCATTAGAACTACTGAGAGCCTTGGGAGAGCCAACCCTGACAAAACTCTGCCTGTGGTGAGCAAGATGTATGAGACAGGCGAAAAACCCTCAGACTTCAAGAAGAATATAATAATTCCAATCCCAAAGAAAGCAGGCGTTGACAGATGTGAAAATTACCGAACTATCAGTTTAATAAGCCACGGCTGCAAAATACTAACGCGAATTCCTTACAGACGAATGGAAAGTGGTAGAAGCCGTCCTCGGGGTATATCAGTTTGGATTCCGTAGAAATGTTGGAACACGTGAGACAATATTGACCCTATGACGTACTTAGAAAATAGATTAAGGAAAGGTAAACCTACGTTTCTAGCATTTGTAGACTTAGAGAAAGCTTTTGACAATGTTGACTGGAATACTCTGTTTCAAATTCTGAAGCTGGCAGGGGTGAAATACAGGGAGTGAAAGGCTATTTACAATTTGTACAGAAACCAGATGGCAGTTATAAGAGTCGAGGGGCATGGATGGGAAGCAGTGGTTGGGAAGGGAGTGAGACGGGGTTGTAGCCTATCCCCGATGTTATTCAATTTTGTATATTGAGCTAGCAGGAAAGGAAACAAAAGAAAAATTTGGAGTAGGAATTAAAATCCATGGAGAAGAAATAAAAACTTTGAGGTTCGCCGATGACATTGTAATTCTGTCAGAGACAGCAAAGGACCTGGAAGAGCAGCTGAACGGAATGGACAATGTCTTGAAAGGAGGATATAAGATGAACATCAACATAAGCAAAACGAGGATAATGGAATGTGGCCGAATTAAATCGGGTGATGCTGAGGGTATTGGGTTAGGAAATGAGACGTTTGAAGTAATAAATGAGTTTTGCTATTTTGGGAGCAAAATAACTGATAATGGTCGAAGTAGAGAGGATATGAAATGTAGACTGGCAATGGCAAGGAAAGCGTTTCTGAAGAAGAGAAATTTGTTAATATCGAGTATAGATTTAAGAGTAAGGAAGTCATTTCTGAAAGTATTTGTATGGAGTGTAGCCATGTATGGAAGTGAAACATGGACGGTAAATAGTCTGGACAAGAAGAGAATAGAAGCTTTCGAAATGTGGTGCTACAGAAGAATGCTGAAAATTAGATGGGTAGATCATATAGCTAATGGGGAGTTACTGAATAGAATTAGGGAGAAGAGAAATTTGTGGCACACCTTGATTAGAAGAAAGGATCGGTTGGTAGGACATGTTCTGCAGCATCAAGGGATCACCAATTTAGTATTGGAAGGCAGCGTGGAGGGTAAAAATCGTAGAGGGAGAGCAAGAGATGAATACACTAAGCAGATTCAGAAGGTGCAGGTTGCAGTAGCTACTTGGAGAAGCTTGCACAGGATAGAGTAGCATGGAGAGCTGCATACCATGGTAAAGAACAGTTGGTCACAGAGAAAAAGCTGGTAACCCATTGGATTGCAGCTTTCCCCTATACTCATGCTAACTCACTTGATGTTAGTACCGTCTAGAGTCGTTTGTAGGAACGTAACCGTTCACAACTTTGACGTTCTGCTAGTTCTGTACAAATGGAAACATGTCTTACTAACCTTTTCGATAAAAAAATGTGAAAAAATTATTTGTTTTTAACTTATTCCTTTCTTCATGTCAGTGCCTCAATTGCTATGAAGAAGTAAGTGCATGACAGTTACGTTATGTGGACTGTATGAAATAAGGCAAAATGTCTCAGCAGGTACTCGGACATGGCGGGAGACAGCATTTTCTAGGCGTCTTTATTTGCTCACTGTGTGCACAGAACCGGAAGAAGCGACGTGACGTGATTGACGAGGTGCTAGAGACACTGCCCAATACAGTTGTACAAAGCTTCATCGGATTTTCATTTCGTGACCGATCAGAACTTAACAAACGAATGGGTCTCGTATTTATTCAGCAGAAAAGAGCAATGAGAATATTTTGTGAAGAAGATAATTGTGTAACTCGCAGAGGTCTTTTTAAGGATCTTGAAATTCCTATGCTCACTTCTCAGTGGAATTTTTCCTTAGTGACTTAGTATTGAAAATAGAACCAATTCATTAGAAAGGCTATATTTGATGTAGCTTATGCCTCCTTGCCTACTGCTGAATGGAGAGATATGTGCTCCAGTGCGAAGGTATTTAAAAAGCTGCGTTACAATACATAGCAAAAAGTTGCAAATTCCAATTGCCTGAAAATAAAATTAAAAGGATGCTTCATTAGCCATTCTTTCCGCAAAACGTCTGCTTATCCATAATCAGGCATTGAAAATTTCTGTTAACTACATTCCAAGTTGCGGTGTATATTGTAGGGCTGCTCGAGTGGTAGTCATTTATTATAAATAAGAGTCTGTATTGATAGATTTGGATAACTATTTCTTTTGGGGAATATCTATGTGCGAGCGTTCTTAGGTTTATGAATGGGCTGCGCCATTTTGTTCCGAATCCTCTAATGGCGTGCTAAAGTACTGTGGCATGGGGCTTTCAATGTGTATCAGGACTGAAACTAAGTTCATGGAAACAAGTAACATTCCATACTTATATATATTCTGACAATTAAAACTTTATGACTACCTCTCGAAATTATGGAAGTATGAAGCTACAAATAGAAGATAAATAGCGCTATTTAGTATAACCGAGAAGGCAGCATCCCTTTCAAAGCATGAGATTTCCTTCCAGTTAACTTGATTAACATTGTTAATTTTGCAGCCATTCTTCTTCAATTTCTACTTCAGTTATATTCATCATGTGGATAAGAAAATTCCTTTTTCTACTGAATGTTTATTTTGATTTCAACTAAACGTTTGTCATTTCTTCATACTAGTCACCATCCATGCTCTACAACATAAATAAAATTATTTAATTGTGTTTATTTTATCTGGAAATGAGCAGTGTTGCTTGGCAGCACTCTACTCTTAAGCTCTACAAGTCACATGATCCATCAGTCAATACTTCAGCAAGTGAGCGAGGTCATTTGCAGTAAGCAACAGGAGAGATCCTGTGTAGTGAAATGCGCAGAAGTGGCCTAGTGTTAATAACTGCAGGCTACTATTCAATTTTGCTTATCATGAATATAAGGAAACTTACGTCTTTTGCATCTGAAACTTGTTCTTGAGCATCAGAAATGTTTCGCCTGTTTATGTTAGGCATCTTTAGTAGCATTCATTTCTGTCTTCTTCATGCAGCCGTTTGTTATTCTACATGTACTGAATGCACATAGCTCTAAAGCCCATGATGAAGAACAATGTAAACATACTATAGTGTAGGAAATGTGCAAAGACTTATTTACTGGAAGAAAACTACACTATGTGCGTTTAGCACATATAAAACAACAAATGGCTACATGAACATGAAAAAAGAATGAATACAATTGAAGATAACTAATATGAATAGGCGAAACATGTCTGCCACTCAAGAGCAAATTTCAGTTGCAAAAGATGAAGGTTTTTTATCTTTGTGATAAGATGATATGATTAAAGTGACCTATTATCAATCGGAAATCAGTACTATGTGCATCTAGTGCCTACAAAATAACTCGTGGATACATTAAAAGAACAGAAAATTGGAAGTAAATGACAAATCACAACTAATAGATAATTTAAATGCGCTACCAAGAAACACTATACATTAACTAAGAAGATACATATAATTAAATAATTTTCTTTATATTATGGACCAATGAAGATGCTTAGCATGAATAGGTGAAACATTTTTAGTAAGAAACAATAGAAACATTTGTTTGCGAAAGAGGAAATTTTTCTCATTTTCATGTTACATATAACTTGACTAAATGTAGTTGGCATAGAACTAAGTAGTATAGTGAAGTTTACTGCCAATGCAATATAAAGATAAGCTACTACGACATGCATTCATTATGTTAACATGCAGGGTGTTTCAAAGTCTTTAAACCAAACGTCTAGGGATGACAGATCTCGTCCTGGGGAACAATATTTGTCAGAGGTAAAATGTTGATAACACTTCCTGACGAAGCGCTAAAGGCTGCAGTAGCCGTCTGCAGAGCTATGACACCACTGAGGTTTTATCAAAATCGTGTTACGTTATTGGTTGAGGTAGCTCCGGGAAGCTGCCGCGTCCAGGCCACTGCAAGTGTTAGGTATAAATTTACGCCGACTCAAGTACAGGCGCCATTTCCTATTAGTTGTGGCCCTGAGAAGTGGCAGAGCAAGGTATCAGCAGTTGTGTGTTGCCTATAATCCAATGATCTGCTCTGTGGGAAAGGGTAGATGCGCGCAAATGATTCGCTTCTAAAATACGTTTCTCCACCTAGAGACATTCATTCTTAAGGTTTTCTTGTTCATAATAACTTTATAAATTTATTGGATTACGTAATATGCAGATGCAGCACACCCGGTTAGTAAGCCCTGCAAGTTCGTCGATATCTTGTCGCCCCAGGGCCGGCGAATTCAATAGAAAAACTCCTGGCGTTGCCTGGTAACACCAGGGAAGATTTTGTCTCGGCAAAAGTCGTTCCCTTTGACGTGATGTATCACCCCTAGATGTTTGATGCAACGAGAGCCCACGACCACAACCATGTCTCATCGTTATACGGCCAAAATCGTATAAAATCGCTAGAGTAGATAATTCTGAACTCGTCTACATAGGCAGTAACGGTGGAAAACGTCACACTTCCATGGTGGTCTATTTCTGCTATGTCAAAAAAAAATGCAGTTAGTATTGCCACAATACGTCTGATATTAAAAATGTACTTACCATTTTGTCACTTTATTACGAAAATGATTGTTTTCGGGTGCATTCGATGTCACCTGTACTTCCAAAAACGAAAAGAAGATTCCAGCGCGTGTTTCTCTCTTACGTTGAGAAACTGACATTTACTTGTTATGTATGGTCTTGTCCCTCGATTCACATCTCACGACCTCGATTCACATCTCACGAACGCAACAAGTTAGGCCTTCGGATTTGGCAAAGAAATTGAAAAATTTTGATGCCTGCAATCGACTGCAATTTAAAACAGAACTGGAATAGCAATAAACATACACTATGTGATCAAAAGTATCCGGACACCTCCAAAAACATATGTTTTTCATATTATGTACATTATGCTACCACCTACTGCCAGGTACTCCATATCAACGGCCTCAGTAGTCATTAAACATCGTGAGAGAGCAGAATGGAGCGCTCCGCCGAACTCACGGACTTCGAACGTGGTCAGGTGATTGGGTGTCACTTGTGTCATACGTGTGTACACGAGATTTCCACACTCCTAAACATCCCTAGCTCCACTTTTTCCGCTGTGGTAGTGCTGTGGAGACGTGAAGGGACACGTACAGGCCGACCTCGTCTGTTGACTGACGGAGACTGCCGACAGTTGAAGAAAGTCGTAATGTGTAATAGGCAGACATCTATACATACCATCACACAGGAATTCCAAACTGCATCAGGATCCACTGCAAGTACTATGACAGTTAGGGGGGAGGTGAGAAAACTTGGATTTCATGGTCGAGCGGCTGCTCATAAGCCACACATCACGCCGGTAAATGCCAAACGGCACCTCGCTTGATGTAAGGAGCGTAAACACTGGACGACTGAACAGTGGAAAAACGTTGTGTGGAGTGACGAATCACGGTCCACAATGTGGCGATCCGATGGTAGGATGTGGGTATGGCAAATGTCCGGTGAACGTCATCTTCCAGAGTGTATAGTACCAACAGTAAAATTCGGAGGCGGTGGTGTAATGGTTTGGTCGTGTTTTTCATGGATGGGGTTTACACCCGTTGCTGTTTGGCGTGGCACTATCATCAGCACAGGCCTACAATGATGTTTTAAGCACCTTCTTGCTTCCCACTATTGAAGAGCAGTTCGGGGATTGCATCTTTCAACACGATCGTGCACCTGTTCATAATGCACGGCCTATGGTGGAGTGGTTACAAAACAATAACATCCCTGTAATGGACTGGCCTGCACAGAGTCCTGACCTGAATCCTATAGAACACCTCTGGGATGTTTTTGAACGCCGGCTTCATGCCAGGCCTCACCGACCAACATCGATACCTGTCCTCAGTGCAGCACTCAGTGAAGAATGGGCTGCCATTCCTCAAGAAACCTTCCAGCGCCTGTTTGAGCGTGTGCCTGCGAGAGAGGAAGCTGTCATCAAGGTTAAGGGTAGTCCAACATCATATTGAATTCCAGCATTACTGATGGAGGGTGCCACGAACTTGTAAGTCATTTTCAGCCAGCTGTCCGGATACTTTTGATCACATAGTGTATATTTCCCAAAATTGGAGCAAAGCTCATATGAAAACTCTAACAGATCTAAATACCTAGGATTATGGCTGATATGAGAACGAGGGATGTTACTTTTGGTGAGTCTCCAGGAGACAACTACCAGAAATAATCTGAGTCGTTATTTTAGACGAAGAATCAACATCCAAAAAAGGTATAGCTGACATGAATTTATTGTAAGATTTTTATAACAAAATGAGTGATTTTGTCTAATTATAATTGTTTTCCAGAAGAAGACATTGAAGAAACTGGTAGTGACCTGGAAAATGATTTTAATGATAAGAATAACGTTGCTGAGTCGGAGAGTGATAAAAATGTTCAGTTTTTTTCTCTTCAAATAAATTGTACTTTTTGAACTTCATGCTACTCGCTTTTCGGGCAATTTATTAAAAAAATCCTGCAGTACAATAGTTTCGAGTAATGTCTGTATTAATTATATCAGAATTTAAGGTTGCAGCTTATTCACTGGCTTGCAACATAGACTACCATACGTCTCAATACGATCTCGTAATGATTTTTGAGTATCGAAAGTTCTTATTAGTAGGGTGCTGCATTGAATTCTTCTGATATCAATTTTGTCTGTATCTCGGCTACTTATAATATCCAATAGTTTCCTGGCGTTATGCTTTGTTACCACTCAGTAAAATTTTTTCTTGATTGGCGACTCCATGTTGTCTTGTGCACTACGACCAGATAACAGGTATACTTGAAAAAAGAGACAGCATTGGTCGTATATTTTTTACTATCGCAAAATCGATTTTCTGTCACTGAGTGACCATCTTCAGTGCTATATTGTATAACTTAAATTAGGATGCACTGTTGTCACTAAGCTTACGGCAATCACATAGACATACATTGCCGTAAGATGGTCACTCAGTGACAGAAAATCGATTTTGCGATAGTAAAAAATATACGACCAATGCTGTCTCTTTTTTCAAAAATTTTTTCTCATTTCCATAACGGCCTCAAGATGGAAGGTGCTCTATTTTCTTGTGAAAAATTATTTTTACGCACTAACTGACGCAAATATACAACTAAAAAAGAATTTCAGATGGTTTCCAATGATTTATTTTTCTGTGATTCACTAAAGGTGGCGTCTGAAAAGCGTGTTTTTAGTATCTTACTGCTGTATTCAAGTAAATTCCAGAAATCAGACGTACCAGATGGTTATAACTGATCAGCTAGTAAGAGATGTTCAATGTGGACTGTAATTATGGTATGGCAGCGAAACTTGGTTGATATTCTAATGCGCTAATGTGGAACCAGTTTACACTGGAAAGAACTAGTTATAATTTCGGCTACCAGCTGCACATCTGGTGCTGTCAATGCCAGAAAGACGTACAGAAATATCTCCACATGTAATGGATTAGTAACGTGGACAGAAAAGGTGGAACAAGTAAGAAAGGCATACTATAGACTTTATTATTAACCGCTGCTACGCCAGTTTGTTCAATATGAACACAGGAGACTTCGACGAGGTGGTGTACAACACCAGATTTGCATTTGGTGGTCAAAATTGGAACTAAATTTTTTCCGGCGTGAAACGGATCCACATTAACGAATTAGCATGTCTACCAAGTTTCGCTGCCATACAACAATTACCGCCCACACTGGCCCTCCCTCAGCAACTGCAGTTTAGTTACAACCACTCGGTATTATTATGATCTGTTTTTAAAAATTTATTAATAATGTTTGAGAATGCGGTCAGATCAGACGTGATGCAAAAAATTTCTGAAATTGTACTTTCTGGTTTAGGGTATTAAAAACTATCAATTTTATATGGTTTTTGCCGTATTGCCGTAAGTAAAACTTTTCGTCGTTGTCTCTGATACTATTTGAAACACCCTGCATACATAGACTCACTCCACACCCCTTGACAGGTTCTACACTCAAGCGCCCCAGAAACTGGTGTAGGCGTGCGAATTCAAATATAGAGATATGTAAAGAGGCAGAATGCAGTGCTGCGGTCGGCAACGCCTATATAAGACAAGTGTCTGGCGCATGCTACAATGGCAGGTTTCAAAATTTAAATGGGTTTGATCTTATCGCTGTAGACGGCGCACAAGCCATGGGACACAGCATCTCCGAGGTAGCGATGAAGTGGGGATATTCCCGTACGATCATTCCACGGGTGTACTGTGAATATCGGGAATCCGGTAAGACATGAAATCTCCGACACCGCTGCGTACGAAAAAAATATCCTGCAAGAACTGGACCAAAGACGTCCGAAGAGAATCGTTCAGCGTGACAATAGTGTAACGCTTCCGTAAATTGCTGTAGATTTCAATGCTGAGCCATCAACAAGTATCAGCGTGCGAACCATTCAACGAAGCATCATCGATATGGGCTTTCGGAGCCGAAGGCCCACTCGTGTACCCTTGATGGCTGCGCGACAGAAAAGCTTTATGCCTCGCCTGGGCCCGTTAACACCTACATTGGACTGTTGCTGACTGGAAACATGTATCCTGGTCGGACGAGTCTCGTTTCAAATTGTATCGAATGGATTGACGCGTACGGGTATGGAGACAACCTCATGGACCCATGGACCCTGCATGTCTGCATGAGACTATTCAGCTGGTGGAGGCTCTGTAATGGTGTGGGATGTGTGCTGCTGGAGTAATATGGGACCACTGAAACGCTTAGATAAGACTCTGACCAGTGAGACGTAAGTAAGCATCCTGTCTGATCACCTGTATCCTTTCATGTCCGTTGTGCATTCCGACGGACTTCGGCAATTCCAGCAGGACAGTGCGACACCCCACACGTCCAGAATTGCTACAGAGTGGCTGCGTTTAAACGCTTCCGCTGACCACCAAACTCCCCTTACGTGAACATTGTTGAGAATTTTTGAGATGCCTTGCAATGTGCTGTTCAGAGAAGTTCTCTACCCCCCCCCCCCCCCGAACTCTTACGGATTTACCCTGCAGGATTCATGCTGTTGGTTCCCTCCAGCACCACTTCAGACATAGCACGTTGTGTTGGTGTTGCGGCACTTCTGCGCGCTAACGGGGGTCCAACAGTATATTAGGCAGATGCACCAGTTTTTTTGACTCTTCAGTGTACACCCACCCGGTATTATTGCGATACTGTTTGGAACATTTTGTTAACACTTCTGCGAATGCGGACAGATCAGACATGACGCGAAAAATACACTACTGACCACTGAAATTGCTACACCAAGAAGGAATGATAAACGGGGTTTCATTGGACAAATATATTACACTAGAACTAACATTTGATAAACATTTTCACGCAAATTGGGTGCATAGATCCTGAGAAATTAGTACCCAGAACAACCACCTCTGGCCGTGATAACGGCCTTGATACGCCTGGGAATTGAGTCAAACAGAGCTTGGATGCGTGTGCAGGTACAGCTGCCCATGCAGCTTCAACACGATATCACAGCTCATCAAGAGTAGTGACTGGCGTATTGTGACGAGCCAGTTGCTCGGCCCCCATTCACCAGACGTTTTCAGTTGGTGAGAGATCTGGAGAATGAGCTGGCCAGAACAGCAGTCGAACATTTTCTGTATCCGGGAAGGCCCGAACAGGACCTGCAACATTCGGTCGTGCATATCCTGCTGAAATGTAGGGTTTCGCAGGTATCGAATGAAGGTAGAGCCACGGGTGTAACACATCTGAAACGTAACGTCCACTGTTCAAAGTGCCGTCAATGCGAACAAGAGGTGACCGAGACGTGTAACCAATGGCACCCCATACCATCACGCCAGGTGATACGCCAGTATGGCGATGACGAATACACGCTTCCAATGTGCGTTCACCGCGATGTCGCCAAACACGGATGCGACCATCATGATGCTGTAAATGGAACCTGGATTCATTGCCATTCGTGAACTCAAATTCGTCGTTGAGTACACCATGGCAGGCGTCAAGGGTAACCGTAGCCATGGTCTCCGAGCCTATAGTCCATGCTGCTGCAAAAGTCGTCGAACCGTTCGTGCAGATGGTTGTTGTCTTGCAAACGTCCCCATCTGTTGACTAAGGAATCGAGATGTGGCTGCACGATCCGTTACAGCCATGCGATTAAGATGCCTGTCATTTCGACTGCTAGTGATATGAGGCCGTTGGGATCCAACACGGCGTTCCGTATTACCCTCCTGAACCCTCCGATTCCATATTCTGCTAACAGTCATTGGATCTCGACCAACGCGAGCAGCAATGTCGGGATACGATAAACCGCAATCGCGATAGGATACAATCCGAACTTTATCAAAGTCGGAAACGTGATGGTACGCATTTCCCCTCCTTACACGAGGCGTCACAACAACGTTTCACCAGGCAACGCTGGTTAACTGCTATTTGTGTATGAGAAATTGGTTGGAAACTTTCCTCATGCCAGCACGTTGTAGGTGTCGCCACCGGTGCCAACCTTGTGTGAATGTTCTGAAAAGCTAATCATTTGCGTATCACAGCATCTTCTTCCTGTCGGTTAAATTTCGCGTCTGTAGCACGTCATCTTCGTGGTGTGGCAATTTTAATGGCCAGTAGTTTGTGTGAAATTGTTCTTTTCGGCTGAGGGTAATAGAATCTATCGATTTTATGTAGTTTTGGTCGTATTGCCACAACTAAAAAAATTTTGGTCGTTATTGCTGATACTATTTGAAACATGCTGTATACCTAGACACATTCGACTTCTCTTGACAGGTTGTGTGTGACACGATGAATGAATGAGTGAGTAAGATAATGAGAGAAGCACTTACGGCAGTGAGTTGTTCCTTAGGCAGCTCTAGTTTTTGGTGTGGTGTGTCGCGGCGGCAGCGGGTCGGCACGCTCACCTGGCCCTGGAGTGAGCTGGGAGGGCGCGGCCGGCTTCTCCTTGAAGCGCGGGCTGCGGGCCAGGCCGAAGGGCTTGCCCTCCTCCTCCGGCAGCTCGTACCAGCCGGGACCGCCGCCCTCGCGCATCAGCCGCCGCTGCGCCCACACCGGGTTCTTCTCCAGGTAGCCTGCAGGCAGTGAGCGGCCAGCTGCAGACAACATACTTCCCCAAACAGTAAGCCGCGTTCAGTGAAGAAGTACGAGACCTGAGTGGACCTGACAGCTTGCTGGCCCTATTGCGCGGCCTTTCAAGAAGTGTGGATCAGCGGACTGTGATCCAGACTCAACTGCTATGCGTGAAGCGTTTCGGGTTCCGCTGGATAGGTCAGGAGTCCACTACACGCAGCAGGTGGCTACACGGGTAGCAGGGGTTGTGTGGCGTGGACTGGGCGGTTTTTTTAGGTTAGATGGCCTCGGGCAAGTACGGGAAGGGCAACAGCCTCAAAGGGTGCGGGGCAAAGTCAGGACATGCGGGGACAAAGCAGCAATCGGTATTGTAATTGTAAACTGTCGAAGCTGCGTTGGTAAAGTACCGGAACTTCAAGCGCTGATAGAAAGCACCGAAGCTGAAATCGTTACAGGTACGGAAAGCTCGCTGAAGCCAGAGATAAATTCTGCCAAAATTTTTACAAAGGCACAGACGGTGTTTAGAAAGGATAGATTGCATGCAACCGGTGGTGGCGTGTTTGTCGCTGTTAGTAGTAGTTTATCCTGTAGTGAAGTAGAAGTGGATAGTTCCTGTGAATTATTATGGGTGGAGGTTACACTCAACAACCGAGCTAGGTTAATAATTGGCTCCTTTTACCGACCTCCCGACTCAGCAGCATTAGTGGCAGAACAAGTGAGAGAAAATCTGGAATACATTTCACATAAATTTTCTCAGCATGTTATAGTCTTAGGTGGAGATTTCAATTTACCAGATATAGACTGGGACACTCAGATGTTTAGGACGGGTGGTAGGGACAGAGCATCGAGTGACATTATACTTAGTGCACTATCCGAAAATTACCTCGAGCAATTAAACAGAGAACCAGCTCGTGGAGATAACATCTTGGACCTACTGATAACAAACAGACCCGAACTTTTCGACTCTGTAAGTGTAGAACAGGGAATCAGTGATCATAAGGCCGTTGCAGCATCCCTGAATATGGAAGTTAATAGGAATATAAGAAAGGGAGGAAGGTTTATCTGTTTAGCAAGAGTAATAGAAGGCAGATTTCAGACTACCTAACAGATCAAAACGAAAATTTCTATTCCGACACTGACAATGTTGAGTGTTTATGGAAAAAGTTCAAGGCAAACGTAAAATGCGTTTTAGACAGGTACGTGCCGAGTAAAACTGTGAGGGACGGGAAAAACCCACCGTGGTTCAACAACAAAGTTAGGAAACTATTGCGAAAGGAAAGAGAGCTTCACTCCAAGTTTAAACGCAGCCAAAACGTCTCAGACAAACAGAAGCTAAACGATGTCAAAGTTAGCCTAAGGAGGGCTATGCCTGAAGCGTTCGGTGAATTCGAAAGTAAAATTCTATGTACCGACTTGACATAAAGTCCTAGGAAGTTCTGGTCTTACGTTAAATCAGTAAGTGGATCGAAACAGCATATCCAGATACTCTGTAATGATAATGGCATTGAAACAGAGGATGACACGAGTAAAGCTGAAATACGAAACACCTTTTTCCAAAGCTGTTTCACAGAAGAAGACCGTGCTGCAGTTCCTTCTCTAAAACCTCGACGAACGAAAAAATGGCTGACATCGAAACAAGTGTCCAAGGAATAGAAAAGCAACTGAAATCACTCAACAGAGGGAAGTCCACTGGACCTGACGAGATACCAATTGTATTCTACACAGAGTACGCGAAAGAACTTGCCCCCTTCTAACAGCCATGTACCGCAAGTCTCTAGAGGAACGGCAGGCTCCAAATTACTGGAAAAGAGCACAGGTAGTTCCAGTTTTCAAGAAGGGTCGTCGAGCAGAAGCGCAAAACTATAGGCCTATATTTCTGACATCGATCTGTTGTAGAATTTTAGAACATGTTTTTTGTTTGCATATCATGTTATTTCTGGAAACCCAGAATCTACTCTGTGGGAATCAACATGGATTCCGGAAATAGCGATGGTGTGAGACCCAACTCGCTTTATTTCTTCATGAGACCTAGAAAATATTTGATACAGGCTCCCAGGTAGATGCCATCTTCCTTGACTTCCGGAAGTCGTTCGATACAGTTCCGCACTGTCGCCTGATAAACAAAATAAGAGCCTACGGACAAACAGAACACAGCATGTTGTTCTCATTGGAGAGACGTCTACAGACGTTAAAGTAACCTCTGGCGTGCCACAGGGGAGTGTTATGGGACCATTGCTTTTCACAATATATATAAATGACCTAGTAGATAGTGTCGGAAATTCCATGCGGCTTTTCGCGGATGATGCTGTAGTATACAGAGAAGTAGCACCATTAGAAAATTGCAGCGAAATGCAGGAAGATCTGCAGCGGATAGGCACTTGGTGCAGGGAATGGCAACTGACGCTTAACATAGACAAATGTAATGTACTGCGAATACATAGAAAGAAGGATCCTTTATTGTACGATTATATGATAGCGGTAAAAACACTGGTAGCAGTTACTTCTGTAAAAATATCTGGGAGTATGCGTACGGAACGATTTGAAGTGGAGGGATTATATAAAATTAATTGTTGGTAAGGCGGGTGACAGGTTGAGATTCATTGGGAGAGTCCTTAGAAAATATAGTACATCAACAAAGGAGGTGGCTTACAAAACACTCGTTCGACCTAGACTTGAGTATTGCTCATCAGTGTGGAATCCGTACCAGGTCGGGTTGATAGAGGAGGTAGAGAAGATACAAAGAAGAGCGGCGCGTTTCGTCACAGGGTTATTTGGTAAGCGTGATAGCGTTACGGAGATGTTTAGCAAACTCAATTGGCAGACTCTGCAAGAGAGGCGCTCTGCATCGCTATGTACCTTGCTGTCCAGGTTTCGAGAGAGTGCGTTTCTGGATGAGGTATCGAATATATTGCTTCCCCCTACTTATACCTCCCGAGGAGATCACGAATGTAAAATTAGAGAGATTCGAGCGCGCACGGAATCTTTCCGGCAGTCGTTCTTCCCGCGAACCATACGCAGCTGGAACAGGAAAGGGAGGTAGTGACAGTGGCACGTAAAGTGCCATCCGCCACACACCGTTGGGTGGCTTGCGGAGTATAAATGTAGATGTAGATGTAGAAAAGTGTCGCACCACCCTCGTGACTTGCATCACAATCGCCCTCAGTCTCAGTCCCGTTCAGTAGATCGCTCTCTGTCTCCAATCGTCAATATGTCACAGTGGCTTACACCTTCATTAATCAAATGTATCTCGTCAGCCCTGTGTAATGCGGAACAGATCACTAGGTGTCAAGAGAGGCGGATTCGCTAGTATAAAAGCAGACGAAGAGCAATACGTTGTCAGTAGAGAAGCCGTAACAACGTAACGTTTCGGTCAGGAAACTCAGTCATTGGATGCCCCTAAGTAGCAGATTCTTCAGGGACATTTCAAGTCTTCTAAAGCTCCAAAGTCGACTGGTGATAATGTGATCCTGAAGTGGAATCGTGGAAGAATAGCCAAAGTTAAGCCGGGAACAGGCAGACCTCGTACTGGCGAGGGAGGAGACCAGACAGCGAGGTCATCGGTCTCATTGGATTAGGGAAGGACGGGGAAGGAAGTCGGCCGTCCCCTTTCAAAGGAACCATCCCGACATTTGCCTGGAGCGACTTAGGGAAATCACGGAAAACCTAAATCAGGATGGCCGGACCCGGGATTGAACCGTCGTCCTCCCGAATACGAGCTGACGAGAAGTGACCATCGAACATTGCGGAGAGCTGTGGTAAAAGATCACACGAAATCAGCAGAAGGAATGACTCGTGTGTTCCAAAATAGTATCAGTAGTCCATCTAACGCCGCGCGGGATTAGCCGAGCGGTCTCAGGTGCTCCAGTCATGGACTGTGCGGCTGGTCCCGGCAGAGGTTCGAGTCCTCCCTCGGGCATGGGTGTGTGTGTTTGTCCTTAGGATAATTTAGCTTAAGCTTAGGGACTGATGACCTTAGCAGTTAAGTCCCATAAGATTTCACACACATTTGAACATTTTGAGTCCATCCAACACAACGAGTGTGCGTAGGGAGCTAAAAGGAATGGGTTCAATGGTCGAGCAGCTCCCCATAAGCTGTAAACATATTTAGTCAGTGCTAACTATCGATTGAAATGGTCAAAGAGCGACTTCAAAATGGTTGAAATGGCTCTGAGCACTATGGGACTTAACATCTATGGTCATCAGTCCTCTAGAACTTAGAACTACTTAAACCTAACTAACCTAAGGACATCACACAGCCGGCCGCGGTGGTCTAGTGGTTCTGGTGCTGCAGTCCGGAACCGCGGGACTGCTACGGTCGCAGGTTCGAATCCTGCCTCGGGCATGGGTGTGTGTGATGTCCTTAGGTTAGTTAGGTTTAAGTAGTTCTAAGTTCTAGGGGACTTATGACCTAAGATGTTGAGTCCCATAGTGCTCAGAGCCATTTGAACCATTTTTTTTTTGACATCACACAACACCCAGTCATCACGAGGCAGAGAAAATCCCTAACCCCGCCGGGAATCGAACCCGGGAACCCGGGCGTGGGAAGCGAGAACGCTACCGCACGACCACGAGCTGCATAGCGGAGGACTGCAAACGAGTAATTTAGAGCGAACGATCAGGCTATACCCTGTGGCAATTTGATGGAACGGTTTGGGTTTGGCTAATGCCTGGAGAACTTTACCTGGTATCATATGTAGTGCCAACAGTGAAAAGTGAAGGAAATGTTACAGCGTGGTTACGTTTTACTTGAAGAGTGCCCGTGGTCGCATTAGTGGGCTTTATAAAAAGCTAAATGTGGAAGAATAAGTCGAGCGCATTCTAGAGCACTGTGCACTGCATACATCACCAGTTAGGGGGCGATGTTTTTATCAGTTTGACAATGCACCGTCTAACAAAGCAGCATGTGTGAAGCAATGGTCTGTGGACAATAACATTTCTTAAATGGTCTAGCCTGCCCAGAATCCCCACCTAAACCCAACGAACACCTTTGAGTTGAGTTAGAATGTCGACTTCGCTCCAGGCTGCAGTCTCCAACACCACTATCTTCTCCAGTTTTGGTTCTCGGGAAAGCGTGGGCTGCCGTCCTTCCATAGACAGTCAGTCACATCATTGAAAGTGTTAACAGCAGAGTTCAAACTGTCCGGGTGCTTATGATCGCTGCCCTGTCTGTCTATTTGGCGCATTTTTAAATTTGCATCGTATTAATTACGACGTCTTGTGCTCAGCGCTGCTTTTATGTTCACTCTCATTTGCTTTAGCTTTTACCATCCTCTTGATAATCCCCAGCCCTGACCTACTGCTATATGAGACTGGAGAGACGTCCCTCCTCGGAGAGGTCCGTTCGTCGTGAAAACAATCGGCAAGCAAGGCAATACAAGGCTTGCTTTTCTTTGCTCCAAACAAGCCAGTTTGCTTTTTGAAATTTCCCCAGTTCTTTAAATGCGCTCAAACATATTTGAAGGGAAAGGTAATACTTTTTCGGATTCACGCCGGTCTTGTAGGTGTTTGCTCAGGACCTCGCCTAACTACTTCCTCTACCTCTAAACTGCTGAAGCGTTTTTTTCTTTTCTTTTATTGTTTTTTGTTTCTCGACTGCAATGTCTGTCAAAATGCCTCGAAGGATCGTTCTGGGCTTGGATGTAGATGGGATTAGTGTCGTCGTAACTGCCACCTGCTTCGCATCTCCGGTGCAGCAAACTACGTAAATTTAAATATTAACTGTGTTTTTCTTACTTTTCACTTCTTTTTGCGTGTGTTTTTGCTTTTAGGAAGCTTTAATTTTCGAGTACTAGTAGTAGTGGTCCATAGATTTCGTGTTTGTTTTGAATACAGTCCAGAGACAGTTATTGCTTATTTTCATTGTTTCCAACAAGAAGTGTCTAGTAACCACAGTTTAGTCAGGTATCAGCCGCATTTAGTGAATTAGCAGTCTAGTTAAAAGTTGATTACTTAACTCTCTACAGTAAATTGTTGATTTCTTAGGATGGATAGGATGTGTGACTGCTGTGTACAGACGAAGAAGGAGCTGGCCACTGTTCACAAACAGCTGAACGTGCTGATGGCCACAGCTGCTGCCTCGGAGTGTAGCGGTAGTGGGGAGTCTGGTACGCCGCATGGTACACCCAAGATGTTACATGCTTCACCCACGGTCCCTGCTGTCGAGACATCTTCGCGGGTACCGGTTGGGCCACCCTCTCCCCAAGGGGAGTGGCGGGTTCAACGGCGTTCGCGTCGCACGAGGCGGAGGGTCAATGTGGAGGCTCGCCGTGTGATATCGCCAGCTCTGCGAGGGGATTATTAGTGAATGGGAGCTCCAGTGTTAGGCGGGTGATGGATTCCCTTAGGAAAATAGTGGAAAGTTCGGGGAAGAAGGCCAGTGTTCACTCTGTCTGCTTGTCAGGGGGTCTCATCAGAGATGAGCACTGGGTGCACCCGACTGCAAATTGTTGCTCATGTCGGCACCAATGACTTCTGCCATCTAGGTTCAGAGGTCATCCTCAGTTCATACAGGCGGTTGGCGGATTTGGTGAAGGCGGAAAGCCTCCCTCGCGGGGTGGAATCTGAGCTAACTATGTCTAGTGTCGTTCCCAGAACCGATCGCGGTCCTCTGGTTTGGAGCCGAGTGGAAGGCTTAAACCAGAGGCTCAGACGATTGATTCTGCGGAGATCCGGGATGCAAATTTCTCGACCTCCGCTATCGGGTGAAAAAATGTAGGGTCACTCTGAAGAGGTCAGCCGTGACTACACGCAGGAAGCGGCTACAAGGATAGCGGAGTACGTATGGAGTGCACATGAGGATTTTTTAGGTTAGAGAATTCCCTCCCTAGGGCCGACAAGACGCCTCCTGAGACGCGACATGGTAGCAGAGGGTAAAACGCAACAGGGAATGACAATATTAATGTGGTAATAGTAAACTGCGGAAGCGTCTATAGAAAGGTCCCAGAACTGCTCTCATTAAAAAACGGTCACAATACCCACATAGTACTAGGGACAGAATGTTGGCTGAAACCAGATGTAAACAGTATTGAAATTCTAAAGTCAGATTGGAATGTATACCGCAGAGACAGGCTGGACAGTGAAGCGGGAGGCGTGTTTATAGCGATAAAAACTGCATTAGTATCGAAGGAAATTGACGGAGATCCGAAATATGAGATAATTTGGATGAAGGTCACGTTTAAAGCAGGCTCAAACTTGATAATTGGATGTACTTATAGGCCCCCTGGCTCAGAAGCTGTTGTGGCAGAACACTTGAAGGAAAATTTAGAAAATATTTCTAGTAGATTTCCCGACCATGTTATAGCTCTGGGTGGAGATTTTAATTTACCAGATATAGACTGGGAGACTCAAACGTTTATAACGGATGGCAGGGACAAAGAATCGAGTGAAATTTTTTTAAGTGAATTATCTGAAAACTACCTTGAGCAGGTAAACAGGGAACCAACTCGTGGCGATAACATATTAGACCTTCTGGTGACAAACAGACCCGAACTATTTGAAACAGCTAACGCAGAACAGGGAATCAGCGATCATAAAGCGGTTACAGCATCGGTGATTTCAGCCGTAAATAGAAATATTAAAAAAGGCATCAAGATTTTTGTGTTTAGCAAAACTGACAAAAAGCAGATTTCAGAGTACTTGACGGCTCAACACAAAAGTTTTATCTCAAGTACAGATAATGTTGAGGATCAGTGGACAAAGTTCAAAACCATCGTAAAATATGCATTAGATGAGTATGTGCCAAGCAAGATCATAAGAGATGGAAAAGAGCCACCGTGGTACAACAACCGAGTTATAAAACTGCTACCGAAGCAAAGGGAACTTCACAGCAAACATAAACATAGCCAGAGCCTTGCAGACAAACAAAAATTACGCGAAGCGAAATGTGTGAGGAGGGCTATGCGAGAGGCGTTCAATGAATTCGAAAGCAAAGTTCTATGTACTGACTTGGCAGAAAATCCTAAGAAATTTTGGTCTTATATCAAAGCGGTGGGTGGATCAAAACAAAATGTTCAGACACTCTGTGACCAAAATGGTACTGAAACAGAGGATGACAGACTAAAGGCCGAAATACTAAATGTCTTTTTACAAAGCTGTTTCACAGAGGAAGACTGCACTGTAGTTCCTTCTCTAGATTGTCGCACAGATGACAAAATGGTAGATATCGAAATAGACGACAGAGGGATAGAGAAACAATTAAAATCGCTGAAAAGAGGAAAGGCCGCTGGACCTGATGGGATACCAGTTCGATTTTACACAGAGTACGTGAAGGAACTTGCACCTCATCTTGCAGCGGTGTACCGTAGGTCTCTAGAAGAGCGTAGCGTTCCAAAGGATTGGAAAAGGGCACAGGTCATGCCCGTTTTAAAGAAGGGACGTCGAACAGATGTGCAGAACTATAGACCTATATCTCTAACGTCGATCAGTTGTAGAATTTTGGAACACGTGTTATGTTCGAGTATAACGACTTTCCTGGAGACTAGAAATCTACTCTGTAGGAATCAGCATGGGTTTCGAAAAAGACGATCGTGTGAAACCCAGCTCGCGCTATTCATTCACGAGACTCAGAGGGCCATAGACACGGGTTCTCAGGTAGATTCCGTGTTTCTTGATTTCCGCAAGGCGTTTGATACTGTTCCCCACAGTAGTTTAATGAAAAAAGTAAGAGCATATGGACCATCAGACCAATTGTGTGATTGGATTGAAGAGTTCCTAGATAACAGAACGTAGCGTGTCATTCTCAATGGACAGAAGTCTTCAGAAGTAAGAGTGATTTCAGGTGTGCCACAGGGGAGTGTAGTAGGACTGTTGCCATTCAGAATATATATAAATGACCTTGTGGATAACATCGGAAGTTCACTGGGGCTTTTTGCGAATGATGCTGTGGTATATCGAGAGGTTGTAACAATCGAAAATTGTACTGAAATGCAGGAGGATCTGCAGCAAATTGACGCATGGTGCAGGGAATGGCAATTGGTTCAAATGGTTCAAATGGCTCTGAGCACTATGGGACTCATCATCTTAGGTCATAAGTCCCCTAGAACTTAGAACTACTTAAACCTAACGAACCTAAGGACATCACACATACACCCATGCCCGAGGCAGGATTCGAACCTGCGACCGTAGCAGCCTCGCGGTTCCGGACTGCAGCACCAGAACCGCACGCCACCGCGGCCGGCTGAATGGCAATTGAATCTCAATGTAGACAAGTGTAATGTGCTGCGAATACATAGAAAGAAAGATCCTTTATCATTTAACTACAAATGTACCAAGTCAACTACTGGAAGCAGTTAATTCCATAAATTACCTGGGAGTAGGCATTAGGAGTCATTTAAAAAGGAATGACCATATAAAGTTAATCGTCGGTAAAGCAGATTGCAGACTGAGATTCATTGGAAGAATCCTAAGGAAATGCAGTCCGAAAACAAAGGAAGTAAGTTACAGTACACTTGTTCGCCCACTGCTTGAGTACTGCTCACCGGTGTGGGATCCGTACCAGATAGGGTTGATAGAAGAGATAGAGAAGATCCAACGGAGAGCAGCTCGCTTCGTTACAGGATCATTTAGTAATCGCGAAAGCGTTACGGGGATGATAGATAAACTCCAGTGGAAGACTCTGCTAGAGAGACGCTCAGTAGCTCGGTACGGGCTTTTGTCAAAGTTTCGAGAACATACCTTCACCGAGGAATCAAGCAGTATATTGCTCCCTCCTACGTATATCTCGCGAAGAGACAATGAGGATAAAATCAGAGAGATTAGAGCCCACACAGAGGTATACCGACAATCTTTCTTTCCACGAACAATACAAGACTGGAATAGAATGGAGAACCGATAGAGGTACTCAAGATACCCTCCGCCACACACCGTCAGGTGGCTTGCGGAGTATGGATGTAGATGTAGATGTAGACTCTGCAAGTATTATCACTTTACAACAGGCAGACTCTGGAAGTGGCCAGGTACCAAAGTACATCTCAAGTGTGCAGCCCCACGAGTTCTATCAACGTTAAACTGAGCGCCGTCAAGTAGCGTTAGAGGTTCTTCCTATCTGTGGTCCACTTCCATGGTCAATAAACTTACGTTAGAAATTATTAATAAAAGAATGGAAAAGATAATGGAGGGCAATCTGGCACAGGAGAAATTTGCTTTTAGATGGAATACAGGCACAAGTGATGCAATGCGACCCTTGCGAATTTTGGAAGAGAGGCTTACTGAAAAGTGAAGAAACCTATATTTGTTATTTTATCGAAAACTGACACCTCGAGACCGTGGCTGAGTACAAAATACAAGCTGATTCTTGCAGAGAAGAAAAGAGAAACCAACCGTTTTTAATAATGCTGTTTATTTACTGGTTTCGTACCGACAGGTTCGTCACCAGACGACTGTTCACGTTAAGATACACTTTTGTTGTTATTTTTGTTATTTTTACTTGTTATTCCCCCCCCCCCCCCTACAGACCAGCAAAACGCATACGATAATGTGGCTTGGGATATACACTCCTGGAAATTGAAATAAGAACACCGTGAATTCATTGTCCCAGGAAGGGGAAACTTTATTGACACATTCCTGGGGTCAGATACATCACATGATCACACTGACAGAACCACAGGCACATAGACACAGGCAACAGAGCATGCACAATGTCGGCACTAGTACAGTGTATATATCCACCTTTCGCAGCAATGCAGGCTGCTATTCTCCCATGGAGACGATCGTAGAGATGCTGGATGTAGTCCTGTGGAACGGCTTGCCATGCCATTTCCACCTGGCGTCGCAGTTGGACCAGCGTTCGTGCTGGACGTGCAGACCGCGTGAGACGACGCTTCATCCAGTCCCAAACATGCTCAATGGGGGACAGATCCGGAGATCTTGCTGGCCAGGGTAGTTGACTTACACCTTCTAGAGCACGTTGGGTGGCACGGGATACATGCGGACGTGCATTGTCCTGTTGGAACAGCAAGTTCCCTTGCCGGTCTAGGAATGGTAGAACGATGGGTTCGATGACGGTTTGGATGTACCGTGCACTATTCAGTGTCCCCTCGACGATCACCAGGGGTGTACGGCCAGTGTAGGAGATCGCTCCCCACACCATGATGCCGGGTGTTGGCCCTGTGTGCCTCGGTCATATGCAGTCCTGATTGTGGCGCTCACCTGCACGGCGCCAAACACGCATACGACCATCATTGGCACCAAGGCAGAAGCGACTCTCATCGCTGAAGACGACACGTCTCCATTCGTCCCTCCATTCACGCCTGTCGCGACACCACTGGAGGCGGGCTGCACGATGTTGGGGCGTGAGCGGAGGACGGCCTAACGGTGTGCGGGACCGTAGCCCAGCTTCATGGAGACGGTTGCGAATGGTCCTCGCCGATACCCCAGGAGCAACAGTGTCCCTAATTTGCTGGGAAGTGGCGGTGCGGTCCCCTACGGCACTGCGTAGGATCCTACGGTCTTGGCGTGCATCCGTGCGTCGCTGCGGTCCGGTCCCAGGTCGACGGGCACGTGCACCTTCCGCCGACCACTGGCGACAACATCGATGTACTGTGGAGACCTCACACCCCACGTGTTGAGCAATTCGGCGGTACGTCCACCCGGCCTCCCGCATGCCCACTATACGCCCTCGCTCAAAGTCCGTCAACTGCACATACGGTTCACGTCCACGCTGTCGCGGCATGCTAGCAGTGTTAAAGACTGCGATGGAGCTCCGTATGCCACGGCAAACTGGCTGACACTGACGGCGGCGGTGCACAAATGCTGCGCAGCTAGCGCCATTCGACGGCCAACACCGCGGTTCCTGGTGTGTCCGCTGTGCCGTGCGTGTGATCATTGCTTGTACAGCCCTCTCGCAGTGTCCGGAGCAAGTATGGTGAGTCTGACACACCGGTGTCAATGTGTTCTTTTTTCCATTTCCAGGAGTGTATTTGCAACTATAATGAGTGAAAAGAGAATGTAATGGAAAACGATACGACATATAAACTCATACTTAAATCACCACTAGGTGACAAGGGATAAAAATTGGAGGAAGAAGAATATGGTGTTTGAAGTCTGCAGGCAACATGGACCTCCTAGCAACAGATGGTGAGTATTATAGGATATAGTGGACAGCATTAAAGCTAAAGTAAAGATTTATCGAATGAAAGTCAATGTAAATAAAACAAACGTAATGCATTACGAGGCGATAAGGGATGGAGAGGGAAGAGATAATGCTCAATGGACAAATACTAGAATATGTTCAAAGCTATGAAGCAGGATAGAAACCGGTTGGAACAGCAGCAGAGAAATTGAAAGCTGGACAGCAATGGCGAAAGAGGTATCTCGTAAGAAAAGGAGAATTTTCTACAGAAATATAAATAAAGATTTGAGGTTGGTTGGATGGTTGATTTGGGGAAGGGGACCAAACAGCAAGGTCATCGGGCCCATCAGATAAGGGAAGGACGGGGAATGAAGTCGGCCGTGCCCTTTCGAAGGAACCATCCCGCGTGTTCACGTGCATTTAAGAGGAGCTACAAGCTCTCCAGTCGGTCAGTTGGTCAGTCGGGTCAGTGTGGGGCAGTCAGTGTCTTTCTGTCGTCCGGAGTGCTAGTATGTGTTAGGCAGCCAGTCTGCTCGAGTTTGTTCAGGTAATGGTGATTGGCGCTTGGATCGATCGGTTGGTCGGTCGCGCACTGGGACACAAGATGACTTGTTCGTCTTGAGCGTTGGCGTATGTGAGGTCGCCACGTCAGTCTAGTGGGCCGCGCCGTATTGCGAGGGGTAGTGGCTTCGCGGCCGACACGAGAGCAACAGGAGCCAACCCACGACGTCGGTTTGGCCGGTGCGAGCTGCGACACCGTGAGACGGGAGATCGGCGCTCCTTCCTGCGTCCGTTGAAGCGGCTGGCAGCGGACGGTTCGGGAGAGCGTTTTGGGGGTGCTGTGCCAGGTCTTCGCCAGACATCACAGTTTATTAGAAGTTAAGTGATTCGTGATATGTTGTTTCATTTACTTGCTAAATTCTAATTGTTTTCTTGGTCAGTCTCTCGTTCCCAGCTTGCTCGTCTGTCTCCCGTCCGCATTTGTTAGGCAGTTAGTGTCTGTCTGTCTGTCTATCGGTCTGCCATATGTTAATAGCTGCCTCTGCCATGTTTGTCGGATTCGGTGCTAACGAATTTATTGCTTGAAGTGTAACAGCCGAATTCCTGAAATGTGTTTTTATCTTGCCTATAATCTTGAGAGGCGGTATATGTGTAATGTGGAGCATGTTTGACCTACCTTGAGTATTTTATGTAAGACTGCATTTCATGGGTTTTATTTAAATGGTCAGTATATATAAAGTTGCCACCCTTCCACCGTCAGAGTTTTTTTTTAAAAATCAAGTTGCACCTTTGGTGGCAAGTTAATCTTTAATGTTAGTGTTTTTATCATTTCCATCCCTCCTACGGGGTGCATAGTTTATGTGCTTGTGTGAGTTGTTAAAATTTTTAGTTTCAAGTAATCTGGTGTATTGCAGATTAGCACCAGTGTAGTCTTTCTGAGGTTGTTGTGAGCGGTCGTGACTACGGCCGTGTCAAAAGGGAGTGGCAAGGTTCTCAGCCCGATAGCTAATACAGTCAAAAATTTGTTCTTTCTGCCTCTGAATAAATTGTAACTTGATATTTAGAGGGTGCTTTCTGATTATAATTTTAAATCTGTTTCTAAAAAAAAAGGCTTTTAGGAATAAAATTTCCATTGTTGAAAGTAATTTGATTTGTTTTCATCAGTTACCCACTGGCAACTACTTCCACTCTCACATAGTGTGATTAAATGTGTTAATGTTCTTGATGAATCACTAGTAAATAAAGTAAATTCTTAAGAAAAAGTTTTGAAAGTCTAAATTCTAGGTGCAACATGTTTGATGAGGGTATTATCGATGCAGCAAGACGGTGGCTCCATCGTCGACCAGTAGAGTCGTACCACGCCGGAATAGTAGCCCCCCCACCGCCCAATATGGTGAAGTAACGCCGTCGCACTGAAAGAGGTTACATTGAAAAATAGGGTTATTTTTTAACCAAAAGCCTGGTGAATAATATGGGGTATTGGAACCCTGAATAAAACCAACGTGCTTTCAGAAAAAAGTGTTTCATTACTTACTGATCGCCCCCGTAAGTGCTAATGTCCCGTGGGACGCTTAGCTAAGTGAAGTCCAGCCATTGACTTACCCATGTTGCGGCTCCAGGCCTCGGATTCGAGCTGCTGCTCCCAGTCTGGACAGTAGGTAGACTTCTTGGGCAGAGTGGGGTAGTACTGCGCGGCGTGCGGCGTGTCAGCACCGCGGTAGATGCCCAGGCGAGGGTGCTGGCCGAGGCATGTGAAGCGGGGAGGACCTGCCGTGGCAAAACAAAAGCGGCGTGCAACTTTTCTGCGAGCACGGGTTCAGAAAGAAATGCAATAGTTTGCAGCGTGAAATGTGGGCTGGTTTCTGGATGCCTCGACTCAAAAAGCTTGGGCCCTCTCCCAGGGGTTACTGACGTTGTCAGCACGGATCACATCATCAAAGCCTGACAGGGCTCACGATGGGCGTGCGTTTCAGAAAAAGACGAGAAGCGACATTAAAATCTCATTCACTTTTTATCTGAAGAAGTATTACACTGAAGTAGCTGATTAACCAGTTACTTTGAACCTAATTAGTAAATTTATTGTATTAAATTCACGAAGTAAATCTATAACGCTACTGTGTACAACATCCCTGCATCTACATCTACATACTTCGGAGGGTACCTCGTACCACAACTAGCATCTTCTCTCCCTTTTCCACTCCCAAACAGAACGAGGGAAAAATGACTGCCTATATGCCTCTGTACGAGCCCTAATCTCTCTTATCTTATCTTTGTGGTCTTTCCGCGAAATATAAGTTGGCGGCAGTAAAATTGTACTGCAGTCAGCCTCAAATGCTGGTTCTCTAAATTTCCTCAGTAGCGATTCACGAAAAGAACGCCTCCTTTCCTCCAGAGACTCCCACCCGAGTTCCTGAAGCATTTCCGTAACACTCGCGTGATGATCAAATCTGCCAGTAACAAATCTAGCAGCTCGCCTCTGAATTGCTTCTATGTTCTCCCTCAATCCGACCTGATAGGGATCCCAAACGCTCGAGCAGTACTCAAGAATAGGTCGTATTAGTGTTTTATAAGCGGTCTCCTTTACAGATGAACCACATATTCCCAAAATTCTACCAATGAACTGAAGACGACTATCCGCCTTCCCCACAACTGCCATTACATGCTTGTCCCACTGCATATCGCTCTGCAATGTTACGCCCAAATATTTAATCGACGTGACTGTGTCAAGCGCTACACTACTAAAGGAGTATTCAAACATTACAGGATTCTTTTTCCTATTCATCTGCATTAATTTACATTTATCTATATTTAGAGTTAGCTGCCATTCTTTACACCAATCACTAGTCCTGTCCAAGTCATCTTGTATCCTTCTACAGTCACTCAACGACGACACCTTCCCGTACACCACAGCATCATGAGCCAACAGCCGCACATAGCTATCCACCCTA
The DNA here is from genome assembly GCF_023864275.1 of Schistocerca cancellata. Taxonomy (NCBI): domain Eukaryota; kingdom Metazoa; phylum Arthropoda; class Insecta; order Orthoptera; family Acrididae; genus Schistocerca; species Schistocerca cancellata. Next base: position 178,962,965 of record NC_064632.1, read on the forward strand.
TCCAAAAGATCATTTATGTAGACAGAAAACAACAGCGGACCTACCACACTTCCCTGGGACACTCCAGATGATACCTTCACCTCCGATGAACACTCACCATCAAGGACAACGTACTGGGTTCTATTACTGAAGAAGTCTTCGAGCCATCAAATATTTGGGAACCAATCCCATATGCTTGTACCTTAGTTAGGAGTCTGCAGTGGGGCACCGAGTCAAACGCTTTCCGAAGTCAAGGAATATGGCATCCGTCTCATACCCTTCATCCATGGTCCGCAAGATATCATGTGAAAAAAGGGCGAGTTGCATTTCGCAGGAGCGATGCTTAAGCCGTTCTGATGCATGGACAGCAACTTCTCTGTCTCAAGGAAATTCATTATATTCGAACTGAGAATATGTTCGAGAATCCTGCAACAAACCGATGTTAAGGATATTGGTCTGTAATTTCGAGGATCCGTCCTTCTACCCTTCTTATATACAGGCGTCACCTGCGCTTTTTTCCAGTCACTCGGGACTTTACGTTGGGCAAGAGATTCGCGATAAATGCAAGCTAAGTGAGGAGCCAATGCAATAGAGTACTCTCTGTAAAACCGAATTGGAATCCCATCAGGAACTGGCGATTTATTTATCCCCTGAAGAAAATCTGCTGAGAAAATAAAATTTTCTTTTACAAATTGTTATTTTATGATAGTGTCTGTTTTTTATGCCCTGGAATACTCTGATACAACCTGAAGGCTATACTGCCTCCGTTTCTGGTTTCCTAGCGATTAATTTATTGTAGCCCCCCCCCCCCCCCCCCCCCCCCCCATGAAAACGGGGCCTCTTTGTGCCGGAACATTTACAGCTTGCAGTTTGTTGGCAGTGTATAGAACTTTGAGGAAATATTAATTTTCATGTCACTGTTAAGGAACTCTCTTAAATAACTCATCATTGAAGTCTAATTTCTTTTTATTGGAAACAATGTTTTCGATCCTATAATTGATGATTTCTGGTATTTGATTGATTCCTACTTCAATCAAAAATGTTCAAATGTGTGTGAAATCTTATGGGACTTAACTGCTAAGGTCAACGGTCCCTAAGCTTACACACTACTTAACCTATATTATCCTAAGGACAAACACACACACACCCATGCCCGAGGGAGGACTCGAACCTCCTCCGGGATCAGTCGCACAGTCCATGACTGCACTACTTCAATCCTTTTAATATTTTCGTCTCATGGTTCTGCCTCATGATTCAATGCATTAACCATTTTCGTTTTTGAATATGAATGCAAATTAGGATCAAAGAGAGCAATGCCGGTGAATTCACGAAATAGGTACTGATTATTCATTTTTTGTAAAGCCATGGTGCTTTGGCTACATAGGGGCAAAGAACGACCCATCGACATATACACTTTTCTTTCTTTTCTTGTGGTGATACTTCCAGTTCAGCCCGTAATACAAAAGTTTTCAAGCGCTTACAGCACGGAAAGATACTCTCCGAGATGGCGCTTCGCCAAGAAAGATCGGAGTTAGTTCCAAAAGTTCGCCAAAATGCTATCTAGGTCGCTGTTCTTTCAAAGTACCTCGAACGATATCGAACATTCTAGACACATCGATTTGTCCAAGTGTTCCTCGATTTTTTAGTCTTGGAATCCAAGTTGGAGTTTGTTAGTACGATTCTAGATCAAGTGTTTTTTGAGGATACTATAGTCCGACTAGATTTCGACTGACCATCTTTTACTCAAAAACACTTCCGTGAATGATTTCATGTAGGTAATTCGTTTAAGGTAAACTGAAAAAAGTATTTTCTAAAAAGTTGTCAATCAAAACACACGCACCTCTCAAAGTTCTGGCACCTGTTCTACCAAAAGATAGGAGTGAAGAACCCCGTCAGTAAAAGTGTCATACGTCTATATCCAGCAAGCCACCTTACGGTGTGGGGCGGAGGGTACCTTTTGTACCATTATGAATTGCCCGCTTTTCTGGTTTCAGTCGCAAATCGTTCGCGGGAAGGGAGATTACTGGTAAGCCTCCGTGTGGGCTCGAATCTCTCAAATTTTATCTTCATGGTCTTTTCGCGAGATATATATAGGAGGAAGCAATGCCATGGTTGCCTCTTCAGCCTCTCTTGCAGCGTCTGCCACTATAGTTGGCCGAGCATCTTCTAGAAACTATCGTACTTAATAAATGAACATGAAACGAAATGTGCTGCTTTCGTTGGGCCTTCTCTATAGATAGTTGCAAAAAACGCCTCTGAGGACTATGGGACTTAACATCTGAGGTCATCAGTCCCCTAGAACTTAGAACTACTTAAACCCAGCTAACCTAAGAACATCACACACAACCATGCCCGTGGCAGGATTCGAACCTGCGACCGTAGCGGTCGCGCGGTTCCAGACTGAAGCTCCTATAACCGCTCGGCCACACCGGCCGGCCAGACACTTGCAATCTTATCTGGTATGGATCACAGACTAACGACAAGTATTCAAGTACTGATCGAATGAGGGCTTCGAAAGCTACCTCCTTTGTAGATGGACGGTTCCTGTGTATTCTTCAAATGAATCTCAGTCTGTCATGTACCTTAGGTTTGGTTGGTTTGTTTGGGGAAGGAGACCAGACAGCGAGGTCATCGGTCTCATCGGATTAGGGAAGGAAGTCGGCTGTGCCCTTTCAAAGGAACCATCCCGGCATTTGCCTGGAGCGATTTAGGGAACTCACGGAAAACCTAAATCAGGATGGCCGGACGTGGGATTGAACCATCGACCTCCCCAATGCGAGTCCAGTGTCTAACCACTGCGCCACCTCGCTCGGTCGGTCATGTACCTTACCTGCGATTAGTAGTGTGTGGTCATTCTACATTAAATCGCTCCGTACGCCTGCTACTACGTGTTTTTGGAAGTAACTTCTTCTTGTAATTTGTCTGCAATTGTGTAATTATACAATAAGTGGTTCTTCTGTCTGTTTATGTACAATACGTTAACTTTGTTTACGCTGAGGGTCAGTTGTCACTCCATGGTTGGTTGGTTGGTTTGAGGATTAAAGGGACCAAACTGCAGAGGTCATCGGTCCCTTGTTTCATAAACACACACAGCACAGTGAAACCATCCACCAGTCAGGCGAAGCACTAAAATTAGAATTCCGGGGGAAGAAAAGCCCCATGGTCAATGGTAAGACAACACGGTTCAAAAAATGGTTCAAATGGCTCTGAGCACTATGGGACTCAACTGCTGAGGTCATTAGTCCCCTAGAACTTAGAACTACTTAAACCTAACTAACCTAAGGACGTCACAAACATCCATGCCCGAGACAGGATTCGAACCTGCGACCGTAGCGGTCTTGCGGTTCCAGACTGCAGCGCCTTTAACCGCACGGCCACTTCGGCCGGCCAGACAACACGGAAAACGGAGCACAGCAACAAAAACAACATAGAGAACAAAGGCAGAAGGAATTAAAATTGCACAGCAGAGGACTGTGGCTGGCTGATCACGAAAATAATAGGATGAGCCAGCCACTGTGCAACACGTTAAAACCTCCAGCCTAAAAGATTAGGGTGGAGTCGAATTACAACACAAAACAAAGTAAAAGATACAGCACAAAAGAGGGTGACGCAATAAAATTAGAGGGACCTATAAAAGCCACTTGCTCGAAGAAAACCTAAAACACGATCTGCCATAGAGACATCGTCAGCTAAAAGACACGATAAATCACCCAGGAGGTTAAAAGTTCGCCTGAGGGCTGTTAAAAGAGGACATTCCAACAATATATGGGCCACCGTCATATTCGCACCACAGCGACAATGAGGGGGGTCCTCTCGACACAGCAGATGACCATGCGTCAGCCAAGAGTGACCAATGCGGAGCCTACAGAGAATAACAGAATCCCTGCGAGAGGCCCGCATGGAGGAACCCCACACGGTCGTGGTCTCCTTTACACGCCGCAACTTGTTGGGTACAGACAGAGTGCGCCAATCGTTTGCCCACATCCCAAAGACCCGACGGCGTAACACCGATCGGAGATCAGTTGCCGGGAGGCCTCTACAAGTCTTCTGTATTTCGCATACAATTTTGTAGCGTTGGGGTTCTTTGTATACAACAGCATCATACGAGGAAAGCGTCATGGAACTTGACTGTATCCATTAGGTCCAATTATCTATATTGTGAACAGTAAAGTTTCTGTAGCTATGCAGCTGCAGCTAACTCTTTTACAATCTAAGATCACATTGCAGGGACTCTGTGGACTTGCTCAGTATCGTGAATTGAAATAATCAGAGTCGTTTAAACCGTGTTGTTAACTAGCAATGCTAGTAGTAATTTACAATTTCAATGGACGCTAGCAGCTTGACATTCGTTATCCTTCCACAGAATCTATGGTCGAGACGGCGCAAGATGATCAGCGGCAGCTCATAGCACTGTTGCCAGCTTTCGGTTACGAAGCGTTAATGGCTGCAGTCGCAGCAACTAGCCGTCTACAGGGCTCTGAGACGTATGGGACTTAAAAGCTGAGGTCATCAGTCCCCTAGAACTTAGAACTACTTATACTTAACTAACAAAAGGACATCACTTGTTGCGACAGAAGCAAGTAACCCTTCGTAGCCGAAAGCTGGCAACAGTGCTATGAGCTACCACTGATAATCTTGTGCCGTCTCGAGTCGCAACAAGTAGCCGTCTACCATACTTCAGATTATTTATTTATTTATTTATTTATTAGTCTCGTAGTTTATCTACAAGTATTTACGAATCATTTTTGCAGTCTTGCTGTGCCTCAGGAATATTATGAAGTCAGCAGTATGGAACGAAGATAAATATAGGGAAAACAGAAGTAATGAGAATAAATAAGAAGGAAGCACCCGTAACATATTCTTAGGCGGAAAGAAGACAGAGTACAATCTATTCAGTACATTGGACGGTTAGTGACATGGAACGGAAGCTGTACAAAGAAATAAGGAGAATGATATCTGTGGTGTTACGGTGTAGAGTCAGCGCCGGTACGCCAGTAGGGAACGACAGAGAAGGGACGACTGAGAGAAGAGGTCAGCCAATCGCACGCTGATCGACCTCCCTCCAGGACAACAACGCGACAAAATGGTTCAAATGGCTCTGAGCAGTATGGGACTTAACAGCTGAGGTCATCAGTCCCCTAGAACTTAGAACTACTTATACCTAACTAACCTAAGGACATCACACACATCCGTGCCCAAGGCAGGATTCGAACCTGCGACCGCAGCGGTCGCGCGGTTCCAGACTGAAGCGCCTAGAACCGCTCGGCCACTTCGGCCGGCCAACAACGCGACACTAACGGCCTCTAGGTGAAGAGGGCATAAGCGCCGCAGCCGACTGGTGGCGGCCCATTTCGATAGGAACTTCAACGTTAGCCACTTCGGTAGCAGCTCCAACTTAGCCACTTCGTTAGGCGATGCATCGTAGCCTCTATCATTAGTACACTCAACGTAGCACAGACTTGTGTTTGTCTGTTCTGAAGAAGACTGATTATTTTGTATACTGCCCTTTGCTTGCGACACATCTACACTACTGGACATTAAATTTGCTACACCAAGAAGAAATGCAGATGATAAACAGGTATTCATTGGACAAATATATTATACTAGAACTGACATGTAATTACCTTTTCACGCAGTTTGGATGCATAGATCCCGAGAAATCAGTACCTAGAACCCGTAATAAAGGCCTTGATAACCGCGCGGGATTAGCCGAGCCGTCTAGGGCGGTGCAGTCATGGACTGTGCGGATGGTCCCGGAGGAGGTTCGAGTCCTCCCTGGGGCATGGGTGCGTGTGGTTGTCATTAGGATAATTTAGGTTAAATTGTGTGTAAGATTAGGGACTGATGACCTTAGCAGTTAAGTCCCATAAGATTTCACACACATTTGAACGGCCTTGATACGCCTGGTCATTGAGTCAAACAGAGCTTGGATGGCGTGTACAGGTACAGCTGCCCATGCAGCTTCAACACGATACTACAGTTAATCAAGAGTAGTGGCTGGCGTATTGTGACGAGCCAGTTGCTCGGCCACCATTGACCAGACGTTTTCAGTTGATGAGAGACGTGGAGAATGTGCTGGCCAGGGCAGCATCCAACATTTTCTGTATCCAGAAAGGCCCTTACAGGACCTTCAACATGCGGTCGTGCATTATCCTGCTGAAATGTAGGGTTTCGCAGGGATCTAATGAAGGGTAGAACCACGGGTCATAACACATCTGAAATGTAACGTCCACTGTTCAAAGTGCCGTCGATGCGAACAAGAGGTGACCGAGACGTGTAACCAATGGCACCCTATACCATCACGCCGGTGATACGTCAGTATGGCGATGACGAATACACGCTTCCAATGTGCGTTCACCGCGATGTCGCCAAACACGGATGCGACCATCATGATGCTGGATTCATCCGAAAAAATGACGTGGCTGCACGATCTGTTACAGCCATGCGGATAAGATGCCTTTCATCTCGACTGCTAGTGATGCGAGGCCGTTGGGATCCAGCACGGCGTTCCGTATTGCCCTCCTGAAGCCACCGATTCCATATTCTGCTAACGGTCATTGGATCTCGAGCAAAGCGAGCAGCAATGTCGCGATACGATAAACCGCAATCGCGATGGGCTACAAGCCGACCGTTGTCAAAGTCGGAAACGTGATGGTACGCATTTCTCCTCCTTACACGAGGCATCACAACAACGTTTCACCAGGCAACGCCGGTCAACTGGTGTTTGTGTATGAGAAATCGGTTGGAAACTTTCTTCATGCCAGTACGTTGTAGGTGTCGCCACCGGCGCCAACCTGTGTGAATACTCTGAAAAGCTAATCATTTGCATATCACAGTATCTTCTTCCTGTCGGTTAAATTTCTCGTTTGTAGGACGTCATCTTCGTGGTGTAGCACTTTTAATGGCCAGTAATGTATCAAAGTTAAGTATTTTTAATTGTCTTGTTCGTAATAAAGCTCATTAATACTAGTTGTTTGACTGTTTTTCTAACGAACAGAGTATGCAGGATTCTTGGACGCAACATATGGGAAAGAGAGCATTTGAAAAAGTGAAGCAGTTACTAACCCCTGGAATTCAATTGGAGCTGAGGAAAAGATTTACTTAATGTTATGTCTGGAGTGTAGTGTTATAGAGCACTGAATCATTGACAATTAAAAAGAAAGAAAATACATATTTAGAGTTCTGAAATGTGACTATGGAGAGATACCAAACATGAAATGGGCTGACAGGCAGGAGAATGAAGAACTAATGAAGATCATAGAGAAAGAAGAAAATCACTGAAAGTTATCAGAAAGAGGAAAATATCTTGACAGGGACATATACTGCGTAGGAGTGACTGTGTACAACAAGAAACTATAGAGAGAAACGTGGAACAAGTGAGAGGAAGAGTCAGGAGGAGAATCGGAATGATGGACGATATTGGAAATTGACAAACGTACAAACAGATGAAGGAAGATGCTCAGATCAGGACACGATGGAGAGCCTCCAGCTAAATCCTGTCAGCAGATGCAAAATAGAAGAAGAAGAATGAATTATCAACTTAGACTGATTTGCGAAATACACACTGGAATGATGTACACAACACACCTGGTGTAAGTGAAAAATAGGATATGTTCTGTAACATAGCCTGCACTCCCTAAGAAAATCGTTTCAAAACAAGTTTAATAAGCTTTAACTCCATTTCTTTTAATTTCGTTGATCTTGTAAGTATTAGTAGATATGTATGCGGAAATGAACTGCAACTGCTATTAAACCTAGCAGTTCACTTTCCAGAGCAGAACTTACGACACAGTGGCGTTCGGAATGCTGTTTGAAATTGCTTGTAAAATCGTTCGTGTGTGGCAGGATCGAAGCGAGCGACAGATTGCAACTGATACCACTGGCTCGTATGTGGGGCGGTCAACAAAATATAACATCCAAAGAGAAAACATGTTGTCGCTGTTGAGATAAACTCTGGCAGAAGATATGACGAAGCAAGAACGTTAGAAATTAGTTTAAGACAAATAAGGTTGTACACATCTTCAAAAATTTTAAAAGGCACAAGTTTTCTTTTCTTTGATTAACTTTCTACCACTACGTCCCGAATACAGTCTATCAGATTTGTATCATAAATACACAAAATATTCACAAATTTTCTGCTGCATATTTTGAAACAACTAATAAGTGAAATAACTGCAAAAGAATGAGCGAAAACATTGGCACACGTAAACATACTGGACAAAGAAATCGTTGTTCACAAATTTTCTGCTGCATATTTTGAAACAACTAATAAGTGAAATAACTGCAAAAGAATGAGCGAAAACATTGGCACACGTAAACATACTGGACAAAGAAATCGTTGGCGTCGTACAGCTTAAATGTTTCAGCAACTTGGAAAGGTTACTTTAGAGGCTGAAATCAAAATTTAAAGGCTTGGGGTTTGCTATCGTATTTGCGACTGTGTGCAACTCTCGATACGAAACATTACTGGCAAGTAATACCTTTATTCTAAAAAGTTACAAGCATGTGGTATGTACGCTACTATTTCCTCAGTCTAATAATGTTCTGGAACATAGTGCTCTCGTTATATCAGATGAGTGACAAAGACTAGTAATGCTGCATCTCCAATAATCACTCGTGAATTGTAAACAGTGGATAACTAGGGTTGGATCCAACCCATGATTTCCCGACACGCCTCTGAGCTCGATACGGTATCGAGTGAAATCTGCTAAAACGATCACACCACATTTGAATCGGATGGCGAGAGTACAAATACACGAGAAACTACGAACTAGGCACCAACGAGCTATAGCCCTGTTTCAAATTTTACTTTTTCGTTAAATACAGGAGAAAATAACACTCAATCCTATCACCATACAAACTGCTGTTATATTTGAACATTACAATAAGAGCTCTCTTATAGTATGTATGGATAAACAAACATTTATACTGACAATAAAATTTTTCTGGGTTTGTGAGCGCTCTGTCAATATGTAAAACTACCGACGTTTCGGTCAGTGTTGCAAGAGACTTGCAACATTGACCGAAACGTTGGTAATTTTACATATTGACAATGCGGTCACAAACCCAGAAAAATTTTATTGACTGTGACAATGGCCGCGGAAGCCTACGCTTATATTTAAACATTTATATGATTTTTAAGGAAAGATAAATAAATGTGAAAATCTGTCATTAAAAATTTTACTTGGGTCTCAACTTAAAGCAAACTTTTATTTCGTTATTCGAGACTATTATAACGTACCAAGTGGGTTGCAACTTATCAAAAATAGAGACAACGAATAAAAAAGATACCTGCTTGAAAATAAGATGGTAACATAAGACAAAACGAGGAAAGAATTTAATTATAGAGTATATGTCTATTAAACGTAATATATCATATCAAACTGACTATAAGTGCAGTCGCGAGAGAAAATAGCAATGTACAGACCCATCGCCGAAATAGTACGAATAGATGTCATTAGACTGCGAGACTCGCTCGAGAACTGGACTCAATTGTGAATTCGATCTATTGTTTATTGTTTTTATACATGACCCGCGCGGTAGAAGGAATTGTAGTCCGTGTTTCACAATTATTTTTAAATAAAATCCGTAATACACTAACTACGCTAAGAGATGTTGTGGAGTAGTACCAACACTAGTCACTAGTTCGCGGGGCGATAATTGCTATGGAAAATAAACAATTCACAGACATGTACTTTACATGCAATCCTTATTCAAGACTACGCATCGACTGAAATGTTAAAAGTCTGACCACTGCTTTTTAGAGCAAGCAAAAGGGCTCCCAGCCAAAACCATACATCAACATCTGGAACATACTGTCTATCTTACTAACAAACGAGGCAAAGTGCGGTGATGCTGACCTTTGGGCGGTGGCAGCGTCGATTTTATTTTCTTGATTTTAATCGAGCGGTGAGCCTGTGCACGCTTCTCGGCGATATGTTTCCATTGCTCATACCTCTCCCAGTGACCCCGAAACAGCCACGGGTGCGCAACTGTGTCGCTTCTTGGTCCCGGCTGCCATTTCGCTCTGATGATATTCGGCTCCATTACCTCCCCAAAACAGCTTACCACCAACGAGCCTACACTGACAATCAGAGAAGCTACAGCATCGCTGTTGCGTTATCTTTGATCGCAAAGACGCTCCCCCCATCAGCAGTCGTAGAAATATCTGTGGGGTGAACTTTCTGATGCACAGAATATAAAATTTTTTCTACAACGTACGTTGAATCAAAGGCCCCGTGACCGTGGAGTGAATTAATGCTTGTCCCTTCGCGGTCACCAGATTTCGAATGTCATTGAATTGCTAGTACAGACAGAACTCGTCAAAAGGTATCGTGGAGTTTGTACACATTTTTTACAGGAATCTTTATCAATTTGCATTGTTCACCTCCTTACCTGAGTGGGCACAGGGCTGACTTCCAGCAGAGGGCCTGGGTTCGATTCCTGGCCGGGTCAGAGATTTTCTCCGCTCGGGGAATGGATGTTGTGTGCCCCTCATAATCATTTTATCATCGTCAACGCGCAATTAGCCGATGTAGCGTCAACTAAAAAGACTAAGACTAGGCGGGCGAATTACCCCAGATGTGTACTGGGCAATAATGCCAAACGATCATTTCATTTCAATCTGCATTCGATGTCTGGCATGATTTTGACTTATTCTGAGGTGACAAAAGTCATGAGATACCTCCTAATATCGTGTCGGACCTGCTTTTGTCCGGCGTAGTGCAGCAACTACACATGGCATCGACTCAACAAGTCGTTGGACGTTCTCTGCTGAAATATAGAGCCATGTTGCCTCTGTGTTGTTGTTGTTGTGGTCTTCAGTCCTGAGACTGGTTTGATGCAGCTCTCCAAGCTACTCTATCCTGTGCAAGCTTCTTCATCTCCCAGTGCCTCCTGCAACATACATCCTTCTGAATCTGCTTAGTGTATTCATATCTTGGTCTCCCTCTACGATTTTTACCCTCCACACTCCCCTCCAATACTAAATTGGTGATCCCTTGATGCCTCAGAACATGTCCTACCAACCGATCCCTTCTTCTAGTCAAGTTGTGCCACAAACTCCTCTTCTCGCAAATTCTATTCAATACCTCCTCATTAGTTATGTGATCTACCCATCAAATCATCTGCATTCTTCTGTAGCACCACATTTCGAAAGCTTCTATTCTCTTCTTGTCCAAACTATTTATCCATGTTTCACTCCATACAAATACTTTCAGAAACGACTTCCTGACACTCAAAACCATACTCGATGTTAACAAATTTCTCTTCTTCAGAAACGCTTTCCTTGCCATTGCCAGTCTACATTTTATATCCTCTCTACTTCGACCATCGTCAGTTAATTTGCTCCCCAAATAGCAAAACTCCTTTACTACTTTAAGCGTCTCATTTCCTAATCTAATTCCCTCAGCACCAGCCGACTTAATTCGACTACATTCCATTATCCATTCCCAATCCATTGCCTCTATAGCCGTCGATAATCGCGAAAGTGTTGCTAGTACAGGATTTTGTGCACTAACTGATCTCTCGATTATGTTCCATAAATGTTCGATGAGAGTCATGTTGGGGATCTACATGACCAAATCATTCACTCGAATAGTCTAGAATGTTCTTCAAACGAATTGAGAAGCCGTGCGGGGTAGCAGCGCGGTCTGAGGCGCCTTATCACGGTTCGCGCCGCTGCCCCCAACCTGTCGGAGTTTCGAGTCCTCCCTCGGGCTTGGGTTTGTGTGTTGTTCTTAGCGTAAATTAGTTTAAGTTAGATTAATCAGTGTGCAAGCCTAGGGACCGATGACCTCAGGAGTTTGGTCCCATAGAACGTTACCACAAATTTCAAAAATTTCCAATTAAGAACGATGGTGGTCCAGTGACATGGCCCAATGTCATCCATAAAAATTCCATCATTGTTTGGGGATACGACGTCTATGAATGACTGAAAATGTCCTCCAAGTAGTTCAGTTGGACCAAAGGACCCAATCCATTCCATGTAAACACAACCCACACCATTACGGAGACAGCACCAACTTTCACAGAGCCTTGTTGGCAACTTGAGTCCATGGCTTCATGGGGTCTGCGTCACACTCCAACCCTACCATTAGTTCTTACCAACTGAAATCGGAACTCATCTGACCAGGCCTCGGTTTCCTGTCGTCTATGGTCCAACCGATGAGGTCACGAGCCCTTGGAAGGCGCTGCAGACTATGTCATGCTGACAACAAAGGCACTCGCGTATGGCGTCTGCTGCCATAGCCCATTACCACCAAATTTCGCCACACTGTCCTAACAGATAAGTTCGTCATACGTCACACATTGATTTCTGTAATTGTTTCACACAATATTGCTTGTTGGCTGGCGCTGACAATTTTACGCAAATGCTCGGTCGTTAATTGAAGGTCCTCGACCACTGCATTGTCCTTGGTGACGGGTTATGCCTGAAAGCTGTTAATCTCGGCACGTTCTTGACACTATGGATCTCGGAATATTGAATTTTCTAACGAAATGGAATGATGATGATGATGTTTGGTTTGTGGGGCGCTCAACTGCGTGGTTATCAGCGCCCGTACAATTACCCAATCTTTGCTCAGTCCAATTTCGCCACTTTCCTGGATGATGATGAAATGATGAGGACAACACAAACACCCAGTCATCTCGAGGCAGGTGAAAATCCCTGACCCCGCCGGGAATCGAACCCGGGACCCCGTGCTCGGGAAGCGAGAACGCTACCGCGAGACCACGAGCGGCGGACAAACGAAATGGAATGTCGTATGCGTCTAGCTCGAACTACCTTCCCGCGTTCAAGGTCTATTAATTGCTGTTGTGGGGACATCTTTTCACATGAATTAAGTGAGTACAAATGATAGATCGGCCTATGCACTGCTCTTTTATATCTTGTGATCGCGATACTATCGCTATCTGTAGATTTGCATATTGCTATCCCTTGGCTTTTGTCACTTTAGTGAAAAGCTTTGAAGAGATAAACACAGGGACATTTCTGTTGTTTGCAAGAAATGTCACGGCTCAGACGCCGTTTTTTGTTGCAGTAAAAGAAGGGATAGCTACAGCTATTTTTCAGGTCTTTGCTGTAGGCTACTTTATCGTATTGGCGAGTCTCTGTTTAAATGAATTGTGCTCGGGTGATATTGTCAAATAATTTCCTAGTCCGCCGCAACGGAAGTACGTCGAACAAATTCAAAAATGGAATTACGATACGCAACATATTAGCGATCTATTGCAAGTTGAAATATTTTTAGGAACGAAATTCTTCCGTTTTTACTTTTTATTGTTCATTATTCTGAAAATTAAAATATTAATCGTACTTAATTATCCACTACGACACAAGACCTTGATAACAACTGTCAAATTCGCACATCAGCTTTGAAAACTGAATAACACGAAGAAAATTACTCAGTCTCTCATATTTAAAGTTTATCTGCAGATAACAATTATCGAAATACGTAAACATTCACCGTATTGACTGGCAGCACAATTCTACTCGATATCGAATTTGTGTAGCACTTTTGCCCGCATCTCGTGGTCGTGCGGTAGCGTTCTCGCTTCCCACGCCCGGGTTCCCGGGTTCGATTCCCGGCGGGGTCAGGGATTTTCTCTGCCTCGTGATGGCTGGGTGTTGTGTGCTGTCCTTAGGTTAGTTAGGTTTAAGTAGTTCTAAGTTCTAGGGGACTTATGACCACAGCAGTTGAGTCCCATGGTCCTCAGAGCCATTTGAACCATTTTTTGTGTAGCACTTATCTCATAAATATATGACAATAGTGTCATACAATGAATGCAAGACGCCGATTCGAGATGACCAGCCTTTCGGTTGTTTCAGTATCTGTCCCGGCTGGACCGACAAAGCGACAGATTGCTTCCTACGTCTAGAGAAGATGTGTTGTCACTGTTGCCTCTTCAGTTTGATGGAGCTCTTCACGCTACTTCTTCCTGTGCGAGCCTCTTCCTCTCTGAATAAGTACTGCAACCTACCTCGTTCTGCGTCCGATTTTCCTCCGCCCGTCGACACACACACACTTCGCCCCAGTAGCTAATTGGTGATCCCTAGATGTCGCAGAACGTGTCCCATTAACCCTTCTTTCAGTCAGGGTGAGTCATAAATTTCTTTTCTCCGGAATTCTATTCAATACCTCATCATTAGTTACGTGATCTATCCATCTAATCTTCAGCATTCTTCAGTAGGGACAGATTTCAAAATCTTCCATTCTCTTCTTGTCTAAACTGTCTGTCGTCAGTATTTCACTACCATAAATATGACTACACGCCATACAAATACTTTCAGGAAACACTTCCTGACACTTAAGTCTATATTCGATGTTAACAAATGTCTGTTCTTCAGAAACGCTTTCCTTGCCATAGGCTGTCTACATTTTATATCCTCTCTACTTTGGCCAGCATTAGTTATTTTGCTGCCCAAATAGCAAAAGTCATCTAATACTTTATGCGTCTCCTTTCCTAATCTAATTTCCTGAGCATCACGTGATTTAATTCGACTACATTCCGTTATCATTGTTTTGCTTTCGTTTATGTTAATCTTATATCTTCTTTTCAAGACAGTGTCCATTCCGTTCAGCTGATTTTCCAAGTCCTTTGGTGTCTGTGATAGAATTACAATGTCTTCGGCAACTCTCTAAATTTATATTTCTTCTACCTGGGCTTCAGTTCCCGCTCCAAATTTTTGTTTGGTTTCCTTTACTACTTGCTCAATGTACAGATTCAATAATATCGGGTATAGACTACTAACATCATGTCTCTCTACTGTTATAACTCCCGTATGTTATAACTCCCGTATGGTTTCTGTACAAGTTGTAAATAGCCTTTCGCTCCCTGTACTTTACTCCTGCTGCCCTCAGAATTTCAAAGAGGGTATTCCAATCAACATTGTCGAAAGCCTTCTACAAACGCTATAAACGTAGGTTTGCTTTCCGTAACCTATCTTCTAAGCTTTCGTAGAGTCAGTATTGCTCCGCGTAGAACTGAATAATTAAAAATATTTGGTTCTCGTAAATGAGTCGTGGGTGCTGATTGTGTAAGTAGGCTGTTTAGGTTTTTATGTTGGTAACGCCACGTAGCGCTCTGTATGAAAATCACTGACTGTGCTGTGTGAAGTTTGTGGCTGGTTTGCATTGTTGGAATATTTGCTGTTGTAGTGTTGGACAGTTAGATGTGAACAGCGCGTAGCGTAGAGCAGTTGGAGGTGAGCCGCCAGCAGTGGTGGATGTGAGGAGAGAGATGGCAGAATTTCGAGAGCGGATGATCTGGTCCTATGTCCATCAGAAAGAGTAAATTTGTAAGACTGGATGTCATGAACTGATATGTATATTATGACTTTTGAACACTATTAAGGTAAATATATTGTTTGTTCTCTATCAAAATATTTCATTTGCCAACTATGCCGATCAGTAGTTAGTGCCTTCAGTAGTTAGAATCTTATATTTAGCTGGCAGTATTGGCGGTCGCTGTATTGCAGTAGTTTGAGTAACGAAGATTTTTGTGAGGTAAGTGATTCATGAAAGGTATAGGTTATTGTTAGTCAGGGCCATTCTTTTGTAGGGATTATTGAAAGCCAGATTGCGTTGCGCTAAAAATATTGTGTGTCAGTGTTGATCAGAATAAGTAAAGAGAGAAATGTCTGAGTACGTTCAAGTTATGCTCAGCTGTTTGAAAATCAAATAACGTAAGAGGTTTATCAGCACAGTAATTCATAAATTTTTCTAAGGGGACGTTACAATTGTTACAAAATCATTAATGTTTATTAACTGGAGTAGGTCGACCATTTACTGAATTGTAAGCGTTGGTTCAAATTAATCACAATTTTATTCGCTGACTGCGAGCACACACTTGAAAAAGGGCAAGATTAAAAATTAATAAGAATGGCAAGGATACAAAGCAAAGAAAAAGGATGACAAACTTTGAACATAGGTACGATTTAACTGAATATTAGGATAGTTAGGATGCGAGTTACCAACATTCCAAAAAGTCGTTCTCTGAAGTTCATAACGACAGATGGATGCACAATGATTGTACTGATCGAACCCGTTGATTCACGGGTGAGACCTCGGCTATGAGACTAGATTGAACCACTTAGGAAGCTGCTAGGTCCTAGACAAGTCTGTGGCTGTCTAGAGTGGAAAGGCATCAGTAATGTTTACACGGGCTACACTTGTAGACTACCAGAGAGCTAATCATGAGCTTCCCGTGACAACCCGCGCTGGAATCTTACTCTCACCTGATCGACGACTCAAGGAGACAAGACCTGCATGTGCGGCAGTCTGCCGATGGTCGCAACTTCTCGGTGATAGTATGATAAGCTGAGTATCGAAAAAGCTGGCTGTGGCCTTCACTGTGGCGCACAGCCAAGTCCATCTTTTTCCCAGTCTCTGCCCCGAATCTCAGTACCCTGAGCCACTATATCCTCTTCTGTGAACCTATCCAGATTTCCTCACATATTCTACACTTCTTTTCTTCTCTGCAGAAAATATTCGAAAATGAGCTTCCACCAGTAGGCATAATTTGGCCAATGATTAGCCAATAAGATTTTTTTATGTCCCCAAACACCCCGACTTGCACATAACTTTTCAGTCACCCTGTGAACTCACTTTATATGCTTATTTTGAGAATCATAGCTCCAAACTCCCATCTAGCTGATATTTTTCAAGTTAACCAATGAGCTGCCCTCCCATATTGCGAGAGAGATAAATGTGGAGTGACATCCGGATGCCGTCAGACCTCCCCAAAAATAGGAGAAGAAGAAATTTTTTAACAGTGACTGCCGCATAGCTTCTCACGTTAAAGCAACGAGATGGCTATCTCTCAGCCAATCCGTGTACAGGACACTATGTCCACCTGATAGGTACTCTTTCTATAAATGTATCAGCAGTCGTTGGCATTGATGAGTGAGCTCTGTATTATCTGGATGCAGAAATCTGTTCTGAAACAAACCCTGCATGCATCTTTCACCAGATATCAGCTGGGTGAAGAGGTGCGAATAGTCTGTATGTGATTAAGGATTATTTATCTATTTCAGGTTACAAACGTTATTTAACAAAAACCAGCCAGTGTAGATCGCAAATGCTGTTTATTTTCGTCGTAACCGGTTTCAGTTATACATAGACCATGTTCAGTCCAACATGTACCACCCAGCGAGGTAGTGCAGTGGTTAGCACGCTGGACTCGCATTCGGGAGGACGACGGTTCAAACCCGCGTCCGGCCATTCGGATGTAGGTTGTCCGTGATTTCCCTAAATCGCTCCGGGCAAATGCCGGGATCGTTCCTTTGCAAGAGTTTCCTTCCCCGTTATTGACACAATCCTAGCTTGTGCTCCGTCTTCGATATCGACGGGACGTTAAACTCAATCTTTCTTTCTTGTTCGTTACGTATCTCAATAGGCGATGGGTAGAGTCCACGGGCGGAGCCGTTGAGTGGGCTAAGAGGCTCCAATCACCAAGTAGTTGATGACAGGTGCTTCTTAGGACATTCAGCGGCTTCGCCCATGGGCTCTATGTGTCGCCAACGAAAATAAATACTGAAGATGGTCTATGTACGAATTGAAACCAGTTAGTAGAAAAAAGCACCATTCGCGATATAGACGGATTGTTTTTTGATAAATAACGGTACAAGATCATTGTTGTTCCAGTTATTACTTAAAAATTTATACACCTTATGCAAATGACTCGAATGGCATGCGATGCAGGGATCTGTAAAATTATCACAAGATCGCAATATTTCATTAAACGACTCCAACATGATCAACTAGAGTCCATCGTGGTCCTCTGGCTTCGAAGAGAGTGGTAGGGCTAAAGTAGAGGCTCAAACGATTCTGTGACAATATCGAAAGCGAATTTCTCAACCTCCGCTATCGTGTGAAGAACTTTAGGGCCCCACAATATGTCAGCCATGTACTACACACCGGAAGCGTCTACTGGAGTACTACAATACATGTGACGTGCCCGTGGTTGTTATGTTGGTGTGTAGGTTAGAAGAACCATTTACTGTTTCCCCCCTCCCCTCCTCTTGGGATCACTGACGAATTATCTGCCAAAATCGAAAGTAGGCCAGCCAAATTATTCTCAGGTAATGTTCGTCCTAGCAGATCGTAAATAGAAAAAGTTAATTTGATGTTGCTAAACTACATGGGCATCCATGGTAAGGTCCCAGAATCAGTATCACTTATTAAAGATAATAACAGTACTAAGCAAAGAATGGAAAGCTGAAAGATGGAATGAATTTATAGAGGGGCTATGCCCTGGAAATGAACTTGAAGGATGTATTATAGAAAGGGAAGAGAAGTAGACGAAGAAGAGGTGGGAGATATGATAGAGCGAGAAGAATTTGACAGAACTTTCAAAGGCCTAAGTCGAGACGAGACCCAAGGAGTAGACAACATTCTCTCAGGCCTACTAATATCCTTGAAAGAGACAAGCGTCAGAAAAGTATTGCACCTGGTGTGCAAGATGTATGAGACAGAGGAAATACCCTCGGGCTACAACAAGAATGTTAAAAGTAAATCTGACAGGTGTTAATATTAATCAGTTTAATATGTCATGTATTATTCACAGAAGAATGGAAAAACTGGTAAAAGCCGATGTTGGGGAATAACAATTTGGGTTCCGAAGAACTGCAGTAATAGGCGAGTTAATACTAACCCTACTTCTCTCAGAAAATAGGTTAAAGAAAGTCAAACCCACGGTTATAGCATTTGGAGGCATAGAGAAAGCTTTTGAAAGTGTTGACTGGAATATATTCTTTGAAAGTCTGAAGGTAGCATCGGTAAAATGCTTGGGGCGATATGTTTTATACAACTTATACAATAAACCGACGGTAGTTACAAGAGACGAAGGGCACGAAAGTTCAAATGTTCAAATGTGTGTGAATTCCTAAGGGACCAAACTGCTGAGGTCATCGGTCCCCAGACTTACACACTACATAAACTAACTTAAACTAACTTACGCTAAGGACAACACTCACACCCATGCCCGAGGGAGGACTCGAACCTCCGGCGGGAGGGGCCGCGCAATCCGTGGCATGACGCCTAAAACTACGCGGCCACTCCGCGCGGCCTGGCACGAAAGGGAAACAGTGGGTGACAAGGGAGTGAGACAGTGTTGTAGCCTGTTCCTCATATTATTCAATCTGTACATTGCACAAGCAGTAAAGGAAACGAAAGAAAAATATGGAGAGGGAATTGAAGTTCACGGAGAGAAGATAAAATCTTCGACGTTTGCAGATAACATTAGTCAATTGTGAGGGAATTAGATCAGATATGAACACTGAAATTAGTAGATGAATTTTGTTATGCGGGCAGTAAAATATCTGATGTTGGCTGTAGTAGAGAGGATATGAAATGTAACTAACTGGTAATGGCAACAAGAGAAATTTGTTAATCACCGAACACAAATTTAAATTTTACGAAGTCTTTTCTAAAAGTTTATGTCTGGAGCGTAGCCTTGTACGGAAGAGACACTTGGAGGATAAACATTTTAGACAAGAAGAGAACAGAAGCTTTGGAAATGTGATTCTACATAATAATGCTGAAGAATAGATGTGTAGATCATTTAACTAGAGATGCAGAACAGAGTTGGCGAGAAAATAAAATTGTGTTGTAACGTGATTAACTTAGAGTAGTAAAGGAGTTTTGCTATTTTTGGAGCAAAATAAATGATGATGGTCGAAGTAGAGAGGATATAAAATGCAGACTGGCAATGGAAAGGAAAGCGTTTCTGAAGAAGAGAAATTTGTTAACATCGAGTATAGATTTAAGTGCCAGGAAGTCGTTTCTGAAAGTATTTGTATGGAGTGTAGCCATGTACGGAAGTGAAACATGGACGACAAATAGTTTGGACAAGAAGAGAATAGAAGCTTTCGAAATGTGGTGCTACAGAAGAATGCTGAAGATTAGATAGGTAGATCACATTACTAATGAGGAGGTACTGAATAGGATTGAGGAGAAGAGAAGTTTGTGGAACAACTGGACTAGAAGAAAGGATCAGTTGGTAGGACATGTTCTGAGTCATCAAGGGATCACCGATTTAGTATTGGAGGGCAGCGTGGAGGGTAAAAATCGTAGAGGGAGACCAAGAGATGAATACACTAAGCAGATTCAGAAGGATGTAGGCTGCAGTAGGTACTGGGAGATGAAGAAGCTTGCACAGGATAGAGTAGCATGGAGAGCTGCATCAAACCAGTCTCAGGACTGAAGACCACAACAACAACAATGTGATTAAAAGCGATCAGGTGATGTACACAGTTGAGATATCAAAGAATCATTAGTTTAGTATTAGATGACAGTAGGTGGGGGGGGGGGGGTAAAAGCTGTACAGGGAAACCAAGAGATGAATACAGTAAGCAGGTTCAAAAGAATACAGGTTGCAATTGTTATTGGGGGATGAAGAGGTTTGTACATAATAGAGTAGCGTGGAGAGCTGCATCAAACTAGCCTTCGGACTGAAGATCGCAACAAAAGTGCCCAGATAGTATTAGGAGTAGAATGTGGGATCAAATTAGACGGGTATAAACAACGAAATCGTAAATTCGGATTGTAGCATATGGCTCAAGGGAAGGTTGCGCGTCAATACTTGCTGTGTGTTCATTGGTGTAAGAATTATATAATATTTAGTGAGGTTATTACGGATTCCGAATGTGAAATAATCTGAGTGAAGCTGAGCTTCAAAGATGATGGAACGTGGTAATCAGGTGCTTTTATTGACCACACCTGCATCAGAAGCTGTAGTGGCAGAGCGCTTCGGAGATAACTTGCAGACATTGTTAATAATTTTCCTGGTCATACCGTTGTAACATAGTGTGACTTTAACTTGCTAGCCATAGATTTGGAGGGTCATGCTGTCAAAACTGGTGCCAGAGACTGGGATTCGTGTGACATTATTGTGAATATCTTCTCCGAAAATGACTTTGAGCTGCTAATGAGAGAACCAATTCGACAGCCACAAACAGACCTGAACTTGTCAAATCAGTTAACGTAGACTGAGGTATTAGTAATCATAAGGTTGTGATAGCAACCATGTCTGCGGGTTTTACAAGGAATGTTAAGGAAGACAGGAAAATATTTTTGTTTAACGGGAGTGACAAGATACAAATTGCAGAGTGTCTGAGTATTGAGCACCAAATATTCAGTGCTGAGGACAAAGATGTTGAGCATAAATGGAAACAAAAATTCATAAGCATCGTTTAATACACCTTAGATAAATACGTTCCGAGCAAGGACTTCAGGGGTGAGAAAGAACCACCGTAGTTTAATAACCGTGTTAGAAAGTTGCTGCAAAAGTAAGCAGACCATCATCACAGATTTAAGTGAATTCAAAACCTAACTGATCAACAAAGTGAAAATGAGTTTAAGGAAGGCAATGAGAAAAGCGTTCCTTGAACTTGAGAATAAAATTTTGCCAGTCGAACTGGCTACATTCTCTAAGTGTGTAAGTAGGCTGTTTATGTTTTCTTTATGTAAGTAGGCTGTTTATGTTTTCTTATTGGCAACGTTACGTAGCGCTCTATATGAAAATCACTGGCTGTGCTGTGTGCAGTCTGTGGCTAGTTTGCATTGTTGTCTGCCATTGTAGTGTTGGGCAGCGGCAGCTGGATGTGAACAGCGCGCAGCGTTGCGCAGTTGGAGGTGAGCCGCCAGCAGTGGTGGATGTGGGGAGAGAGATGGCGGAGTTTTGTAATTTGTCATGAACTGCTATATATATTATGACTATTAAGGTAAATACAGTGTTTGTTCTCTATTAAAATCTTTCATTTGCTAACTATCCCTATCAGTAGTTAGTGACTTCCGTAGTTTGAATCTTTTGTTTAGCAGGCTGTATTGCAGTAGCTTGAGTAACGCAGATTTTTGTGAGGTAAGTGATTTGTGAAAGGTACAGGTTAATGTTAGTCAGGGCCATTCCTTAGTAGGGATTTCTGAAAGTCAGATTGCGTTGCGCTAAAAATATTGTGTGTCAGTTTAAGCACAGTCGCGTATAATTTGTTCTAAGGGGCCGTTTCATATGTCGACCCTTAGCCGAGGATACCTCACTGGAATCTTCTGATTTTTTTCTTGTAGTTTGTGTATTTAGTGTAGCTTTTGTTTATTGCTAGCGCGTAATTATAGAGAGAATTTCCTTGGTAGTTGTGGTTTTTCATTGTTGCACAGTAAAACAGTTGTGGCATGCATGTAGATTTGCACCAAGTATTTCGCAGCTGCAATTAACTAGATATTATTTTCAGTTCTATGTTAATGTGTTCCCCTATTTTTGCTCTTCAAATTGTGTTTTTCTGTGTTGTCGTGTGAAATATTGTGACAATAATGGCGTGTGAAAAACGTAATACTAGGCTCCAAAGTAAACTGAGAAATGACAGTGAAGACGAAAGCAGTGTGTTAACGCCACCATGTAATGAATTAACTAATATTCAAAGTAGTAATTTGGTAACTGTGCATAGGGAAATGGAGTGGGCGTCAAATAATGGTGTAGACAGTGAAACAGGTAGTAAACAGGGAAGCATTATCGATCGATCGGTCGGCAACAGCTCGCCTCAGGAATTGGGAATGACAGAACACAATATTGCAAATACTGTAGACTCAGGTTTTGGGTTCTCACCGTTTTCTCAAATGAGTCAAGACACATTTTCTGCTTGTCAAAATGTGAATGTTGCTGGTGCAAATACACTGCCGAAAAGCGTAGAGGAACAGATTCCAGACACTAATGCATTGTTATTACAATTAATGCAACAAATGGTACAAAATCTTCAAAAGTTAGACACAATGGAACAAACTCAGAGACAAACACAGCAAAAGCTTCAGAAGTTAGACACAATGGAACAAAAGCTTCAAAAGTTAGACTCAGTGGAACATACGCTTGAACAAACACGTGAAGATTTAACTACTGAGTTACATAACATTGAATCAAAATGTCAAAAAGTCTGTAATGACGTAAAAACACAAATTTGTGAGCATTTTCAACCTATTTTTTCGCGGCATGAAAATGCATTACAGAATCACGAAGCAGCCATAAAAGAACTGCAAACTATTGTTCATGAAAATCATGAGACCTTGCAAGCTAAAATTGACTCAATTGCATCTACCGATTTGGTTACGCAACTTTCAAAAACTCAAGAAAACTTAAAGGACACAGTAGATACTCTGAAAATTGGTTCAGAAAGACACATGGAGGAAATTAGTTCATTATCAGAGAAAGTAGTTGAACTTTCGGATCAGCTAAATAATTTATCTACGAAGGTAGATGATAATCTGAATGACACAAGACCTGTAGCCATCACTGACACAGAAGAGTGCGAACAAATTAGGAAATTCAAACAAAATCAGAATCAAATGAATACGCAACACCAAAGAGAAATCTGGGAAGTACAAAATCAGCTGACACAGGTAATACAAGAATTACGTATTTCAGAGGCCACTTGCGCTCCAATACGGGAAGAGGGACATAGAAATACGGAACAGCCACAAAATAATAACTCAGGGCACTTCGGAAATTATGAAAGAAATTGGCAAGGTGCACCGAATTTTGAGATGGAACCGCTGACACGACGTAACAATGACCGATATGCTACTCGCCGACACGATGATTTTGACTATAAGCTGTTCATTACTACACGTAAATTCAAAACATTTAAGAATTCTGCCAACGACATTCATCCACAAGCGTGGCTCCATCAATTCTCTCATTGTTTTCCTCCCAACTGGTCATTAGAACACAGATTAGAATTTATGTGTGGCTACTTGGAGAATGAACCAGCTGTAAGAATGCGATCGGTCATTCACGATTGTCACAGTGAAGGAGAATTTTATCATGCCTTCCTCTCAGCGTATTGGTCTCAAGCTACACAAGACTGAGTAAAACATGGCATCATAATGATGAAACGTTTCGAACAATCTGAATTTTCCAGTCTTATGAAATATTTTGAAGACATGTTGCATAAGAATCAGTATCTTTCAAACCCATACAGCCCCTCAGAACTCATCCGCATTTGCTTAATGAAATTGCCTGAACATTTAAGAAATATTATTTTGGCAGGGCGTTGCAAAGACGACATTGATGCTTTTCCGGGACTCTTACAAGAATTAGAAATTGACACACAGTTGCGGGATGCGAAAATGGGAAAACAATCACTACAGGGCACATCCGTCACAATTCCATGACGACAGAAACAATAACAGGACACGACAAGTCTATTCTTACAACGCAAATCGTGACCAAAACAGACACCACCCATATGACAACCACTGGCAGAGTAATAGTTACAGAGAAAAATCGCATTTCCGTAGAAATGAATATGACAGAGACAATCATAGAAACAGACAATATGGCAACCAGAACTATTATTATCAAGGGAGACAGAATAACTTTAGATGCAACGGTCCAGCGCGCAGTTATGACTCAGGGAGAAATTCTCCACCACGTGACCGACAAGAAAGAAACTATGGAATCTACCGACATGACGACAGACGATATAATGGTAACGACAGACTTGAAGTGCATCAGAACTGGCGAGATTCAAATAGAGAAGGGTATTCTCGTCACGGTGAATTTGTAGAAATTAGGTCTCCTAGTCCCAATAACGACGCGCGCCAACAAAGGAACAGACAATGACTAGCACCGCAGGCTGCCGCGTGCGCCAGCTGGCTCAGAGAAAAATAACATAGACGCTAACCTTGAGAAATATTCCAGTATTCTTTACCGACGTATACCACATGATAATTGCGTTAAAGTTGAAACTCTGCATACTAGGAAGAGCAAAGGGCTACACCACATTTCACATGTAAAACCATTTATTGGGAGATAATCTGCTTTTTAACTTAGTCTTTGCTATAAAATTTTTCACTTCTCGTTACTAGTACTCTTTTTCAATCTTAGAAACTGTTAATATGCGACTATGTTTTAAAGTTAACTATCCAGTCAAGAACCAAGAGAACTTATTTAAACAGAAATTACGAATGCATTGTTATTGTGAACAGACGACACAGTGTTATTTGTACATTCTTGCTTGTTAGTTGCACGATTATGTAACGACTATAAGGCTCACATACTTAGAACATATACTGGTACTGCTGATAAGTTTTTTATGCAACATTTTGGTTTACTTGAAAATACATTCTGGATTTAAGGTACTTTCTGAGAGATACCAGATGACACAGTGGTTAGTTTATGTGACAGCTACACGATTATATCACGACGTTACTAATGAGTGACAATTTACAATGTTGCTTTTGCGGTGTATCTGTTTTATATCTGCACAGTTTTTTCTGAATTCTTCTATAAAGTGAGATATGTTTTAGTGGTGACTTTTGTGGTATAGCTACAAGGAGACAGCCTCTTCTGTAGCACAACAATACATTACAGCACAGTAATTTCTTCATCACAACAATAAGCGTAATAACTAAGATATCTATACGCAAAGCATTTCACTTTTGTTTATCATGAGGTAAGTACATTGACTTCTGCATAACTTAGCTTTCGGAGGACGATAACTACGCCACTTCCACAGAGATTATCTTACAACAAGACGCACAGTTGAGCGCTACAGTACACGTATTTGAGTGATTAATTTTATACTTAAAACATTTATTTTTAAAGATTTTTGAATTACAAAGAAAGTTTTCCGTGATACATTTCATTCCATTGCTGTAATCTGTAACACCTGAGGGTATAATTACAATAATCCTCAGGGGGGTACACGCTTACTTTGTGTACCATGTGTTTGGCAAGCACAAGGAGCCCTAGCTAATATGGTATTTGCTTATACAACTTTACACATCGGTACCATATTCCTCTAAAACAGAATTACACAGCTATCTGATCATTTAACTGAGAGAGACAAACTTTTTTACTATGTCAGTGACACATGTTTACGCAATTACAGAATTGGATTACTTCACACTTACGAAATTGTATTTGGTCTGTACTTTGTGAACTGTTCATATTTTTTCATAACCTTTGTGATACTATGAGAGCTTTGAATGATGTATTTTCTATGTGATCATGATTTTTAAAGTACGTTTGAGGTAGATGACACTATTGAAGTGGCAGAGAATTTTCTTTAGGTTTTGAAATTATTGCAGAAAGCTACGACGTTTTTGAGGTTTGACTGAGGTGTGATGATGTTATTATTATGACGACGATGTGTATTATGCTGTTGAGGTATGTTTATGATCAATGAGATGATGCTATATGAGGAATTTGATTATGCTATGTATTTATTATGATGAAATATTGAAGAGTGTCTACGAATATGTATATGTGTAATAAGGTAAGGAATAATGAATAGTGGTTAGGGACGCTGATTTGTGAAAAAGATTGTTGGAAACCAAGAATCGTACTTTAAGAGTTATGAAATGTATGTAAATGCGTGAATGTATCACAATGCTGACGAAAATTTTTTGGACACTGTTATATCAATAGGATTTTGCTTCTACACATTTGTAACGCAAATTCTTGACCTGTGAAATATTTTTATATGAGACTGTCACTGTAGCGGAAACTGTCGTAAACATTGCTGTAAGAAAGTTAAGTGACCACCTGCACGTAATGCGTCGTGGGCACCCAGCTGCGTGACAGACGCCTAGAAAAAAGCCATTAGTGCCTTTCAGAGGCACAGGTGAAAAAAAAGAGGCCATTATCCTCGCTATTGACATTTCTTTGTAGAAAGCATCGCAAATACGACACGCTCATTACTTGGAAACATGATTACTCGTACTTTGTGCTACTTACTGAAATGCTTATGAATTGATGCGAAATATTCTTACATCTGCACACCTGATTATGACAAGTGACTTTCTACGAGAGTTGAGAGAATTTGTACTAACTTATGAAATGCCACATGACTACTGAATGATATTTTTATGCTTTGCTTTTCATAGTTGCTTATTTCATTTGATATCTAGTTTCTAGCTGCACCACAGCATTGGTTAAAATAAAACTTAATAGATGTACTAATATAGATATTTTATGCCTACAGATCCAGTAAATAACCATTTTGTAATCTACTTCAAAAAAACGAGGGAGCACAAAAAGACATTTCCCTTCACAGGAATTGCATACATAATTTTTTTTAATGACTTGGTAATTTTTTTTGGTAGAGTAAGTTTTTGTGATGCATCACTTTAGTGTTAAGATGTGACATAGGTATTAAACATGGCCATTTTTACTGTAATATTTTTTCTGCTTGAGCTATGTCATGTTTAGGTATAAGTTACTGCTGTTTGCCAGGCATAGTGCTACTGAATTTTAAATTGTGTTACTCTTCTAAGCTAGTTTTACTACTGATTTATTTTTCTTGTTTGCTGCACAGTGCCTTATAGTAGTTGTAGTACTGCAATTGCTTTGCCTATTTAAAATTTTTGTCCTTGATGTTTGTGTTAATTGTTTTATGCTGCTGCATTGCCTCGTCCCTTAGTTTAGCATCTGAGCTCAGTAGATTTAAGTTAGCTTAAGAGGGGGTAGCCTATAAGAGAATGAGTTGCGATGAATTTGAAGACATGCACTGAGAGGTTATACGAGAAAAATACAGAGAGCATGCTTGGTTAGGATTTTTTTTGGTGGAAACAAAGGTTGAAATAAGACGAAAGATCTATGGAATGAAGTTTTGGGTTGGACTGCAGTACCAAATGTTACACTGAAAACGAACCCTGTCCTTTCCTTTTGTGTTATCCCACTATGTGTTTGTGTAACCTTGTGTATTTGTTTTCTTCCTGTCTCTGTAGTTTCATAGAATTTTTTCTTCTTTTAATATTAAGCTACATTCACTATGATGAGGAATACTGTTATCCTCAAATATAATTGGCATTAATAATATGTTATTTACCTTGTAAATATGCTTAGACATTATTTATTCTGTTTTGTTTTAATGCTCATGTGTAAAGTTGATGTTTCAAAAGTTATTCTGATCGTTTATGTATCTACTTATCTCATAATTCCTGTAACATTGATGTATATGTTTATTTCTATTCTGTTGTAAAGCCTGTACTACAAATGTTATCTGTATTATTATGTTATGTATTTTGTACCTTTGTCATTGTATTCTTATGTTATAAAATTGTAATTGACAGCAGTTCATCAAATTAAGTAACTTGTAAGTTACATTTCACTGCACATGTCTCTGTTGGCCACAGTAATGCACAATATGTGAGAAGTTGGGACTGTTGTGTTTGCATGTGTGTTAATAATTCAGCAAGGGACTGGATAACAGCATTGCTGGTTCTAAGGACAATTCCAAAAACTTTGTGAGTGCACAAGTGGTGATTATGGACTTGCTATATTAACTGCAAGACCCTTCAATGGTGATTGTGCACCCACACAGTCACAACAGATGGCTGCTGGCCATCTCTACAAGGACTGCAGTGGGTCTGCATCTTTGCTGACTCACCAATACCATTATTTCTACATGGACTGCAGTGGGTCTGCACCTCTGGTGGCCCACCAATACCACAATCTCTACCAGGACTACAGTGGGTCTACTCTGTGATGACCTACCTACCAATATTCATCAACTTCGACTGACTCTGCTGTGGGTTTGCTCTGTTGTGGCCCATTACCTGTCAGCATGTCAATAGTCAGCACTGTCTTTCTGTTGGAAGGACAACACTACTTCTTCAAGACTGCATGTACATCTACTACTTCCGTGTGCATTGTCGTTTACTGCTCAGACTTTGATAAAAGAAACGGCAGTTTTACTGTGATGAATGATCAGGACTGTCTTTATGGACTGTGAGAAAATTTTAGCTTTTGACCACCATTGTATTAATAAGTGTGTACATTTGATATATTTGTTATTGTAATTATGAAAAATTTTATCAAATCATTATTGGCCACTGGCCAAAACAATTTGTAAAATTTTTTGTGGTTAGCATGGGGGCTATGTAAGTAGGCTGTTTGTGTTTTCTTTATGTAAGTAGGCTGTTTATGTTTTCTTATTCGTAACGTTACGTAGCGCTCTATATGAAAATCGCTGGCTGTGCTGTGTGCAGTCTGTGGCTAGTTTGCATTGTTGTCTGCCATTGTAGTGTTGGGCAGCGGCAGCTGGATGTGAACAGCGCGCAGCGTTGTGCAGTTGGAGGTGAGCCGCCAGCAGTGGTGGATGTGGGGAGAGAGATGGCGGAGTTTTGTAATTTGTCATGAACTGCTATATATATTATGACTATTAAGGTAAATACAGTGTTTGTTCTCTATTAAAATCTTTCATTTGCTAATTATCCCTATCAGTAGTTAGTGACTTCCGTAGTTTGAATCTTTTATTTAGCTGGCAGTAGTGGCGCTCGCTGTATTGCAGTAGCTTGAGTAACGCAGATTTTTGTGAGGTAAGTGATTTGTGAAAGGTACAGGTTAATGTTAGTCAGGGCCATTCCTTTGTAGGGATTTCTGAAAGTCAGATTGCGTTGCGCTAAAAAAATATTGTGTGTCAGTTTAAGCACAGTCGTGTATAAATGTTTTAAGGGGACGTTTCAAGTGGATCGAAACCATCTATTCAGTGATTCAGGGACCATACTGGCACCGACACTGAAGATGGGTAGAGAGAAGGCTGAAATACCAAACTCAGTCTTCTGAAATCGTTTCACAGCAGGATATCGTAAAGCGGTCACTCCTTTGAATCATATGAACATCAAAATGGCATATACTGAGGTAGACAGAGAAGCAACTTTTATCGCTTAATGGTGGAAAGGCATCTGGTCAATATGAGATACCTGTAAGATTCTACAGAGATTGTTGTTGTTGTGGTCTTCAGTCCAGAGACTGGTTTGATGCAGCTCTCCATGCTACTCTATCCTGTGCAAGCTGCTTCATCTCCCAGTACCTACTGCAACCTACATCCTTCTTAATCTGCTTAGTGTATTCATCTCTTGGTCTCCCTCTACAATTGTTACCGTCCACGCTGCTCTCCAATACTAAATTGGTGATCCCTTGATACCTCAGAATATGTCCTACCAACCGATTCCTTCTTATAGTCAAGTTGTGCCACAAATTTCTTTTCTCCCCACTTCTATTCAATACCTCCTCATTAGTTATGTGATCTACCCATCTGATCTTCAGCATTCTTCTGTAGCACTACATTTCGAAAGCTTCTACTCTCTTCTTGTCCAAACTATTTATCGTCCACGTTTCACTTCCATACATGGCTATACTCCATACGTATACTTTCAGAAACGACTTCCTGACACTTAAATCTATACTCGATGTTAACAAATTTCTCTTCTTCAGAAACGCTTTCCTTGCCATTGCCAGTCTACATTTTATATCTTCTCTACTTCGACCATCATCAGTTATTTTGCTCCCCAAGTAGCAAAACTCATTTACTACTTTAAGTGTCTCATTTCATAATCTACCGCCAGTACTTTTTTTTGAAAACTGGTCATTCATTGCAAAAAAATGTAGTTCAGAGACATTGAGATTTAAAACTTTTTTATTACAAGTTCTTGTACAGACTTACATTTCTGCGATTTTATGCTCTAGAATTGCCCTGCCTCATAGTCTGTGCCTTCCTCAGTGTCACAACAGCCAAGAGCTTGCCTCCTCCTTTTCTTTCTTGCTTCTTTTGTCATTTGCTGAGCAGCTAACTCGTGTTTCACGTACATGAAGCTTATCCAGTTCCCGCAGTCCTTTAGCTGTGTTCTGTCCAAATCTTACCCATAACTTCTCCATATTCTTAAGTCTTTCATAGTTCCCACCATTAAAAGTTATTACAGCATCAGACACTACTAACTTTAAGAGTCATAAGGCCAACAAATACATTTTTAGGCACACAACATTATGAAAGGACTCATTCACATTCTGGGTTTTCCGATGTAAACACTTCTTTGGTAACTCAGGATTTGCCAGATCTCTGTAAATAGATTTGATTTCCTCCATTACTGCGAAAGGAAGAGAAATTTTCTTATGTAAATTCATGCAGGGTGACAGAAAATTCAGCCTGCCTCTATTTACACCAAGTGTTTGGTGTAGATGGACACAAAGCATGACATGGCTTTTCATTAGTTGATATTCGATGTAAGAAAGTGCTTCACACAGCTCTTTTCATCTTCTCTAAATTGTCACAGTTATCTCTAATGGCCTTCCCGTAATATTCCTGTAATTCATTAATTACTTCGTCCGTTAGTCTTCCAGCACATTTTATTGTCTTGCAATCAGAAATTTTTGTTTTACCCAGCTTGGTTTTTAGGTAACGCAGACTTGTCCCATCATTTTCTTGACATGTCCGACACACTCAAGTTTTTGTATAGGAACATCATATGGCTTACTGTTTTGTACTGAAATGAAAGCCTTGCAGTCTCCATCACCTAAGTAATTCATATATCTGACACCTCTCTCCTTCTGCGAACGCTGGAAAATGTTACCTGGTCCTTTTACCTCCATTCCTCCACTTGTGCCATCATAATTTTTTATACACTGCTGCTTATGAAGTAATCTGTCCTTCTGGTTCATTGTTCAACCTTGGTGGTACTTACTGAGAACTTCAAAATCCTACTTTCAACGAAAACTAGTATCAGAAACAAAGGGCTGATTTGTTTATTCGTAATGCCAACTTCAGAGATGCAGCAGTAGGCACAAAACAAAGCAATTCATAGCCTTCTAGACTGTGTAGTTCCCATGATATGACTGATCAACTGTGGCAGCTGCGAAATTGACAGTCACACGTCAACATTCAAAATATTATTTGAAGGTCTCACAACTGTCTGATTTTAATGTATTATATACCAAAATGTCCAGGAAAGTCCAAAGTACATTTTGGAGTAGAAAACAGAAAATGTCAAATTTCAACGAATTTCACTTACAGTGCCCGCTTAAGGACGTTATTGACGGCATAGGAAAAACCTTGAAAAAGCGGAACATCTTGGTAATATACAAACCCTACTGGAAGATACAAGATCAGCTTAAATCGGCCATGGATGCTCACCAACAGCTGGAAAAAGCAAGAATTTATAGGATTCCTTGTAGTTGTTGGGGAGATGTAGGCGGGAACTACAAAAAGAACTGTCAAAAAGCTATTATAAGAGCACAAGGGCAATTGCAGACGAGGGGAGACTGGCAGCCCAGCTGTTGCGCAACGTACTTTGCAGCCAGGAGACCACCACATTCATTTCGACAGGACTCAAGAACTCGACAGGACTCAAGAACTTGCAGCCACAAGCGGATACCATGAAAGGTTAGTTATAAAGGAAGGTCACAGAGATTGTAAAACACCCCAGGGGATTTAATAGGAAGTAGGGGGGCGTAAAAAGAATGACATCTGGATTTCAGTCCTGAAGAAGACGTCTACCAGTCTTCCACCATGGCGTGACGGTAGCAGCGGACGACGGCAGTCGACAATGGCCAATTGAGCTCGCGCATTCGAAACATGTGACGTCACGCCACTGCAAGGTGAGGCCCAACTTGTTCGCTCGCTCAGCTCAACAGACAAAATGCGTTTCTAAACCTGTTAACTCGCAGCTGGGCGTGTAAATACTAACGAGAATTGTATCTTCCACTGGAATCTGCTGTTATGAAGTCTTACTGATTAACAGTACTACAGCAAAATTTAATTTGAGTACTCAATATAAATGGCATAACGGCTTCTTTATAGCATTAAGTCTCTTCTGCTTAATAGTACTCATTACATCTACATCTACATCTACATGCATACTCCGCAAGCCACCTGACGGTGTGTGGCGGAGGGTACCCTGAGTACCTCTGTCGGTTCTCCCTTCTATTCCAGTCTCGTATTGTTCGTGGAAAGAAGGATTGTCGGTATGCTTCTGTGTTGGCTCTAATCTCTCTGATTTTATCCTCATGGTCTCTTCGCGAGATATACGTAGGAGGGAGCAATATACTGCTTGACTCTTCGGTGAAGGTATGTTCTCGAAACTTCAACAAAAGCCCGTACCGAGCTACTGAGCGTCTCTCTAGCAGTCTTCCACTGGAGTTTATCTATCATCTCCGTAACGCTTTCGCGATTACTAAATGATCCTGTAACAAAGCGCGCTGCTCTCCGTTGGATCCTCTCTATCTCTTCTATGAACCTTATCTGGTACGGATCCAACACTGCTGAGCAGTATTCAGGCAGTGGCCGAACAAGCGTACTGTAACCTACTTCCTTTGTTTTCGGATTGCATTTCCTTAGGATTCTTCCAATGAATCTCAGTCTGGCATCTGCTTTACCGACGATCAACTTTATATGATCATTCGATTTTAAATGACTCCTAATGCGTACTCCCAGATAATTTATGGAATTTACTGCTTCCAGTTGCTGACCTGCTATTTTTTAGCTAAATGATAAGGGAACTATCTTTCTATGTATTCGCAGCACATTACACTTGTCCACATTGAGATTCAATTGCCATTCCCTGCACCATGCGTCAATTTGCTGCAGATCCTCCTGCATTTCAGTACAATTTTCCATTGTTACAACCTCTCGATACACCACAGCATCATCTGCAAAAAGCCTCAGTGAACTTCCGATGTCATCCACAAGGTCATTTGTGTATATTGTGAATATCAGCGTTCCTATGACACTCCCCTGCGGCACACCTGAAATCACTCTTACTTCGGAAGACTTCTCTCCATTGAGAATGACATGCTGCGTCCTGTTATCTAGGAACTCCTCAATCCAATCACACAATTGGTCTGATAGTCCATATGCTCTTACTTTGTTCATTAAACGACTGTGGGAAACTGTATCGAACGCCTTGCGGAAGTCAAGAAACACGGCATCTACCTGTGAACCCATGTCTATGGCCCTCTGAGTCTCGTGGACGAATAGTGCGAGATGGGTTTCACATGACCGTCTTTTTCGAAACCCATGCTGCTTCCTGCAGAGTAGATTTCTAGTCTCCAGAAAAGTCATTATACTCGAACATAATACGTGTTCCAAAATTCTACAACTGATCGACGTTAAAGATATAGGTCTATAGTTCTGCACATCTGTTCGACGTCCCTTCTTGAAAACGGGGATGATCTGTGCCCTTTTCCAATCCTTTGGAACGCAACGCCCTTCTAGAGACCTACGGTACACCGCTGCAAGAAGGGGGGCAAGTTGCTTATCGTACTCTGTGTAAAATCGAACTGGTATCCCATCAGGTCCAGCGGCCTTTCCTCTTTTCAGCGATTTTAATTGTTTCTCTATCCCTCTGTCGTCTATTTCGATATCTACCATTTTGTCATCTGTGCGACAATCTAGAGAAGGAACTACAGTGCAGTCTTCCCCTGTGAAACAGCTTTGGAAAAAGACATTTAGTATTTCGGCCTTTAGTCTGTCATCCTCTGTTTCAGTACCATTTTGGTCACAGAGTGTCTGGACATTTTGTTTTGATCCACCTACCGCTTCGCGTTAGGATATAATCCGACCTTTATCAAAGTCGGAAACATGATGGTACGCATTTCTCCTCCTTACACTAGGCATCACAACAACGTTTCACCAGGTAACGCCGGTCAACTGCTGTTTGTGTATGAGAAATCGGTTGGAAACTTTCCTGACTTCAGCACGTTGAGGTGTTGCCACCGGCGGCAACCTTGTGTGAATGGTCTGAAAAGCTAATCATTTGCATATCACAGCATCTTCTTCCTGTCGGCTAAATTTCGCGTCTGTAGCACGTCATCTTCGTGGTGTAGCAATTTTAATGGCCAGTAGTGAATGTTTTCTGTTAAAAATTCGTTCTGCCTCGGTGTTAGTGATGGACGTGTGTTGGTTCAAAGGAGGACAGTTGAGTGCCTGTAACCAAACTGTCTGCGTATTACACACACTGGACCTACACCTGGAGTTATGGTCTGGTGTGATATATCGTGTGAGGGCAGGAGCCCTCTCGTGGCTCCCTCACGCACTCTGGCTGCAAATTTGTATGTCAGTCTGGTGATTCGACCTGATGTGTTGCCATTCACGAACAGCACTGCAGAGGGTATTTTCGAACAGGATAACGCTCGCCCACACACTGCTGTTGTAACCCAACATGCTCTACAGAACGTCGACATGTTGCTTTGACCTGCTCGATCAACAGATCTGTCTTCAGTCGAACATGGAACATCATCGGACGACAACTCCAGCGTCATCCACAAACAGCATTAACCTTCTCTGTATTGGCTAACCAAGTGCAACAGGCATGGAACTCCATCCCACAACCAGACATCCGGCATATGTACAACACAAGGCATTCATGTTTGCATGCTTGCATGCTTGCATTCAACATTCTGGTGGTTACACAAGTTACTAATGTATCAGCATTTCACATTTGCAATGATTTATCTCTTGCTTATATTAACCTCTGATTCTACAGTCTTGCAAAGTTAATCACTTACGTATGTTATCCGGACAAATGTATTCCAGAAATTTCACTGTTCTGCATTAATTATTATTTTTGGTTTTTAAATTTTTCCATCTGTGTACACATGATCAGTAGAAAGCGCCGGAAACTCTTTAAGGCTGTTAGCAGATGATGCGGTTGTCCACAAGAACGTAGCAACACCAAAAGACAGTAACAATTTGCTAAAACATACAGAGTATTGACGAATGATGCGGGGACTGGAAGTTGAATCTAAAGCTAAGGAAATGTACGATGATGTGTATAAATAAATTACGAGATCCACTGTGGTACGGAAACGGTAGCTGTTATAAAATACTTAGGACTGGCCGTATGGAGCGACATCAAGTGCAATGAACACATAAAACAAACGGTAAGAAAAGTAGATCTGAGGCTGAGACGCATAGGAAAAATCTCGGAGAAGTGTAACCCATACACGAAAGAAGTGTCTTACAAAACATTTGTTCGACTGATTCGTTAGAATTGCTCCATCACTCTAGCATGCTTACCATGGAGGATAATTAGAAGAGACAGCAAATATGCAATGAAGAGCGGTGCATTTCGTTACATCGTTTTGTAAATGCGATAGCGTTACGAATATTCCGAACAATCTCCATTGGAAGACGCTACAAGAAAGTCGTTGTGCGTCACAGAGAGGTTTACTTTTGAAATTCCGGGAGAGTATGCTCCGGTAAAAGGTGGACAACATATTAATTGCTTCCACATAGATCTCGCTAAATGACCACAATGAGCAAATCCGAGCTACAATATTTTAAAATCGTCAAAGAAAATGTGAAAGTTGATGAAACTATTAAGCTCACGGATTTTGGAGGGAATTCTCTTTGTAATTCATGATATGGTGGAAACTTCCCGTTGGCAAATAGTCAGGCAACACTAAACCCATTTAGTGTTCATTTATATAACAATTAAAAAGTTCATTGAAGCAGTGATATATTAAAACCAAAAAAATATATGTAGTGTTATTTGCAGTGTTATGTCGGCCGCGCGGTCTAGGGCGCCTTGTCACGGTTCCCTTCCCGTGCCCCCCTCTCCCTCCCTCCCCCCCCCCCCCCACCCTCAGAGGTTCGAGTCCTCTCTCTGGCATTGTGTGGGTGTGTTGTCCTTAGCGTAAGTAAGTTTAAGTTACATTAAGTAGTGTGTAAGCTTACGGACCGATGACCTCAGCAGTTTGGTCTCATAGGCTATTACCGCAAATTTACAATTTCCAGTTTTATGTTGTCAGAATAGTTTGCAAGCAGTTACAACAGAGCAAGGCATAGAACTGTGTTACACCATAAAGAGCTTCACACCGCTGTGATTACATACACTATGTGATCAAAAGTATCCGGACAGCCCCAGAAACATACGTTTTTCATATTAGGTGAGTTGTTCTGCCACCTGCTAGCAGTACTGCATATCAACGACCGCAGTAGTCATTAGACATCGTGAGAGAGCAGAATGGGGCGCTCCGCCAAACTCACGGACTTCGAACGTGGTCAGGTGATTGGGTGTCACTTATGTCACACGTCTGTACGCGAGATTTACACATTTCTAAACATCCCTAGGTCCACTGCTTCCGATGTAATAGCCGCCCGTTGTGGCCGAGCGGTTCTAGGCGCTTCAGTCCGGAACCGCGCTGCTGCTACGGTCGCAGGTTCGAATCCTGCCTCGGACATGGATGTCTTTGATGTCCTTAGGTAAGTTACGTTTAAGTCGTTCTAAGTCTAGGGGACTGATGACCTCAGATATTAAGTCCCATAGTGCTTAGAGCCAATTGAACCGATGTGATAGTGAAGGGGAAATGTGAAGGGACACGTACAGCAAAAAAGCGTACAGGCCGACTTTGTCTGTCGACTGACAGAGACCGCCGACAGTGGAAGGGAGACGTAATGTGTAATAGGCAGACATCTATCCAGGCCATCACACAGAATTCCAAACTGCATCAGGATCCACTATGACAATCAGCCGGGATTTCATGGTCGAGCGGCTGCTCATAAGCCACACATCACGCTGGTAAATGCCAAACGGCGCCTCGCTTGGTGTAAGGAGCGTAAACATTGGACGATTGAACGGTGGAAAAACGTTGTGCAGAGTGACAAATTACGGTACACAATGTGGCGATCCGATGGTAGGGTGTGGGTACGGCGAATGGCCGGTGAACGTCATCTGCCAGCGTGTGTAGTGCCAATAGTAAAATTCAGAGGCGGTGGCGTCGTGGTGTGGTAGTGTTTTTTATGGGGAGGGCTTGCACCCCTTGCTGTTTTGCGTGGCACTATCACAGCACAGGCCTACATTGATGTTTTAAGCAGCTTCCTGCTTCCCACTTTTGAAA
The DNA here is from genome assembly GCF_023864275.1 of Schistocerca cancellata. Classification (NCBI taxonomy): domain Eukaryota; kingdom Metazoa; phylum Arthropoda; class Insecta; order Orthoptera; family Acrididae; genus Schistocerca; species Schistocerca cancellata. The sequence goes on from NC_064632.1 coordinate 179,000,552, forward strand.
AGCAATTCGGGGATGGCGATTGCATCTTTCAACACGATCGAGCAGCTGTTCATAATGCACGGCCTGTGGCGGAGTCGTTACAAGACAATAACATCCCTGTAATGGACTGGCCTGCACAGAGTCCTGACCTGAATCCTACAGAACACTTTTGGGACGTTGTGGAACCCCGAATTCCTCCCAGCCCTCACCGACCGACATCGATACCTCTCCTCAGTGCAGCACTCCGTGAAGAATGGGCTGCCACTTCCCAAGAAACCTTCCAGCATCTGATTGAACGTATGCCTGCAAGGGTGGAAGCTGTCATCAAGGCTAAGGTTGGCCCAAAACCATACTGAATTCCAGTATTACCGAGCGCCACGAACTTGTAAGTGATTTTCAGCCAGGTGTCCGGATACTTTTGATCACAAAGTGTATCTAGTATCATGCAAAGTCATACATTAAGAATATAAGTATAGAGTTCTTTAGCTTAAAATATTTTGTTATTTGCTTTGATTTCACGGTATTCATTAAATATTGTTACTTTGGTATTCAGATAGCGTTTGTTTATTTGTACTGAAAATTAGAAGAATGCCAAAACATAAAAAGTACTCGGTTGATGCGAGACAAGCTGTTTTGTATGCTTTAAAGAAGGGAAATAGTTGCTAGAGACTATGGAATATACGACAACTAATAAGAGTGTGGAGTCAACGGTAAGAGCAGGATGGAACAACAGCCAATAAGCCAAGGTCAGGTCGTCATAGAAAAACAACAACGAGGGCGGACGAAATGATTTGTAAGTAGTCGGTAGAAGATACAAGAAGATCGGACGGAGAAATTAGACATGGTCTGGAGCAGCATCATGGACTGAACCTAGACGTGTCTTCTGTAAAACGTCACCTGGTAGCAGCATATTTAAATGGTAGACGACCATAACGGAAACCACTCATAAATTCAAAAAATAGGAAGACAAGGATAGAGTTTGCACAGAAAAGTCAACCTTGGCATGTACAAATTGGTCTAAGGCTTTATGGAGTGATGAAAGTAAATTTAATAGATTTTCTTCCGGTGGTGTGCAATATATACGTCAGAAAACGACCGAAGGCACAACAAAAGATACCAGGTAGCGACCATTAAGCACGGTGGTGGCTGCCTAATGGTGTGGGGATGTTTTTCTTGATGTGGGGTGGTCCTATAGTCCAAATAGAAGGCAAAACGGGTGTTTCCTGTACAGTGACGTTTTAGAAAAGAACGTGATTATATGTGGGAGAAAGAATATGCCACGACCTGACTGTAATTCAAAACACACCTACCACCTGACTGTGATTCGAAACACACCTCTGGCCATTTAAAAATTATCATCAGATAAAAGTTAAATTTTTAGATTGGCCAATCCTGAACCCAACTGAACACTTCTGCGATGCATTGGATCGACGTCTTCGTAGTACAAGCTAGTCAAAGAAAGATCAAATTGATGCTGCATTATTGGACCCATGGTCAAAAGTCCCACTTGACCTATTACAGAAGCTTGTGGGTTCAATGCCAAACAAATGTGCAGCTTTGATCAAAGCCCATGGGTATGCAACAAAATACTTATTTGTTCTTCAGCTTCCAAAGTAGTTCTGTTTTATTCTTACGTATTTAGACATCGTTATTACTGTTTTCATGTAAGATAACTTTTTTCAAAACTAAGTGTAGTTTTGTACTAGATGGATTATAATTGCTTTGTTGTTAACTACTCACTGGCAGTTTCTTTCTATTACACACTAATCTGTATGTAATTGTAAGTAACGGTTTTTATAAAATACCTTTGACCGACACCGTCAATTGCGACTGATTCCATTTTCGCGCATGTATTCAAGTGAAAGTTTTGAGACTATTTGAAAAATATCCTGTAGCATGTAAAACCAGTTACTTACTCCACTGATGGTTTGGCTGCAACATTAAAAAAACATAAAAATAAAAATAGTAAATTCGCGTCATCGTGAGCTGGATTTTGGATTTTGTGTTGAGTGGAAATTTTCATGCTAAGTCATGGTAAGTCAATTTTTAATCATCTTGGTAGCATTGGTAATGGGTTAGGTGCTCTTCTAATTTGCAAAACAGAATGGGAAATCAGATTCGCTTTTATCAACGAGCTATAAAATCACAAACTTTTATTCATTTCAAAAACTAAGTCTAAAAGGCCAGCTAAAGAGTAACGATTAAAATGTGCGTCGACTGCCACTCGAGAAAATCATTAAATTGATCTTCTTGTTTTGCATAACATCAGAGCGAACAGAGTCTTGGTCGATACCTGACCAATGTCTGGCGTAGTGTTGAACCAGATGAGCAGCTTTCGCAAATGAAAGGAAATCTGAAAATTGGTTGGTATCCATGTACGAGAATGAGGGGTCGGTTAGAGATATTTCTGAAGTCTCTGAGGAGTAACATAGATACAGAAACTGCTTTCACGGAACAGTTAGCCCTACAATATCAGTTCACTGGCCACCCCGACAAGACACATGTCGGATTCCTTAGGGCTAAATCTTCATGATTCGTCATGCACAGAGAACCACTTCACCATTCTTTGACACGTTGACGAGAAATTCGCTTATTAAAGCAAGAGCACATCACTTTAGGTTAGTCTTGGATCCCGAAGAGACTCCCTCTAAGCTTGGACACTAGCGTATAAAACGCTCTTCTTACCGAATTAAATTTTCCAGTTACAATTAAATATTCAATTGCTGTCCCTTACCATAATTTAGTAGCTGAAGAAGTATGTCAAACGTAAAAGGGGAAAGATGTTTTGCAAAACCTGTGTTTGACAGATTAATTAATATAAATATTACAAAAATATTTTGAAGTTCCTTGTAAGAAATGGATATGTTAAAATGTTTTATAACATTTTGCAGTGAAAATGTATTAAGTAACAGCTGTGTGTGGAAACAATAATCCTTTTCGCAAAATTTGTAGTTGACAGATACATTTATCAACAAACTAGGCCACTAGGGTCATTCCATATCAAATCAACCAGTTGTACTACATGATTTGAACCATGACCTCTCAGATTTGGATGATTTTTTTTTCATGTAATGTACCCACTAACACTAGTTTAAATTTGAAATTTCAGATTTTTCTGATCTTTGGTTTTTGAGTTTCAAGGGCTTAAAAATCAAAAAACCCTCTGTTTTTGATCAATCGATGATTGTTTTAAAATGCTATAGCTCAAAAACTATACAACCTAGGGAGCTCAAACTTGCACCATTGTTTTCCTCTAAAAATTCCCTTCTATTTGATACGTAACATGACTATGCTACCTAAATATGAAAATTTTAAACTATTCCAAAAGAACATTTTTTTTAAATTTCCAAAATACGTACCCTCGGATTTCTTTATAAAAATTATATGTGTTGTGCAGTCCAACTGACTACATGCATGCAAAATTTCAAGATGGGATCTCAATGGGTTCTTGTATAAAATAATATTTTACTACTGCAATACACACTAGTGAGGTGAAGAGTAGACTATTTCTACCCTATGAATACTTAGGCAGGCCTCTGTAATTCTAACAAACTTAAATTATTATGTTAGCCTTTTTATGCAACGTTACCCTCTTATTGTTTGTTAATTCATTAAATGATATAGTGTTGTTTTAATTTAATGTTCATGATTCTTTTAACTATGCATCGTAAGGAAGTGAACACATTTTAATTGGTAATATACATGCTACAAGTTAAAATTATGAATAAAGCCACTCACCTTCATCCTTAGTTGTAAATGGCAGAGATTATCTTTTTCTTGGTTTTCCAGTGTTATTTGTAATCATTTACAACAAGTTCCTTATATTAGAAATTGGCATATAAGTAATTTCACTTGGGAAAAAGATTAACTTGTTGATATCTGCATGGATAGAACTGTATTTCTAATACCAATTGGTATTTGCAAAGTTAATACACTTGGTTTTTATACAACTTAGTGTTTAGTAAGGGTAGGTGTTACATAATTTAAACGTGCTTATTTTATGATCTTTTAAGATATTTTTCCAAAGCAAGAGAAGACAACTTCATTTCTGTAGCACTTAAAGTGTAGGTTCTTCCCATAGCTGTTGTTTGATTCACCGTTAGTCAAAGAGTATTAACTGGTACATCGAATATATCTCCTGGCTGTGGATAGTAAAAAGACTGGGCTGGACCCTTTGGGTGTAAAAAATTTATTCGGTACATGTCATTGTATTTTTCTTCAATGCATCCTAGCCACCAAGAGTCGTCATGTGTTACTGTCACAAAACCAGCAGTAATATTTTCCACATGAGACTGTGTTATTTGATTCAGTGTTGTCACATATTCAACAGACTCATCCAGATTAAAATGATAAGGCTTGACAGTAATTTGGCTTTCTGTGCAGCGTTTATATGAGTGAAACTTTTGTGTTCCCACAATCGCTTTTGAGTCACTAAACCGAGGAAGTAAGTATTCTTTGGTCATTTCATAGTCCTCTGTTGTGCAATATTCAAAGTCAATGTTTTTTATGTTTTCCACGACAAATACATAAACTGATTTGGGTGTTAAGATTTGTTGGTTATATGGCCTTTGTAAGCTACCTTTAGCAGCTAGCCGCTTAACAGTTCCGCCAAGGCCATCGCATGTGCTCTTGCTATGGGATGTTGTAAAGAACTCCCACTCTGCCTCAACTTCAGTATCAGTTTTATGCAAACACAAGTTAAGGAAGTTTTTCTTATTTTTATATTGTGCAGCGCTGCCATCAGAAAAGTAAGTAATCTTTTTAAGTACAAAAGGCAAGTTTTGCTTTATGATTTCTAGCAGTTTTTTCTGGAATACATAGAAAGCGACTGCATTTGTTTCAAGCAATCTGATATGAAGACATACTACAGATGTTTTAGTTTTCCCTCCCATTTATAATATATGATGAAACGATGCAGTGCAGCTCCCCTGTTACATCAAGGTGGCCATAAGTGAGGTAGTGGCCAAAACTAGAGCCTTGACCCTATATGAAAATCTCACGTTTTTGTATAATAAAAAGTGAAAAAAGTGAATGTCATACAAAATTGTAAGATTCTTAAGGTATTATTTTTTATATATTTTATTCTCACATTAAATATCATTTAATGAATTAACAAACAATAAAAGGGTAATGTTGCATAAAAAGGCTAACATAATAATTTAAGTTTGTTAGAATTACAGAGGCCTGCCTAAGTATTCATAGCCTAGAAATAGTCTGCTTTTCACCTCACTAGTGTGTATTGCAGTAGTAAAATATTATTTTATACAAGAACCCATTGAGATACCATCTTGAAATTTTGCATGCATGTAGTCAGTTAGACTGCAAAACACATAAAATTTTTATAAAGAAATCCGAGGGTACGTATTTTGTAAATTTCAAAAAATGTTTTTTTTGGAACAGTTTAAAATTTTCAGATTTAGGTAGCATAGTCATGTTACATATCAAATTGAAGGGAATTTATAGAGAAAAACAATAGTGCAAGTTTGAGCTCTGCAGGTTGTATAGTTTTTGAGCTACAGCATTTTAAAACAATCCTCGATTGATCAAAAACGGAGGTTTTTTTGATTTTTAAACCCTTGAAACTCAAAAACCAAAGGTCAGAAAAATCTGAAATTTCAAATTTAAAATTCATACAAATATGAGATATCAAGGTTCAGACTGTTAGTTGATTTGAGGTAGAATGGCCCAATAACCAAATATTTGTAGTTCCATTACATAAAATTCACCTGTCAAAAAGTTGGTTTGAGTATATTTGGAAATACCTTTTTTAAATTCATTTATATCACCTCATTCAGAGGGGCTCCAAAACAAACAAAACCTTTATCTAATGCAAAGAATATTCTTTTTGCAATTAAATGAAAATAGATAAAGTGGGACTTGATGCTATTTAGCAATACTACGTCAAACTATGCACAAATCTGTTTCTGTAATTGGACGTGGCGTTGTTACATATTACCTTCTAGAATACTCAAAAGTAAGTGCAACAGTTAGGTAAAATCGTCAAGAAGTAAGTTCTCTTGCGAAAATACTAAAAGGCATTCGATACGATTCTATACCAAAAATGATCGCAGTCACAAAATTGTTCTTGAATTGTCGCGAATAATATTCCCCAATTTTTATTTCATGTGATAGGAAAACTGCGAATGACAGAGCCTTGGTATTGTAAAACTGTGGTGAACACAAAACGATGTGCATCTAATCCAAATTTTCTCCTTGCAACACTTATATAACGGACTGTCTGATGAAAACGAGACAGATGGAAGATTATTATTTCAAAAGTAATCGACAGAACTGTTAATATATTTAATCCGTTGTGAGACAAGACGGTCACGGAAAATATTTGCTGTTGACTTCAGAACTATGACTCTACCCAGACCTGCAGCTCTAAGCAAATCGATGGCTACGAATTTCTTTCTTCAAGGCTCCAAAAATGTGGAAATAGCGCTGGGAGAGATCGAGGATGTGTTAAGGGCTTCCCAGAGAAATTTCTGCAGCGTACTCAAAGCAATATTTGCAACAAGTGAGCGGGTCCACATTTTTCCATGAAAGCATTGGTCGCCTTGTCTCCCAGTGCGATAAATGTGTTAACCTCTATGAGGATTACTTTTGAAATAACAAACAGTTTACTTACTATTTCTCGTGTCTCGTTTTCATTTGACTGACCTTTGCAGTTTACTTTTAATTTGAAGGCAAGATTGAGCAAAACTCTACTAGAGTCATCGCTCCCTCCTCGACTGAAAACTTTCTAAACCATTAATATCATCAGACGAGCATTAACTATGCACTCGAACAGGGTGATTCATATAATTCGACAACAGAAACACCTGCTCACGGTAAAGTGAAGGAATGATCTCCCACGTAATGGGAGTAGCGATAATGTTCCTGTACTAACAAACTTTAATCCGGAGGCAGTAAAGCTGAAACTATACCTCAATACTTGCTACGCTTTAACTTGCTGGCTACTGGCAAGCGAGTTACAGCTTGGTGCTGCTGACCTTTAGGCTCTGGTAACGTAGACTTGCGTTGCGCGAGTAGCTTGTATTTGCAGGTATCGTCACGCGACTCTTTCAGCTGGATATAGACCCACTGCAGGAAGCGGTCCACGTGACCATGGAACAGCCACGGGTGAGCTACCGTGTCGGCTCGAGGTCCTGATATCCATTTTCCTGAAAGGTTTCTCGATTCCATTTCATATGCGTAACGGTCCACTACCAAAGAGTCTATAAACAGTCAGAGATGCTACAGTATAGGTTGTGTGTTATCTTTGGTGGTAAAGAGACTGCCCGTATCAGCGTTGGCCACGATCACGTCGTTTGAATAAACGATTTTACCATCATTTCACTGTTAATCTTATCGATTTACCGAATATTTTGGCATGCTACCACTGACGATGATATTAAAAATACTTTTATCTGCTATTTTTGGTCTGTAAGTTTTACCGTTTCATTAATTTCATTAATAATCACTACGCTATCCTGCCCAATGTTTCGAACTATGGTATAAATCTTTCGAGCTATGACTAATTGTATAAACGGTGCATTAAATCTACTGCATAATTCTGAGAGCCTAGGATTTTCCGTGCAGTTTAAAACAGGCCAGTAGAACTGTAAGAACTACTAATCATCCTGATAAGTCGTTAATTTTGTACATAGATAATGTTCTTTACTTCATAGGCAGATATGCCTTTATTTCAATTTCCATATTATTTGCCATTATGTTGTCATTCTGCCCGAAATAGAAATGGACTTAACGAAGAGGAGACGAACGGAATGGACAGGTGCTTGAGAGGAGGATATAAGATTAACATTGACAAAAGCAAAACAAGGGTAATGGAATGTAGTCGAATTATGAAGGGCATTCAAAAAGCTTCTATTTAAGGGCGTTGCTACATCTACATCTACATCCATACTCCGCAAGCCACCTGACGGTGTGTAGCGGAGGGTACATTGAGTGCCTCTATCGGTTCTCCCTTCTATTCCAGTCTCCTTTGTTCGTGAAAAGAAGGATTGTCGGTATGCTTCTGTGTGGGCTCTAATCTCTCTGATTTTATCCTCATGGTCTTTTCGCGAGATATACATTGGAGGGAACAATATACTGCTTGACTCCTCGGTGAAGGTATGATCTCGAAACTTCAACAAAAGCCCGTACCGAGCTACTGAGCGTCTCTCCTGCAGAATCTTCCCCTGGAGTTTATCTATCATCTCCGTAACGCTTTCGCGATTACTAAATGATCCTGTAACGAAGCGCGCTGCTCTCCGTTGGATCTTCTCTATCTCTTCTATCAACCCTATCTGGTACGGATCCAACACTGCTGAGCAGTATTCAAGCAGTGGGCGAACAAGCGTACTGTAACCTACTTCCTTTGTTCTCGAATTGCATTTCCTTAGGATTCTTCCAATGAATCTCAGTCTGGCATCTGCTTTACCGACGATCAACTTTATATGATCATTCCATTTTAAATCACTCCTAATGCGTACTCCCAGATAATTTATGGAATTAAATGCTTTCAGTTGCTGACCTGCTATATTATAGCTAAATGATAAGGGATCTTCCTTTCTATGTATTCGCAGCACATTACACTTGTCTGCATTGTGATTTAACTGCCATTTCCTGCACCATGCGTCAATTCGCTGCAGATGCTCCTGCATTTCAGTACAATTTTCCATTGTTACAACCTCTCGATATACCACAACATCATCCGCAAAAAGCCTCAGTGAACTTCCGATGTCATCCACAAGGTCATTCATGTATATTGTGAATAGCAACGATCCTACGACACTCCCCTGCGGCACACCTGAAATCACTCTCACTTCGGAAGACTTCTCTCAATTGAGAATGACATGCTGCGTTCTGTTATCTAACAACTCTTCAATCCAATCACACAATGGTCTGATAGTCCATATGCTCTTACTTTGTTCATTAAACGACTGTGTGGAACTGTATCGAACGCCTTGTGGAAGTCAAGATACAGCGTATATACAACGTAGTGCGACTACGATGCAGGTATATAAGCACCGACTTGTAGACATGGGATTAGGGTAGCAATAGTGTCTTTCCGACGTGCGTGCGGTATGTGAGGAAACGTGAACTATGGCGATGCTATTACCAAATGCGTCCAAAAAGGACCAGCATGTTGTTATTCTGTCCTTGGCTGCCGAAGGACAAACACCAGTAGGGAGATCTATCGGAGAATGAAGAATGTGTATGGGGCAGAATGTCTGCAGAACACCATCGTTGTGGAATGGGGCGTCAGAGGGCCCGCAAATGTCGCAACCCAGAAATTAGGCCAACTCAGTTAAGAGACTCTCGTGCATCCGCCCTATAGTCATGACATCTGGCCATGCGATTATCGAGCATTAAGTCCCTTAAAAAAGGACCATGAAGCGTGAACGGTTACTGTCTGAAGAAGATGTGTACCAGGCAGTTACGGGCTTCTCCACGCGGCAACCAAACAGGTATCTTCAACCTGGTGCCTCGGTGAGGTGTTGCCTTAATGCCCACTGCGGTTTTGTCTGAGTGGCCCATCGGTCCTGGACTTTTTATCATCCCTTATGAACCAGACGATGCTGAGGGAATTATATTACGAAACGAGGCACTGAAACTAGATTTGGGTTTTGTTAATTGGGCAGGAAAATAAATGATGATGGCCGAAGTACAGAGGATATAAAATGCACACTGGCCATGGAAAAAAGCTTTTCTGAAGAATAAAAATTTGCTAACATCAAATGTAGATTTAAGTTTTAGGAAGTGTTTTTTCATGGTATTTGTGTGGAGCATAGTTTTTTACGGATTTGAAACGTGGACCGCAAACATTTCAGACTATTAGAGAACAGAAGCAGAGATGGGTCGTTCACGAACTAACAGTCCAAAGGACTGGTTCACCAAGATGATCGGAACGAGCGAGGAACGGATTCTAAGAAACGGTCTTTCATAGTTTATTTCGGTCGCGGCTTTCTTGTTATAGTAGTCTCGTTCCCGCAACGGCACGTCGGTCGGTCTCGTTCCAGCCTCTGTCTCGTTGCCGTCTGTCTCGGTCTCGCTCGGCCGGACTCGTCCTTCTTCGCGTGGCCACTCGTCGCAGTTCCGCTGCCGACTGCTCACAGTTAGTTCAGTATCGAGTTTTTGTTGTTCGTTCCGTTCGCTTAGCACGCCCATTCTAGATATGTTTCAAACCTAACTTCTGTTTTTTTCATATTATATTCAGCGTCCGTATTTTATAATTACCTAAATTAAATAAAAATTACGTGGTATTACATTGGATTAGATTAGATCAGTACTTGTTCCATAGATCATGAATACGACACTTCGTAATGATGTGGAACGTATCAGGTTAATAAAAGGTGTCTATACAAGATATTACATTACACAAAATATTACATGACGCTTAATACTTTTAATTTTTTTGTGGGTGTTGGGGAAATTACTCACTTACTACATTCAAAAATTCATCTAATGAGTAGAAGGAGTTGCCATTAAGAAATTCTTTTAATTTTCTTTTAAATGCTATATGACTATCTGTCAGACTTTTGATGCTATTAGGTAAGTGACCAAAGACTTTTGTGGCAGCATAATTTACCCCCTTCTGAGCCAAAGTTAGATTTAACCTTGAGTAGTGAAGATCATACTTTCTCCTAGTGTTGTAGCTATATACACTGCTATTACTTTTGAATTCGTTCGGATTGTTAATAACAAATTTCATAAGTAATAATTACATCTTTTCAGGTAACAAAATGGCGTATCAGCTTACTTCACTATTTCGATAAACAGCAGAAGAAATACTTGTAAAAAGGCAAGATTTTTTGTTATTACACATGCAAAGGACTTCGGCACGGCACACACTAGTGGCTGTTTTCCGTCTTTTTTTCAAAAAATGGCTCTGAGCACTATGGGACTTAACATCTATGGTCATCAGTCCCCTAGAACTTAGAACTACTTAAACCTAACTAACCTAAGGACAGCACACAACACCCAGCCATCACGAGGCAGAGAAAATCCCTGACCCCGCCGGGAATCGAACCCGGGAACCCGGGCGTGGGATGCGAGAACGCTACCGCACGACCACGAGATGCGGGCCGTCTTTTTTTTGGTCCAAGGTAAAAGAGCATGTTCGTTGTGATGGAAGGCAGACCGACTTAACAACCGAATGAAGCCTGCGCTTCGTAATCGAGTGTATGGTGTCACATTTTGTGAAAAGAGTATGATAACTCCTACAATATTACTGCAGTGGTACAGGGTGGCGCACGAAAAATCAGCCCCGAATACTAGCTGCTCATTGTTGCTTACAAATCCTCATCTATTGTTTCAAATTTTTTTGCGTTAGCTCATTTGTTATTTCTTCACTGCCTAATTATTACGTGTTTATCTATTCTGCTCGTAGCGGTCAACAAATCGTGCGTAATTGGCGAGCAGTCTGTACTCGGGGCCGGTTTTTCGTGTGCCTCCTTATATTATTTCACTGCGATCAGGCACATAATGCTACAGTTGGCCAAACGAGATGTTTTGCAGAATCACGAAAATTACAAGTGTGTGAGAATTCTGTTATGAATAAAAACTCTGTACTCCAGGGAGGAGGCAAGTGCCCCTCTTGGCGCCTTCCATCTTCAGTCACCTATGCTACTAATTTTCATTTTTCATAAGAACCATATACCAAGCACAGTGAACAGTGAACGAGTAAAAATGCAAGGTTCCCAAAGAAGAGCGATCACCAGTGAACTAGTTCCCAAGGTTGAGCGACTTTGTCCATCTCTAAACAGGAGATTTTGGAAAGTGGTGCTGTAGAAGAATGCTGAAGATTAGATGGGTAGATCATGTAACTAATGAGGAGGTACTGAACAGAATTGAGGAGAAAGCAAACTGTCGCATAACTTGGCTCAAAGAAGGGATCGGTTGATAGGATGTATTCAGACACATCAAGGAGAGAAGTGTTGGGGTAAAATGGTTCAAATGGCTCTGAGCACTATGGGACTTAACTTCTGATGTCATCAATCCCATAGAACTTAGAACTACTTAAACCTAACTACCCTACAGACATCACACACATCCATGCCCGAGGCAGAATTCTAACCTGCGACCGTAGCGGGCGCGCGGTTCTAGATTGTAGCGCATAGAACCGCTCGGCCACCCTAGCCGGCGTTGGGGTAAAAATTGTAGTGGTAGACCAAGAGATGAATGCAGTTAGCAGGGTCACAAGGATTCAGGTTACTGTAATTATTTGGAGATGAAGAGGCTTGCGCAGAGGAAAATAGCGTGGAGAGCTGCATCAAATCAGTCTTGGACTTAATACTACAACAACGAGAACATCGTTTTTTTTTTACAATACCGATTTTTACCAGTGTCTGTTGCTCGCTGGCGATACAATATGCTTCCTCGAAAATATCGGAGTTCCGCAAATAATACGTGCTAGCCGATTTTTTCCTGCGGACAACTTAACTCACACAGCAATAGTTTTCGAGATTAGCCTCTTAAACAAAACTCCGGAACTCAGTCAAATCTTTGATGGATCTCACAGTTTCCTCCTGTATAGCTACAGAAATGAAGCCTTTAATATCATAAGGTTTAACTCTTATTACAAAATTGTGCAACAGGTCGTACAACGAAGACGCTGATGTGATTTCTGAAATGTGGCGAACAGAGAGTGCTGAAGATTAGACAGGTTGATCGAATAACTAACAAGGAGCAAAAACAAGAAATTTCTGGAACTAACTGACTAAATGAAGAGTTTGGTTGATAGAACACATCCTTAGTCATCAAGAAATCGTCAGTGTTGTTGGAAGGAAGTGACTGAAAAGAGACAGGAAGGGGAGGGGGTATTACTGAGGCACATAAAGGGTTGGGTATACAGTAAACAGGGTGAAATATACACTACTGGTCATTAAAATTGCTACACCGAGAAGATGACGTGCTACAAACGCGAAATTTAACCGACAGGAAGAAGATGCTGTGATATGCAAATGATTAGTTTTTCAGAGCATTCACACAAGGTTGGCGCCGGTGGCGACACCTACAACGTGCTCACATGAGGAAAGTTTCCAACCGATTTCTCATACACAAACAGCAGTTGACCGGCGTTGCCTGGTGAAACGTTGTTGTGATGCCTCGTGTAAGGAGGAGAAATGCGTACCATCACGTTTCCGACTTTGATAAAGGTCGGATTGTAGCCTATCGCGATTGCAGTTTATCGTATCGCGACATTGCTTCTCGCGTTGGTCGAGATCCAATGACTGTTCGCAGAATATGGAATCGGTGGGTTCAGGAGAGTAATACGGAACGCCGTGCTGGATCCCAGCAGCCTCGTATCACTAGCAGTCGAGATGACAGGCATCTTATCCGCATCGCTGTAACGGATCGTGCAGCCACGTCTCGATTCCTGAGACAACAGATGGTGGCGTTTGAAAGACAAAAACCATCTGCACGGACAGTTCGACGACGTTTGCAGCAGCATGGACTATCAGCTCGGAGACCACGGCTGCGGTTACAATTGACGCTGCATCACAGACAGGAGCGCCTGCGATGGTGTACTCAACGACGAACCTGGGTGCACGAATGGCAAAACGTCATTTTTTTCAGATGAAGCCAGGTTCTGTTTACAGCATTATGATGGTCGCATCCCTGTTTGGCGACATCGTGGTGAACGCACATTGGAAGGGAAGGGTCATCGCCATACTGGCGTATCACCCGGCGTGATGGTATGGGGTGCCATTGGTTACACGTCTCGGTCACCTCTTGTTCGCATTGACGGCACTTTGAACAGTGGACGTTACATTTGAGATGTGTTACGACCCGTGGCTCTACCCTTCGTTCGATCCCTGCGAAACCCTCCATTTCAGCAGGATAATGCACGACCGCATGTTGCAGGTCCTGTACGGGCCTTTTTGGATACAGAAAATGTTCGACTGCTGCCGTGGCCAGAAAATTCTCCAGGTCTCTCACCAATTGAAAACGTCTGGTCAATGGTGGCCGAGCAACTGGCTCATCACAATACGCCAGTCACTACTCTTGATAAACTGTGGTATCGTGTTGAACCTGCATGGGTAGCTGTACCCGTACACGCCATCCAAGCTCTGTTTGACTCAATGCCCAGGCGTCTCAAGGCCGTTAGTACGGATATAGGTGGTTGTTCTGGGTACTGGTTTCTCAAGATCTATGCACCCAAATTGCGTGAAAATGTAATCACAAGTCAGTTCTAGTATAATATATTTGTCCAATTAATATCCGTTTATCATCTTCATTTCTTCTTGGTGTAGCATTTTTAATGGTCAGTAGTGTAAATACCTAAGGATAACGGTTACGAACAACTTAAAGTGGAAAGAACACACAGAAAATGTTGTGAGGAAGGCGAGCCAAAGACAGCGTTTTATTGGCAGAACTCTTAGAAGATGCAACAGATCTACTAAACAGACTGCCTACACTACGACTGTCTGTCCTCTTTTGGAACACTGTTGCGCGGTGTGGAATCCTTACCAGATATGATAACGGTGTGCAACGAGAAAGTTCATAGAAGGGCAGCAAGTTTTGTAGTATCACGAAATAGGGAAGAGAATGTGACGAACACGATAAAGAATATGGGGTGGGCATCACTAGAACAAAGGCGTTTCTCGTTGCGGCTGCATCTTTTCAAGTAATTTCAGTCACAGTCTTTCTCCTTCGATTGCAATAATATTTTGTTGATGCCGATCTACATAGGGAGAAACGATCATCATAATAAAGTAAGGGAAGTCAGAGGCGTTCGTCTTCACTACGCGCTGTTCGAGGATAATGCACGACCGCATGTTGCAGGTCCTGTACGGGCCTTTCTGGATACAGAAAATGTTCAACTGCTGCCCTGGCCAGAAAATTCTCCAGATCTCTCACCAATTGAAAATGTCTGGTCAATGGTGGCGGAGCAACTGGCTCGTCACAATACGCCAGTCACTACTCTTGATGAACTGTAGTGCCGTGTTGAAGCTGTATGGGCAACTGTATCTGTACACGCTATCCAAGCTCTGTTTGAGTCAATGCCCAGGCGTATCAAGGCCGTTATTACGGCCAGAGGTTGTTGTTCTGGGTACTGATTTCTCAGGATCTATGCACCGAAATTGCGTGAAAATATAATCACATGTCAGTTCTAGTATAATATATTTGTCCAATGATTACCTGTTTATCATCTGCTTTTCTTCTTGGTGTAGCAATTTTAATGGCCAGTAGTGTATTTAATGAAAAACGTGACTTTTTTCCTCTTCCGTAGTGTTCCATTTACGAAATTGTCAAAGACTTGCTTTATCCTTTTTTTGGGATGAGCTGGGACGCTCTACAAAAACATCAGCTGCAGCTGCCCTCAGTACAATGGCATGGCGAACTGGGGACAGCAGAGAAAACTTCAGCTTGGCGCAGTAGTAACTCCTCGACCGCCATATAAGAAGAAGACAAGAGAACTTTAAAATGTTCTATTTTTCTTTCAAAGTGTTTAAAATGATATTAAAACTCTGATTTCTTATACATTATGTTTAGGAACACTTTTATGTAAGAATTGTTTCAATCCGTAGAGGGCAATCTTGAGCGCTATTGGCTCTATGATCGCCAAATAGGAGGAGAAATTATTGTGGAACGTTTTAAACCTCTTTTATAGTTTTTAATAATAATAATAATAATAATAATAATAATAATAATGTCCTGATCGATGTTTCATTAGCTACGTTTAGGAACACCTTTTATGTATTGCATCAGTACACAGAAGGCAGTTTCAAGGGGAAGAAAAGTTTAAATTTTGACAACTTTTAAAATATTTTAATGCAATTAAATTCCGCATCATTATTTCAGGCCGTACTTAGAAGCATTACTTATGAATGACACTGAGCTGACAAAACCCATGGGTTAGCGATATGCAGATATACAGATGGTGGTAGTATTGAGTAAGCAAGGTATCAAAGGACAGGGCATTTGCGGAACTGTCATTTGTACTCTGGTGATTCATGTGAAAAGGTTTCCGACGTGTTGATGGCCGCACGACTGAAGTTAACAGAATTGGTAGTTGGAGTTAGAGTATGGGACATTTCATTTCTAAATCATTAGGGAATTCAATATTCCGAGATCCACAGTGTCAAGGGCGTGCCGAGACTACCAAATTTCAGGCGTTACCTCTCACCACGGACAAAGCAAAGGCCGATGGCCTTCAGTTAAGGACCGAAAAGCGGCGTCAGTGTAGAGTTATCAGTGCTAACAGACAAGCAACAGTGCGTGAAATAGACACAAAAATCTATGTGGCATGTACGACGTACCCACCCGTTAGGACAACGCGGCGAAATTTGGTGTTAATAGGCTATGGCAGCAGCACCTGCCAGGTTAGCCGAGAGCGCTAATGCGCTGCTTCCTGGACTCAGGTAGGCGCGCCGGCCCCGGATCGAATCCGCCCAGCGGATTACCGACGGCGGCCGGTGTATCGGCCAGCCTGGATGTGGTTTTTAGGCGGTTTTCCACATTTCGCTAGGTGAATACTGGGCTGGTCCCCACGTTACGCCTCAGTTACACGACTCGCAGACATATGAACACGTTCGCACTATTCCATGGGTTACACTAGACGCAGACAGCTGGGGTACACTAATTCCGTCCCGGGGGGGGGGGGGGGGGTGGAAGCAGGAAGGGCATCCGGCCACCTGTTAGAACTAACCTTGCCAAATCCGTTCCTAACTGTGCCGACCCTGCAAAACCACGGGACAAGGCACCAGCAGAAGGAAGGAAGAAAGGCTATGGCAGCAGAGGACATATGCGAGTGCCTTTGCTATCAGTATGACATGGCTGCAGCGCCTCCCATGGGCTCGTGACCATATCAGTTGAGCCCTGGACGACAGGAAACCGTAATCTGGTGAGATGAGTCCCGATTTCAGTTGGTAAGAACTGATGGTAGAGTTACAGTGTGGCGCATACCACATGAAGCCATGGGCTCTGTGCAAGGTGGTGGTTTCTCCATAATCGTGTGTGCTATTCTTACATAGAATGGATTGGGTCCTCTGGTGCAACTGAACTACTTTCAGAACATTTCCAGCCAGTCATGGATGTGTTGTTCTCAAACAACGATGGAATTTTTATGTATGAAAGTGTCCCATGTCAGTGGACCACTACTGTCCGCAATTGGTTTGAAGAACACTCTGGACCATTCGAGCGAATGATTCGATCTCCAGGTCCCCGATATGAATCTCTTCGAACATTTATGGAACATAATCGAGAGGTCAGTTAGTGAACAAAATCCTGCACTAGCAACACTTCCGCAATCATGGACGTCCATAGAGGCAACATGGTTCAATATTTCTACAGGGAACATCCAACTACTTCTTGAGTCCATGCCACGACGAGCTGCACCACCAAGTCGGGCAAAAGAAGGTCCGACACGATATTAAGAGTTATCCCGTCACTTGCGTCACCTCAACATACATCAGTCCACTCTCCACAAGAAGAGAATGCTTTTCACCGCTATAGGTGTCACACCAATCAGATTTCTTAAAATTTTTTTTTTAATAAAGCCACAGTAGGATAGCATATGGCTACTTATGACAGTGCACTTTCAGTTCCATATTCGACAGGCTACTCTGTATCCGTAACGAATCGTACGTTGCACAGATGTGTACACTACAGGACAATAAAATTACTACACCAAGAAGATGACGTGCTACACACGCGAAGCCGGCCGAGGTGGCCGAGCCGTTCTAGGCGCTAGATTTTGGAACCGCGTGATCGCTACGGTCGCAGCTTCGAATCCTGCCTCGGGCATGGGTGTGTGTGATGTCCATAGGTTAGTTAGGTTTAAGTAGTACTAAGTTCTAGGGGACTGATGACATCAGAAGTTAAGTCCCATAGTGCTCAGAGCCATTTGAACCATTTTGTACAGACGCGAAAATTAACCGACAGGAAGAAGTTGCTGTGATATGCAAATGATCAGCTTTTCAGAGCATTCACACAAGGTTGGCGCCGGTGGCGACACCTACAACGTGCTGACATGAGGAAAGTTTCCTACGGTTTCTCATACACAAACAGCAGTTGACCGGCGTTGCCTGGTGAAACGTTGTTGTGATGCCTAGTGTAAGGAGGAGAAATGCATACCATCACGTTTCCTACTTTGATAAAGGTCAGATTGTAGCCTATCGCTATTGCGGTTTATCGTATCGCGACATTGCTGCTCGCGTTGGTCGAGATCCAAAGACTGTTAGCAGAATATGGAATCGGTGGGTTCAAGAGGGTAATAGGGAACGCCATACTGTATCCCAACGGTCTCGTATCACTAGCAGTCGAGATGACAGGCATCTCTTCCGCATGGCTGTAACGGATCGTGCAGCCACGTCTCGATCCCTGAGTCAACAGATGGGGACGTTTGCAAGACAACAACCATCTGCACGAACAGTTCGATGGCGTTTGCAGCAGCATGGACTATCAGATTGGAGACCATGGTTGTGGTTACCCTTGACGCTGCATCACAGACAGGAGCGCCTGCGGTGGTATACTCAACGACGAACCTGGGTGCACGAATGGCAAAACGTCATTTTTTCGTAATGAATCCAGGTTCTGTTTACAGCATCATGATGGTCGCCTGCGTTTTTGGCGACATCGCAGTGAACGAACATTGGAAGCGTGTATTCGTCATCGCCATACTGGCGTATCACCCGGCGTGATGGTATGGGGTGCCATTGGTTAGACGTCTCGGTCACCTCTTGTTCGCATTGACGGCACTTTGAACAGTGGACGTTACATTTCAGATGTGTTACTACCCGTGGCTCTACCCCTCATTCGAACCTTGCGAAACCCTCCATTTCAGCAGGATAATGCACGAGCGCATGTTGCATGTCCTGTACGGGCCTTTCTGGATACAGAAAATGTTCGACTGCTGCCCTGGCCAGCACATTCTCCAGATCTCTCACCAATTGAAAACGTCTGGTGAATGGTAGCCGCGCAACTGGCTCGTCACAATACACCAGTCACAACTCTTGATGAACTGTGGTATCGTGTTGAACTGTGGTATCGTGCTGAAGCTGCATGGGCAGCTGTACCTGTACACGCCATCCAGGCTCTGCTTGACTCAATGCCCAGGCGTATAAAGGCCGTTATTAGGGCCAGAGGTGGTTGTTCTGGGTACTGATTTCTCAGGATCTATACACCCAAATTGCATGAAAATGTAGTCACATGTCAGTCCTAGTATAATATATTTGTCCAATGAATACTCGTTTATGATCTGCGTTTCTTTTTGGTGTAGCAATTTTAATGGGCAGTAGTGTATTATAACTAATTTCTTAAGAATCTTGAAGCTTTCAAAACCTGAATTATACACCGTTTGTAATTTGAGCCAATTGTAATTATAAAATTTTTTTTGTAATAGATCGGAAGAAGGGAAGCTGGTCCAAAACCAGTCATATGGAAATAAGGAAAAGCGACGTGGAGACTGAATTTGAACGCTTTTTTATAAGTAACGGTCATGGTAACTCCAAGAAGACTAGTACATCTAGTTCTTTTATTTTGTGATGTAAGTTACTATGTTCCATTTTATTTAGTCGGTGAGCTCATGTTCTGTTGCATTATATGATGTCGACGCTTGTATGTTTGGTTCTCATATGCTGTTGCTTATAGTCTTGTTTTTGTATGATGCGCTCCTTCCTTAAGTGTTTGCATACTGTTCATTTAGGTTTGTCTGCCATGTATGAGTTGTAGACATTCTCTAATGCTGATTGTTGTATCGTGCTTAATTTTAGTGTGTTTATGTCTGTTTGATTTAATCTCCGAGTTATAAGTCTGAAACTTTCCTTTTGTGTGTCATTGGCTGGTTGGATTAGTTGGGGACAGCGGTGGCTGTGAAGTGGGTTTTCTGTATATGCAAAAAAACATATGTTGTAAGGTGGTTATAATTTCGCAGCTTAAAAGCGCTCGTCTACATACTTTGCCGTGATTTACAACCGGAATTAGGTATCATTTGATAGGTTGTACATCGTATATGTAAATATTTGAAGAATGCTGAAACTGTCACGTACACCTTGTAAATAGTTGTTAACGCTTATAGCATGAAAGGTGATGGAGTGTCTTTATTATCCTACACTAGTAGAGGTTGGAACGTCAGTGGAAATGAAACGGCAGGCGTAACTCAGGCCCTGGGTGGAATAGCCCCCACAGATGTGTTGGTCCTGCTTAACAGAGGAAGTAGCCCTAGCGGTCGGGACACCTGAATGCTGAAGCACAATAGAGTGGCATCTGCCCGGTGTTGCAGCTAGGCCAGAAGGATAGCCGGCCGCTGTGGCTGAGCGGTTCTAGGAGCTTCAGTCCGGAACCATGCTGCTGCTACGGTCGCAGGTTCGAATCCTGCCTCGGGCATGGATGTGTGTGATGTCCTTAGATTAGTTAGGTTTAAGTAGTTCTAAGTCTAGGGGACTGATGACCTCAGATGTTACGTCCCATAGTGCTTAGAGCCATTTGAATTTGAACCGGAAGGATAACTGGAAACTCTGAAAATCTTAGACGCAGCAGAGAGGAACGAGGAAGCGTTACTTCGGAAATCACGCAGGCTGGGTTAATTCCGAGGATTTTTACTCTGAGAAGCGTGCCATTGTATGAATTTCTAATTAACAGGGATAGGTATTTCCTCGCAAACTTTCAGCGCTGGACGACAAAAGACTATAAATATGGTTGGTCGGCGTTCGGAATAAGCTGTAGAGAGGGAGAATATTCCGTGGTTTTGAGCATATGATTCGCCTTCTGCAGTTACGATGGAGGGGAGCCGAGCTTTGCTGGGAAGCGAGCGGTGGAGAGAAAGTAGTCTTCCGTTTTGTGCGCCCGTGTTTGACGGTCGCTCAGTATCAGCTTTTGTTGGTACACATGGACTTGCTGTCTTTGCTCTCGGGAAATTTTATAGTTAGAACGGTTAGGCACTGTCCTGTTGCGAAGTTACACGAATCTGGATTGTGCTTCCGGGTAGGGAGTCGTCATTGAGTACGCAGCGTTCAGTGATTGAGAGCAGTTCTTCTGCCTATACACACTAGTCAGAGGACCGTCTTCTGCGGTCCTAGTGTTTGAAAGAGTTTATTTTGTGGCTGGGCCGGCCGGGGTGGCCATGCGGTTAAAGGCGCTACAGTCTGGAACCGCGCGACTGCTACGGTCGCAGGTTCGAATCCTGCCTCGGGCATGGATGTGTGTGATGTCCTTAGGTTAGTTAGGTTTAAGTAGTTCTAAGTTCTAGGGGACTGATGACCTTAGAAGTTAAGTCCCATAGTGCTCAGAGCCATTTGAACATTTTTTTTTTTTGTGGCTGGAATTCTTCCGTCTTCGCAGACATCTAGGAAAACCATCGCTCCGGCGCACCGGACGCAGTACATACGGTGATATTGCTAATTTCTTCGGCTTATTAGGGCTATAAAGCTAAACAGCTGTGATCATGTAAATTTTATGTCCACTGAGGTTGCACACCACTGTAGATCATCTTTGAAAGTAGTGCCTTGTAGTGTTTGGTACGTAGGTGATGTCAGTCATCTTGCGTTATTTATATTAGATTGCGTAGCCATAAAAGGGCCAGAGTTGGGCAATTGGTCAATCATACTAGTTAGGAAATTCATTTGTATCTCTTTATGTCCACTGGGCATTGATATATAAACATTTGTAATATATAAACGTGTTTTAATCTACAATAAATGTATAAGCAGAAAGAGCATTTATCATTTTATAGTTACTACTTCCCTTAATCATTCATTTATGTTTATGTTGTTATTTATATGTTACAGAGTAAGAAGGAGGAGATAATATCACCATTAAGAGATCCTAATTTCTGCTTCAGGTGGTAGTCAGACAGGGCCAAATCTTCATATTCGCATTCAGTATTTTACTTGGCCAACATTCGTTTTACACCCGCCTGGAGTAGCATCTTGGAATGTCTTATTTCTCCTTTGTACGGTGAAGAGCTGAAAGTTTTATTTCTGTTGTGTCTCCTGTGAAGCGAAGTTTTAGGTGTACATCGTTTCTTTCCTCGTGTAGCATTTTGTGATTGTGTGTGTTTCATCTACAACAACGGTCACATGTGGCTGACGTAAGCATTGGTGCGTCCTGCTGTTCTTGGCTGTATTTTATAATAATAAGCATCTATAACAACTAACAGCAGGATCCAGAAACGTCCGTTTACTTTAAGATTGCAGTTCTGCTGCCCACTACCAAACAAAAATACTTACTGAGAGATGATGGGCTCAATTTTAACTGAAGTGGATGGACTCATCCATGAGCTTAGTGAAGTTGGCCACTCACCTTAGGGGCAGAAGCATAAGTATAGCGGGCACTGCAGGGGTAGATGATGAGAGAGTGGGAATGCTTTATATTGTTTATCTTCCGGTAGTGACAACTCATGGGCATGAGCGACTCGTATCGATCAGCTGCTACGGTATAAATTTTGACATGGAAACAAAATGTATCAGTGATGGTCATTACTGAGCCGATCATCATCCAATGTGGTACTTAAATGTAGCAAAGAACATTAAATTAATTAAGGTTAATGTAATACAACGCAATGGGCAGAAGGAAATTGGCATATAATTCCTTTACCAAACTTTTGTACTGAATTCTTATATTTCATAGTGCATTTAAATATAAGTAAAACGACAGTAATTAATCAGTTAATTGCCGGCCGGTGTGGCCGAGTGGTTCTAGGCGCTTCAGTCTGGAACCGAGCGACCGCTACGGTCGCAGGTTCGAATCCTGCCTCGGGCATGGATGTGTGTGATGTCCTTAGGTTAGTTAGGTTTAAGTGGTTCTAAGTTCTAGGGGACTGATGACCTCAGCTGTTAAGTCCCATAGTGCTCAGAGCCATTTGAACCAATCAGTAAGTTATCGATTCACACAGACAAGTCCAATAGTGCTCAGACCCATTTGAACCAATCAGTAAATTATCGATTCACACAGACTACACGACCAACATTCGTCAGGTAATTGCAGTGTCACAGCTTTTCGTTTGCTGAAGGCGACAACAACCTGAATCAGAACAGTCGGCACGAAGTGTTCCGAATGGTGCCGACTGTTAACGATCATTACTTCGGGATCAGCGGCCAACTTACCACGCCATTACTATAGCCAGCCAACTGGGAGGGAGAGGGAAGCCATAACCTACTAATATTTGTAGATTACCAGTTAGTGATAAGAGTGTTAGGCTTCATGTGGGGCTCGAGGTACGAATATACAATGTATTGGCGCTGCGCTTGAGCAAAGAAGTTTGCAGAGTGCTGTTCAGAAAGGTACCGTACGTATCATCGACGTAACGGAACCGACGTATAACCTTGCAGTGTTTGGGTTTTATTATTTGTTTAAAGATCCTTTTTTAAAGTTATTAATGAGTATATAAGCTAAGATCTCACTAAAACGTGATACAATTCATAGTCTTTCGTGTTGCGAGTAAAGTTATTTGTTTAATGTGAAGTAATGTTTTCTGCAGTGATAATGGTATCATCTCTTTTTGTAGTCGTGTAGATGGTGGCACAGTTGTGCTTCAACATGTCTGGGCAAGAAACCGTGTTTTGCAAAATCAGGACTGCTCCTGCAGTATGTTCTTCAGTTAGAGACGAGATTCCGTGTACATTTCAGCTTGAATACTCTGGGGAAATGGTTCCTTTCCTTTACTAGCTCCAATTTACCAAGAATCTCTTCCTCTGCGTATAGCCTGTGTGACAGAAAAAGAGGCCGGCCGCGGTGGCCGAGCGGTTCTAGGCGCTTCAGTCCGGAACCGCGCGACCGCAACGGTCGCCGGTTCGAACCTTACCTCGGGCATGGATGTGTGCGCTGTCCTTAGGTTGGTTAGGTTTAAGTAGTTCTAAGTTCTAGGGGACTGATGACCTCAGATGTTAAGTCCCATAGTGCTCAGAGCCATTTGAACAGAAAAAGAGAGCAGGTCACTCCAGTTCACCAGAAGGGTAAGGGATCGGCTCCACAGACCTACAGACCGGTATCAATGACGACTCTTTGTAATGTTTTGAACATATTTTTTATGCTAACTAGAATTTTGTTTCCATTCATTAATCTCTGCAGCCACAGCCATTCACGTCAAAATGGTTCAAATGGCTCTGAGCACTATGGGACTCAACATCTTAGGTCATCAGTCCCCTAGAACTTAGAACTACTTAAACCTAACGAACCTAAGGACATCACACACACCCATGCCCGAGGCAGGATTCGAACCTGCGACCGTAGCAGTCCCGCGGTTCCGGACTGCAGAGCCAGAACCGCACGGCCACCGCGGCCGGCCCATTCACGTCGTTGGATGCAAATACCTTTTTCTTTTATTTAAAAATAAGAGAGAAATGATTAGCTGCGTCTGTTAGGTACAAGCCTCCTCGGAGTTTGGGCGAGAGTACAACTTCTCTACTACTATTCCACGTAATTTGCAGTTACAGCAGCGTTACATACAAATAACAAAGTGTAATGCGCTCGTTGGCGTTGGGGCTATGGTATTAATTCTGCAAGGAAACATTTTCACACACACACACACACACACACACACACACACACACACACACGTCTCCTAACGTTACCGCTGGATATATTTCGTAAACCACATCAAATACTGACGAACCGATTCCACAGACCGAACATGAGGAGAGGGGCTAGTGTAATTGTTTAATACAAACCATACAAAAATGCACGGAAGTACGTTTTTTTAACACAAACCTACGTTTTTTAAAATGGAACCCCGTTAGTTTTGTTAGCACATCTGAACATATAAACAAATAAGTAATCAGTGCCGTTTGTTGCACTGTAAAATGTTAATTACATCCGGAGATATTGTAACCTAAAGTTGACGCTTGAGTACCACTCCTCCGCTGTTCGATCGTGTGTGTCGGAGAGCACCGAATTACGTAGGGATCCAAAGGGAACGGTGAAGGACCTTAGGTACCGAAGAGACTGGAACAGCACATTACGTCCACATGCTAACACCTTTTTATTGGTCTTTTTCACTGACACACATGTACATTACCATGAGGTGTGAGGTACACGTATACACGTGGTTTCCGTTTTCAATTACGGAGTGGGATAGAGTGTGTCCCGACATGTCAGGCCAATAGATGTTCAATGTGGTGGCCATCATGTAGCGTGTGTACCGTGATGTGCCTACAACCCCAGAGGATATGAAACAACGTATTGTGGCAGCCTGCGGCGACATTACACCAGATGTACTGCGTCGTGTACGACATTCATTACGCCAGAGATTGCAATTGTGTGCAGCAAATGATGGCCACCACATTGCACATCTGTTGGCCTGACATGTCGGGACACACACTATTCCACTCCGTAATTGAAAACGGAAACCACGTGTGTACGTGTACCTCACACTTCATGGTAATGTACATGTGTGTCAGTGAAAAAGACCAATAAAAAGGTGTTAGCATGTGGACGTAATGCGCTGTTCCAGTCTCTTCGGTACCTAAGGTACATCACCGTTCCCTTTGGATCCCTACGTAATTCGGTGCTCTCCGATACACACGATCGAACAGCGGAGGAGTGGTACTCAAGCGTCAACTTTAGGTTACAATATCTCCGGATGTAATTAACATTTTACAATGCAACAAACGGCACTGATTACGTATTTGTTTATATGTTCAGATGTGCTAAGAAAACTAACGGTGTTCCATTTTAAAAAAACGTAGGTTTGTGTTAAAAAACATACTTCCGTGCATTTTTGTATGGTTTGTATTAAACAATTACACTAGCCCCTCTCCTCACGTTCGGTCTGTGGAATCGGTTCGTCAGTATTTGATGTGGCTTACGAAATATATCCAGCGGTAACGTTAGGTGACTCACCCTGTATATATATGGTGGTCCATCTGAAGTTTCTGATGAGATTATCTCGAAAACTATACATCGGGTAAAAATAGTGGGTTTGTAAGCTCGAAGGGGGAGAGGGGAATCAAACGATAATACACGTGACCCCCAACTCCCGCCCCCTTGGGTGGGGCGGGGGGTAACTTTTAAATCTTAAATGGAAACATCCATTTTTGATTGCAGATTCGGCCCGCATCTCGTGGTCGTGCGGTAGCGTTCTCGCTTCCCACGCCCGGGTTCCCGGCTTCGATTCCCGGCGGGGTCAGGGATTTTCTCTGCCTCGTGATGGCTGGGTGTTGTGTGCTGTCCTTAGGTTAGTTAGGTTTAAGTAGTTCTAAGTTCTAGGGGACTGATGACCATAGTTGTTAAGTCCCATAGTGCTCAGAGCCATTGGATTGCAGATTCGGATTCTTCATAAAAAAGTAATCAAGTTTTGTCTGAAACATTTTTAAACCATTGACAGATGCCACTGAAATAGAGAAAAGAGTCAAATTGGGGAAGAACTCCGATATATTTAGAATTATCCGAGAAAGACGCATCAAAGCGATAAAAAATGTGCACCAATTCTTTCGTTATGACAAATTAAGCTATTTTTGTACAAAATGTACTGTATCCTACTTTTAGCGTTGCTCAGGAACAACGACATGGACGTAGTAGAATGATGTTCCCATGGGGTGCTTCATTAGTGTGAGTCCCCTTGCCCTTCACATGTCGGGGTGCTTCATTAGTGTGAGTCCCATTGCCTCTCATAATTTGGGGTGCTTCATTAATGAAATTAGCCACGAAGAAATTGTTCAAAATTATCCCCATTTGCTTCAATGCATAAAGTCAATCGTCTGCGAAAGTTGTAAACAGTTTTGAGCAGCACATCCCGTCGTATGGCTGCACATGCTCTTCGAATGCGTTGCTCTGTATCGTTTCTGGTTGTGGGCTGTCTTTCATAAACAATATTTTTTAAATAACCCCACAAGAAAAAATCAGGAGGTATTAGGTCTGCTAAACGTGGAGGCCACTGAGTTGGTCCGCTGCGTCTTATCCACCGACTAGGTTACCGTAAATTTTAAACGTTCCGCACATTTTTATCATAATGGGGAGCTGCTCCGTCCTGTTGGAACCACATTCGTTGCCTAGTTTCAAAATCAACATCTTCCATTATCTCAAACAAATCATTGCGGAGAAGTTGTAAGTAAGATTCCCTAGTAACATTTCGGTCAAAAAAATACGGTCCTATCAAGTAACCGTTTAAAATATCACACCAGGCCATTAACGACCATTTGTGTTGATTGTCAACGGGTCTGTGCCAGTGTGGATTGACAGGGGACCAAAAATGACAATCATGACGATGTAATTCGCCATTCTTTTCGAATGTGGCTTTATCGGTGAACATAACGTATCTAAAAAAAAATCATTGTCACCTCTTATGATTTCCAAGGCCCATTGGTAGAAACGCACGCGTATTTCCGTATCTTTCAGCGCTAATGCCTATGTCAGTATGATATGATACGCATGATATTTATATGCCCGCATCTCGTGGTCGTGCGGTAGCGTTCTCGCTTCCCACGTCCGGGTTCCCGGGTTCCCGGGTTCGATTCCCGGCGGGGTCAAGGATTTTCTCTGCCTCGTGATGGCTGGGTGTTGTGTGCTGTCCTTAGGTTAGTTAGGTTTAAGTAGTTCTAAGTTATAGGGGACTGATGACCATAGCTGTTAAGTCCCATAGTGCTCAGAGCCATTTTTGAGCCATGATATTTATGTGCCTTCAAAATCCTCAACACAGTTGATTTCGGTATTCCAGTTTGTCTCTGAATCGCACGACTACTCATTTCGGTATGCAGTTGAAGACGAGAACGGTAAGGGTACGAGCGTCAGTTTCATTGTATTCACGATGACGAGGTGGGCGGTGCATGTGTCCGTTTCGAGCTCGTTGATTGCAATTTCGAATAATGTTTTCGCTTGGATGTCGTCTGTTTGGGAAACGATCCGCATACAATTGCGCAGCTGCAGCGTAATTGTTATGGCATTCACCTAAAATTAACATCATATCAGCAATCTCTGTAGGAGGATAGTGAGCCATATTTCGCTAAAGAATGATTTATTTTCGTCAGTTGATGTTTACAGTTCACCATGTGAAAGTGAAGTGACGTATGATCGCATTGCACCATCCTTTGTACTGAGACATAGTTCTCAGTTTGTCCACGGTAACGCCACAGTCGGGTGAATAATGCAGTTGTAAAGAGATCCCTAACGAGATTTTAATACCATTCCGCCTCCCTCAATCAAAAACTGTGACGGGTAGGACATATTTTGTAACAAAAAATAGCTTAATTTGGCATAATGAACGAATTGGTGCACATTTTGTATCGATTTGCTGTGTCCTCGGATAATTCTGAATAAATCGAAGTTCTTCCCCAATTTTAATGTTTCTCGATTTCAGCGCCATCTCTCAATGGTTTACAAAATGTTTCAGACAAACCTTGATTAGTTTTTTATGGAGAATCCGAATCTGCAGAAAAAAATGAAGGTTTCCATATTATCATTTAAAAGTTGCCCCCCATCCCACCCAAAGGGCTGGTGGTCACGTGTGTATCATTTGATGTCCCCCCTTGAGCTTACGAATTTGCTTTCCCCACTATTTTTACCGATGTATAGTTTTCGAGATAATTTCATCCGAAACTTCAGATGGACCACCCTGTATATGAAAATGTTTCCTCACAGAATTAATACAATTTTCATATATAATGTTTCCTCACAGCATTAATACAAAAGTCCCAACGCCAACGAGCGCATTGTATATATTAAGGCACAGACTGCTGAGTATTATTCATTTTATATAGCTGTACACCCAAAAGAACAAAAGGGCCACTATAGACAAAACGACAGAAAACAGAAAAATCGGACCATTTGGCATTAGCAGCATAAAAACTGGGCCATGGCATGACGTGGTTTATTGATTCAGTAAATGTGAGATATCCGACTCTTGCTTTGTATTCACCTATGCCGCAAGTGCTAAGGACTGCTTACTTTAAGGCACAGGTTATGGACCTCACTGAACGTTCCAAATGCAGTCCCTGGATGCCACTAAATATGGGGCATACACAGGCTATAAAATGTCTAAGAAGGTCCTGAGAAGGGCTCACTATCTACCATTTAAGCTAACTGAGAAAGGAAGACAAATTTTACCAACAAATTTTTTATTTTCTAGAACCGCTCATATTAGTCCGTTCTGCAACGAAGATTAAAGCTACAAAATTGCCTTCTACCAGCATATGGAGACGTGTTCACAGAGACTACTCTCACATCGGTTCATCGTGGCGCAGTGGACAGAGGAGTGGAATAATAACATAAAAGTGCTGAGTATTCAAAGTTACATGTTTCCATTTTTTAATGGCTTGTGCGAATTCAGTAGAAAGTAACAGACAGTGATATTTGGAACGATATTTACCAAAATTATGAAACCTATTGTAAGAGAGAAATGAAATAGCTGCCCTTATCGCATATGGGTTTCGCTACAATCCAGATAGTTTCCTTCAAGTAGCTAAAGTCGCGAAAGATGTGGTGACTTCTGGTACAGAAAATATCCAATCACAAAATCAATATTTTGAGAGCTATTCTTAAAAGATCGAACGGAACATGAAATCATTGCCAATTCAGCTTAATAAATGCTATAAATTAGTACATTAACACTTAATACTTACTATCCCTAACTGCTGAAAACAGTGGTTACAGTTTCCCAACAAATTGACGACAGAATATTTCGGTCAAGATCGAACTAATAAGGATGTAACGAGTCCTTGTGTGCCTACATACAGACATTCAAGCTCTTATGAATGGGCAGTATTATCAATTTACTAACACAACGTTACTGCATCACCCAACTGTCAGAAAATATTAACTGTAATCTATTAAGTCAGTTATGGACTACTAGAAAAAGTATGTCAACAGTAAAAAGCTTTCAGAGAAGTTTCGAGTTCGCATCTCGAGTAGTTTAGTAAGTAACTTAATGGGTTTGAAGCTTGGTATAATACATTGAACACAAACTAAACATTGTGATAAAGAATGAAAATAGTAAAACTCGTGATTCGCTATATCTTCCAGTCACTGGTTTAGATAAGCAAAATGTTGTATCACAATTCTCGATTGTATATCAGCAAATCTCATCCGCAACATGTGCCGAACTATTATTTCACTTTCCATTTCCAAGCCTGTGTACGATCCAGTACAATGTCGATGCTGTGAAAAGCAGATGCGCAAATTTTTCTATGGGAAAAAAAGTCTCCAATTTGTTCACGGTGCTTACAGAATTATTCATGTTTTCGTCATACACGATTTACATCTTGAACGCGAATTCTGGGACGCTGCGTATAGTGTGGGTCCATTGCGATCATTTATAAACAAATTAACAACAGACTAACTGTCTCGAAAAGGTACAACGGGAAGGGAAAGACGCTAGCGAGGCGAGCTGTAATCTTATCATGAACCATCATGGCAACAGTAGTATAGGGCACAGGGCAGTGAAAGGGGCCTTTGAACAATGGTGGAACTGAAATTGCTAGTAACAAACATAACAAAGAAACATAGATAAACAAACGAATACACCACTGGATGTCATAACTCATGCCCTTGGTTCAATTCGAACCGTTGGCTTCTTCTAAACTGTAATATGATCTTGGTGCCGATTGTGGGTGGATGAGTTTAACTGATGTGTTGTCAAAGACGTTTATGAGTTATGTCAGACATAGCATATTGATCCGATGTTGATTTATCTCTTGTGTCAGGATGATGATGTCGAAGCCGTTTAAAGAAATTTTCTTTGACCACACTGGCTGTCCTCCAATGTACGAGTAAGTCTAGCTTCTGACAGTTAGGTGATCCAGTAACGTTATGTTAGTAATTTGATAACACCTGGCTTCCATGGGAGCTTTAATGGCTGTATGTAGGCACACAAGTAGCCGCTACATCCTTACTCGTTCATTCTTGGTCGAAGTATTCTGTCGCTAATTTATTGGGAAACAGTAACCTTCTTTTCAGAATAGCTCTTGAAATGTTGATTTTGTAGTTGGGTTTTTTTGTACCAGAAGCCATCACATGTTTCACGACTTTAGCTACTTCACGGAAACTCTTTGAACTATAGCGAAGCCGATATGCAGTAAGGGCAGCTATTTCATTTCTTTCTTGCTTGATTTCATAACTTGGTTATAGACTGTCCGAAATATCGCCTTCTTTTGCTTTCTAGTGAATTCGCACAAACCATTAAAAATGGAAACGTGTAGGTTTTAACTGTGCAGCTTCAGGTTATCATTCCAGTCTTATATCCATTGCACCACGAGGAACGGATGTGAGAGTAGTCTCTTGGAACACATGACTCCACATGCTCGTAGAAGGTAATTTGGTGGCTTTAATCTCCTTTCCAAAACGTGTGAAGTTATAATTTCAAGTCGCAAAAGGCGAAAATGAGGGTCTTGAGAAAATAAAAAACTTGTTGGTAAAATTAGTCTTCCTTTCTTAATTAGCTTGAATGGTAGATAGTGAACCCTTCTAAGCACATTCGCAGATGTTTTACAGCCTCTGTACCGCATTTTTATTGCCATCTAGGTGCTGCCGCTACTATTTGAATTCTGTCAGGTTCACAATCTGTGCAGTAAAGTAAGCAATCCTTAGCAAACGGGCATAGGTAAATACAAATTTAGCGTCGGATATCTCGTATTTACTTATTCATTTAACCGCTTCGTGTGTCTGACGACACGCCCTGTCCCAGTTTTATGCCGCTGTTGCCAAATGGTGCCACTTTTCTGCTGTTTTGTCGGCAGTGACCCATTTCTTTTTGCTGTTGGGTCGCAGGTTCGAATCCTGCCTCGGGCATGGGTGTGTGTGATGTCCTTAGGTTAGTTAGGTTTAAGTAGTTCTAAGTTCTAGGGGACTTACGACCTAAGATGTTGAGTCCCATAGTGCTCAGAGCCATTTTTTGCTGTTGGGTGTGCCTACAGCCACTGTTATTTAATGTTGCACAATGCTTTTTATGTGTACAAGACAGTGCACACCCAATTTTGCATTGACGTTTTGTTTTTCATTAACCGCAAAGCGAGAGTACCATAAGGTAAATAAAAGAGCGTGCTAAAAAAGTGCCACTGAATTTTTAATGTGAAAACTCCTAAAACTTTTTAAATAAAACAAACGATATTAACATTTTACATCTTTATTCTCGTGTCTACATAACTGCACCCTCGGCCGCTAGAGGGCTCTGATCTGTAGCATATAACATGGCGGTGTGTAACCATGGAGGTAAGAATAGAGGGAGACGCCGTGACGTCACAGCTGTGAAGCTATGTGAAGCCGAGGGTAGCCACCTCAATCCGACCAAAACATTGCTGCTGTAAGCTTGTGTGCATAGGCTTGTCGCTCGCGTTTGGAAGGATTTTGCGCTATTATGGTGACTTGTGTGGTGTTCGAATGTACGAATCGTTCTGATTGTGATGCGAAATCGAAGGGAATAACATTTCATGTGTAAGTTGTCTCGTTAAGTGTGATTTTACAACTTCATTGTGAATGAACGTGTGCTACATCGGTACTTGTACTATAGCGTGTTTTTCTCCTGTATGATTTTAGATTTCCTAAAAATGAAAGTCGGAAAGCTCTGTGGGAGAATGCCGTGAGGAGGAAGAATTGGCGTGCTTCTAAGTGGAGCACTATATGTTCTCAGCATTTCCGAGAAGAGGACATAGACCGAACTTCCCCTTCAACAGTAAGGCTCCGAGAGAATGCTGTACCATCAGTTTTCCCTACACACCCAAAACATTTGCAAAAGGTATGTTAATTCAAAGAATTAAATTCTTAGTTTTCAAGTTCACGTTTCAGTATAATACGTGCGTATCGTCGATAATCGAAGTGTTGAGTAACTCACTTTGTCTTCATCATGTACCAAATTAAAAGCTAACACTACATTAACTGGCGTAAAGTATAGGCCTAAACAGGTCACTGTGTAGATTTACCATTCTATGTACCGTATTTCAGTAAATATTGGTGGTAATGAACAGTGTTTCCCAGTAGTGTAACGTAACTGAAATGTCCCAGTACGTATTACAAACAAGATGTATTTATGGGGCTTTGGAGGGAGGGTATAGCTAACTTAGTTTTCAGTTTCTATTATTTAGTTTGTGATACACGTTTATTACTGAATTAACAAAATTGTATCGTTTACATTGAAGGCTAGCTATTCGTAATGTTACATTAAAAACTATTTTTAATCAGAAGAAACGCGGAATTTCGCCTTTACGAGATTTTATTTTAAACAAAAACTTTGAAACAACCAATCTGATGACGTTACATGCGTATATGGTGCAATTAGCGACTGAAATACACGCAGCGCTACAGCACACTGGCAATGTTTTGGACAGAGTGTCATGGCAGCGAGCCACGCCCCCATGGCTTCAAAACGTAGTACGGCTGGGATATGTAGCGCCACCTCCCCTTATTCTTACCTCCATGTGTGTAACCATAGAATAAATATCTCTGGAGTGAGCATTCATATGCGCAGAACAGATTTTGTGTTGTCAACACACATTGCCGACCTGGTCACGTGTTCTCGGGACGTGGTGCGTTTGTCCGTATAGCGCCCTCTTTACTTCGAATGTCACTACATCCCTAGTACAGACGGATTATTTTCGTACGTGTCGTGGATTATTTATATACGCTGCACAGACATTTTAACAGTATCCATTTGATACCGGGAATAAACCAGCTACGTAACTTTGAAGGGCAAGTGATATTGCATTTTGCTTCTTTGCGATAGATGTTACAGTTCAGATGCACTCGATTTTTGGTAGTTTTCGGTATGATACGGCAGTTTATAGTATTACAGGGCCTGATGTACATTTTTGCAGTGATAATCTTGCAAAACGACTTGACAGTACGCTAGTATTTTTGCAAGTGTCCGAAAAACACCGAATTTGCCACACATTAGCGATTATATCCCTGCTAATTCGTCCTTTTTTTCTGCTATTTCTGCGTATTTATTTTCTCGTTTTTGAGACCTAAAGCACAATTTTTCTTACTGGTGACACTTTGAAGTGTTTGTTTCATGCATTTTACGTACTTTCTCCCAGTTTATTAAATAAATAGTAGACTAAGTAAGAAGGGGGGAAAAGGGCGATCGGAGAATAAATGTACTGTAAAGCAAATACATTTGGTCATGTAACAGTCAACCCATATAACACCATTAAGGGAAATGGGGAAGTGACACAAATGGAAGAGTTTAGGGACATGTTTACTAATATTTTACGCTTCTTAATCAAATGGTGAAGAAAATAAGTCGAAGGCAAAATACACCAAAGAAGATGAATGTGTACTACACTATTGTGTTTTTTATTTGGCTTGTGCAAAAAATGTATTTAAACTGAATGTAGAAATTGGTAGTAGGTGCTGTGGAAAATTAAAAATAGTTGTATAGCATCTACTTTCAGCCATACACGTCCAAATTTTTCTCCGTTTTAGTGGGGTAGGACGTCAAACGGGCCGTCTTGGAGCAGGAGAGGCACCACAGGACATTTTAATTTCCACTGTCTATACTTTTACAAATAAATTCATAAAACTTTAACAGCATGACCAGGAAGGATTCAGGATTCATACTCATAGCAATGGAGGCTCAAAAACGTAATAAAACACATTTTTTCTACATGTGAAATTTCATCATTTTTTCAATTATTACTGGCTGCATTTGTTGCTATAGGTACACTTTTCTTCCTAAGTAAGAGAGATTCTTCGATGACTTTTGCACAGCATACAAACCATAGTTACAGGTGTATGAAACTCTAGAAGTTATTTAATTTATGAAAAAATGAATAAACTGTTATATTTTAAACTTCATGTTTAGAAAAAATTCAAGTTTTATAGTTAATTATCTCAATTTTTCCAGTTTTTTAATAGATTTGGAAAATTCTAGAATTTCATACACCTGTAACTACTATTTGTATGCTATGAAAAATTCATCGAAGAATCTCTCTTACGTAAGAAGAAAAGTGTACCTATAGCAGCAAATGCAGCCAGTAATAAGTGAAAAAAATGAGGAAATTGCACACGTGAAAAAAGGCATTTTGCTACGTTTTTGAACTTCCACTGCGATGAGTGTGAGTCCTCAATACTTCCTGGTCATGGTGACAAAGTTTTATGAATTTATTTGTAAAAGTATAGACAGTAGAAATTGAAATGTCCTGTGATGACTCTCCTGCTCCAAGTCGGCCCGTTTGACGTCCAACCCCCCTTAAAACATTACTCTTCAAAGTGTTTTGAACATACTTTGGAATATTTTGTGGGGACAAAATTACTCCTCCTTATCTTCTGGAGCCACATCTTTACTCGTTTTTCATCCTTCGGGAAACTAAAATATAAATCACACATAATCATTCTCCATGTCCTAGACACACTTAACATGTTCTCCTACTGTAACTTTACAGTAAACAAAAAGGTTTAGACACACATATTATACGAAAACAATTAGACTCCCACTCTATTGAATTTATCTACCTCCCGTCTTTAAATTCTTTATACATAATCGACAAGTCACTGATAAATGCATGGAGGATAGTGTTTGCTGAAACAACTAACCATTCCCTTTCCTGTTCCACTAGCAAATTTACGAGAGGAAGCAATTGTTTGTAAGCTTTTGTACGAGCCGTAATATCTATTATATAGTCATAAAATCGTAGAAAAATAGGTCTACAGAATCAAACCTTAATTATAATGCGCCTCGAAATTTTGAAACATAGTACCCATGAAAAGTTACTATCCCTCCTCTCACATATTTTTCTTTGAATCCGTAGCAACAACAGTAATTCATCATCGCTATTACACTATCAACAAACTGGGAAAACACAACAAAAACTCTTGATATTATAAACTTCAAACTCTGCGGAAAGCACACACGCACAGCGAAGTCCCGAAAACACGTGACAAACCTGGTTTAATGTTGACAACACGCGCAGAACGCAATGCTCACTCCAGATGTATTTACTCTATGTGTGTAACGTAAGTATGTCGGAACGCGAAACAACAGCGTGCTTTAATCGAGTTTCGAATTGGAAGGGTTCGTCCGCACATGGAACACCCTCTCCTTCAGTGTGACAATGCCGGGCCAAACACGAGCGTTAAGACATCTGCAAACATCCGACGACTTGGGTTCATTGGCATCGATTATCCTCCATACAGCCCGACTTGGCCTCAACCGATGTAAATCGTTTAGAAAACTTAAAAAACACCCTAGAGGACTTCGCTTTGGTAGTGATCAAGCGGTGGAAGCAGAGGTCAGATAGTGGCTCCGTCAGCAAAGTCAAACATTCTACAGTGACGGTATCAACAAAAGACCACTCTTTGGAAAAAATACACTACTGGCCATTAAAATTGCTACACCAAGAAGAAATGCAGATGATAAACGGGTATTCATTGGACAAATATATTATACTAGAAATGACATGTGATTACATTTTCACGCAATTTGGGTGCATAGATCCTGAGAAATCAGTACTCAGAACAACCACCTCTGGCCGTGATTACGGCCTTGATACGCCTGGGAATTGAGTCAAACAGAGCTTGGATGGCGTGTACAGGTACAGCTGTCCATGCAGTTTCAACACGATAC
Source organism: Schistocerca cancellata (assembly GCF_023864275.1). Taxonomy (NCBI): domain Eukaryota; kingdom Metazoa; phylum Arthropoda; class Insecta; order Orthoptera; family Acrididae; genus Schistocerca; species Schistocerca cancellata. The sequence continues at coordinate 179,036,946 of NC_064632.1, forward strand.
CACAGTTCATCAAGAGTAGTGACTGGCGTATTGTGACGAGCCAGTTGCTCGGCCACCATTGACCGGACGTTTTCAGTTGGTGAGAGATCTGGAGAATGTGCTGGCCAGGTCGGCGGTCGAACATTTTCTGGATCCAGAAAGGTCCGTACTGGACCTGCAACATGCGGTCGTGGATTATCCTGTTGAAATGGAGGGTTTCACAGGGATCGAATGAAGGGTAGAGCCACGGGTCGTAACACATCTGAAATGTAACTTCCACTGTTCAAAGAGCCGTCAATGCGAACAAGAGGTGACCGAGACGTGTAACCAATGGCACCCCATACCATCACGCCGGGTGAGACGCCAGTATGGCGATGACGAATACACGCTTCCAATGTGTGTTCACCGTGATGTCACCAAACACGGATGCGACCATCATGATGCTGTAAACAGAACCTGGATTCATCCGAAAAAAATGACGTTTTGCCATTCGTGCACCCAGGTTCGTCGTTGAGTACGCCATCGCAGGCGCTCCTGTCTGCGATGCAGCGTCAAGGGTAACCGCAGCCATAGTCTCCGAGCTGATACTCCATGCTGCTGCAAACGTCGTCGAACTATTCGTGCAGAAGGTTATTGTCTTGCAAACGTCCCCATCTCTTGACTCAGGGATCGAGAGGTGACTGCATGATCCGTTACAGCCATGCGGATAAGATGCCTGTCATCTAGACTACTAGAGATACGAGGCCGTTGGGATCCAGCACGGCGCTCCGTATTACCCTCGTGAACCCACCGATTCCATATTCTGGTATCAATCATTGGATCTCGACCAACGGGAGCAGGAATGTCGCGATACGATATACCGCAATCGCGATAGGCTACAATCCGACCTTTATCAAAGTCGGAAACGTGATGGTACGCATTTCTCCTCCTTACATGAGACATCACAACAACGTTTCACCAGGCAACGCCGGTCAAGTGCAGTTTGTGTATGAGAAATCGGTTGGAAACTTTCCTCATGTCTGCACGTTGTAGGCGTCGCCACCGGCGCCAACCTTGTGTGAATGCTCTGAAAAGCTAATCATTTGCATATCACAGCACCTTGTTCCTGTCGGTTAAATTTCGCGTCTGTAGCACGTCATCTTCGTGGTGTAGCAATTTTTATGGCCAGTAGTGTATGTTCGGTGTAAGGGTGATTATGTTGAGAAACAAATACGTAGATGTGTAGAATAAAGATAAAGAATATTAATGATGTTTATTCTATTTAAAAAGCCTTAAGAGTTTTCACATAACATATCCGGAGCCATTACGTTTCAGCAAGCTAACTTATTTACTGAGAAGCGGTGTGAAATAGGATGAAGAAGTACATCAGCATTTGAGAAGGTGAACGGAAGAGAGCCGGGCGGAGTGGCCGAGCGGTTCTAGGCATCGATGTGTGATGTCCTTTGGTTAGTTAGGTTTAAGTAGTTCTCAGTTCTAGGGGACTGATGACCTCAGCAGTCAAGTCCCATAGTGCTCAGAGCTATTTGAACCATTTGAACGGAAGACTTAGATTTGGTGGAAGAGTTCTGGGGAGATGCAGTGCATCCTAAAATAGAAGTGCATTCAGTACACTAACGCGACGAATTCCAGTGTGCTGCTCCAGCGTTTGAAGTCCTCACCAAGCTGACGTAACAGCAGACAACAGTTTCAGAGAAGGAATGCTAGGGTGGTTTTGTCCATTTGAGAATGTGACAGATTCTTCGGGAACTTCATGCATCACGCTGCTGTACGGAACAGTAACAAGTCAACGGTCAAAGAGAAATAGGCAGTATCATAAGACACACTGCACACGAACCGTATCAGACCGAATACTAAACACTGATTTATTTACGACCGTCCGAAATTAGTTACTTTCAAATTTACCAGTAAATTTCTATAAACCCATTTCAAACGTCTGATTGTTTTAAATGAGGTAATGTGTCGAACATTTGACGTTAACTATGTAAGCGAGAAAAGTTTAGAAAAGATTTGAATCTATCTTTAAAGTTTCTTGGAAGTCGCTGAGGTCTCTCATTATCAACCACTGCTTGATAAAGTCTCGGCAATTAGCGCCGCGTTTTAAACAAAACCTAGTTTTTCACTATTATCAATGTTTATGATGTCATATTTCTTGAACTATATGCCGTACAATGATATAATTTTGAAGGTACACTCAGTGGTATAACATGCCTACTGAAAACGTGTTGTGGATAGAATCAGTAGTAAAGTAATAAATTAAAACGTCATTTTGTATAATGAAGTTTTATTACAAGAACAGTGAAAATATACTAAGCGAAAAGTTTGTTTCCTGATGATACAAAAGAAATTATTCAGGAAATTAAGGAAGCCGAAAATTTATAGTAGGAAAAGGAAGAGAAGGAAAAGTAGTAGGTGAATATGGTCTGGGAGAAAGGAATGAAAGAGGAGGACGCCTGGTAGAATTTTGCACAGAGCATACTTTAATCGTAGCTAATACTTGCTTTGAGAATCGTGAGAGGAAGTTGTATACGTGGAAGAGACCTGGAGACAACGGAAGGTTTCAGATTGGTTATGTAAAAGTTAGACAGAGATTCAGGAATCAGATTTTAAATTGCAAGGCATTTTCAGGGGTACATGTGGACTCTGACGATAATTTGTTGATTATGAAATGCAGACTAAAACTAAAGAAACTGCAAAAAGGCAGGAATTTAAGGAGATGGGACACGGAGAAACTGAAAGAACCAGAGGTTGTAGAGGATTTCAGTGGGAGCATTTGGGATCGATTGTTGAGAACAGGGGAAAGGAACATAATAGAAGAGAATGGTAGTTTTGAGAGATGAAATAGTGAAGGCAGCGGGGGATTAAGTAGGTAAAAAGACGAGAGCTAGTAGAAATCCTCGTATAACACAAGAGATATTGAATGTAATCGATGAAAGGAGAAAATATAAAAATGCAATAATTGAAGCACCGAAAGGGAATACAAACGTATGAAAAATGAGATTGTTAGGAAGTGAAAAATGGCTAATCAGTATTGGCTAGAGGACAAATGTAAGGATGTAGAAGCATGTATCACTGGGGTAAGATACATACTGCCTATAGAAAAATTAAAGAGAGTTTTGGAGAAAAGATAATCACTTGCATGAATATCAAGAGCTCAGACGAGAAACCAGTCCTAAGCAAAGAAGAGAAAGCAGAATGGTGGAAGGAGTGTATAGAGGGTGTGTACAAGAGAGATGCATCTAAAGGCAATATTATGGAAATTAAAGAGGAGGTAGAGGAAGATGAGAAGGGAGATATGATACTGCCTTAAGAGTTTCACGAAACACTGAAAGACTCCAATCGAGACAAGGCCCCAGGAGTAGACAACATTCCTTTAGAGTTACTGATGGCCTTGAGAGAGACAGCCATGACAAAACTCTTCCATCTTGTGAGCAAGATGTATAAGACATTGGGACATACGAAATACCCTCAGGCTTAAAGAAGAATATAATAACCCCAATTCCATAGAAAGCATGTGCTGACATGTGTGAAAAGTGCCGAACTATTTGTTAAGTCATGGCTGCAAAATACAGTGAATGGAAAAATTCATAGAAGCCGACCTCGGGGAAGATCAGTTTGGATTCCGGAGAAAGATAGGAACACACGACTTCTCATAGAAGACAGGTTAAGATAAGGCAAACCTACGCTTATAGCATTTGTAGACATAGAGAAAGCTTCCAGAATGAGATTTTCACTCCTCAGCGGAGTGTGCGCTGTTATGAAACTTCCTGGCAGATTAAAACTGTGTGCCCGACCGAGACTCGAACTCGGGACCTTTGCCTTTCGCGGGCAAGTGCTCTACCAACTGAGCTACCCAAGAACGACTCACGCCCGGTACTCACAGCTTTACTTCTGCCAGTATCTTCTCTCCTACCTTCCAAACTTTACAGAAGCTCTCCTGCGAACCCTGCAGAACTAGCATTCCTGAAAGAAAGGATATTGCGGAGACATGGCTTAGCCACAGCCTGGGGGATGTTTCCAAGATGAGATTTTCACGGTTTTACTTCTGTCAGTATCTCGTCTCCTACCTTCCAAACTTTACGGAAGCTCTCCTGTGAAACCTGCAGATCTAGCACTGCTAAAAGAAAGGATATTGCGGAGACATGCCTTAGCCACAGCCTGGGGGATGTTTCCAGAATGAGATTTTCACTGTGAGGACGGGGCGTGAGTCGTGCTTTGGTAGCTCAGTTGGTAGAGCACTTGCCCGCGAAAGGCAAAGGTCCCGAGTTCGAGTCTCTGTCCGGCACACAGTTTTAATCTGCCAGGAAGGTTCATCGAGAAAGCTTTTTATAATGTTGATGGGAATTCTCTCTTTCAAATTCTAAAGATGGCAGGGGTAAGACACAGGGAGCGAAAGGCTATTCACAATTTGTAAGAAACCAGATGGCAGTTATAAGAGTCGAAGGGCACGAAAGGGAAGCAGTCGTTGAGAAGGGAGTGAGGCAGGGTTGCAGCCTATACTCGACGTTATTCAATCTGTATATTGAGCTAGCAGCAAAGGAAACAATAGAAAAATTGGAGTAGGAATTTAAATCCAGGAGAAGAAATAAAATCTTTGAAGTTTGCGGATGAAATTGCAATTTAGTCAGAGATAGCAAAGGACTTGGAAAAGCAGTTGAACGGCATGGGCAGTATTATGAAAGGAAGATACAAGATGAACATGAACAAAAGCAAAACGAGGATAATGGAATGTAGTCAAACTAAATCAGGTGATGCTGAGGGAATTAGATTAGGAAATGAGACACTTAAAGTAGTAAAGGAGTTTTGCTATTTAGGGTGCAAAATAACTGATGATGGTCGAAGTAGAGAGGATATAGAATGTAGACTGGCAATGGAAAGGAAAGCATTTCTGAAGAAGAGAAATTTGTTAACATCGAGTATAGATTTAAGTGTAAGGAAGTCGTTTCTGAAAGTATTTGTATGGAGTGTAGCCATGTATGGAAGTGAAACATGGACAATAAACAGTTTATACAAGCAGAGAATGGAAGATTTTGAAATGTGGTACTACAGATGAATGTTGAAGATTAGATGGGTAGATCACGCTACTAATCAGGAGGTAATGAACATAATTGGGGAGAAGAGAAATTGGTTGTACAACCAGACCAAAAGAAGGGATAGGTTGGTAGGACATATTCTGAGACTTCATTGGATTATCAGTGTAGTATTGCAGGGCTGGGTGGAGAGTAAAAATCATAGAGGGAGGCCAAGAGACGAATACTGTAAGCAGATAAGAGAGATGTAGGTTGCGGTAGTTATCAGGAGATGAAAAGGCTCGCACGGAATAGAGTGGCATGTACAGGTGCATCGAACTAGTCTTTGGACTGAACACCGTAACAGAAACAACAAACTTTTTTCCATTCATCTTTTTGGGTGGCTGTCAGCGAGAAAAGGTTTGCTAGAGATTTGTTGGAAGTCACTAAGCACTCTCCAAATAGTGGATAAGTATACAGCGGTTGTAGAAAAATATGGAAACAGGGGAGAAATGCATACTTGAAGATACGAAAGCATACTGAGAATTAATGCCTCCAAATTTTTTGTGTTTGAGAACTCTCAGAGATTTTTATTAGCGACGATCAAAAAGTTTCTGATCGAAGGTCACATTAACACCATGCCCAAACGTCGGCTCTTATATACCCCCCTAGGAGTCTTGGTGAGTTGCGTATAAACTACAATAACGCCCTCAAATGGAAATGTTTTGGTTGTCCCTTATAAATATAACAAACATTATTAACATTCTACATCTGCATTTTCCATGTCTAGATATTTATTTCTCAACGTAATCACCCCGGTGAGAAACACATTTCTCCTAGCGAGAAACGAGTTTGTTGAGCCGGCCGGAGTGGCCGAGCGGTTAAAGGCGCTACAGTCTGGAACCGCACGACCGCTACGGTCGCAGGTTCGAATCCTGCCTCGGGCATGGATGTGTGTGATGTCCTTAGGTTAGTTAGGTTTAAGTAGTTCTAAGTTCTAGGGGACTTATGACCACAGCAGTTGAGTCCCATAGTGCTCAGAGCCATTTGAACCATTTGAGTTTGTTGATACCGACACTGTAGAATGTTTGACTTTGTTGATGGAGTCACAACCTCACCTCTGCTCGCACTACTAAACTGAAGTCCTTGAAGGTGTGCTTTATGTTTTGGAAACAGATGAAAATAGGATAGGAAAATCTGAAAATTTGTGCTAAGCCCCTTTGGGACCAAACTGTTGAGGTTATCTGTCCCTAGTCTTATACACTACTTAATCTAACTCACGCTAAGGACAAAACACAAACCCATGTCCATAGGAGGAAACGAACCCCCCACCCCACTGGGGGAGCCGCGTTAACCTTGGCAAGGTGCTCCTGACCGCGCGGCGTCCAGGGCACGAGCTATACCGATGTCAACAAGTCGGCACTGTATGGAGGCTGATCGACCACGCTGAACCCGAGGCGTGGGACTGATGCAGATGTCACAGCGGCCTTGTGTGGTGTGGCAGTGTCATGCTGGAGGAGAGTCTGCACCACGTGTGGACAAACTCTTCGAATTCGTGAAAATCGATTACACCCCGCTGATTCTCACGAACCGACATACACTACTGGCCATTAAATTTGCTACACTACGAAGATGACGTGCTACAGACGCGAAATTTAACAGACAGGAACAAGATGCTGTGATATGCAAATGATTAGCTTTTCAGAGCATTCACACAAGTTTGGCGCCGGTGGCGACACCTACAACGTGCTGACATGAGGAAAGTTTCCAACCGATTTCTCATACACAAACAGCAGTTGACCGGCGTTGCCTGGTGAAACGTTGTTGTGATGTCTCGTGTAAGGAGGAGAAATGCGTACCATCACGTTTCCGACTATGATAAAGGTCGGATTGTAGCCTATCCGGCCGCGGTGGTCTCGCGGTTCTAGGCGCGCAGTCCGGACCCGTGCGACTGCTACAGTCGCAGGTTCGAATCCTGCCTCGGGCATGGATGTGTGTGATGTCCTTAGGTTAGTTAGGTTTACGTACTTCTAAGTTCTAGGGGACTGATGACCACAGCTGTTAAGTCCCACAGTGCTCAGAGCCATTTGAACCATTTTTTGTAGCCTATCGCGATTGCGGTATATCGTATCGCGACATTCCTGCTCGCGTTGGTCGAGATCCAATGATTGTTACCAGAATTGGAATCGGTGGATCCAGGAGGGTAATACGGAACGCCGTGCTGGATCCCAACGGCCTCGTATCACTAGCAGTCGAGATGACAGGCATCTTATCCGCATGGCTGTAACGGATCGTGCAGTCGTGTCTCAATCCCCCAGTCATCAGATGGGGACGTTTGCAAGATAACAACCATCTGCACGAACAGCTCGACGACGTTTGCAGCAGCATGGAGTATCAACTCGGAGACTATGCCTGCGGTTACCCTTGACGCTGCATCGCAGACAGGAGCGCCTGCGATGGCGTACTCAACGACGAACCTGGGTGCACGAATGGCAAAACGTCATTTTTTTCGGATGAATCCAGGTTCTGTTTACAGCATCATGATGGTCGCAACCGTGTTTGGCGACATCGCGGTAAACGCACATTGGAAGCGTGTATTCGTCATTGCGATAATGGCGTATCACCTGGCGTGATGGTATGGGGTGCCATTGGTTACACGTCCCGGTCACCTCTTGTTCGCATTGACGGCACTTTGAACAGTGGACGTTAAATTTCAGATGTGTTTCGACCCGTGGTTCTACCCTTCATTCGATCCCTGCGAAACCCTACATTTCAGCAGGATAATGCACGACTGCATGCTGCAAGTCCTGTACGGGCCTTTCTGGCTACAGGAAATGTTCGACTGCTGCCCTGGCCAACACATTCTCCAGATCTCTCACCAATTGAAAACGTCTGGTCAATGGTGGCCGAGCAACTGGCTCGTCACAATACGCCAGTCACTACTCTTGATGAATTGTGATATCGTGTTCAAACTGCATGGGCAGCTGTACCTGTACACGCCATCCAAGTTCTGTTTGACTCAATGCCCAGGCGTATCAAGGCCGTTATTACAGCCGGAGGTGGTTGTTCTGGGTATTGATTTCTCAGGATCTATGCACCCGAATTGCGTGAAAATGTAATCACATGGTCGCAGGTTGGAATTCTGCCTCGGGCATGGATGTGTGTGATGTCCTTAGGTTAGTTAGATTTAAGTAGTTCTAAGTTCTAGGGTACTGATGACCTTAGAAAAAGAAATGATTCAAATGGCTCTGAGCACTGTGTGACATAACATCTACGGTCATCAGTCCCCTAGAACTTAGTACTACTTAAACCTAACTAACCTAAGGACAGCACACAACACCCAGTCATCACGAGGCAGAGAAAATCCCTGACCCCGCCGGGAATCGAACCCGGGAACCCGGACGGGGGAAGCGAGAACGCTACCGCACGCCCACGAGCTGCGGACTGACCTTAGAAGTGAAGTCCCATAGTGCTCAGAGCCATTTGAAGCATTTTTTTGTAATCAGATGTGAGTTTTAGTATAATATATTTGTCCAATGAATACCCGTTTATCATCTGTATTTCTTCTTGGTGTACTAATTTTAATGGCCAGTAGTGTAGTTATGTTACACACCGACGTGTTACACGCTGCAGTTCGGGGCCCTCCAGCGTTAGAGGGTCGCAACTTGCGCCAGCGATGCAGGAAAGTCGTCCGAGTAATGTGCTTGACACGTAATACCTCAACTGATACTGAGAATAGAATAAGAAATTCGGAGACATTATTTTTCAGTACGCCCTGTTGAATTTGCCCATGGACAGTACCTGTGCAATGTCCTCACTATGTTACAAGAGTCAGTCGTGGTTCTGTATAGTTGAGTGCATTATGGCTATAATAAGTGAATTAGAACGTGAGCAAATTATTGGTGCTCTCATGTTGGGTGCTTCCGTAAACAAAGTAGCCGAAGTGTTTGGTGTTTCAATCGGCACCGTATCGAAGATTTATACCGGATACAGGAGGAGGAAAATCTTCATCCGCTGAGTTACAGTGCGGACGAAAATGTATTTTGCGTCATCGTGACAGACGGTAATTGGCGACGACTGTGACAAAAGTCATTGCCGGACTGAATGCTGCTCTTGCGAACCCTGTCAACATCATAACAATACGAAGGGAGCTCTATATGCAGGGAATTGCAGGGCGAACTGGTATTCAGAATCCACTCATCCGTGATGCAAACACTCGTAACAGCAAACGTACAGAAGACATAAAACCTGTACTATGGACTAATGCAAGAGTCATTTGCTCGGATGAGTCTTGTTTCATACTGATTTGAACTTCTGGCCGAATTTATTCCCAAGTATGAAACATGGCGGTGGTTCGGTGATGATTTTGGCATTGGGACCCATTGAGCATGGTGCTCGATGGGTTCCATGGCTACTCTAGAAGGTCGTATTACTGCCAATGGTACTATCGGACCATTTCGGCTGATCAGGTCCGTCCTATGGTACAATGTTTGTTCTTCGATGGAAATACAGTGTTCCAAGAAAAAAGTGCACCACTTCACACAGCTTCCATCATCCAGGACTGTTTCTGCGAACACTGAGATGAATTGTCTCATCTTCCCTGGTCACCATATTTACCAGATCTCAGTAATACTGGGCCTTTGTGGTCTGAACTTCTGACCGAATTTATTCCCAAGAATGAAACATGGCGGTGGTTCGGTGATGATTTTGGCATTGGGACCCATTGGGCATGGTGCTCGATGGGTTCCATGGCTATTCTAGAAGGTCGTATTACTGCCAATGCTTCTATCGGACCATTTCGCCTGATAAGGTCCGTCCTATGGTACAATGTTTGTTCTTCGATGGAAATACTGTGTTCCAAGAAAACAGCGCACCTCTTCACACAGCTTCTGTCATCCAGGACTGTTTTTGCGAGCACTGAGATGAATTGTCTCTTCTTCCCTGGTCACCACATTCACCAGATCTCTGGGCCTTTGTGGTCTGCGTTGGAGAGAAGTGTGCAAGATCGCTATCGACCTCCAACATTATTACCTAAACTTGCCATTATTTCACACGAATAATTGTAGAAGATTCCCTAGGAAACCACACAGGACTTGTATTTATCCATTCCGAGACTAATGCAAGTTGTTTTGAATGGCAATGGATTTCCTACATCTTATTAGCCAAGGTAATAAATTGTCATACCCCCCCCCCCCCCCCTTCGTTGTCCGGTCAATTTGTGCGCCCTGAATTGCACTGCTTAAAGAACTATACACGAGTAGATTAAGACAGCATTTTACATTTTTAAATCTGGTCAGTAATTACATGAAATATTGTAAATCAAATTTTTGTTGCTCTTAAAAGTGGTTATATCTGTGTCTACATGTATATACCCACTCCGTAAGCCACCGCAGGGTGCTTGGCGGATAGTACCCTGTACCACTACTAGTCACTTCCTTTCCAGTTTCAGTTGCAAACAGAGCAATGAAAAAGTGACTCATTATATGCCTCCATACCAGCCCCAATTTATCTCATCTTATCTTCGTGGTCCTGACGCCTAGCGCACGTTGGCGGCTGTAGAACCGATATGCAGCCACGTTCAAGGGCCGGTTCTCTAAATTTTTTCAATCGGGTTTCGCGAAAATATTCTCTCCAGGGATTCCCACTTCAGTTCCCGAAACATCTCCGTAATGCACACATCAAGAAGAGTTTTGGATCACTTCGGTTTTGAGTGTTCCGGAACCAGTACAGAAAATTGTAATAGATAGCAACATAAACGTCGTTTCCGCCCTTTTTATTGCTCATGAAAACCAAACATTGCATGTTGTGACTTCTGAAATTTTCCCGGCGTATTTCTTCTTCTAATAATTTCCGGGTATGCAGCCGGATCCCGTCGACATTCTGCCACGATATTTCGGCCCAGAGACGTCCGGCCATCATCAGGTGAGTACACAACTACTGAAGGAAATTAGAAGATTGCATGTTGTACCAACATGCAGTGAGACTTCCAGAGGTGGTGGTGCAGACTGTACACACCGGTACCTCTGATACCCAGTAGCACTCCTCTTGCATTGATGCATGCCTGTATTCGTCGTGGCATACTATCCACAAGTTCATCAAGGCACTGTTGGTCCAGATTCTCCCACTCCCCGACGGCGATTCGACGTAGATCCCTCTGAGTGATTGTTGGGTCGCATCGTCCATAAACAGACCTTTCCAGTCCACCCCAATCATAGGGTTCATGTCTGCAGAAAATGGTGCCTACTCTAGCCGAGCGATGTTGATGTCCACAAGGAATTCATTCACAAGTTGTGCACGATGGGGGCGCGAATTGTCGTGCATGAAGATGAATGGCCGGCACTTGTGGCCGAGCGGTTCTAGGCGCTTCAGTCTGGAACCGCGCGACCGCTAGGTTCGCAGGTTCGAATCCTGCCTCGGGCATCGATGTATGTGGTGTCCTTAGGTTACTTAGGTTTAAGTAGTTCTAAGTTCTACGGGACTGATGACCTCAGCTGTTAAGTCCCTTAGTGCTCTGAGCCACTTCAACCATTTTGAAGACGAGTACCTCGCCAATATGCTGCCGATATGGTTGTACTACCGGTCAGAGGATGGAATTCACGTATCGTACAGCCGTTACGGCGCCCTCCATGGCCACCAGCGGCGTAGCGGCGTACATCGGGCCCACCTAATATCACCCCAAAACATCAGGGAACCTCCATCTTGCTGCACTCGGTGGACAGTGTGTCTAAGGCGTTCAGCCTGACCGGGTTGCCTCCAAACATGTCTCCTATGATTGTCTGGTTGAAGGCATATGCGACACTAATCGGTGAAGAGAACGTGATGCCAATCCTGAGTGGTCCATTCGCCATGTTGCTGGGCCCATCTGTATGGCGCTGCATGGTGTCGTGGTTGCAAAGACGGACCTCGTCATGGACGTCGGGAGTGAAGTTTCGCATCATGCAGCCTATTGCGTACAGTTTGAGTCGTAACACGACGTCATGTGGCTGTACGAAAAGCGTTATTCAATATGGTGACGTTGCTGTCAGGTTCCTCCGAGCCATAATCCGTAGATAGCGGTCATCCACTTCAGTAGTAGCCTTTGGGCGCCCTGAGCGAGTCATGTCATCGATAATTCATGTCCCTCTGTATCGCCTCCATGTCCGAACAGCATGGCTTTGGTTAAATCCGAGACACCTGGACACTTCCTTTGTTGAGAGCCCTCCCTGGCACAAGGTAACAATGAAGACGCGATCGAAGCGCGGTATTGACCGTCTCTGCATGGTTGAACCATGTGTACCTCCTTCCTGGTGGAATGACTGGTACTGATCGGCTGTCGGACCTCCACCGTGTAATAGGCGCTGCTCATGCATGGTAGTTTACGTCTTTGGGCGGGTTCAGTGACATCTCTAAACAAAGGGACTGTGTCTGTGATACAATATCTACACTCGACGTGTGTCTTCAGGAGTTCTGGGAGCCGGGGTGATGTAAAACTTCTTTTGATGTGTGTATTCGCGTGCTGATCGAACCTACGGGCTAATAAATGTAGCAGCTCGCCTCTGAATTGGTTCGATGTCTTCCGTTAATGCGATCAGGTAGGAATCTCAAACACTCGAGCGGTAGCACTAGCTTTCTGTGCGGGTCTCCTTTACAGACGAAACACAATCTCCCAACATTATCCAAATAAACCGAAGTCGACCATTCGCCTTCGCTACTACCATATTTAGATGCTCGTTCCGCTTCATATCGCTTCGCGGTGTTACGCCTTCAAATTTAATCGCGCCTGACTGTATCAAGTAGCACACAAATAACGTTGTATTTGGACGTTACGAGATTGTCTTTCTTATTCATCTGCATTAACTTACATTTTGCTACATTTAGAGCAATCATCCATTCATCACAAAATGTAAAAATTTTGTCTAAGTCTTGTATCATTTTACAGTCGCACAATGACGACTCCTGTAACTGGGCCTGTGCGCCATGAATTGTATTATCCGTTTAGTAATGCAGATATTTATTAACATTTTCCAGTTATCAACTGACTATTAGTTACTTAACAGCTATCTCTATATATCTGGAGCGGTTTAAGGTATTCTGATACTTGATCAGTTAACTGACACTGAAAATTAATAAAAACAGCGTCTGAGAGAATACTCTGCTTGAGGGCATCTCCAACAGAAGAGGCGTCAGAAGTGTTTCTGCAGAATTGCACAGAAGCTTTCACAATTTAGTGGACAGGTCACTTGAAGGCTTCACATGATTCTTTCACTTCCCAATCGGTTTAAGAGATGTGGAATTGTAGCTGCCGCCTCGCTGTCTCGTTTCGCGCCTTCCCGTATCTTCGAGATTGGTCGCCAGCAGAGGGCACGGATTTTTGTTTGCCTGGCACTCGGCCTAGATACGATAGGGACCTTGCGGCCTTACCTGTCGAAGAAGGCGCTGAATTTTTCAGTAGTTCATCCAGACCGCTGGTGTCACGCTTTGTTATGTTCTTCGCGGCGCCGCCAGCGAACGTACGTCTGGTATCGCACTGTAGGAGGGGGTGGGTGATATTTAAGGTAAGTATTAGAAGTACATTTTTACAACCTCTTAATACTTTTGAGACTGCACCCTGTTACATTTTGTATAGCTCAGTAATCACCGACAGAAAATTCACCTCGAATATGGACAGCAATGAGAAAAGTAGTAAGTCTTCACTGCAAAGCTATTCTTCTTGCAGTTAAAATATCAGTAATTTTAAATAATGGAAAACACAGGATTAAATGTAACAATATTATGAAAAGGATAGTTGCTAGCCACCATAGCCGGCCGATGTAGCCGAGCGGTTCTAGGCGCTTCAGTTTGGAGCCGCGCGACCGCTACGGTCGCAGGTTCGAATCCTGCCTCGGGCATGGATGTGTGTGATGTCCTTAGGTTAGTTAGGTTTAAGTAGTTCTAAGTTCTAGGGGACTGATGACCATAGATGTTAAGTCCCATAGTGCTCGGAGCCATTTGAACCATAGAGAGATAAACGCCACAAGGGACAGAAATTTGGCAATATATTGGTGAGCAGATAAGCAGAACGTAAGAACGGAAGTAACTTCCGCATGCTATGTCACTACCAACTAACGTAGCTCCATGATACTAGAAACATACACAGAAAAAGATGCTACAGGATAGTACCTAAGGTAAAGAAAGCAATACGCAATGATGCGATCAGAAATGACACATTAATTCAAAGACTATAATTACACTGAAGTCGCCGCGATTTATGATGATCCCTGTACATGACAAAAGACAGGACAGGTTCTTAATAAAGTGTGTGAGCACCACAGATAGCAATGCGTGCCCTTCAACGTGCTCCCACGCTGGCCCCAAGGTTAGCGCAGTTGACAACTGCTGGATGGTCTTTGAAGCATGTGGTCGTGCTGCAGTTCGTTTCTCCAACGCACCCCACACGTTCTCTACGGGGTTTATGTCGAGCGAGCGTGCAGGCGAGTCCATTCGCCAAGTTTTCTCTTGTCCCAAAAGCTTCTTCACCTTTGCTGTTCGATGCAGTCCACAGTATCATCCTTAAGAATGAGGCCATGGTGAATGCACCCCTGAAAAGACACACATGGGCAAGGAAAGTCACACTAACGGTGACTGGTAATTGTAACTTCTGCAAAGATTTGGAGGTCAGTTCCCTTGTGCAGTCCGCAGCTCGTTGTCTCGTTGTAGCGTTCTCGCTTCTCGAGCACAGGATCCCGGGTTCGATTCCTGGTGGGATTTTCACCTGCCTCGAGATGACTGGCTGTTGTTGTGTTGTCTTCATCATCATCATCATTCATCCCCATTACGGTTGGAGGAAGGCCATGGCGAACCACCTCCACTAGGACCTTGCCTAGTACGATGGTGCAGGTCTCCCGTATCATTCCCCTATGCTCTGTTAAGGAGTATGCGACTTCATCATCATCACCCTTGTGCAACATTACGCCTCCCCACACCACAATACTTGGAGCATTGAAACGGTCATGTTCGACAATATTCCTGGGTGCATTATGTGTTCCCACCTCTTTTTCCGAATCACTGCCCAAATTAAATCTGCTCTCATCCGAGAAGAGCGCAAGAGTCGCCTCTTCGTTGATCCAGTCCCTATGCTCTTGGTGCTACCACAAACGGTGCCGTTGATGCGCGAGTGTCAACGGAATATAACGTACTGGTAGTCGGGCAAAGAGACCGTCACCATGTAGTCGTCGCGCCACTGTGGGGCATGAAATTGCGTGCCTTGCAACCCTGTTAAATGTGGTTGCAACTGCATTCATTTTTTGACTTGGGTCCCATCTTGCAAGTTGCACAATGTAGCGGTCATCTGCTGCTGTAGTCGACTGTAACTGACCATCTCCTCCCCTTTGGGTAGCAGTGTCTGTGATCGGAACACTCCCCGTGCATGTAAAACATTTCTGTGGGCAATACCAAACTCTTGGGCTACACTTGTCACATTTCGTCCTTCTTCCAGTTTCCCGATGCTTCTTCCAGATGTCATCCAAATGTTGTCTCTGATGCATATTGTTATAAAGAACTCTACCATAGTGTTCCATACCTGCGCACTGAGTGGACGCATTGTCTTTTCGTGTTCCCTCTACTTCCTCTTGTTGTGGAATCAGCCCCATTTAGCGGTACAGTCACGCTGACCTCACACTGGGTGACATCTGACTTCCTGTTCATGACAGGAAGACCTCGAGCAACATGTTCCCACATTTTCATGCATTTCTGTAGAATAATAATAATTCTTATTATTCTTTTCCTTTATTGAGTTTCGATTGCCTCCAAAGGGGCTAGCTGGCAAAAGCTTAGTACTCCGCTCTTCAGCCTACAGAATTTTTAAAACAGAAGAAGATAATCAACAATAAAAAAAGGTGATAGAAACGGTGACTTAATTGTAAAATGGTGGAAAATTGAGGAAGTTAAAACAGAAAACAAAGGGTTGGCGATGAAAATAAAATACACAGGAAGCAGACAGGTAAAATAGTAGACAGACAATTAAAAAAACACGGTGACAGTCTGGTTTCTGTTCGTAAGAGCTATAAAATCACACTCAGCGGCAGTATGATTTCCGTTCACAACACTTTGGAAAAGACGCAGAATGCTGAACACTCACCTGAAACACTGCACTAAAAAGTTGGCACGAAGATGACAGACCACAGTCAAGGGCAGATGGGGGGGAGGACCTGGACAGACGAGGGAAAAAAAAGGGGAGGAGGGGAAGCACGAAGTGGGGGGGGGGGGAGAACCGATGGAGGGGAGGACTCGTAAGGGGGGACAGGGCAGATGCGAGAGGGAGTGGGGAAAGGCAGAGGAGGGGAATGCAAAAGGACTTGGGGGAGAGAAGGGAGGCAGAGAGGGTAGGTGGGGGAAAAACAGGAAGGAAGGAGGGACAAAAAAATGGTTCAAATGGCTCTGAGCATCATGCGACTTAACTTCTGAGGTCATCAGTCGCCTAGAACTTAGAACTAATTAAACCTAACTAACCTAAGGACATCACACACATCCATGCCCGAGGCAAGATTCGAACCTGCGACCGTAGCGCTCACGCGGTTCCAGACTGAAGCGCCTTTAACCGCACGGCCACACCGGCCGGCGAAGGAGGGGCAGAATAATATATATATATTTTTATTGAGTCTCCATTACCCCCAAAGGGGGCGGGCTGGCAGCAGCTTAGTATGCCGCTCTTCAGCCTACAGAATTTATTTTAAAAAGATGAAGATAGTAACTAATAAAAACACGTCATAAAATCGGAGACTTAAATGGTAACAAGGCAGAAAATCGTGTAACTTAAAACATAGAAGAAATGGTTTATGATGTTAATAAAATACATATGAATCAGACAGGTAAAATAATAGACAAACAATTAAAAACCACAGCGACAGCCTGGTGTATGTTCACAAGAGATATAAAATTCACACCCAACAACAGCATAATTTCTGTTCGCAACACTTTGGAAAGACGAACAACACTGAACATTCACTTGAACACAGAACCAGAAAGTTGGCACAAATATGGCATACCACAGCTGAGGGCAGATGGGGGGAACCTGGACAGATGATGGGAAAGAAAAGAGGGAGGAGGAGGAAAAATGAAGGGGGAGGGGGGGAACCTTGACAGATGATGGGAAAGAAAAGAGGGAGGAGGAGGAAAAATGAAGGGGGGGAGGGGTGAAAGGAGCCGATGGAGGACGAGGACCCATAAGAAGGGTGGGGGTGCGGAGCAGACGCGACAGGGAGTGTGGAAAAGCAGGGGATCATCATCATCATCATCATCATCATTTAAGACTGATTATGCCTTTCAGCGTTCAGTCTGGAGCATAGTCCCCCTTATAAGATTCCTCCATGATCCCCTATTCAGTGCTAACATTGGTGCCTCTTCTGATGTTAAGCCTATTACTTCAAAATCGTTCTTAAACGAATCCAGGTACCTTCTCCTCGGTCTGCCCCGACTCCTCCTACCCTCTACTGCTGAATCCATGAGTCTCTTGGGTAACCTTGCTTCTCCCATGGGTGTAACATGACCCCACCATCTAAGCCTGTTCGCCCTGACTGCTACATCTATAGAGTTCATTCCCAGTTTTTCTTTGATTTCCTCATTGTGGACACCCTCCTGCCATTGTTCCCATCTACTAGTACCTGCAATCATCGTAGCTACTTTCATATCCGTAACCTCAACCTTGTTGATAAGGTAACCTGAATCCACCCAGCTTTCGCTCCCATACAACAAAGTTGATCGAAAGATTGAACGGTGCACAGATAACTTAGTCTTGGTACTGACTTCCTTCTTGCAGAAGAGAGTATATCGTAGCTGAGCGCTCACTACATTAGCTTTGCTACACCTCGCTTCCAGTTCTTTCACTATGTTGCCATCCTGTGAGAATATGCATCCTAAGTACTTGAAACCGTCCACCTGTTGTAACTTTGTTCCTCCTATTTGGCACTCAATCCGTTTATATTTCTTTCCCACTGACATTACTTTCGTTTTGGAGATGCTAATCTTCATACCATAGTCCTTACATTTCTGATCTAGCTCTGAAATATTACTTTGCAAACTTTCACTCGAATCTGCCATCACAACTAAGTCATCCGCATATGCGAGACTGCTTATTTTGTGTTCACATATCTTAATCTCACCCAGCCAGTCTATTGTTTTCAACATATGATCCATAAATAATATGAACAACAGTGGAGACAGGTTGCAGCCTTGTCTTACCCCTGAAACTACTCTGAACCATGAACTCAATTTACCGTCAACTCTAACTGCTGCCTGACTATCCATGTAAAGACATTTAATTGCTTGCAAAAGTTTGCCTCGTATTCCATAATCTTGTAGAAGAGACAATAACTTCCTTCTAGGAACCCGGTCATATGCCTTTTCTAGATCTATAAAGCATAGATACAATTCCCTGTTCCACTCATAACACTTCTCCATTATTTGCTGTAAGCTAAAGATCTGGTCCTGACAACCTCTAAGAGGCCTAAACCCACACTGATTTTCATCCAATTGGTCCTCAACTAATACTCGCACTTTCCTTTCAACAATACCTGAGAAGATTTTACCCACAACGCTGATTAAAGAGATACCTCTGTAGTTGTTACAATCTTTTCTGTTTCCATGTTTAAAGATTGGTGTGATTACTGCTTTTGTCCAGTCTGATGGAACCTGTCCCGACTCCCAGGCCATTTCAATTATCCTGTGTAGCCATTTAAGACCTGACATTCCACTGTATTTGATGAGTTCCGACTTAATTTCATCCACCCCAGCCGCTTTATTGCACTGCAATCTATTGACCATTTTTTCTACTTCCTCAAATGTGATCCTATTTCCATCATCATTCCTATCCCATTCTACCTCGAAATCTGAAACATTACTGATCGCATTTTCACCTACATTGAGCAACTCTTCAAAATATTCCCTCCATCTTCCCAAGGCATCCACGGGATTCACCAGCAGTTTTCCTGACCTGTCCAAAATACATGTCATTTCCTTCTTACCTCCCTTTCGAAGACTGCTAATTACACTCCAGAATGGTTTTCCAGCAGCTTGACCCATAGTCTCCAACCTGTTTCCAAAGTCTTCCCACGATTTCTTCTTGGATGCTGCAATTATCTGTTTGGCTTTGTTTCTTTCTTCAACATAACTTTCTCTGTCTACCTGGGTTCTGGTATGTAGCCATTTTTGATACGCCTTCTTTTTCCTTTTACAGGCTGCCTTGACTGTATCATTCCACCAAGCTGTTTGCTTCTTCCTACTTTTACACACTACTGTTCCAAGACATTCTTTAGCCACTTCTAGTACTGTGTCCCTGTACCTTGTCCATTCCTTTTCCAATGACTGTAATTGGCTACATTCAACCTTTCTGAGATCGCTGTTATGTACTTGTGCCTGATTTCCTTATCCTGAAGTTTCTCCACTCTTATCCTCCTACATATGGACCTGACCTCCTGCACTTTCGGCCTCACAATCCCAATTTCACTGCAGATTAAATAATGATCAGTGTCATCAAAGAATCCCCTGAATACACGTGTGTCCCTCACAGCCTTCCTGAATTCCTGATCCGTTATTATATAGTCAATGACAGATCTGGTTCCCCTGCCTTCCCAAGTATACTGGTGAATGTTCTTATGTTTAAAAAAGGAGTTTGTGATTACTAAGCCCATACTGGCACAGAAATCCAAGAGTTGTTTCCCGTTCCTGTTGGCCTCCATATCCTCTCCAAATTTACCCATTGAGGGGAGGAGAGGAATACAAAAAGACTCGGGAGAGGGGGGGAGAAGGGAGGCAGAGAGAGGTTAGAGTGTATTATTGGTGAGATCTTCCCATTCAACATTTATACACTTTTCATATTCTGCTTTCATGCTTTGCAAGGTTCAACATAGTTCACTGCCAACGTGGAAGACGTTCCTAGAACATGTTACGTGGTTGGAGTTGGAACGTCATAGCCTGTTACTCGTAGTAAATAATTTATCTCGTCCCTAGTGGAGAGCCATGTGGCGCGCGCTGGCGTACCTCGCAGCAGTGCTGCCCTCGGCGGCAGGCGTGGGAACTGTGGAGGACAGGGCAGCCCTCACCGCCGCCCTTCAGCCACACCTCCAGTTCCGCAGCGTGCTTCTGCCGGCCTACGAGTGCCGCCAGAAGTCCCAGAACTTAAGTAAGTTCATCATTCAGACCATTTATTCATTCCTGAAATTTTCAACTGACGTCGACTCCATTCAAACAGTTTACAGCATAAAGTTACCAGACTAAATATACTAACGGAAAAAATCCCAGCACCAAGAAGAAGTTGTGCGAGATGAAAAGAAGTTGGTAGCCGTGTTTCTACATCTGAAAGATAACATCTATTCAAATTTCGCGCCAATCACATAAGAAGGGATGCTAATCAGGGTTGCTTTAAATACGTTCTGGCACGGTCGTCAGCATAAGTTACCTTTGAGACTGGACGTGGTGAGTTGATGTTACTCAATAATACCTTTAAGACTACAAAGACGCCATATCAACAGCTCGGTGAGTATGAACGAGGTCGTGTAATACGGCTACGAGAAGCTGGGTGTTCCTTTCGCGATAGTGTACGAAGACTTGGTAGGAATGTAGCCACTGTATATGACTACTGGCAGCTGTGGTCACGATAATGTACGGTCGCAAAAAGACCGGGCTCCGGACGGCCAAGTGGCGTTACCGAGAGGGAAGACTATCGTGTTTGGCGTATGGCTCTGGCTTATCCGATTGCATCTGCAGCAGCCATTTGAGCAGCAGTTGGTAGTACAGTGACGCAACGAACTGTTATAAATCGATTACTTCAAGGACAGCCCCGATTCAGATGCCGTGTAGCGTACATTCCACTGACCCCAAACCACAACCGTCTACGACTTCAGTGGTGTCAACCCAGTGCTCATTGGAGGCCAGAGTAGGGGTCTGTCGTGTTCTACGATGAAAGCTGGTTCTGCCTCGGTGCTAGAGATGCACGTTGTTGATTACGAGGGGCGTTTGAGAAGTCCGTGCAAAAATAAAAACTACCTACAAATTTGGGGTAAACCTTTTTTATTTTTCGACGTAGTCTCCTTTTAGACTTGTACACTTCGTCCAGCGCTGTTCCAATTTGTTGATCCCTTCCGAATAATAGGAATTGTCCAAGTCTGCAAAATAGCTATTAGTTGCTGCAATCATCTCATTTGAATAAAATCTTGTCCTGCCAGCCATTTGTTCAAACTGGGAAACAAATAGTAGTCCGAGGGAGCCAAGTCTGGAAAATAGGGGGGATGTGAAACGAGCTGGAATCCTATTTCCATTAATTTTGCGACCACAACTGCTGAGGTGTGTGCTGGTGCATTGTCGTGATGAAAAAGGACTTTAATGTGGTCCAGTCGCTGGCGTTTTTCTTGCGGCTCGGTTTTCAAACGGTCCAATAACGATGTATAATATGCACTTATAACAGTTTTATCCTTTTCCAGATAGTCGATGAGGATTATCCCTTACGAATCCCAAAAGATAGTCGCCATAACATTTCCGGCTGAAAGACTGGTCTTCGCCATTTTGGTGCGGATTCTTACTTGGTAACCCATTGTTTAGATTGTTGTTTGGTCTCAGGAGTATCGTAATGTATCCATGTTTCATCCACAGTGACGAAATGACGCCTAAAGTCCTGCGGATTCTTCCTGAACAGCTGCAAACCATCCTTGCAACACTTCACACGGTTCCATTTTTGGTCAAGCGTGAGAAATTGCGGAACCCATCATGCGGATAGCTTTCTCATGTCCAAATGTGTATGCAAAATATTATGTACCCGTTTATTCGAGATGCCCATAGCACTAGCAATCTCACGCACCTTAACTCTTCTGTCATCCATCATCATATCATGGATTCTCTCAATGATTTCTAGAGTCGTAACCTCCACGGGGCGTCCAGAACGTTCAGCATCACTTGTGCCCATATGGCTACTCCGAAAATTTTTAAACCACTTATAAACTGTTCTACTGGAAGGAGCAGAGTCACATAAATCTTCTCTTTAGCCTCCTGAGGCGTTTTGCCTTTAATAAAGTAATGTTTAATCATCACAAGAAAGTCTTCTTCGTCCATTTTTTGACAATCACTCGACTTCCTTGATTCACACAAATGCCAAACACAAAGATATACACCAATATGGCTGAAACTTGGTGTGCGTTCTTTCCAAAGATGCTACTAACTTAACATGACCTCGATACGTAGCGGTGGTGCCATCTCTCGGACTTCGCACGGACTTTTCAAATGCCCCTCGTAGAACGAGGCCAGTTGAGCGCCTGCAACAACACGTCTGCGGCCTAGACACGCTGGATCTACACCTGGAATTGTGGTCGTCGGTGCGATTTCGTATGACATCAAGAACACTCTAATGGCTATCCCATGCAAATTGACTGCAAATTTGTACAACCAACCCAATGATTCGACCTGTTCTGCTGCTATTCATGAACAGCATTCTAGGGGGTGTTTTGCAACAGGATAACGCTAATCGACATATCGCCGCTGTAGCCCAACAAGCTCTACTGAATGCGACATGTTGCTTTAGCCTGCTCGAGCACCGGCACTGTCTCCAATCGAGCATGTATGGGATATTATCGGACGACAACGCCAACGTTATCCACAAACAGCATTAACCGTCCCTGTACTGAGCGTCCAAGTGAAACAGGGATCGTACTCTATCCAACAAACTGACATCCGGTACCTCCACGACACAATGCATGCACATCTGTATGTTTGTATTCAAAATTCTAGAGGTTACACCGGCTGCATTTTACATTTGGAATGGTTTATCTCTCGCTTGCATTAACCTGTGATCCTGCAATGTTAATCGCTTAAATACCTTACCTAGATACATGTTGTGGTTGCTGTGGTCTTCAGACCTGAGACTGGTTTGATGCAGCTCTCCATGCTACTCTATCCTGTGCAAGCTTCTTCATCTCCCAGTACCTACTGCAACCTACACCCTTCTGAATCTGCTTGGTGTATTCATCTCTTGGTTTCCCTCTACGATTTTTACACTCCACGCTGCCCTCCAATACTAAATTGGTGATCCCTTGATGCCTCAGAACATGTTCTACCAACCGATCCCTTCTTCTAGTCAAGTTGTGCCACAAACTTCTCTTCTCCCCAATCCTATTCAACACCTCCTCATTAGTTATGTGATCTACCCATCTAATCTTCAGCATTCTTCTGTAGCACCACATTTCGAAAGCTTCTATTCTCTTCTTGTCCAAACTATTTATCGCCCATGTTTCACTTACATATATGGCTACACTCCATACAAATACTTTCAGAAACGACATCCTGACACTTAGATATATACTCGATGTTAACAAACTTCTCTTCTTCAGAAACGCTTTCCTTGCCATTGCCAGTCTACATTTTACATCTTCTCTACTTCGACCATCATCAGTTATTTTGCTCCCCAAATAGCAAAACTCCTTTACTACTTTAAGTGTCTCATTTCCTAATCTAATACCCTCAGCATCACCCGATTTAATTCGACTACATTCCATTATCCTCGTTTTGCTTTTGTTGATGTTCATCTTATATCCTCCCTTCAAGACACTATCCATTCCGTTCAACTGCTCTTCCAAGTCCTTTGCTGTCTCTGACAGAATTACAATGTCATCTGCGAACCTCAAAGTTTTTATTTCTTCTCCATGGATTTTAATACCTACTCCGAATTTTTCTTTTGTTTCCTTCATTGCTTGATCAGTATACAGATTAAATAACATCGTGGAGAGGCTACTAACCTGTCTCATTCCCTTCCCAACCACTGCTTCCCTTTCATGTCCCTCAAATCTTATAACTGCCATCTGGTTTCTGTACAAATTGTAAATAGCGTTTCGCTCCCTGTATTTTACTCCTGCCACCTTCAGAATTTGAAAGAGAGTATTCCAGTCAACATTGTCAAACGCTTTCTCTAAGTTTACAAATGCTAGAAACGTAGGTTTGCCTTTCCTTAATCTAGCTTCTAAGATAAGCCGTAGGGTCAGTATTGCCTCACGTGTTCCAATATTTCTACGGAATCCAAACTGATCTTCCTCAAGGTTGGCTTCCACTAGTTTTTCCATTCGTCTGTAAAGAATTCACGTTAGTATTTTGCAGCCGTGACTTATTAAACTGATAGTTCGGTAATTTTCACATCTGTCAACACCTGCTTTCTTTGGGATTTGAATTATTATATTCTTCTTGAAGTTTGGGGGTATTTCGCCTGTCTCATACATCTTGCTCACCAGATGGTAGAGTTTTCACAGGACTGGCTTTCCCAAGGCCGTCAGTAGTTCTAATGGAATCTTGTCTACTCCCGGGGCCTTGATTCGTCTCAGGTCTTTCAGTGCTCTGTCAAACTCTTCACGCAGTATCATATCTCCCATTTCATCTTCATCTACATCCTCTTCCATTTCCATAATATTGTCCTCAAGTACATCGCCCTTGTATAGACCCTCTATATACTCCTTCCACCTTTCTGCTTTCCCTTCTTTGCTTAGAACTGGGTTTCCATCTGAGCTCTTGATATTCATAGAAGTGGTTCTCTTTTCTCCAAAGGTCTCTTTAATTTTCCTGTAGGCAGTATCTATCTTACCCCTAGTGAGATAAGCCTCTACATCCTTACATTTGTCCTCTAGCCATCCCTGCTTAGCCATTTTGCACTTCCTGTCGATCTCATTTTTGAGACGTTTGTATTCCTTTTTGCCTGCTTCATTTACTGATTTTTTATATTTTCTCCTTTCATCTATTAAATTCAATATTTCTTCTGTTACCCAAGGATTTCTACTAGCCCTCGTCTTTTTACCTACTTGATCCTCTGCTGCCTTCACTACTTCATCCCTCAAAGCTACCCATTCTTCTTCTACTGTATTTCTTTCCCCCATTCCTGCCATTTGTTCCCTTACGCTCTCCCTGAAACTCTGTACAACCTCTGGTTTAGTCAGATTATCCAGGTCCATTATGCAGTTTCTTTAGTTTTAATCTACAGTTCATAATCAATAGATTGTGGTCAGAGTCCACATCTGCCCCTGGAAATGTCTTACAGTTTAAAACCTGGTTCCTAAATCTCTGTCTTACCATTATATAATCTATCTGAAATCTGTCAGGATCTCCAGGATTCTTCCATGTATACAACCTTCTTTTATGATTCTCGAACCAAGTGTTAGCTATGATTAAGTTGTGCTCTGTGCAAAATTCTACCATGCGGCTTCCTCTTTCATTTCTTACCCCCAATCCATATTCACCTACTACGTTTTCTTCTTTCCCTTTTCCTACTACCGAATTCCAGTCACCCATGACTATTAAATTTTCGTCTCCCTTCACTATCTGAATAATTTCTTTTATTTCATCATACACACTTCTTCAATTTCTTCGTCATCTGCAGAGCTGGTTGGCATATAAACTTGTACTACTGTAGTAGGCGTGGGCTTCGTGTCTATTTTACCTCCGGAATATTTTACCCAAGAAGACGCCATCATCATTAACCATACAGTAAAGCTGCATGCCCTCGGGAAACATTACGGCTGCAGTTTCTCCTTGCTTTCAACCGTTCGCAGTACCAGCACAGCAAGGCCGTTTTGGTTAGTGTTACAAGGCCAGATCAGTCAATCATCCAGACTGTTGCCCTTGCAACTACTGAAAAGGCTGCTGCCCCTTTTCAGGAACCACGCGTTTGTCTGGCCTCTCAACAGATACCCATCCGTTATGGTTGCACCTATGGTACGGCTATCTGTATCGCTGAGGCACGCAAGTCTTCCCACCAACGGTAAGGTTCATAGTTCATGGAGGGATACATGTATTCCAGAAATTTCATTACTCGACGTTAACTATTTCTTGGCGTTGCGCGCGATTTTCTTCCGTCAGTGTATCGGTAATTGCTAGCCGTTTCCCTCTCAAAATATCACATTGGTCGCGTTGCCGCGTTGCTGGTTTTGTGCAACCCTCTAAGAAAAGTGCGTAAAGCTTACTCTATTTCTTTTAGTGTCAAGTGTTCTGTTAACCAAACTATAATTTCCGATACTGCCTTTGCGGCATTCTAAATAAATATTTTCGGATTTCATTTCGTAGCTATGTATTACGGGGTTGATATTATATATTTTTCGTTTCAAAATTAAATCTTGTGCTTAAAGAATGTATTGCCTTATATTTCGGTAACTTGTTTATTTACGCATTTATTTCACCTCGCAAGATTAGGGTCTTCAGGCACACTCTTACATCTAATGAGCGTACCTCAGTGAGTAAAGATTACGATTTGTATGATACGTAAGCAATATATTCTTATAATGATAATCGTAATAGAAATAATAATGGTAATGTATATTGTTGAGAATATGTGGAAAATAAAAAGTTTCATCGTAAGAGCATTAAGCAATTTTTCATTAAGTTATTTCTTGTCAAATGTGAGTAGCGACATCTCACAGAAACATATGTCAACAGCAAAGAAGAAATCACTACAGAGAAGCAGTTGAATGG
This sequence comes from Schistocerca cancellata, assembly GCF_023864275.1. Lineage (NCBI taxonomy): Eukaryota > Metazoa > Arthropoda > Insecta > Orthoptera > Acrididae > Schistocerca > Schistocerca cancellata. The sequence goes on from NC_064632.1 coordinate 179,063,372, forward strand.
TCAGAGGAAGAGCGAGAAATAACAGGGAATGATTAGCTGGTGAGATTGAAAAAAAGAAAAAGGAACAGAAAGTGATGAAAAAATCACAGAGAGTTTACAGTGGGATGGAGGTAGGGATTCCCGGTTAGATTGAATCAAAACATACACCGAGAGGGAAGCTAAGACGATGATGAAAGATACAGATTTAATCTCGTCTCGAATACACAGCAGTTTTGTATAAGTCGAAAGTTACATGATAATTTTTTCCACTGTCGTGTGGCTGAAATAGAGAAGGGTTATGGAATAGCAATAGTTCTAAATAGTCGAGATGGAGTGATCTAACAGTGATTAATAATTGTAAAATGTAATACTTAATAAAATATTCCGGGCTATAATTCCGTGGTAAAAAACCAATGCTTCGTCCCCATATTCCTGGGAGGTAGTTAGTAGCTTGCAGAATGAGACTTTCACTCTGCAGCGGAGTGTGCGCTGATATGAAACTTCCTGGCAGATTAAAACTGTGTGCCCGACCGAGACTCGAACTCGGGACCTTTGCCTTTCGCGGGCAAATGCTCTACCATCTGAGCCACCGAAGCACGACTCACGCCCGGTACTCACAGCTTTACTTCTGCCAGTATCTCGTCTCCTACCTTCCAAGCTTTACAGAAGCTCTCCTGCGAACCTTGCAGAACTAGCACTCCTGAAAGAAAGGATATAGCGGAGACATGGCTTAGCCACAGCCTGAGGGATGTTTCCAGAATGAGATTTTCACTCTGCAGCGGAGTGTGCGCTGATATGAAACTTTCTGGCAGATTAAAACTGTGTGCCGGACCGAGACTCGAACTCGGGACCTTTGCCTTTCGCGGGCAAGTGCTCTACCATCTGAGCTACCGAAGCACGACTCACGCCCGGTACTCACAGCTTTATTTCTTCCAGTATCTCGTCTCCTACCTTCCAAACTTTACAGAAGCTCTCCTGCGAACCTGCCGTGGTGTGAATCGGATACTCCTTTGCACGTTCCATTTTAATATGAAATCCATTCGACCACAGCATAATAGCTTGGAATATTTGACTAATAGTGATTAATAATTCAAGAACACGAGAAAAATTTAGTGGCTGTGGAGAAATCACAAATGAATCTGCCAGGAAGTTTCAGTTAGTAGCGAACCTTCGCAGGAGAGCTTCTGTAAAGTTTGGAAGGTAGGAGACGAGATACTGGCAGAAGTAAAGCTGTGAGTACCGGGCGTGAGTCGTGCTTCGGTAGCTCAGATGGTAGAGCACTTGCCCGCGAAAGGCAAAGGTCCCGAGTTCGAGTCTCGGTCGGGCACACAGTTTTAATCTGCCAGGAAGTTTCAGTTAGTAGCTTCTTTTTCTCCGCACAAGGGCAATTGTAGAACGGGGGAGATTAACAGATTAGCTATTGCGGAACATGCTTTGCAGCCAGGAGACCGAAGCATTCATTTTGATAGGACTCCAGTTACTGGGAACGACAAGCGGGAACCCTGAAAGTCTATACAGATAGGCCATGGAGATTGTTACGCACCCCAGGAATTTCAGTGGGAAGGAGGAAGGTGTGAAATTGAATGACATCTGGATCACAGTGTTGGAATAGATGTATACCAGTCTTCCACCATGGGGTGATAGCAACAGCGGACGATGGCCTCCGATAACAGACAACTGCTCTCGGCTATTCAAAGCGCGTGACATCGTGCCACTGCGCGGGAACACGCGTAAGCGGACTTTGCCGCAGTCAGTAGCGAGCCGTGGTGTGATTCGGATACTGCTTTGCACGTTCCATTTTAATATGAAATCCATTCGACCACAGCATAGTAGCTCGGAATATTTGACTAATAGTGATTAATAATTCAAGAATACGAGAAAATTTTAGTGGCTGTGGAGAAATCACAAGTGAAGACAAATAGGTTTCAGTTATGGGTTCAGTCCTATGCTTTGTATATGCGTGTATGAGGAAGAGTTAGGTCCTTCTCCAGATGGCAAGTGTCTAATTGATCTAGTCAGAGAAACTGTAACAATGTAAATTGTTAAAAACATGCCTCAAAGGATTAATAAGTGCCTTTTTTTCAAACAGACTCTCACTTAACTTCGTGAAACCACAGGTTATTAAGCTTTGCACAGCAAATAGAGTTAGCACCAGCAATTAATGTTACACCGGCCGGGGTGTCCGAGCGGTTCTAGGCGCTACAGTCTGGAACCGTGGGACCACTACGGTCTACGGTTGCAGGTTCGAATCCTGCCTCGGGCATGGATGTTTGTGATGTCCTTAGGTTAGTTAGGTTTAAGTAGTTCTAAGTTCTAGGGGACTTATGACCTAAGATGTTGAGTCCCATAGTGCTGAGAGCCGTTTGAACCATTTGGATTGCATATGTGTTATTATGAGTGACAAGTCACCAAACTGGGCTTCTCAGCCTGCAGTAGTCAACACAATACTTTTCACTCATTTTCTTACAAATTCCAACAAGTTTCACTTAAAATTAGATATCAGCTCTACAGTATGTATGTGAAAGCTGATCCGAGGAAGTGGTGAAGCAATTTTGATACAGTTTTCGCTAGTAGATTGGATGATTTATGGGAAAGGTCTGTGGGCACAGTAGATAGGCATTACCAGACTGCAGCACCAGGTGTGAGTGAGGTACTGCTATCGGGTGGCAAGTGTCAGCTGCCGCCAATTTCCTAAAAGGCCTCCTATCCTGGACGTACTACATTTTTGGCTGACATGAACAGATTTTTTTGGTATGGAGTTATTGTTTATAGGGTGTGAAAAGGTCGCACAGAAAATGTAGCTCATGCTGAACTGGCTGTGCTGTTGGATGGAACAGGCGGCATGATAGCTCATAGCTTCCATTACCGCCATAAAATTTCATGCCAAACGTCAATTAAATATGGAACGAGTAACATTTTCGAGATACTTCCTGGTGTGTGCTGCTTAAATCGCTGAAATAATATGCAAATGATCATATTCAGTTACCTAATATTGAACTCTGAATTTTAATTGCAAGTCTACGCAGTGGCCTGTAAACAAAGTTACCACTGCACAAGACAAATCATACTATTGTACTAGTAATGTGAGGCTGTGGTGGGACACTAGTGTGAATTATGTTTTAAGCAAAATAAGGAAATTATGGAATAGCGGTTGGTTGACATGAGTGGGAGGGACCGAACAGCGAGGTCATCAGTCCAATCGGATTGGGGAAGTATGGGCAAGGAAATTGAAAGGAACCGTCCAGGCATTTGCGTGAAGCGATTTAGGGAAATCACGGAAAAATTAAATCAGGATGGCCGGACGACGGCTTGAACCTTTGTCCTTCCGAATGCGAGTCCAGTGTGCTAAGCACTGCGCTACCTTGTTTCGTAATATCAGTTGGCAGTTGCACACTATCATAAGTGATCTAATGTGCAAAATGCTGGAACCAATAAAAGAATGACATCCGATATACGCGTGTACCGAGCGAGGTGGCGCAGTGGTTAGCACACTGGACTCGCATTCAGGAGGACGACGGTTCAATCCCGTCTCCGGCCATCCTGATTTAGGTTTTCCGTGATTTCCCTAAATCGCTTCAGGCAAATGCCGGGATGGTTCCTTTGAAAGGGCACGGCCGATTTCCTTCCCCATCCTTGCGCTCCGTCTCTAATGACCTCGTTGTCGACGGGACGTTAAACACTAATTTCCCCCCCCCCCCCCTCCGATATACGCTACTGTCTGGAGATAGTGAAACACAAGGACCGAGAGATGCGATGACAGTGAAATTTTTTCCACCGATTGGGGAAGTGATGCTAAATATGTTATTAAATTGACAGACTTGTATATGCACAGTGACCGCAGGAATTCAGTACGGAGTAGCACCACCAAGAGCTGCAATCTGAGCCACTAGGCGTCAAAGAGCACCTGAATATGCTCCACGCAGTTTGTAGGGACGTCCACAAAGCGTCAACTGTGGCTGCAAGACGACGTCAATAAGCAAATTGCCGACTGACTATATCCCAGACATGTTCGATGGGCGGCATGTCAGGGATGGTTCAAATGGCTCTGAGCACTATGGGACGTAACATCTGTGGTCATTAGTCCCCTAGAACTTAGAACTACTTAAACCTAACTAACCTAAGGACATCACACACATCCATGCCCGAGGGAGGATTCGAAACTGCGACCGTAGCAGTCGCGCGGTTCCGGACTGAGCGCCTAGAACCGCATGGTCACCGCGGCCGGCCATGTCAGGGAATGGGCATGCCAGGGAAACAGTGGTACCCGTCGTTTTTCGAAGAAGGCTTGCACATTCCTCGCCACATACGGACGGGCGTTGTCCTACTGAAATATGGCATGTGGAACGGCTTGCAGAAGGGACAGTGCGTGTGGCTGTCAAAACTCCCTGATGTAGTGGTAGCTATTTAGATTGCCCTCAAGACGAAGCAGGTGGGCAGTGGCACCCGAAACCATCGCACTTGGCGTTTGTCCGCTATGACGCTCAACAATACAGTCTGTCCGATTGTGCTCACCACGGCTGGGCCAGATATCACTACAGGACAATTTGAAGCGGGACTCCTCCGAAAACACCACATTTTGCCACTCAGTAGTCAACGTGTACGTACCCATTGCAGTCTGCAGCGTTGATGAGTTCTGGTCAGTGGAAGCCGATGCAATGACATGTGTGCCACCAGTCCAGACCGCAGAAGACGGCATCGAACCGTCAGTGCACGTATTTCCAAGTTCGTTGCAGTGCTCCAACATCGCGCTAACACTGTGGAAAAAGCTGTTCTGTCCATTACAGTCAAGCGGACAAGATGGCCATCTCGTGCCGAGGTCATACTGTGTCGTCCAGTGCCCTGTCCGAACTGTGTACCGCCCTCTTCTGCCCACTGGTCCCACATAAGCCCCGCTGCTAAAGCAGCGTGTCCTGTGATGATTATGACGAGGTCCCATACTCTGAGGACCGTAGGGGACGATGCCGGAGGCCCGCACCGCCTTACTAGGAAAGGTTCTAGCGGAGGTGGTTTGCTATTGCCTTCCTCCGACCGTTATGGAGATGAATGACGATGATGCAGACGACACAGCAGCAACCAGTCATCTCGAGGCAGGAAAAGTTGAAACGTCCCCTTAGGAACAATTATACACGACTGTGCTGATAAACCTCTTACACTATTTGCTTTTCAAACAGCTGAGCAAAACTGAACGTACTCAAACATTCACTAAAGTGACACACAATATTTTTAGCGCAACGCAATCTGACTATCAAAGATCCCTGCAAAAGAATGGCCCTGAGTAACATTAAACTATACCTTTCAGAAATCACTTACCTCACAAAAATCTTCATTACTCGAACTACTGCAATACAGCGAGCGCCACTACTGCCAGCTAAATAAAAGATTGAAACTACGGAAGGCACTAACTACTGATAGGAATAGTTAGCAAATGAAAGATATTAATAGAGAACAAACAATGTATTTACCTTAATATCATCAAAAGTCATAATATATGTAATTTCAAAACTCCGCCATCTCTCTCCTCACATTCACCACTGCTGGCGGCTCACCTCTAACTGCGCAACGCTACGCGCTGTTCACAACACTACAATGGCAGACAACAATGCAAACTAGCCACAGACTGCACACAGCACAGCCAGTGATTTTCATATAGAGAGCTATGTAACGTTGCCAATAAGAAAACATAAAAAGTCCCTGACCCTGCCGGGAATCGAACCCGGTACCCTGTGCGCGGAAAACGAGAATGCTAGCGCAAGACCACGAGCTGCGGACAGCGTGTCCTATACAAGCCGCAATGTCATGGAACGACAGACCAGCCTCTTGGAGATAATCATTCTGCGCCGTTCGAACGCTCTCACGTGCCGGTATTCTACCCTCGTTGAGGCATAGTGGCGCTTGGTTACATGTTTACACTTCGTACGACGGCTCCGCACCGACCGAGCAATGCGTAACAATTACCTACCCGCTCACGTAAAACAGGGAATTATTGGGATTGTGTGTACGCCACCTCTCTGCCATCTAAATCACTTATTTATGGTAGCACTGTTCTAAATGTCATATTATCGTGGCTTGTTGCACACCATTGCTTTTCATTGTTTCGCTTTTTACGAACAGCAGTGTATGAGATCATGTTGTCATCAATTTGATAATATGAAACTGAAGTACAGTAGTAATTGTAAGGTTCTGAAAACACTCACCTCAATGAGGAATATTATTTTTCTCCTGGCAACTCATTTACTGGCTTTGATGACCAGTCTGTCACTTTTCATACTAATCTAGTCATCCGACTGTGGTAGGTGGCGGCCTCTAGCCAAAACGAAGAATTCGCGTGTACATTCAATGGCTTCACCAACCCACAACCAAACTAGATCTTGGGTCCTTAGCAGATTGGTCTGTCTCCAAAACTTCATTAGATATAGAAGGTATATAAACACCGCTTCTGAAAAATCAAAATTTGGCATAAATTATTGAAATTAGCAGTTTCCGTCAACGAAAGGACTATCCTCCGTCATAAGAAAAAGGTAGAAGGCCTGGTGATTCGCATTGTTAACATATTTCCTAACATTCAAATAATGTACGTTCCAGCAGTCGTAACGGACTCTAAGGTTGATACAGATACAACCGATCGTTGTTGGGAGAACGCCCTGAAATTAATCATATTATAGTATTAGAGGGAAATATAAACTTATCTGTTATAGGCTGCGAAATTCAAGTGATCAGGGCTGGTAGAGGGGAAAGAAAATGGGGTGAAATTGTTCTAAACGTCTTATCCGAGAATTACCATGAGCTGTTAAACAGAAAATTCACTCATGAGAGTACAAGTAACATCTCAGCTCTCCTGGTTACAAAAATGACCGAACTTTCCGACTCAGTGAACACAGAGCAGGGAATCAGCGATGACAATAACACCGCTAACTGTAAATACAAATACTCTGGTGAAAACTTAAGGATGAATGAAATGATAATTAAACAGACACCCTAGCTGCAAGCAGGCGTTGATACACTTAATTGGGGACATGTTGAAAATGTGTGTCCCGACCGGGACTCGAACCCGGGATCTCGGTCGGGGCACACATTTTCAACATGTCCCCAATGAAGTGTATCAACGCCTGCTTGCAGCTAGGGTGTCTATTTAATTATCATTTCATTTCTAGCAAAGCTGCATGGTCATCCACGGTAACTGTTCTTTCGGGAACAGATACTACCGTCATATATAGTTAAGGATGAATGTAACTTTCGCATGACGTATCGCTGCCAAGTAACACAGCTAGATGAAACTTGGGCCATACACAGAAAGCATTGCTACGGAATAGGAAAGACGGTAATTGAAAAAAAAAATGGAATGAGACGAATAGAAATGACACTTTTATTCAAAGATAATAATTACAGTAAAGTCACCGCGATTTATGATGACTTTTTGGACCTTACAAAAGGCGAGACATGGTCGTAATAGAGTGCGTAATGACCGTGGACGGCAGCCATGCTCTGCAGCATGCTACCATGCTGGCCAGAAGTTTGGTAAGGAGCTCTTGCGGTAGGGCGTTCCATTCCTAACCAGCGTGACTGACAACTGGTCGTTGGTGCATGTGGACGCGTCGCAGTACGTCTCCCTAACGCATCCCATACATGCTCGATGGGATTCCGGACCGGGGAACGGACAGGCGAGGACAAAGCATTCGCTAAATATTCTCTCTTTCCATTTGCATAGTTTGATGCTGTTGCACATTGTCATCCATCAAAATGAAGTCAGGGTCGAATGCTCCTACGAAGGGACGCACATAATGAAGGAATACAGTGTCACAAGAACTCTGACTGCTGAATTTACAGTGCTCAAAAATTTGGAGGTCAATAGGCCTATAAAACTTTATGCCTCCCCACAAGAGAACCGCATCATAGGAGTCTGCCCTAAGTGTCACGATCTCCCTCATCGCCATCAATGGGCTAGTGCACTCTATCATGCTGCTGGTCACCCCTGCATTTGGTACAGATCCCACGTGGCAGTCTTAGCTGGACGCCAGCTCCAAGGCGCCATCCGCATGCATTTCTATCGTCATACCACGATTCATCCTGACCTAGAACTCTACTTAGGTACTCAGCGCTCGGAAACTGTCACGCAGTTCCGTTTATTGGGACTCCTGTTTGATAAAAAGCTGACTCCGCGGACCTATATTATCAAATAACAACTAGTTGCATGGCTCTGAGCACTATGGGACTTAACATCTGAGGCCATCAGTGCCCTAGAACTTAGAACTACGTGAACCTAACTAACCTAAGGACATCACACACATCCATGCCTGAGGCAGAATTCGAACTTGCGACCATAGCAATCGCTCGGTTACGGACTGTAGCGCCTAGAACCGCTCGACCAACCCAGCCGGCTATCTGAACTGAACGAAGGGCCTCATCCAGATGTAGTTTAAAGTAGGCTGAAGCAGAATATTATCTTAAAGAAAAAAAGACAGGTCGGTATCAAACCAGAACAGCAAAAGAAGGATTCGGCTGACAGGCAGCAGTCATGGGAGGGGTGTGGGCCAACAGCTTCAGGAGAAATTAGGTGCAGGGTACCACGTCACAAGTTTTGCGAAACCAAGTGCTAGCCTTAGCCAAGTGACAGAAAACTTAGGTCAGCTATGCAGGGACTTTGAGAAGGAAGATCAGGTAATTGTAGTTGGGGGAGCAGGAAACAGCCTGGCTATGAATCCAGTATTAGGAGTGACCAGGATAAAATAGGAGCAGAAACTGAGCCCACAAACGTGGGGTTTGTGGAGGTCTTTCAGTGCCATGATCTGCCCTGGGTAAACACTGCTGTAAGGCATGTTAACACTGAGCTGAACAGGATGCTCCAGACACCGTAAAAATCTCACATAAGGGTTGTTCCAGTAAATCCTATTGGTAGGTGGGGATGCAGTACACATGGCATGCACCTGAATATGATGGGGGAAAAATAAGTTAGCTTCTCTATTAGCAGAAACTGTAAGGGGGTCCAGTCACACAAGGGGTGATTCCTGTGGTTAATGGGTCCAGGCAGACAGGTTTTTTATATTAAAGCCAAAGTCCAGACAGATGAAAATCAAGATAAATAGATTAAAAGTAAATATGGGTAAGCTAAGGGCAGTAATACTTTCTTCATCAAAATATCAGGGGAATAAAAAATAAAGTAGATGAGCTATTAGTGTGTTTAGATGATCTCAAAAATAAGAATGAGATTGACATACTCTGTCAGTCTGAACACCATGTAACTGTGGGCATGGATACTGTCAGTATAAGTGGGTATAATTTAGCATCTTACACTTGTAGATCTAGGATGGATATAGGAGGAGTTGCCATTTTCATAAAGCAAGGGTATAAATGCAAAACTGTAGAAGTAAGCAAATTTTGTGTTGATCAGCACTTTGAGGTTTGTGCATGTGAACTTCAGCTAGATAATGTAGTATTGATCTAGCAACAATGTACAGGTCCACATTAGGAGACTGGGAGCTGTTCATAAAAAAGTTTGACTCCCTATTATGCTGTCTGTCAGACAAAAAGAAGAAGTTATTAATCTGTGGTGATTTCAATGTAAACTTTCTAAGTAATTCTGATACGAAAAGTTAACTAGAAGTTTGATAAAAAGCTGACTCCGCTGACCCATATTGTCAAATAACAACTAGTTGCATGCAGAAGCTTAACGCTGCCTGCTTCCTTGCCCACATCTCCTGCGACAAATGGACCACCAAAATGATCATTTTCAACAATGCTGGCCCTACCCTCATTATGCGAGAGGTAATGCACCCGAGAACATAAGGCCGGATATCGCAATACACTGCCGGAAAAAAAAATTGGTACACTTGGAAAGACGACGTCGATTTTGATCCGATGACGACATACGCCACCTGGGCCTTAGTAGATATATTAGCAATGCTTTAAAGAAGTCCGCCAACAGATAGAGTAGTGGCATAGCTACCAGAGTGCCATCTGTGTCTGCCTTTAATAGGGAATGTTCCAGTCAGAAGGCTGAGTTGATGCAAAAGTGTGAAGCAAACAGGCGGCTATGCCACGGAGACGCACTCGTGCTTCCTGCAGCCAACTGAGACTATTTGAAAGGGGTGAAAGTTTTGCTTTCGGAGTGGCGGGATGGTCTTTCCGTAGAATTGCCACACAAGTTGGACGTGCACGGTTAGTTGGGTGGCGATGCCATCAGAGGTCACGTGAATATTCTCATACTCGTAGACGAGGCTGTGGGCTTCCATACAGCACAGATCCCACCAGTATCGTCGTATTGGAAGTTCAGCAGTGACAGATCCGACAGCTAATGAGTGCTGTCGACAAGGGATCTCAGATCATTTCCATATTCCTAGATTTCCGGAAGGCTTTTGATACCGTTCCTCACAAGCGAGTATTAGTCAAATTGCGTGCATATGGAGTATCGTCTCAGTTGTGTGACTGGATTCCTGATTTCCTCTCAGAGAAGTCACAGTTCGTAGTGATAGACGGTAAATCATCGAGTAGAACAGAAGTGATTTCCGCCAGGTAGTGTCATAGGCCCTTTTTTTGTGGTTTTAGGGCGCACAACTACAGTGGTCATTAGCGCCCAGACTAAGTTAGCAATGCACTGCGAGGCACAAGGTTAAAACAGAAACTAAAGGGGACAACACTATAAAAGACATATTCACAAGCATAGGATTAAAAAAAACAGCATGATCAAATATCCTTAGACAGGTTTGTAAAGTGGATAAAACGAAGAACGCGAGCAGCTGCTCCTGGGTCATCCGCTAAAATGGCATCCAGAGTACATGGCAGGCCAAGATCAACGCGCAGTGTATTAAAATTCGGACAGGACGTTAAAATGTGGCGCACCGTCAGCAATTGTCCACATGGGCAGAACGGCGCCGGCGTAGCCGTCAGCAGATGGCGGTGGCTGAACCGGCAGTGTCCAATTCGTAACCGGGCCAAAACGACCTCCTCCCGCCGAGAAGGGCGTGAAGAGGTTGTCCAAGCCATGGGAAGAGGTTTCAAGGCCCGAAGCTTGTTGTCGGTAAGTGTAGCCCAATCGGCATGCCACAGCGATAAAATGCGGTGACAAATGACCCTGCTACAATCAGATGCCCTCTGCTGTTCCTGATTTACACAAATGATCTAGGTGATAATCTGAGCAGCCCCCTTATATTGTTTGCAGATGACGCTGTAATTTACCGTCTTGTAAAATCATCAGACGTTCAATTCCAATTGCAAAATGATCTAGAGAGAATTTCTGTATGGTGCGAAAAGTAGCAAATGGCACTAAACAAAGAAAAGTGCGACGTCATCCACATGGGTACTAAAAGAAGTCCGATAAATTTAGGGTATACCATAAATCGCGCAAATCTAAGGGCTGTCAATTCGACTAAATACCTAGGAATTACAATTACGAGCAACTTAAATTGGAAAGACCACAGAGATAATATTGTGGGAAGGCGAAACGAAGACTGCGCTCTGTTGGCAGGACACTTAGAAGATGCGACAAACCCACTAAAGAGACAGCCTACATTACACTTGTCCGTCCTCTGCTGGAATATTGATGCGCGGTGTGGGATCCTTAGCAGTTAGGATTGACGGAGCACATCGAAAAAGTGCAAAGGAGGGCAGCTCGTTTCGTGTTATAGCACAGTAGGAATGGGAGTGTCACTGGTATGATACGCGAGTTGGGGTGGCAGGTACTGAAACAAAGGCAGTTTCCTTTGCGGTGACATGACCAACTTTCTCTTCCGAATGCGAAAATATTTTGTTGATACCCACCTACGTAGGGAGAAATGATCATCACAATAAACTAAGAGAATTCAAAGATCGAACGGAAAGATTTAGATGTTCCTTTTTCCCACGCGCCATTCGAGAGTGTAATGGTAGAGAAGTAGTATGAAAATGGTTCGATGAACCATCTGCCAGGCACTTAAGTGTGAAATGCATAGTAACCATGAAGATGTAGATGTAGATGTACCGCGGCATAGATAAGAGGGCTTGTGAGCCTAGACGTGTCAACACGAGCTGTTGAGAACTGTTTATTATCAGTGGTACAATGGACACACACACCTCTAGCACGAGGATCACGTGGAAGACTGAATGGCGCGCCGTGATCTTCAGCGATGAAAGTAGATTCTGCTTGCATGCAAGTGTTGGTCGTTTGCTCTTACGACGTAGACCTGGTGAGAGCTGTCTCGTAGACGGCATTCGTCCAAGGCACACCGGTTCGATCCCAGGCGTTATGGTGTGCGATGCGATAAGCTACAGCTCTCGCTCACCTATGCTGTTGCTGGAGAGGACGCTAACCAGCTCTCGGCACGTGCAAAATGTTTTTAGACTCTTTCTCTTGCCGTTCTTGCAACAGGATGCTGACTTGTTCTTGCAACAGGATAATGCTCGACCACACATTGCCCTCGAGACTGAAAGTGCTCTGCGAGACGTGTAGCAACTTCCCTGGCCAATATGACCTCCGGAGGACTTGTCTCCAATCAGGCGCGCGTAGGAACCTCGGGATAGAAAATCAACTAAAATCGTTGGGCAGAAAAAAGGAGATTGGACATGATAGGATACATACACCATTCTGCACGGAGTACACCAAAGAACTCCCTTCACTTTTAGCAACAGGAGGTCGCAGGAGGAACGAAGTGTCCCTACTGGTTAGATAAATGCGCAGATAATTTCCATTTTCAAAAAGGGTCGACAAAGAGTTGCAACAGAACGATGTGGTTGTATCGATGAAGCCACTCTGTTGTAGAATTCTGGAGCATGTTTTATACTCGCGTATTATGGCCATTCAGATGACTAAAATCTCCTTTGCAGGAATGAACGTGGATTTCGCAAACAACCAGCTTTGCTCGTCCACGATACCTCGAAGAAAATAGATACCGGTGTCCTTCTTGATGACGTATACCTTCACTTTCAGAAGGCATTGGTTCAGTTCCACACTGCTGCCTAATGAACAAAATACGAGCATACGGAACGTCAGATCAGCTCTGTGATTAGAACATAGAGTCCAAGGCAAATATAATACTCCACGACATTTTTATAGGAGCGCAGTCTTCAGACGTCAAAATAATTTTGTGTGTACCCCAAGGGAGTGTTTCTGGACCATTTTTCTCAATATACGGGGTCGTCCATTGATAGTGACCGGGCCAAATATCTCACCAAATAAGCATCAAACAAAAAAACTACAAAGAACGAAACTCGTCTAGCTTGAAGGGGGAAACCAGATGGCGCCATGGTTGGCCCGCTAGATGGCGCTGTCGTAGGTCAAACGGATATCAACTGCGTTTTTTAAAAAATAGGAACCCTCATTTTTTATTACATATTCGTGTAGTACGTCGAGAAATATGAATGTTTTAGTTGGACCACTTTCTTCGCGTTGTGATAGATGGCGCTGTAATAGTCACAAACGTATGACTACGTGGTATCACGTAACATTCCGCCAGTGCGGACGGTATTTACTTCGCCATACATTACCCGTGTTAAAATGGACCGTTTACCAATTGCGGAAAAGGTCGATATCGTGTTGATGTATGGCTATTGTGATCAAAATGCCCAACGGGAGTGTGCTATGTATGCTGCTCGGTATCCTGGACGACATCATCCAAGTGTCCGGACCGTTCGCCGTATAGTTACGTTATTTAAGGAAACAGGAAGTGTTCAGCCACATGTGAAACGTCAACCATGACCTGCAACAAATGATGATGCCCAAGTAGGTGTTTTAGCTGCTGTCGCGGCTAATCCGCACATCAGTAGCAGACAAGTTGCGCGGGAATCAGGAATCTCAAAAACGTCGGTGTTGAGAGTGCTACATCAACATCGATTGCACCCGTACCATATTTCTATGCACCAGGAATTGCATGGCGACAACTTTGAACGTCGTGTACAGTTCTGCCACTGGGCACAGGAGAATTTACGGGACGATGACAGATTTTTTGCACGCGTTCTATTTAGCGACGAAGCGTCATCCACCAACAGCGGCAACGTAAACCGGCATAATATGCATTATTGGGCAAATGAAAATCCACGGTGGCTGCGACAAGTGGAACATCGGCGACCTTGGCGGGTTAATGTATGGTGCGGCATTATGGGAGGAAGGATAATTGACCCCCATTTTATCGATGGGAATCTAAATGGTGCAATGTATGCTGATTTCCTACGTAATGTTCTACCTATGTTACTACAAGATGTTTCCCCGCATGACAGAATGGCGATGTACTTCCAACATGATGGATGTCCGGCACATAGCTCGCGTGCGGTTGAAGCGGTATTGAATAGCATATTTCATGACAGTTGGATTGGTCGTCGAAGCACCATTCCATGGGCCGCACGTTCACCGGATCTAACGTTCCCGGATTTCTTTCTGTGGGAAAAGTTGAAGGATATTTGCTACCGTGATCCACCGACAACGCCTACAACGTGCGTCAGCGAATTGTCAATGCATGTGCGAACATTACGGAAGGCGAATTACTCGCTGTTGAGAAGAATGTCGTTACACGTATTGCCAAATGCATTGAAGTTGACGGACATAATTTCGAGCATTTATTGCGTTAATGTGGTATTTACTGGTAATCACGCTGTAACAACATGCGTTCTCAGAAATGAGAAGTTCACAAAGATACAGGTATCACAATGGGACAACCGAAATAAAATGTTCAAACGTACCTACGTTCTGTACTTTAATTTAAAAAACCTACCTGTTTCCAAGTGTTCGTCTAAAATTGTGAGCCATATGTTTGTGACTATTACAGCGCCAGTCATCACAAAGCGAAAAAAGTGGTCCAACTAAAACATTCATATTTATTTACGTATACACGAATATGTAATAAAAATGGCGGTTGCTATTTAAAAAAAGCGCAGTTGATATCCGTTTGACCTATGGCAGCGCCATCTAGCGGGCCAACCATAGCGCCATCTGGTTTTCCTCTTCAAGCTACACAAGTTTCGTTCTTTGTAGTTTTTTCGTTTGAAGCTTATTTGGTGTGATATTTGGCCCAGTCACGATCAATGAACCACCCTGTATATATATGAATGATGCAGTGGATAACGACGGAAGTTGGATGATATTTTGCGCAGATGCCGCGGTTTTACGCAGAGAAATCGCAACACTAGGAAATTGTAGCGAAATGCAGGAAGACTTGCAGAAGATCAATCCTTGGTGCCGCGAGTGGCAATTGACGATCAAAGTTATCAAATGTAACGTATTTCGCACAATTGGGTAGAAAGATCCATTATTGTATGATTACACGATTGCAAACCTTCACTGGAATCTGTCGCACCCATTAAATACCATGGCGTATGAGTGCCGAGCGATTTGGAGTGGAACGTCGACACACATACGGGATGGATAAAAAGCAGTGGCGACAGCATTGTCATTGATATCAGGCTCAGTTGACAGACTTTTACCATATTACATGCCCTCAATATAATCGCCCCGCGTCTCGATCACCTTTCCCCGCAGATGAAGGTGTCGTACATCATCAGCGCGTCCATTTCTGTCTTGCAAGGACTGCCCTATGGCACGTTCGATATCTTCTCTCGTGCTGTAGTTCGTGCCACTAAGACGTTCCTTATTTTGGAGAATAGGTCGTGATCGTATAGACTTTGTCCGGTGCACTGGTAAGAAGGTTAATGCGATGCAGAATCAGATGCTTCTGTTACTGTTGTTGCTGTTGTGCTATTCAGTCCAAAGACTGGTTTGATGCTGCTCTTCATGCTACTGTATCCTATCCAAGCCTCTTCATCTCCGGCTAACTACTGCAACCTACACCCTTCTGAACCTACTAAGTGTATTCATCTCTTGGTCTCCCTCTACTGTTCTTATCCTCCACGCTTCCCTCTAGTACTAAATTGGTTAACCCTTGATGCCTCAGAACATGTCCTACCAACTGATCCGTTCTTCTAGTCAAGTTGTGCCACAAATTCCTCTTCTTTCCTATTCTATTCAGTACTTCTTCATTACTTACGTGATCTACCCATCTAATCTTCACCATTCTCCTGTCACATCACATTTCAAACGCTTCTATTCTCTTGTTGTCTCAATTGTTTATCATCCATGTTTCACTTCCAAACATGGCTACACCCCATACAAATACTTCCAGGAAGGACCTCCTTACACTTAAATCTATACTCGACGTTAACAAATTTCTCTTCTTCAGAAACGCTTTCCTTGGTGTCGGCAGTCTACATTTTATATCCTCTCTGTTTCGCAATCATCAGTTATTTTGCTGCCAAAATAGCAAAACTCATCTACTACTTCAAGTGTCCCATTGCCTAATCTAATTCTCTCAGCATCATCTGATTTAATTCGACTACATTCCATTATCCTCGTTTTGTTTTTGTTGATGTTCCTCTTATATCCTCCTTTCAAGACACTGTCCATTCCGTTCAACTGTTCTTCCACATCCTTTGCTGGCTCTGACAGAATTACAGTGTCACCAGCAACATCAAGGCTTTGATTTCTTGTCCCTGGAATTTAATTCCTACTCTAAATTTGTTTTGTTTCCCTTACTGCTCAATATAGAGACTGAATAAAAATGGTTCAAATGGCTCTGAGCACTGTGGGACTCAACTGCTGAGGTCATTAGTCCCCTAGAACTTAGAACTAGTTAAACCTAACTAACCTAAGGACATCACAAACATCCATGCCCGAGGCAGGATTCGAACCTGCGACCGTAGCGGTCTTGCGGTTCCAGACAGCAGCGCCTTTAACCGCACGGCCACTTTTTTTTCTTCTTTTTTTCTTTTTTTCTTTTTCTTTTTATTTTTTATTTTTTCTTTTTCTTTTTCTTTTTTTTTAACAAAAATGAAAAAAAAGGGAAAAATGATTTTGGAAGGTTGGTTTTTCTGCTTTTTTTATTTTATGTTATTTTATTTTATACAAATGGATGAAAGGAAGGCCGTTCCTCTTCGGCTACATAAACAGAATAATAGGAAGTCGTCCCGTTACGACAAAGGATGCTCCATACTATAGCCCGCTGCGAATTTTTCGATGACTGTCTTCTCGTTGCTGTGTTGTTTCCGTTGTTTGTTCAAATCTCATAAAAAAAAGAGGAATTGGGAAGAGGTGCTATGGTTATCTTCTCATGTCATCGATAATCCAGCTGCGAGGCGGATTATGGAATGCGCTCCAAAGAAAATTAGAAAAATATTGCCTATATTTAGGGTTCCTGACGATCGCACAATGTCGTTCGTTGAGGTAATACCAAAAATCGGGTACTGTCTTTTCGCCATTACCGAAGATGTAGTGAACAGCGTGGCCGCTGATCCACGTCACAGAGTTCGTTTTTGCTCTGGGGAAATAAGTCTCATCGGGGAAAAGTAGTGATCGGGTAGTTATCCTGTCGGGAGTCGTGCGTGTGAGAAAAGCCAATATCTGACGCACCAAACACCAAACGTCCTTTGCCGACCCGCATTCGAAACGATGTTCATCCGTGTCAATCACTTGGCATGTGGCACACAAGGGTGAATCAGCTAGGTGGATGTGATGTAGGCGGGACTGGCACAACTGTTTCCCATTAACAGTTACGTACCATGCAGATTGCACGTCAGTATCAAGGGTGGTGGCATTCACTGCCTGCCACACAGTGCGCCACTTAGTAGTGGGTGTTTGCTTTCAATCACATTCGGCGTCCTGTTCATTTGCATGGCAGCATATATCGCCCTCGTCATCATCAAGCGTGTGGGTAGTAGTGCGGTGCGGATGTAGCTTAATTCAAGGAAGAACTGGCTAATGTAGAAGAAAGGTGCTGGGATGTCCGATATCATCACAGGGGGTGCGAGTGAGATTGGTCGTAAGGCCTCCAATAAGAGACTTGTGAGGCACGTCGGACTTCGTCGCCACAGTTGCAGGTGACAGCTGACGAACAGGGCCTTCGCTCTGTTCTGAACATGACAAAGGCCTAAACCCCCTCTGCTCCTCGGGAGGGTTAGGGACTCGTAACGAATCTTAAATAACATGCCCGTATTAACAAAGGATCCCAAAACCGCCAACATGCGGTGAGCCAGGGTAGGTGGTACGGGGAGTATCTGTGCAAAATGGGGGATACGTGACGCCAAATAGACGTTAGCATATCGTGTCCGTTGCAGGATGTCTAGATGTCGCAGACGGTGGTCACTTATTCCTGCTCTCATCTGATTCAATAAACGCCTGTAGTTAATGGCTGTTGAACGCTTCATATCAGATGTGAAATCAATGCCAAGACAGCGGATTGTGTCACTGATTCTTAGCGGTGCGACACTCTCGTCGGGTAGGCCTCTGCCTATAGACAGGGCGTGTGATTTGTGGAGATTGAGATGGCTCCCCGATGCCGCGCCGTAGGTCGCCACCCACGCCAGTGCTGCACGAACTTCGTCATTATTGCGAAGAAGGAGTACCAGATCATCCGCATAGGCAGTGCAGCAAAAAGTGTGTCCACCAAGGGATATTCCAGTCAGGCGTTGTCGGAGGCCGCAGAGGAGTGGTTCCAAGACGAGGGTGTACAATATCGCCGAAAGAGGGCAGCCTTGTCGCACCGATCGCTGGATCTGTATCGGCGGCGTCAGACGGCCATTATATAACACCTTGGACGTCGCGCCGCGGAGGAGACGCATCAGTACATTAACTATGACGTCCGGATACCCCATGTGTCGCAGTACCTCCATCAAAAATGTGTGGTCGACTCTGTCAAAGTCCTGGCTAAAGTCGAGTGAGGCCAAAACTCCTGGCAGTTGGCGAGCTTTGGCTAGCGCGATCATATCTCTATATCGGCACAATGCAGTGCGAATATTATGGTCACCACCTAACGATGCCTGGTCCTGCGACACAACACATCGTACAGATCGCTTTAGGCGTGCCGCCAGAAGCCGGGTGAAAATCTTCAAGTCACTGTTGAGTAAGGTCAAGGGCCGATAGTCACTGATCCTGGATCCGCCTCGTGGTTTGTGTATAGGCACAATCAGTCCTTCTAGGAAGGCCCCAGGTATCTGCGTCGTGGGAGACATAAGATCGCGGCAAATATCAGTCCATGCTGGTGCCAGCAATTGTCGATACGTCCGGTAAAATTCCAGAGGAAGGCCATCAGGTCCCGGGGACTTATGAGCAGCCCCAGCCTGTATTGCTTCAATGATTTCCTCTTCCGTTACATCTACTGTCAAATCCGCCGCCGCTGCCGGAGAGATCGAGCCATAAGTGAGTTGAGAGACTTCGGCGATCACCTCTGGGGGATGTCGACGTTCCGAGTATAGCCTAGTGTAGTGAGCATGAAGGGCGTTTCCTATGTCGCGCTGGGTATCAAGCCATCGTCCGTCTTCCGTCGTGATAGCTTGGATCAGTGTCCTGCGTCGTCGTCGTCGTTCTGCAATGACGTGGTACATGGACGGTTCCTCCTGGGCCACTCTGTCTTGAGTGCGCGCTCTGACGATCGCACCCTCAAGGTGGCAACGTGTTAATCTGATGATCTGTGCCTTGGCACGGTTCACCGTCACCTGCCGTGCAGATGAGTACGGCAGTGTTGTACATTCCCTTAAGATGCTGTAGTAAAAGTCCATGGTATGTCTCTTCCATGCTGCAACATCTCGGCCGTAGCCTATCAAGGTCTTCCGGAGGGCTGGTTTGGCGCAGAGTAACCACCACGACAGTGTAGACCGGTAGGTACCACGCCGGCGGCTACATGAGTCCCACGTGTTCTCTATAAGGCGGCGGCATTCCTGAGAAGCGAGGTGGGCGACGTTCAACTTCCAAAGACCACGGCTGTGCCATACCTTCTGGCGGCCGAGGGTAATAGCGCAGATGTAGGCCTCGTGATCAGAAAAAGCTGTGGGCCAAACTTCGGCAGCTCTTGTCCCCACAGCTATGGAGCGCGAGATGTAAATCCGGTCGATGCGGCTGGAGGAATGGCTGGTGTAGTGAGTAAATCCGCGCCGATCGCCACAAACATGTTCCCACGAGTCCACCAATTGAAGATTACTTATAATTGTCGTAAGTTCTGCGCAGGGAGAATGGTGTGGTAACTGATCCTTAGGTGCTTGGCTACAGTTAAAGTCCCCTCCCATTATCAAGGCGTCCTGACGGCCCATAAAGAGGGGCGTGATTGTATGAGCGAAAAAGGTGGATCGTTCGCGACGCCGACCAGATCCTGACGATGCATAGATGTTAATAAGTTTGACTCCTTGGATAGTAAGAGCCATGCCTCTGGCGTCAGGGACATACTCGACGTCTTCTGCGGATATACCTTCGCGGAGGAGGATCGCCACACCACTGCCATTGGCAGACGCATGTGAGACCCAAGTCTTGTAGCCATAGGGTCCCTTGAAGTCTGTGACATACACCTCTTGAAGGAGCGCAATGTCGATGTCTGCTGCGCTGAGCAGGTCCTGTAGCATCTTTAGTTTATGTCGGGCACGTATGTTGTTGATGTTAATCGTTGCTAGACGGTACGTTTGGGCAGCCAGGTCGGCAACTGGGTTGTGTAGGAGGCCAGGTGTGGGCGGCAGGGGCGGCCCCACAGAGGCTGACGATACAGCCGTAGTCACTGTTGTTGGTCGGTGCCGGGTACAGCCGCGGGAGCATCTCTGCCTCCGGCATCCTCCTGTTGCTGTGGCTCATCCTCGACATCATCCGCCCAAGAATCAGATGCAGCAATTGGTAACTGTTGATGAGTGCTGTCAGTAGAGCGCTCGCGCGCATGTTCAGTAGCAGAAGTGATGTTGTCAGACTGAGGCTCAGAAACTGTATCCGCCGTAGCATCGTGACGGGAAGGGTGAGTTGTGGTGGTAGAGTCCTGATTGTCGTCCGAGGCCGATTGTTCGTCCGGGTCACACATCCGAAGCAGGCAATCATCGGATGGCGTATGGCGCCGTTTCTTGCGTTTTCGAGGGGACCGTTGTTTCCGGACATATTGTTCTGTGTCAGAGTGCGGGCGACAATCATCTGATGCGGTCTCCATTGGTAGGAAGGCAGAGGTCGGGACAATTTCAGTTTCTACTTCCATCTTCTCTTTAGGCTCGTCTTGGTGGCACAATTGATCACTGTCTTGAGGCAAGGCTGCTGATGACGTCGTAGAGGGGGATATGCTGTCCGCCACACTGTCATCGACCACAGACTGCAATAAGGTGTTACGATCCTGGGCAGGAACAGCTGTTGCGGTTGCAGCCGCTGCATACGTGATGGGGAGTGAAGTAGGCGTCGCCGGGGATGGAACGTCACCAACCGGTGTCTGAAGCAGTCGGCGTTGAATGCAGGCCGATCGGACATGTCCTTCCTGGCCACAGCCGGCGCAAGTACGCGGTTGTCCGTCGTACATGACAATGGCTCTGCAGCCGCCAATTACTAAATAGGATGGCACATGCTTCGTCAGTTCAATCGTAATTTGTCGCACTCCATTTAAGACGGGATACGTTTCAAACGTTTGCCATTTTTCAGCCAAGTGGCTTAGCACGTTGCCGTATGGTTTGAAAGCTGTCATCACAACATCTGGCGGGACTTCGAATGGCAGCTCGAAGACCCTCAGAGTGCGAAGGCCTAACCCAGCGTGGTCGATCGTGACAGTTCCTACGTGACCATCAGAATGCTTGAATTTAAGTCCATGAGCGTGTCGGCACACAACATCAGTGCACGCCTTGTCATTGATCATTTTTATGTAGACGACACTTTGTGTTATAGAAAAATGGATCCCAATGATGTCTTGAGGTGCAATATGTAGTTCTTCCCGGATGAAACGTTCAATGTCAAGTGCTCGAGGTCTTGCATAGTCCGCTTGAAATGTGATCTTAATGGTGGACTTGCGATACGAGTGCGCCATGGCACTAACGAGACACGGACGCGTGACACTCGCCGCAGCGGAAGGTAAACTGTAAACACTCGCGCGCGCGGTGCGCTAACAGGGGGACACAGGCACGACGACCTTGCCCCACCGCTGCTAACAGCGGACTGACATAAAAATGGTTCAAATGGCTCTGAGCACTATGGGACTCAACTGCTGAGGTCATTAGTCCCCTAGAACTTAGAACTAGTTAAACCTAACTAACCTAAGGACATCACAAACATCCATGCCCGAGGCAGGATTCGAACCTGCGACCGTAGCGGTCTTGCGGTTCCAGACAGCAGCGCCTTTAACCGCACGGCCACTTCGGCCGGCAGAGACTGAATAACATCGGGCATAGGCTACAACCCTGTCTCACTCCCTACTCAAGTACTGCTTCCCTTACGTGCCCTTCGACTCTTATAACTGTCATCTGCTTTCTGTACAAATTGTGAATAGCCTTTTGCTCCCTGTATTTTACCACTGTCACCTTCAGAATTTCAAAGAGAGTGTTCTAGCCAACATTGTCAAAAGCTTTCTCTAAGTCTACAAATGCTAGAAACGTAGGTTTGCCTTTCCTTAAGGTAAGTCGTAAGGTCTGTTACCAGATGCTGCAGTCACGAGTACCAGATGCTATGGTCCTTTATTTTCAATGTGGGATAAATGTAACGTCTGCCCCTGCGATACAATGTGATGCAGGATTAACCCATGGACCACAGGAGCAGCCGGTCACTGCAGTCTGCTAATGCATTTTATTGCCACAACTCATTTATCCCACACTGAGAATAAAGCGACGGCAACTTCCGACATTTCATTCCAATGCACGATGCCACTCGGTGAACCCTGTGTAGGAGCTCCTGCGTGTGTGGGGTGGGAGATACTGGAACATCCGCCGTATTCACCGGATACGAGTTCTTGCGATTACGACCTGTTCGCCAAAATGAAGGAACGTCTTCGTCGCACGCTCTACAACACGAGAGAAGATATCAAACGTGCCACAAGGCGGTCCTTGCGAGACATCGACCTAGAAGGAAGCGCTGACGATGTACGACGCCTTCCGTCTATGGCAAATGGCTCTGAGCACTATGGGACTCAACTGCTGTGGTCATAAGTCCCCTAGAACTTAGAACTACTTAAACCTAACTAACTTAAGGACATCACATACATCCATGCCCGAGGCAGGATTCGAACCTGCGACCGTAGCGGTTCCAGACTGTAGCTCCTTTAACCGCTCGAGCCACTCCGGCCGGCCCCCCTTCCGTCTATGGAAGGGGGGGGGGTGGGGGAAGGGTATCGAGATGCTGGGCGATTATAGAGAGGGCATGTAGTACGGTGAACGAATCTCAATACAGTTTGATATGAACTATAACAGTTTTGCCACCACTTTTTATCCAACCATGAAAACGTAATCGTAGAAAAGGCAGATGCCATACTGAGATTCAAAGAATTCAAAACCGTCTTTGATCGCAAAAAATTTCCTTTCCTTTTTCACTGGCTTCGTTCTATGTGATCAGAACACGGTGGTCATTCCCAACAGGTCTTCTGTGTTAATCATAGCTTTAGTATGTTTCTATATATTTTCATGGTGCCCTTCTCGATTATAAGTTTTTACACTTTGTTTACTAGTTTAAGAAGATAGAGATATATGCGATGATAGACACAAACAGGATAAATGAAAAAAAAGTTGTGGGAAGGTTTATATTGGAACAACAAAAAGAAGTGGCAATACCCGCTTAACCGAACACAAAAGGAACTGTCGAATGGGACATACTAACAAATCAGCTGCAGCGGAAAGTGTGTTTAAAGACGGTGATCATGAAATAAAATTTAGTGAGACGAGCGTGCTAGCTAGGACATCGCATTATTATGCACGCATGTATAGAGAAACTATAGAGATTCAGAAACACCACAATAATTTTAGCAGAAAAGAGGGTTTAAAGGTAGATAATATTTGGCGGTCGACTTTGCACCAACGATGTGACAATCGATTACCTTCAAGCTAGAAAAATGACGTTAGTCAGAGATAGACTTGCAGTCGGCCTCGTGTGACGTATGGTGGTGCCCTATATGCGCTCTATATAAGCGGGACTTCCACGGCCTGGCAGCCCTCCGCGTAGTCGAACATGTAACACACGGCTACAACACGGACAAAGCCACAGGGGCCTTGTTCCTGGACATTGAAAAAGCTTTCGACTGTCTTTGGTACAACGGCGTTATACGCAAACTAAGCGAAGCTGGTTTCTCGCACGGACTCGTACGTCTCATACACTCATGTCCCACGAACAGATGTTTCAACACTGACGCGCAGGGAAAACAATCGACACAAAGCGGTATCCAAGCTGGAGTACCCAGGGAAGCATCCTAGGGCCTATCTTGCTCAACCTGTACATTAACGACTTCTCAACAATACAAAACACGACGTTAGCCATTACGCGGATGACACAGCCATCCTTGCGCAGGACTGGAAACCGTCTAACATTAATTCAAGAATACAGACACAATTCAGAACTGCCGAGCCTTGGTTGGAACGATGGCGTATTAAAGTAAACATCGTCAAGTAAAAAGCAGTTCTGTTCATACGCCGACCGAAACTACTGCGCAAACATCAACACAAAAAAATGGTTCAAATGGCTCTGAGCACTATGGGACTTAACATCTGAGGTCATCAGTCCCCTAGAACTTAGAACTACTTAAACCTAACTAACCTGAGGACATCACACACATCCATGCCCGAGGCAGGATTCGAACTTGCGACCGTAGCGGTCGCGCGGTTCCAGACTGAAGCGCCTAGAACCACTCGGCCCCCCGGCCGGCAACTAACCTAAGAACATCACACACATCCATGCCCGAGGCAGGATTCGAACCTGCAACCGTAGCGGTCGCGCGGTTCCAGACTGTAGCGCCGAGAACCGCTCGGCCACCCTGGCCGGCCCACGGCCTCTCAGCCCGAAAGTTTTACCTATTCGTAACGCTTTTTGCATGCAGTATCCACACATACCACTGAATGTACTTCCAAAATTATACAATTTTAGGACACATAGTTAGGAGATGTGTCATAAACATTGATAAACGTGAAAAACTAGCTTTTGTTTAAAACTGGCCCCGAATTACCGATACTATACTCAGATAGTGTTTGATAATTAGAGCCCTTAGTGACTTTAAAAAACTATAGACATAATGTCAAACCTTCTCCATAGATTTTCTCGCCTACAAGCTTGACACATTAACTAATTTGTAAGTTAAGTAGATGTTTGAAGCTATTTTACACATTGGAGCTAGATTATTTTTAGAACGAAGCGTTCAAAGGTTGCTGCTAATCTATTTTAATCAAGAAATTACATACACAAATTTGTCTAGAATAAACTAAACACAAAAATACAAAAAACCGCACTATCGGAATCGAATTTCTTCCGTGACCTATATAGCTCAAACGAAGACAGCGATACCGAAAACTGCAAACCGAACCGTGAACCAGACATCCGCGTGAGAGGTAACAGTCCATTGAAACCAATTTAACGCGTATTTTTCGAACCAATTTGAAATAAACAGGAATCACTGATGTAAACAAAAGGTAGCGTTATAGGTATACCTATACTTATAAAATTGTTACAATGAAACTGTTTACTGAATTGTAATTGTATTGTAAGTCCTGTAATTGGTAGGAATATTTAGGATTAATGTAATTAGGTGAAATCTGGAACAAATGATCGAGTATATTGGTCAAAGTCATTTCTTTGAAACTGAGAAGAATTTGTGTTAAAACAGTATCTAAATTAAAGTCTGTGTTATTTAAACGAAAAACTAAGTGAGAGAATCAAAATTGAGTAGCGAATTAAAAGGTAATTAGCGAAAATGTTATAAGTGGCGTGTAAACATAGGCAGTTCTTTATGTGTTTTGTCAATAATAAATAAAAGACGTATTTTGCCACATTCAGTGGGAGACTTGGAAACATATACACTGGTAGGAACATTATCCGAACCATGTATCTTTTGCATTTTACAAAAATAGTAAAAGTATTGTTAATATTTCAATTTGAGTATTTGCACACCCCTAAAATATTAAATGCTTAAAAATCGATTAATGTATTTACTCTATAAGAACCAGTGCAACTATTGAAAAATGCCATTAATTTTGAGGCAATTTTTATTAAAAGTACCCTTTATAACAATACTGAGGATGGTTCGCATTAACATATAAAAGGGCAGCCCTGTTGGCATTGGACGGCAGTGTCTCATGAGATGTTGTGCAAGAGGCATGTAATTGCGTAAGTTAGATTGGATTAGATTAGATAAATATTTGTTTCAAAGATCATGAATACGACACTTTGTAATGATATGGATCGTGTCAGGTTAATAAAAGATGTCTGTACAAGATATTACATAACACAAAATATTGCAGGACACTAATGTTTAAGTTACTGTTGTTGTCTTTTTTCCCCTTAATTTATATCTAAAAATTCAGCCAATGAGTAGAAGGAATTGTCATATAGAAATTCTTTTAATTTATTTTTAAATGTTAGTTGGCTATCTGTCAGGCTTTTGATGCTGTTTGGTAGCAGTTTCTGGAAACATCCCCCAGGCTGTGGCTAAGCCATGTCTCCGCAGTATCCTTTCTTTCAGGAGTGCTAGTTCTGCAAGGTTCACAGGAGAGCTTCTGTAAAGTTTGGAAGGTAGGAGACGAGATACTGGCAGAAGCAAAGCTGTGAGGACCGGGCGTGAGTCGTGCTTCGGTAGCTCAGATGGTAGAGCACTTGCCCGCGAAAGGCAAAGGTCCCGAGTTCGAGTCTCGGTCGGGTACACAGTTTTAATCTGCCAGGAAGTTTATAGAAATAGCTGGAAATTCCCTGAGAGGGACCTATACACTGTTACAATTATGAAAGTGCCATCATTTAGTTTAAGTTCAGTGGCACATGCTTCCATATGTTGCTGTACACAAAATTTTTTAGTTTCTAAATTTTTTCCCTGTGGAAGCTTTTGACATATATGGCAACTCCTCCTCTCATCATATTATCTCTACTTACATGTGCAGCTAATTTGTACCTATTGATGTTAACCTTTTGCATATCAGTGACAATGTGATGCTCAGACAGGCATAGTACATCTATTACATTCTCAGTTTCTATATCTTCTAAACAAAGCAGAAGCTCATCAATTTTATTCTTCAATCCCTCAATATTTTGATGAAATATACTAAGATTATTTTTCACTTTACTTTTGTGAGTATCTTGAACTTTTTTAACATCTTTAGTACTTGCCTGGCTGAGTTTCCCACTGGACACTGATCTTACACTAAAAAGAGTTTCCACCATGAGATGTAGTTCCTCCCCCTTTAAATTTCCTGCTATCAGCCCAGCCAGTTTACCCTGTAAGTAAGATGTACATCAGTGTTGTAAGCATATCAGTATTTTTGAGTTTTGTCAAAGTAACATAATTATCATGATGCGATATAAAATAAAGATTCTGAAACATAATGTTTGTATTAGTCATTCTTGGTGTAAAAACCAAGTTACAGTGGACATAAAGGAACACATTGCTTGTGGCACCAGCAGATAAAAAGCAGTTGGATGAGTACACCCTACATAATTATAAGATTTTTTTAATAATAATTTCACATGTGCCATGAACGAATCACCTAATCGAAAACGAATGCAGACAAATTCGTTGAGAATAAACCGAAAGAAATGCAAGAAACGCCGAATTAGAATCGGATATTCGCTCAAATGTTAACAAAGGTACCATGCACATCCCTCAAAAACAACGAACTAACGAAAAAAAGCATACACACGCAATTGCTCCAGCATGAACTAAAAGTAAATATATGTATATTAAATTAAAATCGCAAATAAGCAAAAAAGAGCTAATCAATGACTGGGGAAAAAAGAAAGTAACCAATAAAAGCTAAAGACTCAATCCCAGTTGAACAAATCATTACTACAAACCACGTCGCAAAAGCACGAGTGATCCACCGCCAATAACAACAAGACATCTAAAAGAACAGTTAATTTCATATACGTAACTCCTTTAAGTGGAATACTCTCTTTCAAATTCTAAAGGTGGCAGGGGTAAAATACAGGGAGCGAAAGGCGATTTACAATTTGTACAGCAACCAGATGTCAGTTATAAGAGTCGAGGGGCATGAAAGGGAAGCAGTGATTGGGAAGGGAGTGAGACAGGGTTGTAGCCTCTCCCCAATGTTATTCAATCTGTATATTGAGCAAGCAGTAAACGAAACTAAAGAAAAATTCGGAGTAGGTATTAAAATCCATGGAGAAGAAATAAAAACTTTGAGGTTCGCCGATGACATTGTAATTCTGTCAGAGACAGCAACGGACTTGGAAGAGCAGTTGAACGGAATGGACAGTGTCTTGAAAGAAGGGTATAAGATGAACATCAACAAAAGCAAGACGAGGATAATGGAATGTAGTCGAATTAAGTCGGGTGATGCTGAGGGAATTAGATTAAGAAATGAGACACTTAAAGTAGTGAAGGAGTTTTGCTATTTGGGGGAGCAAAATAACTGATGATGGTCGAAGTAGAGAGGATATAAAATGTATACTGGCGATAGCAAGGAAAGCGTTTCTAAAGAAGAGAAATTTGTTAACATCGAGTATAGATTTAAGTGTCAGGAAGTCGTTTCTGAAAGTATTTGTATGGAGTGTAGCCGTGTATGGAAGTGAAACATGGACGATAACTAGTTCGGACAAGAAGAGAATAGAAGCTTTCGGAATGTGGTGCTACAGAAGAATGCTGAAGATTAGATGGGTAGATCACATAACTAATGAGGAGGTATTGAATAGAACTGGGGAGAAGAGGAGTTTGTGGCACAACTTGACAAGAAGAAGGGATCGGTTGGTAGGACATGTTCTGAGGCATCAAGGGATCACAAATTAAGCATTGGAGGGTAGCGTGGACGGTAAAAATCGTAGAGGGATACCAAGAGATGAATACACTAAACTGATTCAGAAGGATGTAGGTTGCAGTAAGTACTGGGAGATGAAGAAGATTGCACAGGATAGGGTAGAATGGAGAGCTGCATCAAACCAGTCTCGGGACTGAAGACCACAACAACAACAACAACGCATTTAAGACTTCATATTTGAAAAAAAAAGGGCAAGAACAAAAATTATCAATAACTCATTCACTCACAACTATATGAGCAATGCACTTACGTTCCTGGCAAACCTCATACTGAAAAAACCAGTCAAACATCTGTAAGAAAAACACATTGTAAGTACTACTCGTTTGACTCGCAGCAGTGTAATTTATGCTTTAAAGTTCCTGCCTAACCTTGCTCCCAGAAATCGTGCCAAATACAGGAAGAAACAGCCGAATATTTGTCGGAAAAAGTAAAAAAAAATAACGCAACTTATTTTTCTATCGACAATTCAGGCTATGCTCTGAGGTTCCATCAAAATCACACCCACTTATATCACCACGTATTTGGAACAAGCAGCGTAATTTATAAACATTATACATTACACTAGAAAGTAAGACAAGCACAGATATCTTTCGCAAAGTAAACTGATGACGTCATACAGGACGTCATGGGTGATAGCAGATGTGTTGGAATCGGACTGCGCTCTTGGCGCGATTGTTTAATGAAGCCAAAATAATTAAAATAGAACCCCACAAGTTGTCCACAAAGAACGTCTGTCACACCCCAGAAAGTGACAAATAGAGTATCGTAGATGTGGAATTATGTGACATACAGCTATTGTGGACAATAACAATTTTTACATATATTTAAAGAGAATAAATAGCGGCCTACTGACTGGAAGGAGGCGCCACTGACCTGAAGGCGGGGGTACGGTGCTCCTGGGTATGCGCGCCCGGCCCGCCGATGTGCGCTCGCGCTTGGCCCATATGTGACGCCATTGGGCCATGCGCTCCCAGTGCCCGCGGAAGAGCCACGGATGCGCGACCGTCGAGGCGCCCGGACCGGACTCCCAGCGTTTGCCGACGAAGCTGGTCCTCCTGCTTTTGCTCCGTTCCATCACCGTAACAAGAATCTTGACTGGTGCTGAAACTACGCACAGATATAACTTGCAAAAATCCAAAGATTTTACAAACAACTGACTTGTACACGACCAGAGATTGTGCAAAGTGTTGTGTTAGCAACATCTTTGGTTTAGCAGATAGGGGCTTAATGCTCGTTTGGCAACATTTCTCGCAAACGTGACGGCACGTGCAATATCGATGACCGTATGATCGCCTGTCGACGTTGTGACAAGGATGAATATGAATATTATTGTTCCTCGCTTCACTCGCGGCAACATAAGCTGTCGTCTTAGTTTCCTGCCTAACCACACACTCGGAAGTTACTACCTATTGTGAAAGAAAGAGGCAAATATTTGTGAGAAAAAAATACAAATTTTATTGCGGTTCGTTGTTTTAGTCGCAACATTTAAAGCGGTTCCCCCATAGTTCCAACCTAACCACACGCTAGGAAATCGCCAAATATTCGGAAATACAGAGCCCAATCTACATCTACACCTACATCATACTTCGCAAGTCATCTAATGGTGCGTGGCGGAGCGTACTTTCGGTACTACTAACTGATCCCTCAAACTCCGTTCCACTCGCGAATAGTGCGTGGGAAGAAAATTATCGGTAATCCTCTGTATTGGCTCTAATTCCTCGAATTTTCTCCTCGTGGTCAATACGCGAGATGTATGTGGGCGGAAGTAATATGTTGTCCGACTCCTCCAGGAAGTGCTGCCCCGAAATTTCAACAGTAAATCTCGCCGTGATGCATAACGCCTCTCTTGTAACGTCTGCCAGTGGAGTTTGTTTAGGATCTCCGTAACGCTCTCTTGCCAGCCAAACTATTCCACGACGAAACGCTCCGCTCTTTGTTGGATCTTCTCTATCTCCTCTATCAGTTCAGTATTGTTCCCAGACAGATGAACAATACTCAAGAATTTGGCGAACAAGCGCCTTATAAACCACTTCTTTCGTGGATAAGTTACTTTTCCTTAAGATTCTTCCGATGAATCTGAGTCTGCTGTCTGCTTTTCCCTCTATCTGTTTTATGTGGTCATTCCACTTAAGTTCGCTCTGGATAGTTACGCCTGGATATTTATCGGCAGATGCTGTCTCCAGTTGTTTTTCATCAGTAGTGTAGCTGTACAGTAGTGGATTCGTTTTTCTACGTGTCCGCAATATGTTACATTTATTTACGTTCAGGGTCAACTGCCAGAGCCTGCACCAATCATCAATTCTCAGCAGGTCGTTCCGCAAATTCTTACTGTCTTCTGGAGTTGCTACTTTGTTATAGGGCAACTGCATTATGTTAATATCGGGCGGGTATTTCGCTTCCGCTAATTTTTCATAAGTTAATATCGCCACGTAATGGCGTCGTTGGCTGCATCGGCCGCTGCGATTGTTGAACTGTAAATTACTTGAATGCGGGTTAATTCAAGGAAGGCGGACATGAAATCGGGATCACCTCTTACAAATTAAAAGTGCACAATAATATTAAATAAATATATTATCTGTTTAACTCATACAAATATGCTTACATTTGCCAGCACTCGCAAGATGTCCGTCTACACGCAATCAAGACAAGAGAAGAAGTGAAGACGACTAAAAAATTGACGAAAGAGCGTATCTTGTCACCTCTTTAGATCATTTTCTCATAAATTATTTCTTTGCAATCGAAACTTACATAGAGAAATGATAAAAATACATATTATTCAATTTTTAGAAGTCTTTTCTTTATAAATACCGTTTTTAAGTCTTTTCGTAATATATCACTGGGGATGCTATACCATCCATCTATGTGACCGACTGCCTTACGAGCTAAAACGCTGGAGTATTTATGGAGCGGAGTAGTTGCTAATGTTATCCGACATTACTAGTCATCATCCCAATTACGAAGGTATCAGCGATTTTCACTCTGCAGTGCTTGCTTAACGAGTTTGTTGTAGAATAGGACTGGTTCGTGAAAGCTCTCGGTATGCGTTGCTGCGTTAGCAATAGCGTTTCCTTCATCACGTACCGAAGGTGACGTGATCCTGTCCAGCTGATACGGGTGGCAGGCGTGTCTTACTGTCACAGTAAACTTTTCCAGATGGCAAATGATACTTGTGTCATTTTTGATAGAAATTCCTTCAGACGTTACAATGGCATGCTGATACGTCACTGTCTTTACTGCCCCCCCCCCCCCTCCTCGCCACCCACTTCTAACCCTAGGGCTCAAATGTCATCTTAACTGTTACCAGTAAGTCAAGTGATCTCGATAACTGTGGAATTGATACTAATACCGGTCGCTATCGGGGATTTCTACACCTTAAATATTCTCACCCACACCCTCCCAACCCTAAGGGTAGTTGGGGTATGTTACTCACACAGTATTTCTATACAAATAGTGTGTCATGTATACACAAATTTGGACTGAAATTGATTCTATATCATCAATCTTACACATCTACCCCTATGTGTGGCAGCTGGTTCTTACCCAACAGAGTCCGGCCGCGGTGGCCGAGCGGTTCTAGGCGCTTCAGTCCGGAACAGCGCGACTGTTACGGTTGCAGGTTCGAATCCTGCCTCGGGCAGGGATGTGTGTGATGTCCTTATGTTAGGTAGGTTTAAGTAGTTCTAGGTTCTAGGGTACTGATGACCACAGCAGTTGAGTCCCATATTGCTCAGAGCCATTTGAACCATTTGAACCTCCGATGTTAAATCCCATAGTGCTCAGAGCCATCTGAACCATTTTGAACCCAACAGAGACCTCCGCCGGCGTGCGCACAGCAAACCACCAAACTGCCACCGCAATCAGATAGATGGTATAGGGGAGCATATAAGACAAACAAATAGCCTCAAGCCACACAGGCGTTGTAATTAACATTTCAAGTTATTTTCAAGCCATCATCAGATGATCTGCATAAAAAGAAAGAAAAGGGGGATAGAAAAACACTAGGAAACTAAATTAGGAGGGGCGTTCAATAAATATCGCATCATGTCTTTTTATGAAAGCAGGTAGGTTTTATTCGGGATTCCAGTACACCATATTATTCTCTACATTTTTGGTTACAAAATAATATTTTTCAGCATAATCTCCGTTAAGTGCTACTATCTTACGCCAGATTGCTGGGATGGCCTGTGTGTCCGCGTGGTACCATTCTACTGGTGGACGTCGTAGCCAGCGTCGCTGTATTAAAAACTTCCCCATCACCCACGTACTGATTTCCGCGGACAGCATCCTTCATTGGGCCAAACAGATGAAAGTGGGAAGGTGCGATATATGGGATGTTTGGTGGATGAGGAAGAACAGTCCAGTTAAGTTATGTCAGCTCCTACCGAGTGCGCAGAGTTATGAGAGTCCTTGCGTTGTAATGGAGAAGGAGAAGTTCGTTTGCATTTTTTTTGGGTGGGGGGTGGGGGTGGGGGCGAAGAACACGCTGAAGTCGTTTCTTCAATTTCCTGAGGGTAGTGAAATACGCTGCAGAGTTGGTCGTTCGACCACGAGGAAGGTCATCGAACAGAATAACCCCTTCAGAGCCCCAGAAGATCGTCACCATGATTTTAGCTGCTGAGGTTTTCAACGTTTACTTCGTAGGAGAACTGGTGTGGCGCCACTCCATGGATTGCCGTTTTGTCTCTGGTTCGAAGAGATGAACCCATGTTTCATCACCTGTGACGATGTTCGACAAAATATTGTCACCGTCAATCTCCTTCATTGCTTAGTACTGTCCTCTGTCAGACGACGGGTAACCCAGCGTGAACACACATTTGAATACCCAGACTGGTGGACGAGTATGTCAGAACTACCAGCAGAGACGTCCAGTTGAGCACCGAGGACATTCACTGTGCTCCGTAGATCACCTAGAATGAGACTGTCCGCACGTTCTGACAATGCAGGATCAACAGCTGTGTGCGGCCGGCAGGCACGCGGGAGATCGGACAGATTTGCACCACTTGTTGCTATAAAGACAGATGCCACGCCCAACGACTCACCGTGCTTTTGTTCTCTGTCAGGTCTTGGTAGATCCTCTGCAAGCGCCTTCGAACAACTGCGATACTCTAATTTTTCGTCAGATAAAAAAAAATTCCACCCGAAACTGACTGAGAAAAAAAGTGTTGCATTACTTATTCAAGTCTCTCGTACAAATCAGATTACGAGGGTACACAAAAAGTAAGTTACACGATGCTGTGTGCGGCTAAGTAACTTTTATTTTATGCTGCGACACACTTCAAAATAACACGAATTTTAAACATAATTATCAAGTCTCTGAAAACAACAGTGCACTCCATGGATTGCCGTATTGTTTCTGGTTCGAAGTGACAAGGGATTTCAGATCGATTCCGTATTTCTGCATTTCCGAAAGGCTTTTGACACGGTACCACAAAAGCGGCTCGTAGTGAAATTGCGTGCTTATGGAATATCGTCTCAGTTATGTGACTGGATTTGTGATTTCCTGTCAGAGAGGTCACAGTTTGCAGCAATTGACGGAAAGTCATCGAGTAAAACAGAAGTGATTTCTGGCGTTCCCCAAGGTAGTGTTATTGGCCTTTTGCTGTTCCTTATCTATGTAAACGATTTTGAAGACAATCTGAGCAGCCACATTAGGTTGTTTGCAGGTGATGTTGTCGTTTATCGACTAATAAAGTCATCAGAAGATCAAAACAAACTGCAAAACGATTTAGAAAAGATATCTGAATGGTGCGAAAAGTGGCGGTTGACCCTAAATAACGAAAAGTGTGAGGTCATCCACATGAGTGCTAAAAGGAACTCGTTAAACTTCGGTTACACGATAAGTCAGTCTAATCTAAAAGCCGTAAATTAAACTAAATACCTAGGTATTACAATTACGAACAACTTAAAGTGGAAGGAACACATAGAAAATGTTGTGGGGAAGGCTAACCAAAGACTGCGTTTTATTGGCAGGACACTTAGAAAATGTAACAGACCTACTAAGGAGACTGCCTACACTACGCTTGTCTGTCCTCTTTTAGAATACCGCTGTGTGGTGTGGGATCCTTACCAGATAGGGCTGACGGAGTACATCGAAAAGGTTCAAAGAGAGGCAGCACATTTTGTATTATCGCGAAATATGGGAGAGAGTGTCACAGAAATGATAAAGGATATGGTCTGGACATCATTAAAAGAAAGGCGTTTTTTGTTGCGACGGAATCTTCTCACGAAATTCCAATCACCAACTTTCTCCTCCGAATGCGAAAATATTTTGTTGACACCGACCTACATAGGGAGGAACGATCACCACGATAAAATAAGGGAAATCTTTCCGCGCGCTATACGAGATTGGAATAACAGAGAATTGTGAAGGTGGCTCGACGAACCCTCTGCCAGGCACTTAAATGTGATTTGAAGGGTATCCACGTAGATGTAGATGTTCTACCAGCCGCTCAGCTCCTTGACGACAAATGTGCTCCTAGGTCATGGAGCCGTTCGAAAATTGCTGTATAAATGTCCTCATAGTTGGAAAATCTGCTTTTGCTGCGATCAGTTCTTCGAGTACCTGAACATTATAGTCGGTGGCCGATATTGACGTTTCTTTCCGATCAGCAACGCCCAAGTATGCACCGCATTCGTCACATTGTTCGCACCGTTTCACTGTGGCTGGACGCGACATTGCATTTGGTGCGTACACCACGCCAATTTGCCGGTGAATCTGTGTGTAACTTAGACGTTTTGCACCGAACAATCGTACTGTCCCACGTACTTCAGCTTCGAAGTAGCTTTTCAGTCGCCGCACCATTTCTCTCCCACCCTGTGATGCAACTGTTACCATAATCGCAGCAGAACTGTGTCAAAAGGAAACCCAGAACATGTACGCTCTTATGAATACGCACCATTCTTGTTGCGTAGTGGAATTAGTGTGGGATGACATGTGTGACTTTGACAAATTGCCAGTTGGGTTCTGTCTCGTGTTCTTCGGCCAACGATGATTTTTCCGACGTTTCTCCAGCACGACTGGCTGGTATTGACGAAGCTTCGGCCTCCATTGCTGGTGGTGGACTAGAGTCGACCTCGTGGCCGCATGTTATGTGGACGGAGCGCGATCTCCAAGGGTTTTTCTGTGGTCATTTTCGCTTCAGTCCTCCCCTTGCTACCTGCAGTGATGGTTCTGTGCAGCGCGGTAAACCAGGATCCATTCACCTTGAGGCTTTCCTCTTTCTTGTTGGAACTATTGTCTGGGTTGGGTATTTATATAGCTTCCCTGAACAAACAGGTGAAATAGCTCTTCTCCACAGCAATAACTTCCGTGTCGGCGAATTCTACTTTATGGTCGGTCTCACACAGCACGCGCTCCGACACGGCTGATTTCTCCACTTGCCACAATCCGCAATGCCGCTTGTGTTCGGTGATAATCCAGATCGTCCAGTCATTCCAACGGAGACATTTTCATATGTACATGGTATTCGTTATATTCTCGACATTGAAAGTGGGTCCCTTTCCTCCTTTGTCGATTTGAGACGCTCTTTGATCTTCTTTGCCGGTTCATAAATAGTCTTTATTCCGTGTTTGTGTAACATACGGCCGATTCTGTCGCTCACTCTGGGAATGTATGGCAGAGAGGCCGTACCTGACATTTCTTTTTCCCATGTGTCATTTCGCCGAGTGTTTGATTCTGCGACACTTCTTATGTAACGTATTGAGTATCCACTGCTCATCAGAACGCTTTCTAGGTTTTGTTTATCGCTTCTGAGTTAGTGCGGCTCACATATTTGTATTGCTAGCGTTAGGAGCGTGTTAATCATGCCTCTTTTCTGGCTCTGGTTGCTGATTTGGTAGTTTGTGCAGGAATCGGTCCGTGTGTGTCGGTTTTTGAATGATCTAGGCGATAATATGAGCAGCGTCCTATACTGTTTACAGATGACGCTGTAATTTATCGTCTAGCAAAATCATCAGACGATCAATTCCAATTACAAAATGATCTAGAGAGAATTTTTGTATGGTGCGAAAACTGGCAATTAGCACTAAACAAAGAAAAGTGCGAGGTCATCCACGTGGGTACTAAAAGAAATAAATTTGGGGTATACGATAAATCGCACAAATCTAAGGGCTGTCAATTCGACTAAATACCTAGGAATTACAATTATGAGCAACTTAAATTGGAAAGACCACGTAGATAATGTTATGGGGAAGGCGAAGCAAAGACTGCTCTCTGTTGGCAGAACAATTAGAAGATACGACAAACCCACTAAAGAGACAGCCTACATTACACTTGTCCGTCCTCTGTTGGAATATTGCTGCGCGGTATGGGATCATAGCTGGCCGGAGTGGCCGTGCGGTTCTAGGCGCTACAGTCTGGAACCGAGCGACCGCTACGGTCGCAGGTTCGAATCCTGCCTCGGGCATGGATGTGTGTGATGTCCTTAGGTTAGTTAGGTTTAATTAGTTCTAAGTTCTAGGCGACTGATGACCTCAGAAGTTAAGTCGCATAGTGCTCAGAGCCATATGGGATCCTTACCAGGTAGGATTGACGGAGGACATCGAAAAAGCGCACAGAAGGGCAGCTCGTTTCGTGTTATCACGCAATAGGGGTGAGAGTGTCATTGATACCATACTTGAGTTGGGATGGCAGTCACTCAAACAAAGGCGGTTTTCTTTGCGGAGAGATCTATTTACGAAATTTCAACCACCAACTTTCTCTCCCGAATGCGAAAATATTTTTTTGACACCCACCTATGTAGGAAGAAATGATCATCATAATAAATGAGAGAAATCAGAGCTCGAACGGAAAGATTAACGTGTTCCTTTTCCCCACGCGCCATTCGATAGTGGAATGGTAGAGTAGTAGTATGAAAATGGGTCGATGAACCCTCTGCCAGGCACTTGAGTGTGAATTGAAGAGTAACCATGTAGATGTAGATGTAGATGTTTTTGATACACGTTGTGTCCTAGGTTTTCACCATCCCTCGTGAGAAACACATCTGGTAAGGGTAGCTGTTGGTCGTTTTCTACCTCCAGGGTAAATTTTATGTTTGGATGTAGACTGTTCATGTGGCTTAGGAAGTCACCCTCACCACGGCTCAACAAATAAGGTAACGTCCACGTATCAGTACCACACCTTAGATTTACAAGCTGACGGGTCCAGCGACTGTGCTTCGAAATATTCCATGAAGAAATTGGCCACCACAGAACCAAGTGTGCTACCCAGGGCGACGCCTTCCAGTTGTACATAGAAGGTGCCATTCCACATGAAATACCTCGTAGGAGACATGTATGTCTCCCTTGGTGATGTCTTGCGAGAAAATGGAATCGATATACTCCAGACACTGACTGAGTGGCACTTTGGTAAATAAACAAACAGCATCAAAGTTGGCCAGGTTGTCGTTTGGTGCAAGTTTTAGTGTCTTCAGATTCTCAATGAAATGTCCTGAATCCTTCGTGTAAGTGTCAGTCTTTCCTACGTTTAGTTGGAGCAGAAAGGCGAAGTGTTTCGCCTGTTTGTACGTCGATGAACGAAGAGCGCTGATTGTCGGTGTTACTGGAACATTAGTCTTATAGATCTTTGGTAAACCAGTCTTCTCCAGGACTTCTCTGTTGCGTAGGTTCTTCTGAGAGAAGACGCTTTGATTATCCGGTTCGTATTCCATGTGATCCGCTGCGTCGGATCTACGCTTAGTTTTCGGTACACCGTCGGGTCTAATAAGCTCCGGATCTTCTGCTCATAATCTTCGGTTTTCATTACGACAGTAGCATTTCCCTTATCGTCGGACAGTACCAACATACTCTTTTGGGTGTTAAGACTCTTGATAGCTTGTAACGTCACTTTCTTTAGGTCACAGGCTGGCGGTTTTGCTCGGTGCAGCATATTGCCGGTTTCAGTGTGTATTTACTCAGCTCTTTCATGAGGTAGGGTCCGAATGGCTGTTTCAGTTTTAGCAACAGTATCCTACATAGGTGTAGTTCTCGGGATGATAGCGAAATTTCCTCCTGTTTGAAAGACAGACTGTCACTCTTTGCACAGTAGTTGTTCAGTGAGATTGACCACTGTGCGTGCCATGTCGGGAAACGCCTTGTCAGTCTGCTTGCTGCATCTTGCCAACTTTTTCTTCTGTAGCTCAGTGCAGCAGTAGATTCGTTCTGCATGCTCCTGTAACCGATGCTGTCCATGTTGTCCCGTTCGTCTCGATGGAGGCTGCTACTAAGTCGATAGAGAGTCCAAAAATCCCTCATCCATTCTTACCAAGTATCTCCGTGTTACATGAATTCGCTCACGAAGGGAAGCTCGTTCCATTCTGTCGTAGATACGATATGTTCGGGCAGTGGTGATCAGGCGCTTACATTTCAAGAACTTTGTTATGGCTCTTTCATCCCGGCACCGCGACGTAAAGGCGAGAGAGGACATCATACTGTGTAACATTCCCGAAACGTCAGGAACAGATGATCGTAAATTATTATCGTTACTGAAAACGCAGTTGCTGGATGGAATGTATGATGAATTACGTCTTTTTCGTATGAGTGTTATAAAGTAAGTGATTCAATTTTTGACAACTGCAGTAGGCATTACTCCAATAACTGTTTCTATTGTTTTCTGGACATTTTAAATGAAGTGTTGTTTATCACTAGAGAATGTGGCTCACAGACGGAAAGTCCTGTATTTTCCCGCGAGAAAGTAGTTAGTTGTTTCAAATTATAACTTCAAAATGTAACAGGAGCCATTTGTATGCTAACTAAAAAGTGCTAATTTCTCTATAAACTATTTTGATATGTTCTTACACATGTACAGTCATTTGGGACGGATGTATGTAATGAGCAGATGATAAACTAATTCAGAAAAAGGATGGTTTAGATAGGCAGTGTCTTAAGTATTAATTTCATAAAGTTACGATCATCCAACAAGTTCGTTGTATATCAGACTGGCTGTGTGGGTTAGGCCGTAATGTGTCTGATCCATTAGTGCGAGTTTATGTATTTGACCCACACAGTTTATTTAACTTATTTCAAATTAAAATACAAATTTAAGCATATGGTACATATACTTTACGCAAAGAAAACTTATTCTAGAGCGATTTCTCTTAACTCTATTTGAAACGTCCCCTTAGAAAACTTAATTAATTACTGTGCTGATAAACCTCTTACGTTATTTGCTTTTCAAACAGCTGAGCAAAACTAAACGTTCTCAGACATTACTCTCTTTGCTTATTCTGATCAACACTAAACTGACACACAATATTTTTAGCGCAACGCAATCTGACTTTCAATAATCTCTACAAAAGAATGGCCCTGACTAACATTAACCTATACCTTTCACAAATCACTTACCTCACAAAAATCTTCGTTACTCGATCTACTGCAATACAGCGAGCGCCACTACTGCCAGCTAAATAAAAGATTCAAACTACTGAAGGCACTAACTACTGATAGGCATAGTTAGCAAATGAAAGATTTTGATAAAGAACAAACAATGTATTTACCTTAATAGTGTTCAAAAGTCATAATACATATAGTAGTTCATGACATCCATTCTTACAAATGTACTGTTTCTGATGGACACACGTCCAGATCATCCGCTCTCAAAAATCCGCCATCTCACTTCGCCACATCCACCACTGCTGGCGGCTCACCTCCAACTGCGCAACGCTACGCGCTGTTAACAGCCAACTGCCCAACACTACAATAGCCAACGACAATGCAAACCAGCCACAGACTGCCGCAGCACAGCCAGTGATTTTCATACAGAGCGCTACGTGGCGGTGGCGTTACCAATATAAGAACCTAAACAGCCTACTTACATATTCTACGGAACTTGTGGATTACACTTATCTCCAAATGATTTTGGAATATTTCTTTATTGGACGCATCTTATATACAGCGAAGGGTTTATTAAATAACGCAAAGACTGTCCTAAACTGAATTTTTCAGACCATGTCTTCTTATTCTCAACATTACGCAATAGTTCTTCTGGGACTCAAGGATTCGTGTGTATGTGTCATAGTTATTGCTGGAAGGCGACGTATATCAAGTGCTCGTCCGTCATAATAAGGTAATTTCGTACAATAGATAGTTATAAATTTTGAATTACAGCTTCTAGTAAAAAAGCGAAATGTGCAATGTGTAGATAAATCGAATACTGAATCTTTGAATTCAGAGGAATAAGGGCAGTCTGTTTGTTGGTTGTGGTGACAGACCGATCTGTAGCGTAGCCAGGGGTGTAGGTTACATTCAAAAGTGAGAATTTTGTCGTTGTATGACATGTAGCGTAGGCTAATGTTTAAGTTATTCCCCTATTTAAGCGCACTTTTCATCGCAAAACTAAGTTAATTTCTGGAAATGTAGTTAATAGACAAGTTTCCAAGAATTTTGATGAATGTTGTGTACGTATATCGTAAATAAACTGCAAAAAATAAAAGAGGGGGGGGGAGTCCACTCGTAACTTTTACGTTATTTGAATGAGTATACAAGCATATCAGTCTGGTTCATGACAAAGGCAAAGTAATATATTGGGTGTGATTCTGATAAGCTTATGATCAACCAAAATCTTCATCGCATATTCGACTGAGTTGATGGCTTGGATCATAATATACTTGCTGCGTGGAGTGGTGTTTCCTTGCTTCGTGCAACACGGTTTTTGTTTTCAACTTTAGTGGTACATACAACTGATATTAATGTAAACTTTCGTAGAACGTTCGTCTTGAAACTTTTGTCATTCTTCAAAATTTTCTGCAGAAAAGATTCTGGTAATACACATGAAGATAGATCCTGAACTAAATTTTATGGACTGCGTCTTCTGTTTGTAAATCCTCCGCTACTGACCGTTGTGGTTACAGTATTTATGTGGAAGGTACTGAGACTGTCGAGAGACGACGTATGTAAAGCGAGAGTGCGCTATACTCAGAGGCAGTACTGTTTTTGACTATAAGTGGTAAAGACTAAGAGTTGTAATTTAGAAATTTGTCAGGCCCCTGCACGCAATACAATTAATTTATCAGCCGACCGACCAACCGAGCGATCTATTCCGTGGCAGCATCACACGTGTCGATCCACTGCACTCATAGGTTACAGCGCTGCCCTGTTGTTGTGATCTTTTTATCTTAAATTCATTGAATATTTTTGCCACGAGATCCCGCTTGGTATATCACAGAAACAAAAACTATGGTTTGCCTTGGCTGTTTTGGAGGTAACAAGGCCAAAAAAAGCCGAGAGAAGGCCATGGGCTAAATGTAGTGTCCTCGTCGCCACTGTTGAGTCTTGAACCATGGAAATCAAGGGAGAGGATGTTGTTTGGTGGCCAGTATCCTCTTTCAACAACACGTATTAACAGGGTTCTTTATTTACTTAAACAGATAGCTGCTACTTAACGTTAACAGCGTCCATGCATTTTTGTATGATCTCTTCAATATCAGTCCTCCTTAGTCTCATTGCAGGTGAAGTACAAGTGCCATATGCTATGAATGGTAGACGCCGACCTGGAGTGCGAGTTGGTGTGTCAGTGATTGAGCTAGCAACTGAGTAACTGCACCAGTGACTGAGACTGAGCTACTGACTCGGACTGACTTTGTACTGAGCTAGTGACACAGAGACTGAGCCCTCAGGTCCGCAGCAGCGACCTACATACTTGGGCTCGAGGGGGCGTTGGCGGCCAGTTGCTTGTGAGTCCGTCTGTGGCCTCTCTCTTGGCAGGCGCGCTTGATCCAGCGCCTACTATCAATCTTCTTGCCGCATCTTTGCCGACCGGTGTGCTGGCGACAGCTTACGCCAGCACACAAAGAAGTGGCTAATGCAAAGATAGAAATTCACCGCCACTCTGTTGCTTACAGAGCTGGGAGTCTAGGAGCTGCTGAATATCACCAGACCACCATTAAACTCGGTGCTTTTGTATTCCCATTTTCCACGACTATTGTCTATAATGATTCCCGAAGCCTGCAATGTGATTTATAGTTGCCTGCAGAAATATGTCATGATAAAGGAAACAACAGGAAACAAAAGTTGTGATGTAAACATTATTAATTCATTTATATATGTAGCCCAGAACATGCCCCTGCAAGTGTAAGAAACACGTTTCAGATTAAAAGAAGAAAGAGAGCAAATGGTGCCGGCGCACATGATCTAATAGATAAACCGATACATAAGACATAAAACAGTAACAACTGTTAGAACCGTAAAAAATCCCACACACTGCTCTTCACAGCAGAAGGCTACGCTATAAGCTGGAATTTTTTTACCACATATAAAAATGAAAAAAGTATATCTCATTAATAAAAGTCCACTGACTGTTCATATTTTCTATATACGTGGCGTCCATTCTTTAGGACTTGTCCGAAAGAACAAACATCATTTTGATTAAGCAGCCACTATCAATTAACACACAGAGCAATTACGGACTTTGCTTGCGAGTGGGCATATACATGGGATATCTTTTGTTGTTGGACATGTTCGAATGCAATATATATACACATAAAAAAAAGTTTTGCATCACCCCAGTTCCCAGATATCCTGAAGACAGACGTTGACTGTGGATATTGTATCACAGACACAGTCCCTTTGACTGTTCACAGATGTCACTAAACCCGCCCAAAGATGTAAACAACCACGCATTAGCAGCGCCTATTAAGACGGAGGGGGTCCGACAGCCGATCAGTTGCATTCATTCCACCAGGAAGGATGTACACGGCTCTTGTTGTCTGTAGTTCAACCATTCCTAGACGGTCAATACCGCGGTTCGATCGCGTCCGCATTGTTACTTTGTGCCAGGAAGGGCTCTCAAGAAGGGAAGTGTCCAGGCGCCTCGGAGTGAATCAAAGCGATGTTGTTCGGACATGGAGGAGATACAGAGAGACAGGAACTGTCGATGACATGCCTCGCTCAGGCCGCCCAAGGGCTACTGATGCAATGGATGACCGCTACCTATGGATTATGGCTCGGAGGAACCCTTACAGCAGTGCCACCATGTTGAATAATTCGTGCAGCCACAGGACATCGTGTTACGACTCAAACTGTGCGCAATAGGCTGCATGATGCGGAACTTCACTCCCGCCGTCCATGGCGAGGTCCGTCTTTACAACCACAACACCATGCAGCGCGGTACAGCTGGGTCCAACAACATGCCGAATGGACAGCTCAGGATTGGCATCACGTTCTCTTCACCGATGAGTGTCGCATGTGCCTTCAACCAGACAATCGTCGGAGATGTGTTTGGAGGCAACCCGATCAGGCTGAACCCCTTAGACACACTTTCCAGCGAGTGTAGCATGGTGGAGGAGCCATGCTGTTTTGGGGTGGCATTATGTGGGGCCGACGGACGCCGCTGGTGGTCACGGAAGGCGCCGTAACGGCTGTAGCATACGTGAATGCCATCCTCCGACCGATAGTGCAACCATATCGGCAGCATAGTGGTGAGGCATTCGCACCCCCATCGTGCACGTCTTCTGAATGTCTTCCTTCAGGCCGGCCGGTGTGGCCGAGCGGTTCTAGGCGCTTCAGTCTGGAACCGCGCGACCGCTACGGTCGCAGGTTCGAATCCTGCTTCGGGCATGGGTGTGTGTGATGTCCTTAGGTTAGTTACGTTT
Source organism: Schistocerca cancellata (assembly GCF_023864275.1). Taxonomy (NCBI): domain Eukaryota; kingdom Metazoa; phylum Arthropoda; class Insecta; order Orthoptera; family Acrididae; genus Schistocerca; species Schistocerca cancellata. The sequence goes on from NC_064632.1 coordinate 179,107,588, forward strand.
AAGTAGTTCTAAGTTCTAGGGGACTGGTGACCTCAGATGTTAAGTCTCATAGTGCTCAGAGCCATTTGAACCATTTTTCTTCCTTCAGGATAACGACGTCGCTCGACTAGAGTGGCCAACTTGTTCTCCAGACATGAACCTTATCGAACATGCCTGGGATGGATTGAAAAGGGCTGTTTATGGACGACATGACCCACTAACCACTCTGAGGGATCTACGCCGAATCGCCATTGAGGAGTGGGACAATCTGGACCAACAGGGCCTTGATGAACTTGGGGATAGTATGCCTCGACGAATACAGGCATGCATCAATGTAAGAGAATTTGAGTCTGATGGGAGACATGTTAGAGTAGTCGGTACAGTTATGTTGACCACTGCATCCAGATGGCTCAGTGATGCCGGCACGGTAGCTCAGCGTGTTCGGTCAGACGGTTAACTGCCCTCTGAAATAATAATAATAATAATAATAATAGTAATAATAATAATAAAACCCTGAGTGAACGGATCAACGATGAACTTGACCGGGCGTCATGGGACGTCCGAACCGAACAAATGCAACGAACAGTGAGGAACGTTTGAGATCACAAAAAAAAAAAAAAAAAAAAAAAATTGTGGTCAGAGGATGTGACTAGTAAGCAGCAGACTCGGGTTCGAATCCCACTCTCACACAAATATTCAACTCTTCCAATTAATTTAAATGAATGTCAACTCCCAGCCAATGTCTGTAATTTCTTTGTGTCTATATATATGGGTTTGGGTTTTACTCCCGGTGCATATCGGAAACGAAATCTTAGAACTGATCTGTTGTATTTTGGTTTTTGGATTTCATTTCCGATAAGTATCGGAAATGAAACCTAAAAAGCTAAATATAGAAGGTCGGTGTATATGTGACTCTCTCTATATAGTACATAAAATCATTCTGGTTTCGTTAAAAAATGAAATATGTACATCATTTCTTGCATCTGTATTGAGATGTCTCACAAATATCTGTCATTTAAGTTTCGTCCGCCTCGCAATCTGTCGTGTAAATTAGGACAGCATTTAATCCGTGCGCAGTGACAAAAGACGAACTTTTGTCGGGCATTGGCACCAAAGCGCTTAACACTGTACAAATTATAGGGGAAGGAGTTACGATGAGGCCGGCCGCTGTGGCCGAGCAGTTCTAGGCGTTTTAGTCCGGAACCACGCGGCTGCTACGGTCGCAGGTTCGACTGCCTCAGGCATGGATGTGTGTGATGTTCCTAGGTTGGTTAGGTTTCAGTAGTTTTACGTCTAGGGGACTAATGACTTCAGATGTCCCATAGTGCTTAGAGCCACTTGAACCATTTTTTTGGTTGCAATGAGAGTAGGGCAGGGGCTGGGGTGTCAGCTGTCGTGTGATCCTACCTGTCCGACGTCCCGACAGGAAAAGTTGGTCGGCTGGATCGCCAAAGCTTCTACATACGTACAGTTCGTCTGTCGGTCGGTCGGCGGTCTGAGAGTTGCTTCGTGTGTAGGGGCCTTTACGCACAGTTATGTACCACGCTCCTTTCTTTTGACTTCTGAACTGTGACATTCTGTTTGCTTATCGTAAATACTGCTGATGCCGCAGGTCACATTACTAGCTTGTGAGGTGCGCTGTGTTCCAGCAACGGCCTGGATGGAGGAGATGGTGAGGTACCGGAAGCTGCTGTCGGCGGCGTGGTTGCAGACGGTGTCGCCCCTGGTGGAGTGCTGCGAGGGTTCCAGTAGCCGTCCCAGAAAATGGGGGCGGCCGGTGCTGCTGGCCGTTTGGGCGACAAATCCCGCGTTAGCTGTCATGCTACCCAAGGCTGCCGTGAGGGACTTCATGGCGCAGGTGAGCGGGCCCACGGCCGTCCTGCACCACTCGAGGCGCGGGACTCTGAAACCCGGAAGAGTTTGCATTTCGCATCACCACTCTCGTGTTCCAAACGATCTCCAGGTAGGCGCCTCTACGTAGACAAAGAAAAGTAGAGAGAGTGAGAGGAAGAGAGAGAGAGAGAGAGGGGGGGGGTGGGGGTGGGATGGAGAGGGAGCTCAGTACGACACTCATTGTTGTTGTTGTGGTCTTCAGTCCTGAGACTGGTTTGATGCAGCTCTCTGTGCTACTCTATCACGTGCAAGCTTCTTCACATCCCAGTACCTACTGCAACCTATATCCTTCTGAATCTGATTAGTGTATTTATCTCTTGGTATCCCTCTACGATTTTTACCCTTCAAGCTGCCCTCCAATACTAAATTGGTGATCCTTTGATGCCTCAGAACATATTTACCAACCGATCCCTTCTTCTCGTCAAGTTGTGCCACAAACTCCTCTTCTCCCCAGTTCTATTCAATACCTCCTCATTAGTTATGTGATCTACCCATCTAATCTTCAGCATTCTTCGTCACTAACGACGAAACAAAGTCGACAGAAGTAAGTATAAGTCTCCGTTCGAAGGCCACGCATTCCAGAATCGTACCAATCAGGCTAAATCGCCGTAAGCACTGAGGAAATCTTCACATCGGTGCACTAGGTTGAAGACACATGTGTGGTATAATACCGTGTTCTGCACTGTGAAGAAGTCCGTAACTGGCTGCTGCATATTCTCGTCCGACAGGAATCATCCACCCTTCGTCGTCTAGTCTGGTATGTGGTTAGTTAGTTGGTTGATTTGGGAGAGGGGACCAAACAGCGAGGTCATCGGTCCCTTTCAAAGAAACCATCCCGGCACCACCCTTAAAGGTCTTTTTTGAGGTACCAAAGGCGTGGTAATCACTTGGGGAGAGATGAGAACTATAGGGCGCGAGCTCTAGTGTCTCCCACTTGGGTTGACGTGACTTCTGCGCTACGACATTTAAAGTGTGCCTGTTTTGGAGGAAAGTACGTTGGGTAGCTGTACTGGAGTTCCCCCCGGAATATCCTACGGTACAGAACCACCATTGAGTTACACTACTGTACAACGTTATGCAGCGGAAAGTGTACACTCAAATGGCTGATCGTGGCCGTTAGCAATAAAAGTGAAGTTGACACGATTTATTAGGTCTACAACTTTGCTTCCGCCATTTTGCAATAGACGGCAGAAGCGGCAAGTGGGGTTCAGGTGGTTGGTCATAGGTGTAATACAATAAGCTTAGGCATCTGTAAACATAATGCCACAAAAATATTAGTCGAATTGTGATTGCATCATAAGGTTATTCTCGATTAAGTACGTCAACTTACGTACCCATTTCTCGCCATTTGCGGGAGGTTTTAATTTTCTGCTTTAACATGAAGAAATCTACAGCTGTGTCTCTTAAAATGGAAGAACGTGCGGAGAATGTTTCAAATCCTTAAGAACGGTGATTTTGATATCGAAGACCGGCATGGCGGTGGAAGACAGAACGTTTTCGTAGCTGCTGAAACAAACGAAAACAGTCACAAGACATAATTATCGAAAGCAGTTGATGCGTTCGAGCCCATTACTGAAACAGAAACAGCCACAGTACAGCGAAAGACACGTAATGGTAATTTTGCAGCAAGTCAATGCTCGACCCCATGTCGCAAAATCCGACAAAATATACATGGAAACGTTGAAATGAGAAATCCTGTCCCTCCCGCCGTATTCTCCATTAGTTGCTCTCTCTTACTACCACCTTTTTCAATCAGTGGCATACAGTCTGGCTGACAAGTACTTCCGATCATATGAACAAGTGCAAAACTAAATCGATTCATGGATCCCCACAAAAGACGCCCAGTTCTTCCGCCACCGGATTCGTATGCTATCCGAAAGATTGGAGAATGTAGTGGCCAGCGATGCGCAATACTATGAATCATAATGTTTTTGTAAGTTTTTCACAATAAAGCCCCGACCTTCGAGAAAAGATGGCGGCAGCACAGCTGTATATCTAGTATAATATTCCAAAATAATTCCTATCAAGTCCCATATAAATGGATGAAACGAATGAAGTTAAACTTATTCCTGAAATAACAGATGAGATTTTCAATACTCATAAATGTATTAAACCAACAGAAAATGTCATTTGATATGAACTGACATAAACAACATCGATTAAATCCAAGTTTCTGTAGAATTAAATCAGTTCTGTGTACTGATGCACAGTTGACAAAGCTGGGGAGTGGGTGAAAAATTAACTTATATTCCGACATTAACAATAATAATTCGACCTGACAAACTAATTTATTGACAGTGATTGCGAATTGCAAAACAATTTACCACAAAATGCAACGTGGACAGTGATTGCTGCTGTTTGAAAGCACTCATTGTGGAAGGTGAAAATTCACGTTAAAAATTACTACTGTGCTACAGCTGCGGAATGCTTACCATACACCACCTGTTGTCAGCTATGCGGCAACCAGCGCACCTCCGACTGTGGACCTCCGTCTCATTCTCCGCGTCCGGGTCCCTAATCCTCTCTCTAACGCCTGTCGTGGACCTTGGCCAACAGCTCCATCCAGCACCTTCCACAGCCGAGGCCAGAAAATTACTCATACCGTGGCCACCGCACCGACTCTTCACTAATATTTTCCAAAAACACTCCAAGTGGAGTACTCTCGACTAGCTAAAACGACCGATAATAACGCATCAGTGCTTCCATACGCCAGTCGAAAAATTCTCCGCTCTCCATACAGCCTCCTTCCTGAAGATGGGAAGATTCTCCTTCTCCAGTCCTAGCCTGCACTCCCCCTGATGTCACAGTCGGCGTCACAATCAAGAAACTGTTCGTATGAACACAGCCCCTCCCGCCGGAGGTTCGAGTCCTCTCTCGGGCATGGGTGTGTGTGTTGTCCTTAGCGTAAGTTAGTTTAATTAGTGTGTAAGTTTATGGACCGATGACCTCAGAAATTTGGTCCCTTACGAGTTCACACACATTTTGTTCATCTGAACGATTGGGAAGCAGCTTGGTGAGGGTCCAGCCGAACTCTACAAAACGTGAGAGTTGCCCGATGTGGCGTCTTCCGTCTCTCTTCTTTTTCTTAGTCATCGTCATGGTGCGCGTAGCTCGTCGTCGCGATGTGTCACATCTCGTACTTTCTTGTTCATCTGTATTTCAGGCACGTGATTGCTACGCAGGTATCTTGCCAAAGGAGTCGTCACAAGCCTAGCGTAGTTAAGAATTTTCATACATGGTTCTCAGTTGACCTTTTGTAAAATTCTAGCGCCGAAACCACGCTCTTAGTTTTTCGTAATGTTCTGGCTTTATCACATTTGACAGGAAATGTTCATGTTAATATTCTGTATCTTTGTCTAAAATATTCATTCTTACCTGTTAAGTGTACGTAGCTATTATTTGCGTTATCCTTTTTTTAAGTAAGATTTTCAACAGAACAGTCCAATCGCAGCCTGATTTGAATGCAGTCAATATTACTCAGACAACTGACTGTAGCGCTGCAGCGTATCATATGATAGAGCGTTAATTATTTATAAAAAAAAAAATCTAGCCTACCTTAGTGGAAAGACACTTCCCTTGCTATTCTTTATGAAATCCACCCACAGTACTAGAGCATTTCACTGTGTTTAGTCTCTTTCAAATTAAGGACACTACCTACACACTTTGTAAATATAATGCTGAAACTTCTTTTTTCAATATATTTCCGACAACACAATAAAACATCACTGCTCACACGAGTCAACATGAACACCTCGAAACCAAGCGACCGACAGGCCGAGAATGAAACAAAACATTCCAGGCTACATGTAGATTTAGGAAAATAAAAAAAAAATAGTTCGCATTTGAGCTTCTATAGGTTATACTCTCTTTGTGTTTTAATTACTGTCTATTAAATAATATTTAAGAAACTTATTTACAACCCTTAATTCATCGTAATGTTCGTTGAATTTTCTTAACTGAACAGCTTAAGGCCGACTAAGAGTGGTTTCACCAGAGACATTGCGACTGGCGCTCCAATGTGCCAGCCAATTTCAGCCACCGTAACGAAATTTTTTGTACGATACTAGCAGATACGGGGCAGGAAGGTCCACAGGAATCATCAGGTGGACACCTGGAGATTCAGAAAAATGCTCTCATCCCGCCTAAGAACAATTGCACTACTGGCCATTAAAATTGCTACACCACGAAGATGACGTGCTACAGAGATTGAAATTTAACCGACAGGAAGAAGATGCTGTGATATGCAAATGATTAGCTTTTCAGAGCATTCACACAAGGTTGGCGCCGATGGCGACACCTACAACGTGCTGACATGAGGAAAGTTTCCCAACGATTCCTCATACACAAACACCAGTTGACCGGCATTGCCTGGTGAAACGTTGTTGTGATGCCTCGTGTAAGGACGAGAAATGCGAACCATCACTTTCCGACTTTGATAAAAGTCGGATTGTAACCTATCGCGATTGCGGTTTATCGTATCGCGACATTGATGCCCGCATTGGTCGAGATCCAATGGCAGTTAGCAGAATATGAATCGGTGGGTTCAGGAGGGTGATAAGGAACGCCGTGCTGGATCCCAGCGGCCTCGTATCACTAGCAGTCGAGATGACAGGCATCCTATCTGCGTGGCTGTAACGGATCGTGCAGCCACGTCTCGAGCCCTGAGTCAACAAATGGGGACGTTTGCAAGACAACAACTATCTGCACGAACATTTGGACGACGTTTACAGCAGCATGGTCTATCAGCTCGGAGACCATCGCTGTGGTTACCCTTGACGCTGCATCACAGACAGGAGCGTCTGCGATGGTGTACTCAACGACGAACCTGGGTGCACGAATGGCGAAACGTCATTTCTTCGGATGAATCCAGGTTCTGTTTACAGCATCATGATGGTCGCAGCCGTGTTTGGTGACATCGCGGTGAACGCACATTGGAAGCGTGTATTCGTCATCGCCATACTGGCGTATCACAAGGCGTGATGGTATGGGGTGCCATTGGTTAAACGTCTCAGTCGCTTCTTGTTCGCATTGACGGCACTTTGAACAGTGGACATTATGTTTCAGATGTGTTACGATCCGTGGCCCTACCCTTCATTCGATATCTGCGAAACCCTACATTTCAGCAGGATAATGCACGACCGCATGTTGCAGGTCCTGTACGGGCCTTTCTGGATACAGAAAATGTTCGACTGCTGCCCTGGCCAGCAAATTCTCCAGATCTCTCACCAATTGAAGACGTCTGGTCAATGGTGGCCGAGCAACTGGCTCGTCACAATACGTCAGTCACAACTCTTGATGAACTGTGGTATCGTGTTGAATCTGCATGGGCAGCTGTACCTGTACACGCCATCCAAGCTGCGTTTGACTCAATGCCCAGGCGTATCAAGGCCGTTATTACGGCCAGAGGTCGTTGTTCTGGGTACTGATTTCTCAGGATGTATACACCCAAATTGCGTGAAAATGTAATCACATGTCAGTTCTAGTGTAATATATTTGCCCAATGAATACCCGTTTATCATCTGCCATTCTTCTTGGTGTAGCAATTTTAATGACCAGCAGTGTATAAAGGCACCAAGCTGTCGTGAATCAGCTAAAGAAATACTAAATTCAGTGCAGAGACTCTGGGGTAATGAACCGTGACCTGCTAAGAGCTCCTCTCTTGCTGAAGCTAGGGAACTCCACGCTTCTCGGCCACTGGCCGCGCCGCTCGGGGTAGCCGCGTGGTCTTAGACACCTTGCCTCGGTGGGCGTGGCTTCCCCCGTCGGAGGTTCGAGTCCACCATCGTGCATGTGTGTGTGTGTTGTTCTTAGTGTGAGTTTGTTTAAGCTGGATTAAGTAGTGTTTAAGCCTAGGGACCGATGACGTCAACAGTTTGATCCCATAGGAACTTACAACATAAAATACCACCACTGCCCGGCCGCGCAGATGGCAGGTGGGGCTTCCAGGGCCGTCCGACATACCTACGTCCACGTTCATTCCTGTTGTATAAAGTGACGGCAGTAAGCGGCGCTTTTCACCATCTACATACAGTGATATGAACATGGTAACTATTCTCAAAAGAACAGATACCATTGATGACCGTGAAGCTTCTCTAGAATAAATGATAATTAATTGTAGCCCTCAGCTGCCGACAGGTGTTGTTATACCTCGATGGGGACAGCTGAAAATGTGTGCGCCGACCGGGACTCGAATCCGGGATCTCCTGCTTACACGGTAGGTCTGAAACTTTGCTTCCGCCGTCTTCTCTCGAAGTTCGGGGCTTTATTGTGACAAACGTACAAAAAATTATGATTCATAGTATTGCCCATCGCTGGCCACTACATTCTCCAATCTTTCGGATGCATACGAATCCCGTGGTGGAAAAACTGGGCGTCTTTTGTGGGATTCCATGAATTGATTCAATTTTGCACTTGTTCATATGATCGGAAGTGCTGGTCAGCCAGACTGCATGCCACTGTTTGAAAAAGGTGGTAGTAAGAGAGAGCAAAGAAGGGAGAATACGGCGGGAGCGATAGGACTTCTCATTTCAACGTTTCCAGGTATATTTTGACGGGTTTTGCGACATGGGGTCGAGCACTGACCTGCTGCAAACTTACCTTTACGTGTCTGTCGCTGTACTGTGGCCGTTTGTGTTTCAATAATGGGCTCGAACGCATCAACTGCTTTCGATAATGATGTCTTGTGACTGTTTTCGTCTGTTTCAGTAGCTACGGAAACGTTCTGTCTTCATTTATTGATAATTATCATTTATTCTAGAGAAGCTGCGCGGTCATCAATGGTATCTGTTCTTGATTTATTGATATTTATCATTTATTCTAGAGAAGCTCAAAATGTTCAAATGTGTGTGAAATCTTATGGGACTTAACTGCTAAGGTCATCAGTCCCGAAGCGTACACACTACGTATCCTAAATTATCCTAAGGACAAACACACACACCCATGCCCGAGGGAGGACTCGAACCTCCACCGGGATCAGCCGCACAGTCCATGACTGCTAATCCTGCGCGGCTTTGTGTGTCAAATGTGCAGAAGAAACAGTAAATAAATGCAGTTACAACGATGAAGAAAGAATTTTTATTGGCACTTGGGTAACTGATGAAGTAAACAAAGCTGTAGAAAAAGGATATAACATTTTAGATCTCCATGAAGTATTGAATTTTAGAAATTACAGCAACATTTTGTTTAAAAGTTATGTGAAAGATTTAATGGAAATAAAATTACAAACCAGTAAATATAATTTTGAAACCAGTGAGATGTATATCAAAGAAGCGAAAAAATGGATATTGTCTTAGATCTTGATAATATTAAAGAAAACCCAGGAAATCGAGCTGTTGCTGAGATTTGTCTTAATTCATTATGGCAGAAAATTTGGAAAACGGCAAAATATGAGCCAGACTGAGAATATAAGAGATTCACAACAGTTTTATGAGGTGTTAGTGGATGATGGATTAGAACATATAGACATAAACTTCGAATATTTTTATAGGGGCATTCACCGCATCAAATGCAAGACTTAGGTCGTATGATAGATTAGATAAGCTAGGAAAAAATGTTATATATTTTGATGTGGACAGTGTAGTGTACATCGATGATGGTGAAGTCAATGTAGGAAAACTTTGTACTTTAGGTGAATGGACAGATAAATTAGGATATAAAAAATGCATTACAAACTGAGCTTCGACTGGACCTAAAAGTTATTATTACGACAAAAATGATGAAAGCACGGTGATAAAGGTAAAGGGTTTCACTTTAAAGCATAAAAATATTCAAAAGTTCAATGTCAATCTTTCATCAAGTTAATGGAGAGTAAAGTGAAAGAAAAGATACAATTTTGATACAATCAGATAAACAGATGTGTTCATATTAAAAATTTAATCAACAAGCAAGTTAAGAAAGAATTCTCATTTCAGTGTGGTAAAAGAGTAGTCTACAAAATTAGGATACAGTGTCTTATAGATATTAAAATTAAAATAAGTTTTCTATATGTTCTACCATAATAATAGTGAATTTCATGCTATAGAATTTCTTGTTTAATTTTTAAATTCAGAATTTACCTACGATTTTCAAATTTTTTATATTAGAGATTTCAGCCGCCGCCCGATTCATTATTTTTTGAGCTATTCATTTTTAATATTTTTATTCAGTAATTAATCTTTTTGCATACCAGTGCATGTAGTATGTGAGATGTTGTTGATTTTTATATAAACGATATTGTTTGCTCATTAATTTGTGCCCTAGTGCACTGAATGGGCCCATTTTTTCGGGATTCTTATTAATATTTGACATTATCACTAACTGGCATTTCTGTAGGACGGTGATATGACGCTGAGATGTCTATTTTCGCGACGACCGCTATAGCGGCCAAACTCTCATGAAAGAAACAGAAACCAAAACGGGGTACCGAAGCAAAACCAGAAGTACTGAATTCTATTTTCAAATGTGCCTCTGCTAAGGAAGATCCAGTACTCCAGTTTTATTGGTAATGTTGAACAAGACGCAGATAGAGTCCGACAAAATCCTTGTCAGATTCTATACAGAATTTTCAGCTAAGCTGCACCGTAGATCCCTCGAACAGAAACCTGTGCTCCATAGCAGGAAGAGAGCAATTTTCACTCTTATCTACACTCCTGGAAATGGAAAAAAGAACACATTGACACCGGTGTGTCAGACCCACCATACTTGCTCCGGACACTGCGAGAGGGCTGTACAAGCAATGATCACACGCACGGCACAGCGGACACACCAAGAACCGCGGTGTTGGCCGTCGAATGGCGCTAGCTGCGCAGCATTTGTGCACCGCCGCCGTCAGTGTCAGCCAGTTTGCCGTGGCATACGGAGCTCCATCGCAGTCTTTAACACTGGTAGCATGCCGCGACAGCGTGGACGTGAACCGTATGTGCAGTTGACGGACTTTGAGCGAGGGCGTATAGTGGGCATGCGGGAGGCCGGGTGGACGTACCGCCGAATTGCTCAACACGTGGGGCGTGAGGTCTCCACAGTACATCGATGTTGTCGCCAGTGGTCGGCGGAAGGTGCACGTGCCCGTCGACCTGGGACCGGACCGCAGCGACGCACGGATGCACGCCAAGACCGTAGGATCCTACGCAGTGCCGTAGGGGACCGCACCGCCACTTCCCAGCAAATTAGGGACACTGTTGCTCCTGGGGTATCGGCGAGGACCATTCGCAACCGTCTCCATGAAGCTGGGCTACGGTCCCGCACACCGTTAGGCCGTCTTCCGCTCACGCCCCAACATCGTGCAGCCCGCCTCCAGCGGTGTCGCGACAGGCGTGAATGGAGGGACGAATGGAGACGTGTCGTCTTCAGCGATGAGAGTCGCTTCTGCCTTGGTGCCAATGATGGTCGTATGCGTGTTTGGCGCCGTGCAGGTGAGCGCCACAATCAGGACTGCATACGACCGAGGCACACAGGGCCAACACCCGGCATCATGGTGTGGGGAGCGATCTCCTACACTGGCCGCACACCACTGGTGATCGTCGAGGGGACACTGAATAGTGCACGGTACATCCAAACCGTCATCGAACCCATCGTTCTACCATTCCTAGACCGGCAAGGGAACTTGCTGTTCCAACAGGACAATGCACGTCCGCATGTATCCCGTGCCACCCAACGTGCTCTAGAAGGTGTAAGTCAACTACCCTGGCCAGCGAGATCTCCGGATCTGTCCCCAATTGAGCATGTTTGGGACTGGATGAAGCGTCGTCTCACGCGGTCTGCACGTCCAGCACGAACGCTGGTCAAACTGAGGCGCCAGGTGGAAATGGCATGGCAAGCCGTTCCACAGGACTACATCCAGCATCTCTACGATCGTCTCCATGGGAGAATAGCAGCCTGCATTGCTGCGAAAGGTGGATATACACTGTACTAGTGCCGACATTGTGCATGCTCTGTTGCCTTTGTCTATGTGCCTGTGGTTCTGTCAGTGTGATCATGTGATGTATCTGACCCCAGGAATGTGTCAATAAAGTTTCCCCTTCCTGGGACAATGGATTCACGGTGTTCTTATTTCAATTTCCAGGAGTGTATAAGACGCGAAGCAGAAGAAATGATCCACAGAACTGCTGTCCAACTTCACTGTAGAACCTAATATCATATTCTGAACTAAAGCGTAATGAGGTATCTCGAACAGATTGACCAGCTTTCATGTGAACCACCATTGATTCTGGTGCCAATTTTTCTATTAAACTCGTTCTTTTCTCACAAGAGATCCTGAAAGCCACTATGCAAAGGAATTAAATATATGTACTGTTTACTGACTCACGAAAAGCATTTAATTTTATACTATATCAATGCTTATTAACGGAAGCACGAGAAAACGGGGTACCAAACGATACTCAGCGTCGATTGAGGACTTCTTGGTACGGAGGGCGAAGAATGTTATCCTATCAAAGAGTTATCTACAGATGTAGGAGTAATTTCAGTCATTCCCAGGGAAGCGTGTATTGTCCCTTGTTGTTCATGCTGTATGTTCATGAACTGGCAGCCAATATCAATAATAACCTCACACTTTTTGCAGATTATGCAGTTTTCCGTGAAGAAGTCCATCTGAAAATAGAATCACGAATATGAAGTCAAATACTGATGAGATTTCATGGATTAAAAAGACTGGCGACTTGCTATAAATATTCAGAAATCCGAAACCGTGCATTAAAAAAACGCATAAACGGCGTATCCTATGACTACAATATCAATGAGCCACAAATGGAATCATTCAATTTGTACAAATGTGAGAATACTGAAAGGAATAATCTCAAGGGCTCAGTAGTAGATAACGTAGGAGGCAAACCTCGTAGCACATAGATGGACGAATCATCTACTTGCAGGTATCGACAAAAGTATGTATTTTTTATCAGAATTTATGTCTTTAACTGTCATTGTAACTTCAGTTTCGAAGTTGGGGTAACATGTAAGTGGAAGGCTTGGTGCGTACGCACATGTCTAAAACTTTAAACATATGGCACACATTAATATTTCGTGCTATAGTCAAATTAATCATAGTGCACATCAGCACATTGTTCTTTTGAAATCTATAAAGATGGCGTGGAAATGTTGTTGGCTTTCACTGCTTCAGCTTTGTTTATTCAAATGGCTCTGAGCACTATGGGACTTAACTTCTGAGGTCATCAGTCCCCTAGAACTTAGAACTACTTAAACCTAACTAACCTAAGGACATCACACTCATCCATGCCCGAGGCAGGATTCGAACATGCGATCGTAGCGGTTGCGCGGTTCCAGACTGAAGCGCCTAGAACCGCTCGGCCACACCGGCCGGCCAGGTTTGTTTAGCTATGACACGAAATGTTTTGGTATGTCACATATCAGAAGATGTTTAGATATATTTACATGTAGACAGGCAGGAAATAACCCACGTGAAAAAGGTCACAAGGTCGAAATTGCAGTACTGTCGAGTGAAATGAAACAGAAAGTCAGAGGCGCAAAAGTCAGCGGAGAGAATTTTTCCTTAGAAACCACCGAATGGATGAAATTTGGGGTAATGCTTACAGTACTTGCTGAGCATTTCTCTTATTTCACGTTCGTTTTATGGCTCTTATTCATTACTTGATTTTGTGGAGTGTATCAAGATATGTTTCGTTCTGAAATGGCTGGAGGAGGAGTTTAATAACTAGCCCGTAGAGAAAAGATACAGAAACTGAGATAGTAATGAAATCTTTCGAGAAGAACCAGTGGTTTTAAGTGTTCTCTGTGAACCCACGTCGATAATTCTCTGTGAAAATCCAGAATTCTACCACATCCACCATACTCTTAGTCAGGAAAGCGACTGAGTGTCGAAAAACTAGCGGAATCACAGAGACGTAGTACTTCCCATTGTGACCAAATCCTTTGGTTGTAAGACAAACGTCGCATCGGAGCTGGTAATACTCTCCTACGTATTCTCGTATGGGAACACGGCTCCCTCATTACTTGCGCGCCTGGTTATTGTCCCAAAAGAATCACGTGTCTACAATTTGCTGGATCTGAAATACACTTTCTTACCAAAAGAATCCGGACACATATTACTAGACATAAAGATGAGGTGTGTCCACTCTTCGCCTTTATGACGGCTTGAATTCTGTTGGGGATACTTTCAATGAGATGTCTGTGGAGGAATGGTAGTCCATTCTTCCTTAAGTTTCTAATACAGAAAGGGTGCTGTTGTCGAACACTAAGGTCTGGAGTGAAGTCGACGTTCTATTCAGCCCAAATGTGTTTAACTGGGTTCAGGCTGGGACTCTGGCAAACCAGTCCATTCCATGAAAGTTACTGTTCATAAATGACTGCCTCACAGGCGCTGCTTTACGACAGGTTGCATTGTCATGCTCATACAATCATCGCTTACAATTGTTACTCTACTGCATGCAGTACAATGCGGTAAAATGTGTGCCCTTTCTTCCGCATTTAGCGTTTTTTAAGCGCAGGAAGAAGGCCATACCCTAACTACACTCCTGGAAATGGAAAAAAGAACACATTGACACCGGTGTGTCAGACCCACCATACTTGCTCCGGACACTGCGAGAGGGCTGTACAAGCAATGATCACACGCACGGCACAGCGGACACACCAGGAACCGCGGTGTTGGCCGTCGAATGGCGCTAGCTGCGCAGCATTTGTGCACCGCCGCCGTCAGTGTCAGCCAGTTTGCCGTGGCATACGGAGCTCCATCGCAGTCTTTAACACTGGTAGCATGCCGCGACAGCGTGGACGTGAACCGTATGTGCAGTTGACGGACTTTGAGCGAGGGCGTATAGTGGGCATGCGGGAGGCCGGGTGGACGTACCGCCGAATTGCTCAACACGTGGGGCGTGAGGTCTCCACAGTACATCGATGTTGTCGCCAGTGGTCGGCGGAAGGTGCACGTGCCCGTCGACCTGGGACCGGACCGCAGCGACGCACGGATGCACGCCAAGACCGTAGGATCCTACGCAGTGCCGTAGGGGACCGTACCGCCACTTCCCAGCAAATTAGGTACACTGTTGCTCCTGGGGTATCGGCGAGGACCATTCGCAACCGTCTCCATGAAGCTGGGCTACGGTCCCGCACACCGTTAGGCCGTCTTCCGCTCACGCCCCAACATCGTGCAGCCCGCCTCCAGTGGTGTCGCGACAGGCGTGAATGGAGGGACGAATGGAGACGTGTCGTCTTCAGCGATGAGAGTCGCTTCTGCCTTGGTGCCAATGATGGTCGTATGCGTGTTTGGCGCCGTGCAGGTGAGCGCCACAATCAGGACTGCATACGACCGAGGCACACAGGGCCAACACCCGGCATCATGGTGTGGGGAGCGATCTCCTACGCTGGCCGTACACCACTGGTGATCGTCGAGGGGACACTGAATAGTGCACGGTACATCCAAACCGTCATCGAACCCATCGTTCTACCATTCCTAGACCGGCAAGGGAACTTGCTGTTCCAACAGGATAATGCACGTCCGCATGTATCCCGTGCCACCCAAAGTGCTCTAGAAGGTGTAAGTCAACTACCCTGGCCAGCAAGATCTCCGGATCTGTCCCCCATTGAGCATGTTTGGGACTGGATGAAGCGTCGTCTCACGCGGTCTGCACGTCCAGCACGAACGCTGGTCCAACTGAGGCGCCAGGTGGAAATGGCATGGCAAGCCGTTCCACAGGACTACATCCAGCATCTCTACGATCGTCTCCATGGGAGAATAGCAGCCTGCATTGCTGCGAAAGGTGGATATACACTGTACTAGTGCCGACATTGTGCATGCTCTGTTGCCTGTGTCTATGTGCCTGTGGTTCTGTAAGTGTGATCAAGTGATGTATCTGACCCCAGGAATGTGTCAATAAAGTTTCCCCTTCCTGGGACAATGAATTCACGGTGTTCTTATTTCAATTTCCAGGAGTGTATAACACTCCGTCCGTCGTACTTCACTGCTTGCTCTACACATGATGGCAGGTAATGTTCTCCAAACATTCGCCATATTCAGACCCTCCCATCGGGTTGCCAAAGGGTATAGCGTGATTAATCACTGTAAGTGAATCATTTCCATTAATCCACTGGCCAGTTGCTTTCCTCTTCGGACCACCTCAAGAGTCACTTAGCGTTGAGCACAGATACTTGTGGATTATGAGGAGCTGCATGACCACTGTAACCCACTCTGCTTAACTTCTTACACACAGTCATTGTGCCAGCTAGGTCGTGGTAAGACTTAGGAACTCAACATTAATTTGAAGCAATTTTTTACGACCACCCACCGCAATTACTCAGGCGATATCCAATGACCAACTTATATTGAAGATCACTGAACTCTCCCGACCGACCCATTCTGTTATCACTGCTGCTCTACAGGCAACACAGTGCTCCCCGCCTCCTTTTGTTCTGGTGAGTCAGCCTACTGTGCCGCCTAGTCGTCAGTTCCGTGTTACATAGTGATGTCTCGATATTTTCAGTTAGACAGTGCACCTCGCTGAACTCCTAGGAGTGAAAAATCCCAACTACAGCAGACTCTCGTTCGGCATGAAGCGAGGCTTACATTGCTGAGTAAGAATCCAGTATCTTACTAAACTCATTGAAATACGAGGTTCGACAAGAAAGTAATGAGATTGATGCGAAAAAAATGTTGCTTACCGTTTAGTCAAGTTTAGTGTTGTCTCCTTCAAAATAGTTCCCTTCTGATTGCACATACTTTTTCCAGCGCTTCTGCCATTGATGGTAACATTTCTGGAACTCATCTTCTGTAATATCCTCCAAGACCCTCGTCACATCTTTTTGGACATCTTGTGTTGTTTGAAAATGGTGTCCCTTGGCCGCCGTTTTGACTCTTGGAAATAGAAAACGGAGCGATATCTGGTGAATAAGGTGGCTGTGGTAGTACTGAAATTTGTATTGGGTTAAAAATTGCTGTACGGATAGATTAATATGAGATGGCACATTATCGTGATGCAGAATCCAACTATCAGCAATGTTGGCACGGACACAAAGAACTCCTTTACGAAGTCTTTCTAAAATTTCTTTGTAGTAATATTGGTTAACTGTGTGTCCAGGAGGCAGCCACTCTCTATGAACAATTCCCTTGGAATCAAAGAAGCACACAAGCATGCATTTCACTTTTGACTTTGACATGCGAGTTTTTTTTGGTCTGGGTGATCCCCTTGAGCACCATTGCGAACTTTGGCGTTTTGTCTCTGGATCGTACTGAAAAAAACCAGCTTTCATCACCAGTGATAGATAACACGGCTCAATAATTCTGGATTGATTTCCAATTGCTCTAACAGGTCGGCTGCCACATTTTTCTGTTTCTCGCTGTTGTGGTGTGAGATTTTTGGAGACAATTTTTGCACAAATCTTTCTCATACCAAGATCTTCAGTTATTATTAGATGAACCGTTTCTCGATTGACGTTCAGTTCTTCTGCAATAATTTTCACGGATGATCTTCGATCAGATCGTACGCGTTCACGCACACTGGCCACGTTGCCATCCGACCATGAGGCTGATGGTCGTCCACTGCGGTCTTAATCTTCAACATTCGTTCTGCCTTCATTAAACATTTTATGCCAACGAAAAACTTGAGTTCTTGACACAACCTCCTCTCCAAAAGCCTTCTGAAGCTTACCGTAAGTTGTAGTCGCGTTACACCCAATTTAACGCAAAAAGAAATGGCAAACCGTTGCGCAATATTAAGCGGTTCCATTTCCGTTACGAGAGACACAAACACTTGTTAACTTATTACAGCACAACTCATGAATGAGCAGTTGCATCGATGTGCTGCTTGGACTAGAAGCAGCTTATAGACCAAGGTCAAAGATATTGTGCCTACGCAAGCCTGCAGGGTTGCCACATCTTGCAAAGAAAATCAGTCTCATTACTTTATTGTCTCACCTCATACGTTCTAATTTCTACAGTGGTTTTGATGATCCAGTCTCAGTAGTTCGAAATTGCGATTCAGAAACTGTACCTGGACTGGTCGGTTTTAATAAAACTTGCAACAAGGCAGAGTACATTTTCAAACAGAAATAAAAAATGGTCACGCTTTTTTTAGTCGTTAGTCTCCTTACTGGTCTGATGTGGTCTGCCACGAATTCCTGTCCTATGCCAACCTTTTTATCTGAGTGTAGCACTTCCAACCCACATCCTCAGTAGGATGTACGAGGGCTGTTTGGAAAGAAAGGAACGATATGTCACTAAACGGAAACCACAGTAACAATCAAAACTATTTATTTGCAACGATTAGTTACACCTTCCAGCTACTTCTATACACAGTCGCCGTTTAGATGTAGACATTTGTCGTAGCGTTGTAACAACTTTTCAATTCCCTCGTTATAGAAGACAGCCGCCATTGCTTTTTGACAATTTTCTACTCGCTGTCTGTGTCAAAATATTGTCTTCATAGCCAGCGGTTCATCTGAGCAGAGATGAACCTCAGGGGTAGCCAGCTACAGGCTGTATTGTGGGTGATCAAACACTTCCCATCGAGAACACTGCAGGAGCATCTTCATTGCCCCTGCAGAGTGCGGCGGAGAATCGTCATGTAGAACGCATGACAGTTATGTTATGTGGATTGCATGGATTCAGGCGAAATCTTTCGCCAGGCCCTTATATTTGGCGGGAGAAGCTAATTTCTAGCCATCATTACATTCTCACTGTGAGATCAGAACTGAAAAGAGCGACATGATACGATCAACGGGCGTACTAGACACAGTGCCCAACGCATCTGTGCAAAGCTTCATCAGATTTTCACTGTATTTTTCATTTCGCGACCGATCGTTTCTTACTTTCCGAATAACCCTCATATTTCAGTCTCTGTCTTTACAGTTTTTACCCTCTGCTGCTCCCTCTAGTACTATAGAAGTAATTCGCTGACCTCTTAACATATATTCTATCATCGTGTCCCTTTTTCTTCTCATTGTTTTCCATAAACAATAAAATGACAGAAGTCATGGGATAACGAATGCACGTATACAGACGCTTGTAGTATTACGTGCACAAAGTATAAAAGGGCAGTGCATTCGCGGATGTGTCATTTGTACTCAGGTGATTCATATAAAAAGGTTTCTGACGTCATTATGGCCGCACGGCTGGAATTAACAGACTTTGAACGTGGAATGGTAACTGGAGCTAGATGCACGTGACATTCCATTTCGGAAATCGTTAGGGAATTCAATGTTCCGAGGTCCACAGTGTCAAGTGTGTGCCAAGAATATTAAATTTCAGGCACTACCTCTCACTATGGATAACGCAGTGGCCGACGGCCTTCACTTAACGACCAGAGAAACGGCATTTTCCTAGAGTTGTCTGCCCCAACAGACAAGCAACACTTCTTGAAATAACCACAGAAATCAATGTGTCAATGTGGGACGTACGACAAATGCATCAATTAGGACAGTGTGGCGAAATGTGTCGTTAATGGGCTATGGCAGCAGACGACTGACGCGAGTGGCTTTGATAACAGAAAGACATCGCCAACAATACCTCTCCTGAGCCCGTGGCCATATCGGTTGGACGCTAGACGACTGGAACACCGTGACCTGGTCAGATGAGTCCCGATTTCAGTTGGTAAGAGCTCATGGCAGGATTCGAGTATGGCGAAGACCCCACGAAGCCATAAACCGAGGTTGTCAACAAGGATCTGTGCAAGCTGGTGGTGGCTCTATAATGGTGTGAGCTCTGTGTTTACTTGAAACTGACTGAGCTCTGTGGTCCAACTCAACCGATCATCAACATCTGTATTCGGCAAGGCTCTACCCTTGTGTCGGTACATTCCAGAACCTGATTGACTCTCTTCCTGCATGATTTGCAGCAGTCGGCGCTTCAAAACGTGGTTATTTTGGCTTTTGACAGGTGGTCACATTAATGTGACTGTTATTCTCCTTAGGTTAGTTAGGTTTAAGTAGTTCTAAGTTCTAGGGGTCTGATGACCTCAGAAGTTAAGTCCCATAGCGCTCAGAGCCATTTGAACCATTTTTTTGTTATTCTCCTTTCAAGTTTGAAGTTTCTTTTGGATAAAAATCAACTGTAAAAAATTTAAGTTTACTAGAACAATGTGATAAACATCATAATTAAATGAAGGCGATGTAGTCCTGATAATGATCCACAGAAAGCTCATCTACCTCAAATACGTAACATGACTCATTTCAGAGCGATTGTTGTAGCAATTAATAACTTCGGCATGTCTGGATTTTCACTGTACACATATGAATAGAATAAGCCACCTTCTGCAGTGGAAGGGAATTGTATGTGACATTTGATTACTAGCGCCACCTGCCATGTTTCAAAAGCTGTCACAGATTTAGTGTGCAACACGATTGTTAATTTTGTATTACCTCAAGGGTTGAGATAAATGTTGCTGCCTCAGCCATTAGCTTTAGAGCAGAGCGATTAGAACATGTTTCGAAGTAATGTGTGATAAAATTCTAGGATCGTAATTCTGCGTACTCTTCACATTGATGCTAATGTCTAGTACATTTCGTGATGCGTATATTTTTTGTCAATCGCAGCGGAAGTGCTTGCTAGAGAATGGAAGGACTGCCTTCTGGAATGTACTGGTGTGGTTGGTTTTCTTCGACGCCGAAGACGACGTAGACGATATTTTCATGGGGAAGACCATTGATATGGACTGCAAAGTGCTGGTCGCGCAGGAGATGGGCTCGGAGGTTCGGCTGTTGGAAGTGTACCGGACGTCCAACCACAGACCGTTGCAGAAGATGCAGCTGGGAACCTGGAGAGCTGGACAACTCAGATGGACAGCAGCGGGCCGCTTCTCCCGGTCCAGCGACCTCCAGGGCATGGTCTGGAACTGCTCCACGGCACGGGTAGGACAGTCATTCTGTTAATTTCGATGCGGTGTTTATCCTGGTACTTTATTTGCTTTTCAGTTGTTTTAGTGGCATAAGGAGAAATGTGTAGTTGAGTGGGCTAATGGACAGTGGAGATTACTGTAAGTTGTTGTTGCCCTTTTTCGAACTTCGTTATGTCAGTTAAGCATGTTGTGTCCGAGAAAATCACTTTCACTGCCACTTGCTCTAAACCGGTTTAACAGAATCATACGTGCAATAGTAAATGAATCCTATATGTTGATCAAAACTTCCCAGCTGAGAGGCCGTGGTCTATGTGTAAAATTATTTTCTAACTCTGCAACTTAGGCTTGACCTTGACCGTTATGAATATCAGCTGAAACTACAAACTACTGTAACCACTCACATTTATTACACTTTGCACTACACATTTTGGACTACTATATGCTATCTGATCAGAGGTATCCACACTCTATTACTGGACATTAATACGGGGTGTGTCTATCACTCTCATTTATTATTGATTTAACTCTGTTGCGGACACTTTAAGTGAGGTGTCTGAATATCTGTGGAGGAATAGCAGCCCATCCTTCCTCAAAAGCCGAAAACAGGGAAGATAGTAATTTTGGACGTTGGGGGCCTGGCGCGAAGTCGAAGTTCTAGCTCATCCCAAAGGTGTTTCATTCGGTTCCGTTGGGATCCTGTGCATTTTCATGCTGATAGAAACAATCATCGGCTCCGAATTTTTCTTCTTCACTTGGTGCACACAGTGCTGTAGGAGGTGTTCATATCCTTTCACATTTAGCGTTTTCTTAAGCAAAATAAGCGGACCACATCTCGTAACACCATCTCTTTCACACTTCATTTATGTGCACTATACTCGATGCTAGGTAACACAGTTCAGACATTCGTCAATGCCAAATTCTTCCAGCCGGCTAGTGTGTCCGAACGGTTCTAGGCGCTTCAGTCTGGAACTGCGTGACCGCTACGGTCGCAGGTTCGAATCCTGCCTCGGGCCTGGATGTGTGTGATGTCCTTAGATTAGTTAGGTTTCAGTAGTTTTAAGTTCTTGGGGGCTGATGACCTTAGATGTTAAGTCCCATAGTGCTCAGACCTATTTGAACCAAATTCTTCCATTGAAGAGCCACAGCGTATAGCGTCATGCATCGCTCCAGCTCACTCATTTTCAGTTATCCACTGCCCAGTGCCATCGCTCTTCACACCACCTCAAGCGTCGCTTCGTACTGAATACAGAAAAATGTGGTTCATGAGGAGCTGCTCGAAAATTGTCTCCCGTTGTATAAAACATTCTCGAACTTCTTGCCGCGTCAATTCAGGGTAAGACCTCGAGCTTTCGACGATTTCCCGATCGTCATCTTCAGGAGCAACTGACAGTCAAAATCACTGCTGTGTTGGTCTTATATAGCCCAAAGACGGCTTATGATTGGTCAGTAGTTACGTCATGCTGTTGCAGATGGTGTAGGATTCTGTGCTCGTGGTGCCAACACTCCCACCGTAGCGTAAACGTTGCGATGGATATCTACAGCTCTTCTCTGCATCGGGAGATAGCTTCCGCTCACTGGTAAGATTATACCCGCCGTCAGGGTTGAAGATTTCCTCACACATTCTTGTATCTACAGCCTCTTCAATTATAGAGCCCTAGTAAGTGGGAGCCTGAGACTAAGCTTTTGTTTCGTCAAACAGTATTTTATATTTGTTTCTGAAGCTGTGCTCAGTAATTGTGGATTTCTCCAGCTCATGATTTTTAATATGCCGTTGATGTTCTGCACACCGGTCAGAAACGGTGTGGATGGACTGACCGATGTAACTACTTTCGCTTTCACAAGGGTTGTTGTCAATTCCAGAAATCCTGGGACGGAGACTGTCCTTAACAGGGCGTAGCTTCTGCTTTATCTTCTTAGGAGGTCGGAAAACAGATCTGCTACCTCCTATTCCCAGGACTCTCCTATTTTGGCGGATGTAGCACCGCAGAAGGAAAGAAATGTAATCGGTGGCTCATCAAGTGAATGTTCAACATTTTGACGTTTGTTTTTCTTGGTGAATGCAGACCTGATATCACATAACACATAGCCGTTCTTTGGAAACATATACTTCAGATGATTAATTCAGGAATCTTAGTGGTCTTCGTCAGAAACTGTTTTTTGTCTGTGTACCAATGTATTTAAAGCAGATCTCTTCTGCATTGGATGGTGAAAACTTTGGGCGCTAAGATATAAATCAGTGTGCGTCGGTTTGCTGTATACTGAGTAGCCGAGACGTCCATCCGACTTTCGTTGTACCAGAACATTTAAATACGGAGGCCTTCCCTCTTCCTCTCTCTCGACGGTGAACTGCATGTTCGGGTGCATGCTGTTCATATGTCTATGGAAGCGCTCAGGAGCTTTACGCCGCGTTGACATACCATAAAGGTGTCTTAACATAACCACAAAATGAAGATGGATGAAGGGGAGCTGAATTGAATGTACGTTCCTCAAATGTTGCATAAAAAATTTGGACATTGCTGGAGACAACGGAGAACTCATAGCCATTGCATCCGTCATTACATAAAATTTACCGTCTTAGAAGTAGTAGGTGGTCAGAGCACTTTTATCGTTTCAGGAGGAAAATGCGGTGCCAACAGTTTCAATGTGTTGTCCAAGCAACTTTCGTAACTGTTGGCAGATCATTTTCCTTCTGAAACAATGAAGTTGCTGCTGCAACTAATCAGAATCCGTGTTTGGACTATATAAGGCCACCACAGCAGTTGGTTTGACATTCAGTTACTCCTGATGACGACGAAGGTGAAAATCTTCGAAATCTCGAGATCTTATCCTGAACTGACGCGGCAAGAAGTCCGAGACTGTTTATGCAACAGAGCCATCGCGAAAGACTTCGTCCTCATGCACCCCGTTATTTTTACACTACTGGCCATTAAAACTGCAACACCAATAAGAAATGCAGATGATAAACGGGTACTCATTGGACAAATACGCTCCTGGAAATTGAAATAAGAACACCGTGAATTCATTGTCCCAGGAAGGGGAAACTTTATTGACACATTACTGGGGTCAGATACATCACATGATCACACTGACAGAACCACAGGCACATAGACACAGGCAACAGAGCATGCAAAATGTCGGCAATAGTACAGTGTATATCCACCTTTCGCAGCAATGCAGGCTGCTATTCTCCCATGGAGACGATCGTAGAGATGCTGGATGTAGTCCTGTGGAACGGCTTGCCATGCCATTTCCACCTGGCGCCTCAGTTGGACCAGCGTTCGTGCTGGATGTGCAGACCGCGTGAGACAACGCTTCATCCAGTGCGAAACATGCTCAATGGGGGACAGATCCGGAGATCTTGCTGGCCAGGGTAGTTGACTTACACCTTCTAGAGCACGTTGGGTGGCACGGGATACATGCGGACGTGCATTGTCCTGTTGGAACAGCAAGTTCCCTTGCCGGTCTAGGAATGGTAGAACGATGGGTTCGATGACGGTTTGGATGTACCGTGCACTATTCAGTGTCCCCTCGACGATCACCAGTGGTGTACAGCCAGTGTAGGAGATCGCTCCCCACACCATGATGCCGGGTGTTGGCCCTGTGTGCCTCGGTCGTATGCAGTCCTGATTGTGGCGCTCACCTGCACGGCGCCAAACACGCATACGACCATCATTGGCACCAAGGCAGAAGCGACTCTCATCGCTGAAGACGACACGTCTCCATTCGTCCCTCCATTCACGCCTGTCGCGACACCACTGGAGGCGGGCTGCACGATGTTGGGGCGTGAGCGGAAGACGGCCTAACGGTGTGCGGGACCGTAGCCCAGCTTCATGGAGACGGTTGCGAATGGTCCTCGCCGATACCCCAGGAGCAACAGTGTCCCTAATTTGCTGGGAAGTGGCGGTGCGGTCCCCTACGGCACTGCGTAGGATCCTACGGTCTTGGCGTGCATCCGTGCGTCGCTGCGGTCCGGTCCCAGGTCGACGGGCACGTGCACCTTCCGCCGACCACTGGCGACAACATCGATGTACTGTGGAGACCTCACGCCCCACGTGTTGAGCAATTCGGCGGAACATCCACCCGGCCTCCCGCATGCCCACTATACGCCCTCGCTCAAAGTCCGTCAACTGCACATACGGTTCACGTCCACGCTGTCGCGGCATGCTACCAGTGTTAAAGACTGCGATGGAGCTCCGTATGCCACGGCAAACTGGCTGACACTGACGGCGGCGGTGCACAAATGCTGCGCAGCTAGCGCCATTCGACGGCCAACACCGCGGTTCCTGGTGTGTCCGCTGTGCCGTGCGTGTGATCATTGCTTGTACAGCCCTCTCGCAGTGTCCAGAGCAAGTATGGTGGGTCTGACACACCGGTGTCAATGTGTTCTTTTTTCCATTTCCAGGAGTGTATATTATGCTAGAACTGACATATGATTACATTTTCACGCAATTTGGGTGCATAGATCCTGAGAAATCAGTACCTAGAACAACCAACTCTAGCCGTAATAACGGCCTTGATACGCCTGGGCATTGAGTCAAACAGAGCTTGGATGGCGTATACAGGTACACCTACCCATGCAACTTCAACACGATACTACAGTTCATGACGAGTAGCGACTGGCGTAATGTAACGAGCCAGTTGCTCGACCACCAGACGTTTTCAATTTGTGAGAGATCTGGAGAATGTGCAGGCCAGGGCAGCAGTCGAACATTTTCTGTATCCAGAAAGGCCCGTACAGGACCTGCAACATGCGGTCGTGAGTCATCCTGCTGAAATGTAGGATTTCGCAGGGACCGAATAAAGGGTAGAGCCACGGGTCGTAACACATCTGAAATGTAACGTCCACTGTTCAAAGTGCCGTCAATGCTAACAAGAAGTGACCGAGACGTGTAACCAATGGCACCTCATACCATCACGCCGGGTGGTACGCCAGTATGGCGATGACGAATACACGCTTCCAATGTGCGTTCACTGCGATGTCGCCAAACACGGATGCGACCATCATGATGCTGTAAACAGAACCTGGATTCATCCGAAAAAATGACGTTTCGCCATTCGTGCACCCAGGTTCGTCGTTGAGTACACCACCGCAGGCGCTCCTGTCTGTGATGCAGCGTCAAGGGTAGCCGCAGCCATGGTCTCCGAGCCGATAGTCCATGCTGCTGCAAACGTCGTCGAACTGTTCGTGCAGATGGTTGTTGTCTTGCACACGTCCCCACCTGTTAACTCAGGGATCGAGACATGCTGCACGATCCGTTACAGACATGCGGAGAAGATGCCTGTCATCTCGACTGCTAGTGACACGAGGCCGTGTGGATCCAGCACGGCATTCCGTATTACCCTCCTGAACCCACCGATTCCATATTCCGCTAACAGTCATTGGATCTCGACCACGCGAGCAGCAATTTCGCGATACGATAAACCGCAATCGCGATAGCCTACAATCCGACCTTTATCAAAGTCGGAAACGTGATGGTACGCATTTCTCCTCGTTACACAAGGCATCACAACAACGTTTCACCAGGCAACGCCGGTCAACTGCTGTTTGTGTATGAGAAATCGGTTGGAAACTTTCCTCATGTCAGCACGTTGTAGGTGTCGCCACCGGCGCCAACCTTGTGTGAATGCACTGAAAAGCTAATCATTTGCATATGACTGCATCTTCTTCCTGTCGGTTAAATTTCGGGACTATGGCACGTCACCTTCGTGGTGTAGCAATTTTAATGGGCAGTATTGTAACTCATTATGCACAGTACTTGCACTAGCTGGCCTTCCGATAGCACTTTGAAACTCGAGAGTGGTTCCTTCCGTTGAATTCATCCAATTTCTTACAACCACAGTCTGCAATGCTCGACGGTCCCTGTTCTGGCTTGTCTTGGTTTAGCTGTGTCTGTTCCTCCACGTTCACGCTTCATATTCACGTCATCAGTAGTTGACTTAGTCAATCTTATAAGGGTTGAAATGTCCCTGATGGATCTGTTACTCAGCTGGCATCCAATTATTAGCTCACGTTTGACCCGTTCTGCTGTTACTGCTCTTTACACGACACTCCCCGTCTCCTTTTATACTGGCGGTCTATCTCTTTGACGTTTAATGGTCAAATCGGCATTACATCGGATTTTCCAGATAATTTTGTTCTAATAGTGTACCTTCACAATCGGGTGGATTTAAGTCAATTAATGAGAAATGAATGTAGTGTGGGCCAATCTGTGGCGCTGCCTGGCATCAGAATAACAAATAACTATTTTAGTTTGACTTGATAGATGGACAGTAATATGAATGCGAATACTTTTCAGTGGTCGAAGATTGTTTCTCAAGTTCTTGTAACATCACATACAGTGTCATTAAACTGAATAAAACAATAATTGTTTAAATAAAGAAACTTTTCAATTACCACATTTTTAAAACGGACTAAAAATATAAAATAATTTCTCCTAACCCCTTTCGTGTGTTAGGAGGTGTAGGAGCTGCTAATAAGGTGGCAGGCTAACATCAATTCAGAAACGTTTTTAAAACAGATTTAATATCGAGAAATCCCTACTCAAAATTAAAAAAGAAAGTTGTCCAACACCGTTTTATAAAAGTAAACCATTAAAATACCCGTGACTTAACTTTGATCCAATATCGATGGCAAACAGCGGTGATACAATGATGTCAAATTTAAGCACAAGACAATTACAACGACATCATTAAAAGTTTCAACTGAAATCAGGTAACTACTTGACATTAAAATTTAAATACCCAGACCTGTCACAAAGACATATGTAGTAAACCATTAGAAAAATTTATAATGGTAAACTGACATCAAATCAAATTCCAAAAGAATCTTCAGATAAATTCGATTTAGCACGAGAGCTTGAAATACACAATAACAATTGTAGCTGGACCCCTACTCATAAGTTTTACGCACACCAATTAAGCTCGTGGCACAACTTAAGATTTACTCAATAATTGTAAGGAAGTAGTAGGTAATTTGAAAACAAGTTTACGTGCAGAGCGCCTTCAGATCAACGCCAAATATGGAGACACGAATTGTTCAGTTACAAGGGTGATTACTCAGCAATTGATCTGCAGCACTACAATTCATCCACGGCTACCTGACTAGCTGTACGGTGCCGTAAGCTAGGAAGCATTTAATATTTCATACAGAGTTAACTGCTTGGCTATATATTATACACTAATTTAAGTGGCATGACAAAACCTGAAACATACACTACTGGCCATTAAAACTGCTACACCAATAAGAAATGCAGATGATAAACGGGTACTCATTGGACAAATATATTATACTAGAACTGACATGCGATTACGTATTCACGCAATTTGGGTGCATAGATCTTGAGAAATCTGTACCCAGAACAACCACCTCTGGCCGTAATAACGGCCTTAATACGCCTGGGCTTGAGTCAAACAGAGCTTGGATGGCGTGTACAGGCACAGGTGCCCATGCAGCCTCAACCCAATACCACAATTCATCAAGAGTAATGACTGGCGTATTGTGAAGAGCCAGTTGCTCGGCTACCATTGACAAGACGTTTCCAATTGGTGAGAGATCTGGAGAATGTGCTGGCCAGGGCAGCAGTCGAGCGTTTTCTGTATGCAGAAAGGCCCGTACAGGACCTGCAACATGCGGTCGTGCATTATCCTGCTGAAATATACAGTTTCGCAGGGATCGAATGAAGGGTAGAGCGACGGGTCGTAACACATCTGAAACGTAACGTCCGCTATTCAAAGTGCCATCAATGCGAACAAGACGTGACCGAGACGTGTAACCAATGGCACCCCATACCATCACGCTGGGTGATATGCCCGTATGGCGATGACGAATACAAGCTTCCAACGTGCGTTCACTGCGATGTCGCCAAACACCGATGCGACCATCATGATGCTGTAAACAGAACCTGGATTCATCCGGAAAAATGACGTTTTATCATTCGTGCACACAGGTTCGTCGTTGAGTACACTATCGCAGGCGCTCCTGTCTGTGATGCAGCGTCAAGGGTAACCGCAGCCATGGTCTCCGAGCTGATAGTCCATGCTGCTGCAAACGTCGTCGAACTGTTCGCGCAGATGGTTGTTGTCTTGCAAACGTCCCCATCTGTTGACTCAGGGATCGAGACGTGACTGCACGATCCGTTACAATCATGCGGATAAGATGCCTGTCATCTCGAATACGAGGCCGTTAGGATCCAACACGGCGTTTCGTGTTACCCTCCTGAACCCACCGATTCCATATTCTGCTAACAGTCATTGGATCTCGACCAACGCGAGCACCATTGTCCTGATACGATAAAACGCAATCGCGATAGGCTACAATCCGACCTTTATCAAAGTCTGAATCGTGATGGTACGCATTTCTCCTCCTTAGACGAGGCATCACAACAACGTTTCACCAGACAACGCCGGTGAACTGGTGTTTGTATATGAGAAATCGTTCGGAAACTTTACTCATGTCAGCTCGTTGTAGGTGTCGCCACCGGTGCCAAACTTATGTGAATGCTCTGAAAAGCTAATAATTTGCATATCACAGCATCTTCTTCCTGTCGGTTAAATTTCGCGTCTGTAGCACGTTATCTTTGGGATGTAGCAATTTTAATGGCCATTAGTGTAAATCAGTTACCACCGGTCCCAGACATACACACAAGACACCCGCAAGGTCAGAGTCAATGACAACCTTGACTACACGAACAGATAAAATAAACAGATCAACAGCTACTGAATGGAGTGAACAAGTATTCGTCCATAAATGAACTCGGGAGCAGCGACAGTGCAGTGAAGGCTGTTCAGACCTTGCGACTTAGCTTTGACCGACAGCCTCTTCCGAGCAACGGATACAGGATCCGAAAGCGTAGACACCGTTCACCGTCAACACGTCTATCAACACCAGAACAGTGCGGCCAGCGAACACTTGAATCTAAGAGAGGTGATTCTATTCAAAGAAACGGCGTTCATTACAAGGTGGCCGCGCTATCGCGATACCGAGCGAGGTGGCACAGTGGTTAGCACACTGGACTCGCATTCGGGAGGACGACGGTTTAATCCCGCATCCGGCCATCCTGATTTAGGTTTTCCGTAATTTTCCTAAATCGCTCCAGACAAATGCCGGGATGGTTCCTTTGAAAGAGCACGGTCGACTTCCTTCCTCATCCTTCCCTAATCCGATGAGACCGATGACCTCGCTGTTTGGTCTTCTCCCTCAAAACAACCCCTAAAACCCAACCTATGGTTCAAATGGCTCTGAGCACTCTGGGACTTAACTTCTGAGGTCATCAGCCCCCTAGACTTAGAACTACTTAAACCTAACTAACCCAAGGACATCACACACATCAATGCCCGAGGCAGGATTCGAGACTGCGACCGTAGCGTTCGCGTGGTTCCAGACTGAAGAGCCTAGAACCATCGGCCACACCAGCCGGCCGGAACATTAGTGGTACGCAAAGAACCCTCCGCCACACACCAGACAAGAAAGAGAGTTAGTATTGCTATGTCATCCAGTTCTGAGCTATGTGGAAGGTTTCATGTATGTAACTTACTGGGAAGTTTGTTAAAAATCAATTTCAAAATTTGTAGCAAATAGACAAGAAAGTGACTAAGAAAAACTGTTAAAAGAGACGTACTAGGAGGTAACCAGTGCAAGGTATATATAAAAACAGTAGAGCTGGCAACAGGGGAATATTTTATATAAAGGTTTTAAATTTTATTATTATAGTAAGAAATTCTTCAGTGTATGTATGTGTGTGTGTGTGTGTGTGTGTGTGTGTGTGTGTGTGTGTGTGTGTGTGTGTCTTTGTTTGAAGGGAATAATGTACAGTCGTGCTCAAAATTATCCGAACGAGCTGAATTGCATTTCGCCTGATTCACATACAACCCTCATAACTCAGCTGTGTAACAGGTCCTTTAATCGCTCCTCGGCACAGTCGTTTGACTATTGAAAATGGTTCCAACAAATCACCACTAGAAACCACTGCTCTGTATCGCAATAACTCAAGATGTAAAGTAATACCAGGATACAACAAATATCAAGGAACACCTTATCACAGATAAGACTGTCCTTAAGGCTTGTAAGCTCACATTTATTACAATAAATGACATACCTGAAACGTCTCCACTCTAATCATTATTACGTCAGATAGGTAATGCACGTAGTAAGTTCGTCCTACTCATGAATTCATCTTCAAAGTAACATACCGTACTCATTATTTAACACAAAATTACATTAAAAATTTAAGTTATTCATGAGCTGCTAGTTGAGAATATGTAAGAATTTCAAATGACACGACGAACCGTCTCGTTCAGCATATGGATTCAAATCCAGGTCATGCAGACTAAGCAAAGATTTCATGACTGACGGAAACTAACAGACATTCCTGACTAGGCATACAGAGAGTGATATACTTCGATTTAAGACAGTATCAGTTAGCAAATATCAGCTTTACATTACGTAACGTAAACATTTTTAACAGGCGCGAATTTCTACCCAGCATCTATTGTCCCTTTTAACGAACTACGAGAGATGTTAAATATTGCTTCTTCATAAGTGACTTACTTGAAAAGCCGTGAGGTAAAGCTTTGTGTTGGACAGGGATTCGAACCCAGAACCTAATCGGATTGTTATCGGAGCACAATCAACTGTGACATGTCGGATTTTCTCGGCAGTAGCAAAATGTTTTAACTGAAATGACGAAACAAAACATTAATTTTTTCCATCCCAGGACTCCAACCCGGCACCTATCGCTGTTATATTCTAGAGAAAACGAACGTTAAATATGGGTTTCTTACACCAGCAGCGACATGTGAGCATGTTTGAACTAGAAATAATATGACGCAGAATTCAGTGCTGACTGGCAATCGAACCCCACACATATCCTTGTTGACTACTCACAAAGAAACGTCAGCTACCGAATTTTTCTCCACCAGCAGCTCGAATGACATCCTTGAACTTACAGTGCTCTCGCAAATAGTTGTGTGTTTCACTGGGAGTCAAAAACGTCAGATATCGTTAGTGTTGACAATGAATGAAAATACATTAAAAATCAAAATTATTATACACCAGCAGATAGGTGTTCTCATGCTAGAGCTTGATTATACATAATGAAAACTTTAGTGCCGGGCCAGGATTCGAACCCATTCACGTGCAGTATGTGGAGATGTTGAGGAATCTGCAGTTTTGAACAAACAACAAATTATAGTCGAGCTATATTGTCACGAAGGAATCAAATGCCGCGTTAAGGGCGGTCTGAGTTGCATTCCCAGTTCTGAACCAATTTTATCGATATACAGAAGCTCAAATAAAAGGTGGAATAAGTGTCCTGTGATCCTGCACAGCGTTTGTTTCGTCACTAGAAGTAAATAACTAGTATAAGAAAGGTTACTGGTGATTGAGTTTCTACATGTCGCCACTCCTGACTTTATTGTGGTTCAACCTAATGTCTACTTGGTAGAGAAGGAATATCATGTTTAATGTGAATTTCAGACCACAATGCCGTTATACCTTGTACACTTGGAGTAGCCAGAAAAGAGTAGAATCTGTCTTTCACTCTCAAAAATCATCGGCAGAAGTTGGAACCGAACCCAGACCACGAGTATATGAATCTATCAGCAATCCAACAGACCACCAAATTCTCTGCTCTGTAGTTCAATTTCTATTGTAATGCCGTTGCACAACACTGGATGAGAATTCCGACCCACAGGCTCCCTGTAGTGGTTTGCAGCATTTTCAGTACATTCATTTACTTGGTTGACCAAATAGCCATGAACTAGCTGCCTCGGCTACCCAGTGCATACATTCGACTCTATTTTGTAATCACCGAAATAAAATCACATAACTGCCACCTACACAGAACTGCCAACAATGTAGGATGTAGAAATTTAAATAGGAAGTGTTCCTTTCCATTTGAGCTACTCTATTGAGCTATCTGTTTGTTGAAAACGTCGTGCAGTGCAAAAGAAAAGCTGTAACTGTGTCTCTCAGAAGTCTACATCCGGCCATATGCATTGTCTCACAACACTGTGGAATGCAGAAGTTCTGGAGATCTTTTGTTGACTTCTGAAGCTGCGGTAGCTATGTTTCAAACGGTTCAAATGGCTCTGAGCACTATGGGACTCAACTGCTGAGGTCATAAGTCCCCTAGAACTTAGAACTACTTAAACCTAACTAACCTAAGGACATCACACACATCCATGCCCGAGGCAGGATTCGAACCTGCGACCGTAGCGGTTGCGCAGTTCCAGACTATAGCGCTTAGAACCACTCGGCCACTCCGGCCGGCCAGCTATGGTTCAGCTAGTAGTGTAATGGTAAGTGTAGTGTACCGTAGACAAAACGTCGCGAGTTACAATACATTCACTGCTACATTTTTAAACGCAATTCTGCTGTCTGCTGAAGTTATCAATCTAATGGAACTTTGAACATAATTCTCTTCACTTCTCAACCCAAAATAGTTGGATGTGCAATAAGGGCCAACTACTGTGATATTTTGTTCTTTTCAGGTTTAATAGACAGCCAGGTAGCAGATGCATCTTGAAAGTTTTGTATTATGTATGGGGAGAGCGCATCATGCCAAAATACATCAGAAAAGTATTTTCTACATTAGCTGTCGTGTGGTAGTGACATTTTATTCTTCTTCAAACCTTGTTTGACAGCTTTAACTCAGAACAAGTTACTGCATGCTTGTAATCAATAAACTGCATGTGCATTGTCAGACTGTTAATAGATAACATCAGAGAATTCGCATATATCGTCGATGATTAATTTCTCTCTAATTTTTCTATTGTTTAAACAACACTAAAAGAAACCCTACTAAAATTGTGCACTGTATTATAAGAAATGAAATAAAACTACCCACGATAACCTTACGACGAAAGTCTGTTTTAATTAAGCTGAGCATCTGTACACAAGCGTGCCTCCATCGGACCGAATTAGTAAAATACTACTCACTTAGATTTCGATTGGGTCGGTGTTTAATTGATATGCTGTGTCATACTCAAGAGGTATGCAAATGTAGCATTTCATAAATAAAGTTATGTATTCCTAGAAACCCAAAATTTGCTTGTCAGCAATGGAAAGATGTATTACCTGTTGTGCAGCATTGTAAGTTTTTCACCATTGCACTATGAGCCGAAAGTATTTTCTTGCGTTTTCCTTATCGATGTTTGATCTGACTGCTTGTAGCTCTTTCACAGAAGGGATAAAAACGTCTCAGTCAGCGAGACTGGAACCGCAAACAAGAGAACACGCTTTGTTACAGGTCAGCATGTTACCACAGAGCTAGCGATTAGGTATGTGTCTGGGATTCCTATTACGAGGCTAATAGTGGTTAGAACTCGTAAATCGCTATTTAAAGGACAAGATTAGTGGCGATTTCTACGTGAAACGACTTTCCTGGGCTGAAAACCGTTAATTTACAATCTTTTGTTACACTTCAGGCGATAACAACTCAGATTATTCAAAGGAAATGACAGGAAAAATCAAGTGAACTTCGAGGCTTAATTCCGTGCACACCGGGAAGTAACTCGTCGATCAGAGAGTTGCCAAACATACCCTGCCTTGTTGCCAAATCTCAGTTACAGTACCAGCAGGAAGAAGACGAACAGATGTGTTGCTACAGAGGGCTGGGAAGTGACCATAGCTGGTATCTCAAAGACGCGGCTGTCATGGCCTGGAATGCATAATGCATCTGACTCGCATTTCTGTTACTAGATTTAGGGACTGGAGCGTAGTTACTAATAATACTCAGAACTGACTGCAAACTGAGCATCATAAATCAGTAACTCTCATAGTTGTTTTTTAAATCAGTAACTCAGTGTTTTTATATTTCTTTCGTAAGTGTACTCAAATCAAAGAAACCCGTTTCATGCACGTTTTCGTGCCTGGCTGATAGTCGAGCACAACAAACAAAAATAAAAGAACAAAGAGTGTGTGTGTGTGTGTGTGTGTGTGTGTGTGTGTGTAAGAGAGAGAGAGAGAGAGAGAGAGAGAGAGAGAGAGAGAGAGAAATATAAAAAAGAATGAGATAGAGAGTAAATAATTGTTATAAAGGAATTACATCACGGTATGTAAAGAAAGCATTGATGCAAATGACACATTCAACATCATTACGAAATGTCGTATTCATGATCTATGGAACAAATATTTATTAAATCAATTTCTAATCATATTGCTGACTAGCCATGAAGTGTCATGAATTACCGAAATTGTCGCCAATATCAGTAATCAAATCCAAACTTGAAAATAAAAGACGACAGTTTTTGCAATAAACTGACAAAACGCTTTCGTCTCTGTTAACTAACCACGAGAGATGTCCGATATACCTCCATTCAGAAGTAACAAATTGTGCATTCATTTAAAGATGAAGCGCATGATGTGAATTTCTGTGACAGAGATACGAACCCAACACGTAATCGGATTTTTAACTAAGTAAAATCAGATGTTATGTATTGGTTTTTCTTACCAGCTGCTAGGTGTTTGAATCTAAAATAAGGATACAAATTTTTGTGCCTGAGCGACAATCGAGCCGCACACCTACCGTCCTTCTTTGTCATCCACGAATATGACTTAAGTATCAATTGGTTACTCACCAACAGTGAGATGTGTGCGTGTTTGACCAGAAATAAAAACACCTGTTGTGAATGTTGGCAACACATGAACAGACATTGCCCGCATCTCGTGGTCGTGCGGTAGCGTTCTCGCTTCCCACGCTGGATTCCCGGGTTCGATTCCCGGTGGGGTCAGCGATTTTCTCTGCCTCGTGATGGCTGGGTGTTGTGTGCTGTCCTTAGGTTAGTTAGATTTAAGTAGTTCTAAGTTCTAGGGGACTTATGACCACAGCAGTTGAGTCCCATACTGCACAGAGCCATTTGAACAGACATTAAAAAGGCATGTCAATTTCCACTAGCAAGCCGGTGTGCACGTAATAGGGCTTGAAATGAAACTATGAAGATTTTTATACTGGATCAGCATTACCTTTTCAGTCTTGGGAAAGGGTACGAAATGATTGAGCTATACTGTTCCAAGAGATTCAGATCCACAAGAGAGGAGATGCGTATTCAAATCACAGTCCAGCACCAAATTTTTCAACGTCTGTAGATCAATCAAGTACAAGTAAAATAAGAGCCCTGTTCCTTTAAACGGCTATCGGTTCATCAGATAAAATAACACTTTCTAATGCAAGTAAGTTTCGCCGGCAGCCGGCTGGGGTGGCCGAGCGGTTGTAGGCGCTATAGTCTGGAACTGCTCGACCGCTACGGTCGCAGGTTGCAATACTGCCTCGGGCATGGATGTGTGTGATGTCCTTAGGTTAGTTAGGTTTAAGTAGTTCTAAATTCTAGGTGACTGATGACCTTAGAAGTTAAGTCCCATAATGCCGAGAGGCATTTAAACCACTTTTGGACGAGGATGAGCAGCCAAACGGCTTTATAGAAACACATCCATTTCCCAACGTAAACCGGATCTGCCCAGTTGGTAATGAAGGAACGTGGTGTTTAGAGGATACCAGAGGCAAAGTAAATCTGTTTGTGCCTCTTAAAAGTAAGTGCCTGAACCCACGCATTGCACCTGTGATAGTTCGTTCCACCAGACCATTGTGGCCACATTTCCCAGCCCCAGTAGTGTGCTGTAACGGATGATATGCTTAGCTTACAAAACAAGTCACTGTGGAAAAAAATGCGAGTCTATTAAATGTTTAACTAGAAGAAAGCTTCTGACGCTGACATTATGCTATTCTCATGTCAGCAGGATGTAAAGATACTTCTAGGCATCACAGCCTTGTCGTGAAGCCATTTTGAAGTTTTCACTAATTCAGCAAATTTCTTAGTTCGAGAAAATCCACTGAGAAGTGTGAGGTTACCGGATAATTCGATTATTGCCGTCATTATTACTATTATTTTCTGCATACCGCTGCTGTAACACTTGTGCTTGAACGTCATTTAACACCTTTTGGTCATTATAGAAGTAGTTGCCCAAGAACAGGTTCTTTCCCTGTCTACAGAATTCTTTTCATGTTAATATCAAACATCAGCAATTACTCGTAGATTACATTAAAACTGAAGTAATTGATGAAGACATCACTTGATAACAAAAACGCGCTGTCTTTCTTCATTTACTTGCGCCTAGAATTGGCTGTCGAATACTGCCAAACCAACAGCCAAGGGATCTTACTGCCTTCCGATATACGTCGCTGTCAGTTCTTCCATATGACTTGGTCGACTTGACCTGTTTCAAGTTGTGTATGACAGAGAATGTTTTAGAAAATCAATTGTTTTCCTTTACAATAAACAGAAAGATTTTCATTCTAAGCTATCCAATTTCAAAATTTTCGCAATATTAGTTCAAATTTAATATTCGCTTCTGTAATGTGGGAAAGTATTTCACAGCTGTAAAACCCGCATCGGACCCATTGACTTTACACTTAGTCGCTGCCCATAAATTCTAGCTCAGAGTGACACCAGTTTAAGTAATCTAATGTAGCGAAGACTGTTTCTTTTAGTGTTGTTTAAACAATAGTAAAAATGAGAGAGAAATTAATCATCGACGATATATGCGAATTCTCTGATGTTATCTATTAACAGTCTGACAATGCACGCCGGCCGCGGTGGTCTAGCGGTTCTGGCGCTGCAGTCCGGAACCGCGGGACTGCTACGGTCGCAGGTTCGAATCCTGCCTCGGGCATGGCTGTGTGTGATGTCCTTAGGTTAGTTAGGTTTAAGTAGTTCTAAGTTCTAGGGGACTTATGACCTAAGATGTTGAGTCCCATAGTGCTCAGAGCCATCTTTGAACCGCAATAAAGTCAGGAGTGGCGACATGTAGAAACTCAATCACCAGTAACCTTTCTTATACTAGTTATTTATTTCTAGTGACGAAACAAACGCTATGCAGGATCACAGGACTCTTATTCCACCTTTTATTTGAGCTTCTGTATGTCGATAAAATTGGTTCGGAACTGGGAATGCAACTCAGACCGCCCTTAACGCGGAATTTGATCCCTTCGTGACAATATAGCTCGACTATAATTTGTTGTTTGTTCAAAACTGCAGATTCCTCAACATCTCTACATACTGCGCGTGAATGGGCTGGAATCCTGGCCCGGCACTAAAGTTTTCATTATGTATAATCAAGCTCTAGCATGAGAACACCTATCTGCTGGTGTATAATAATTTTGATTTTTAATTTATTTTCGTTCATTGTCAACACTAACGATATCTGACGGTTTTGACTCCCAGTGAGACACACAACTATTTGCAAGAGCACTGTAAGTTCAAGGATGTTATTCTGAGCTGCTGGTGGAGAAAAATTCGGTAGCTGACGTTTCTTTGTGTGTAGTCAACAAAGATATGTGTCGGATTCGATTACCAGTCAGCACTGAACTCTTCGTCATATTATTTCTAGTTCAAACATGCTCACATGTCACTGCTGGTGTAACAGATCCATATTTAACGTTCGTTTTCTCTAGAATATAACTGCGATAGGTGCCGGGTTGGAGTCCTGGGATGGAAAAAATTAATGTTCCGTCTCGTCATTTCAGTTAAAACATCTTGTTACTGCCGAGAAAATCCGACATGTCACAGTTGATTGTGCTTCGATAACAATCCGATTAGGTTCTGGGTTCGAATCCCTGTCCAACACAAAGCTTTACCTCACTGCTTTTCAAGTAAGTCACTTATGAAGAAGCAATATTTAACATCTCTCGTAGCTCGTTAACAGGGACAATAGATGCTGGGTAGGAATTCGCGTCCGTTAAAAATGTTTACGTTATGTAGTGTAAATTTGATATTTGCTAACTGATACTGTCTGAAATCGAGGTATATCACTCTCTGTATGCCTAGTCAGGAATGACTGTTAGCTTCCATCAGTCACGAAATCTTTGCTTAGTCTGCATGACCTGGATTTGAATCCATATGCTGAACGAGACGGTTCGTCGTGTCATTTGAAATTCTTACATATTCTCAACTAGCAGCTCATGAATAACTTAAATTTTTAATGTAATTTTGTGTTAAATAATGAGTACGGTATGTTACTTTGAAGAGGAAATCATGAGTAGGACGAACTTACTACGTGTATTATCTATCTGACGTAATAATGAGAGTGGAGACGTTTCAGGTATGTCATTTACTGTAATAAATGTGAGCTTACAAGCCTTAAGGACAGTCTTATCTGTGATAAGGTGTTCCCTGATATTTGTCGTATCATGGTATTACGTTACATCTTGAGTTATTGCGATACAGAGCAGTGTTTTCTAATGGCGATTTGTTGGAACCATTTTCAATAGTCAAACGACTGTACCGAGGAGCGATTAGAAGACCTGCTAGACAGCTGAGTTGTGAGGGTTGTATGAGAATCAGGCGAAATGCAATTCAGGTCGTTCGGATACTTTTGAACACGACTGTACCTATTCCTTTAAGATTTGCCTTTATTTTTCTTATTATAATGTCCCTCCTTTGGCCTGATGGACGAGGATGCCGGCCGCGGTGGCCGTGCTGTTGTAGACGCTTCGGTCCGGAACCGCGAGACTGCTACGGTCGCAGGTTCGAATCCTGCCTCGGGCATGGATGTGTGTGATGTCCTTAGGTTAGTTAGGTTTAAGTAGTTCTAAGTTCTAGGGGACTGATGACCTCAGATGTTAAGTCCCATAGTGCTCAGAGCCATTTGAACCATTTTTGGACGAGGATGGGCAGCCAAACGGCTTTATAGAAACACCCACGGATGCTTTTAAAATATTAAAAGATAAAATATTTATATTTTCATTATTATAACAAAATTTTTACATCGATAATGTTAAGTCTATATTTTTTTCTAAAATAGTTCATGCTAGCTTCATATAGAGAAAGAGGAGGTTTCCTGCACTAGGGTGCGCTATTTTGTATCGGAAAAGGATGACTTAGAGGTATGTGGGTTTTCTGTTGCTCGGAAAAGAGAGGGGTGGTTTGGTAGTGCTGAAGAATGTGTAGCAGGAGAGCTGGTATTTGGGAACGGGTAGCTTGGATAGAGGCCAGGCCACAGCCATAAAAAGGAAAGAGGGGGAAGGAAACAACATGCAAAAAGGGAGAGAGGAATGGGCTGGATACGAGAGAAACGATAAATGTCAGGATTTGTTAGGTATTAGGATGCAATAAGCAAGGCGGAGTGCACGACGTTCAACGATTGTGAAGGACTAATAAAACTGGACGAGTGGGTATCAGGGCGATATTGATATACGAAAGGATCAGGGCTTTATGGATATGGAAAACGATTATATTGGTTTTCGTCAAAAATGATTTACAGCTGATATCATTTAAAGAAGGATAAGCAGACGAGTATTGGAACCACAACCTATACAATAATGATTTTACCTTGACACTGTTTCACGAAATTATTCGTCATTGGTGAAATTCTGTTATCGCCTACAGAGGTGTGGAAAACCACCAAACTCTTACTCACCGATGGTCGAAGTCAACGATTATGATTTGATACTGCTCTGTCTCACATCCTTGTTACGTAAGTTACAACGCTGCGCGTTAAATTATATGTGCAAGCCTGAGTTTTGAAATCTTTCCTTTTCTGTTAATAGTCATATAAATCTGGCCCGTAGGCAACTTATAGACTACTATGGCGGATTAAAAATAAGTAAATTAAAAAAAGAGAGAATCCTTTCCGTCACTATGGGAGAACTTGTTCTCCTGTTATGTCTAAGGTCCATATCCTCTCAGAAACATATCAAAGAGAGAGAAAAAACAGTTATAGTGGCTAGTACTAAGAACAAATGTTTATCAGCGGTATCGCAAAAGTGCCCCAGTAAGCATTCAAAGACTTAGTGGTACGTCTGTTACTGTGAAAAACACGTCTGTAACACAAAGACAATCTTGACAACCTGACAGAAATTTTTTTGATTCTGAACGTTACCCAAATCGCTTCGTTCCGTGCTTACCAGCACTTCCCTCCTTTCTAATAATCCTTATTTATTTATTTCTATCCCACTTCTCTGATTACGCCTTCTGTTAATTCTTTTTCCAGAGTTCATTACTATCAGTATCACAGCAGGTGATGTTAGATGAGTTGTTAGTGAATATAGATGTCGTACCACGTGAATTTTTTCGTGTATGGCGATACGACACTTATTATTATTATTATTATTATTATTATTATCGCCTGTAGCTATTAACAACTACTTTTGTTTCTTGGGTAATATCAATGGATTGGATAGTGAAAGTGCATCTTTTTGTCACATATATTACAATACGTACGCTGTGACGCACACTTCGGTTCTTGTCTGTCCTTTTCTTGATAAAAAATTCTGACATGTTTTATTTTGTTCCCTCGCTTTGCTTTCACTTACTGAGGCGTTTTTCAGAGCTGGCCCTTGACGGTTCCCTCTGTTAAAGACGGGAGGCTGGTGATAGATGGCTACATCCCTGCGGTTTGGAGAGAACTGGAAAGACAATTAAACTTCAGGTAAGTAAGTATCATAACACTAACAACCATCGTTTTAATTAGTAACAGGGTTTAATTTTACTGACTAGCTTCTCAGACGTCCTCTGTCTTTAAATAAGGAAAAGTGGACATGAAATCCTTACTCATATCGTGCACTCTCCAGATATTCCACGTCTATAGACCCCTGAAATCGTAAGAGGGCTGATCAACAAATATTGAGACTGATCTTTTTACAGATGTTTATTACTCCATTTCAGTGTTTACGTGATCTTTTTCAAAGTACTTTCCTCCTACTTGAGCGAACTTTTACAGCATCTTGTAATGGTTCTTTATTTACTTGAACATTACGGCACTCCAACCCCAGTTCTCGATACCAGTAATATCGTATTAATTATTAATGTATAGGTACTCCGATGTATCGATATATTATAGTGATATGGTTCTTGTGTGTATTCATTTCTGTGAAACTGTCATAATCTTTGACTTACTTGTAACCGTTTCGGCGCGAATGCGCACACAGCAGTCTTTGTTTCACTTTGCAGAAATTAAGTTGTTATTTCGCTTTGTAAAGGAACAGTCAAGTCTTGTGTTTGGTTAAAGTGGAAATTAAATATATG
The DNA here is from genome assembly GCF_023864275.1 of Schistocerca cancellata. NCBI lineage: Eukaryota > Metazoa > Arthropoda > Insecta > Orthoptera > Acrididae > Schistocerca > Schistocerca cancellata. The sequence continues at coordinate 179,149,251 of NC_064632.1, forward strand.
AAGATTGATACAAAACTGTTTTCTTGATGATGTGACAATTAAGAAGAAGTGTATGTGAATTTACAAGAAGTTTAATAAAAATGTGAATCGTGAAAACCAACTCAAAAATTATTTCTACCATACCATTGTTCTGATCTGGGATTGTTGATCATTAAGAATTTACTGGACCTTCTAGCAGCCAAAGTGGAATCACCCTAGAATAAACAAGATGAGCCATAACAACTTCGACGAAATCTACGGGGGAATCCATTCAAGATAAGTGCCAAAATTAATGACTTTTTTACAGTGACTTCATTATTTCCATTCTGACGATACCATCCACAGTCAATAACTTTGTTGTTGCCCGATAAAGCGAACATATGCTGCGTGAGCAACATTATTAATCTGATTTCTAACCTAGTTTGCAAGTGATGGTATTGTTAGAGTCTCTACCAGCCCTCAAACACATGGTGCAGACCGTTCTTTGTCAGGTCCTCGATAATCGCCTCACATTTCTTGAGCACTGCTTCAGCATTCTCAAATCGAATGCTCTGAAACTTTGCTTTCAGTGATGGGAATAAAAAAAAAGTCACAGGGTGCAAGATCGGGGCTATAAGACCGGTGCGGTACACAGATATTGTTGAACTGAGCCAGAAACTGCATGACTTGATTTGTGACTTGAGGCCGTACATTGTCATGTTGAGGTCACCACCCAGTCCGAGAAAGTTCTGGTTGTTTCCTTGCAATGTGTTTCCTCAGTTTAGCCGATAGCGACGTGTAGTATGCTGCTGTAACAGTAATATACTGGTAAATCATTCCATGACAGTCAAAAAATGGGAACACCGTTGAACAGTGAAAATTTACTTTCAAAATCTTTTCTTAAAGAATTTACTTTATTTACTAGCGATTCACCAAGAACATTAACACATTTAATCACACTAGGTGAGCGTGGAAGTAGTTGCCAGGAGTAACTGATGGAAAATAAAATTACCTTTAACAAATGTGAATTTTATTCCTAAAAGCCTTTTCAAAAACAGGTTTAAAATTACAATCAAGCACCTTCTAAATATCAAGTTACAATTATTCAGAGGCAGAACAACAAAAATTTTCATTTTTTACAATAGGAGCCTTCGGGCTGAGAGACTTCCGCTCCCTTTCAACACGAACGTAGTCACAACGACCTCTGAAAAACTACACTGGTGCAAATCTACAACACACCAGATTACTTTAAACTGAAAATTTTAACAACTCACGCAAACACATTAACTATGCAACCCGTAAGAGGAATGGAAATGGTACAAACACTCACACTAAGAAATTATTTGCCACAAAAGTGCAATTTGTTTTTAAAAGGGCTCTTACGGTGGAAGGGTGGTAACTTTATAATAATGACTATTTAAATAAAACCCATGAAATTCAGACTTACATAAAATGTACAACATGCTCTACATTACATATATACCGCCTCGCAAGATGATAGGCAAGATAAAAAACGTATTTCAGGAATTCGGCCTTTAGCTTAATTCCATAAATTCGTTAACACTGAATCCGAGAAACATGACATATTAACGTACGGCAGACACTAACTGCCTAACAAATGCGGACGAGAGACAGACGAGCAAGCTGGGACGAGAGACTGACCAAGAAAACAAGTAGAATTTAACAAGTAAATGAACGGCATATCTCCAGTCGCTTAACTTCTAATGAACAGCGATTTCTGGCGAAGATCTGGTGCAGCACCCCCAAAACGCTATCCCGAACCGTCCGCTGCCAGCCGCTTCAACGGACGCAGGAAGGCACGCCGATCTCCCGTCTCACGGCGTCGCAGCTCGCACCGACCAGACCGATGTCAGGGGTTGACTCCTGTTGCTCTCGTGTCGGCCGCGAAGCCACTACGCTTCGCTATACGGCGCGGCCACTGGACTCACGTGGCGACCTCACATGCGCTGACGCTCCAGGCGGACAAGTCATCTTGTGTCCCAGTGCGCGACCGACCAACCGATCAGTCCAACCGCCAGTGCCCATTGCCTGAGCAAACTCGAGTAGATTGGCGGCCTAACACATACTAGCACTCCGGACGTCCGACAGACACTAACCGCCTCACCAATGCGGACGAGAGACACACCCAGACTAACTTGGCTAACCAACTGACCAGACTCGCCCCTAGCCGAGGACTGACTCCCCCTAGCGAGGCTGCCGCGCCCCTTAAATGCACGTGAAGAGGCAACCTTTCACCAAAGCTGCGATTGCCACAGCGGCGCCACCGCCAGAAACGGAAGGCTACTGCTTCACACTACGAGCTGCGGCGCGCTGTTCAAAACAGCAATTTTTACTAAGGCTCAACCGTCACTTTCCCTGTAGATGGAACGACTTCCTCCTTTTTGGCTATTGGAGAACGCCGATTTTCACACAATGCTAGCTCGCTTTGCTTCAGGATTATAATGATGCAGCCATGACCCATCACAAGCGATAATAGATTCCAGAACCGCATCCCGTCCATCAGCTAAGAGACACAGCACCTCACAGCTTGTCTCCATCCGCACAGCCTTTTGTTCGGGAGTCAACAGATACACCCAATGGGCACAAACGCGAATCATGTGGAAATGGTTAGGCTTAATCGTAAAGACACTGTCATATGAAATTGTCAGCAGTTGACTGAGGTTACACAATGTTACCCTCCGATCCTCACGGACATCACAAAGCTGTGTTGATGTTGACTTCAGTTACAGCAGAAGCTTCACGCTTAACACAGAAAGGCGACTTAACAATGTTGCATGAGGTAGAGCATCTTCTCCGCATACTAGCTGCAGACTTTTGTCTTTCACTGACTGCATGGTTTAAACGTGCACAGAATTTTATTGCGCCATAAGGCTACTCTCGCTTCACCTCCATTGTCTGATTTGTCATACGCAAAGAGCGTCTTCAAAACAGAACATTACTACCAACCTACCAACAAGAAAGTACTGCCGCTGATGGACCTTATACACAAATTTTTTTTTCAAAAATTAATGCTACAGATAGGAACCATCACAGAAGCTGCAGGACAAAATCAGTTTTGTTGATTAGCCATCGTGTTTGGGAGATGCATTTTTCAGTCTGTGACATTTCAGATCTCAAGTGTAGCTTACAGGTCGTTGTAGACGAGGGCTTCGTCTCTCACCATCTTCGATGCATTAATACCCTGCCATCGTACTATTAGTTTCAGCATCCATGGGGAGATGTTCCTGCCTTATATTTACGTCTTCGCTCCATGAAAAAACTTGCAAATACTACATTTTGTTGAGAAAGGAGGATGGATGAATGTTTTGTATGAAATGGATGTGGACAACCACATTCACGACAAACCTGACTGATTCTTGAATGACTGGCCAGACTTAGAAAACCAAATGTATCTAGACAATTTCATCCAACTATTATAATTATTAATGACATAGGGAATATCTATATTGCCGTAACCATTTTCCTTAGGCAATGAAAAAGAAATGCCAGATATGTTGATGTTGTGGTATTCACTACTCTACCATATGCAAGCCTCTTCATCTCCGATTCACCACTGAAACCTACATCCGCTTTAACTTGCTTACTGTATTCACCTGTTGGTCTTCCTCTACATTTTTTGCACACCAGACATCTGTCTCATATTAAACTGACAATAGTTGATGTCTCAGAATGTATTCTATGAACCGATCCCGCCTTTTAGCGAAGTGCCAAACATTACTAAAAATAACCACATTAATTGATATTGCCACTGTTTAAGGAGTTAAATTTAAAGCGTCCATCATGGTCCATAACGATGTCGGTTAAGAGAAAGAATCTTCGCAATATTACGAGGGCTGGAGCTTTAATAGTGGCAACTATTTATTAACAACTCGTACAAAATAGATACGTAATTAAAAGTTTTACTGACCTTCAAAGTAGTCACCACCATTGTGTGTAACCAGTTGCCAGCGATGTGGAAGTCATAGGTGCCAGTTGTGTTGACAGTTCGAGCGGCGCGGTCTATTGCCCGACGAATTAGCAGCAGTTCTGAAGCGAATGCCGTCAAGTGTTCCTTCAATTTAGAAATCGAGTTGGACTCACGAGGGCTTAAGTCAGGGGAGTGCAGTAGGTGGTACAGCACTTAGCAGCTCCATCAATCAAACAAATCAGTAACAGCTTGCACTGTTTGTGCTTGAACATCGTCCTGAAAAATGACGGTCAGGTCCCGCAGAAAGTGTTGTTCATTTCTGGAACACAAACTACGACCAACCCTCGTGAGTTCAACTCGATTTCTAAAGTGAAGGAAACACTTCACGGCATTCGCTTCAGAACTGCTATAAATTCGTCGGGCAATAGACCGTCCCGCTCGAACTGTCAACACAACTGGCAGTGCTAAGAGTATCATACGACTTTCACAATACTGGCAACGGGTTATACGAGCGGCGTTTGAAAACTCCGTGCAAAGTCCGAGAGATGGCCACACCGGCGCGTATCGAGGTCATGTTTAGTTAGTAGCGTCTTTAGAAAAAACGCACTACAAGTTTCAGCAACATTCGTCTACTTCTTTGTGTTTGGCATTCATATGAATGAAGGAAAACGAGTGATTGTCAAAAAATGGACGAAAAAGTATTTCGTGTGGTGATTAAACATTACTTTTTGAAAGGCAAAACGCCTCAGGAGACTAAAGAAAAGCTTGATAAAATTCAAAATTTTCAAAGTGGCCATGTGGGCACAAGTAATGCTCAACGTTCTGGACTCCCTGTGGAGGTTGCGAATCCAGAAATCATTTATAAAATCCATGATATGGTGATGGATGTCAGAAGAGTTAAGGTGCGTGAGATTGCTAGTGCTGTGGGCATGTCGAATGAACGGGTTCAAATGGTTTAAATGGTTCTGAGCACTATGGGACTTAACTGCTGTGGTCATCAGTCCCCTAGAACTTAGAACTACTTAAACCTAACTAACCTAAGGACATCACACACATCCATGCTCGAGGCAGGATTCGAACCTGCGACCGTAGCGGTCACGCGGCTCCAGACTGTAGCGCCTAGAACCGCACAGCCACTCCAGCCGGCGAATGAACGGGTTCATAATATTTTGCATAAACATTTGGACATGAGAAAGCTATCCGCAAGATGGGTTCCGCGATTGCTCACGCTTGACCGAAAACGGAATCGTGTGAAGTGTTGCAAGGATGATTTGCACCTGTTCAGGAAGAATCTACAGGATTTTAAGCATCGTTTCGTCACTGTGGATGAAACATGGGTACATTACTATACTCCTGAGACCAAACAACAATCTGAACAGTGGGTTACCAAGGGAGAATCTGCACCAAAAAAGGCGAATACCATTCTTTCGGCCGAAAAGGTTATGGCGACTGTCTTTTGGGATTCGCAAGTGATAATCCTCATCGACTACCTGGAAAAGGGTAAAACTATTACAGGTGCATATTATTCATCGTTATTGGACCGTTTGAAAACCGAGCTGCAAGAAAAACGCCGGCTATTGGGTCGCAAGAAAGTCCTTTTCCATTACGACAATGCACCAGCACACACCTCAGCAGTAGTGGTCGCAAAATTAATGGAAATAGGCTTCAAACTCGTTTCACATCCCCCTTATTCTCCAGACGTGGCTCCCTCGGACTACTATTTGTTCTCCAGTTTGTTGAAATAGCTGGCGGGACAAAGATTTCATTCAAACGAGGAGGTGATTGCCGCAACTAATCGCTATTTTCAGACTTGGACAATTCCTATTATTCGGAAGGGATCAACAAATTAGAACAGCGTTGGACGAAGTGTATAAGTCTAAAACGAGACTATGTCGAAATATAAGAAATGTTTACCCCAAACACATAAGTAGTTTTTATTTTTACATGGACTTTTCAAACGTCTTCAAACGCTCCTCGTACATAATGCTGCTGACTACTTTGAAGGTCAGTAAAATTTTGAATCACGTATCTATGTTGTACGAGCTGTAAATTAATAGTTGCCACTATTAAAGTTCCAACCCTCGTATACATCGTAGCTGTAGAAGCATTCTATCTCCGTACACTGTTGTTGTTTGGTACAGCCAATCAGATTATTAGCTGACGTTACGTCAGAAGTAAACAAATGTGACCGCCATTTTGTCTGTGGTCTAACTCTTGAATAAGCATGTCACGTATCAATGACGCAGACCTCTCTGTCTGCAACGTACAAAGCAAAACTTTTCCGCAAGTAAGTAATACGTAAACAACTTGTATGTCAGATAACATCTTCTGTAAACCAGAAAAGCACAAGTAGTCAGTTATATTACAGGACAAAAATTTTCAATTTATATGAGAAATCAATCCTCGGTGCCATATGATAATGGATCCAGGCCGGAAACTAATGATGTAAACTAGTGAAACGAGTCATGCATTCAAAAATATTGCACTTCGATTGTGCAAGTTACACTGTGACCATTGGGTCATCAACAGTAAAAAAGACTGATTCTGAGATACGAAACGACACAAGGCAAAGCATTTAGTATAACCATACTTACTTGATTAGGAAATTTACGGAGTCATAAATGCGCAATATCTGTTGTAACTGCATTGTTCACAGAATCAGAACACACTTTAAACAAAACTGAGCACATGAAGTGAGTTTGAAAGCTATCAGCTATTCGGTCTTTTACGTCGGCGTTTATAGGAAGCTTCGGCGTAATCCTCGCAGCCGCGCAGTCCATTGGCGGCCTCACAAGATGTCCATCTTCACTCGTTGTCCACCGGCTAACCTATCCCATGGAGTGTCTCGACCACCTTCTCGTCACATACGCACCATTCACTCACTACGTCCTTACCACTTCATCATTATCACGTATGATATCAGTTCAGATAGTTGCAACATCTTTCTGAGATTGCAGGCGTCCGTAAGAGATGTTCTTCCGGACTTTAACGATCGGAAAAATAAAAATTTTCTCTACCGCACTATTTTTCCTTTCAAACTCACTCAAATCACATGGGAGAATACATTCACTTGCCTGAGTGCTGCCTTCACATGTATACTGCGTCTTTTAAACTCCTCTACATCAAAAAGTGACCTATTCAGAATGTTCTAGGACATTCTTTCTTTTAGGCCCTCCACGTGGCCACCTTCCGGTCACTCACTGACTACCTGTCTCTCCCCCTGTAGGTACACGTGTCGTGCAGAACCATCTTAAGACGAGTACAAAATTTGGTTTGCACCAGCTTTCTTGCTCTATAGTCTTCTACATTTACATGAAATTATTTTCCAGACTACTTTTGCCGTTACATATACACTACTGCCCATTAAAATTGCTACACCAAGAAGAAATGCAGATGAAAAACGGGTATTCATTGGATAAATATATTAAACTAGAACTGACATGTGATTACATTTTCACGCAATTTGGGTGCATAGATCCTGAACAATCAGTACCCAGAACAACCACCTCTGGCCGTAATAACGGCCTTGATACGCCTGGGCATTGAGTCAAACAGAACTTGGATGGCGTGTACAGGTACAGCTGTATCGTCCACTGTTCAAAGTGCCGTCAACGCGAACAAGACGTGACCGAGACGTGTAACCAGTGGCACCCCATACCACCACGCCGGGTGATACGCTAGTATGGCGAAGCTGAATACACGCTTCCAATGTGCGTTCACCGCGATGTCGCCAAACATGGATGCGACCATCATGATGCTGGATTCATCCGAAAAAATGACGCGGCTGCTCGATCCGTTACAGCCATGCGGATAAGATGCCTGTCATCTCGACTGCTAGTGATACGAGGCCGTTGGGATCCAGCACGGCGTTCCGTATTACCCTCCTGAACCCACCGATTCTATATTCTGCTAACGGTCATTGGATCTCGACTAACGCGAGCAGCAATGTCGCGATACGATACACCGCAATCGCGATAGGCTACAATCCGACCTTTATCAACGTCGGAAACGTGATGTTACGCATTTCTCCTCCTTACACGAGGCATCACAACAACGTTTCGCCAGACAACGGCGGGCAACTGCTGTTTGTGTATGAGAAATCGGTTGGAAACTTTCCTCATGTCAGTACGTTGTAAGTGTCACCATCGGCGCCAACATTGTGTGAATGCTCTGGAAAGCTAATCATTTGCATATCACAGCATCTTCTTCCTGTCGGTTACATTTCGCGTCTGTAGCACGTCATCTTCGTGGTGTAGCAATTTTAATGGCCAGTAGTGTATAAATGGTTACACCAAATGATACACCGCAATCGCGATAGGCTACAATCCGACCTTTATCAACGTCGGAAACGTGATGTTACGCATTTCTCCTCCTTACACGAGGCATCACAACAACGTTTCGCCAGACAACGGCGGGCAACTGCTGTTTGTGTATGAGAAATCGGTTGGAAACTTTCCTCATGTCAGTACGTTGTAAGTGTCACCATCGGCGCCAACATTGTGTGAATGCTCTGGAAAGCTAATCATTTGCATATCACAGCATCTTCTTCCTGTCGGTTACATTTCGCGTCTGTAGCACGTCATCTTCGTGGTGTAGCAATTTTAATGGCCAGTAGTGTATAAATGGTTACACCAAATGATTCAGATGGAAGTGTTAGAATGATTATATCCTTTTTTCACTTTAGCATGGAATTTAATAACATTAATAGAATGAAACTAATTTGGTTGCTATGCATCAGGTATTCCTAAATATAAGAAACTGTCATCTGGTTCTAAGAGAAATTTCTTTTTTCTTTTTTGTTACCACTACAGGAATTTGTTTTCGATGCATTCATTACACACTATTTCAGTCTCATTAGAATGAATATTCAGACCTAATTTCAAGATTTATCTTTATTTTTTTGCGCAATGGACGCAGAATATATGTATTTAGTGTGTTCTAGTAAACAGTTACGACAAAATGTAGTATTGGTTCAAATGGCTCTGAGCACTATGGGATTTAACATCTGTGGTCATCAGTCCCCTAGAACTTAGAACTACTTAAACCTAACTAACCTAAGGACATCACACACATCCATGCCCGAGGCAGGATTCGAACCTGCGACCGTAGCAGTCGCGCGGTTCCGGACTGAGCGCCTTAACCGCGAGACCACCGCGGTCGGCCAAAATATAGTATTGGAAAGGTACGTTTCTTAAGTATAGATACTGGCATTTTGTTTAATTATATTGTTCGTTGGACCATTACAGCACTTACTAGAAGCCAGTGGATATTGGTTAGTACCGAGTATTGTAACAAAGCTTTGTTTACAAAGCCAAATTTCGCTTTGTGGTGACAGTGTTTCCAAGGACTTAATAAGACTTGATTATAGATATGTAGGGGCAGATTTGTCAAATTAAGGGGCACTAAGCATGGAATTTAATTTCAAATGTAATACAGAGCTGAGTTCATAGAATTTACCCTGCCATATAGCTAAATTTGGGAACCATTGAGAAATCGTAGTGTTCGAAAATAGGTGCTATAGTTTCATTACTGTGAGGCAGCATACCTCTCAGTTAATAGAAGGTGACTGATAAAATCAAACTGAGAAATCTTTAATGAACTGACCTCATTAAATTAGCACTTCGTGTATACAAAAATACTGTTTTGCTGTGGCTGTACAGAACGTTGTGCAAAGCCCCTAGTAATGGTAATGTCCTGATGAATAATATGAATCGTATCTTTGAAAGCACATCTTAATTTGTTTTGTAATTTGCTTAGAGAAGGAGAATAGAAGGGCAGGTTATGTCCTGGAGCAATTGACCCATTGTTCTCCTTATGTAAATAAACTAGCCACCTGACCTGGCATCTTTATGTAAATAGATCAGAGTAATTTACGATAATAATGTAAACAAATTACTCACTTGTGCTCTTAGTCATTATTGTTGTTATTACGTTTACACAAGTCTAATTTGTAATTAAATGCTTTTAGCGTAATCTTAATGACAAAAATTTGTGACCCACTGTAATAATTATCAGAAAGAAGACGCAGTAATTACTATAAAGTAGGAAATTAATATTAAACTTCCAAAAATCTGCTGAAATCTGATAAAGTTATCTTGAAACCACATCAGAACAGCATGTGACTGTCAGAGCGCTCGGCAATGTTCGTCTATGTAAAATTTGTTTTCAGAAAGAAATAGAAGTTCTGTTCCTTCCATGCAGACATGTTGCTGCTTGCGTTAAACGTATGCATCTCCTTTCCACGTGTGCTATGTGTTGGAAACCTGTTTTAGGTACAGTAAGAGCAATTTTGACAAAAAAGTTTGTAAATCTGATTACATATTTTTATACGCCGTTAATATACATCGTGGAAAATAAAACACTATCGTTTAAATATACTCATTCTTTTTTATTGCTACATGATTCACACTTAGATCAAATCTTGATGTGATAGCTATGATTACATCATGATCTTAGACATTCTTGAAATAACCTGACCAGCATTAAATAACCATTAATTTAGTGTCAAAAATGTAGAATTGATAGACAGTATCACCATTTATCAATATAGACAGTGTTCCAGAGGGGTAAAAAAACTCTATTTTATTCTCTGAAGAGTGCTGTTGTTAAAACATTCGAGTCTGTACTATAAAGTTCTGAATCATCTTTAATAGGTATCTTGTGATGTGGGAATATCATTCGAATCCAATTAAAGCATATGAGAAAGAGCTGACCCAGTAATGACTCAAGACATCAGAGTGATGTATATAAAAAATTTCTTTATAATCCTCCATTCCAATTTGGAGATGCTAAAAAAAAGATGGTTATACTGTATCAGCATATATAGTGGACTGCGAGATACAAATGTTAGAATAGCATGTTAGAGCTGGCTTGTACACTCTTCCAAGCTGTTACCCTAGGAACGTCCCGTGGTTTAAATGGGGCGTATACCATGGAAAATATACACTGAAGAGCCAAAGAAACTGGTACTCCTGCCTAATATCGTGTACGGGTCCCGCGAGCACGCAGAAGTGCCGCAACACGACGTGGCATGAATTCCACTAAGGTCTGAAGCAGTGCCGAAGGGAACTGACACCATGAATCCTGCAGGGCTGTCCATAAATCCGTAAGAGTACGAGGGGATGGAAGCTCTTCTGAACACCACTTTGCAAGGCATCCCAGGTATGCTCAGAAGAGCGTTCCTGGAGCCAGTCTGTAGCAATTCTGGACGTGTGGGGTGTCACATCGCCCTGATGAAATTGCCCAGGTTCGTCGGAATGTACAATGGACATGACACGATGCAGGTGACCAGACAGGATACTTACGTACGTGTCACATGTCAGAGTCGTATCTAGACATATCGAGGGTCCCATACCACTCAAACTGCACACGCCTCACACCATTGCAGAGCCTCCACCAGCTTAAACAGTTCCCTGCTGACATGAAGGCTCCATGGATTCATGAGGCTGTCTCCATACCCGCACACGTCAATCTGCTCGATACAATGTGAAACGAGACTCGTTCGACAAGGCAACATGTTTCCAGTCGTCAACAGTTCAACGTTGATGTTGACGGGCCCAGGTAAGGCGTAAAGCTTTGTGTCGTGCAGTCACCAAGTATACCACAGTGGGCCTTCAGCTCCGAAAGACCATATCGATGACGTTTCGTTGAATGGTTCTGACGCTGACACTTGTTGATGGCTAAGCATTGAAATCTGCTGTAATATGAGGAACGGTTGCACTTATGCCACTTTGAACGATTCTCTTCAGTCTTCATTGGTCCTATTTTTACAGGATCTTTTTCCGGCCGCAGCGATGCCTGAGATTTGATATTTTTCTGGATTCCTGATATTCGCCGTACACTAGTGAAATAGTCTTACGGGAAGATCCCCTCTTCATCGCTACCTCGGAGATGATGTGTCCCATTCCTCGTGCGTCGACTATAACACCACGTTCAAACACACTTAAATATTTATAACCTGCCATTGTAGCAGCAGTAACCGATCTAAGAACTGCGCCAGACACTTGTCTTATATAGGCGATGCCGACCGCAGCGCCGTATTCTGCCTGTTTATATTAATCTGTATTTGAATACGTCTGCCCATACCAGTTTCTTTGGCGTTTCAGTGTATATAACGTTTACATTAAAGCTCTACAACTTTTGCCAAAAATTCTGATTTCTTCCTATCTTTACAGCTTCTCTTATTGTATCTATAAATCCTTGTAATATTGTTAAAATAATATGACTTATGGAAATAGGCACTGAATTATAAATGCTCTTTTAATGGGTGGTAACTCCTATTCGTGTGCTACATAAATCGTTGGTATGACTATTTGTTGTACAAGACTGAACATAATGTAAAGTAGTACAGTGTCTGTATTTGAGAGTGTGTGTCAAGTTCGATGCAGTGTTCCTTCGGACACGCTGGCCTGTCCGAGAGAACAGACACTGCCGAAGATTTACAACAGCATTAAATCATGAAATGTATTCGCTATTTGCGAATATGCTATCACCATAGCTGTTCAGTTGTAACAAATGAAAATTTCCGGGTCGGGACTCGAACCCGGATTTCTCAATTTACGCGAACGGTCGATTAACAATGTCGGCTTTCCGAGCACGCTTCACGGGCGGACCCAAACGTTCATTTGTCCCAGTGTGTGCTACCCATAGTGCTCAAACATCATCCGCCAGAACCAGTCCGGCACAAATGTTCATTAGTTTCCCTTAAAGTGGATAGCTGTGGTGGTACAGTATTCGCAGTCTGCGAATACATTTCATGAATATAGTGCTTTTTTCCTCAAAGTTAAAGTATAATCCATTTTCAGAAAATCAGTTAATAATTCTCTGGAAAACATTACTTACAGTCTGCCGGCCGGTGTGGCCGAGCGGTTCTAGGCGCTTCAGTCTGGAACCGCGCGACCGCCACGGTCGCAGGTTCGAATCCTGCCTCGGCCATGGATGTGTGTGATGTCCTTAGGTTAGTTAGATTTAAGTAGTTCTAAGTTCTAGGGCACTGATGACCTTAGATGTTAAGTCCCATACTGCTCAGAGCCATTTGAACCTTTTGCTATTTACAATCACTTCTGTCGCTTCCTCTCCAATGGGATATATTATAATACTAGTGTCGTCTTCCTATAGTATCAGTTCTCCTTGATGAAGATTACGTGGAAGGCCATTCCCATACGGGTGGAATAGGAGTGGACCCAAAATTGAACACTGTGTGACTCCCTTCCTGATTTCCCCCAGTCACTAATGTTTTCTCTTCTTTCAACGTTGTTAAAGTTATTCAACACAACTTTATGCCTTCTGTGTGATAAGTATAATTTAAAGCATTGTGTGTAAAGCCGTTAAATCCATAAAATTTAAGATTTTCTAAGAGTTTTACATGATTTAGGTACGCTGTTAAGTGCCTTTAAAAGATCACAAAACATACCAACTGGCGATATTTTATTATTTAAGGTGGTAATATGTGGAGGTGATTCGCAAGTTGCATTTTCAGTTGAGTAACCCTTCTGGAGTCGAAACTGTGATATGTCAAGTAAATTGTTTTGTTCTTAAATCTGAGACTCCTCTTCAGTACATTACTTTCTCGAACTTTTTGGAAAAGTTACCGGTAAGGAAACTGCACGATAATTATGTAAGTCTTCTTGTCGTCTTTCTTATAAAGAGGCTTAACTGTTTGATATTTCATCTTGCTTGGAAAAATTCCCTATGCCAGTGATGCATTAGAAAAATTACCGAAGACATAACTCAGTATGTCAGAAAGACTTCTGAGAATTCTGTTTGCAATTCCATCAACACCATATGAGCCTCTGTTTTCCATATTTTTATAAATCTGCTAATTGCAGCAAAAGACGTTGGCGCCTCTCCTGATTGCTTAACGTATTGTGGAATGGCATTTGTAATATATTCTCTTCATTTAATCCTACTTTTGATGCTACAATTAGGTATTGGTTATTAAAAATGTGTGCAACTTACGAATTATCAGTCACAACATTGTCATTTATTTTAATTATTGTGGTATCTTGCACGTTGATTGACTCTCCAGTCTCCTATTTGACAGTGTCCTATATAGTTTTAATCATACTATCTGCAGTACTATTCTCTGAGAGAATGTGCCTACTTCTGGCCTCTTTAATGACTTTCATCAAAATACAACAGCATTTTGTGTAGCATGCAGTTAATGTGAGATCTTGACTTATGTTGGCCTTTATGTGAATCTAGCTCTCCCTAAGATCTGAGATTTTAGTTCCCGTAGTTAACCGTGGCTTTTTAGGAATGATAGTTCCAAATGCTGACAGAAATTTGCTGTGGAATAAACTGAATTTGATGTTAGCATCTCATTTAGATATACCTCATCCCATACCACCTCGATTAGCTTACTCTTAAAACACTGTGTCCTGTTCTCATTAATAGAAGACTGCCTCAGGGTTGAACGCTGTATTGTTTAGTTACAGTGGTTGTGCATCGCGATCAGGTAATTCATTAACTGTTGGATAGGCCTACACATCTATTGTTTCAAATTGAGCATTGTCTAGAAAAATGTTATGAGTCGAGTGCTGCTACCTTGCTGCACACGAGCTGGAATATTATCCTTTGAAATTAGACTGAAACAACCAAATAATGGTTCCAACACATTTTTCGTGTTCGCACTTTTTAAGAAATCTGCATTGAAATCTCCATAACTACTAACTGTTTCTTCATGTCTAACAGGTATCTCAAAAATGTTTTTAGATTTCTCATAAATAGGTGAAAGTTTCCTAAATTGGATATTTTTCTAGGAGTCCTTCCAATAGTTTAGATCAGGGGTAGGCAACCTTCTGCCTATGGATGAAATTCGTGGGGGAGAGATCGAGGCGTTCGCATTGGACTCCTCCCGTGTCGCCTTTTCTTACATTCGCCGTTCTGCTGTTCGGATTTTTCCAGTTTGACTTCTGTGTAATACAGCCAATGTATGTTAAGTTTGAGAGATTTATACTTTAAAGATTTTAAACTGAACGAAGTAATGATGGCTTAATTTATTTAGTGTTACAGAAACAACCCAAGCCTACACAATCAATGATCAAAAGGGTTTTTGGGCAAATACTTAAAAATTCTTGGTAATAGTGTTTGCGGATGTTAACACACTATATTTCAAACAGTCTAATGGCCTGCCTGTGGCCAAAAAGCACAAAGTTACTCCAAGTTGCTTGTAGACTGTGATTACCATATTTTGTTTTTCTACTCTTTCTTGTATTCATATCAGTAAATAATTTTTGTCCATTGCGGACGTATTAGAAGACTGGAAATGTTGAAATTAAGGATAGTTTATAATAAATTAGCTGAAACAGGTTGCTTTTATAGGCGTTTATTTTTCTATGATTACATTTCAAGATGCTTGGCATCACATCGTGTTTACATTTATTTATGTGCCGTGAGCATTTTTTCTGTACTAATGTCGCCGCAGAATTTGGAGCGTAAGTTTTTAAGGCAGCTATTGTCAAACGTCATAAGTAAAGAAACAATTAATACTACATGTAAATAAATGTAAACACTTCAACATAGGATGAACATGAGTTTACTATCGAAAACGCGAGTTTCGGTGCACAATTTGTTGGCGTAGGCCTTCCACAATAAACATTAACGTCACGGACGCCATAGTTTTCACTTTATGCGCTTGGAGCGCTGCTTTCGCCTCACGTGACAATCCGGCCTGCGAGCTTAAGTATATACACGTATATGAAACAGGGCCCAGGATAACTACAGGTTGTCCAAGCCTCATTTAAATATGCGTGTTTGTGAAATCGGGTAGCCTTCCAGAGAGACTGAGGACGTTTGTTTGCTGCTTGGTTCGGTGCTGGAAATGTTGACATTACAGTTTATACCATCGACAGTTTGGATGTGTAGAGCGACTAGTGGACCACAGAGATGGTTAGCCATTAGAGACAGATGCCACGTTGGAGAGACGGCTCTCCTATTGTCAGGGGGGTCGATAAGGTACGTGCCTGGGATGTCACCAACGAGACAGGACGAGTAAATCGCCCGATACCATCTCATTAGGTCGACACGGAACTATGAGTCAACACGCCGTCGCGAACGGCCGTCGTGTCGACATTGGCTTCAGTCTGCTCTCCGAAAACTAGTGTTGTTTACAGTTGCGAGCTGTGGTCCCTTTCGGTAGTCAGCTAGAACTGTCTTTCTCTGTGTATACATTTTTTCTTTCACTTCAAACGATAACCATTTCTGGGGAACGAATAAGGACCACATTGCACCATGTTTTGTGGAATGTATGGTGATGAACGGGAAGACGTGCCTCGGTACAATAAGGCCGATGCAGTTGATGAAGATTTAGGTCCAGCAGGGAAGGATGCAGTTATTTTTCTGAATGGTCAGACTGAGCATAGAAATGACACGAACGTAGAATAAGCTAGCTCTTTTTCCTACAGTAAAAAAGTATATGGATGTTCAAAACCGTCCAAGTGAGTTAAAAGTGACAACAAGGGAAGAACGGCTAGTACCAGTTATGCACTACTGGCAATTAAAATTGCTACACCACGAAGGTGACGTGCTACAGACGCGAAATTTAACCGAGAGGAAGAAGATGCTATGATATGCAAATGATTAGCCTTTCAGAGCATTCACACAAGTTTGGCGCCGATGGCGACACCTACAACTTGATGATATGAGGAAAGTTTCTAACCGATTTCTCATACACAAACACCAGTTGACCAGCGTTGCCTGGTGAAACGTTGTTGTGATGCCTCGTGTAAGGAGGAGAAATTCGTACCATCACGTTTCCGACGTTGATAAAGGTCGGATTGTAGCCTATCGCGATTGCGGTGTATCGTATCGCGACATTGCTCCTCGCGTTGGTCGAGATCCAATGACTTTTAGCAGAATAAGGAATCGGTGGGTTCAGGAGGGTAATACGGAACGCCGTGCTGGATCCCAACGGCCTCGTATTACTAGCAGTCCAGTGACAGCCATCTTATCCGCATGGCTGTAACGGATCGTGCAGCCACGTCTCTATCCCTGAGTCAACAGATGGGGACGTTTGCAGGACAATAACCATCTGCACGAACAGTTCGACTACATTTGCAGCAGCATGGACTATCAGCTCGGAGACCTTGGCTGCGGTTACCCTTGACGCTGCATCACAGAGAAGAACGCCTGCGATGCTGTACTCAACGACGAACCTGGGTGCACGAATGGCAAAACGGCATTTTTTCGAATGAATCCAGGTTCTGTTTACAGCATCATGATGGTCGTATCCGTGTTTGGCGACATCGTGGTGAACGCACATTGGAAGCGTGTATTCGTCATCGCCGTACTGGTGTATCGCCTGGCGTGACGGTATGGGGTGCCATTGGTTACACGTCTCGGTCACCTCTTGTTCGCACTGACGGCACTTTGAACAGTGGCCGTTACCTTTCAGATGTGTTACGACCCGTTGCTCTACACTTCATTCGATCCCTGCGAAGCCCTACATTTCAGCAGGATAATGCACTGTACGGGCCTTTCTGGATACAGAAAATGTTCGACTGCTGACCTGGCCAGAAAAATTCTCCAGATCTCTCACCAACTGAAAACGTCTGGTCAATGGTAGCCGAGCAAGTGGCTCGTCACAATACGCCAGTCGCCACTCTTGATGAACTGAGTTGAAGCTGCATGGGCAGCTGTACCTGTACATGCTATCCAAGCTCTGTTTGACTCAATGCGCAGGCGTATCAATGCCGTTATTACGGCCAGAGGTGGTTGTTGCTTGGGTTCTGATTTCTCCGGATCTATGCATCCAAATTGCCTGAAAACGTAATCACATGTCAGTTCTAGGATAATATATTTGTCCAATGAATACCCGTTTATCATCTGCATTTCTTCTTGGTGTAGCAATTTTAATGGCCAGTAGTGTAGAAGAAAGGTGACTCCTCTTTGGGAACGACATCACTGTAACCACGCAAGTGGACACATTGTCTGAAGACGCGACTTTCTACACGCCGCGTACTATATCTCGAATGGAGAATTTTGACGCCACTGCATCACTCACAGCTGACGCGGCAAACCTACGTTCGCATGCGGGGTTGTAACTGTTCGGCACTGGGTTGACAAGTGTGGCCTGCCTACCCGCTGCTTGAATCGCCGATCCCCGTCAACATGCCGTTGCTGCCGGAGGCTGACTTGTACTCAACTGTTGCCACCTCACCTGTCACGTGACACGCCATTCGCTTTGTCGACAGGTATTCTCTTTCTCCTTTTCTCCATCATTCTTTCTTTTCTGTCTCTTCCCCTCTTCCAGGAACATTAGATCTTTTTAAATGAACGACTAATTACTGTAGACCAGTGTTCGTATTGCACGAGGAGATGCAACGTCGAAGACCACTTCTTCTCTCTCACGATTTCCAGCAATTACTTTCTCGTTAGCATCAAACTGATTTTTAAATTCGCTCGTTATGCAAACAAGTTAGCTAAAAAAGCCCTGATGACATTTTAATGTATGTACCAGTTTCCCGTACTGACATTTTCAGACGTCCACTCTGGAACCTGAAGTACAGACGTACTCGTTGTCGAGCGAAGCTCGAGGCTTTCAGGGTGTGCAAACACAAAAGTGCTAACTCGCTAAGAAAGATCTACTATCAGGTCTCAATATCGCTTTGAGAATTTATATTTAGATATTTTTCTCTAAAATTTAATTCAGTTATCTGCATGTTCCATAATTGCGATCTGTGCATATGACGTGGAAAAAGTCAGATTTGCAACTGTAGTACAAAGTTTGAGTAAAAAACGTATGGAGACATGTAGACTATTGACTTGATTGTCTTAAGTCGCTTTTTAATACATTTTACCTACAAAAATTTGTACTTAACTATGTTCAATCTGTGTCTGAATTAATTCTCATTTATTTTTCAGTCTCAGATACACATTTTTAGTTATATGACATGTTTTGATCACTGTGAATCCTCTTCAGACACAAAGTAAAACTAAATATGTACGATCTAACATTTTACAATAACTAGTAAAGAATTCTTTGTAAATGTAGAATTTACCTACACAGTTCTATGAGCATCTCAAACAGTCTGTTCAGAATCTCATATCAGAGTACTGTTCATGCAACTGCGGTCAGTGTTTTAAACAGATATTCGTTGGTGGTAGAGGACAGGGAAGGCGGATAGGGGGAAAGGGGGCGGGTAAGGAGAAAAATGGGGCGAGAGTGATTAGGAGAAGGGAAAGGAAAGGAGGAGGAGGAGCGGCAGAGAGGTCTTGCTA
This sequence comes from Schistocerca cancellata, assembly GCF_023864275.1. Classification (NCBI taxonomy): domain Eukaryota; kingdom Metazoa; phylum Arthropoda; class Insecta; order Orthoptera; family Acrididae; genus Schistocerca; species Schistocerca cancellata. Next base: position 179,168,356 of record NC_064632.1, read on the forward strand.
AAAAGTATAAAAATGTAGAGTTACTTGTACGTACCAATCCTCATTAATATGTTAATAGATGTGGACAATGAGTATGTAAACTGTAAAAGATTTGTATTTGAAGCTAATATTATTAACTATTTTATTCTTAACATCGATAGGTTAGTAATACCCACCCGGATAGCTGAGAGCGCCAATGCGAACGCTTCCGGGACACGAACAGGCGAAGGAGCTAAGGATCGAATCCGTCTCACAGATTAACGACGAGGGCTGGTGAACCAGCCTGTCTAGATGTGGTTTTTAGGCGATTTCTCACATCTCACTAGGTGAATACGGGGCTGGTACTCACGTACCTCTTCAGACACACTAGGCAAACACTTCAAAAACGTAATCACACTTGAACATGAGAGCTACACTACACGCTGGCATGCAGGGCGCACAGATCCTTCCGGGGAAGGGGCGGGGGGGGGGGGGGGGAGAATAGTGGTGGCATCCAAAAAAATGTTCAAATGTGTGTGAAAACTTATGGGACTTAACTGCTAAGGTCATCAGTCGCGAAGCTTACACACTACTTAACCTAAATTATCCTAATGACAAACACACACACCCACGCCCGAGGGAGGACTCGAACCTCCACCGGGACCAGCAGCACAGTCCATGACTGCAGCGCCCTAAGACCGCTCGGCTAATCCCGCGCGGCGTGGTGGTATCGGGCCACTAAATGCCACTAATACTGTCAAAACCGATATTTAACATAACCGAGTCCATGGTGAAACGGGAAATGACAACAGGAAGAGAACAATAAAGACTTGGTTACTTACGAAAGATATATGTGGCTGAACACTTCACTGCTACCTGTGACGTAAAAAGACTACGTGACGGGTAGTATCAGTAGTTTCTCCTTTTAGTACAATGTCTTTGAATGTTACTATAGTTTTCGAGTTGTGACTGACTGTTGTCAACAAACTTCTGTAAATCTATGTCAATGCGCACAGTTGTTTAAAGAGCAGCGTTTTTTGCAGAGTTGATGTGCAAGTTAGTGTGTTCCCCACTGACAGTTACCCGTATTTTCATTTCCAGTACTCGGTGCGCGCTATGGGAAGCGGATGGACCGTTCGATTTCGAGAGAATGATGTTCATGGAGGGCATCGACGTCGGTCTGAGGGACATCATACCATTCAGCAACACTTTGGACTCTGTATCGATAACTCATCCCGTGTGCTCCGTCACGTAAGTATGGAAGTTTTCATACTATGATTACTGCGCTACTCTTGCAGGAACGGTGAATTACATAATATGATACGAAACTGAACTAGTGGAAGAAACACAAATATCAAATGTGAAATCCTTTTGTTTGTCGAATTTATTCAAAGCACGTAAGGTAAGTATGTGGGATGAGGATCTTGCAGATTCAGTTAAATGTTATGTTGTTTATGTGTATAGACTGAAGAGGGGAGTGAAAACTTGTAACAAGGCTGGGTTCCGGACCCGGACCTCCTGCGTTGTAGGCAGGTGTGTTAGCCACAATGCCACCTTGCCACAGTGGTTTACACAACTGTACTCATTACCCCGGACTCGGTACAAATTTTCACTCGCTGCTTCAGTCTATATACATAAAAATCATATCCGTATGAGACCAATGAAGTCTCTGAAATTGTGTAATTTTATTTGTATAAGTACGTGCATCTGGGTTTCAGGCTGGATCCCAGGTGTACGTTCAATGTTGAGGTGCTAATCGAGAACATGGAGAGCCTCAGAAATTATGTTCGAGTAAGGGGGAATTCAAAGTAGACTGGGGCAGCATGAGAATTTGGATCTAGGAGGGACGCATGCCAGGGGAATGCGTGCAGTGGTGGGAACCGCTTTGCGAAGGTGGATTAGTGTCTAACGCACCTGTCTAGTAAACAAGAGACTTGAGTTCGATTCCCGGCCTTGGTACAAATTTTCACTCGCTGCTTCACTCTGTACAAATAAAAATCATGTTTTAAGAGACCAGTGAAGTCTCTGAAATTTTGTAATTTCATTTGTATAATTTTTGTGTGTTTATTGTTATTTAACCTCTTTGAACGCTCAATTATTTGCATATTATTCTTGTTTCTAACCTTAGCAACATCAGTGCTTTCGTAAATTACATTTCACGTAGCATTAAAGTGGACTGAAAACTTTCGTCTATGAAAACTAATAAATTATTAATTTTGCAGATTTCATCCTCTAAAAAATCAGAATCGGCCTCAAAGCATTTTGAACGTTGAAATTGCATCTTTCAATTCCTTCGACGAAGAAATTTAATTCCAGTATCTCCCAAAAAGAAAAAAAAGGTGCACTAAGCGAAATTTGTCCAGACCTGCACTTTTGCCTACTCAGTGGTCGATTTGTGAGAAGGCGCGTCAACCTTACGAAAAATCCATTTTTCTCCCTTGAAGTCGGTCACTCCTGCTTGAAGTCTCTGCCCATTTGGCCCAGTAACTTCGCATATAAGAACAAGTCAGTTATGTACCTTTTTCCCAAATAATCAACATGTTTATACTTTTTGAGTTTCAGAGAATTGTCCACATCATCTTTCATTGCAAAAAGTAGTTTACCTTGCACTAAAATCTTCTCGAGTTTCGTTCTATGTCAGTCAACAGTGTATACTTCTACTTAGTCTGAAGGCGGAAGACTCTATTGGATTGACACGTCGCGAGAACCTCCAGTAACATATTAGTTTACTCATTATTCGGTGCAAGAACACTATTTTAGCTCCAATTTTGTTTTTGACGTGTAATGACGGATACATACTTTTAATTTAGTCATGTGAAATTGCCGTAAGTTAATCAGGCTGAGGTTCATTCATACTGGAGTTCAACCGGACTGAAGGAAACGTCACCCTCAAGTCGAGGTGTGTTCACACTGGACAGAACGTGAAAATAACATCATGTCGCTTAGCACGGTACTAAAAGGTGAAAATGAGGTTGTTAAGTACCATCAGTGGTACAAAAAGGAGACATACAGTATCGACGTTAATCAGCTAACAACAATGGTGGAGTTTATTCATGACCAAAGAAAAATTCATGGCGAATTTTCTTGACTTAGGCCGTACGGTAAATTTTCCAACCGGCTGAAAATAGAAAGAATTGGAAAAGTGTCGTCCAAACATTCCGAAACACAGAAATTTATTTGCTTGAGGAAATATATACAATCCAACACGCAAATAATATTTACCAGTTAATACATAGCAAATTTTTACTATGACCGCCTCCGTAGTCGAACTGACGAATTACTGGACGTGTTTTTTTACAATGTTGAGTTTGATACATTAGGTAGTACCGGGCGAATTTGTATTGGTGGAAGTACAAAATAGAAAAAAACGCCAACGAGATAGTGTCCACTATACTATCGCGGTAACGCTTAACAGAGGACATTTCTACCCAGTTTATAGTTGAAACTTTTTAGAGTTGGGTTGGGGTTGGGTTCTTTGGGGAAGGAGACCGGACAGCGAGGTCATCGGTCTCATCGGATTAGGGAAGGATGGGGAAGGAAGTCGGCTGTGCCCTTTCAAAGGAACCATCCCGGCATTTACCTGGAGCGATTTAGGGAAATCACGGAAAACCTAAATCAGGATGGCAGGACGCGGCTATTGAACCGTCGTCCTCCCGAATGCGAGTCCAGTGTCTAACCACTGCGCTACCTCGCTCGGTGAAACTTTTTAGACCTTCAGTTCATCATCTTCCCAAAGTTGCAGAATTCATTCTCTCCACGGAGATGAAAGGAATCGATATCAAGAACTTTTTCGAAAAATGTATATAACGTAACTGTTGTCAATATGAAGACGCGAATCGCAGTGGATACAATCCACAAAGACAGGATAAAAGGATACATTATCAGATGATTATGCGACTTTGCCGAGAGAATACGCTTTTAAATTTTCAGATTTTTTTTCCAAACTGGAAAGTGAAGAAAAAGACAAGAAATTTCTGGAAGAAGCGAAAGAAGTGCGTGAAAGACTATAGTGCATTCTTGTTCTTTCTGTATCCGTCAGAAGATGTATGCCGCATCGTTACGAAGAGAAGCATTGTGATTCAAGTCACAAGTATAATGCGGTGCAAACTTTTAAGGACAAGGCAGACAAAGTAACGTAATTCATCATTGCTTGTTGATGTAATTCATAAAGATGGATGCGCGGCGTAATAGACTGCTGTGTAATACTTAAGGACTAGTTAGTTAAAGTAACATAACTTATTAACTACTCGGTGGAAATGAATGAAAGTGTGAGAGCAAGTAGTTGGAGGTCTCTCAGTCGATGTGTGAGTGCATGCGTGTGCGTGCGTGCGTGCGTGTGTGTGTATGTGTGTGTGTGTGTCGATCAGCGAGCAGCTACGGTGCACTGTGGTCGTATTTGTCATAAACCACGAACCGGTAACAACATCTGGATTACTTCTTACTGGGAAGAATCACCGGGAAACTGGAAGAAGGACGAAGTGCCACATGACGAGTGTAGCTGGAGCTTAGTATTGATCATAGCATTGTTTCAGGTGCGTGGGGAGCGTTGCGAACCACAAGCACTGCTGTCCGAACAGGAGGAGTGGTCGAACACGGTCAACAACAGCAGCGGATGATGACTACATTGTGTAACAGACAAGAAGGGACCGTCGTCAAACAGCGAATGCATTTGCAAACATTTGACAGGACCAAATCTTACGCTCCACAGAGGCACGGAGACTGCATAGGAGTTGTCTCTTTGCCCACCGATTAGTACATAATGTTCCGCTGACACCCACACATCGGCGGCAATCATTTGCTGTGGTGCCAAGAGCATAGGGACTGGACCAACGAGGCGTGGGGGCCCGCGCTGTTCTCGGATGACAGCAGATTCAGTCTGAGCAGTGATTCTGCACTTAAGGGAAGGGGAGGAGACACGAAAAAAATCTGCAAACATTGTAGAAAATGATAATTTTTCATGGGCGTACTGATCTTCAAATCTTTGAACACGATACACTCCACTGTCAACGGCATTGTGGCACGGTATTCCTTCCCAATTTGAGATCTTTTCACTGGTGCATTCGGCCTCGACCTTTTTTCCAAAGCGTGACCGCTTCGAACAGTGCAGTTGGAGGAACTCTTGAAAGATTTTCGTCGAATGGACTGCCCTGTCCGTTTCCCGCTGAAACATCCCCCTAGAAAAATTTTATAAATGACAGTGCTGGAAAACCGCTACGTTATTTGATTTTCAAACAGCTGAGCAAAACTGAACATACTCAGACATTTCTCTCTTTACTTATTCTGATCATCACTAAACTGACACACGATATTTTTTTAGCGCAACGCAATCTGACTTTCAATAATCCCTACAAAAGAATGGCCCTGACTAACAATAACCTATATCTTTCATAAATAACTTACCTCACAAAAATCTTCGTTACTCAAACTACTGCAATACAGCGTGCGCCAATACTGCCAGCTGAATAAAAGTTTCTAACTACTGAAGGCACTAACTACTGATAGGCATAGTTAGCAAATGAAAGATTTTGATGGAGAACAAGCAATGTATTTACCTTAATGATATTCAAAAGTCTATATATATATATCAGTTCATGATATACAGTACTAAAAATTTACTCTTTCAATTCGAAAGTAAAGTTCTATGTACTGACTTGGCAGAAAATCCTAAGAAATTTTGGTCTTATGTCAAAGCGGTAGGTGGATCAAAACAAAATGTCCAGACACTCTGTGACCAAAATGGTACTGAAACAGAGGATGACAGACTAAAGGCCGAAATACTAAATGTCTTTTTCCAAAGTTGTTTCACAGAGGAAGATTGCACTGTAGTTCCTTCTCTAGATTGTCGCACAGATGACAAAATGGTAGATATCGAAATAGACGACAGAGGGATAGAGAAATAATTAAAATCGCTCAAAAGAGGAAAGGCCTCTGGACCTGATGGGATACCAGTTCAATTTTACACAGAGTACGCGAAGGAACTTGCCCCCCTTCTTGCAGCGGTGTACCGTAGGTCTCTAGAAGAGCGTAGCGTTCCAAAGGATTGGAAAAGGGCACAGGTCATCCCCGTTTTCAAGAAGGGACGTCGAACAGATGTGCAGAACTATAGACCTATATCTCTAACGTCGATCAGTTGTAGAATTTTGGAACACGTATTGTGTTCGAGTATAATGACTTTTCTGGAGACTAGAAATCTACTCTGTAGGAATCAGCATGGGTTTAGAAAAAGACGGTCATGTGAAATCCAGCTCGCGCTATTCGTCCACGAGACTCAGAGGGCCATAGACACGGGTTCACAGGTAGATGCCGTGTTTCTTGACTTCCGCAAGGCGTTCGATACAGTTCCCCACAGTCGTTTATTGAACAAAGTAAGAGCATATGGACTATCAGACCAGTTGTGTGATTGGATTGAGGAGTTCCTAGATAACAGGACGCAGCATGTTATTCTCAATGGAGAGAAGTCTTCCGAAGTAAGAGTAATTTCAGGTGTGCCGCAGGGGAGTGTCATGGGACCGTTGCTGTTCACAATATACATAAATGACCTGGTGGATGACATCGGAAGTTCACTGAGGCTTTTTGCAGATGATGCTGTGGTGTATCGAGAGGTTGTAACAATGGAAAATTGTATTGAAATGCAGGAGGATCTGCAGCGAATTGACGCATGGTGCAGGGAATGGCAACTGAATCTCAATGTAGACAAGTGTAATGTGCTGCGAATACACAGAAAGATAGATCCTTTATCATTTAGCTACAAAATAGCAGGTCAGCAACTGGAAGCAGTTAATACCATAAATTATCTGGGAGTACGCATTAGGAGTGATTTAAAATGGAATGATCATATAATGTTGATTGTCGGTAAAGCAGATGCCAAACTGAGATTCATTGGAAGAATCCTAAGGAAATGCAATCCGAAAACAAAGGAAGTAGGTTACAGTACGCTTGTTCGCCCACTGCTTGAATACTGCTCAGCAGTGTGGGATCCGTACCAGATAGGGTTGATACAAGACATAGAGAAGATCCAACGGAGAGCAGCGCGCTTCGTTACAGGATCATTTAGTAATCGCGAAAGCGTTACGGAGATGATAGATAAACTCCAGTGGAAGACTCTGCAGGAGAGACGCTCAGTAGCTCGGTAAGGGCTTTTGTCAAAGTTTCGAGAACATACCTTCACCGAAGAGTCAAGCAGTATATTGCTCCCTCCTACGTATATCTCGCGAAGAGACCATGAGGATAAAATCAGAGAGATTAGAGCCCACACAGAGGCATACCGACAATCCTTCTTTCCACGAACAATACGAGACTGGAATGGAAGGGAGAACCGATAGAGGTACTGAAGGTACCCTCCGCCACACACCGTCAGGCGGCTTGCGGAGTATGGATGTAGATGTAGATGTAGATGTAGACACACGTCCAGATTGTCCGCTCTCAAAATTCTGCCATCTCTCTCCCCACATCCTCCACTGCTGGCGGCTCACCTCCAACTGCGCAACGCTACACGCTGTTCACATCCAACTGACCAACACTACAATAGCAAATATTCCAACAGTGCAAACCAGCCACAGACTTAACACAGCACAGTCAGTGGTTTTCATACAGAGTGCTATGTGGCGTTACCAACATAAAAACCTAAACAGCCTACTTACACCCCGAACCAGTTTATCGAGCACATAATGATACGGAAGTAGACAAGGACAAACAGCTACCCTTTCTAGATGTTCTGGTCACAAGGGATGATGAAAACTTGGAACACACACGTACCGATAAGTGCACAAATTATCAAATCTTCACCATAGCCAGAAAAGAGGCATGATAAATACACTCGCAACGCGAGCAAGACGAATATGAGAGCCGCAGCACCTCAGAAGCGAGACGCGACACTTAAAAAGCGTTCTGAGGAGCAATGGGGTGCTCCATCAGTTACATAAGAGGTGCTCCAAAATCCAACACTCGTTGGATTGACAAATCGGAGAAAAAAATGTCGTGTACGGCCGAAGCCATACAATCCCAGACTGACGGACAGAATCGGCCGCATATTTCGCAAACACGGCGTAAAGACTGTTTATAAATCGACAGAGGAGATCAAAGAGTGTCTCCAATCGGCGAAGTGGAGAATGGACCCACTAGCAATGCTGAGAATATAACGAATACCATGTACATGCTGAAAAGTCTGTGTTGGAATGACTGATTACCAGTGAATACCAGGATCACCGAACACAAGCGGCATAGCAGGTTGGGGCAGGTGGAGAAATAGGCCGTGGGACAGATTTCTAGATTCCTCAGTTTCATGGTTCTTGAAACCGTGTGAACAGACGGGAGTTTGGGCGCATCTTTAAGCGTCTTCCAGTTTATGTTTATGAGCTACTCAGAGACGCTCTCCCAAGTGAGACAAACATTTGACCATGTTGCCCTTCTTTCTGTATGTACAATAGCCCCCGTGCGTCCTATTTGGTATACGACCAAAACACTAGAAGAATTTTCTAGGGGGCATCGATCGAGTGCTTAGTAGCGATCTCCTTTGTACACTAGTTAGATTTTACAACCACCCAAACAGTGAAACGAAGTCCGTCACGCCGGCCGTTGTGACCGAGCGGTTCTAGGCACTTCAGTCCGGAACTGCGCTACTGCTAGGGTCGCAGGTTCGAATCCTGCGTCGAGCATGGATGTGTGTGATGTCCTTAGGTTAATTAGGTTTAAGTAGTTCTAAGTCTAGGGGCTTCATGACTCAGATCTTAAGTCCCATAGTGCTCAGAGCCATTTGAACCAAGTCCGTCACGTCTTCTACATTCCTATGTAATTATTCCATTTCATATTCCTTCAACTTACAACATCCACGCATAAAAATAGGGAAACGCCACAAACATAACACGTTATCATGCGTAATACGGTGATAAATAGAGGTCCTGTATGGTTTTCAGGGGAATCTCATACTATTCATTGTGAAAAATAGTCGCAAGTTCAGACAACGATGATCGAGATGGAGAGCGATTATGCACCTTTCTCTCTAAAATAGACTACAAAGCCTCAATAATAATGAGTTCTGGTGACTGTGGTGGTAAGGGAGATTCCACAGTCCTGGACGATGCATGTTGCGTGAATAGGGCTGCTGTCGTCTTGTCTTCTTGAAACACAGCACCACCATTGGGGAAAAAATGTTGTACCACGAGGTGGAGCTGATCAGCCAAGATGGTCACAAATCATTCGCATTAATACGACCTTGCTGAGTAACCTTAGGCTCCACCGGGTACGATAATATTTCTGCCCAAATAATCCCCGAATTCTCGATGTTCCAGTCTTGGGGCGAAAATAAAGTTGGAAACAGTGTGAAACATTCGACCAACTAACTTCCTTCCGTTGCACCATAGTCCAGGTTTTAGGACTTCGGCTTTACGTATTCCTGTTACGAGCATTTGCACCACTGGTGAGTGGTATTGGAATTCCATCTCGCCTTGCAATTTCTTGCTTATATTATACACTGATCAGCCGGAACAATATGACCACCTACCTAGTAGCCAGTATGTCCAACTTTGGCACGGAGAATAGCGGCGAAGCGCCGTGTCATGGAGGAAATGAGACCTTGTTAGGTCGCTGGAGGGAGTTGGCACCACATCTGCACACACAAGCCACATAATTCCCGTAAATTCCGGGGAGGGGCCGATGAGCTCTGACGCCACGTTCAGTGTGTTTGATCGGGTTCAGATCTGGCGAGCTGAGTGGACAGCACACGAGTTGTATCTCGCCACAGCGTTCGTCGAACCACTCCATCTCACTCCTGGCCTTGTGATATGGCGCATTATCTTGCTGAAAAATGCCATTGCCGTCGAGAAACATGATCATCATGAAGAGGTGTAAGTGGTCTACAACCAGTGTAACATACTCCTTGGCTATGATGGTGATTTGCACAAGCTCCTCTGGACCAGTGGATGCCCACGTCGATGTTCCCTATAGCGTAATGGAGCTGCCGCCAACTTGTTTGCGTCCCACAGTACATATGTCAAGGGGCTGTCTCCCTGCGTGCCCACCTCGCTGTATGATGAAGAAGGTATCGTAATTCATCAAACTATACAACGCTCTGCCACTGCGGCGACGTCCAGTGCCGATGGCCACGTGCCTATGTCAGTCGTAGTTGCCGATGTCGTGGTGTTAATATTGACTCATGCATGGGTCATCGGCTGTGAACGCCCTCGTTAGGAGTGATCGGTGCACTGTCTGGCCGGCCGCTGGTAGCTGAGTGGTTCTAGGCGCTTCAGTCTGGAACCGTGCGACCGCCACGGTCGCAGGTTCGAAAACTGCCTAGGGCATGGATGTGTGTGATGTCCTTAGGTTATTTAGGTTTAAGTAGTTCTAAGTTCTAGGGGACTGATGACCTGAGATGTTAAGTCCCATAGTACTCAGAGCACTGTCTGTTCAGACTCACCCCTACTCCGCCCAGCGTTAAATTCTGATGATAGTTCAGCCACAGTTCGCCGCCTGTCCTGTTTACATCTGCAATGAAGGGTGGCTGCCCAACGCCACCTTGGTTTCGTCACGTGTTGAACACACTCGCCACGGCACTCCTCGAACACCCGACAAGTTGTACTGTTTCCGAAACGTTCGTGGCGAGCCTCCAGACCATCATAATCTGCCCTCGGTCAAACTCAGATAAATAGGGCGCCTACCCTATTCTACTCACGAAAACCGTGCTCACTGATACTACATGCACCGAGCGTGTATATGACTAGAGTCATCTCTCGCCAGGTGATGCTGCTGTCGCCTGGACAGGTTACATCGATTGTAGGCCGGTTGCTATAACGTTCTGGCTGGTAAGTATATACACTCCTGGAAATGGAAAAAAGAACACATTGACACCGGTGTGTCAGACCCACCATACTTGCTCCGGACACTGCGAGATGGCTGTACAAGCAATGATCACACGCACGGCACAGCGGACACACCAGGAACCGCGGTGTTGGCCGTCGAATGGCGCTAGCTGCGCAGCATTTGTGCACCGCCGCCGTCAGTGTCAGCCAGTTTGCCGTGGCATACGGAGCTCCATCGCAGTCTTTAACACTGGTAGCATGCCGCGACAGCGTGGACGTGAACCGTATGTGCAGTTGACGGACTTTGAGCGAGGGCGTATAGTGGGCATGCGGGAGGCCGGGTGGACGTACCGCCGAATTGCTCAACACGTGGGGCGTGAGGTCTCCACAGTACATCGATGTTGTCGCCAGTGGTCGGCGGAAGGTGCACGTGCCCGTCGACCTGGGACCGGACCGCAGCGACGCACGGATGCACGCCAAGACCGTAGGATCCTACGCAGTGCCGTAGGGGACCGCACCGCCACTTCCCAGCAAATTAGGGACACTGTTGCTCCTGGGGTATCGGCGAGGACCATTTGCAACCGTCTCCATGAAGCTGGGCTACGGTCCCGCACACCGTTAGGCCGTCTTCCGCTCACGCCCCAACATCGTGCAGCCCGCCTCCAGTGGTGTCGCGACACGCGTGAATGGAGGGACGAATGGAGACGTGTCGTCTTCAGCCATGAGAGTCGCTTCTGCCTTGGTGCTAATGATGGTCGTTTGCGTGTTTGGCGCCGTGCAGGTGAGCGCCACAATCAGGACTGCATACGACCGAGGCACACAGGGCCAACACCCGGCATCATGGTGTGGGGAGCGATCTCCTACACTGGCCGTACACCACTGGTGATCGTCGAGGGGACACTGAATAGTGCACGGTACATCCAAACCGTCATCGAACCCATCGTTCTACCATTCCTAGACCGGCAAGGGAACTTGCTGTTCCAACAGGACAATGCACGTCCGCATGTATCCCGTGCCACCCAACGTGCTCTAGAAGGTGTAAGTCAACTACCCTGGCCAGCAAGATCTCCGGATCTCTCCCCCATTGAGCATGTTTGGGACTGGATGAAGCGTCGTCTCACGCGGTCTGCACGTCCAGCACGAACGCTGGTCCAGCTGAGGCGCCAGGTGGAAATGGCATGGCAAGCCGTTCCACAGGACTACATCCAGCATCTCTACGATCGTCTCCATGGGAGAATAGCAGCCTGCATTGCTGCGAAAGGTGGATATACACTGTACTAGTGCCGACATTGTGCATGCTCTGTTGCCTGTGTCTATGTGCCTGTGGTTCTGTCAGTGTGATCATGTGATGTATCTGACCCCAGGAATGTGTCAATAAAGTTTCCCATTCCTGGGACAATGAATTCACGGTGTTCTTATTTCAATTTCCAGGAGTGTATGTAAGCGGCTCTTTCAGACAGACTTCAATATACAGGGCGGTTATAACTAAACTTTCGCTACCTGAGACGGCCTCCGTGGAAAACGGTGATCGTAGGATATTGAAACTTTGTGAAAACCTTTATAAGGACAAGCAGATGAGAAATTACAAGAAAACCATTGAAATAAACACATTTTAACATTTGTTAATTGAGTACCAATTTTTACGTTCCAGGCTACGAACACTACTCAATGTGAAGACCATCGTCATCCACAATAACCTCGAATAGCACTACAAATACCATTTCACAATTGTTCGAAGCACTTTTCGAACGGTGGACCAAGGAACGTTCGGCTGCCGTCACAGCTCGTGCACTGCTTGAAGGTAGCACATTGCGTCCAGCGTTCTCAGCGATGGCAACAGTAACTTCTTCAAAAATTTGTGGCTGAGTTGGCCATCTGTGTCTGCCAAGAGCAGTTCTTGGTGGTATAGCACTTAGCAGCCCCATCAGTCAAACATATCAGTAACATGTGGAATAATCGGGTCTACTGCCGGATGTTTGTGTCGCTCTGGCACAATATTTCGGCCACGTAACTCGTTGCCTTCTTTAGGTGCAACCTGAGACTGCCGTATTGGAGGATCTGGTGCAGTATTTATGCCCAGAGGGCGCTGGGTGCTCTCTCTGCCGTCCGCGCCCGCCTGGCGCTGCCTGTAATGTATTGTCTCTTCCCTGGTGCTCCCTCGGACGTCCGCGCCCGGCTTGGTCGTCATCTGTGGCAGCTGTCTGAGGCCCATCCAGTGTCGGGCATTCCGTTCGTGGTCCGCGCCCGACTGGACAAGATCCTCCAATACGGCAGTCTCAGGTAGCACCTGAAGAAGGCAACGAGTTACGTGGCCGAAATATTGTGCCAGAGCGACACAAACATCCGGCAGTAGACCCGATTATTCCACATGTCAAGATCTCGCCGGGAAAGCCTGAAGAGTTGCAAATCAGTAACAGCTTGCATAGTACGTACTTGAGCATTGTCCTGCAAATTGATGGTCAGGTCCTGCAGAAAATGTCAACACTTCTGTCTCTATGCTGCTCATTTTTAGAACACAACCTACGGGCAGTTTAGAGACAGAAGTGATGACACTTTCTGCAGGACCTGACCATCAATTTGCAGGACAATGCTCAAGTACGCACAGTGAAAGCTGTTACTGATTTGTTTGACTAATGAGGCTGCTAAGTGCTATACCACCTACTGCACTCCCCTGTCTTAAGCCCTCGTAAGGCCAACCCGATTTCTAAACTTAAGAAAACACTTCATGGCATTCGCTTCAGAACAGCTCCAAATTCGTCGGGCAATAGACCGCGCCGATCGAACTGTCAACACAAATGGCACTGCTAAGAGTATCCCACGACTTCCATATCGCTGGCAACGGGTAATACACAATGCTGGTGACTACTCTGAAAGTCAGTAAAACTTTGAAGTACGTATCTATTTTGTACGTAAACAAATAGTTGCGTACGTAAACAAATAGTTGCCACTATTAAAGTTCCAACCCTCGTAAATACGGATAATACAACTTAACGTAAAATTGTCACCCATCCAACGAAAAACTTTACAGTCCTTTATATAATATTGCACAACATTTCTAGGCTGGACCTACAATATAACAAAAAACTGCGGTAAATGCCGTGTGACAAAATAATATTTTGTAAGGAGTTTACGGCGTTGAATGTCACCACCGAGTAATTTCCAGTACAAGAATGCATGTAAGGGCGTGGAGTGCTTATTATGCAGAGACAGCGTGTAGTAAAGTTCTATTGATGAAAAAATGGCGAATCAACGTATTTTGATAACCCAAGAATCCTTGCGATGGCCATATAATCTTCTTCATGTGTTCACTACGTCAGTTAAAACAGTATTTACGCCTCAGACCGGCTATTATGTGCACATTTTACCTGCGTAAGTACGGTAACATTGAACCTCTGGATCTCGGTAACCGATAGTTTCTAGGTTTCTCGAGATCACCATCTTAAGGGCATATGATAAAAATTTCGATGGGTGTGTCTTAATAACGAATACAGATTTTCGAAAACGGGGAAATGCCATTAGTAGAAGAGTGTCTAAGGAATGTGGAGATAAAATTTAAGCCATTTGCTATTTTTAGTTATTAAGGTAATTGCAGTCTACTGTGCAAAATTGGCTAAAAACCAGTTTTTGCGGTTTTCTACGTAAGTGCGGTACCTGTGTACCTCTGGTTTTCTGTATCAGATAATGATATCGAGAAAGTTTCCAATTTCCTGAGAACGTCGTCTTAAAAACTTATGGCAAAAATTTAGACGATCTTGCACGAATAAAAATTATAGGAATGGCAATCCCCATTACCAAAAAATCACGGCTTTTGGGGTTACCGATAAAATGGTGCTTTTATAAGTCGTCTAATGTTCACAGTGGACGACACCTAATGCAGAAGAGCCAATAGATTCGCTTATTTTGCCGGGGGCGGAAGAAGTATATAATGTTTAAATTTTGACTGTAGGATAGCTACAGTATGTCTGCTCATCCCATATGAATTTTTTTTAATCATCAGTCTTCTGACTGGTCTGATGCAGCCCACCTCGAATTACTCTCCTGTGCCAGCCTCTTCATCTCAGAGTAGCATTGGCAACCTACGTCCTCAATTATCTGCTGGATGTATTCGAATCTCTGTCTTCCTCTACAGCTAGATTATAGAAGTTAATATCTGCAACTAACATCTCCAACGGTGGTTTAAGTGAGTGTTCCCCAGTCAAATTTGCAGCCTGGCTCATAGGCCGTAGTAAGGGTAGACAATCTGCCAGTCTTACGCCGGAAGCTGGATGTTGTTGAAGGAGTACATTCCAAACGCGGTGGAATGGTGCGAGTGGTCACTATTCGCAAACTGAAATGAGTTTTCGAGCGAGTAATGTGTAAACTATGCCCTTTCCGAGGAAGTAACACAAAAGTGAACAATGTATTCGTGTTTTATACGTAGTACATTTTCATTTCTTTGTTCTGTGTGTACCCTGCATCCGTAGATTAGGTGTATTTCGTCATTCTCCTCATAGCGACCGTGGCTGGTGATGATTGACACTATAGTACTAAAGAAAGGATCCGTTTTGTTGGCGGGGTTGGCGTGGTGATGGGGCAGCCATGCTCGCAGACGCTGTCATTGCTGACCTTCCGGCAGTCCTCCTCATGGAAACTGTAGCTGTTGGTGACAGACACTACACCACTAATGATAGGATTCGTTCTGTTGGTGGAATTGGCGTGGTGATGGGGCGGCCATCCTACCAGATGCTCACATTGCCGAGCTTCCTGCAATCCTTCTCATGGTGACCATGTCTGAACTAATGATAAGTCTTGTTCTGTAGACGGGATTGGTGTGGTGATGGGTGGCTGTGCTGGTAGTCGCTGACATTGCTGAGCTTCCTGCAGCCCTTCTCAGGGTGGCTGTGGCTGGTGGTTGCAGACTCCGTGCCACTAGTGGTAAGTTTCGTTCTGTTGGCGGGATCGGAGTGGTGATGAGCGGCCATACTGGCAGATGCTGGTATTGTTGAGCTTCATGTAGGCCTTCTTATGGCGACTGTGGCTAGTGGTAACAGATGCCACATTACTAGCGGTAGGATTCATTCTGTTTGCAGGACCGGCTGGTGATGGAACGGGCATCCTGATAGATGCTTATACAGCTGATCTTCCTGCAGCCCTTCTAATGGCGACAGTAGCTGATGACGGCAGGCAGTGCACCACCAACGACAAGATTCGTTTTTTTGGCAGAATTGACATGGTGCTGGGTGACCATGCTTGTAGATGCTGACATTGCTGAGATTCCTGTAGCCCTCCTCATGATGACTGTGGTTGGTGCTGGCAAACACCACTAATAGTAGCATTCGTTCTGTTTGCAGGATAGGCATGGTGATGGGGCGGCCGCAATGGCAACCACTTTCATGGCTGAGCTACCTCCAGCCCTTCTCGTGGTCCCTATGGATTGCGCTGGTTGCCACCACAGCTGTGGTGATACTGTGTCTACTTCTCCTTCACTTCGCTGACTGGCACAATACACATCCACTAGCAGACGGCGTGTTTGCTGTCATCAGTGCCGCGCTGCAGCAAGGTTACAAACTGCACACTCACACTCTGCAACTTCATAGTGATGAAGACTTTCACACAGGTGTTCTGACAGTGGTAGATTAACGGTCGTTGAAATGTTCGGGTTTTTGTTAATTTGTGTTGTCACTAACTGATGCCTTAAAATACGTCCATAAACTAAAAGAAATAAAGTTAACGCAGCGTGTATTGTAGAAAAGGTCAAGTTTTTGGGAACTGGTGTTTTCCCACATGTCTGGTTTGAATCATACATAACAAACAGAATGCAAAAAGTTGTGCTGAATATTTACAAAAAATGTTGGAAAGGTATAAAATTTCAGTACTTGCCGAGGAATTACAAGGGGAGTCCCACAGGTTTCAGTTTTGGGTCCACTGCTATTCCTTATGTACGTGACTGACCTTCCAACTTACATTAGACAAGCAGAACTAGTGCTTTTGACAGATGATGTTAGTGTTATAACGAATCCCATTAGAGAGAAAGCAACAGACGAGACTATTAATGGGATTTTCCAAAGAATTATAACGTGATTCTTAGGGAATGGAGTTCATACTTTTGGAAAACAAACACTACATTCAGTTCCGTACAATAAATATACCAATAACTGATGTAGCACATGAGCAGGTGTCAGCAGGTAGGATAGAATGCTCCAAACTTTTCTGAACATATTGATGAAACCTTGAGCTGGAAAGAAGCATATTTCTGAGCTTCTCAAACAACTTTCAGCTACTTTTGTCCTTCGTATAAATGCTAAGCTTGGAAATAAACGAAGTAACCTCCTGATATATTTTGTATAGTTATTCAGTAATGTCTTACGGAATAATTTCTGGCCTAACTCATCGCTTCGTAAGAAAGTACTAATTTCACAAAAGTGGGCAGTAAGAATAATACGTGATATTCACCCACGTTCGTCATGTAAGTACCCCTTCAAGGAGCTAGGAATTTTAAGTGCACCGTCATGATACACATATTCGCTAATGAAATACGTCATAAATAATCGATCGCAATTTGGGAGGAACAGTGATGTCCACGCCTACAACAATAGAGGGAAGATTTTCCTTTATTACCCATTATTACAGCCGTCATTGGCTCAGAAGAGCAGTTTGCAGCAACAAAAATTTTTGATCATTTTCCAGAAACAATTAAATGTCTAACAGGTAACAAATCAAGTTTATAATCTAACATAAAATCATTTCTCCTGGACAACTGTTTCTATTCCATTGACGAATTTCTGATTAAAAAATGGTAGCCAGTAAAAACAAGAAATAAAATAAATCGATTTTTTATGTGTAGTTGCAACACGAACTAAAGAAGTTATCTGTTCATTATGTTAACACTAATCATGTATACATATTCTGTAAACTGACTCGATCCACACCATTTCAACATAAAAGAATCTTTCAAATGATCTATCTAACATGTAACCACGTAACTATCTAACGAAGTAGGCTGAATGAAGTGCTCCCAAAAATTTGTGCCTGCAGCAGCATTTTACGCTGTCGTCTACTCTACTAGTAACTTCCTCAGGGGAAGAAATCATTGCATGGAAGGCATTTTCATAATGACAACGAGCTGATTATCGAGTGGTGAATCCACGTGTTTCCGTAAGTTTCTGTACTACTTCACCATGGGGTTACAGCAATCAACCCAGCAGTCGTCCATTCTGATTACTTGGCTAAAGAAGCCATATGAATTGGTAAGACTTAACAGAAAAATTTCCAGTGCTGCCTAGGTCCTACATGGTTTTCGAGAAAGTGTGAGCAGTAGTGGAACCCAATTGCTGGTGACTTTCATCATGTCGTGCCAGATGTTGAAAACTGAGCTACTACAAGCGGTTAAACATCAAGACGATTTCAACAGAAAATGATTGGAGCATTTACTGCCAAAATCTGGCGGAGTTAAGATGTCTGGAACTGGGTACTCATTCCCTATTCCTCTACAGGTGCGTACACACTAGGCCAACCAAGTCCAACGAACGACAGAGACTGAATTCGGCCGAATTTTAGTCGCCAGTGCATCGTCGTTTGAATTAGATAAGATCACATTCAATTTTCATTCCATAGACCCAAAGATGAGACGATTCTCACGGCTGTGAGACAAATCAGCAAGTGAAATAAAAAATATAAAATATCTGAATTTAATACTCACCACCCTGATCATTTGCCAGGAGATTGTCAAAATGTGCCAATAAATTACAGTAAACTGGAACTGCTAATATTTACAGAATTAATACACAGTCAGAATGAAGCATAGTTATACAGTGTTAATAAACTCTCATACATAAAATACCTAAGGTGACTGTTGTGACCAAGTGCTGTCAAAACTGAAATCTAATAGACATTTTTACTTAGGCTGGTGTAACAGTCCCTGTTAAGATATTCATCTAGAATGTTGAAATAGTTGCCTATAAAAAATTCTTTCACATACTGTTTTAACTGTACTTTATTTGAAACCAAATTTTTTGGGGTTGCTGGAAATTTATTGAAAATGTGCGTTGCTGAATGTTGGACCCTTTTTGGACAAAGGTAATAGATTTTAGATCTTTATGCAGATTGTTCTTATTCCTAGTACTGATACTATGTCTTGAGCTATTGGTTGGAAATAACAACTCTTACTTGCAACAAATTTCATTAAGAACAAACATAATAAGAAGCAGTGGTTAGACTACCAAGTTCCTTCAACACGTCTCTACATGATGTTCTTGAATTTGAACCATGAATAAGTCGGCTTTTCATCCACATCAAATGAAGGGCTTGGGCCCAATGGATTCGGCCTTGTGAATTGCAGTTGGCTCTGATATCTTTGCAACGTTGCTCACGATTTTTTATGCTATACAATATCATTTCAATTACAACTTCACCAGCTGATATTACACTCCTGGAAATTGAAATAAGAACACCGTGAATTCATTGTCCCAGGAAGGGGAAACTTTA
Source organism: Schistocerca cancellata (assembly GCF_023864275.1). Taxonomy (NCBI): domain Eukaryota; kingdom Metazoa; phylum Arthropoda; class Insecta; order Orthoptera; family Acrididae; genus Schistocerca; species Schistocerca cancellata. Next base: position 179,187,570 of record NC_064632.1, read on the forward strand.
TTGACACATTCCTGGGGTCAGATACATCACATGATCACACTGACAGAACCACAGGCACATAGACACAGGCAACAGAGCATGCACAATGTCGGCACTAGTACAGTGTATATCCACCTTTCGCAGCAATGCAGGCTGCTATTCTCCCATGGAGACGATCGTAGAGATGCTGGATGTAGTCCTGTGGAACGGCTTGCCATGCCATTTCCACCTGGCGCCTCAGTTGGACCAGCGTTCGTGCTGGACGTGCAGACCGCGTGAGACGACGCTTCATCCAGTCCCAAACATGCTCAATGGGGGACAGATCCGGAGATCTTGCTGGCTAGGGTAGTTGACTTACACCTTCTAGAGCACGTTGGGTGGCACGGGATACATGCGGACGTGCATTGTCCTGTTGGAACAGCAAGTTCCCTTGCCGGTCTAGGAATGGTAGAACGATGGGTTCGATGACGGTTTGGATGTACCGTGCACTATTCAGTGTCCCCTCGACGATCACCAGTGGTGTACGGCCAGTGTAGGAGATCGCTCCCCACACCATGATGCCGGGTGTTGGCCCTGTGTGCCTCGGTCGTATGCAGTCCTGATTGTGGCGCTCACCTGCGCGGCGCCAAACACGCATACGACCATCATTGGCACCAAGGCAGAAGCGACTCTCATCGCTGAAGACGACACGTCTCCATTCGTCCCTCGATTCACGCCTGTCGCGACACCACTGGAGGCGGGCTGCACGATGTTGGGGCGTGAGCGGAAGACGGCCTAACGGTGTGCGGGACCGTAGCCCAGCTTCATGGAGACGGTTACGAATGGTCCTCGCCGATACCCCAGGAGCAACAGTGTCCCTAATTTGCTGGGAAGTGGCGGTGCGGTCCCCTACGGCACTGCGTAGGATCCTACGGTCTTGGCGTGCATCCGTGCGTCGCTGCGGTCCGGTCCCAGGTCGACGGGCACGTGCACCTTCCGCCGACCACTGGCGACAACATCGATGTACTGTGGAGACCTCACGCCCCACGTGTTGAGCAATTCGGCGGTACGTCCACCCGGCCTCCCGCATGCCCACTATACGCCCTCGCCCAAAGTCCGTCAACTGCACATACGGTTCACGTCCACGCTGTCGCGGCATGCTACCAGTGTTAAAGACTGCGATGGAGCTCCGTATGCCACGTCAAACTGGCTGACACTGACGGCGGAGGTGCACAAATGCTGCGCAGCTAGCGCCATTCGACGGCCAACACCGCGGTTCCTGGTGTGTCCGCTGTGCCGTGCGTGTGATCATTGCTTGTACAGCCCGCTCGCAGTGTCCGGAGCAAGTATGGTGGGTCTGACACACCGGTGTCAATGTGTTCTTTTTTCCATTTCCAGGAGTGTATAAGGGAACAAGAGGATTTAACTGCTGTTTCGCGTGCAGAATTTATTTTACCGCAAGTAGCTGACATCAGAAAAAGCAAAAGTAAAGACGCTGGTGGATGACCTCTCTTTAAAAACTGGGTGTTGTGTATTAATTTGTACAACTGGTAAGGAGAGTGGGCTGCAGAGTGGTGCAACAACTGTCATCATAGGAAAGCTGGACAGGAGAATAAATGACTGATGAACAAGTTACCACATCAAACAGATGATTTATTTAACTTGTATTTCTCCACATGTGCGATGGCATTATAAAAAAAGAAGCAAGAAACAGAGTCCATCTCATATGATTGTGACAGTGATGATGTTGGAGCTATTTATGGGTGGAGTGTGCATCGTGACATCCCATAGTGAAGTTGCTCCGAGCGAGAGTCGGGTGAGTCGCTGCCACTGGCCCTCCTGTATTGTGGCGACAGAGCGCGCTCACGATACAGAGCTGCTGGAGGCGTGGCTCAGCAGTCGTGCACCATTGTGTGCAGCAGATCCTTTGCGACCATTGTCTGTATCTGACAGAAACTTGCAATTTTGTTGCTATGAGGCCCACGGAGTAGTACTGACAGGTGATGCCACAGTACAGAGCTATGTAATGGGACAAAATTAATGTCTGCCTCAAAGCTGAATCGGAATAGGGCTTGTAACGTCCCACCAGTTAGTGAGTACTTTAAAAATGGTTTAAATACCTGTGAATATCTTGCCTTTGGGGTCCCTCGACGACTGCATACATGAGCTAAAATATGCTTGCTCAATAAATACAGGATACCATAATGGATTTGACTACAATGAAGTAGGCCACAACTGAAGAACTCGTAAGTAAGTACATAGATTTATTCACTTCAAAACCTGAATCTTATGAGCTCATGATCAATCTTCGGTGTAATAAGCCTCGATGTTACTACTACAGCACATGGTAGCACATACTACCCTGGCGATATTAAATAGTCCAGATGTAGTAATTTGATAGAAATGCGTGTGTGAGCTCGATTGCATTGTTCAGTACTAATACTCAACGAAGTACGAATATAAAGTCACATATCATTCTGCTTTCGCGATATTAAATCAAACTGTTTAACACTCATAATCCATCACTGCCCTGTTCTAATATTCTGTTTCAGACAATGTCCAACACTCGTTGCTCTGTTGAAAATCCGAACCTGAATCATGCACCAAGAACTTATCTCAACTGTCCACACAGATCTGTCCTCTAGCGGGACCAACATTCATCTGCTTAACAATATTCGAGGCTGAGTATTTATACCTTTCCTACTATGTACTACTGGTTATAATAATGTAAAACATAATTTATAATATGAAATAGTCTAACATCATTATCAAACACACTATAATATTCCCTACTTTGATAGAACAAGTTTAAGACATTTTCTAAACACATAAAAAATCACATTAATATTTAAATTGCAGAAGTAAGCATTCTAACAATGCTAAACGATCTGTCTCCTATATTTTGTTAATTAGGCTCGAGATTTAGTTCATGCAATTTACAGATGATGAGAACGAAATATATTACTCTTTTATCTAAACATTTTCGATATATTAATTTCTTGAATCTGATTTTGATTGTTTCTGGTACAAAGGGTATCGTAACTACTGTTGTTTGGTATTGCTATTATTCTTCTAAAAGACTTTTTCCATTATCGAAAAGTAATTGAATTTAATTATAGCTGGAGATATAAGAGTATTGATCTAGTAATACATAATGCAGGGGTGGTAACCATAAGTCTGGAATGTTACAGGCTATCTGATAATTTTTTTCCCTAATGAACTGTTACTGAATATCGGGGGGTCTAAAATTTCCAAATATAAGACCTCTTTTAGGAGAACTGTACATGCAGCAGAAACTTAGTCAGTCCCAATTTTACTCCTTTTTCTTTGTCGTTCACAGCGAAAAGATGTCAATAAAGACACCATTTTCTTTTTCTCATCGTACGTATCACTTTGTAATAGCTGAGTTATTTCCCTCCAAGCCTCTAGTCCTTCCAGTTTGTTTTTATAATCACAGTTTGCAGGGGTTGCGTGTTTCTGCTGGAATCTAGGTGTGTGACTTCTTTTCCAATGTCGTTTGCAAACGTTGTAACTTCATTGGAGACAATTGTCACAAAAGTCTGACGATAGCTTGGTAAGCCGAAAACTGATTCACACAGTAAGTTAATACTGTAGAACAAAAGCAAACTAGCGGTTTTCATTTACTACAATGTTGTTATACCAAAAACCGACGGAGGATTCAGTTAAACTTCGGTTACACGATAAGTCAGTCTATCTAAAAGCCGTAAATTCAATTACATACCTAGGTACTACAATTACCAACCACTTAAATTGAAAGAACACATAGAAAATGTTGTGGGGAAGGCTAACCAAAGACTGCATTTTATTGGCAGGACACTTAGAAAATGTAACAGACCTACTAAGGAGACTGCCTACACTACGCTTGTTCATCCTCTTTTAGAATACTGCTCCGCGGTGTGGAATCCTTACCAGATAGGACTGACGGAGTACACCGAGAAAGTTCAAAGAAAGGCAGCACGTTTTGTACTATCGCGAAATATGGGAGAGAGTGTCACAGAAATGATACGGGATTTGGGCTGAAAATCATTAAAAGAAAGGCGTTTTTCGTTGCGACAGAATCCTCTCACGAAATTCCAATCACCAACTTTCTCCTCCGAATGCGAAAATATTTTGTTGACACCGACCTACATAGGGAGGTACGATCACCACGATAAAATAAGGGAAATCAGAGCTCGTACGGAAAGATATAGGTGTTCATTCTTTCCGCGCGCTATGCGAGATTGTAATAATAGAGAATTGCGAAGGTGGTTCGATGACCCCTCTGCCAGGCACTTAAATGTGATTTGCAGAGTATCCATGCAGATGAAGAGTTCCCCATTGACTTACTCAGTGCTCACTCGCAGCAAGTGTCTGTAACTTCCCTGTGTCTGAATTCTAAACTCCATGCTCGCTGAAGTGCTGGTGAACCCACCCCAGATCTTTTGCAAGGGCAACACTGCAGTGAGCATGGTGGAAAGTGGCTGCATTGCCACAGACGTTAGTTGTTTGCCACTTTCGTGGTGTTGGAATTGAAACGGCAAGAAGTGTAGCCTTACTTAGAAATACGGAACATTAGCTCGGAAGATGTGGGATGGGGGTTGCTGTTAAGTGCAGTATCGGTGTACCAGCGTCGGTGGTCTGCCCCCAGCGCCTCCTTGGAGCCGCCCGCTGCGCGCGTGGCAGCGGCTGCTCCTGGTGAGCGTCCACCTGACGGTGACGGCCGTGGCGGCCGGCTACTCGGCGGCGCTCGTCTCCTTCCTGGCCTCCAGGGACGGCTGGCCGCCCGGCAGGGACTTCCAGCACATGGTCCACCACCGAGAGTTCAAGCTGCAGGTCGTCTCCGGCTCCAAGGAGGGCATCTTCGTCATGGTGAGTACCACTGTACTCTACCGCGGTGTCCAGGATGAATACCTCACTATGCAGCGGAGTGTGCGTTGTTTCGAAGCTTCCTGTCAAATTAAAACCATGTGCTGGACTGGAATTTGAACCTAGAATCTTCACGGGCAGTGGACTTACTGACTGATTTATAGAGGTACGGCTCAACTCCCTGAGATTCTCGAACCTACTGAGGGAGAAAGAACTGTCATACTTAGACTGCTTCATTTGCTATTCTGATATCTCCACTTAGGCCTGAATTTCATAAAAACTGTATACAGAGTGAAGAAAAATTCGCGCATTCGGACTTTGCAGCGCAATTCCTCACATACTAGCAATACAAAAATGTCTGTCAGAAAATTTCGTCCTGCGTGTATTTCTGGCAGTAAATGGACGTTAATGACTGGCAGTGTGACAACACTGTAATCACATGTATGGTAACTATCTCTGTCAGCATACAGGACTAGTGTTGAACAGTTCGTGCAGTGAATAGCGTTTTGGCTTAGCAAAGTGGATGTCGAGGATTCGATTCTGAGTCGAAGCCTATTTGTCTTTTTTTTGGTAAACGTAGTCTGCATGGTATGGTAACTTGTGCATGGTATGGTATCTGGTGTCTTAATCGTCATACAGTGACTACAGTGGGTCTTCTACAAGGCATTTGCACTTACATGCTACAAACGCAGAAGTGGAACTACAATCGTTTCCATTGGTGAGCTTCTAAAGAAACCTTCTGCACGTCGTAGACGCTAATTGTTTCGCACCACTGCATCTAATAGATTTAAAACTTTTTTGTGGCTACTCTCCCGAAGTGGTCTCATCGATTAGTATCAGCTATTATTCTTCTCACGTTCGGATCCATTACATTCCGTTAGGGTCTTACGATACCAACAGCGCTAGCAACATGAGCGCATGCTGTTTTGTATCTCCATGTATTACTATTATTGTTACTGTTATCATTATTATTATTATTATTATTATTATTATTATTATTATTATTATCGATGGAAATGTTCAAACATCACGTCGATAAACGTTAGGAAAACAGCGTAACAGTTACCAGAGCCAGGATGAATCGTGCAGAACAGAAGCTGTATGAGAGGGCTGCGCGTTTGGTGAAGCAGCCCGCTGTGACTAATGAAGTGTCTACACTGTATGAACTATTCAGCAGGTACGGGTCAGTCCACTTCAGGCAAATGCCGGGATGGGTCCCTTGAAAGGGCACGGCCGACTTCCTTCCCCATCCTCCCCTAATCCGATGGGACCGATGGCCTCGCTGTTTGGTCCCCTCCCCCAAATCAGGCAACCATAAGGGATTAATTGCTAGTGGAGTAACGCGCCCGTGACAGTCTCCATGTACATTCATACACATACCGTGTTTCTTCTTATGTTATTCTAAAACAGTATGGCAGACGTGTGGCATACACAAACGACGAATTGTTGCTATGCTTCTGGTTCTTGGTGCATATGATAACCGGGCTAGAGAAGCCGATTGTGAATATGCTGCTAGATATCCTCGTCGACGTCATCCATATACAAATCTGTTTCGTCGCCTTCGGGAGACAGGTTCCCTTCTTCCACCATCGCGTGACAGAGGTCGTCCACGGACTACTGAGGGTGCTGTTTTGGAGGTTATATACCAAGAACCCCAGCGAAGTATACGTAGTGTAGAAGGGTAGCTGCCTGTCTCGCAATACGTGAGCATGGGCTGCACCCCTATCACTAGTCCTTAACGCAACACCTGCATCCTGCGGATCGCCGTCTGTGGATTCAATTCTGCTAATTGTTCCAACAACAGGAAACCAACGACAACATCATAAACACTGTAGAGTACTCAGATGAAGCAGTGTTCACTCGTGAGTGTGTCTTCCATATGCACAATGCCCATCATTGATCTGACGTCAACTCGCACGTCACCCACGCACGTATATATCAATTTAGCTTTGGCATCAAGGTTTGGGTCGGATTATTGGGAAACAGGAGTTTGAGCCCCTACATGGTGCCTGACCAATTGACTGTACGAAGGTATCATGTGTTGCTCTCTAACTTCACTGAAGAGCTAAAGAAACTGGTGTAGTCGTGCGTGCCGGCCCAGGTGGCCAAGCGGTTCTAGGCGCTTCAGTCCGGAACCGCGCGACCGCTACTGTCGCAGGTTCGAATCCTGCCTCGGGCATGGATGTGTGTGATGTCCTTAGGTTAGTTAGGTTTAAGTAGTTCTAAGTTCTAGGGGACTGATGACCTCAGATGTTAAGTCCCATAGTGCTCAGAGCCATTTGAACCATTTTGTAGTCGTGTGTATTCAAATACAGAGACATGTAAACAGGCAGAAGATTGTGCTACGTTCGGCAACGCCCATATAAGACGCAGTTGTTAGATCGGTTACTGCTGCTACAATGGCTGGTTTTCAAGATTTAAGTGAGTTCGAATACTGTGTTATAGTCGGCGGACGAGCGATGGTACACAGCATCTCCGAGGTCGCGATGAAGTGGGGATTTTCCAGTACGACAATTTCACGAGTGTATCCTGAATATCAGGAATCCGATAAAACATTAAATCTGCACCTGGAAAAAGATCTTGCAAGAACGGGACAAACGACGACTGAAGAGAGTCGTTGAACGTGACAGAAATGCAACCCTTCCGCAAATTGCTGCAGATTTCAGTGCTGGGCCATGGACATGTCAGCGTGTGAACGATTCAACTAAACATCATCGATATGGGCTTTCCTAGCCGAAGGCCCACTCGTGTACCCTTGATGACTGCATGACGCAAACCTTTAAGCCTAGCCTGAGCCCGTCAGCACCGACATTGGGCTGTTGATGACTGGAAACATGCTGCCTGGTCGGACGAGTCTCGTTTCAAATTGTATCTAGCGGATGGACGTGTACGGGTATGGAGACAACCTCATGAATCCATGGACCCTACGTGTCAGCAGGGGACAGTTTAGGCTGGTGGAGGCTCTGTAATGGTGTGGGGCGTGTGCAGTTGGAGTGATACGGGATCCCTGATACGTCTAGATACGACTCTAACAAGTGACACGTTCGTAAGCATCCTGTCTCATCACCTACATCCATTTGTGTTTATTGTGCATTCCCACGGACTGGGACAATTCTAGCAGGACAATGAGGCACCCCATACGTCCAGAACGGCTATAGAGCGGCTCCAGGAACACTCTTCTGAGTTTAAACACTTCCGCTGGCCACCAAACTCCCCAGACATGAACATTATTGGTCATACCTGTGATATTCAGAAGAGATCTCCACCGCGTCGTACTCTTACCGATTTATGGACAGCCCTGCTGGACTCATGGCGTCATTTCCCTTCGGCATTACTTTAGACGTTAGTCGATTCCATGCCACGTCGTGTTGCGGCAGTTCCGCGTGCTTGTGGAGGCGCTACACCATATTAGGCAGTTGTACCACGTTATTTGGCTCTTCAGTGAATTTTCCTGATGCACTGGAAGATGTCCCACTTCATTTTTGGCAGACGTTATGATTCCAGGATGAGGATGCAGCTCCACACACTGGAAACAATGTACGACGCTGTTTATACAGAACATTTCCAGGGAAATGTCTCGAACGAGGAGTTCCAGCAGTGTCCCCTCCGCTTTCGCCCAGTCTAAATCAACTGGATTTCTTCCTGTGGGGACAACTAATGAAACACGTCTACTATACTCCGCCGACACATGTGGAAGAACTGACAGCGCTTGGACATGGTGTCCTTGTACCTGTGGATACGACCGTATCGCGAAGAGTCCAGAGCTGTATGATCCAGCGGGTCGCGCACTGACTGGACGTGCGCTAAGGTCGCTTTGAGCATCTGCCCCGAGTCCAACTTATTCTTTTCTAAACGTCATGCGGTCATTAAAATGGAAAATATTATTGTCACTGCTTTTTAACGTGCTACATCTTAGCGGACGTAATGCATACAGGATAAATTACTAATAGATTTTGAGTTATTTAACTGTGCAGTCATCTTTAGCATCTCGAAATTGATATTGTTTTTGCAGTTATTCTATCTTATGACAGATAATTTGTTTCAACTGTCAATATCTGACTTGTCTCACCACGTTTTTGTTATGTTCACCGTTACAAAACACTGCGCTATGTAAATGTAGGATACGCGTGCCTTAAGAAATGGTGTATAGTACAGTATTATATGATAGAATAAAACTGGCAAATAAAAGCAAATGCGCCTCGACGCCGAATCGAAACTTCGACCTCTTGCATGTTAACCCAAAACGCTATCCACTACACCAACTTCACAACTGTACTCAGATCACCACTGTACCAACTCTACAGCTCTACCCCTAAATGTTGCCGGAGGTAGTTAACGTACATGTGATTACATTGTTGCCAGACTATCAGTCGTTAACCTCCATTTCTTGCCAGAAATATGTGCCTGATGAAGTTTTGTGAGAGAAATTTTTGTGTTGGTAGCATGTGAGGAATCGCGCTGCGAAGTCGGAGTGCGCGAATATTTTTGCTCCCTGTACTCTTATATCTATATTCACTTAAACAAGAGATCTTCTAAGCTTTTTTTTGTTTTTAAATTTTGCTTTGTGTTTTTCCTTGCCAAATTTTTCAGTTGTCTCTATCTGAGTGTAACATTTTCGTCTTGTAGTCCTGCACTACTCAAACAAATGTTGTAACGTTGTCAAAATCCTGTAATTATCTCCCATTGCGAAGCATAAGTTTCAAATGTGGTTCACATGTGCCTACGACCTTCCTCTGCAATGGTGCAAAAGCGGACTCTCTCCGACGTCACCTTCGGGTTCGGCATTTCAAACAGCAAGGTGCCAACCAGGCGAAAAAAAGGCCACAGCTCAGAAGTTCACGTGAACTATCAGACGGGTTAATGTTGTCACATTGACACCAAATTCCACCACAATTCTACTCAACGCCATTGTGAATGTGTCTCACGACAGGCAGGTTGTCACACCTATAATTACCCACATTTCACCCCTTCTTATGACGTCTCTGCAATGAAGGTCAGATCCGAGACAACCGGCGTTGTAATCAAGCAATTCTCTTATGGTTGGCCGAGTAAAACATTACAGACACACTGCCACTCAGATTCCGCGTGAAAAGCCCTCAGAGGGAGGCATAAATTTCGTCAATGACACCACCTCTTTCTTGGACGTTGATTCTCACACATTTCGAGGTGGAGTTCTGTGAGCAACAGTACGACGTTCTTGACAACGTTCGACACAGGTGACATCCTCCCGACAATTCAGCGCTACTCTAAGGACATCTTGCGGCTACAGCCCCACTGGACGTGACCTAACCTCTTTGTAGAGCGAACGCAATTTTTTGCCCCGGTATACCTGGTGGAATCACTAGGGACCATTCAAAAGCACTTGACGAAATTTGAACGTCATTCAAAGCAGTAAAGGGTGTTCATGATTTTCAGCCGTCCTGTTCAGCGCCCTCCTGTGGCGTGATCACAGAGGGATGCAATATCGATTAACGAACCGTCAACGGTGCTCAGGGTGTCCTTACATTGGGTTCCATTGCTCGATGGATGTCATCGGTCTCGAATATTTTCAGGAAGGTCTTCCTGATTCCAAATCGCATTGCGAACTGCCGTTTCCGACCTCGAAATGAGTGAGAATCAACACCTCAAGGAAAGGGGTGGTTTGATTGACGCCCTTTACGCCACCTCATGAGGGTTCTTCGTGTCTTTTCTGAGCAATGGATGTGTGAATGTTTTCCTCGGCCACCTATAAAAAAATTTCGTGATTCCAACTTTGGGCGTCGCAGTTCCGATCTCCTCGTAGATGCGTTAAAATAACGGGTGAAATATGGGTAAGAGGAGGTGTGACGAACTACCAATCGCATCATACATCCACGATGGCGTTCGGTAGAATCGTCGTGAAATTTGGTGCTAATGTGACATCCTGAACCTAGCTCACATGAAATTCTGAGCTCTCGTATTTTCTCCAGCGTATTTCGACACCTTGAAGTTTGAAGCGTCACAGAGCTCGTGGCTGACGTTGCAGTGAGCCACGCTTCGCAATTGCGAATATGGTCAAACATCAGCCGTAGAATGGATCGACGACAGTGCAAATTTGTGCCAGTCCGGGGCTGAGTATTTTCAACTTATCGCGAGAGGTCGCCTTACCATTTGGCTACTCGTGCACGACTGACGGCCTGACCCAAATTTCACTTGTTGTCAGCCATGCGACTACAACAAGTACTGATACATCCTACATGTGTACGCCCGTACAGATGAGACATTTTACTTGGAAGTCGCTTGTCCGGTGTCGGCAGATAAATACGATATTGCAGTGCCTATGTCATTTTGAATGTCCAAAGGAACTTTGCATCGTAATTTAGATTAACAGAGGCACTGTAATATAGTAAGAAACTTTTGATCGTAATACAGATTAACAGGGGCATTGCATTGTCGTATTTGTCTGCTACCAGCCAAGCGACTTTCAAATAAAATGTCTCTCCTGTACGGGAATATACGAAACGGATGTTCGAATACAGGTTGTAGACGCATGATTGAAGGCATATGGAAGTCTGAGCCTGCCGTTATGAAATGCATTATATGTATTCGCAATTGCGGATATGGACATCTATCAGCTGTAGAACGGAATGACCTCAAAGAAAATCTCTGCCGGACCGGGACTCGGACCTACACTACTGGCCATTAAAATTGCTACGCCAGGAAGAAATGCAGATGATAAACGGGTATTCATTGGACAAATATATTACACAAGAACTGACATGTTTACATTTTCACGCAATTTGGGTGCATAGATCCTGAGAAATCAGTACCCAGACACAACTACCTCTGGCCGTGATAACTGCCTTGACACGCCTGGGCATTGGGTCAAACAGAGCTTGGATGGCGTGTACAGCTACAGCTGCCCATGTACTTCAACACGATACCACAGTTCATCAAGAGTAGTGACTGGCGTATTGTGACGAGCCAGTTGCTCGGTCACCATTGATCAGACGTTTTCAGTTGGTGAGAGATCTGGAGAATGTGCTGGCCAGGGCAGCAGTCGAACATTTTCTGTAATCACAAAGGCCCGTGCAACGGCACAAAGTAGGGGACTGCCGATAGGGGCGATGTACAGCGGGGACTTCGTGTGCCCCAGGACCGCTACGGTAGCTGAGAAGGCTCTATGGGAACCCTGAAACGTGACGGCTAACGGGGCTCTGGTGAAGCTGCGATAGGCCTAGCAAGCCAGTAGTGGATAAATCAACTGCTTTCAAAAAGGGAACATGCCTCGGATCACGGAACGAATTTAAAGGAAACCGACCAAGCAATGGAAAAGGATTACGAGATGGTTTACGACTGGGCACCTTAAACGTAAGGACTCTAACTGGGAAGTTAGAAGAAATTGTAGAAATGATGGAAAGGAGGAAATTGGACATCTTGGGACTTGCTGAGACTAGGTGGAGAGGAGTTGGTGAAAAACCACTAAGTAAAGGATGTAAACTGTACTGGATAGGGAATGAGAGGGGAAGAAATGGAGTGGCAATAGTGGTCAGAGAGGGTCTGCAGGAGGAGGTGGAAGGTATCAATGATCGAATGATAAAAGCCAGAGTACGAGTGAAAGGAAAAAGCATTGAAATCATCCAAGCATATGCCCCACAGGTGGGGTGTACAAAAAAGGAGAAGGAGGAATTTGAAGATGACATGCAAAAGCAGCTAAATGGAGGTAATCAGATTATAATAGGGGACCTCAATTCACATGTTGGCACAGACAGGAAAGGATTCGAGGAGATAATGGGACCAGAGGGCTGGGGGAACCGAAATAGAGAAGGAAAATTGTTGCTGGAATTCTGCAAGAGGAATGGGCTGACGATCGTAAATTCCTGGTACAAGAAGAGAAGTAGTCACAAAATAACTTGGTACAGTGGGGACTGGTCCCAAACTTCAGTAGTAGACTATGTACTAGTGGATAGGCAGATGATGAGCAGCCTCACAGATGTTAAGGTCGTTCCATCTGAGGCCTTAGACAGTGACCATCGGCTGTTGGTAGCCACCCTGAGAGAGAAAAAAGATAGGAGGGCAACAGATATACTGGAGAAAAGGTTGAAGACATGGATGCTGAAAGAGGATGAACGGAGGACCCAGTACCAGACACTGATCAGGAAGAAGCTGCCAAAGGAAGATCAGAGAACAGTGGAAGAAGAATGGGGAGATTTTAAGAGGGCCCTAGTTGAGGCAGCTGAGATTGTGTGCGGAAGAACTAGCACAAAGAGGAGAAGTAAGGAAACCCCATGGTGGAACAACATATGTAAAGAGGCAGTACTTCGAAAGAACAAAGCCTTCAGAGAATGGTTCCAGACCCGAACAGAGGAAGCTAGGGTAAAATATAAGTAAAGCAAGAAAGCGGCACAGACCATAGTAAGGGCGGAGAAGAAGAAGTGGATGGAAAAATGGACAAGAATGTTAGAAGAGGACAGTGAAGGGAACAAAAAAGTACTTTACACCATGGTAAGAAATAAGAGGAAGGACAGAAGCGAGTGCCTGAGGATCATGGATAATAATGGAAGAGTTGTGGAGGAAATGCATGAGCTCAAAAAGATTTGGAAGGAGTACTTTGAAGATCTGTTGAATGCCGCCAAGCGGGTAACTAACAGCGATGGAGAGCCTAAGGCAGCAGACGATGATAATAGTGGGGAAATTGATGATCTAACTTGGAATGAAGTGGAAGAAGCCATAAAGAGGATGAAAGGGGGCAAGACACCAGGTTGGGCCGAAGTAACAGTGGATATGATACGAGCAGCAGGAGAAGTAGGAACCCAGTGGCTATACAGAGTGCTGAGGGTGGTGTGGAAGGAGAACAGAATTCCTGAGGATTGGAAGAAAGGAATTATAGTCCCGATCTTCAAGAAAGGGGATAAAAGGAGATGTGAGAACTACAGAGGAATCACCCTGCTATGCCACTGTGGAAAAATCTATGAAAAGATCCTGGAGAAGAGAATAAGAAGCAGTATTGAAAGTAGACTGCAAGAGGAGCAGTATGGTTTCAGACCGGGAAGATCAACAACGGACCTCATATTTGCGGTAAGGCAACTGCAGGAAAGGCACTATGAGTACGGGAAGGACTTAATCATGGCCTTTTTAGATATTGAGAAGGCGTATGACAATATCTGTAGGGACAAGCTCTGGGATGTGCTGAACGCAAAAGGGATAGATGAAGAGATAACACGAAAAGTCAGAAAAATGTATGAGGGAAGTGAGAGTTGTGTGAAAGTGGGGAGGGAATGTACTGCATGGTTCAAGCTGGAAAATGGGCTGCGACAGGGAAGTGCACTTTCGCCTTTATTGTTTATTATTGTTATGGATGAAATCCTACAGCAAGTATCAGATGCAATTGGAGATCATAAAATGAAAGCAGTGCTTTTTGCCGATGACCTGATGTTATGGGGAAATTGCGAGAAGGAGGTGCAAGAGCAGTTAGATGCATGGGAGGCAACGGCAGCACAATATGGAATGCATTTCTCTGCAAAGAAAAGTGAAATAATTGTCACAACAAGGAAGACGAATAGGCCAAATGTGGATATAACTTGTGGAGGGGAAAAACTACAAGTGGTAGAGAACTTCAAGTACCTGGGAAGCGTGATTGAAAATAAGGGGGGAAACGCAATGGAAATAAATGAAAGGTGCAGAAAAGCAGGGCAGTTCTACAAATGCATTAGGGGGCTTATTTGGAGCAAGGAGGTGCCACAGAAATCCAAGGGAATTATATACCGAACCTACTTTGTCCCCATATTGGCATACGGAAGTGAGACATGGGTAATGCACAAAAGCGACAAAAGTAGAATACAGGCTAGCGAAATGAAGTTCCAGAGGAGCAGGTTGGGTGTAACAAGACGAGACAGATTGCGAAATGAGTATGTGAGGGAAAGACTAAAGGATGAACCAGTACAGGACAGGATAGAAAAATCAAGACTGCAGTGGTATGGACACATGAAGAGAATGGATGAGGGAAGAATTCCTAAGAGGATGTTTGATCTGCAACTGGAGGGGAAGAGGCCCAGAGGAAGACCAAGAGATAGATGGGTGAAGGGAGTGAAGGAATGTGTGACGAGAAGAGGAGAGAACTGGACGAAGGTAGAAGAGGGGGAATGGTGGAAAGACAGAACACGATGGAGAGGCTTGTGTTCCCGACAGACCCAGCCAGTGGCTGGAAACTGTCCAAGATGATGATGATGATGACAAAGGCCCGTACAGGACCTGCAACATGCGGGGGTGCATTATCCTGCTGAAATGTAGGGTTTCACAGGGATCGAATGAAGGGTAGACCCACGGCTCGTAACACATCTGAAATGTAACGTCCACTGTTCAAAGTGCCGTAAATGGGAACAAGGGGTGACCGAGTCGTGTAACCAATGGCACCCCATACCAACAGGCCGGGTGATACGCCAGTATAGCGATGACGAACAAACGCGTCCAATGTGCGTTCACCGCGATGTCGCCAAACACGGATGCGACCATCATGATGCTGTAAACAGAACCTAGATTCATCCGAAAAATTGACGTTTTGCCATTCGTGCAGCCAGGTTCGTCGTTGAGTACACCATCGCAGGCGCTCCTGTCTGTGATGCAGCGTCAAGGGTAACCGCAGCCATGGTCTCCGAGCTGATAGTCGAACTGTTCGTGCAGATGGTTGTTGTCTTGCAAACGTCCCCATCTGTTGACTCAGGGATCGAGACGTGGCTGCACGATCCGTTACAGCCATGCGGATAAGATGCCTGTCATCTCGACTGCTGGTGATACGAGGCCGTTGGGATCCAGCACGGCGTTCCGTATTACCCTCCTGAAGCCACCGATTCCATATTCTGCTAACAGTCATTTGATCTCGACCAACGCGAGCAGTAATGTCGCGATATGATAAGCCGCAATCGCGTTAGGGTACAATCTGACCTTTATCAATGTCTGAAACGTGATGGTACGCATTTCTGCTCCTTACACGAGGCATCACAACAACGTTTCACCAGGCAACTGCTGTTTGTGTATGAAAAATCGGTTGGAAACTTTCCTCATGTCAGCACATTGTAGGTGTCGCCACCGGCGCCAACCTTGCGTGAATGCTCTGAAAAACAAATCATTTGCATATCACAGCGTCTTCTTCATGTCGGTTAAATTTCGCGTCCGTAGCACGTCATCTTCGTGGTGCAGCAATTTTAATGGCCAGTAGTGTATGTTTCTCGCTTATCGCGAGTGGTTGCCTTATCATTCAGCTATTCGTGCACAACTCTTGGCCACAACCAAACTTCGATTTGTCATCAACCTTGCGTCTACATCCTGGACTGGTACATCCATTTCGTATATTCCAGTACATGTGAGACATTTTACTTGGAAGTCGCTTGCTTGGTGTCGGCGCATAAATGTGATATTGCAGTGCCTGTGCTGATCTGAATTACGACGTAGTTCCTTTCGACACTGCAGTGCCTCTGTTATTCTGAATTAAGATGCAATGTTCCTTTGAAAATTCAGAACAACACAACCACAGCAATATGTTATTCATCTGCCGACACCGGGCAAGCGGATTCCAAGTAATATGTCTCACCTGTACGGCAGTGTGCATAATGGATGTACCTGTTGTAGACGCATGGTTGACGACGTATGGAAGGTTGAGGTATGCCCTTGAGTCGTGCACAGATTGGGAAGGCGACCTCTCGCGATAAGCGGGAAATCCGGGTTCGAGTCCAGGAGCGGGACAATTTTTCATTGTCATCCTATTCTACAGCTGGTGGTTGTCCATATACGCAACTGCGAATATATTTAGTGTATTTCATAACGGCTGTAATCGCCGCCTTGCCTGTTTCTTTGGAAATGAATGCATGTCCAAAGAAACTCTGCATCGTAATTAAGATAACACAGGCACTGAAATATCGCATTTCAATGGCAGCTGCATGGGCTGGCCACCAGAGGCTACCTGTGGGGGTTCGCAAGGGTAGAGCATATGGCACGACATCCTCCACAGTACCTACCAGTAACCTCCTGTATAAAAACACAGCACACACGGCGCTCCCTCTCAGATAATGTTCTACTACATATTGACTTTTTGTATTTTTATCGTTTACTTGAGTGCAGATCAGTAAACTTTTGATCTTACAAGGGAACATCCCCATCGCACCCCCCTCAGATTTAGTTATAAGTTGGCACAATGGATAGGCCTTGAAAAACTGAACACAGATCAATCGCGAAAACAGGAAGAAGTTGTGTGGAACTATGAAACAATAAGCAAAATATACAAACTGGGTCGTCCATGTGTAAGATAAGCAATATTAAGGGCAATGTGGGGCAAGGAGCGCCGTGGTCCTGTGGTTAGCGTGAACAGCTGCGGAGCGAGAGGTCCTTAGTTCAAATCTGCCCTCCACTGAAAATTTTGCTTTCTTCATTTTTGCAAAGTTATGATCTGTCCGTTCGTTCATTGACGTCTCTGTTCACTGTAATAAGTTTAGTGTCTGTGTTTTGCGACCGCACCGCAAAACCGTGTGATTAGTTCACGAAAGGACGTGCCTCTCCAATGGGAACCGAAAACATTTGATCGCAAGGTCATAGGTCAACCGATTCCTCCACAGGAAAACACGTCTGATATTTTGTATACGACACTGGTGACAGCATGTGCGTCACATGATAGGAATATGTTGTCGACCCACCTAACTAGTACACTTGGCGAATGGGTGAAAAGTTTCTTCTACCTTGCCCGATTTAGGTTTTCTTGAGGATGTAATAATCACTCCAAAAAAGTGATGAAAACATAAGAGTTTTTCACATAAACTGAAAACAAAAAGTTAAAATTTTCGGTCGAGGGAAGATTTGAACCAAGGACGTCTCGTTCTGCAGCTGTTCAAGCTAACCACGGGACCACGGAGCTCATCGCCTCATATTGCACTTATTATTGCCTATCTTACGCATGGACGACCCAGTTTGTATATTTTGCGTATTTTTTCATAGTTCCACACAACTTCTTCCTGTTTTCGCGATTGATCTGTGTTCAGTTTTTCAAGGCCTATCCATTGTGCCAACTTATAACTAAATCTGAGGGGGGTGCGATGGGGATGTTCCCTTGTTAGTGTCCGCATTGTTGGTTGTGTCTAGCATTATGACCCAAATGGTGACAAAAGTGGCGTTGACTTCCTTGTGCTCCCTGTATTTGGTTGTTCCAACGGTTCTCATGTCGATGAAGCCAGTGCTCAAATCTTTCCTCAAGCAGCAGCAGTCTCTTACAGTTGCTGTCATGAATTAGTCGCCCACGTTGACTATGCAGGCTTCGGTACGGTCGGCCTTCCCACTACCTTTTCCCCCCTTACAATGATGTTGCCGAAGACTGGGAGGCTTATGAAAAGGTGATTTGGCAATACTTCTCGTGTTTGGTATCATTGATACGAAAATGTGTATGACTTTGTTTCTTTATCGGGCTTCGCCGCGGATTTACAAGTTGTTGTGTCAGTTAGCCCCACTCCAGGACCTGACGTTGCTTTCGTTCGATGAAATGTGTAGGTTGTTGCACAGTTATCCCCATAAACACACACGTCGTTGCAGCACGTGTCTAGCTATATCGAAATATGAACAGGACCATCGATCCTGCTGAGTTCGAGCAGCCTAACTCCATGGCCTCAGTGACTGATGCTAGTCGTGATTCCTATGATGATTCTAAGGTCCGTGACGCAATCATTCGGTTGGCTCCTGACAAGGGGGTGCGTCAGAGCACACTACAGTGCAAGAATCCAACTTTGGCTGAAGTGTTAAATATTGCTCAATCTTTCGGGATATCTGCTGCTGCTTGTTATCAAATTGAGGCTTGTTGTTACATCGTAGCGGTGGCCTCAGTTCCTGATCTTCGGGCATCAGGTGGTTCTCTTGGGAAGGGCGCAGTGGCAGCCGTACAAACGTGGCCTCCGTGTCGCACTGGACAGCAGTGCGCCAAACAACAACAACCACAGTAGCGCTCCCATCCTGTCTGCACTGTTTCATGCAACATGACAGAGGCGTGTGTCCTAAGTGATCAGCAACTTGAAACAACTGTGGAAAAGAAGGACGTACAGTGTGTGTGTGTGTGTGTGTGTGTGTGTGTGTGTGGTTCCCAGCCCTCTCTTGCAGATACGGTCATGGATTTTAGTTCTGTGTCTCCAGCACTTAAATAAAGTTTTCATCGAAGTTCAAGTGATGGAGAGAGTGCTCCGACTACAAGTGGACATGAGTGGTGCAGCTGTGACATTGCTGAACTCACAAACGTAAGTGGACTTAGGATCTCTGCAGTTGTATCCTGTTACTCGCTGTTAGATGAGTTACAACAAGCAGCATATTCCAATTCTGGGGCAATTTACGGCTCTCGGTGTGTCTAAATCTGTGGCTCATTCGTTGACTTTTCTCGTAGTGGATGATACTGGTGCCGACAGTTTATATGCTCTGGATGCTTTCAATGCTTTTGGTTTTTCCATTGTGGATGTGTTGTACCTCATTTCCGAACATATCTGTTATCAGGAGTTTGATTCCCTGTGTTCTGAATTCGCGTTCCTTTTTTCGGATGGGTTTGGTTGTGCCACTAATTTTGCGGGCCACATTATCCTGAAGTCTACGGACCAGCTGCTCTTTTGTCATATGTGCCCAACTCCAGTGACCTTCTGTAAGTTGGTGAAAGCAGAATTGGACAGGCTGACGTCGCTTGAGATCATACAACCTGTTTCGCCAACATGACTGTTAAAAAGCCGAATCGTCAGCTTCACCTCTTTGCAGACTTTAAAGTTTCCGTTAATGCTCAATCTATCATAGGTACCTACATTCTGCGAGTTACTGGCCCTACTCTCTGGCGGCTAGTTTTTCTCTAAAACTCATTTTTCTGAAACCGGTTTACAGGTTCTGGTAGATGAGGATTGGGAAAAGGCTCCTTGTGATTATCACGACTTTTGAATTGTATCAGTATCATTGCTCCTGTTCGGTGTGGCTAGCAACTCTGCGATTTTTCAGCATATTTTTTGGAACAGTTGATGATGTCAGTTCTGGGGCACATCAACTATCTCGATGACGTTATGTTGATGGGTGCATCCACAAAAGAACATTTAAACAACTTACACTCCTTGTTCATGGTCTAACATACTGCAGGGTTAAATTGCAACTTGCAGTCACACTTTTTTCAGCCATCCATTGTGTATCTGGGGTTTGTTTCTCAGGATGGTGTAAAGACTTTACCTCATCATGTCGCTCCTATCACATCTCTGTCTCACCCTTCCAATGTCAAAGAACTCCAAGCATTTTTAGGGAAAATTGCCTACTACCACAAATTCATTTTGGGAGTGGCCGCGTTCGCTCATCGTCTCCACGAATTGCTCCACATGGACATTCCTTTTCGGTCGACGCTGACCTTTCCAAGCGTTCATGCATCTGAAGTCTAAATTGCATTCTGCTCCTTTTTCGGCTACTTCCCATCCTGGTCACCCTCCCAGGTCTTGGCTATAGATGCCTCTCAGTATGGCCTCGAGGACATTATTGTACATCACTATAAGGATGCTTCTAAATGTCCAGTAGATCATGCGTCAGAAATGCACAACTCCACTCAGCAAAGCTACTCCCAAATTGAAAAGAAAGCGCTTGTTATCGTCTATGCCCTCAAGAAATTTCATGTATTCTTGTATGGGCTTAATTTCCACCTACAGTCCACAAGCTTCATTTCCCGACAAAGCAGGACATCACCTCTAGTGTTGGGCCTTGTTTCTGTCTCGTTACAGCTATGAAATACACTTTTGGCCTACCACACAGCACGCCAACGCCGATGCCCTGTCCGAGCTTCCAAAGGGGCCAGATCCTACTTTTGATCAGCCAGCTTTATTTTCACTTAGATGTTGATTCACAATGTACAATGGAAGGGATCGCAGATACTGTTGCTGCCAATCCGGTTTTCCACCAAGTTGTTCATCTCATTCAACATGGTTGGCCAGTCTTTTAGCTACAGATGGGCTGTCGGCCAGGGTTTTGATCCCAGCCACCCTACAGCAGGATGTGTTTCGCCTCCTGGGATATTGGGGGAGGTGTCTCGTATCAAGTGGCTGGCCCGTTAACACGTGTTTTGGCGCAGCATCGACAGTGACATTGCGCATCTTGTTGCGGCCTACTCTCGGGGTGCTACGCAACAGGAGGTGCCACATTTAGCACTCTCCCTGTGGCCTGCACTTGAGTGCCTCTGGGATAGGTCCATGTTGATATTGAGGGTCTATTCCTGGTTTATTACTGGTTGTCCATGCTTTCTCTAAATTTCAGTACGTTGTCTGCTGTCCTCCCACGTCATCTGCAGCTAAAGTTCTGGTCCTCTCGAAAATTTTTGCTATTGAAAGGTTGCCTTATACACTTGTGACAGATAATGGTCTACATTTTCTGTGCCAGTCAAGGAATTTGCCATGTGATGGCTCCTTCTTTCCACCCCAAATCTAAGAGTGAGTCAGAACAGCTCACCCGCACGATCAGGGTTCGAAGGAAGACCTTCGCCTCCTCCCTCAGCACCTCTCCCAGCTTCACGGAGTGTCTCTGTGGTGGGGGTGGACCCACCTTCCTTGTGCATATCTCCATGTCATGTCTCTCCTACCGGGCCTATCATTCCAGTGCATGCTGCTGTCCCTTCCCATGATGCCTCGCTGCCATTTGCACTTCCACCTCCAGTTGGGTTGGCGCTGTCGGTTCCCTCATCACCAGCATCCATGAAGGCATCATCTGAATAGCCAGGATCTTCACTGTCGGTGCAGTTCCACAATGTCGGAGGACTTGGATGTGAGCCTTATTGCCACCTCACGTGTCTGCAGGCGGACCTCTTCCAACCCAGTTAATCAGTACTGGCCCTCTCTCTGATGCCTGCGTCAGAGGAAAACCCTTTCCCCAAGAGGGGAGAGGGTTATGACCATTTACGCAGTACCTGCATACATACTGTGGCACCACACCATGAGTGTACTGCACTTTAGATAATCCGCTAATGGCAACAGCGTGGGCCCACCACCAGAGGCCATCTGTGGTGGAGCACAAGACTAGTGCACATGGCACGACGTCCACCATGGCGTCTACAGGGGTCGTTCTCCATTTAAAGACAGCACAGATGGCGCAATCTCTCAGATTGTGTTCAGCTGCTTATTGTACTCTGTCTGTGTGCTTGAATATTGATCAATAAACTTTTGTTCTTAGTGGCTGTGCTGTTGGTTCTGTCTAGCATTACGACTATGTAGAGAAATAAATACACAGACATGAAGGATAAAGAATTAGGATGTTCATAAGAAGCTTTATGAATTTTCACATAAAATAATTCGGAGGCACTCTTTTTAACCCCCCTCCCCCTCGTACTTTATATACAGCCTATAAGCAAATGTTGTATCTCTGCATTTTTCTGAAGTAGTTTTTGCTGTGTTTTGGTTGGTACAGGTTCCGAGAAGATGTTTCTATAACAAAACCGCTAGAGGTAATAGTTTTGTTATAGAGCTCTGTGTCAAACATTACAAAAAGTTACAAGGAACAACATTAGCAATTCTCATACAAAGCCGATGTGGGCCCATGAAACAACTCACGACAACTACAACAAAGTTCTCTCTCCACGCATCCAGTTCACGAGTTACAGCATAGTTATAAAAAAAAGGAGCCCTACCGTATCAGGAACGCAAGATCATGCGGACCATTCTTTGCACCAACATAGTGTTCGTGGGATAGATAAGTCTTTCTGAGTATTCTTCTTATCAATTTCAGTTTTTCCATTTGCATGTCCAACGATTGATGTTGTCGTCCTTTTATCAATCAGCTTTTTATGTCGCCTGCTGAAATAATCTTTGTAGGAATGTTTATGTTTCACGATCCAGAGTTTCACCGTCTACCTAAAGCACCGGCACAAACTGCTTCTTCCTTTTCGGCACTGTTGATGTAGATATAGTGACATATTTCAACACAACATATAGTTCGACACAGAGAGAATGAGCCGATGCTATTATACTGATTAAGGTAATTCAGCTATGGTAAAATTAAAATCTGTTCTCAATTCACTCTTTATCAGAACTGTATTGTTCGCACACTTCTTTTAGATGTGAACTAGCGAACCTGACACTGCTTTGCAGTTGCTAAATGTATGTGGGAATTGGATGTTGATCCTACTCTTCTCCTCCTTTTCCTCTCCCTGTCTATCTCCTCCCCTCCCCTCTCTCTGTCCATAACCTCCTCCCCTCCTCTCTCTCTATCTACTCCTCCTTCTACATTTCTCCACCTCCTCCTCCCCCCTCTGGCCATCTGTTCATCTTCGCCTCACCCTCCCTCTTTCCATTGCCTCTTCTTCTCCCTTCCCCCTCTTTCCATCTCCTTTTTCTTACTCTCGTTGATCTTGACCCATGTTTATTGTTATTGCCAACGAACTATTCATTCGGAATTGAAGTCGCTAAAAATAAATCGTTAAATCGCTTCGAATCAATGGTACATAGAGTATAAGAGACCACTCCTGCCGCTGGAGCAGTGAGGATAATAGCTTCAATAACAGTGTTTCGTCTAGTTTTATTCTGCAAAGTGGTAGGATTACAAACTTTCGGACGATTCAGAACCTACAGAAGTATTCTAATCATAAGCTGCTAAGCCACAAATAAAACTTCCCTGTTATCTATTAAGAACGACTGTGAGGATGAAGACAAAACAGAATAAATTTTTGTGTGTACAGTTCTTGTTTACAAACACGTAAATGGAGAAACAACGTATATTGGAGAACCAGTTTGTCAGCTGGTTTAAATGCCCTGCTATTGTAGTAAAAACTGAGCGAAAAAAAGCAAAAAAAAAAAAAACGAAGCCACGCCTTCACAACACTCCATAGTACAGCATTTTGCTTCTCGCAGTCGGTTTTAACAGGAAACCTGTACACTGTTGGTTAAAAATATTTAGTGTATGCCTGTCTGAATCTTTATTAGAGTATCGTGAAGAATTTGAAGTAAGTCGATCAACGTTTTTGCTAACAACTTTTCACTCTTATATATTGTATATATTAAGATATACCCTCTATATCCGTCCAAATTTTTATTAGAATATCATGTAAAAATTTGAGGTAAATTGGTCAGCAACTTTTTACTAATCATGTTTCGTTTAATAGAGTATCATGTAAAAATCTGAAGTAAGTCGGCTAAGAACTTTTCTAGTTTTTTGGTAACAACTGTAAACAATGACTCTGTATATGAAATGGAGGAATGGGAAGAAAAGAGAAATGATGGCTGGAAAACTGATGGGCGTTGTGGAAATGCAATGGCGAAAGTTGAAAATCTGTGACTGACCGGGTCTCGAACGCGGATTTACCGCTTCTCACGGGTGGTTGGTTACCTTAACTGATTCGGCCAGGCATATTCGGGTACGCATTTGCAGGGATGACTGTCTATTCGGACATCTCCATCGACTGTGTAATTCATCCGATCAGGCGACACGCTTTAACAGATCCATGGTCTATTCTAGACGATCCCATGCTCATTGAAATCGTAACTGACGACTCCGTAAGCTCAAGTTGGGAATATATCCGGGTCATGTAATGCGGCGCCCCATATTGTCCGAAGCACTCGTGCCTGCTCCAGTACTGTGCCCTATCGTCAGATCTACCTACCTTGCTTTGTAGAGCGAACAAGCCTCCGACGTCAGTATTCTGTGATGACGCATAATCTTCTCACACCTTACATGCTCTTGGTTTCACATGACGATGACGATGATGATGATGACGACAGCAGCTCGCGGCGTCCGTCCAGGGACGCACTTTTCGAGTTCTCATGCGCTGCGCCTCAAGATTCTGTCCTTTGTCAAGGTCGTTTACGTCAGTGGATTTCCCCATCTGTAGCCCATATCGTCACTACAATAATCTCCATTCGTCTCTGTTTCGCTTATGCTGGGCGAACAATAAAACTGACAAGCTGCAGGCACGGATTCCTGACTAGAAATGGAGGAAAAAAGGTCCTATGAACATGTGTCCGGAAATGCGTCGGCGGCACTGACCAATGAAAGTTCCTCTGACGACGTGCTGTGTGTTATTTGTGTTTTTGCAGGCTGTGTGACTGACGCAGCGTATTGTAAGTAGCAGTTCTGGTACAGGTTGCTTCTTCGGTAAAGACTACAGAAATCCCGTAACTGTGATGGTCTGGTGCAAAAACCATCGACAAAATCGTTTCCCTAGAAGGAAATGTACTGCTGATAACTCTTGTACTCGTTGCAGGTGATGGGGATAGTAGTGGTTGTCTTGCAGGATACACATAATCCTACTTTGGCTTACACGATGTTGACGGAACACTTGCTTGTAACTTGTACTAGGGTTCGTCTCAATATCCTGTAGAAGCTGGTCCTCCAAATCTGGTGTACGCACAGCTTGCCCCCTTCCTGCATGTCGTCTGTCTGAAAGGATCCTTGATCACACATACGCCCAAAAAGGGCTTGAAATGTTGTGTGGCGTGGGTGGTGTCTGTGTAGGTATTCGTTATGGTGTAGCCGTGCTGCCGCTACCTATCGACTGTTTCCATCTACTTGGCCATACCCAAACACCATCTCAGCTTGTTCTCGACATGAATACCGGACCATTCTGCTGCTTACGGTACGCTGCGCCGATCACCCAGCCTGCAATACACAAGGAACACACGGCACGCGGTCAGAGGAACCTCCATTCGTCAGCACCATCGACCATGCAACGATAAATTTCAGGACACATGTTCATAAGCCACACTTTCCTCCATTTCCAGTTGTGAATCCGTCCCTGCAGTTAGTCGGTTTTGTTTATGTTCATCCTGCATATACGAGTAGCGTCTGTTCTATTGGAGAAGTACGTATGTCGACACATTGTTGTGATAGCGTGACGGCTTCATGACGTTTGCTTCAGTGCGGATGCACTAATATCATCCGCAGTACTACAGGAATCAGTAATTTGCGAGTAAGGGGTTAACAGACGCGGGGCGGTGCATCTCGGCGTGCGATAAGTTGGAAATTTGGGTCCATCAGAGACCGTATTCGGATCGTCGAGCGGCATTCGGCCTGAGGCTGTGTAGCAGGGCGGACATATTCAGTGCTTCGAGCCTCGCTCCTATAGCGAGTGTTTGTTTACTTGCATAAGGCCTTATATAGTACTATTATATAGGTCAACTCGAAGCATGATGTCTCTTTCGTACCGAAAGGTGATGACTAAGCTTGCGTTCAGTGCACAGTTCACCTGACCCAAAACTCATCATATCGAAAATCTTTTATATGAGATGGTGCACTTAGAACCACAAGCTATGCCAGGAATTCATCTGTCCATTGTTTCCATCTCAGTTTACCTCAAGCTTGTAGATGAAGCTGCTTGTGATAAACTGCTAAGCAGATCCGCCGATGGCTTCCACTTTTACTATTCTGACGGTAACTTGAGTGTGGTGATGATTGTTCGCGCTGTTTTGGGAGTTTGAAGAGTGCGCGTTTTCGAAGTAAATTTTGAGACCTCCGTCGCTCTGCTCATAGACGCTTTAAGGACGTATGGCACACTTCTTAACTGCTTGGAGGAAAAACGGAAAACTTTTGTGACGCATCCAATAATCAGTGGAGTGCGTCAAGTTCGTATTGAGCTCCGAAAACATGTACGTGCTCCAGTTACAGTCAAGGCTATGTTCACTCAGACTCCCTCCAGAGACTTTTCGTGCAGGTACCTCCTGCAGAACAGATAATGAGGCCGTTTATGACGTCCCTCCCTCTTACATATGTGGACATGTTGAGCAATGATGCGGCTGTCGACCATACTGGCCCTAATCTGAGGTAACTGTGAACTCTGCCCCTGATCCTATACTGCAAAAGTCACATTTGACCCTGCAGCATGCCTGTTCCGTCACCACACAACCACATCAGGGTCAGGAACAAGTGACGGCACAGTCGACCGTTTCTCCTCATGTTGAAATGGGGGTTCAAGAGGATAGATAGTACCGACCCTCGGCTCATGTCCAGTGTGGAGACGCGCCAACACAGAAGTCTCCAAAATGGCATAAGAAGAGGTGTCGGTTCACAGAAGAATGGCTGCATCGGGGAGATGCGCAGCCATAGAATGAGGACGATCCCAAAACGTCGCTGCCAAGTGGTCTAGATCCTGCCACGCTCGTCACTCAGCTGCCACAGGCGGACCTGCAGCACCAACAGCATGGCAACGAGGTGGATGCTATTATGCAGCTGAATGACCCCCCCTCCCCCCCTGTTGTGGGAACTAGTGCACGCCAGCTGATGGGACCTGTCCCACAATATGCGCTGGGAGACTGGGCTGATGAAGTGAAAGTGAATAATGTGATACAAGAGACAGATGTGCAACCAATGCCGCTCACCGATGTTGCATCGAATATGACTTGCACACAAGGTGACCTTTGCCTTGTGAATTGACTGATGTGGTGACAGGATATGATCAGGCTATGATGATTGCGATGTCATGACCATTCCCAGCCCAACCAGTTAACTGTGATGTCACAAGATTGATGTGTAGCTAACGTTGACATCAACAGCATCTACACACAGGTAAAGGTACAAGTGTTAAGAGGTATGCTACAGGCAGCGGATATGGATATGGTTTCCCTCCACTCCAAGATGTGTGGCCTGTCACAAGGTTAGACTTCTGTGGCTACGAAGCTTATAGGCTGGCGATGGTAGTGATGGGACGCCTATAAGGGAAGGGACTGAAGCATCGGATGTGACGTGTCATCTGTCGGCATGTGGTGTTTCGCTTACAGTCAGTGCAGTCCATTTTCTGAAGGTTTATGCATCATGAGGCTCATCGAAGCAAAGACAAAGGACTGTCTTATACTCAAAGGAGGCGACCCCGTTATTTCAAGGAAATGTGGAGCATTATATAGTGGGCGGCGATTTCAGCTTTGTTCTTTGGCCCATGGACCAATGACTGCACATCGTCCCCAGCCCAGCATTGCACGCACTGGTACAAGGCTTCAGGTTGCAGGACACCTGGGATTTATACATGGTGACAGTCACAGGTACACATACATTACTACCCACTTACCCAGTCACTGAGTTAGGGTGTAAGTGTGGCGAGGGGTCCGTGTGATGACAGATGGCCCTAATATATGGCCAACAGATTTTATTGACCACCAAGCTTATACCGGCGCTGTTGCTTTTCCTCAACACAGATGACACGTAGTAGGGGAGCATGGAAGCTAAACATTTCCCACATCTTTGATGAAGCCTGTCATTGTGAGACTGAGGATGCTTGTCATCGATGCCAACAACGCCGACGAGCTTACAATGTCACAATGCTGTCGTGAATTGGCTGTGTCAGACCTGCCATACACAGGGCACTCATCAGCTGTGGCAGAGCTAAATCCAACTGATGACAGACGACTTTAGATTTTTATTTCACGGCCTGAAGGAAGCTGGCAATGAAACCGCCGTCACTAGACCGTCAAGGGACTGTCTAATGGATCAAAGTCCAACTCTGTGCAGAGAAATTGGAAGGTGTCAGAGTCCATGCGAGAATACAGGTTGGTATTGATGGTGAACGAGCGTTACTGCATTACAAAGTACGAGAAAGAGGACCATGCAAACGCACGCTCATCATGGCAGTCGAAATGGTGGAGGGAAGGCCAACTGTGACACAAAAAGACATTGCCCAAGTGTTCACCCAGTACTATTGCAACTTCTATGCCAAGAGCTCTGGAGCCCAATCGATGAAAGACGAAGTATCTGGTTGTGGGCACGGAGCCTGCCGTGGGAACGGTAGTGCCCGTCACTAAAGTACCCATTCTAAAATGTTAAGGGGTGCTGTTTTATGGCCATATTCAACACACGGTGGCGATCACATATCGTTGGCTGTTACAACAGATACACTGTGCGACTCCACACACTACACAAGATGGACATGTTCTAGTGGGCACAGTACATTAATGTCTACTTAGCTCCAAAATTAAACCATTTTGTCCATGTGCTACTGATGCCCATTATGATTGCTATGAGGCTACAAGCTGCATTTACACATTTATTGAGTGCTGACCTTGTTTCAAAATTCGTTACGACACCTTGAAATTACCGTAGGTTTGAACAGCGTCAGGAACAGAGAATGGGCACTGTTACCAGAAATGATGCGCTGACTATGACTGTTCAAATCAACCCACCCCGACAGGCACCATGATCGACGAAGTGGCGCCACAATCACTGCATCCTCCACTTCTTGTCGTTCGCATTTTGCCGCCATAAGGACGTTTGTCATTGATTTTTCCTGGATGACCTGCCATCTACACAGTCGCCCATGACGAAGGACTACCGCATACAATTATAAAGGCCCCACCACGCCAACGTGGTTGAATGGCAACACCCTTCCGTACGATTGAAGAGAGTATGGCGTGCAATCCATTTCCCCTTTCTCGCCATGGAAATGCGGGCTTCATGATATGTGATTTCTTAATCGCCAGTAATTGCAATCCACGGTTGCCTTTGCGTCCATGTTACGTCGTAACTGAATATGCACGTTGGTTAATGAGTGGTATGGTGGCTGCATGTTGACTACTCACAAACCTACTCTTATGACGGCTGCCCTCATCGATTGATTCTGATGCCCTGGTCCACGTGGGTGCCGTCCACTTCTTAGCCGTCAGGACGACAAATACAGTCACTTGGATTAAAGGACTGGCCCTGTACTATTTCTTCTGTGACACTCTCAAAGAAGTGTTAGATTATTGGTACTTCCTACTGGTCAAACACATGGACTTACAATACAAGGCAAAAATGTGGTCCTGTTTTACCAAGTTCGTTGTTCATGGACTCCCTGGCTACCTCGAGTGTTTCCGGTGTAAGAAGATATAGATGACGATGGTTCACGGTTCATGATAGATTTCAGCCTGTGTACACAGGGGACAGTGCTCTTTGTCATATGAGAAGATGACCTGCACAATCCGCATGCCCAGTTGCTGTAAGGATTTCTTTACCTAATTCGTATGGTCTTCATCTTGTAATTAAAAGAATAAACAGAAAGAACCAAAAAGATACCAGACCCGTAAGAGTGGCGACACAATGGCAAGGTCCTGGGTGGCAGCCCCTGCTTTCTCTGCAGACATGCTCCATATTCAAAGGGTCTAAAAAAGCCATCAGGGCAATAGACTACCAAGCATTGTTTCATTCGACATTTCTTTTGGGGATCTGGTCATATTCTGATAAACCGAATATTCATCTTTGTCTTTTTTGACAAAAAACATCGGGAGGAGTGATTAAGAATCAAATAAGTATACATAACAAAATTAAAGAATCGGTTAAGCCAATCAATCACGAGAAGTGGTAAACCCAGGAACGAGTCCCTGTCCGGCACATGGAAATGGAAATGAGCTTACGGCATTGTGGGCCGGGAGTCCTCCATCTGGGGAAGTTCGGCAGCCGAGGGCAAGTACTTACTGCATTTGACGCCATATTGGGTGACTTGCGCGTCGGAGATGGGGATGAAATGATGATTAGGACAACACAACACCCAGGCCCCGAGCGGAGAAAATCTCCTTCCCCAGCCGGGAATCGAACCCGGGCACTTTGCGTGGCATTTCACCGCGTTGACCACTCAGCTAACGGAGGCGGACTAACTGGCATAGATTTTCAACTTTCGCCATTGTCTTTAACCATTGCCGTGTGTGGCTGGAAGTCACAAGTTCCCCACTTATCTTTTCCATTTCCTTCCTATTCCTACACTGAAGCGCCAAAGAAACTCGTATAGCCATGCCTATTCAAATACAGAGATATGTAAACAGGCAGAATACGGCGCTGCGGTCGGCAACGCCTATATAAGACAACAAGAGTCGCCGCAGCTGTTAGATCGGTTACTGCTGCTACAATGGTATGTTATCAAGATTTAAGTGAATTTGAACGTGGTGTTATAGGATTGGATTGGATTGTTTGGGGGAGGAGACCAAACAGCGAGGCATAGATCTCATCGGGTTAGGGAAGGACGGGGAAGGGAGTCAGCCGTGCCCTTTCAAAGGAACCATCCCGGCATTTGCTTGGAGTGATTTAGGGAAATCACGGAAAACCTAAACCAGGATGGCCGGACGCGGGACTGAACCGTCGTCCTCCCGAATGCGAGTCCAGTGTGCTAACCACTGCGGCGGTGTTATAGTCGGCGTACAAGCGATAGGATACAGCATCTCTGAGGTAGCAATGAAGTGGGGATTTTCCCGTACGACTATTTCATGAGTGTAACGTGAGTATCAGGAATCCGGTAAAACTTCAAATATCCGACATCGCAGCGGCCGAAAAACATCCTGCAAGAACTGGAACAACGACGACTGAAGAGAATCGTTCAACATGACAGAAGTGCAACCCTACTACACATTGCTACAGGCTTAAATGGTGGGTCATCAACAAGCGTCAGCATGCGAACCATTAAACGAACTTCATCGATATGGGCTTACGGAGCAGAAGGCCCACTCATGGACCCTTGATAACTTCACGACACAAAGCTTTACACATCGCCTGTACCTGTCAATACCGGTATTGGACTGTTGATGACTGGAAAAAAAGTTACCTAGTCGGACGAGTCTCGTTTCAACTTGTATCGAACTGATGGACGTGTACGGGTATGGAGACAATCTCATGAATCCATGGACCCTCCTTGTCAGCAGGGGACTATTCAAGCTGGTGGAGCCTCTGTAACGGTGTGGAGCATGTGCAGTTGGAGTGATGTGGGGCCCCTGATACGTCTATAAACGACTCTAACAGGTGACACCTACATAAGCATCCTGTTTGAGAATCTGCATCCATTCGTATCCATTGTGCATTCCGACGAACTTGGGCAATTCAAGCAGGACAAAGCCATACCTCAGATGTCCAGAACTGCTACAGAGGGGGTCGAGGAACACTCTTCTGACTTTAAACACTTCTGCAGGCACCGAACTCCCCAGACATGAACATTATTGAGCGTATCTGGGATGCCTTGCAACTTGCTGTTCAGAAGTGATCTCCACCCTATCGTACTCTTACAGATTTATGGACAACTGTGCAGTAATTCAGACATTAGTCGAGTCCATGCCTCGTTATCTCGTGGCACTTCTGCAAGTTCATGGGGGCCCTACACGATATTAGGCAGGTGTACCAGTTTCTTTGGCTCTTCAGTGAACGTTGTTGTTATGGTCTTCAGTCCTGAGACTGGTTTGATGCAGCTCTCCATGCTAGTCTATCCTGTGCAAGCTTCTTCATCTCCCAGATGCTACTGCAACCTACATCCTTCTGAATCTGTTTAGTGTATTCATCTCTTGGTCTCCCTCCACGATTGTTACCCTCTACACTTCCCTCCAATATTAAATTGGTGATCCCTAGATGCCTCAGAACATGTCCTACCAACCGATCCCTTCTTCTAGTCAAGTTGTGCCACAAACTTCTATTCTCCCCAATGCTATTCAATACTTCCTCATTAGTTATGTGATCTACCCATCTAATCTTCAGCATTCTTTTGTAGCACCACATTTCAAAAGCTTCTATTCTCTTCTTATCGTCTATGTTTCACTTCCATACATGGCTACGCTCCATACAAATATTTTCAGAAACGACTTACTGACACGTACATCTATACTCGATGTTAACAAATTTCTGTTCTTCAGAAACGCTTTCCTTGCCATTGCCAGTCTACATTTTATATCCTCTCTACTTCGACTGTCATCAGCCCGCATCTCGTGGTCGTGTGGTAGCGTTCTCGCTTCCCGCGCCCGGGTTCCCGGGTTCGATTCCCGGCGGGGTCAGGGATTTTCTCTGCCTCGTGATGGCTGGGTGTTGTGTGCTGTCCTTAGGTTAGTTAGGTTTAAGTAGTTCTAAGTTCTAGGGGACTGATGACCATAGATGTTAAGTCCCATAGTGCTCAGAGCCATTTGAACCATTTTGACTATCATCAGTTATTTTGCTCGCCAAATAGCAAAACTCCTTTACTATTTTGAGTGTCTCATTTCCTAATCTAATTCCCTCAGCATCACCCGACTTAATTCGACTACATTTCATTATCCTCGTTTAGCTTTTGTTGATGTTCATCTTATATCCTCCTTTCAAGACACTATCCATTCCGTTCAACTGCTCTTCTAAGTCCTTTGCTGTCTCTGACAGAATTACAATGTCACTGGCGATCTTCAAAATTTTTATTTCTTCTCCATGGATTTTAGTACCTGCCCCGAATTTTTCTTTTGTTTCCTTCACTGCTGGCTCAATATACTGATTAAATGTACAGATGAATCAATGTACAATTGTATAGATTTCAGTCATATTCACAGTCAAGTCACTGAAGTCTATTGATCAGCTATTTGTGAGATTAAGTGTTATCTCATCACTTCAGATGTACACGGTTATAAGTTGATACCGTACGCATCTTTCGTTTACTCTGCAATTACAGTCTGTCTGCGAGCTGGTCGGCGTGTTGATGACTTTTGGTGATACTTGCAGGACTCGATGCACCCTCAGCTGGCAGAGCTGCGCCGCGGCTCGCTGTCGGACGCTGCCCCCGGGCCCGGCCCCGCCTCCGGCCCCGTCCCCAGCCCGTATGCCAGCCCGGGCTCCAGCCGCGACGGCATGCACTTGTCGCTGGCGTCGGCGCTGGAGGCGGCCTGCCGCTGGCCCGACCAGGCCGTGGTGACGCGCCTCGAGCTGGTGCCCGCCGAGCCGGCGCCCCGCTGCCGCCTGGTCGCCATCCCGGGGCTGAGCGCGCGCCTGCCCGTCGTGCTGCCGCTGCGCCGCGGGTCGCCCTACACGCGCCTCTTCAGCTACAAGTACGTGCCACAGCGCGCCTCGCCACGGTACAGTAGCAGTAGGGTCGCTGTACGCGTCGTGCTAGCAAGTGTGGATACCGGACGTGAGGAGACTGGCAGAGTTCAAATGGTTCAAATGGCTCTGAGCACTTTGGGACTTAACTTCTGAGGTCATCAGTCCCCTAGAACTTAGAACTACTTAAACCTAACTAACCTAAGGACATCACACACATCCATGCCCGAGGCAGAATTCGAACCTGCGACCGTACCGGTTGCGCGGTTCCAGACTGTAGCGCCTAGAACCGCTCCGCCACTCCGGCTGGCGACTTGTAGGGAAGCAGCCTACTCACGCCTTATAAAATTCTCACCAGTCTTTCCGTTGTGTGCCAGCCAGTCCGCTGTAACTAGCTCTGACGTCATAAATGTTGCGCAATACTTTAAAAATCAAGTGAATAACCTGAAACGTTTCTAGCATGTCAGGAGTAATACTAAATCAACATGTGTTGAATGTCAGTTCAATAACTTTAACCATTTTCAAAATTTGGACGTTTTTCTGTAAAAATCATTGGCGCAACAGAAAAGAGCTAGAGACTTAAAAATTTATATTTAGATTCCTTTTCATAATAATTTAGTAGGAACAATACTTTGGATCTCACAAATTAAGGTTTTAGTTGAAATTCAATATTTTCTGGTTTTTGTCTTAAAAATTAAGGAAGCAAGATAGATTAAGTAGGCTAATAAATAAGGCTAGGATGTTTAAATTTAAGTAGAATGGAGATCCGCTATAATCATAAAGATGTGAGAAATTTTAATTGAATAACTATAAAACTATAGCGATAGCGTATCTCCCCAGGGGAAGTTCAGAGCTCGTCTACTGCGTGTAGTGTAATTAAATTAATTCTCTCGCCCAAAATGATTGACTTAGCCACGTCAGACTTTTATTATGATTACTTACCTGTGTGCTGAATGCACATTTAAATTGAGAGCTTCATCGGCCATCAGCAAAAGGAGCTATGATTTATTCAATGACTTAAAGTGGTGCATTACTAGCCCAGTGGCTAGGTGGGAGAGCCGATTTGATCAGGCGTTCCCTTAGCCGTCTGCACCGCGGCTTTGTATATAAGAACGCTGCCCGAGGAAGCAAGGCCCAGTTCTCTCCAGACGCTGAATAGCACACCATCTGTGTCGGGAGTCACGTCGCGTCGGTATCATTGCTATAAACAGCCTCGGATGCCGTATTAAGTTACTCGGGATACGCGTAAGCATGAAATTATTTTCGAGTGAAGTGTTAATTCTGGGATGACTTTAATAATCTATCTTCAGTTTGCGTATGTCGTATTTTCGCGTGCCGTGGGACAGACATTCTACCATTATTTAGCGTGGCGCTTGATGAACATTATCATCAAATTATGGCGAGCATTCACTTATACATTTAATTTGAACAGTTATAGTATCAGCGCATTAGACTCTGAACTGCTCTGTTAGTCGGATTGTGTGGATGCTTTTTTTTCTGTGACTTTCAGAATATATCGAACGTTTTCTCCACGATCGTTTTTGATTATGAATCCCAGACAATTTCCTAATTCCTCAGAGCTTTAAGCTGTAGCTATAAGTGTATTTCTCAGATGAAGTGGGCACTAGGAATTCTAATTACAGGCTTCACGTTTTGTTAATCACTTTCTGGTTGCCAAAATTGTAGTTAGAGAGCCAGTGTTGAGAACGACAAAACAACAGCATAAATAATAGGAACATTTATATAACAATTAATACCACCTGCCGCCTCACATATGGTGCATCGGCCGGGAAATGCATTCTTCAGT
Source organism: Schistocerca cancellata (assembly GCF_023864275.1). Taxonomy (NCBI): domain Eukaryota; kingdom Metazoa; phylum Arthropoda; class Insecta; order Orthoptera; family Acrididae; genus Schistocerca; species Schistocerca cancellata. The sequence continues at coordinate 179,222,872 of NC_064632.1, forward strand.
ACATTACAATTCTATATCTACATATGTAATAAACCAATTAATTCCACCCGCCGCCCCACAGACTGTGGCAGAGTCTGGTATGCTTTGTGCAGTGCGGTTCACCCCATCTGTATCTTCACCTTGTGCCCTACTCCACAATAGACGCTGACACCTTCCAACCATTGATACATATGGACCACACACACCTCTATCTCTGGTAGTATTTGAAAACAACATCTATACTATTTAATCAACAGTATCTAGGCATCTAATAGAGATCATTAGTATGGAGTTGCTCTACCCCTCTCGTTTATGACAGCTTGAACTCTGTTGGGGATACATTTAGAGCAATACATTCAGTACAGTCGATGGAACAAAACAACCAACAGTTTTATCTTGGATGTGATATCTGAATATATTCGCAGCACACGCATGGGTCAGACGATCCATTTGTTGTAGGTACCTTCCCACTCTGGTATCCTCTGTAATGGTGAAGTTGATGCATTAGCCAAACAAGCGGCAACCTTAGGCACAGTCCTGGATCTGCACCTTCCTTATACAGACTACTTACGTGAAGACAAGGATCACGCAAGACAACAATGGCAGGAAATGTGGAACGTTTCTCAACAGACAAAAAGCGGTTATTACGCAGTGCTACAACCTCGGATTCCTTCACAGCCGTGGTTCATGAGGACACATCTGGACCGATCCACGATTTCTACCATTATAAGACTCCGCTTCAATCATGCCTCTTTCCCACAACATCTACATCGGATCAACGTTTACAGTTCACCAGCATGTGAGTGTGATCCTGACTCGGAAGCTGATGTCAACCACATCTTATTTATGTGCCCCAAATTTGACCGTGAACGGTTGGTCTTTCTGAAGACATTGTTGAGTATGGGCTACTATCTTCCTCAATCAGCTTCTTCTCCTTTGTATACTAAAGACGTACGTCTATATAAAGTTATAGTTAACTTCATCAAGAGTACTGGTCACAATCTGTAGGTTTTAAAGGTGTACGTAAATTATAAATATGTCTTGCTGATGAAGATATTTCAGAATTGGTCTGAATTGTAAGCCAAGGCACTTTTATTTATTACTCAATTCAATTTTTAAAACAATATGTACAAACCTGTAACAGTTAACCTTTTTATTCTTGTAGAAATGCATTTCTGTATTTGTTTATTCAATTATGTGTACATTGTCACTATGTGTTTCTGATGGCGAAATTGAGTACACACTCAAAAGCCAAATAAAAAAAATGTCTATAAGTTATGTACACTACCGGCCATTAAAATTGCTACACCACGAAGATGACGTGCTACAGACGCGAAATTTAACCGACAGGAAGAAGATGCTGTGATATGCAAATGATTAGCTTTTCAGAGCATTCACACGAGGTTGGCGCCGGTGGCGACACCTACAACGTTCTGACATGAGGAAAGTTTCCAACCAATTTCTCATACACAAACAGCAGTTGACCGGCGTTGCCTGTTCAAACGTTGTTGTGATGCCTCGTGTAAGGAGGAGAAATGCGCACCCTCACGTTTCCGACTTTGATAAAGTTCGGATTGTAGCCTATCGCGATTGCGGTTTATCGTATAGCGACATTGCTGTTCGCGTTGATCGAGATCCAATGGCTGTTAGCAGAATATGGAATCGGTGGGTTCAGGATGGTAATACGAAACGCTGTGCTGGATCCAAACGGCATCGTATCACTAGCAGTCGAGATGACAGGCATCTTATCCGCATGGCTGTAACGGATCGTGCAGCCACGTCTCGATCCCTGAGTCAACATATGGGGGACGTTTGCAAGACAACAATCATCTGCACGAACAGTTCGACGACGTTTGCAGCAGCATGGACTATCAGCTCGGAGACAATGGCTGCCGTTACCCTTGACGCTGCATCACAGATAGGAGCGCCTGCGATGGTATACTGAACGACGAACCTGGGTGCACGAATGGCAAAACGTTATTTTTTCGGATGAATCCAGGTTCTGTTCACAGCCTGATGATGGTCGTATCTGTGTTTGGCGACATCGCGGTGAAGGCACATTGGAAGCGTATATTCGTCATCGCCATACGGTCATATCACCCGGCGTGATGGTATGGGGTGCCGTTGGTTACACGTCTCGGTCACCTCTTGTTCGCATTGACGGCGCTTTGAACAGTGGACGTTACTTTTGAGATGTGTTACGACCCGTGGCTCTACCCTTCATTCGATCCCTTCTAAACCCTACATTTCAGCAGGATAATGCACGACCGCATCTGGCGGGTCCTGTACGGGCCTTTATAAGATGCAGAACATGTTCGACTGCTGCCCTGGCCAGCACATTCTCCAGATCTAGATCTCTCACCAACTGAAAACGTGTGGTCAATGGTGGTCGAGCAACTGGCTCGTCACAGTACGCCAGTCACTACTCTTGATGAACTGTGGTATCGTGTTGTAGCTGCATGGGCAGCTGTACTTGTACACGCCATCCAAGCTCTGTTTGACTCAATGCCCAGGCGTATCATGGCCGTTATCAAATGGTTCAAATGGCTCTGAGCACTATGGGACGTAACTGCTAAGGTCATCAGTCCCCTAGAACTTAGAACTACTTAAACCTAACTAACCTAAGGACATCACATACATCCATGCCCGAGGCAGGATTCGAACCTGTGACCGTAGCGGCCGCGCGGTTCCAGACTGTAGCGCCTTTAACCGCTTGGCCACCACGGCCGGCGGCCGTTATCACATGTCAGTTCTAGTATAATATATTTGTCCAACGAAGACCCGTTTATCTGCATTTCTTCTTGGTGTAGCAATTTTGATGGCCGGTAGTGTATCTGTATCTACACAAATACTCAGCAATCAGCCGTATGGTGCATGACAGAAGGTACCCTGAACCACTAAAAGTCATTTCCTTTCCTGATATCACTTGCAAATAGAACAAGGGAAAAAGGACTGTCTATATGCCTCCGTATGAACCTTAATTTATCGAATCATTCCTTTGTGGCACTTACATATAGTCTATGTTGGCAGCAGTAGAATCGTTTGGTAGTCAACTTCAAATGCCGTTTCTCTAAATTTTGTCAATAGTGTTTCTCGAGAAGAACATCGTCTACCATGCAGGTATTCCGATTTGTGTTTCCGAAGCATCGCTATAACACCGGTGTACTGGTAACAGATCTAGCAGCCTGCCTCTGAATAGCTTTGATATCTTCCTTCAATCCGACCTCGTACGAACCCCAGAACTTCAGCAGTACTCAAGAATAGATCGCACCGGTTTTCTATATAAGGCCCCCTCTAAAGGTGAACCACCCTTTCCTAAAATTCTCCCAGCGACCACAGTTCTCACGAGCTCGTTCCGTTTCATATTTTTCAGCAGCCTTACGCCCAGATACTTAAACGACTACAGTGTGTCAAACAGTACCTAGTAATACTGTAACCGAACGTTACAGGTTACTTCTCCCTAGTCATCCGCTTTAACTTACATTTTCCCATATTTAGAACTAGCTGTCATTCATCACACCAACTAGAAATTTAGTCTAAGTCATCTTGTATCTATCTACAGTCACTCAACTTCGTCATCTAACGGTACAGCACAGCATCGTCAGCAAACAACTGCATGTTGCTGCCCATCCTGCCCAAATTATTTATGTATATAGGAAACAACAGTGGTCCTATTACACTTCCCTGGGGCACTCCAATGATACGCTTATCTCTGACGAACGCTCGCCGTCGAGGACGACTTACTGGGTTGTATTACTTAAGAAGTCTTCGAGTCACTCATATATATGTGAACCACTTCCATATGCGCGTACCTCCGTTAACAGCTTGCAATGGGTCACCGAGTAAAATACTTACCAAAAATCTAGAAGTATCGAATCAGCCTGTTGCCTTTCATCCATATTTCGCTGTATAACGTGTGAGAAAATGGCAAGCTGAGTTTCCCACGAGCGATACTTTCTGAAACCATGCTGATTCATGGACATAAGCTTCTCAGTCTCAAGAAAGATTATTATATTCGAAATGAGAATATATTTAAAGATTCTGCAACAAACTGTAATTAGTGGTATGGGACTATTTCTTGTGGGTTGGTTCATTCACCCTTCTTATTTACTGGAGTCACTTGCACTTTTTTTCCAGTCACTTGGGACTTTTTTCTGTGCGAGAGATTCACGATAAATGCAAGCTAGGTAAGGGACCAATGGCGCAGAGTACTCTTTGTAAAACCGAATTGGGATTCCATCCGGATGTGGTGATTTATTTGCTTTCAAATCCTTCACTTGTTTCTCTATGCCATGGTTGCTTATCATTACGACGTCCATACGAGAGTCTGTCCAATGGTGAAATGACTGTATGTTTGTATGATTCTCCTATGTGAAAGATTTCTCGAATGTTAAATTTAAAACTTTGGCTTTCGTTTTGCTATCCTCAACTTCCACAATAGGCTGGTCAACAACGGACCCACTTAGCGATATTACATACGACCAGAATTTTCCCAGATTCTCTGCCAGATCTTTTACTAAGGTGTGACGGTGGTAGTTGCTGTATGCTTCGCCCACAGATGTTTTCACATCAGCACGAATTTCTACTACTCTTTTGCTTGTTGTAATTGGTGTGTTCTCTTTTGAAATGAGAGTGCAATAGCCTCTGCTTCCTCAGCATCTTCCGTTGTTGTTGAGCCATGGTGGATCTCTAAATCCATTACCTACTTAATAGGCACATAACTCTCCAGACCACGACTTACGATTTGCTTAAACTTTGACCGTAGTTCCTTTACATCCATATTACTAGTACTAAGTGATGCAGGTTCACTGTCGGAGACGCTAACAGTAGTAGGGTACTGGCGGCATCACCCCAATTTTGATATCAAATAGATAGCAAACTGAAATGCAAATTAATTAAATTCATCAATTAATAACCCCAACAACTCCCACCCAAACCCCTGGATGATGACATGTATTTTTCTCAACCTGCAAGTGAGTCTCCACGCCCCACGTCCTCCCCCATTCCCCACCCTTCCCCTCCTCATCCCCTTAAACCACCTTCAATATTGCTGAGAATTTACCATTTTGGAGGCAATTCTGATCTTTGGCGGGTAATTTCGAATTTTGGTTGGAATTTCTTTGTCCTATGTGCTGACATCGCACTCCCCCCCCCCCCCCCCCCCTTGGGATCTGGTGGGAAATTGAACGTGATGGTGTCCTTTCCAGGGCCTGAACCCTCATCCTCCTGGAAAGACAACCCAAATGAACCCCCTAACATAATTATACCACCAGAGGCGCTTGGAATTCGCGGGAAATTAAAGATGATAGTGCCCTTTCCAGTACTCGAACCCCGGTCCTTCTGGATGGGAAGCCCGAGTGCAGCCCCCAACACATTGAAACTCCTAAGATGCAGAAGAGGTAGGTTAGGTTAGTGTACTATATTTAATTTGGTTCGAAAACTGAAGTAAAGATCGCTCCAAATTACGTAATTAATCATACAGACTGGTCCTAATTAGACAACTATATGCGTAGCGCTACACAAGGATTGCCTAAAACCGCAATACAGCTCAAAAATTGACGCTGCCACACAATTGGTGTTATCATGCTGGGAAAACATTTCAGAATACGACTCGAAATTAGTGGCAGACGTACTCAAATTCTACCGTACAGCTACAAGCTGGAGTGAAAAAGGCTGAGGTATAAGGTACTGTCTTTATTCTTGTTCTCAGGATATATGTTCAACTGATGAGATGCTGGTGTCGGACTGAGAGGAGTTCAATAAGTGTATTACTTGTAAGATTACTGCTGAAGACTTTATCTATTGCTGTTTGACGTCAGTGTTTGCTGCAGATGCCTACTCGAAAGCCAATCTGCAGTCCAGGTAACTGAAAGCAATACACACTACCACAAGTGATGGAAAAAATGCATTGCACTTCGAAAATGTGAAAAAACCAGAACTCGTAATGAACAGGTCATAATGCAACAGATTTACTGAGGATAATCATCATTCCAAAAGACTGCGGTGGTAGGAAATGGTTGAACATGCATTCTCCTCGATGGGCGTTCATGATTCAGTGGTACCCCCCTTCCACCCCTCATCTCTCCCTACCTCCCTCTCCTTACTGTAGGTAGGGATAGAGGCATGTTGTATCTTGCCTCTGATGGTCCACAAAGAGTTTCTTCTGGTGGCATTGATATACTGTCGTACAGTCTGTTAAATGTATTTCTTGGAAAGACTATTCCCCGCGCCGGCCGGAGTGGCCGAGCGGTTCTAGGCGCTACAGTCTGGAATCGAGCGCCGCTACGGTCGCAGGTTCGAATCCTGCCTCGGGCACGGATGTGTGTGATGTCCTTATGTTAGTTAGGTTTAAGTAGTTCTAAGTTCTAGGGGGCTGATGACCCATAGTGCTCTGAGCCATTTGAACCATTCCAACTATTCTCCTCTGGAACAACAACAAAATTTCTGAGAATGCTCCACATGGCTTTTTCAAAAGTCGGCTGCTTGGGAAACAGGAAGCCTTTTGCATTAAGTGACTTCGGACCCCAGACCAGCCTCACAACCCAGTACTTTCAGTACAGTGCGTCCCTGCGAGCACATGGCTGGGCGCTCAGCATTACCAACACTGACAAAAGCTGCACGTACAATTCAGTGCGACACCAGCATCCGTCTCAACAAAACCGATATATGAGGGCCATCCAGACTGTGGGTTGTTTGTCTGAAAGGACAGCCGTGACCTCCTATGGAACTCTGCCACCACACCTCTAGTAGCCCAACCAGCAAGCACTCGCCATTTTAGCATTGCACTGTAACGTTTCTATTTAATGTCAATACGTCTCCTATAGTCGAACATCTATTAAAAAAGGAAAACACAATCGAAGTGCTAATAAATCTCCTCTTCGCATGAAAATAGGCTTAGTCTATTTTATTTTAGTTTTATCAGAAAAATCGGTGTAGTATTTATGTTCAACTACGGGGCACAGTTTGCATCTCATTGTTTTGCAACATCCAACGAAGGGCACCACCGCCGATTACAGATGATCAGCAAAGATATGTCTAGCCTGCATAAAATCGGGAAAAAATTTCCCCTATTTTGAATGGAAAATTAATGATCACCACAGAATGTCCTTGTTATTTTGAAGCCGGCCGTGGTGGCCGAGCGGTTCTAGGCGCTACGGTCTGGAACCGTGCGGCTGCTACGGTCGCAGGTTTGAATCCTGCCTCGGGCATGGATGTGTGTGATGTCCTTAGGTTAGTTAGGTTTAAGTAGTTCTAAGATCTAGGGGACTGATGACGTCAGAAGTTAAGTCCGATAGTGCTCAGAGCCATTTGAACCATCTGAATTTGTTATTTTGAAACCGTCATCGGAGTAAATAAAAAAAGGGAGAATTTAAACTCCAAAGAAAAAACATTTATGTTAAGCAATTTCTTACAGCTTTATGGACATCTTACACAGCCTGATAGTGTCTCTCGCGTTTAAATCAGTTTCTTTATATAAATTGTCACGCATGTGCATATTACAAACATTTCAGACACTTGAAATACCATTAGAGGATTCTATCTTTCACGCCATTGGCTCACATGTCAGAAAAAACACAAACATCTTGCGTTCGACAATGATATGCTATAATTCAAGACGATGTAGTTGATTTTTACTGTATGACAGGTCCCGTTTTGCCAATGCAGTGCTACATCATATTATCGTTTACGAAACAAATCGTGAGACCCTGTCTCGCCCTGTATAGGTGGGAAATTAAAATTTTGTAAAAAGTTATAGTCGGAACGAAAAAGCTAAAACGCCCATCAAGACTCATTCCGTTGTCTCCCAGCCATCTCTTCTACCCACCAGGCAGCACGACATTGTCATCAAATTGATAGGTTCATTAATTAAATTGATCGTGAGATTCACTTTACATGGCGAGTAATTTTTTTTCAGCAGTCGGATTACTCTCACAAGGTGAGTCAAATGGAAATTAGTGGTAGGAAGACAATGTTCTTTCCGAGGAACACTATTGAGAACCGTCATTTGAAGCTGACTGCACAGCCCAAAATGTACATTTCGCGGAAGGACCGTGCTATTAAAAACACTATCATAACGACTATGTTGCCGTCACCTTGCATAAAAAGCGGTCTTGGGGCTATAGGTACACACAAGAGTCGCTGATAGCGTTACGTTTTCTGGTAGAAATGCTGTATGCAATTTGGAATCAAGTCTATTCATTCAACCACATACTTTCATTGGACCCTGTAGGGACGTCATTTAATGATTGCAGCCACTGGTACATAATATCCGTGCCATTCTCGTGTCTCGAAATGAGTCATCTGTTTTGAACTTATCTGGCTAAGGATCAAATACAGCAAAACCTCCAACACTCTTTTTCAGTTGGTTTCTCTGCATCTTTTAACTACTCCTCAGTCTATGCGCCGCTCCTGCTGCAGCTTCATCCCCAACCTGAACAGAGGTCTGAGAGTGTGAGAGTGCTATATCTAAGACTGTCTTCATCCCATGGAGAAACAGGACGAGCTGAGCTAATGCGACAGGACTGCATTATGACCACTCATTGGAAATGAGAACATGTTATCGTAGCTCCGACAACTGTGTACAATGTGTAAGGGCAGCGTCAAACAAAAATTTCCTCTGGAACACAATGTAGCAGAAAAAATTGTACGAGTACCTACGGTGCTGTTTCTTATTGGGAAAATTAGGAAGATTCCACATCATACATGGCATGGAAGAAGGACGAGAATTTTGCTTCTGCATTGTGGTATGTCTGAAGGAGACCTGTCTCTCTCAGAGTGCATTCATGTCTGTCACCCAAACATTCTCCCTCACCTCGTTATTTTCTACCATCCAACAGAGAAAAACTACAAACTATGAAAATACCGCTAATGTCATCCATTAGAGAACTCGACAAGATATTATCAAGTCCCTGACTTCTGATACATCGAAAACAAATACCGTCTGCATGCTGAATTGACCACATGTGGTGAGCCTATTAAATATGCAGGTATTGATTCATTGGAGCTGGTGGCTAGTGAACAAAGTCGCTTCCACAGACTAGTGTAACGTTTGGTCACTTGTATTGTAGGAGGACAGCATCCCACAGTCTATCAATCACAAAACAAGGTCCCTGTGTTGGTTTTTGATACACTGTTTTTCTTCTGTTGTAACGCATCCAAGCAGTGCATGAATACAGCTACATACAACACCATTATGTTATTTTTTTCACCACGACTTCGCGGTCTGTGCCAGATACTAAACAGACATTAACACATCTCAACCCATTGGCTCTCACAGAAAACTGGACATCCCACAGTTTAAATTGTGCTGCTGCTGCTTCCACAACACACAGAATGATTGAAACAAAAGATAGAGGTGGTGTTCCTTATTGACAAAAAAAAAAAAGAAAAAAAGAACGTGGACGACGTCGTGACATATGGAAACTGATAGAAAAATGGTTCAAATGGCTCTGAGCACTATGGGACTTAACATCTGAGGTCATCAGTCCTCTAGAACTTAGAACTACTTAAACCTAACTAACCTAAGGAGATCACACACATCCATGCCCGAGACAGGATTCGAACCAGCGACCATATTGGTCGCGCGGTTCCAGACTAATGCGCCTAGAACCGCTCTTCCACCCCGGCTGGCCAAACTGATAGAGTTTTGAGGTGCTGTGAGGCTTTTCCAGACAGCTGTCCAAGGGTGATTCATGACCTATACGTTTCAAGTCATCTTTCACAGTGACATGGTAGCAGATGTCTAGGCGTCCCGTTTCGATTGATCCATCATATTAATGTCATGTACACTATCACTGTTTCCGTGCAGGTCATTGTCGGAGGGCGTTACTTTCACTAAGACTCTTTCTCCCTCTGAGACAACTGATGTCAATCAATCTTCACGTGATAATCAACAACATACCAGTGGACGGATGGGAAGGAAAAGATGCTGTCGATTTACTGTAATAAGCACCACAGTTGATAATGTGATCAACTTCAGCAACTTTACAAGTTTCCCCGTAATTTCTACACCGGCCAATGACGCGGCAGCGTGCTTCCCAGTTTCTGTATCATCGCTAAACCACCCTTCCACTACTTTTCGAGTACCATATACACAATGGCGAATGTAGATCGATGACTTTGCAGTACGTCCATTAATTATTAATTCTAAAACACATATAAACAAAAGTATGCCAGACAGCATCCTATACTGATCTATATACGTCTAGTACTCCGATCACAGTGCGTTCTTTACGATTACGATTGCCCATGTTTCCCTATTCACATGAAAGTCACGGAGCATTCTCGCATTCTTGGGATAAAGTTGCAGACTGAGAGATCTCCTGACATTGTCCCTCCCTGAAACTCTGTCTCCGATTTAATTTGCAGCTAACCAGAAGTAGGAGGCTACTATACACACTACATTCCATGTCTCTTGAAGGAACAGAGCGAGCCGAGTCCATAAATGATGTTCAGCGAAGACTAACCTTACTCAAGGCACCCATCCAATGTACAAGATTTTTCCATATGCGAGTTGAACACCCGTTATCGGTGTATAGCATTTATGAGAGTGTTGTAATGATACAACAGACTGTTATGAAGAAGAAACAGTGGTTTATGCATGACAGAGTTCCAGACAGATGTAGTTTGAAGCATTTTACGTAAATCTACTGCGCTGTCAATTCAGAAGTATTGTTCTAGTGTCTGAGTTCAGTACCCAGAAGGTAATGGTAAGAGAGAAATGATCGTGGAACATAAACGCATACATTCCTAAGGCTATATGGTTCTGCACTTAAAACACGTTGTAATTCTAGTGTGGCACTAGTTTTAAGTGCAGAACCATGTTGTCTTAGGGATGTATGTGTTTATCTCTTGCTGGCGCACAGACAGTATTTGTTTTCGATATATCAGAGGACAGGGACGTGGCAGCATCTTATCGAGTTCTCTAACGCATCAAGTTAGCGGCGTTTTTATAGTTCGTAGTTTTTCTCTGTTGCATGGTACAAAGTAACGAGGTAGAGGAGAATGACGGACATGAATACACCCTGAGAGACACAGACCTCCTTCAGACTGCAGCACCTGTATGTAGCTTAGAGACGTACCACAATGCAGAAGCAAAATCATCGTCCTTCTTTCATGCTCTGTATAATGTGGAGTCTTCCTAATTTTCCCAACAAGGAACACCACCATACCTGCGTTTACTATCTTTTCCGCCAGCTTATGTTGCAGAGAAAAGCTTCATTTGGTGCAGCCCTTTCGCATTGTAAACAGTTGGCGGAGCCACGATAACATGTTCCCATTTACAACGAGTGGCCGAAAAGCAGTCCTGTCACTGTGTTTCTTCACAGGATGCAGGAGGTCTTAGATGTAGTACTCTGAGACTTCTGTTGAAGTTACCGAGCGAGGTGGCGCAGTGGTTAGACACTGGACTCGCATTCGGGAGGACGACGGTTCAATCCCGCGTCCGGCCATCCTGATTTAGGTTTTCCGTGATTTCACTAAATCACTCCAGGCCAATGCTGGGATGGTTCCTCTGAAAGGGCACGGCCGACTTCCTTCCCCATCCTTCCCTAATCCGATGAGACCGATGACCACGCTGTCTGGTCTCCTTCCCCAAACCAACCAACTTCTGTTGAAGTTGGGGTCGAAGCTGCATCAAGGGTGGGGCAGAGATCGAGGAGCAGTTACAAGATGCAGAGGAACTGTTTCCCGATTTTTTTCCCGATTTTATGCAGGCTGGATATGTCTCTGCTGATCATCTGTAATCGGGGGCGGTGCCCTTCGTTGGTTGAAACAAAATAACGAGTTGCGAACTGTATACTGTAGTTGAACATAAAAACCATACCGCTTTTGCTTATGAAGCTAAAAGAAAATGGCCGGAGCCTATTTTCATGGAAAGAGGACATTTATTATCGTCGCTTTTGTGTTTTCGTTTTTTAATAGACGCTTGATTATAGGAAACGCATTGATAATAAATACAAACGCTACAGTGCAATTTTTTCCGAGGGCATGCAGCTTTACTGAATGAATAAATGATGATGTCGTACTCTTGGGTAAAATATTCCGGAGGTAAAATAGTCCCCCATTCCCCGGGCGGGGACTACTCAGGAGGACGTCGTTATCAGGAGAAAGAAAACTGGCGTTCTACGGATCGGAGCGTGGAATGTCAAATCCCTTAATCGGGCAGGTAGGTTAGAAAATTTAAAAACGGAAATGGATAGGGTAAAGTTGGATATAGTGGGAATTAGTGAAGTACGGTGGCAGGAGGAACAAGACTTTTGGTCAGGTGAATACAGGGTTATAAATACAAAATCAAATAGGGGTAATGCAGGAGTAGGTTTAACAATGAGTAAAAAAATAGGAATGCGGGTAAGCTACTACAAACAGCACAGCGAACGCATTGTTGTGGCCAAGATAGACACGAAGCCCACGCCTACGACAGTAGTACAAGTCTATATGCCAACTAGCTCTGCAGATGACGAAGAAATTGAAGAAATGTATGATGAAATAAAAGAAATTATTCAGATAGTGAAGGGAGACGAAAATTTAATAGTCATGGGTGACTGGAATTCGGTAGTAGGAAAAGGGAGAGAAGGAAACGTAGTAGGTGAATATGGATTGGGGGTAAGAAATGAAAGAGGAAGCCGCCTGGTAGAATTTTGCGCAGAGCATAACTTAATCAAAGCTAGCACTTGGTTCAAGAATCATCAATGAAGGTTGTATGCATGGAAGAACCTTGGAGATACTAAAAGGTATCAGATTATATAATGGTAAGACAGAGATTTAGGAACCAGGTTTTAAATTGTAAGACATTTCCAGGGGCAGATGTGGACTCTGACCACAATCTATTGGTTATGAACTGTAGATTAAAACTGAAGAAACTGCAAAAAGGTGGGAATTTAAGGAGATGGGACCTGGATAAACTGAAAGAACCAGAGGTTGTACAGAGATTCAGGGAGAACATAAGGGAACAATTGACAAGAATGGGGGAAAGAAACACAGTAGACGAAGAATGGTTAGCTTTGAGGGATGAAGTAGTGAAGGCAGCAGAGGATAAAGTAGGTAAAAAGACGAGGGCAAATAGAAATCCTTGGTTGACAGAAGAAATATTGAATTTAATTGACGAAAGGAGAAAATATAAAAATGCAATAAATGAAGCAGGCAAAAAGGAATACAAACGTCTCAAAAGTGAAATCGACAGGAAGTGCAAAATGGCTAAGCAGGGATGGCTAGAGGACAAATGTAAGGATGTAGAGGCTTGTCTCACTAGGGGTAAGATAGATACTGCCTACAGGAAAATTAAAGAGACCTTTGGAGAGAAGAGAACCACTTGTATGAATATCAAGAGCTCAGATGGCAACCCAGTTCTAAGCAAAGAAGGGAAAGCAGAAAGGTGGAAAGAGTATATAGAGGGTCTATACAAGGGCGATGTACTTGAGGACAATATTATGGAAGTGGAAGAGGATGTAGGTGAAGATGAAATGGGAAATATGATACTGCGTGAAGAGTTTGACAGAGTACTGAAAGACCTTAGTGGAAACAAGGCCCCGGGAGTAGACAACATTCCATTAGAACTACTGACAGCCTTGGGAGAGCCAGTCCTGACATAACTCTACCATCTGGTGAGCAAAATGTATGAAACAAGCGAAATACCCTCAGACTACAAGAAGAATATAATAATTCCAATCCCAAAGAAAGCAGGTGTTGACAGATGTGAAAATTACCGAACTATCAGTTTAATAAGTACGGCTGCAAAATACTAACGCGAATTCTTTACAGACGAATGGAAAAATTGGTAGAAGCCGACCTTGGGGAAGATCAGTTTGGATTCCGTAGAAATATGGGGACACGTGAGGCAATACTGACCCTACGACTTATTTTAGAAGCTGGATTAAGGAAAGGCAAACCTACGTTTCTAGCATGTGTAGACTTAGAGAAAGCTTTTGACAATGTTGACTGGAATACTCTCTTTCAAATTCTGAAGGTGGCAGGAGTGAAATACAGGGAGCGAAGGGCTATTTACAATTTGTACAGAAACCAGATGGCAGTTATAAGAGTCGAGGGACACGAAAGGGAAGCAGTGGTTGGGAAGGGAGTGAGACAGGGTTGTAGCCTCTCCCCGATGTTATTCAATCTGTATATTGAGCAAGCAGTAAAGGAAACAAAAGAAAAATTCGGAGTAGGTATTAAAATCCATGGAGAAGAAATAAAATCTTTGAGGTTCGCCGATGACATTGTAATTCTGTCAGAGACAGCAAAGGACTTGGAACAGCAATTGAACGGAATGGACATTGTCATGAAAGGAGGATATAAGATGAACATCGTTGTTGTTGTGGTCTTCAGTCCTGAGACTGGTTTGATGCAGCTCTCCATGCTACTCTATCCTGTGCAAGCTTCTTCATCTCCCAGTACCTACTGCAACCTACAGCCTTCTGAATCTGCTTAGTGTATTGATCTCTTGGTCTCCCTCTACGATTTTTACCCTCCACGCTGCCCTCCAATGCTAAATTTATGATCCCTCGATGCCTCAGAACATGTCCTACTAACCGATCCCTTCTTCTAGTCAAGTTGTGCCACAAACTTCTCTTCTCCCCAATCCTATTCAATACCTCCTCATTAGTTACGTGATCTACCCACCTTATCTTCAGCATTCTTCTGTAGCACCACATTTCGAAAGCTTCTATTCTCTTCTTGTCCAAACTAGTTATCGTCCATGTCTCACTTCCATACATGGCTACACTCCATACAAATACTTTCAGAAACGACTTCCTGACACCTAAATCTATATTCGATGTTATCAAATTTCTCTTCTTGAGAAACGCTTTCCTTGCCATTGCCAGTCTACTTTTTATATCCTCTCTCCTCAGTTATTTTACTCCCTAAATAGCAAAACTCCTTTACTACTTTAAGTGTCTCATTTCCTAATCTAATTCCCTCAGCATCACCCGACTTAATTTGACTACATTCCATTATCCTCGTTTTGCTTTTGTTGATGTTCATATTATATCCTCCTTTCAAGACACTGTCCATTCCGTTCAACTGCTCTTCCAAGTCCTTTGCTGTCTCTGACAGAATTACAATGTCATCGGCGAACCTCAAAGTTTTTACTTCTTCTCCATGAATTTTAATACCTACTCCGAATTTTTCTTTTGTTTCCTTTACTGCTTGCTCAATATACAGATTGAATAACATCGGGGAGAGGCTACAACCCTGTCTCACTCCTTTCCTAACCACTGCTTCCCTTTCATGCCCCTCGACTCTTATAACTGCCATCTGGTTTCTGTACAAATTGTAAATAGCCTTTCGCTCCCTGTATTTTACCCCTGCCACCTTCATAATTTGAAAGAGAGTATTCCAGTCAACATTGTCAAAAGCTTTCTCTAAGTCTACAAATGTTAGAAACGTAGGTTTGCCTTTTCTTAATCTTTCTTCCAAGATAAGTCGTAAGGTCAGTATTGCCTCACGTGTTCCAACATTTCTACGGAATCCAAACTGATCTTCCCCGAGGTCGGCTTCTACCAGTTTTTCCATTCGTCTGTAAAGAATTCGCGTTAGTATTTTGCAGCTGTGACTTATTAAACTGATAGTTCGGTAACTTTCACATCTGTCAACACCTGCTTTCTTTGGGATTGGAATTATTATATTCTTCTTAAAGTCTGAGGGTATTTCGCCTGTCTCATACATCGTGCTCACCAGATGGTAGAGTTTTGTCATGACTGGCTCTCCTG
Source organism: Schistocerca cancellata (assembly GCF_023864275.1). Taxonomy (NCBI): domain Eukaryota; kingdom Metazoa; phylum Arthropoda; class Insecta; order Orthoptera; family Acrididae; genus Schistocerca; species Schistocerca cancellata. Next base: position 179,238,558 of record NC_064632.1, read on the forward strand.
AGGCCATCAGTAGTTCTAATGGAATGTTGTCTACTCCCGGGGCCTTGTTTTGACTCAGGTCTTTCAGTGCTCTGTCAAACTCTTCACGCAGTATCATATCTCCCATTTCATCTTCATCTACATCCTCTTCCATTTCTATAATATTGTCCTCAAGTACATCGCCCTTGTATAAACCCTCTATATACTCCTTCCACCTTTCTGCTTTCCCTTCTTTGCTTAGAACTGGGTTGCCATCTGAGCTCTTGATATTCATACAAGTGGTTCTCTTCTCTCCAAAGGTCTCTTTAATTTTCCTGTAGGCAGTATCTATCTTACCCCTAGTGAGTCAAGCCTCTACATCCTTACATTTGTCCTCTAGCCATCCCTGCTTAGCCATTTTGCACTTCCTGTCGATTTCACTTTTGAGACGTTTGTATTCCTTTTTGCCTGCTTCATTTATTGCATTTTTATATTTTCTCCTTTCATCAATTAAATTCAATATTTCTTCTGTTACCCAAGGATTTCTATTAGCCCGCGTCTTTTTACCTACTTGATCGTCTGCTGCCTTCACCACTTCATCCCTCAGAGCTACCCATTCTTCTTCTACTGTATTTCTTTCCCCCATTCCTGTCAATTGTTCCCTAATGCTCTCCCTGAAACTCTCTACAACCTCTGGTTCTTTCAGTTTATCCAGGTCCCATCTCCTTAAATTCCAACCTTTTTGCAGTTTCTTCAGTTTCAATCTGCAGTTCATAACCAATAGATTGCGGTCAGAATCTACATCTGCCCCCGGAAATGTCTTACAATTTAAAACCTGGTTCCTAAATCTCTGTCTTACCATTATATAATCTATCTGAAACCTGTCAGTATCTCCAGGCTTCTTCCATGTATACAGCCTCCTTTCATGATTCTTGAACCAAGTGTTAGCTATGATTAAGTTACGCTCTGTGCAAAATTCTACAAGGCGGCTTCCTCTTTCATTCCTTCCCCCCAATCCATATTCACCTACTATGTTTCCTTCTCTCCCTTTTCCTACTGACGAATTCCAGTCACCCATCACTATTAAATTTTCTTCTCCCTTCACTACCTGAATAATTTCTTTTATCTCGTCATACATTTCATCTATTTCTTCATCATATGCAGAGCTAGTTGGCATATAAACTTGTACTACTGTAGTAGGCATGGGCTTTGTGTCTATCTTGGCCACAATAATGCGTTCACTATGCTGTTTGTAGTAGCTAACCCGCACTCCTATTTTTTTATTCATTATTAAATGAACATCAACAAAAGCAAAACGAGAGTAATGGAATGTAGTCGAATTAAGTCGGGTGATGCTGAGGGAATTAGATTAGGAAATGAGGCGCTTAAAGCAGTAAAGGAGTTTTGCTATTTGGGGAGCAAAATAACTGATGATGGTCGAAGTAGAGAGGATATGAAATGTTGACTGGCAATGGCAAGGAAAGCGTTTCTGAAGAAGAGAAATTTGTTAACATCGGGTATAGATTTAAGTGTCAGGAAGTCGTTTCTGAAAGTATATGTGTGGAGTGTAGCCATGTATGGAAGTGAAACATGGACGATAAATAGTTTGGACAAGAAAAGAATAGAAGCTTTCGAAATGTGGTGCTACAGAAGAATGCTGAAGATTAGATGGGTAGATCACATAACGAATGAGGAGGTACTGAATAGGATTGGCGAGAAGAGGAGTTTGTGGCACAACTTGACTAGAAGAAGGGATCGGTTGGTAGGACATGTTGTGAGGCATCAAGGGATCACAAATTTACTATTGGAGGGCAACGTAGAGAGTAAAAATCGTAGAGGGAGACCAAGAGATGAATACACTAAGCAGATTCAGAAGGATATAGGTTGCAGTAGGTACTGGGAGATGAAGAAGTTTGCACAGGATAGAGTAGCGTGGAGAGCAGCATCAAACCAGTCTCAGGATTGAAGACCACAACAACAACAACCACACAGTGCAATGCTCAGAATGGCGAGCACTTACTGGTTGGGTACTAGTAGTGTGGTGGCAGAGCTCCATAAGAGGTCACGGCTGCCATTTTAGACAAACAACCCACAGTCAGGATAGTCCTCATTTATCACAGTTTTGTTTTGAGGGAGGTTGTTGTCACACTCTATTGTATGTGTACCTTTTGTCGGCGTCGATAATGCTGAGCATCCAGCCATGTGCTTGTGGGGACGCAGTGTAGTGAAGACACTGCGGTGTGAGGCTGGTCTGGGCTCAGAGGTCACTTAATGCTATAGGCTTCGTGTTTCCCAAACAGCCATCTTTTGAAAACGCCATCTTGATCATCCGCCGGAATTTCGTAGTTGTTCCAGAGAGTTATAGTCTTTCCAGTAGATACATTTAACAGACTGGACGACAGTATAACAATGCCACCAGAAGAAACTCTTTGTGGACCACCAGCAGCAAGGTACAACAGGCCTACAGTAGGGACCCATTCATTCATTACGAGTTCTCGTTTTTTCACGACATTTTTCGAAGTGGAATGCAATTTTTCCATCACTTGTGGTAACGTGTATTACCTTCAGTTACCTGGACTGCAGATATTCGAGCAGGCATCTCTAGCGAAAACTGACGTCAAACAGCAATAGATAAAGTCATCAGCAGTATGCTTACAAGTAATACACTTATTGAACTCCTCTCAGTCCGACACCAGCATCTCATCAGTTGAACATATATCCTGAGAACAAGAATAAAGACAGTACCTTATACCTCAGCCTTTTTCACTCCAGCTTGTAGCTGTACAGTAGAATTTGAGTACGTCTGCCACTAGTTTCGAGTCGTATTCTGAAATGTTTTCCCAGCATGATAACACCAGTTGTGTGGCAGCGTCAATTTTTGAGCTGTATTGCGGTTTTAGGCAATCCTTGTGTAGCGCTACGCATATAGTTGTCTAATTAGGACCTATGTGTATGATTAATTACGTAATTAAGGCGATCTTCAGTTTCCGAACCAAATTAAATATAGTACACTAACCTAACCTACCTCTTCTGCATCCTAGGAGTTTCCATGCGTTGGGGCTTCACTTGGTCTTTCTATCCAGAAGGACCAGTGTTCTAGTACCGGAAAAGGCCTGCCATTTTTAAATTCCCGAAATTTCCAAGCGCCTCTGGTGGTATAATTATGTTAGGGGGTTCACTTGGGCTTTACTTCCATGGGACGAGTGTTAGAGTTCCGGAAAGGCCACCGCTACTTTTAATTTCCCGCCAATTCCTGGGTTGGGGTTGGAGTGGGACAACAAAACAGCCCTGGGACAAAAAATTCTCGCCAAAATTCGAAATTGCTCGCCAAAATTCAGAATTGCCGCCAGTAGAGGAGGTGGAGGAGTGGGAGGGGGAGGATTTGGTTTGGGGAGTGGGAGGAGAGCGTGGGGTCCCATGTGCAGACTGAGAAAAACACATGACGTCATCCGAGGATGGGGGTGGCTGTTATTGGGTGGTAAGTAATTGATCAATTTAATTAATCTGTGTATCAATTTGATGTCAGTCTACTTTAGCTAACAACTGACTACCTGCTCTATCTAGTAGAAACATCCTTCTAGTCTTCTTATTGATTAAGTAACTTTTTGTGAGCATAGTTGATACAATGACATCAGGATACCTAATCCCTGTTTTTATACTGATATTTACGTTACTCTGTGCCCGCAGCCCGATACTAGTCTTGTAGTGTCGTTATACGTTGAAGCGCCAATGAAACTTGTATAGGAATGTGTATTCAAATAGAGAGATATGTAGACAGGCAGAATACGGCGCTGAAGTCGGTAACGCCTATGTAAGACAAGTGTCTAGCGAAGTTGTTAGATCGGTTACTGCTGCTACTATGGCAGGTTATCAAGATTTAAGTGAGTTTGAACGCGGTGTTATAGTATTCGCATGAGCGATGGAACACAGCATCTCCGGTAAACTGGGGTTTTTCGCATATCACCATTTCACGACTGTAATGTGAATATCAGGAATCCGCTAAAACATCAAATCTCTAACGTTGTTGCGCCTGGAAAAATATCCCACAAGAAGGGGATCACGGCTACTGAAGAGAATCGTCCAATGTGACAGAAGTGCAACCCTTCTGCTAATTGCTGCAGATTTCAATTCTGGGCCGTCAACACATGTCAGCGTGCAAACCATTCCACGAGCCATCATCGATATGGGCTTTCGGAGCCGAAGGTCTACTCGTATTCCCTTGATAACTGCACGACACAAAGGTTTACGCCTCGCTTAGGCAGTCAACACCGACATTGGACTCTCGATGACTGAAACATGTTACCCGGTCGGACGAGTCTCGTTTCAAATTGTATCGAGTGGATGGACGTGTATGGATATGGAGATAACCTCACTCATCAATGGACCTTGCATGTCAGCAGGGGACTGTTCAAACTGGTAATTGTGCAGGGCAGTTGCAGTTGGAGTGATATGGGACCCGTGATACATTTTGTTAAGACTTTGTCAGGTGACATGTACGTAAGCATCCTGTCTGAACACCTGCATCCAATCATGTCCATTGTGTATTCCGACGGAGTTTGGTAATTCCAACAGGACAATGCGACATCCCATACGTCCAGAATTTCTAGAGATTGGCTGCAGGAACACTCTTCAGAGGTTAATCACTTCCGTTGGCCACCAAACTCCTCAGAGGAGAACATTACTGAGCATATCTGGGATGCTTTGCATCGTGCTGTTCAGAAGAGATCTCCACCCCCTCGTAGTCGTACGGATTTATGGACAACCTGCAGGATTCATTGTGTTAGTTCCCTCCAGCACTACTTCAGACATTAGTCAAGTCCACGCCACGTCGTGTAGCGGCACTTCTGCGTGCTTGCGAGGCCCCTAGACGATATTAGGCAGGTGTACCAGTTTCTTTGGCTCTTTAGTGTATGTGTACAGGGTGAACACTAATAAAATCGACGTAATGCGGGGACGTGTTCTTCACTGGAAGTGGAGGAAAAAAGTAGCTTATGAACAAGTGCCTAGACATGCATCATTGCCATATTAGGTGGTGCTGACAAATGAAGGTTCCTCTGAGCACGTGCCATATGTTCCTCTGTATTGCAGGCTGAATGATTGGCGCAGCATACTGTAAGCAGCACAATCGTCCGGTGATGTTGGGGCAAACTGAGATGGTGTTTGCGTATGGCCAAGCTGATGAAAACAGCATGGCTGCAGTAAAACAAGGACCCTCACAGACTCCAACCACATCACACAACATTTTAACCCATATTTGGGCGTTTGAGTGATCATGGGTCTTTTCAGACAAGCAAATATGCAGGGAGGCGTCAGACAGTGGGTACATTACATCTGGGGGACCAGATTCATTGGGTTATTGAGACGAACACTAGTACAAGTTCCCCACCAACATGGTACGATTATGTGTATCTAACATGATAACCACTACTATCCCTACCATCTGCAATCCTTTGGAAGCCATTGTGAACACATTTTGTGATGTGGATGCGATGCAGCCGTGTACTGTGTTCCGTGGCGATTTGTTTTCATTGCACACACACCGTCCACTTCTGTTATAGGACCTTTTCCTCTATTTCCAGTCAGAAACCTGTCCCTGCAATATGTTTATTTTATTAACGGTCGCCATCTTTACAACACGCCATCTACTCGCATAATTAGCCTCGCCGCAATCTCAGGCAACGCATTGTCTCTGCATCCTTCCACCCAACTGTTACCCTTCCTTCCTCCCGTCATCTCCCCTAGTTCGCATCTCCACATTTCCTTTAACATAAGCCACTTCACAAAAAAAAAAAAAGGTTCAAATGGCTCTGAGCACTATGGGACTTAACTTCTGTGGTCATCAGTCCCCTAGAACTTAGAACTACTTAAACCTAACTAACCGAAGGATATCACACACAACCACGCCCGAGGCAGGATTCGAACCTGCGACCGTAGCGGTCGCGTGGTTCCAAACTGTAGCGCCTAGAACCTCTCGGCCACACCGGCCGGCGAGCCACTTTCCACTGGCATCTAAAACTATACCTGCCACTCCTCCCTTCCGCATTCCTAGACAGCAAACTTGTCTCCCTCTGAGTCGTTAACTACCCACCATCAGTTCCTCTCCTTGCTTCCAGTCTCCTTCTCCCTCTACCCACCCCAGCTGACACTACCCCCGCTACAACCAGCTGCAAAACAGCTTTGACGCTGTCAGTCTAGCTGGCACCATGTAGGGGCACAGGATGTGTATGCATGTATGTGGGTGTACATGTGTGTACTCTAGCTCATCAAAGGATAAGTCCAGAAGTTAGCAAGTTTTCCTTCGTTTGTATGTGCCTACTGAAGACTCAACTGCTTCTGATTTTTGGAGAATGGTTTCCTTTAATCTTAAAGTATATGTTAATCCAAGTCCACGGCTGCAGTTCAGTTTCATTACTGTTATAAGCCTATTCTGGCTACCATTGCCATTGTCAGTCTATCTGCGAATTATAATAAAGTTTTATCATTATTTGCTTAAACTTGAGCATTTACATGTCATGGCTATATGGTGTGTGTTTACATTGGTGCTTATGTCAGTTTTCTCGACTTCGTGTCGGTGGGTACTGTTGCTTATTAATTGCTGTCTAAGATTTTGTGATCTCAGTTCGCATTTTAGCGGATTTGTGACAGCTGGTTGGTCTTTCTTCACTTCAGTGAACGCTTTCAAAGGTCTTTTAGATTATATTTATATATTAAATAATCTCTGGCAGCATATTTGGCATCTGCACTAACAGTCTATATGGTTATAAATTTGCTTTCTGTACTCTGTAAAGTTATTTGAGTAATATGGTAACGTTTTCATGTTTTAAATCTGTTAGTTCTGTGGTAGCCTAAATGTGTGCAAATATATTTCCATTTCTTCACGAACGTTCATGACAGTTACTTTTGGTAGTATGTGCAGGATTGTTCTATACATACATTCTGTTTTGTGATTCTCAGATTTTAAGTGTTTCAGACAAGGAGAAACACTGCTGTCATAATAAAATTCGCCTGCCAAACCAGAAAAAAATTAAAATCACCATTCCACTCAGTGAAAACAAAATTATCGCTGCTATTTTATACATGTCTGAGTTGATGTAAAGTGATAATTTTTCCCTGAGTGGAATCGTGTTTTTAAATTTTTGATGGTTTTTCAAACGAATTTTACTGTTTTATTTTTCAGTAATGCTTTCAGTTTGTTAGATACAGTTGCTAGACATATCATCAGTATGTATGAGGGGCCCAGGTAATAAATATGCTGTATGAACTAAGAAAGTTATAAAAAACTGGAACACAATACTCACTGATTACAAACAGGAAAACTAATATTGCTATGAACCCTCGAGTACCTAAATTACATGGCCAGTATAAGATGCACAAAATATTTATGCCAATATGTGCAAATGACAGTTGTTAATTGTGCTGATAGTCCCACATACCTCATCAGTAAGAAACTAAATAATATGCTTATAAAAATTATCCACATACAACCAAAAATTCGCAATAAAATCTCATGAACACTGCAAAACAAAATTAAAGATATACAAATACTATCAAATGGAAAATTTATGTAATTTAATATCCCCTATTTTTAGAGCAACATATCTGTTCAAGAAGTTGTTCCAACTATACAAAATAATGTACTCCAATATGGAAAAACATTTGTTGCAAGCATACGTGAAATAATAGAATTGCCATGGATCGTGACATTGCTGGTTTAGTAGCAGACATCTTCCTAAAAACTTTAGAAGAAGAATTTTTAATCCCGCAAATACACTAGCCAATAAAATAATATATTACCATTGATACGAAGATGACACTTTGTTAGAAATAGATGGAGATGACACTGACAGCCAACAAAGTACTAAATCAATTACAACCAATGATGAAACTTACAGCGGAATTTGAACCAACAAATTAACAAATTTTCTGGATTTGACAATTACCAACACCAATAACGCACATTATTTTGAAACTGAAAGGAAACCTGTAACGACGTATAATATTATCAATACAAAGTGGTGTCGTACTGAAGCACACAAATACGTATGTTTCCGTACAGAGAGATTAATAGGCTGATCAATTTTCCGCTAGAACAGTGGCTCATACATAAATAAATTGCCATACTCCAATATGTAAACGAACACATGGCAGTTCAATTCTATGAAAACGCACTGAAATGGTAGACAACGAAATGCATATGGACACTAAATTAATAAGAGAATCACCAAAAAAACACAAAACCTCATCCATATGGATGATACAACTAGGAAATATATCTAACAAATTGAATGCATAACTAAAAAGTAGAACAGTAAAATTCGTTTACCGAACCAGCAATAACTTATAATAACGAATTCACTCAGGGAAAACGAAATTGCCAGTTCATGCCAACAGGAATGTGCAAAACAGAGCGTAAAAATTATGAAAACTTTTACATAGGTCGAACAGGACGAAAGTTTGATATTAAATATCGAGAGCACACTGGAGATTACGAGAGTAATGTTTCTACTCTTAAAATCCAAGAAGCGCAAAGCAGAACGTATAGAACAAGCAACGGAAATCCTGCACGTAATACCAAAGGCACTAGCGATGCATGTTCTTGAAGAAATGGAAACACATATGCAGACATTTATGCAACCGCAGAACATATTAGACGAACAAACAGACTTTAAATATACAAATTATGTAGAAAATTTTATTGAAATCTTGATTATGATAAAAGATTTACATGGCTATACAAAACATTTCATAGTCAAGTATAAAATTAGCGAAGATTAAACTATTAAACAACTAACTTCAATATAGAAAGCAGCTTTGTAATCATATAGCACATAAAAATTTAAAAGGAATAGTGATGATTAAACTTACCTAAAAAATTTGTAATGGAGCGAAGTGGTTTGCTATCAATTGTGTCTTTGTAATGTAAGGACAACAGTCTCGATCTGAATACATCTATGAGGGAAGAAATACAAATATTTCCTTCCTGTGTGTATATGTATCAATACATTTAAATTGTGACGGTTAAAAAATTTGTAGGCTAGAAATCAATAAAATAAAATAAACCATGTAGCGTCGTTGGCGCAACTGTCAAATATGCTGTCGGAAATTCGTTAACAAATAAATATAAACTAAAATGCCTTCGGCAGCACACACTGAAGGGAAAAAACGGACCAACGAACTGTCACAGAATCGCTAAAATACAAAAAGATATCACAAAATCATAGCCACCAATTAATAAGCGACACTATCCACCGATGTGATATGGAAATCAAGTGTTGGTGTTGCGTTCCTTTTCCGTCAGTATAGGCAGCCGATTCTTCCTCAACAGCCGAAACCGAGGGAAGTGATGTTTGGCATTGGGGTCTGAAGTGAAGTCGGCATTCTAACTCAGAGGTGTTTCATTGCGGTCAGGCCGGAACTCGCGGCAGGTCTGTCCATTTCAGGATTGTTACTGTCGACAAAACAGTGCTTCACGGATACTGCTTTATGACAGCGTGCACTGTCACGTTGATACAGACAGTCATCTTCTCCAAATTGTTCGTCTGCTTTACCGAGTGCGTAATCCTGTAAAAAGCGTTGACATCCTTCTACACTTAGCATTCTCTTAAGCGGAGTAGGGGGATCACAGCCTAACCATGAAAAACACGCCCATACAGTAACAGTACCTGCTTCATACTTCACATGTCGCCACTAGACATGATGACAGGTACCATTCTCCAGGCACTGCGAACTCAGATTCTTCCATCGGACTTCGACAAGGTGTAGCGTGGTTCATCACTCCACTCGTTTCCAGTCGTCCAGTGTTCAGTGGTGTCGCTCTCTGTATCATCTCAAGCGTCGCTTTGCATTGGCTACAATAAGGTGTTTAACACGTAACCACAACAATACGCGTTGCATACTGTCTGACACCCCACTCTTGTAAAACTGAAATTTTACTTTTCCGGAAAGGTCAGTGAGCTGGTACATCTGAGTAGATGTTCGGCCGTTGTAACCCATTCGTTTCAACTCCCTACGCACAGCCGCACAGGTCTTGCGCTAGCAGGACTACTGGTAGCACCTTGTCCCTCACCAGCGATTCATTCTGTTGATATCAAGTGATTTATTACAATCACCATCTGCAACGCTCGAAGGTCCTTATCAGTGAGTAAATGAAATCTGCCTGGTCTTGGTTCAGCTGTGACGGTTCCTTCACGTTTCCACTTCATAATCACTTCTCCGGCAGTGGACTTGGGCAACTTTAGACGAGTTGAAATGTCCCTCATGGATTTGTTATACAGGTGATATCCAGTGACTAGTCCACATTCGAAGTCACTGAGCTCCCCTGATCAACCCATTGAGCTGTTACTGCTTCTCTACTGACAACACAGCACATTTTCGGGTGAATTTGGGACCCAGTGGTTCTGAATTATCAAGACTGTCAATAGATCATGTCTTCTGTCTGAAATGCTGCGAACGAAACTGATGAATTAATGGATGTATTCAGTGTTATTTTAGTGTGTTACTGTGTGATGTTTTGTGGTATGACTTAAGAAATTGAACTGCATTTTCATGGTCATTTTCGGGGATTTGGTGGCGATATGATTTGGTACGATGCCAGTGTTATGAATGACTGGTATGAGACACATATACAGTACACTCATCACTATATTGATGACACAACCTTCTCGACGTCTTTTATATTGGCGGTTCCATCTCTCGTGATATCTAGTGGACAATACCGCATTACATACAGAGCGTCGGGGTCCTTGTGATGAGATGGTTTGCTTACGGCATTTCAAATATTAATCTGATGGTTGCTTCACTTGAAAGCGAAATAAAGAAAATTTTAACCATTGTATTTTGTAGCGGAGCGACAAGTGAGTGCTAGTAATTATTTCATTACAAACATTATCCTTTCCAATGTCTGTTAAAAAATCTTCCTACAGTAACATAGACACCTGCATGTAGTTTTAAAGCTGCTCGCATCAAGATCAATATCGTTTTTAAAGTAAAAGTAGATCGAGGAATATAGTACAGTCGCCTGTGCGACTACGGTTATCTCTGGTTTTCCCTCTGATACCTGAATAAAGTCGTCTTACTGGATGCACCTTACTACGGACACGAACAGTTAGTGAAGTAAATCACGTGCGGATGTCACGAGAAGAGCAGGGATTAAGTTTTACAGGAGCTCCTGAAAGTCGGCCGGTGCCTACTGTTTTGCACTGTTACAATCCCCGTCGAATAGTCATACAAATTTGGAGCAGGAAGACCGAAGGAGAATATGAAGAAAAAGGACTTGAATGTTGATGCAGCATGCTTGAATGTGGTAAAGAGCAAATCACAAGCCACTTTCTCCAATGCTCTGCGTGCCGAACATCCCGCACTGAAGATAATGTCATTTACGACATTCACTGGGTCTTCGATTTGACCACATGTCTTTTAATTTCTCATTCTCATTATCCTGTTTCCTGATTCGACTGGCTGTCTCAGTATTTCCATGCTTCTAACTCAAGAATAACTAACTCTAGTTACAACTGAGAGCAGATTCAAGCTAACATACACTCCTGGAAATTGAAATAAGAACACCGTGAATTCATTGTCCCAGGAAGGGGAAACTTTATTGACACATTCCTGGGGTCAGATACATCACATGATCACACTGACAGAACCACAGGCACATAGACACAGGCAACAGAGCATGCACTCTATTTCTAAACTAAAGGAAACACTTGACGGCATTCGCTTCAGAAATGCTACAAATTCGTCGGGCAATAGACCGCGTCTCTCGAACTGTCAACACAACTGGCACTGCTAAGACTATCCTACGACTTCCACATCGCTGGCAACGGACTATACACTATGTTGGTCACTACTTTGAAGGTCAGTAATACTTTGAAACACGTATCTATTTTGTACGAGCTGTAAATAAATAGTTGCCACTGTTGAAGTTCGAACCCTCGTACATCACATCTACCGATTTCTGTCTCCTTCGGATAATTCCTTCCTGGTTCGTCTTCTATTTTATTTTTTTAAGTATAGTTTCTTTCAGCAGTAGTGTACCATAGGTCTTAGGTGCAGCGAAGCGTTCCGAATGACTGGAAAAATAGTCTTTGAATAGACTGCAAACCATAGACCTTTGACGGCAGGGTGTTGTAAAATTTTGGAACATATCTTACGCTCGTGTACTATGTCATTTGTGGAGACCGGAAATCTCCTCTACGGGAATCAATATGGCTTCCGAAAACAACCGACGTGTGAAACCCGGCTCACTCTGTTCGTCCACGAGACCCAGACATCAATAAATACAGGCGCCCAGGTACAGGCCGTGCTCCTTGGCTCCTGGAAGGCATTCGGTACAGCTCCGCACAGCTGTCTGATCAGCAAAATACGAGCGTACGGAACAGAAAACCAACTTCGTGACTGGAATGAAGAGTTTCTACCAAACAAAACACAGCATATCATTCTCAACGGGGAGGAGATTGCTGTAGGATCATTATTTTCCACGGTATATAAAAATGAGCTGGCAGGCAATGTCGGAAGATCGCTGAAGCTTTTCGCGGATGATGCTGTCTACAGAGAATTCGCAACGCTAGAAAATTGTAGTGAAATGCAAGAGGACCTGCAGAGAACCGATGCTTGGTGCTCAGAGTGGCAATTGACCATCAGCATAAATAAATCGAACGTATTGTAAATATATAAACAGCAAGATCCATTATTTTATGAATAAGAGTGCAGAACAATCACTGGAAGTTGTTACTACTATAAAATAGCTAATGAGTGTATGCGTAGGAGCGATTTAAAGTGGGAGTAACATATTAAAATTAATCGCAGGTGAGGCAGCTGGCAGACTGAGATTCATTGAAAGGATCCCCAGGAAATGTAGTCCGTCAATAAATGAAATAGCTTACAAAACCTTCATTCGTCTAGTACTTGAATATTGCTCGTCAGTCTGGGATACGATTGATAGGAGAAACAGAGAAGATCCAAAGAAGAACAGCGAGCTTCGTTGCAGGTTCATTTAGTAAGCCCGAGAGCGTCAAGGATATGCTTAGCCAATTTCAGTGACAGACGCTTCAAGAGAGGCGTTCCACGTCGCGGTGTGGTTTACGGTTAAATTTCCGAGGTCATACTTTCCTAGAAGAGTTAACCAGTATGTTGCTTGCTCCCACGTCTGTCTCACAAGAAGACTATGAAGATAAAATCAGAAAGATTCGATCCCACACGGAGGCCTACCAGGAATCGCAAGGAAAAGGGGAAAGTAAGGTGGTACACAAAGTACCCTCCGCCATGCAACGTAAGGTGGCTTCCAGAGTATAGATGTAGATGCAGATGTAATGACCGTCATGTGTTCTGGAAACTGAATTTTAATCTACATCTACACTCCGCAAGTCACGTGATAGTGTGTGCGGAAGGCCTTCAGCTATCACTATCTGACCCAACATTCCCCGTTCCATTCACAAATGGCGTGTGAGAAGAATGATTGTCAGTAAACCTCTGTATCAGGTCTAATTTCTCGGATTTTCTCGTCGTTGTCATTTCGCGAGACGTATGTGGGAGGAAGTAATGTGTTGTCCAACTCTGTCAGAATTTCAGTAATAAACCCATCCATCATGCACAACGCCTCTCTTGTAACGCCTGCCGCTGGAGTTTGTTGGGTATCTCTGTAATGCTCTCGTGCTGACTAAACGATCCGGTGACGAAATGCACAGCTCTTCATTGGACCTTCTCTATCTCTTCTTCTGTCAGTCCTATCCCAGACAGATGAAAAATACTCAAAAATTGGGTGAAAGCGTGCCCTGTAAACCACTTTTTCTATTCTGTGAATCTCAAGTCTTCCTGACATTATCAGTAGCCGGCCTCTGTGGCAGAGTGGTTCTAGGCGCTTCAGTCTGGAACCGCGTGACCGCTACGATCGCAGGTTCGAAACCTGCCTCGGGCATGGATGTGTGTGATGTCCTTAGGTTAGTTAGGTTTAAGTAGTTCTAAGTCTAGGGGACTGATGACCTCAGATGTTGAGTCCCATAGTGCTCAGACCCATTTGAACCATTTTTGAACATTGTCAGTGGAAGCAATGGGCGATCTTCTATATCTGAGGGTTTAGTATCCTACTGGAACACTTTACAGCCCCGATAGCAAGTGTTGTTACATCGATAGCCGGTTTCAGGAGTTTGCCTCTTTCCGTCAGCGGGACAGCTTCAAATCGTTCCCATGACACGCTGGATGTCTTTTTATATTGCTTGTGATTATTATCTCATAAGGTGTAAGATCATCATACACATCGGATTCTGAGCCGTTCTTTTGCGCCTCAGCATTCTGCACAATGTCTAATATGTAGCAAGTTCTGTGGTTACCAATCTGAATATAGCCATTGAAGTGGCTGAAACTGGTTATCGATGTAATTTGCAATCTAGGCAATGAAGTGTTGTAAAAGGATTCTATAAAATAGTTTCAGTCCGGCATCTGTTTATCCTACTATGGTTAAGGTCGCTCTGGATAGTCATTCATAGGTCTTTTACGATAGCTACTCTTTCCAGCAATTTGTCATCAATAGTGTAGTTGCAGAGTAGTGGGTTTCTTTTATTATGTGTGGGCAATATTTTACGTTTATTTACGTTCAGAGTCAACTGATAGACCCTGCATCATTCATCAAGCCTCTGCTGGTCATTCTGTAATTTGATGCTGTCCTGTGGCATTGCTACTGCGTTATAGACAACCGCATCATCTGAGGATAGTCTTGAAGAGCTTCCGACGCCCTCTGCTAGATCACATATACATGGTACAGAGTAACGGTCGTATCACACTTCCTTGGAGTACTCCGGAAATTATCTTTACATCTGTCGATTTTGTTCCGTTAAGAGTTCTGTCTGTAAGAAAGTCAAGAATGTGGTCCGCTGCTCGATAATCACGTATTGTTTTCACTAAACGGCAACGCGGGACAGTCATCCAAAAACGTAGTGATAAGCATATTCCATAATTCTACAACTGATGTCAATGGTGTAGGCTTATAACTGTTTGTTTCGGTCCTACGACCCTTCTTGAAATCGGAAATGACCAGCACTTTGTCCAGTCACAGAGTTCTCTTCGTTACTCCAGAGACCTTCGATAAACTACTGCTAAAAAAATGAAGAATCTTACAGGTTTCTCATCTGATCCGCTACTTTTTCACTACTAAGCGATTATACATGCTTTTCTGTGGAGCGATCATTGCTCTAAATGTCTGTCATTTCAGAGTTCGTGGTATGACTGAAAGGCGCGACCGCATTACGATCTTACATGGTGTAAAATACAACAATAGTGAACGTACTGTAAGTCGATATACACTCCTGGAAATGGAAAAAAGAACACATTGACACCGGTGTGTCAGACCCACCATACTTGCTCCGGACACTGCGAGAGGGCTGTACAAGCAATGATCACACGCACGGCACAGCGGACACACCAGGAACCGCGGTGTTGGCCGTCGAATGGCGCTAGCTGCGCAGCATTTGTGCACCGCCGCCGTCAGTGTCAGCCAGTTTGCCGTGGCATACGAAGCTCCATCGCAGTCTTTAACACTGGTAGCATGCCGCGACAGCGTGGACGTGAACCGTATGTGCAGTTGACGGACTTTGAGCAAGGGCGTATAGTGGGCATGCGGGAGGCCGGGTGGACGTACTGCCGAATTGCTCAACACGTGGGGCGTGAGGTCTCCACAGTACATCGATGTTGTCGCCAGTGGTCGGCGGAAGGTGCACGTGCCCGTCGACCTGGGACCGGACCGCAGCGACGCACGGATGCACGCCAAGACCGTAGGATCCTACGCAGTGCCGTAGGGGACCGCACCGCCACGTCCCAGCAAATTGGGGACACTGTTGCTCCTGGGGTATCGGCGAGGACCATTCGCAACCGTCTCCATGAAGCTGGGCTACGGTCCCGCACACCGCTAGGCCGTCTTCCGCCCACGCCCCAACATCGTGCAGCCCGCCTCCAGTGGTGTCGCGACAGGCGTGAATGGAGGGACGAATGGAGACGTGTCGTCTTCAGCGATGAGAGTCGCTTCTGCCTTGGTGCCAATGATGGTCGTATGCGTGTTTGGCGCCGTGCAGGTGAGCGCCACAATCAGGACTGCATACGACCGAGGCACACAGGGCCAACACCCGGCATCATGGTGTGGGGAGCGATCTCCTACACTGGCCGTACACCACTGGTGATCGTCGAGGGGACACTGAATAGTGCACGGTACATCCAAACCGTCATCGAACCCATCGTTCTACCATTCCTAGACCGGCAAGGGAACTTGCTGTTACAACAGGACAATGCACGTCCGCATGTATCCCGTGCCACCCAACGTGCTCTAGAAGGTGTAAGTCAACTACCCTGGCCAGCAACATCTCCGGATCTGTCCCCCATTGAGCATGTTTGGGACTGGATGAAGCGTCGTCGCACGCGGTCTGCACGTCCAGCACGAACGCTGGTACAACTGAGGCGCCAGGTGGAAATGGCATGGCAAGCCGTTCCACAGGACTACATCCAGCATCTCTACGATCGTCTCCATGGGAGAATAGCAGCCTGCATTGCTGCGAAAGGTGGATATACGTCAAGGGAGTGCAGTAGGTGGTGCAGCACTTAGCAGCCCCATCAGTCAAACAAAGCAGTAACAGCATGCACTGTACGTGCTTGAGCATTGTCCTGCAAAATGATGGTCAGATCCTGCAGAAAGTGTCATCACTTCTATGTCTATGCTGTTCATTTTTGGAACACAACCTACGACCAGATTAGAGACAGCGGGCAACGGGTTATACACAATTCTTCTGACTACTTTGAAGATCACTAAAACTTTGAAACACGTATCTGTTTTGTAGGAGCTGTAAATAAATAGTTGCCACTATTAAAGCTCCAACCCTCGTACATGTACAGATGAACAAATGATTACAGTTTAAGCAAAACTGAATAATTTATTCAAGAGAAAGAGCTTCACTAATTGAGCAAGTTAGTAACGCATT
The DNA here is from genome assembly GCF_023864275.1 of Schistocerca cancellata. Classification (NCBI taxonomy): domain Eukaryota; kingdom Metazoa; phylum Arthropoda; class Insecta; order Orthoptera; family Acrididae; genus Schistocerca; species Schistocerca cancellata. Next base: position 179,255,474 of record NC_064632.1, read on the forward strand.
GGTCCACCTATGACTCTTACGCAAGCAGTTATTCGGATTAGCATTGACTGACGGAGTTATCGGATGTCCTCCAGAGGGATACCGTTCTAAATTCTGTCCCAGTGGCGCGTTACATCGTTAAAAATCACGAGATGGTTGGAGAGTCCTATCTACAATGCCCTAATCGTTCTCAGTTTGGGGGGGGGGGAGGGGGAGATCCAGTGACTTTATGAAGCACGAAGCCAAGCGTAGACGTTTTCGCTCTGTGGAGGCGAATGTTACCTTACTGACATGTAAGCCCAGGATAGCTTGCCATGAAAGGCAACAAAACGGAGTACAGAATATCGTCGACGTACCACTGTGCTGTGAGGGTGCCGTGGATGACAACTACTAAAGGTGTCCTGTTATGAAATGAGATGGACTCCAGACTATCCTGGTTGCCGGGCCTTATGGTGGGTGACAGACAGGTTGGTATCCCACTGCTGTCTGGGGTGTCTGCAGACATCTCTTCGGCCTGGAATCTCTTCACTAATGTTGAATTGTCTTATTCTTTAGTATTCGCTAAATAGCCCATAGCAGAAAAATAAGCACCAGATCTAGCTTCTACCATGAATTTTTATTTTCATTATTGAGTGTCCTTTCTGCCAACTAGGTGTAGCTGTTAACCTTGTGTGGCAGTAGGTTTCCTTAAGTTTTTTATAGGAAATCAATTATTAGCTAGATGGATAGGGACTGTGTCTGTTGTGTGCGGATGCAGGAGGAGTTGGCCACAGGCCAAACGCAGCTGGAAGCTTTGTTGGCCACAGTCAAGAAGCTCCAGAGTGCCACCTTGAGGTGCAGTGGGGTGCCTCGGGCAGCTTCTGATGTACTAGATGTTCAGGGGGGATGGCACTGAGCCGACCTCAGGTGCGACTGAGCCAGCCGGCCCACTCTCACCTCACTGTCGGTGACGGACAGTGTCGAGGTCTCGAGCCTCAAGGCGAAGGCTCCATGGGGGACGCAGGCTCCTGCCAAATCCCATGCACTTTGCTAATAGATTCAGTGTGCTATCTGATGCTGGGGGGGGGGGGGAGGCTGAGTCGGATCAGAATGCACCTTCTGCCAGGATAGTGACCGCTCCTTCAGTGTCCGGACAGACACGTGGGGGTAGGGATTTGTTAGTTATTGGGAAATCGAACGTTAGGCGGGGCATGGAGCCCCTCAGGAACATAGCGGCTAGGGTAGGGAAGAAGTCCAACGTTCACTCGGTGTGCTTGCCGGGGGGCCTTGTCCGAGATGTGGAACAGGCTCTTCCGGTGCCTATCGAGCATACGGGGTGCAGCCAGCTGCAGATTGTTGCACATATCGGCACCAACGATGCCTGTCGTCGCGGTTCCGAGGAAATCCTTGGGTCGTTTAGACGGCTGGCTAAATTGGCGAAGGCGGCCTCCATCTCTCGAGGAGTGGAAGCCAAGCTGACGATCTGCAGCATCGTACCCAGGGTGGACCAGGGTCCTCTGGTCTTTAGTCGAGTGGACAATCTAAACCAGAGGCTACGTCGACTCTGTGACGAAAATGGTTGTAGATTTCTCGACCTACGCTATGGGGTTGAAGGTTGTAGGACGCCCCTCGATATATCAGGGGTGCACTACACTCAGGAAGCAGCTGCATGGGTAGCACAGTACTTGTGGCTTGCACGTGGGTTTTTTTTTAGATTAGGTTCCTTCCCACGGGAAACAAACTGTTGGCCTGAAAAATTACCAGTTCATGTCACTGATGTGGGTGTGCCAACTGTAAAAATTGTTCGTTAGCCTAGACAGGTCATTCTAAAGGATTTAAATATGCTAAATCTCATGTTAGTAAATTGTTGAAGTGTCTGTAGCAAGATCCCCTAATTACTCTCCGAAATAAACAGTAGCAATGCCAAAATTGTGTTAGGTACCGAAAGCTGGTTGAAACCAGACATAAAAAGCAGTGAAGTTTTGACCTCGGATTGGACAATGTTTAGGAAGGATAGGACTGATGCTCTGGGAGGTGGTGTGTTCATTGCAGTTAAAAGCTGTTTAAACGCAGTTGAGATCGATCGATACTGGGTCGGACTGTGAAATAGCCTGGATAAAGCTGTCAAATCAGACCAAGATTGACCATTGTATTAGGATGTTTTTATAGACCACCAGCATCAAGCATCGAAGTGAGCCGCGATGACAGTGAAGATGTGTCTGGAGACGTCCGGGACAGCGGCGGGATAGCAACCTGACTGTCACCCGTCATGTGACTTGAAAGTCAGAAGTAGTGGTGTGGGTCCTCATTTATTTTCATAGCAGAACCTCTTTGATTGTCATCTGTGACACCCTTACAGCACAGTGGTACGTCCACAATATTCTATACCTCGCTTTTTGCCGTGCCTGTCACGCCATGCTGGGTTACATTTCAGCAAGATAATGCACGCCTCCTTCTCTTCGTGCTTCCGAAATCCTACCTTGGGCAACAAGGTCGCCGGATCTCTCCCCAGATGAGAATGTTTGGAGCATTGTGAGCAGGGCCTTCCAACCAGCTCGGCATGATCAAAAGCATCATCTGGAAAGAATTTGGGACGATATCCCTCAGGAGGTCATCCAGCCGAATAACTGTTTGCAAATGGCCCAGAGGCGGACTAATACGTCATTGAATTGCTCAATTGGGCAATCTCTGTTTCTTGTCTAAATCATCCAGTTTTTATTAAAATGTAAACATTTATTGGTCTACTGTAGATGTACCGGGTGATCAAAAAGTCAGTATAAATTTGAAAACTTAATAAACCACGGAATAATGTAGACAGAGAGGTAAAAATTGTCACACATACTTGGAATGATATGGGGTTTTATTAGAACAAAAAAAAAATTCTCAAAATGTCCGACAGATGGCGCTGTACAGCAAAACGTCAGTGACTGCACATGACAATCGTGTATAAAAGGATCTGTAATGAGAGAGAGAATCAGATGCGCCAGCAGTCGCAGCATGTTGACGTTACCTGAAAAGGCGCTTTTAGTGAAGCTGTATTATCAGAATGGGGAATGTGCTAGTTCAGCGTTACGATCCTATCGCCCATAGGAAGGGGATTCGAACGGGTAAAGGTCCGTGTACAAATGCAGCTGTGGCGAGAATGATTTCGAAATTCGAAGCCACGGGTTGTTTAGACGATAGACCCTGTAGTGGCCGACCGAGCACAGTGCGTAATGCTGCTGAGACAGTTCAGTAAAAAATGGAGACTGTAGCGGGTTCGTCTATGCACGGGGAAGTCAGCGCTCGTGCAGTCGCGCGTCGCACCGGCATTCCATACACCACTTTTTGGTTGGCACTGAGGCGTACCCTCCGATGCTATCTGTACAAAATCTATCGGCATCATGAACTGTTACCTGGCGATTTAGTGAAGCGGAGGGCATTTGCGGTGTGGGCGTTTCAAAAGATGGCGGAAGATGACGATTGGTTGAGTGACATGTTGTGGACCGACGAAGCTCATTTCACGCTCCGAGGGTCTGTCAACGCCCACAACTGCAGAATTTGGGCTACAGAAAATCCTAGAACTGTCGTGGAAACTCCATTGCACGACGAGAAAGTCACGGTATGGGTTGGCTTCATTAAATCTACCGTTATCGGGCCATTTTTCTTTGAGGAAATGCGTGATTCTGGTTTTGTAACTGCTACAGTAACGGGTGAGAGGTACGCCGATATGTTACCGAATCGCATCATCCCCAGCCTGGCTGATAAACACCTGCTGGAACGTGTGATGTTTATGCAGGATGGAGTTCCACCCCATTTTGCTAAACGCGTGAAAGATCTCTTGCGCGCGTCGTTTGGTGATGATCGTATGCTCAGTCGCCACTTTCGTCATGCTTGGCCTCCCAGGTCCCCAGATCCTAGTCCGTGCGATTATTGGCTTTGGGATTACCTGAAGTCGCAAATGTATCGTGATCGACCGACATCTCTAGGGATGCTGAAAGACAACATCCGACGCCAATGCCTCACCATAACTCCGGACATGCTTTACAGTGCTGTTCACAACATTATTCCTCGACTACAGCTATTGTTGAGGAATGATGTTGGACATATTGAGCATTTACTGTAAAGAACATAATCTTTGCTTTGTCTTACTTTGTTGCGCTAATTATTGCTATTCTGATCAGTGATCCTCACAAGCGACTTCTAATCAAGCTGCGGGCCTATGGGGTATCGTCTGAGTTGTGCGACCTATATTCGTGATTTCCTGTCAGGAAGGTCGCAGTTCGTAGTAATAGGCGGAAAATCATCGAGTAAAACTGGAGTGATGTCAGGTGTTCCCCAGGGAAGCGTCCTGGGACCTATGCTGTTCCTGATCTATATAAATGACCTGGGTGACAATCTGAGCAGTTCTCTTAGGTTGTTCGCAGATGATGCTGTAATTTACCGTCTAGTAAGGCCATCCGAAGACCAGTATCAGTTGCAAAGCGATTTAGAAAAGATTGCTGTATGGTGTGGCAGGTGGTAGTTGACGCTATATAACGAAAAGTGTGAGGTGATCCACATGAATTCCAAAAGAAATCCGTTGGAATTCGATTACTCGATAAATAGTACAATTCTCAAGGCTGTCAATTCAACTAAGTACCTGGGTGTTAAAATTACGAACAACTTCAGTTGGAAAGACCACATAGATAATATTGTGGGGAAGGCGAGCCAAAGGTTGCGTTTCATTGGCAGGACACTTAGAAGATGCAACAAGTCCACTAAAGAGACAGCTTACAGTACACTCGTTCGTCCTCTGTTGGAATATTGCTGCGCGGTGTGGGATCCTTACCAGGTGGGATTGACGGAGGACATCGAAAGGGTGCAAAAAAGGGCAGCTCGTTTTGTATTATCACGTAGTAGGGGAGAGAGTGTGACAGATATGATACGCGAATTGGAATGGAAGTCATTACAGCAAAGACGTTTTTCGTCGCGGCGAGATCTATTTACGAAATTTCAGTCACCAACGTTCTCTTCCGAATGCGAAAATATTTTGTTGAGCGCAACCTACATAGGTAGGAATGATCATCAAAATAAAATAAGAGAAATCAGAGCTCGAACAGAAAGGTTTAGGTGTTCGTTTTTCCCGCGCGCTGTTCGGGAGTGTAATGGTAGAGAGATAGTATGATTGTGGTTCGACGAACCCTCTGCCAAGCACTTAAATGTGAATTGCAGAGTAGTCATGTAGATGTAGATGTAGATCAGATGAAGCGCCATCTGTCGGACATTTTTTGAACGATTGTATTTTTTTAGTTCTAATAAAACCCCATGTCATTCAAAGCATATGTGTCAATTTGTACCTCTCTATCTGCATTATTCCGTGATTTACTCAGTTTTCAAATTTATACTGACTGTTTGATCACCCGGTACATCACAACTACCGTTTCGGATAATTCCTCCGCGGTCTTAGAATGTATTTTGCCTTAGAATGTATTTACATGTGTTCCGAGCTGAGAAACGGCCCATCTCCGCAGGATCACAGCGATGCGGGAGAGCGGCGTGCTGTCGCGCATGTTGCGTCAGCAGCCGGGTGCGGGGGCGGGTCTGGGCCTGGGGCCACGTGGCGTCAACCGGCTGACCCCCGTCACGGCAGCGCACGGCTTCGAGAGCGTCGCGCTGCGCAACGCGGCGCCGCTGTTCGCCGGCTACGCCCTGGCGGCGCTGCTGTCTGCCTGCCTGCTGGTGGCCGAGCGCCTCTGGGCTGCGGCAGGCGCCCGCTGGAGGCGTCTGCAGCGTAGCAACCACTGCCAGCTCCACCACCACCACTTCCGGCTCTGACAGAACCATTACTGAGTTACACTCTGTAGTAAATGATTCACCTGCTTCTTCTTCTCTCCTTGTTTGGACTTTTGTTGGAACGGCGCTTCTGCTCCCTGAACAAAAACACTATTCAGAAGTTGGGTGCAACGAGAAAGTTCGGAACACAACAAAAAACTTCGGCTGACCTCTGTTATGCAATGAATGAACACTGATAGATCTACATCTACATCCATACTCCGCAAGCCACCTGACGGTGTGTGGCGGAGGGTACCTTGAGTACCTCTATCGGTTCTCCCTTCTATTCCAGTCTCGTATTGTTCGTGGAAAGAAGGATTGTCGGTATGCCTCTGTGTGGGCTCTAATCTCTCTGATTTTTTCCTCATGGTCTCTTCGAGAGATATACGTAGGAGGGAGCAATATACTGCTTGACTCTTCGGTGAAGGTATGTTCCCGAAACTTCAACAAAAGCCCGTACCGAGCTACTGAGCGTCTCTCCTGCAGAGTCTTCCACTGGAGTTTATCTATCATCTCCGTAACGCTTTCGCGATTACTAAATGATCCTGTAACGAAGCGCGCTGCTCTCCGTTGGATCTTCTCTATATCTTCTATCAACCCCATCTGGTACGGATCCCACAACGGTTAGCAATATTCAAGCAGTGGGCGAACAAGTGTACTGTAACCTACTTCCTTTCTTTTCGGATTGCATTTCCTTAGGATTCTTCCAATGAATCTCAGTTTGGCATCTGCTTTACCGACGATCAACATTATATGATCATTCCATTTTAAATCACTCCTAATGCGTACTCCCAGATAATTTATGGTATTAACTGCTTCCAGTTGCTGACCTGCTATTTTGTAGCTAAATGATAAAGGATGTATCTTTCTGTGTATTCTCAGCACATTACACTTGTCTACATTGAGATACAATTGCCATTCCCTGCTTTAAAGCCCAAGTCCGTTGCACTCAGCTGTTACAGTAAGCTGTTACAGCTGTTACAGTAAGTTCGCTCCTGCCTTTGGCTTCTGTCCATCTTCAAGGCCATGATGCAGTACCGGGTGTGGCCCTAAGGGCTCTACCGAGTGAGACTGACGCCATCCTTGCGGATCTGTTCACTCGCATCATCTGCAGCCAGAAGTACGCTCAGCCATGGAAACACGGTTTCATTGTTGCTGTTCGGTATCCAGACAAAACAAGAGCTGATCCCAAGAAATATCGGCCTGTTAGCCTGCTTTCCTTTCTGTGCAAGGTCTATGAAGCACGAAGGTTATTCAGAAAGTAAGGAACGATCGGTCGCGACATGGAAAATACAGTGAAAATCTGATGGAGATTTGCACACATGCGTTGGGCACTGTGTGTACTACGTCCGTCGATCGCATCATGTCTCTCTTTTCAGTTCTGAGCTCATTATCAGTGAGAAAGTAAAGACTGTTAGAAATTAGCGTCACCCACCACGTATGAGAGCCTGGCGAAAGATTTCGCCTGAAGCTATGTAATCCATATAGAATAACTGTCATGCAGTTCCTTCTGCACTACAATCCCCGCCGCACTCTCCAGGGGCAATGAAGATGCTCCTGCAGCGGTTTCGATGGGAAGTGTTTGATCACCCACAATACAGCCTGTAATTGGCTACCCCTGAGGTTCATCTCTGCTCAAATAAACTGCTGGCTAAGAAGAAAATATTTTGACACAGATAACGAGCTGCAGTCCAGAATAGAAAATTGTCAAAAAGCGCTGGCGGCTGTCTTCTGTAACGAGGGAAGTGTAAAGTTGGTACAACGCTACGACATATGTCTAAGTCTGAGCGGCGACTGTGTAGAGAAGTAGCTGGAAGGTGTAGCTAAACGTTGCGAATAAAACAGTTTTGATTTTCACTGTGTTCTCCATTCCGTGACATATCGTTCCTTACTTCCCGAATAGCCCTCGTCATTCTCCTGCTACAGATCTCTCAGAAAATTATGGAGAAAGGATTTCTATCTCCACAACAATTTGGGCTCAGAGAAGGAACTCAAACACGCTCCAATACCTTTGAGTGGTTGAAGAGATCACGACCACCGTCATCTATAGGAGATATTGTGGTGCCATCTTTTTGGATGTGAAGCGAGCATCTGAGGCAGGCCTACAGTACAAGCTTTTCACGTTTGGGTTTTATGGCCACTACGTTCAGCTGTTGGAAAGTTATCTCTGGGGCAGGACATCTGTAGCTGAAACAGATGAGGCCATATCTACTGTCCGATGTTCTGAGGCAGATGTCCCACAGTGATCCATCCTTGGTCCAGTCTTCTACTCGCTCTACACCTCTGACTTCCCAGGACACTTCAAGCTACTCGGGTGGTTTACATCGATGACGCTGCTTTTCTTACAAGAAATCGATGGCTGTCGGTTATACACCGACACTTCCAGGAAACGTGTTCAGACCTAGAGGTCTGGGCGGCGAAGTGGATAGGTTGAATACGACTAAGAACCGAGTGTTTGCCAAGAGACGACGTCCACTAATACAGCAATTGTAGCTCTTTCACCAACCTATAAAGTGAATTACTGGCCCTACACTCAGCTGACAAAAGCACATGCGTGATGTTAAATGAAACACGCAGCAGCGACTTGGTGTCGCACAAAGGATCCACCTTGCGAGTCGACTGTGGCCTCACACTTTTCCTGACTCGTGTCATGGCCTATGCGTGCAAGGCAAGGGGCATCATGGCTAACTAGCACCTATACTCTCTCCAGAAGACGCAGGACGTCGCACAACAGAGGATATTTCATGTACCTCGATAGTTTCTGGCAAACCCCAGCACAACGCAGCATAAGCAATGGAGATCCTTGCCTACTTCCAGCATCACTGTCACGGGACCTACAAAAAAAAACAGGGGGATACCCCTCCCCACTCATCCGCCAACTTGGCTGACGAAATGAGGACGGAGACCACTTTCGGCAGCCCGTCTCCTTACTTGACAGATAGTGAGGTCACCTTACTACGACGCTGCAGTCCACGTCACTGTCATTCACGAGCGACACACCAGTACACTAAAAAATAAATGAACAATAATACACACTGTATTAAGAGCTCAAGGCTAAACACTACCTTACATCCTTCACACCCGAAAAGAGAAGAAAGCGGATCGCAGTCTGTCGTTCTTCTGCGAGAAATCCAGCCAGAGTCAAAGACCAAACACAGTCCAGACTCGCAGCATAGGTCGACAACAAGAAGGCAGCAAGGAAAATTAGCGGACAAAAACCGTGTAAACGAAAATTTTTGTACAGTGCTAGGAAGGAGTGTGATGAACAACATACTAAAAATCCTGACCAAAGGGGGTGTGAGCTTTGGAATGGGAAGAGGGGAGCGTTTAAATTTTTTTTTTACGTTTTTCTCGAATAACTGGTGTTGTGATAACGTTCCAGTCATTTGTGGACCAGACGTGACTGACTCCATTTCAATAATTGAAACATTTGATCAAGAGTTTTTAGAAAGACTCCAAGTGACTGCTCAACTGAAGACAGGTCGATTTACTTGAGACCGTTCTCGACTTGTAACCTCCCCCTCACTTACCGACCTTAATGACAGTGAAAAATGAAACCGCGTGTACCTAATGGGAGTTTTGGAAAAGCAATCGTCACCGAAGTTAACCTGTCGGTAAAGAGGGAGGAAAGGGTTACATCTAAATGAAAGGAATTGTACTAATGAAACTGGTGGAAATTAATTTTGAAAAGGGGTAAAGTTAATAAAGAAAGTAAATGTGCAGCCATTACGTTAACAATTAACTAGCGGTAATTGGGTATTTGAGATTTGGGGGAAATCACGGTCGCCAGTCCTAAGGACAATTGCTATAGTAACTGAAAAAGAAAGGTTACTACACATATAATTAGCACTAGAAGCGTGGCAACTGAAGGTTGACACGTGTAGTGTGAAAACTGAAAGTTTGTCAGAAGTAATAAATTTCGCTACACCCTGACTTAATTTAGCAGAAGAATTAATAAAACCGAAAAATCGAAAGTTAATTTAGTGACTGAAGTTAATAGTGAGCTTTCTTTCTGAAGCACATCGAAATTCAGTAAAATACGGTTAGTCTTGGACTACCTCAACAATCATTTCAAAAAACTACTTGAATCTACGCAATTTGGAAATAAGAGATTTAACTATGAACTTGAATTAAATGATTCTGAACAATTAACAATAGTAAAATTTAGTACGTACCAAGCTGACCTGCAGTCACAGGTAAGC